>NC_083412.1:41178805-42593180 GCF_020745735.1 Hemiscyllium ocellatum | reverse complement strand
TCAGGCGACTGACTGTGTGGAGTTTGCACGTTCTCCCCGTGTCAGCGTGGGTTTCCTCCGGGTGCTCCGGTTTCCTCCCACAGTCCAAAGATGTGCGGGTCAGGTGAATTGGCCATGCTAAATTGCCCATAGTGTTAGGTAAGGGGTAAATGTAGGGGTATGGGTGGGTTTCGCTTCGGCGGGTCGGTGTGGACTTGTTGGGCCGAAGGGCCTGTTTCCACACTGTAAATCTAATCTAAAAATCACCATGCCTCAGAGAAGGAGAGCAGTTAAGAAGGAGAGTCCTTCATGGTAACTTAAGCCAGTGCAGGATTTGAACCACTACGGTTGGTTTCACTCTTCATTGCAAACCAGCCAACTGAGCTAACTCAACCTCTACTAAATCTTAAATTTATATTTGATGTTGTTTGACAAGTAGCAAAAAGTTATAGAATGCTTAACTGTAGATGAAGAATACTAAGTTCGATAAGTAAAGGTTTTTCTAGTTATTTGGAGTTATCAAAATCTATAGTAATTGCAAAATAAGGGCTCAAAGTGTAATTATATTATTATAATGCTGTACTAATTGCACGTCAAGACAACATAGAATCTTGTCTTCATTAATGATTTAGTGGCTATTTTCCCAGTTGTTCTCCATCACCTTGACACAAAAAAGTTACTTGAGCTTTATTAAGAAATAGTTTCACAAGTGAATGTTTAACATAAAGGTGGGCAATTTTAACCCTGACCTTAATGAATAACCTGGAACTTGTATGATTGGAACAATTAAAGCTTTAACAAGAAGCTTGAGGATGAAACAATTTGGAAATGTTGTTTTCATTTTTTTTTTAAATTGCACTGCCATTAGATCACAAGAATAATTACAAAATATCAGTCCTATTGGAGATTTCTAAATCCAAATGGTAACACATTGCAATATTGAGGAACAGCATCACCCTTTAAAATGAGAACAGGCAATTTGCACCTGAAGTGTTGGCTTCTTGGTGTACTGACCAAACTGTTTGTTCCCTGCTTTTAACTTTACAAAACCAGCATCTGGCCTTTCAGTGTTTGCATCTAACTACCTTGAGCATAAGTTTACAGAACATCCGCACCTTGAATACCTTCTAAAACTGCTTTATCTTTAACCCAAAATGGTCAAACTCAATTTTCCACACCATTCATGCTTGATAAATCTCCTTGGCAAATTCAGTCTCTTTCACATGCACAAGAGGGAGCCTTACCATTTACCATCTGCTATTGAGCAGATAATTGACTGAGATAAGTTTTGAATTGATTCACTTTAATAATTTGTTTTTGCTTACTTCTAATTACTCAGAATGTATGAGCATCTTATTGTAAAATAACCAAAACACTGAAAGAATCAGCATCAAGTATAGCAGAAAGGCAGAACTTCTTATGTTGCTGAGCATGTTCTCCTGCACGCTGGCAGCAGGAGACTGGGATCCAGGTGTTACCCATAACCTAAGAGTTCTGCTGAGAGAATAGTAAGCTTGTGTTGTTGTATCGCAGAAATCTTTTGATAGCTGCTAATCATATACATATATCCTGGCAACCCGACAAATTGCAGTGCATCGCTGGAGCAAAAGAAATTTCTGTGGCCACACAGCCACAATAAGTATGTATCAAGCTGTCCTGGCTGAGCCTTTGGAGTGAAATTAAAGGATCTTGTCTTTGGTATTTCACTTAGCATCATACTTTGTTTTCTTATACTCTATATATTGTTTCTTTTAAATTTCGTGCCCTGCATTATAGCATGCAAATTCCATTCAAAATTATGCTTGTTTCAGTGAAGCTATTGGAATATTGGTCAGAGGATGAGTTGGCAGGTGGACCAAATGTATAAATTGTACAGCAGTTTCCTTGATTTTTCGGAGGAGCTGCCTTTTTGTTGAACGTGTTTCAACAGGCTTTGGTATCTGTAGAACATTGCCACCTTGTACAACCCGGGCTTAAACGCTTCTTTGGAACAGTGCACTACATTTCATTAAACATGAAAGTCAAAATGCTCTGAACTTCAAAACTACCACCTTCTTTCAGGCTGCTATGTGTAGCATCTGTGAGGTCAGCTAATGTGTAATTGAGACATTAATGAAGCATGTTTTCTTGGCTGACATTATAGGAATCTAACATTCCCTAAACATCAGTTTGAAAAACTTTTCATTCTTTTTGACTCCAAAGTAATCCAAAAAAAAGAAGTGCATGCTCCAATTTGTGTATCTCTAATGTTACTGTATTTAGCCACTGGATATTGTCAACCCATCTCTCCCCTGAGGAAGCCCCATAAAAGCACGATATTGCTATGTAAACGAAGGCTATTAACAATGCAATATGTGACTCTTATAGGAATAGGTAGAAAAGCAGCTGTGGTAGGACAGACGAGAATACTTTTTGACTGGTTGAATTAAATTTACTATTTTTGACTTATTGGGAAATGAAGTATGTTTAACCAGCTCACCACGCTGATTACTTTACAAGCCTTATTTAATGCCAGTTTCAGATTAGAGAAAGCAAGTTGTGAATGCTTGATGGTGTCAGTGTTTTTTTTCAATTCCAGCTTATGGTTATTTTTCAGCACCATGTGTCTTGCCAATAATCTTTTTCAGAATTTTTAGTATTATTTAGTGTGTGTTGGGAATAGATACATTAGAAAAAGGAGCAGAATAGGCCATACAACCCCTGGAACCTGATCTGTGCCATTTCAGTAAAGACTATGGCTGATCCACCTCAACTCCAATTTCCCACATCCCTTGATGCCCTTAATACTAGTCCTTCAACAAAATTTGGAAATTCTGTTTCATGAAATTGTTGTCTTTGTTAGGACTTGCTTTTATCTATATTTATATGTAGTCAAAGAAGTCAAATTATTTAATATTAATGAAAATTAGTTCAGTTTGAACTAGGTTAACATTTAAGGTTGCTAGACTTTTATTTCAGAGCACGTTCATTGTTTTGTGCAAACCAGTAGGCAATTATCCAAATAAGGAGAGGCTACTCGGGGAAAGCTGCCTCTGAGTTTGGCATATTACCGTAATTGTGCAGACACATGGTTTCCACTTAGTTTCCAGTGCACATCAGTTTTAGTTTGTGTTTCCTCTTCTTTGCCATGACTGCTTTGAAGCTTTTTTTTTCCAAAAGTCAGGGGAGAAAATGTATTGGCTCCTTGCTTCTCTTTGTCATTGCTGCATAGCAATCTCATGTTATAAAGGACTTCCCATCACTGGAGGAGATAAATAGTGTGGGCCTGCTATTTTACAATCATTGTCAATTTTGCACCTTGGTGGGTCAACAAGAGATGAATGCAAGTGGGTCAAGGAGATATTTGGTTCTTCAGCACCCAAGAAGGAACTAATTTCAAGCAAAAAGCAACAAAATGGTATTACCAAACAATGACATTTATAACAGCCTTTCAGGATAAGAGATTTGAGATTTTGTTATTGTCAAGATAGTTGAGCTATTTAAGGGAATTTCAAAAGAAAGTTGGATATACACTTGCAAAGGATAAATTTACTCAGGCATGGTGAAAGAAAGGAAGCGAGAACACTGGGTAGCTCTTTCAAAGGGCCCATTCAGGCAAGATGGACTTGATGACCACCTACTGGGCTGTATGAGTCCATGATTTTAGACTGTCCTGGTGAGAGAGGTCTCCGTGGATTTTCCAAGCAATTCATCTCTGAACCAATATTCAATAAGAGAAGACACATCAATATTACTGTTGCCATGCTAACTTAAAACACACTTATTTTGGGGCTAGATTCCTGCCTGGCTATTAGTGATTCTTTGAGTGTATGCTGATGTCTCGATTTTGGATGCCATCAGCCAGATCAATAATGACTTTTTCTTCAAAAAGATCAAAACTGAATGCCCCTAAAGTCTTTTGTACATTAGCAGCTTGTCAAAATGACCACATTTATAAGTACCACAGTGTTCTTATATGTTTCATCTCCTTTTGGGTAACTCTTCTACATTATATTGAAAATTTGAATTTATTAAATGTGTTGAAGAACATCACAACAAAACAACAGTGTCCCTTCCTAACTGATGAATGGATGCATTGCAGCAAATATTTTTCGAGTATCCAGTAACAGAATTTTTTAAAGATGTAATTTTCACACAGAATTCTGAGGACAGCATTTGTGACTCAGATGGACAAAATACCACTAACATGGACCATCTTGGGCTTCAGGCCCTAGTTTTAAAACTTACTTGTATGGCTGGAATTAACAGTTTGGTCTCACAGTTGGATACCATTTTTGTGCTTTGTGCAGGATACTTTGAATTGAGGTCCAGATTTGGCACAATTTTGGCTTTCTTGCACCTTTTTAAGTTCATTTCTGCTTTTCCTTTCTGTTTTGCCTTCCTCCGTTTTATTGTGCAAGTATTTGTGGACACTCAAAAACCATTGGAAGATAGTGATTTTATTTTTGTATTTCGCACCAATGCCAGGATATGGTGACAGTTGGTACACAAAACTTCCATATACAATTGAATCTCTTTTGTTAAAGGTACAAAGCACTGACACAAGAGTTGTTGTGCTGAAAATTTTTTTAAACCTGATATCTATACAATAACTTTTTGGATTTTGTCCCTATTTGTTTATTAGAATTGCAGATTCTAGACTGCCAAATCAGACAGACAGATGTGTATTTGTGGGGAATCAGTATAGTTGCTTCTGGCAATTACCTAAAGTTATTTTAAGTAATGATAAAATATGTCTGTCTTATTTATGTCCATTGTTTATATAGCCTTCCATTTGAAGATGTGCATGTGTTGAAGTGACATAAGGTTCTACAGAAACTTAGAGTTGATCTCCTTTCCCATACTTTGTCAGCTTAAAATATTGTGTGCCTTAGATCACTGGTCATTTACCTCCAAGATTTCGATTGAATCCACAGCAAGCGATAAGATTGGGATTTCTCTGACTGCCAGCAAACTAAATAATTTAAATCCAGAATAATCATTTCCAGCATCCAGAATTTTAAAAAAATACTTCTCTCAATAGGAACTGGATTTCCTGGTGAAGAATCTCGACTTCTGTCACTGAATGCTCAGAGTTTGAACACAGTGCACACTGATGCATTGAAAAAATTGAATGTAGACAATTGTACTTAATTGATGAAAATTAATGCCTTTTTGTTTAAAAAATTGCATTTACATATCTATATACTTGTTATATTGAATGATTTAAGAATCTTTTGCAAGCATTATTGTAGGGAATTGAACCGATTAATTTAAATAATTGTCACAAGAATTGAAAATCCTATTATACTTACTCTTTCATTTACTTGTTCAGAGTATGGTATTGTCCTCCAGTGCACAGTTTCTATAGAGAAAGCACCAGAAAGAAGAAAACAGCTAGTGAGCAAAAGGAGAAATGGGAAAAATGTATAGAAAATGAGAGCCTGTAATTGGTAAAAGGAGCGATTAAAGCATGCAATTATGAAAGAATGGAACACACAAAGTGTGGAGAAACAAATAAAATCAATTTATCAGGCATTTTCTGCAGAAACTCATGGCAAGGTTGCTATAATGAGATTCATTCTCTGTCGTGAGGTACCCTAGTTTTACATGCTGGCCCTGTATTTTGAATTCACTTTGGTACTCATTTCCATGATGAAGTATAACGCGAATAGCCTTTTAAAAGATTGTGATTGGCACCCTGTTTTTGATACATGCAATCATGGTGCATGTTAAATTCAAAGGGCTTGTCCAATCAAGAATTCAATACAAGAAGAGGTGGTAGCTACCATAACCCACTGTAATAAGTGAACATGTTGATTGAAAACAGCTTCTAGATTGAGGAAATGATAGAGCTTGTAATTGGGATGAAAGATGAGCATGATGGTGCTTAGGTAATCGAAATGGATCATATATTTCAGTAATAGTAACTCATTTAACAAGGGTGATCTGGAATTCTTTTCAACATTCTGGGTTATTGATTGGCGATGTGACAGTTTTTAATGCTGCAGTAATATGGTGGCACTGAAGCACAGGCCTTACTGCAAATAATATACTGAATAACCCTTTTTTGTCTCTAAGTGGGACACACAGCATTACCTACTTTTGAGTGACAGTGAAAATGCTTTGCATTGGGGTCAAGTTCCCTCTGCTTCACCGAGTTTTGAATATTATAAGAATTAATTTTTCTCATATATGCTTTTCTTTTGAAATATTTATTGTTGTTTTTCATGACATGAAGTGCTATTTGCCCCAAACAAATTGTAGAAAATTGCTGAAGTATTTTCCCTTTCTGCAACAAAATATAATTTTTTTCTTACTTTAGGTTTGCTGACAACGAAAGATCACAGCAGATGATAATTTTGTTTTGAGCTAAGTACATTCCTAACATAGCCAGCTGCACGCTTCAGCACAATCATATATTCCTCCACCATTCATCCTATGTTGTCCAGTGTTTTTGGTGCAAAATTGGCACAACCCACTACTTCCATGAGGAAAGCCTCGACTAATTTTATGCGTGGTCCGCTGTGGTCCACAGTAGTCCCCAAAGAGCACGCATTTTGCAGGAACAATTTGTAACTTTGCTGATTTGACCTGGTATTGATTGTTCAATTGGGCATTTGTTGGTGCCATTTCAGTGACTTTATCCCATTTTCATTTAATGTAACATTTGCATAATTTTTGCTTGCTGCCAGCTGACTGACTATTCCATGTTTATGGACCAGCAGGACATTGAGAAATCTAACAGGGTTCATATGGTTTATCTTCAAAATGATGTGTCATAAATGCTTTTTACAGATTCCTTTCCCTCTCTTACTGTATGTGATTATTGAAATTTATTGTAATATTGAAGGGTGCATACATTTTAATAATTTTCGATGTAGTAATGTATTATGGGGGGGGGGGGGGGGTGCGAGAAATGCAGGAAAAGGTTACCCACAGAATTTAAGTGCTATGTTGCCACAAATGTGCTCCCTATTACTTATGCACTGAACAGATCCTCAATGCTATTTAGCTACAGGTGGCAGACTGGTTGACATCAGCTTTGTCTTGATTCAGGAATGGTGTCTGGGAGTCAGCAGTGCCAAGCGTCTTATAAACAGCCTTTTCACAGGTCTGCAGAAGTTAAATTTCGGTCGTAAAATATCTTTATTCACGCTGAATACTCATGCAGCACCATTCACCCAGCATCGTAGCCTAGCAATGAGAATGTATATTTGACTGTTCACACTAAATTTACTTTGCAGAAAGTATGAGGTTGATAACTTCTGTTAGACTAATGTACAGCAGTTATGGTAAACACATGCTTTTCAAACCTCAGAGGATCATTCTGACACATGGCTGATAACTTATCACTCGTAAGGTTTGACAGCCTGTGTTTATTATAAAATGCTTTAGTATACAAGTGATATCTTTTAAGATTATATAGACACTTTCTTTTATATAAGCAACTGCTACTTAAAAAGCTCAATTTCTTTTAAAGTACAAAACTAATCTTTTTCACACATTTGCTGTCACATTTAAAGGAAGTGTTGAATACCTTTCCTGCAGTACTTTCTCTTATTATCCTTCAATTAGAAACCTTGTGTCAAAAAATTGGGGTCAAAGTGACTAACGAATTGTTTGATTTTTAAAGCAAAGTCTAGTGTAGCAAGATCCTATTAGGTTCGAAGAATGGTGTGTTGCTTATGTTTTCCATTTCATGTTTTATCATTGTGCATCAAAGAAAAATGTGTACTGCCCCATTTATTATGTTGGTTTGTATCTGCCTGTCCTTCCGATTTTATTTTGAAATGATGCGTTCTACCTTGTAATATGTAGGGAAAAGAATGTGTTTCAGGCTAAATAGCCAAGGTAACAATGAGGATCTCTGGTGTTGATCTGTATTATCAATGTTGCAGAAGTATCTGTGAATATGAACTTTGACTTCGTTGTTTCATAAATTCACATCAAGAGTGTAAAATGATTTTGCATTTCAAGTCTTATGCCGTTTACTGAGGAACTAGAAAAAAAATTGCTTTATTTACATCAATTTTACTGAAGTGCTTTGAACTTTAATATGAACTACACCATAGAAAATGACTATTTGTATTGTGATTCTACAACTGGCTTGGGCATTTGTGGGTATTCTCAAAAGCTTTTGCAATTGATGGCAGCTTAAAAATTATCCATATATTCCAAATTTGCATTAGCAAGAGGCAGAAGTGGAAACTTTTGAAACCGATTTCTCAGTTGGCTATCTGTGGCAGGTACAAGTGGTTTTCTTTGGGTTTATATATGTGTATGATGCTCCCCCATGATGAACTGACAATTTAATTTTACTTACTGGGTTTGTGCTGGTGGACGATTTTACAATTTCTGAGTATCATGTTTCAAATGGACAATCAGTATTAGGGTTTGTGAACCCTTGAAAGAATTCACTTTGGTGAACTCGAGAGAGTCCTAGGGTCTGTAGTTAGCATCCACTCTTCTCAACTCAGTTAGAGGAGGTAGATGTTTCTCCCATTTACCAGTGGCATGGACGTTGTATGCAGAAACTTTTAGTCAAATTGAATCTAACTGGGTACATAGCCTCAATATAGTTCTGCAGGTATTTTGGAATTAACTGGAGGTTTCGGTCAAAAGGGTGCCAGAAGTAGTTTGTGATTGAAATAGAAATGTCACCGGTGCATTGAACACTCTTTTATATTCGAGAGACAAATTCAGACATATTATTGGAGTAGGTGGAGCTAACATTTCCTCCAGAACTGGACATGCTGCACCCTAACTAGGGAGTGCTATCTGCTTCAAAAGATGCTTCATGCTAACCCTGCCTACATCAATAACCACAAAGAAAACATGTTTATTTTATCTATTTTTCTAAACAATCTGGTGAGAGATGTTATTACACACCTCTGAAGCAGGTGGGACTTGACCAGACTGTAAACGTGGAGACATCAGGCCTGGAGAGGGCGAAAAGTGAGTCAGTTACACTTTATACATGATCTCAACTGCCAAAGTACATTAAATAAAGTTTTGAAGAAGAATCACTGGGTGACTTGGAAATTCTAACTCAGCTTTCTCTCCACAGACTTGCTGCATTTCTCCACCAATTTATTTTCTTGTTTGATTTCCAGCATTCACAGTTTTTTTTTGTTTTATAAAAGAAAAGACATTGTTTTCTTAGTTGGGAAAAGGTGAATAGAGTCAGAGAGATGTACAGCATGGAAACAGACCCTTCTGTCCAACTTGTCTATGCCAACTAGATATCCCAACCCCAATCTAGTCCCACCTGCCAGCACCCGCCCACATCCCTCCAAACCCTTCCTATTCATATACCCATCCAGATGCCTTTTAAATGTTGCAATTGTACCAGCCTTCACTACTTTCTCTGGCATCTCATTCCACACGTGTACCACCCTCGGAGTGAAAAAGTTGCCTCTTAGGTCCCTTTTATGTCTTTCCCCTCTCGCCCTAAACCTATGCCCTCTAGTTCTGGACTCTCCCACCCCAGGGAAAAGACTTTGTCTACTTATCCTATCTATGTCCCTCATAATTTTGTAAACCTCTATAAGGTCACCCCTCAGCCTCCGACGCTCCAGGGAAAACAGCCCCAGCCTATTCAACCTCTCCCTATAGCTCAAAGCCTCCAACCCTGGCAACATCCTTGTTGAACATCCTTCTGAACACTTTCAAGTTTCACAACATCTTTCCGATAGGAAGGAGACCTGAATTGCACACAATATTCCAACAGTGGCCTAACCAATGTCCTGTACAGCCGCAACATGACCTCCCAACTCCTATACTCAATATTCTGACCAATAAGGGAAAACATATCAAGCACCTTCTTCAATATCCTATCTGCCTGTGATTCTACTTTCAATGAGCTATGAACCTGCACTCCAAGGTCTCTTTGTTCAGCAACACTCCCTACGACCTTACCATTAAGTGTATATGCCCTGCTAAGATTTGCTTTCCCAAAATGCATTTATCTAAATCAAACTTCATCTGCCACTCCTCAGCCCATTGCCCCATCTGATCAAGATCCGGTTATAATCTAAGGTAATTTTCTTCACTGTCCACTACACCTCCAATTCTGGTGTCATCTGCAAACCAGTAAAGAAATTAATTTGAAATTACATTTTACACAGACATTGTAATTAAGTTGAGAAGCTAGATTAAATTGAATGTAGTTGTTTTCCTCCATTTCCATTTTAGATATTGGCACAATTGTTTTAAAAATCAAACCAAACAGTAGTATGGTTTATTTATTAAATTTGAGCTAGTAGGCATTGTCAGTTCTTCTCCAAAGGAATGAAATAATGCTTTCATTGAATTATGAAATTTTCTGGGACACCATGCAGAATCTGTTTCAGTAAAGTTACTTCATTTTCCATTCACATGTATCTTATTAACAAAAGGCAGAAAAGCTGAGCTGGTCCACTTACCCCAAACAGCCCTGGAATGAGTAAGCATCATGATGCAGTGCTCCTTCCCAATGTTATGTAGTGATCTTCTCGGAGAGGTGCAAGACCGGATACTGAAACTCAGGTCGGGCAGCACGGTGGTTCAGTGGTTAGCACTGCTGCCTCACAGCACCAGGGTCCCAGGTTCTATTCCAGCCTCAGGAGACTGTCTGTGTGGAGTTTGCACATTTACGCTGGCCATGCTAAATTGCCCAGTGCAAGGTGCATTAGTCAGAGGAAAATGGGTCTGGGTGGGTTACTCTTTGGGGGGGTCAGTGTGGACTAGTTGGGCTGAAGGGAATCTAATAAAAGGATGGCACGGTGGCACAGTTGGTTAGCACTGCTGCCTCACAGCGCCAGGGACCTGGGTTCAATTCCCGCCTTGGGCAATTGTCTGTGTGGAGTTTGCACATTCTCCCCGTATCTGTGTGGGTTTCCTCTGGGTGCTCTGGTTTCCTACCACAGTCCAAAGATGTGCAGGTTAGGTGAATTGGCCATGCTAAACTGCCCGCAGTGTTAGGTGAAGGGGTAAATGTAGGGGAATGGGTCTGGGTGGTTTGTTCTTCGGAGAGTCGGTGTGGACTGGTTGGGCTGAAGGGCCTGTTTCCACACTGTAGGTAATCTAATCTAATCAATTTCAGGAGGCTATGGGCAAGCCAATCTAGTGACAGCCCAAGGCAGTCAAAAGAAATGTAAGAGATTACAAGTCACCACAGCATTCTGCCTACACTTTGTATGCAGCAAATAGCCACAGGGGATAATTTGTCCAACAACCTATTCCATATATTTATAAAATTCTTATTTAAAACCTCCCCACATTTTCACCTACTTCTTGATCTTTATTGTAAAGGCATTGGAGAACAAGAAATATTGCCACAATTGTTACAGGGCTTTGTTGAGAACACACCTGGAATACTATCTGCAGCTTTTGTCTCCATGTTTAAGAAAGGGACTGTTGTACATTGTAAAAGTACAACAAAACCCAACTGGGATTGGTTGCTGGAATGAAAGGGTTGTCCCATGACAAGAGACCAGGCAAACTGGGCATATGCTCTCAGGAGTTTGAAATGCAGGATGAGGTCCATGAAGTATACACAATAATTAAGGGGCTTGACAGAACAAATGCTGAGAGACTTTGGGTTAGAGAAAAATAGAAAGTAGGAATAGGACATCCAGCCCTTCAAGCCTACTCCACTATTCATGATCATGACTTATCATCCAACTAAATTGCCTGATTTCCCCATATCTTTCATTCTTTCAGCTCCAAGTACTATTTCTAACTCCCTGTTGAAATCATACAATGTTTTGACTTTGTTTTTTTTTCCTGTGGTAGTGAATTCCACAGGCTCACCACTTTCTAGGCAAAAACATTTCTCCTCATCACAGTCCTAAACAGTTTGCCCCATCTCCTTGGCCTGTAATCCCTGGTTATGAATGCCCCTGCCATTCTTTCTGCATCTACTCAGTCTAGCCCTGTTAGGATGTTACAGGTTTCTATGAGATTCCTCCCTAATTCTTCTGTACTCCAGCAAATATAATTCTAACTGATTCAACCTCTCTTAATATATCAGTGTTGCCATCCCAGGAATCAGTCTGTTAAAGATTACACTCCCTCTATAGCGAGGGTATCCTTCCGAAGATAGAGAGATCAATATTCCAGGAGTAGCCTCACCATATCCTGTATAATTGCAGAAAGACACATCTGCTCTCTGGTACCAAGTACACAGATATAAGGGGCACAGTTTCAAATGGCGGGGGAGGGAGATCGTGATTTTTGACTTTTGCTTTTTTTCATTTACAGGAAGTGGACATCACTATATGGGCCAGCGATTACTGCCCATCCTTATTGCCTTTGAGAAATGGTGGTGAGCTACCTTCTTAAACCACTGCAGTCCACTTAGTGAGGGAACACGCACAATGGTGTTAGGGATTGATGGTTTTTATTTTCAACAACTCTGAAGGAATGATGACATATTTCCAAGTCAGGGTGGTGAGTGGCTTGGAAGGGAATTTGAAGATAAAGTTCTCATGCATCTGCTCCTCTTGTTCATGTTCTGTTGTGGTCATGGGTTTGGAAGGTGCTCTCTAACGAGCTTTGGTAAATTTCTGCAGTGCGTCTTGTAGAAAGTGCACATTGCTGGTATTAAGTGTTAGCAGTAGAGAGAGTGAAAGTTTTGTAGTTGTTGTGCCAGTTATGGATGGTGTCAAACTTTGAGAGTGTTGATGGAGCTGCACTCATCCAGATAAGTGGGAAGTATTCCATCACATTCCTGACGACTTGTAGCCATGGGATTTGTGTGCCTAGTCATATGCCAATGCAGAGTGATGTCTGCAACATGGTTTCAGTTCCCGCACTGGCTGAGGTTACCATAAAAGACTCTCCTTTGTCTGAGGCATACAGACCCTCAGATTAAACCAACATCAGTCGCCTCTCTCGAATGAGAGCCCTGTGGTCTGGTAAGATTATGGCAACTTCATACTAATCCAGTTTCTGGTTAACAGAAGCCCCCAGGATGTTGACAGTAGGAATTCAGTGATCTTAATGACATTAAAATTGAAGAGTGATGATCATTGCCGCATGAATATTTCATGCCACTTCTTAGCCCAGTATTGCTGTGTATTATCTGGGTCTTGTTGCATTTGGGAATGGACTGCTTCAGTATCTGAGGAGTTGCAAACAGCGCTGAACATTGTGCAGCCATGAGCAAACACTCCCCACTTCTAACCTTAAGATAGGGAGAAGGTCATTGATGAAGCAACTGAAGATGGTTTGGACCTTGGTCATTACTCTGAGAAACTCCTGCAGAGACCCTGGAAGTAAAGATGACTGACCTCCAACAACTACAGTCACCTTCCTACGTCACAGTTATGACTCCAACTAGTGGAGTGTTTTCCCCAATTTCCTTGACTCCAGTTTTCCTAGGGCTGCTTGATGCCATAACATGCAGCATTGATATAGAGGACAGTCACTCTTAATTGAGCCAATTACAGGAGAAATTTAATCACTGAAAGCATTGTGAATCTTTGGAGTTCTCTACACCAGATGGTTATGGATGGTCCAATGGTCGATATATTTAAGACTGGGATATACACATTCTTTGGTTTTTCAGAAGTCAGGTAATGTAAGGTACAAGCAGGTAAGTGGAGTTGGTGCTCGAGATCGGCTTTGATCATGTTGAATGGTTGACTGTATAGCTCTTTCCAGCTTCTATCTCGTGTTCTACCTTTCTACAGCTGATATGCCTGCTCATACAGTCTACTTCCTTCAACAATACTATTACATGCACCAAATATTTCATAAATCTGTTCTTTCCAGAATACAGTGACCCTGTTCTGTAAGCATATTATGATCACTAAAAATTTTCAATAATGTTTGACTCATTTAATTTTGGGATGTGAGCATTACTGACAAGGCCAATATTTACTTCACTTCTTAATTACACAAGAAAATGGTGAGGAGCCGCTTTCTTTAACCATTTAGTGAAGAACTACTAATAGCTAAGGAGATTCAGGATTTTGACCCAACGGTGGTGTAGGAACCAATATACTTCCACATCAGGTTGGAACATGGCTTGGAGGGAGCTTGCTGGTGTTCGCATGCAACTGCTGCCCTAGTCCTCCTTTGTGGTGGAGCTTGAGGCTTTAGCAGACCTGAATAAGAAAAGGCTTGACAATAATAATTGCATTTATTTCAGCCAAGCTCTTTGTAAATTTCAATCCAATATGTTGGTGGACAAGTTCAATGAAGACAGTACCATTGAGTTTCAGTGAGATGGGGGCATGGCTGCTGCCATAAGAACTTTACCAGAATCCTGGGATTAGGAAGGAAAGCAAAGTAAGCTGGAGGGTTCTCAGGTTGGGAGTTCAGGGATGGGGGTTCCCAATGGTGCAGCAGGAAGGCTGACCATGGGTCTTCCTGCCCAAGACTCAGTTCTGGTGGAGGTGAGACAATACCAGGTTTTGAATATGCTGCAGCCCAATCCAGCCCTTCCAGCCTCCAAGCTCACGAGTTCCAGGAACACAAGGTTTTGTCTGATGTTGCAAGTCACAGTTTGCATGTTATCATTTGATTGCATTCTTCGTTTCTAAACATTAATTTGGACTTTTCTGTTTACGTAAACATTTCTGTCACTGTTCATGTTAATGTGAACCTTTAACCAATGTGCAGGCATTTGTGTTTTCCTCATCTCTTAGATCAATATATTAGCACTTCAAAGACCTTATTAAAAAGTTCATTAATGTTTTCATTAATTTGCTTGAATTTAGTCTCTGGACAGTGAGTTTCACATTTATGATCAATCCGCTAATAAAACAGCAACAGTAATAAAAATAGTCTGGAGCCAGGGTAAGAATATTCAAAGTCTGAGTACAATCCAGGCACAAATGGGGATGGATTTCATTGTTGCTTTTCAATTCAATTACCTTGGAATACCTTCCCAGCTAATCCAAGTAGTTCAAAAATAAATAATCCGCTGTTTACCTTTGACAAATGACATGGCTAGGGGGAAGAACAAACTGAAAGCACTATCCAAAATCGTCCTTTTTATGGCTGAAGTGCCCAATACAAGATAAGCATAGCATTAGTAGATTCAGCATCTATATATGAAATTAAAAAAGTTACCACATCCTTGAGGTGTTTGAAAAACATCTGGATGGCTTGGTATCAGGTCACTAGAGCTGTTCTGCACACCACAACATGGTAACGTAAAAATGTGTTTTCTGTATGTACTTCGTAGAAATGTCTAAAAATTGGAAGGGGAGAAAAAAACAGTTACTAGAAACGGACTTCAAATAAAGAATTTATATTTGCAACAGGCAATTAACATCTCCAGTTTTCAAGACTCTTATATTTGCAGCTTTGCCTTCTGTGGGAAAAACTCTATCCTTGGATTTTTTTTCCCTAAATATCTCCTTCACCCACTTTTCTCCTTTAACATACAAGGGGAAACCAATATATCCTTTTGGGTATTTGCAATAAACAAGATACTGACTGTCCTCAACCAATCCATACTTGCAAAACTCTCTGAACAGTGTCCAACATTGGATGTGGTTCTCTGATTTGGCAATATTTCCTGCATAATCCTGAGAGTGTGAAGAATAACTGATAGCTAATTTAGAATTGTCATTAGGGCTTGTAGAGTGATATGTGTGTATACTGGAAACTGTATAAATTAACACACAGGCTCTATTCTTCGCAAATAGAAAATGTACACACATCTCCTGCTTCCACGCAATGAAATAGGTAACAGCCATTCACTGCTTCATTTCTGAAGGCAGTGCCTGAACCAATCTGAGTCAACCTTCCTGGTTTAAAATGTAAACAAAACTTGGATTTAACTATCAATTATCATGAACTGATTGATAGGGGGCAGTGCCATGGAGAATCAATTAGCACACTCCACCTGTACAGTATAAAAGTTGGTATTCCTTTGCAATGATGTATCTCACAAATTGTTCTTAGAAGTGCAAAATTAACAACTGTTTCTTTTTCAGCACTTCTCTCGTTCTAGACTACCAAATAACTGTTTTTAATGTACTACTTGAAATCCACATCTTTGACCAATCTTATGGTCATTTTCTTTTCCCCAAGTGCCTGTCGTATCAATTTATTTTTGATGACACTTCTTTCAAATGCTTTGACATGGCTTACTATGTTAATGGTGCTGTATAAATACAAGTTGTTGCTGTTACTGCTAAGGTAATTGTTATACCATCCCAGCCAAGTGATTAAATTTGAGAATTTTCTTCTGTATGTGTCAGTGATTCGCTGTGTCTACACAGACATATTTTGTTTCAGAACTGTTCAATTGTTCACACAAAGCCAGAAACCCCTTACAGAAATCTGCATCCCTTTCTGTGCTTTCTTTCTGTCTCTAGATTTTCTTTTCATTGTGCATTATGTTTGAAATGGAACCCAAGTAGGTTCAGTACTATTGAACACCCAGTGTCATACACTTGCACGATGCGAACAAATTCTTATTACTTTCTGCTTGAAGGTTTTCTGAAATGACATTAACAAGCTGACAGTAAAATTATAAATATTGGTGTTGTCACACTACTCTATAATCATGAATTAGAATTTTTTATTCACAAAGGCCTCTTGATTTTTTTTTCTTGAAGATGCAGTGGATATGGCAGGTTTTTAAAGATTTTTAAAATGATACCTTTCACTATTGACTCTTTTGCAGGGTGGGGAATGATTCCCTTTCCTTCACTTAATTATTAATAAAGGATTGGTTTCATTATCTTAAAAGTTATACTGACTTTGCAATCTGAGGTCTCTAATTCACAGCATTACAACCAGGTAAGGAAGCATTGTCTGCTTTCTGGTTCTTAACTCCTTCTCAGTTGCATGCAGCAATTTTTTTTTAAGCATGCAGTTATCACTCTTCAATTAAAACAGCTTGCTATAAAATGAAATAGCCAGTTACCAATGTTTTCTTGAAGTGAAATGTGTGTTTTATTATCTATGAACCCTGGGGAAAAAAAAAATGAAATGTCAAACACACCAGTAATAAGTTTAAAAGAGACTGTGTGTAAGGCAGTCAATGCTATGCCATGAAAGAGTCTTTGAGGTGCTGTACTTTAAACATGTTAATTGTTGACTTATGTCTGCAGCAAGAGCAGGATCTGTTGATATCTTTGAGTATTGGTGATTGGTTATTAAGTTGCTTTCTCACTAGCTGCTGTTTTTCTGGGATGAGCTAATGTCACAGAGTGTGAAAGATGGGAAGCTGGCTGGAAGAGTGTTTGGAATCGCGTTATGAGCCGTCTCCAAATGGGGTTCCTCAATTTGTTGCAGTTTTAGATGAGATACTCCAAATTGTAAATGTTCCAGATAAGGGTGGTGGTGGGGGGGTGCTCACTCCCCTTGGTTTACCTGTCCTCTTGGTTGGCTGTACCAACATTAAGTTAATAAGGATCACTTCCCTTTCTCCCAGTCTCAAATGAACATATGGGCTGAATTTTACCAGAAATCAGCTAAGGATGAATTTCAGTCAGTTTCATGGAGGGTTTCATTCTGTGAACCCCGAGTGAAGTTTCTCACACTACCCTCTGCAACTGGCCTCATTAACTATGCATGGTGACTGTGTGGCACCCCAGTTGTTCCATCTTCCTCCTTAGATAGGCTGACATGCCCCTGACTGCCAGGACCTCCTCGGTTTCTTAGTGCTGACACTGATTGAAAGCTTGTTCATGCACGAGGTCAAGTGCTGGGAGCCTGGAGCTGCACTTCACTGACCACATATGGGAAGGGAACCAAAAAGAAACATGCGTTCTTTAATGCACAATTGTCTGCCTCTTTCCTTTATATTTGTCTCCTATCCAATCACTGTCTCTTCTGCAGCGCAGCATACTGCCTCAAATCTGCACAATTGACTTCCCCAATTTCCATACCACAACATTGGGTTATCATACCTGCCCTTCCAGCTGAGGGGAAGTTATTCACCAAGGCAAGACCAGGCAGGCAAGCAGACATAAAGTGACTGAATGCTGAGAGGGCAAGCAAGAAGCCCTGACGCGCAGTCTGTTTCAATCCTTGAGTTGGGTGCCTGTCCCAGCATGCAAACTGTCTTGTTAGTAGCATTCCAGTGAAAGTGCCAAAGTATAAGATTGAAGTATAGACCATGTTAAGAAGTTTCAGAGATGTGTTGCAATGGTGCAGAGAGACTGGAGTGTAGCCGAAGCTAACATCTGTGAGTGGGTGCTGAGTGCAGTTGATACCCATAGTGCAAGCCCTAACCACATATCAATGAGGTGAGTTTAGTGAATAATAACATACTAATGCAAGCAAATAGGTGTCTTCCTGCTTATGAGCAAGATTCACAGCTATCATAATAACAGGCATCTTGCTGGAAAGATGCATACAAGTTATCCAGAGCAGACTCTTTAGGTTGCTCATGAAGAGCAGACCATGGCTTGTTCACAGTTGAACAGTAGATTTCTGAAGTTCTTTGCAGTTTAGTTGAAATCCTTTTGTTTTGTTCCCTTTTGTCCCTTCCCCTTTTAACAGTGATTGGCTGGGAGCACTCAGAGTTTTGTTTCCTTCTGATTGGATATCTAGTTCATAGTATTTTGAATGAGTCATTTACCTGCAATGCATGGGTAATTAGTGAGTGGTTTCTCAACTGGACCTTCATGGCATGCTAGCATTGAAAGCCAGGATTGTACACATGGGCACCCTGGCCCACTGGTACACACCAGGTCATTAGCATGCTCACACCAGTGCCAAACTAGTTTGTAATGCCTTCTTTTTGTGTATTCTTGAAAAGGGAAGACTTGCCATATCTCTCATGCAGTCAGCTGGCTTTATTTTAATGAGTTCACAAAGTGAGATCTTTCCCAGCAGCTAAAGGTTTGTTTATAGTGTGTTATCTCCCTTTGAAGCTTTGTCTGTAATGAAGAGGATGTAGATTGTCACAGGATTATGATTGGTGTGGTAAAGCCTGAGACAATGGGGATGGAATCAGTAGCCAGATTATGAAGATTGTGACGGAGGTTAAATATGCTGACTTTGTTCTTCTCAATGTTAAACTGGAGGAAATTGAGGTTTGTCCAGGGCAAAATACCAGATGACCAAACTTTAAAAACAAATTGGCAATGGAAAAGTTGAGAGGTGGTGGGGAGGGAGAGCCAGAAACCATCAGTATTTTGTCTGATTTTGCCAGGGAGCAAGAAGCAGTTGAGGGGGCCAAGCAATTTCAGAATTTTTTAAAAGTAATTTTAAAAATTGAATGGATACAGATCAGATTCAAAACAGCAAAAAGTGTAAAGCTTGGGTTAATATTGAGAATTTCTTCTTCAGACAGACTGGCTAATACATGGGGTGAAGTTCTGGATAGAGTAGAAGGCAATATTGCTGGATTAATTTAAAGAGTCAGATGCCATAATGGATGATTAGAAGGATGACTTAGGGTGGATCAAGTGATCATCATCACTTATAAATATTGGGCTGCATTTCTCAGAGGTGATTCTACTTGGGTCTTCCTCAGAAGTGCAGGGGCTTACTTCCTTTCTGACAGTTCTTTAGTAACTGTCAGTGGAAGGCAAATCACACTTTTACAAGGCAGTCAGCTGCTGTATTCTGATCTTCAGTGGTCATTGCAGCCCTATGACTGTAAATACATAAGTGTGCTATTTAGGTCCCGAGTGGGTAGAGTGTAGGGTACCAGGATAGTAGAGTGCCAGCTGATTAGGATGCCAGCTGGGGAGAGGATAAGTTGCCAGAAGTAAGATTCCAGATGGTAAGGAATGAGTGCCAGGTAAGCAGGGTGCCATCTGGATATGGGTGTAAGGTACCAGCTGAGGAGAATTGAAAGTGGGAAGCAGGTAGGGTGCAAGATTACATGGCATAGTTTGGGGTAGATTGTGGTGGGTTGAATATATTGAGTCTGGCACGAAGGGGAGTGATGAGTCTGGTGATTGGGACTTTGAATTGGGGGGAGGTGAGGGTGCAGGGCTGTCAGTTGGGGGTGAAGGTATGGGCCGCTGGGGGTATTGGTTAGGATCTGATGGAGGTGTAGTTGTAGATGTCTGAAGTAAGCATGGGGTCTGTGAATAGTTACTCAGAAATTAGACTATGTATTTAATCATCTAATTTTTCTGAAGTAATTAATTGACTTAATTTTGTTGGAACTGTACAAATCTGATTTAACTGGAAACGTTATGAAGAGTCTTTGTGCAGAAGAATTGCCTGGCAGGATATTCAGATTCCCCAGCAATTCCTTCAGATTGTGCTATGATGGGGACACTGAAGCTCCTTCATGCACAACCCGCATCTCCGCTGGAGGAATAATTACAGCAGAAAATCCAGGCCATTATGCCTTCTTAAATCTTATTCTTCCATCTCTAATAGTTCAAAGTTTGTGAGAAGATTTGTAGCTCAGGTGCTCATTGTTGTGGATCTGTTCGCCGAGCTGGGAACTTGTGTTGCAGATGTTTCGTCCCCTGTCTAGGTGACATCCTCAGTGCTTGGGAGTCTCTTGTGAAGCGCTTCTGTGATGTTTCCTCCGGCATTTATAGTGATTTGTATCTGCCGCTTCCAGTTGTCAGTTCCAGCTGTCCGCTGCAGTGGACACCAACTAGCCACGAAACAACATGACCAGCTATCCTTAGTAGCCACACAATTCAGATGACAAGCAACATGAGTTCGACTGGGATAACACTATTATAGGACAAGCCAAACAGAGGACAGACAGGGAATTCCTAGAGGCATGGCACTCATCCACAGATTTAATCAATAAGCACATCGACCTGGACCCAATATACCGGCCACTGCAGCGGACAGCTGGAACTGACAACTGGAAGCGGCAGATACAAATCACTATAAATGCTGGAGGAAACATCACAGAAGCGCTTCACAGGAGGCTCCCAAACACTGAGGATGTCACCTAGACAGGGGACGAAACATCTGCAACACAAATTCCCAGCTTGGTGAACAGAACCACAACATCTCTAATAGTATCAGTGTAGAGGGACATTTGTGGATGTCGAGGATCAGGTCTGCCTTTCTGGGTCTGAGGTGGTGTGACAGAAGGGAACTTTTTTTTGCCAATTTAAGAAAATCTTCTAAAGTGCCATCACCTTGTTTCTGTTAGTGAATGATTTAGCCTATATGAGTTAAACAGTGACGGAGAGGCTGGACGTTCACAGATGAATTGATGGCTGTGTTATAGTGTTGGGTAGTGGGTCGACCTGTCCTTGGAATGTGAAATGTTAAAGGATGGGAAATATGTTGTATTTGGATAGTTGTTGTGAATGGAAAGTGTTCTGATGGCAGACCTTGCATCACTGAAACCATGGTTCCAGCTTCAGGAGTCAGACTGCTCTGCATATTTTATCCTATGTAATATGCACAACAGGGACTGTAAATGAAAAGGCAGATTTTAACAATATATTTGGTTTGATGCTTCTTCGAGAGATTTTTACCTCCTTAGTTAGATGTATAACATTGCAGTGAATTTGAAAACAAATCATAAATTCCATGGGTATTGCAAAATAGATGAAAAATAAAATGTAAAAGTTAAATATATTTTAAATTGAATGTCGCATGATTTTTTTATCTACTTGTAAATTATGTTTAAAACATTTGACATCTGATGGGAATAATAAATTATTCCGTGCCTACAATTTTCTCTTGAAACTCTGTCCCCATCCTATTCTAATTCATTCAAGAGTGTTTATTGGACTATATTTACTCCAAGTCCATCAAAATATCAAATTTTAAATTTTCAACTTTGTGTCAAAATCTGCCCACTGTCCCCGTATCAGTAACCTCCTCGAGCGTTCTTAGAATTCTTTTTCCCTCATAACAGCTTCTATGATAGGTGAGTTGTCAGTCAGGAGGGTCAGAATACAATAGGGAAATTGATGATCCAAGCCTGGCAGGGTTTGCTCAGCATGCCTACCAAAGAGTACGACACCAGGTAGAGCAAAAAGTTACAAAACAGTACAGGGAGTTTGATTCTGAATGCATTAGCATTTATAACAGGACTGATTAATTGACAACTCTAGACAATGAATTTGTATGACATAGTGGTCATTATAGAGACCTCACTACAAGATGACAAAGATTGTGATCTGAATATCCAAGAGTACAAGACATTTAGACAGAATAAAAAGCTAGGAAAAGGTGCAGATTTTGCTCTTAATTAAGGATGAAATTGGTACAATGAAGAGAGATGATCTCAGTTCTGGAGGTCAAGATGTCAAATCAGAAAACGTAAAAAGAAAAAGAAGGTTCTGGGAATGATGTATAGACCCGTTAACAGTAATCACACTATGTGATGGAGTATATGGGAAGAAATAATGGGTGCTTGTAGGAAAGTACAATGTTAATCCTGGGCGATTTTAATCTACATATAAATTGAATGCACCAGATTGGCAAAGGTAGCCTGGACGATGCATTTAAAAGAGCAGGCTACTCTAGATTTGGTAATGTGTACTGAGACAGGAATAAATAATTACCTTATGGTGAAAGAACCCTTAGGTTGCAATGATCATATTCTGATTAAGTATGACATTGAGTTTGAAGGAGAGAAGAGTGGGGCCTAAAATTAGTGTTTTATGCTTAAAAAAGGCAATTATAAGTGCATGACAGAGCGGACCAAATTGAGCTGAGAAATTGGGTTACTGGATAAGTCAGTAAAGACAGTGACGAGTTTTTAAAAATCTGTTTCCAAATGCTTAGAGGAGGAACATTTCACTAGAAAAGACAGGATAAGAATGATGAACCATCCATAGATAACAAATAATGTTAAAATTGTATCAAGTTGAAACAAAAAGCATAAAGATCAGTGAAAGATACTAGATTGAACTGAATAAAAAGGCCAAAATGTAAAAAGGTCAATAAGGAGGGGGAAATTAATGTAGACAAAAAAGCAAGCTAAGCTTTAAATCTGATGGTAAGAATTTCTGCAGGCATTTGAAAGGAAATGAGTAAGCAATGTGAAAGTTGTTCCTCTAAAGAGCACATCTGGGGAACTAAAATTGGGAAATTTAAAAAAAAGCAGATGTATTAAATAGATTTTTTTCATCTGTTTTCACTGTAAAGGGCACAATTAATTAATTGTGAATCAGGAGATAAAATGGAGGGAAGAATTTAAAACAATTACATTTGCAAACAAAAACTTGGGAAACTATTAGAACTAAAAGCTGGTGAGTCCCCAGGTCCTGACAGACTCCATCTGTGGTCCTAAAAAAAGTGGCTGCTGAAATAATAAATAAATTGGTTTTAATTTTCTGAAGATCTGTAGACTTTGGATAGGTCTTATCAGATTCCAAAATAGTGAATGTGACTCCTCCAATCAAGAAAGGAGGGAGACAGAAAGCAGGAAACTACAAGGCAGTTAGCTTAATATCTGCCTCAGTGGAAATAGGGAATATTTTATTAAGGCCAATATAGAGGGGTATGTAGAAAATTTCTGCTGCTGGGTACAGTCAACATGGTTTTCTGAAGGGAGAATCATATTTGATTAATATGTTGGACTTTTTTGATGAACTAAACAGCACGATGAATAAAGGAGACAGAATATTTAGATTTTCGGATGACATTTGATATCAAAAGTTACAAAGTAAAATATGAGTTCATGCTGTTGAGAACAGTATAGTTTGAGATTTGATTGTGTAACAGGAAACAGAGTAGGCATAACAGTGCCATAAAGTATCAGTGCTGGGACCTCAAATATTCACAATTTATATTAATGACGCGGATGACGGACCAAATGTATGGTTGTTAAATGTGTTGATGACATAAAAATAGTTAGCAAATTGAGTTGTGAAGAGAACATGAGTCTGCAAACTGCTATAGATAGGTTAAGTGATTGGACAAAACATTGGCAAATGGAGTTTTATGTGACAGAATGTGAACTCGGCTACCTTTGACAGAAAGAATGGACAAACAACATTTTATTTAAATTGAGAAAGATCTCCGAACTCTGAGATACATAAGGATCTGGATGGGCTGGTATATGAAACACAGAAAATTAATATAAAAGTGATTGAAAAGGCAATGGAATGTTGTTTATTGCCAGGGGAAAGGAATATGAAAGAGGGGGTGCTTTGGCACCCTCTTAACACCACATTTGTAGTATTATGTGGAGTTTTGCCCTCCTTATTTAAGAATGGATGCAAATTCCTTGGAAGCAGTCCATGAAAGTTCACACGACTGATACCTGGGATGAGGGGGTTATCTTATGAGGAATGATTGGATATGCTGGGCCTCTATCCATTGGAAAGTAGAAAACTGAGAGGTGATGTTATTGAGAACTTATTGGAGCACCATTTACAGCTCTTCACATACTGAAGGAGCTCACATTCATATACAGCAAGACCCGTAAAACATCTAGATTTGGGCTGATAAATGGTAAGTAACATTTCTGCCATGTCATTGTGAGGCAATGACCATCTCCAGGGAGAAAGTGAGGACTACAGATGCTGGAGATCAGAGCTGAAAATATGTTGCTGGAAAAGCACAGCAGGTCAGGCAGCATCCAAGGAGCAGGAGAATCGACCTTTCGGACATGAACCCTTCTTCAGGAATGATTCCTGAAGAAGGGCTCATGCCCGATACGTCGATTCTCCTGCTCCTTGGATGCTGCCTGACCTGCCACGCTTTTCCAATGACCATCTCCAAGAAGACACAATTTAGTCATTGCTTCTTGATATCCAATGGATTGCCATCACTGAATCCTCCACTATCAATGTCCTAAGGGGTTAGTATTTGCCAGAAACTTGGACCAGTCATATAGATATTATGGCTACAAGAACACACTTGAAGCTAGGAATTCTGTGGCAATAGCTACCACCTGTATCCCTAAAGGCTGTCCCTACCTACAAGGTGCAGTTCAGAAGCGTGACGGAAAATGCTCCATTTGCCCGGATGGGTGCAGCTAGGAGAAAGTGAGGATTGCAGTTGCTGAGATCAGAGTTGGGAGTGTGGTGCTGGAAAAGCACAGCAGGTCAGGCAGCATCCGAGGAGCAGGATATCAACGTAAGCCCTTCATCAGGATTGAAGAAGCTGGACATCAACCAGGACAAAACTGCCCCTTTGATTGGCACCCCATCCACTATCTTCAATATTCACTCCTTTCACCACTGATGCAAAGTGACAGCTGTCTATAACAGCTACAAGATGCACTGCAGTAACTTACAAAGTTTTTTCTAACAGCATCTTCCTAGTCCATGACCTCTGTTGCTGAGAAGAACAAGAGCAGCAAAGTTTTGGAACACCACCACCTGCAAGTTCCCCTTGAAGCCACTCACTATTCTGACTTGAAACTATATAGCCATTCCTTCACTATTGCTGGGTTAAAATCCTGGAACTCCCTCCTGAATAGTATTAGAAGTGTCCCTATATCCCAAGCACTGCAGGAGTTCGAGAAAACAGTTCACCACCACCTTTTCCATGATAATTAGGGATAGGCAAAAAATGCTGACAATAATGCCCATAACCTGTGAAAAATTTTCTTCATGGGAACTATAAATTCCTGATGGACTGACCAACAAGGATGCTGAGAGGATGTTTGCCCTGGTGGGGGAGAGATGATATCAAGTTATCTCAGTTTAAAATAGGCAGAGATTTTTTTTCCCCTGAAGGTTAAGAGTCTTTGGAACTCCCTTCCCCAGAGAGCAGGGAAGTCTGGGTCATTTTTAAAGCAGAGGTGGATAGATTTTTGACTAATGAGGGAGTCAAGATTATTGGAACTTGGGTACAGGCAGATTTGAGCCCTCAATCAGATTGGCCATTTTCATATTGAATGGGGGAACAATCTCCAGGTGGCAAATGGAGTTGAGGGAAGATGACTATTCTGAGATCTCATGGAGGATGAGGGTGTAGTTGAGGATCAAGAGAGCAGGAAGGCATAAGCTTTTGCAACCTCAATAAAGCATTCCCCTTTCTCAGAGCCCTCAAGCAGTGCTATAAACGTACTCACCACCTGGAGCTGCCTCTTCAGGTCCCCTGTTGCCTGCCCAGGGAGACCACTAATCCTGATCTGAGCATGCTAACATTAAGACCTATTTTAAAAAAATACTCACAGCTTTCTGACAAACTTTTACTAACTGACCTGTGGACGTATTGACTGTCTAAGTTCAGTGAATTGTGGAAGTGGGAGTGTTACTTGTCATATGACAGGAAGTCTTATCTTTCAACCGAAACGAACCAAAATTGCCATCTGGGCAAAATATTTTCCCTGCCCCTGCCCCACTCAACCAAGCCACAGTTTAACCTGATGTCCTTTGAGTAAATACAAAATAAATGTTCAACAGATTATTTCTAAAGCAAAATGAACAATCTGTTGTGGTGACTAATGATCTCAGTGCATTTGCTTTTGGAGTTCATGGTTAGTTAATAGAGCAACTTTATTTTCTTCTTAAAGATTTAGTCGTCATTAGTCTCTGGTTGAAAACAAAGGTTGAACTTGAACTTTTGCCAAAAGTATTAAGATCATCACAAATAGGAGTGGAAGTAAGGCCATTCGGACCATCGAGTCCACTCTGCCATTCAATCATGGCTGATGAGCATTTCAATGCCACTTACCCGCACTCTCCACATATCCCTTAATTCCTTGCGAGATCAAGAATTTTTCAGTCTCTGCCTTGAAGACACTTAACATCCTGGCCTCCACTGCACTCTGCGGCAATGAATTCCACAGGCTGACCACTCTCTCTGCGGCAATGAATTCCACAGGCTGAAGAAATGTCTCCTCATTTCTATTCTAAATTGACCCTCTGAAATTCTAAGGCTGTGCCCACGGGTCCTAGTATCATTGCCTGACGGAAACAAATTCCCAGCATCCACCCTTTCTAAGCCATGCTACAATGCAATATATTGTTACATTGGATATCTTGTATAGTTCAAGTAGGAACTTAATTGTTCAAATTATTTCAAATTCTGTTATCTAGCAAGATGTTATGTCTAAATAGGTATTGCATTGGCCACCTTATTGAATTCT
Source organism: Hemiscyllium ocellatum (assembly GCF_020745735.1). NCBI lineage: Eukaryota > Metazoa > Chordata > Chondrichthyes > Orectolobiformes > Hemiscylliidae > Hemiscyllium > Hemiscyllium ocellatum. The sequence continues at coordinate 42,566,323 of NC_083412.1, read as the reverse complement.
GTAAGGCAAATAGAATCAGCAGATTTTACAATTTTTTGTAATTTAGTAACTTATCTTCTGCAATAAGTCACTCCGAGTGCCAGTTGTTTGAGAACTGATGTTGTAATTGGCTATTTCCCTGTAACTAAGATTGTAGCCACAGTAAAGCAAATGGGCCTTTCCTCATTGGTAATCTCATGATGTCACAAAACCTCCCCATTTGAGTTTACAATGTCTTTTACAGCTGGTCTCATAATGGGCTGAATATCGTTTTGATCCTGACTAATTTTATTTTGACTATTTGCTAAGCAGTTTTTTTTAACATTAGGACTTTGAGTTTTATTTGTATTCATCTAACACTTGGCAAAATTCCATGCCTGTAAGTCCGATATTACAGCTGTTATCCGTATTGATTACAGGCGCACAGACAGACATTATAATGGTGAGCTGCACTGTGCAATTCTTTAAAGACAAAATTCAATCTGATCTTTATTTCTTGTCCCCCTCAGTTCATCTCTGATTTCCCAAAAGTGGAACTATGGGATGAAAATGACCAAAACATAAAACTGTATCGAAGCTGTGTGCGCACACATTTATAAAAATGGGCAGCATTACATTTCTCATGTTGAGAGACATGTAAAAGATATCTATCGTCCTACAGAACCTTTACAACTCAGCACTGTTCTGGCTTGACTGACATGTAATGCAGAGCCTGAGGTTTTAAAATGGCCAAAGTTTGACAAGGGTGAATCATTGTAGTCATAACTGAATAATTTATTTTGTATTGTGAATAAAGTGGTATTGGGTAAATGCCATCAAACTAGTAAAGGCAAAGGAAAAGTTTTTTTTCCCTTAAAACCTACATATTAATATGTCAGTAATAGTAGTGAAAAAATAGACAGGTGGATTACAAAGCCCTTATCTTTCTGAACATTTATTCAGTTTAGTTTGATTGACAAATGATGAGAGTGAGTTCAGTGGGATTTAAATTGTTGGTCTAAACCATAGACATAGGTGGTCATTTCTCATGTCATTATAAGGATGAAATCTTCTTCAAACATGTTCAGAATATCTACTGGGAAGTCTTTGCAATAGAACTTTTATTTGCAATTTTCTTCTCTCCTCCAGACAAATTTAGCACCCTTATCTGCTTTGGTTCATGGATGGTGTGGTCCTCTTGCAAAGCTGTTGAGGCATTTAGTGTCGTATCTGCCAGGATTTCAGTGATGAGCTGTGAATTGCTTTCAAAGTGGGCATTATGCCAGCTGAGCAGCACAATAGAAAACCAATCTTGCACCATTCTACTCTTGATGTCATTATTGTAGCATTTTAGATAACTGCTGGTACGAAAAGATGTGCTGAATTGCTACCAGTTAGTAAAGTTAAATCCAGAGTAGCAGTAAAATTACTCTGAAAGCGGTTTGTCAGAGGTCAGTACAGGCACGATAGATAGCCTTTTTTATTAGCATGACTAACCACTTCTCACGACAGTTCTTCACCTACACTTTATTTATCATCTTTATTCCTCTGTTGGAAAATATGTCGACAAGAAAAAGTTGAAATGCTGTAAAAGTTCAGAAAGTGACTTCTAAATGGTGTATCACTGGTGCAGTATTGAGAGGCTCATTACTGAGCTGACCCTGCTAGGAATGTGTGTCTTCTATTTAAAGCTCTGTTGAATTCCAATTTAAGTACGAATATGGATGTACTTATGTTGTAAAGCATAAATACTGACAGAGACCTGTTGGGCAGAATGGCCTGTTTCTTTACTGTAAATGCTATTTGAAGTGATTAAATTTGTACATTATAGTTCAGGATGTTTGGGGTTCAGTTAATTAGTAGTTCTTTTAAGCAAGGCATATTTTATTGGAGGGAGAAAGATAGGAAAGATTTGCTGACACCGAGCTGACCACCTACAGGGAGCACGTTAACGTAGCGTAAATTTTCCATTTCACTGGATAGGAATATTGTTCAAAAACCTATTTAATCCCACAGTATGGAGCAACATTGACAATTCTCCAGCAGAGCATTCTGTCTTCTCCGTTTGAATAGTGCTGTCTAGTACCAGGTGAAGACTTAGGATTTTTCTTCCCCAGAGCATTTACTAACCAAAATACTCAAAAGGAGACCCAGATGTCAGAATTTTGGAGTATTTTTGCCACCAGTTTGTAAAATGTTATGCATTAATTGATAAATATGTTTCTGTTGAGAACTTGGAGTTTACTGAGAAAAAGTCTGCAGCTGAAACCTGGTCTTTCTGTATAAAACTCAGCAATGGAGGACTAGATGGTACACTGGATTGGAACATTGTTTAGTTATAGGACATAATATTGCAACAATCCATAGTTCTTTTCTGGTGAGTTTCGACATCAATTCTGCAATTGGGAGAGGTACTGATTGAGAGCATTGCACACACTCCTGTGGAGGGTAGTGATGGTCTATGTGATGATTATGACCTGAATATGTTTTGTGTTGGGCCATAAAAGGCAAACAGTGAGAACCAGTTAGCAGGTTTTCTTTGGCCTTTATCAGCTCAGTATATCCACAGCACTGTAGTGGATTGCAGAGCTCTTACAAAACTTGTCAATAATATCATTTAAGCAACAATTTTCTATAAAGAATGATTGAATCTAAGATGAATTTCAGATAATCGTCAATATTGTCCTTATACTTGGTAATATTTCCTACCAATCTTACATTAGTTCTTTTTCATCAACAACATTGTTTGATATGCTTAAAACCTTTGAACCAGATTACTGACAAATCTACAGCTGTAAAATTTATTTGCCCAACATGAAGTGCGCACTCTCTTCCCTGTAGGTAGAATCACAAGTTTTCCAAGTATTGGATCTTAGGGCCATAGGTTAGAGTTCCCAAGTGCAGGAGTTAAACCAGTTAAGACTAGCTCCTTGCTACTTGAACCAATCCACCAATGGAGTTGTTGATTTTCCATGCTCTCTGGAGCTTAGTGACATTATGAAATTTTGCATTGCCAAGAGGTTCAGCATTTTGCTTATCATAACTTCCTTGATCAAAATTGAAACATATATATAATTGTTCAGACAAAAATATTGTGCGATTGCTGGAATATTTAAAAGAATCTTGGCATATTCATTCTGCTGCCTGAATTGCATCATTTTGATATTTAAGACTGCTGAGCGCCACACCAAAATGATTCTAACAATGGACCTAGGTCATGCCATTGTTTATTACTCCATCAGTAGGCTGTGTTTACTTTGATAATGCTACATACATAAGATCATGATGCCAACAGCATTGAAGTATAAATGGTGAACTTTAATGCAGCTCCAAATCAACAGTTCAAAACAATGAGACAAGATGGTCAACCCATGAAAGAACCCAGACTTCCACCCACAACCAGCAAAAAGCTATGTTGTTTCCATACTTTTGCCAAGTGATGGGCAGTTTGAGCGTGCATGGGATTTTCACTTGAGAGGGTATGGAACAGTTCATGACTCCTAAATTTACCTTCACAGCCTCCCTAACATGATAGACACCTCGGTGGTGAATCTTGCAATTGACCCTTACAGGGCAGATGACTGAGGAGTCAGGGTGGAGAGGGCGGTTGGTTCAAATTGGTGCTGGAAATAGGCAGGGTTGCCGTGGTGGCAGGTAAGCATTCTTTGTGACAGAATGGGATATGGGCCAAAATGCAGCTTAAGTTCATACAGGCTGCCAGTTTGCAATAGTCTGGTTCAGCCTGAGGTGATGGCAGGTAAAGTCAATGTTAGAGCTGACTTGATAAGATATGCCCTCACTCTGTTGATTTCCAAACGATATGCAACATTTATGTAGTGTCTTGGAGATCTACCGCAAAGAAAAAGGCCCTTGGCCCATTTTGTCAACAGCCAGCTAACTATTCAAAGCCCATTTTCCAGTACTTGGCCATAGCCTTGTATAGGCAAAAGTGAAGACTGCAGATGCTGGAGATCAGAGTCGAGATCAGAGTGGTGCTGGAAAAGCACAGCAGGTCAGGCAGCATCCGAGGAGCAGGAAAATCGGCATTTTGGCCAAAAGCTCTTCAAATCCCTATTTGCCTTGGCATCGCCGATGAATAAATATATTAGAGTAACTTTTTTTAGTAAGCTGATTTTAAATTGTGTCGATGGACCTTTGAACAGCTTGAGTACATAAGTGTCATGTTATCCCTAAAGCATTGCATTTATAGTCTAGCCTAGACCACCATAGACTGCTTTAGAGAAATTTGGATGATCCTATTCAATCCTGTTGAAGGTGAGTTTGGAGAGTTAGTGAAGAGGGAATGAATATTATATAATTCCTGTATATAATATATGCTCTAAATTAAATGTCCTTATGCTTATGGGAAGATTTCTGTCTGCTTTGCTTAACATTTTTGCCTTAAGCAGTCATTATTTAATTATCATTTTTGTTCAATTATCCCTCAACCATATATAATATAGAATTTGCAACCTGTTTTCCTTATTTAGTTGGTGAAATTACTACTGGTACGCTTTACTTAGTTGCAGTGGCAAGCTAAATAAAATGTCTTTTTTCATGTGCATCTTCATAATGTTCAATTTACAGGCTGCTCTCCTACCTCTTCACTGCTTAGAGTATTCCAATTCTCCTCCCTTCCTGCTCTTAGAGTGCACATAACTGTTTGAAATCCACTGGTACAATTGTCAAATCAATTATTCATTCTCTGCAATTATGCTAGCACAAAGAACATTTTGCTGGACTGAATGATGATTAAATTAACAGCTATTCCAGCTGCCTGATAACATCTAATAGAATATTCATAAGCCTAAAATGGAATGAATTATCTCCATTAACTTCATCATGCTCACTTAATTACATGCTTGTTATTGTATTTACACCTTGTTAGATACTACTGAAGCTGATACAGTGACTGGCCAGGAATCGGAAGCGTCTGTCATAGGGCAGTGAGAGCATTTTGTGGGAAATGCTATTTATTTTAAATGCTCCACCTGCTGGGAGCTGGGGTTAGTCAGCGGAGCTGAGATGAATTGGGAGACGGGGTGTAAAAGAAATAATGTGCCTCTGACAGGCTTGGTGGCTTTTAAGTTGCTCTCATTCAGCCACTTCACAAAAAAAGATTTTTTTATTCCATCTTTCAGTGATGACATGATTGCTTTTGGTAATCATTTACCATTCTGGTTTTATTTTTTTTCTGAAGTAAATTGTCTGTAGTAATAGGTTCTCAGAATTATCCCCTGCTTTTTCATGGAATTCATTTTTTGAACCTGTCTGCCAGTATTTAACCTCAGCTAGATTTTCTGTTTTCTCTCGTAACTTTATTTACAAAACACCTACTTAATAATGGTGTGCTTTTGTATTTAAATTGTTCTTTGTGAAATGTGTTTGTGATGACCATTGTTATGTTGAATAATTCAGGGTAGTCGCCCATATTTAATCTACTTGTGACTAAAATGATTATTTTCTACTTTGTGAAGTACATTCATATTCAATTGATATCATAAAGATATTAATTCTTTATCGTCATACATCAGTCATTGAGCATTTATTTTTAAAAAGAGTTAATTAAATGAAATGCATCATATAATAATTCAGGACTTCACCCAGTTTCACAAGAGAATCAAGTTTGTTTCTCATTTTTAGGAAATGAGGAAGAGGGTCATGGTTTAATAATAGAAGTAATTAGATACTGACCACCTCACCAAGGAATACTTGCTAAGAAGCAAAGAACTGATTGAGAGGAGATGGATATAATTGCTTTTACCTGACTTAATTTGCAGCTAGGTTATTAATGTTTATGATGCCCAATGTTCTGTTCAGTCCAGCAACAATCTTAAGAATCCAAAATCGGTTTTAGAACAAAGCTGCCACCTGTTTTATGTGCCAGAATCTCTGATAATATACTTACCACTATTTTACTAATAAAGAATCCATGTCGATGGCAGTTCACTTTTAACTATAACATATTTAGAAAGTTTCCAATACTGTATCAAGGTTGTACAATTCTTAATTTTGTGAATTCCCTGTGTTAAAATTACTGCAAAAACAAGTATGTAGTCTGCACTACAGATAAACCAAGCTTGACAATCTTACTTCAGTTGAGATCTTCAGCCAACTATATGAAATAAGATATTTAAAGCTCGTAATCTTCATGTAGCTCTAATATTTTGCTGTCGAGAAGCTTTCACACATTACAAGAATGAATGGGTCTTTCTCACTGTGGACCTGTATATTTTTCTGTTGGTCAATGACAAGCTAGTGGGATTATTCATTCTCTAACAGGGTAAATTTGGTGACCTAATCAGGCACAAGCTTCCATAGCAAGTCAGACAAAGTAGACCCTATTTAGTTTTTATTATTTTGACAAGGATAGCAGATGAACAAGGAATGTGTATAGGGGACAGGGCTAGAGATTCAATGTTTTACATAGAAAATAGGAATAGGCCATTTGGTCCTTCACATTTGTCCCACCACTCAGTATGATCATTGCCTGGTCATCTTACTCAGTAACCTGTTCCTGCTTTCATCCCATGTCCTTTGATCCCTTTAGACCGAAGGACTCTAACTATTGTTGCATTGATTGCTTTCTATTTTCTACTCAAATTTTTTTTCAGCTGTTTTCTTTTCGATATCTCTTTATAGTTCTTTATTCTAATGACAGGTTTCAGCTCACCATTTATCAAGCACTTAGACAAAGCCTTTAATTATCTAATTTTTGTCTCAGTTACTGGAAGAAAGTGAGGACTGCAGATGCTGGAGGTCAGAGTCGAAAAGTATGGTGCTGGAAAAGCACAGCAGGTCAGGCAGCATCTGAGGAGCAGGAGAGTCAATGTTTTGAGCATAAGATCTTCATCAGGAATCACACTCTCCTGCTCCTCGGATGCTATGCTTTTCCAGGACCACATTTCTCAGATACTGTTAAGCTTAAGTTAGTTGGGAGCCCCCAGAATTTTTGACTTCAAGGAACTCTACGAGAGGGTGTCAGACACTGGGGTGGGGGGTTGTTTTTTGGAATTTCCAATTGCTGGGCTGGTTCCAGGCATCAGCCTAATCGAAAATGTTTCATAGTCCCAAAGCACAATTCTAAAGACTAACGGTCATCTGGACATCTGGGCCATTAATGTTTGAGTGGATCTTCCTTGGTAAAATATATCCAGCGAATAAAAGTAAAATGCTGTGGATGCTGAATATCTGGAAAAATGTTGCTGGAGAAGCTCAGAAGGTCTGGCAGTTTTGGTGGAAAGAGAAAGAGTGTTGATTTTGAATCCAGTGACCTTGCTTCAGAATTTATATCTAAAGAATCCAATTTCCATAAAGAAATTGGATCCTGTTTCTTTGAAATAACTAGCATGTTTTGCATTTTTCTATTAGAGACCAACATTTTGACACAGAATACTAACGTTACCAACTTCTGAAGCTGCATTTAAATCCATTTTAAACATGATTTTGCTGTCCATCTTGCCAATTTCCCAGTATTTCTGAAAAGGTTGACTCCTTGCTGAAATAAAGTTTTGCTAGTTCCAAGCAGCCTGTCTTACATTACCCAAATGGCAAGTTTTCATTCTTAAATGATTGCAGATAACTGTGTTAAGCAGCCAGTGTTTTAATCTGACCTGACGTGCTGTTGATGGAATGACCCAATTAATTGATTTATTGTGATCTTTTGGATGTCGGATAGCATTTGTACTTTCTTCCCAAAGTATTTGCAATCTAATTAATACTCCTCTACCAATACTTCCTGAATGTAGCTGTTGAGCTTTGAGAAAACCATGGCTTACAAAAGTAGCGCTCTGTATTTTCCACCGTTCTAAAAACATTTAAACCTTTCGCATCTGAAAATTGTACAAATTCCAGAATGATCCAACAGCGTTTTCATAAATCTGTGGATTTATATTCCAGCAAACTGTAATGTTTTGTGTACCTGCTGTTTAAAAATCAATCCCACTTTTTGTGTAAAGATATTTGGTAGGTGGGTCAATTGGAATAAGGGCTTTTAGACTTCCAGATTGAAATGTTAAGTGAACCCAACTTGAATTATGTCAATGGCCATCAGCATGGAGTGTTGAAGTTTCATTTCTTAGAGACAAAATCCTTGACTGATAGCTTGACTGATAAATATTATACAAAATGACCTCTGGGTCGCCTAGCTGCAGTGTACTGTTACCCCTGCATTGACGACAGAATTGGATTTCAGTGGAGCTTTTGGAGGTTTGGACCATGCCAAAATTGGAACTGCGGTGTTTACCCTTGGTGAAGGACCTCAGGTCAGGAATTCAGAGTGTTATAGTACCTATGTATTTTCTCCAGTGCAGTGATGCTGTCACCATACTGAGTAACCTGGAGTTTGGATTACAGTTTACAAGGTTTCCTTCAGATCACTGTGCTGCAGATCACCTTCCTGTCATATCTGCTTGACTGGTGTCGCTGTATGTTTCTGTTTCATAGTGTAAATGTTTCAGAGACATTCCAGTGGTTTGTATCACTAGCCAGCATGCAGGACATAAGGAAATAAAAATTCCAACTGCAGCATCAAGCGTATGCAATTGCATACATTTATAATGTGACAGCATGACAGAGAGAGCTGGAGAGACAAAGAATGTTTAACAGTATTACCCAGTTTTGGAAATGTTATTTTTAACTATCATAAGAAGAAAGAGAAAAATCAATGAAAAGTCATTTTAAACTTTTCTTTTTGTGCACATTACTGTTAATATACAACCAGATTCGCTCATAGCTATAAAATATCAGCTCAGCAGGTATTTTGAAACTAAAATCTAGATTTTTTTAAAAAAGTCCTTTTCTTACCTATTTTTGCCACACCTGAGTTCAATTGGAAAATATCAGTTTCCAGTTGTTATTTAGCAGAAGCACCCAAGTCGCAAGAGAAGGGAAAGGAATAATTAGAGCATTATGATGATTTTGAATGCATTTCCTGAAAGTGTAATGGAAGCAGATTCAGTAAAGTGTGAAAAGATGTTGGAAAGGAAAATTTGTTGGATTATGGTGAACGGGGCAAGAAAATTGGACCAATTAGGTAGCCTTTTCAAAGAACTGTCACAGATTGCAATTGAGTTTGAATGGCCTTCTATTGCAATGATCATCCATTGATTCAAGATTAATTTTATTGTGTTGCTTTCAATATAGGAAAAGTGGTGTATAAATGTATGATTTAATTTTAATACAAGGAGAATCTATTCTATTGAACACATTTTAAGTGATGAAATAATGGCATGACTTTTCAAATTGGAATAATGATGAGGCTATAATGTTCACCATTAATAAGCAATATATTGGACATTAACATCTTATGTCTGTACATGTGCAGTTAAAGCACAGAAGTCAGAAATTTGCTGTGTATTGTGCTCCACAAATATTGCATCACTGTCTCACTGAGAGAACCAGCATTGAGAGTATAAAGTTGCATTCCATTCCCTTTTCTCATAATATTCTAAAGTTGCCTCTTAAATACTATTTACTTCAGCTACTTCATCTGCTCGGTAGTTTCACATTCACGTAACTTAGTATCAAAGCATCTTCTGGATTCCCTATTTGATTTCTTAATGATTTATTTCATATTGATAGCTTCTCGGCTTGGCCTGCCTTACACTGCCTATTCTGTCAAAACCTTTCATAATTCTAAAGATTAGATCTAATAGATCACCCCTCAGCCTTCGCTCTTTTAGGGAAGGATTCCAGTGTTTTCATCCTTTGCTGATAGGTAAAGTTTTTGATATCATCCTTGAAAATATTTATTGCATCCACTTCAATGAGTCTGTTTCCTTCTTACCACTCAGCAACCAGAACAGAATGCATTATTCCAAGTATTGTCTAACTAAGATTCAATGCGAGTTTTATATAATTCTTTTGTTTTCAATTCTGTCACCCCAGAAATTAATTCCAGCCCTTTCACTTTAACTACACTGTGATTTGCTTATTTGTACTCCAGATCCTTAAGCACGTTTAGTTGTATCATTAATTTCCAAGTAATATATGACTTTTTAAAAATAAATTAAAGCAAAGTTGCCACAGACCTTTCACTCCACCTGGCTATTCGATCATTAGGGTTTAACCTGTCAGTCGCCATATCTCAGGCAAGGGGAGAGGTTGAGAAGGAGAGTCCTCTATGGTAACATCAGCTCGTGTGGGAATTGAACCCACGCTGTTGGCATCGCTCTGCATTACAAATAAGAACTTAAGGCAACTGAGCTAACAGACTTGTATATTTCTCAAATTTATCTATATCCATAATGCAAGGTCATTAATCTTTCTTTCCTTCTCTTTCTTTTACTTTCTGTGCATGATTTTACATTGAATTAATAATATTTTTACTTGCATTTCCTAATTTAAACTCTGTGTCTCAATAAGGATTCTTCAAGCTGATTGACTGAAGAGGCACACTGTTACTTACCCTTTTGAACAGGTCCCAGATATCCTTTGGAGGACATCATATTTAGACAGATTTCATGAGAAAAATGGCTGGAGCAGATCTTTCAAGGTCGTGCTGCTTTTCAACAAAATCATGGCTGAGCTACCCCACCTCCTGCATGATCCCTCAATTCCCTTTGTGTGCAAAAACCTATCAATCTCAAACTGAAATATTTTCAACTGTGGAACATCCACAGCTTTCTGAGAAAGAGAATGCCAAAGATACACAACCCGTACTGTGAAGACATTTCTCCTCATCACAGACTTTAATGGCTGGTCCCTTAGTCTGATATTTTGATCCCATGTTCCAGATTCCCCAGTCAAGGGATATTATTGTAACCTACCCCAGCGAAAAGACTTTGTCTATTTATCCTATCCATGCCCCTCATGATTTTGTAAACCTCTACAAAGTCACCCTCAGCCTCTGACACTCCAGGGAAAACAGCCCCAACCTGTTCAGCCTCTCCCCATAGCTCAAATCCTCCAACTCTGGCAACATCCTTGTAAATCTCTTTTGAACATTTTGTTAAGCATTTCAAGAGAGTTACAGTTAAGCCAATTCTCGTCTTTCATCTTCATTTTATCTGTATTTTAACAACAGTGTATAAGTAAAGTATGTTTTTTTTCAAATTATATCTAGAACAGAACGTCTTCCACTTACCTTTAAATAAGTAGTATCTGGGTCTAGACTATCTTCTTAATATATTTTGAGGGAGTCCATAACAGGAATTCACCACCTGAGAAGGTAGTAGAGGCTGGAAACCTTACCACCTTTAAAAAAATATTTGGATGTGCACATGAGATACAATCACATTCAGCAATACGGGACAGGTGCAAAAAACTGGGATTAGCGTACCTTTAGTGGTAGTTATCTGTGCAGACTTGACAGGCCGAAGGGCCTTTTCTGCACTGTATGAATCTATCTAACCCATGGCCATTTATGCAGATGCTGGCTGCAATGGTTTCTACATAGCAACAGCCATTCCCTTCAAAAGTAGCTTTAGGACATTGAGGTTTTGAAAGATAAAGCAACAGATATGGCTAAGCTCCCCCAAAGTGCAGTTGAAAGAAGGCCTACCAGATGATTAGTTCCTGTAAACATGGATTGAGGTAGGAACATTGGTCAAGACACCAGGAGATATCACATCATTGAAGTAAATAAAGCCTCAGATTATTGTCTCTTGTAAGATGATACCTCTGACAGTGCTGCAGTTCTGAGTAATGCACTGTAGTTTGTGCACTTGGGCCAGCATGAGTACGTAAATGTTTCATTTCTGTAGTTTTGAGTGAGCATTCTATAAGTTCTGAATGATTGACATTAAATGTTGAGCATTTCAACCCATTGTACTTGGGCTGTATTCTGGCATTGGCTGTAGCAATAAGCGTATGGGATAATATTGCAATAACCGGTGACTAGGTACCATCAAATTAGAAAAGAGACTGTGCCCCCTTAGCGACCATTCTTTGAAGAGATCCTTCCCATAGCAATGAAAGTCTTTTCTGATCTAGATGGAAATGGGGCAGTTAACTGATGCAAAGAATGTAGTTCTCAGCAAGAACATTCAGACGATCTTGTTAAAAATGAGCATCTGTCAGAACCTGATTGTCAATCTTGTATAGCCTTAGTGATTTTGACAATCCACAAGTACTCTAATCATTGGACTCCTTTTTTCGTCTAATTTATTAATTCTAAGAAATGAGTGTGTGGCTTAGCAATCAGGTAACTTCAGAAAGCTTTCTAGAGATGGTACGGGCTTCCATTGTATTTTTTTGAAAAGAGGGTAGGTTATCCTTCATTCACTTCAATTTTATGCATATTTTACCTGATATTGACAAGTAGATTATAGTACAAACAGGGTTTCCAGTTCTGTACTCAGTGTTCAGCTGCATTTTGTTACAGAAGTTATTAACTGACATCTGTTTACATTAGATGGAAAAGCGATTTTAGAAAGTTCAAGTTGCTTAGCAAAATATGCACTCAACGTTTAGCATTTTCTTTATCCTGCTAACTCAATAGGAATATTACTTGACTAGTGATTGAAGTGTTCATTACATTACCTGCAGTGATATTTCTTCCTTTGTACAAGATAATTAAGATTATCAAGGTGAGACAGTTTTGCTATAAATCCAGAGTAACTGGTGCACACATTAATAACTATATGCAGGCTGATTTTCAGTGACTAGAATGTACCATGCAGTAGAATATTCTTTCCTATTGCCTGGTAGCTCCAGCTAAAAAAAATCTTTCATAGCAGTAACACTGGAATCACTTGCCTGGGACTCTGACTTACTGATGTGCTTACAATTTTATATGATTGTAATACTTGCTGATGAACAAGTGGAAAATTATAGCTTACAGGTCAAATAAAAAGTGTTTTGATTTTCTTTCTTAAGGAATTGATCTGAAAAGTCCAATAATATAATACCATGAGCCAGAATATACAATCACAGTTGCCTCTTGAGCCAATATATCTGCGCTGTTGGCCACAATAGCACCACCTACAGGATATTAATGATTTAACCCCTTTTCTGGAATTGGAGAGTTTTCATTCCCAATCTGGCCTTTTTAATCTTCAAGTCTCCTATTTTATTTCAAAGAACTATGCAGTCCTCTGTTATGTTACATTACAGTCTCTGCCACTTATTGTAAGCATTACAGGTTCTAATACATTTGACTAAAAAGTATTTTTTGATTTCCTCCTCTTGTTTTTTTTGCTGATGATCCTCCATCTGTACTCCTTGTTACCAATTCAACAACCAGTGCAAACAAGTTTTCATTATTTGCCCCCACTTTCCATGATATAAAATGCACAAAATGACTTAGCAAAAAGATCAACATTTGAACTGTACCATATTAATAACTGTAATCTCTCATTCCTTGTATTATTTTTCTAACATGTTCCCAGTAATGAGATGTTGACAACCTCACAGAACATTCAAACTGTGGCCTTACCAATGATTTCTAATTCCCTATAATTGAATAAGCAAACCACTGTTCCAGTTGTTATTTTAATGCTCCTACCCTCCCCCCACCCTCCCCACCCATAACTGACATACACTTCTCCTTAAATTTCTCTGTTCATTCACTCAAAAGAATTGTTCTTCCATTCATTGCTGTTCCCAGAAATATACTACCTCACATTTCTCTGCCAGCTGTCTATCCAGTCCATTAAACAGTGAAGGAGTTCTTGTTTTGCCACATTGCTAAACAGAGTCAGCAGCCAATCAATATTTGTTGAACCGAAATAAAACCCCCAATGGGTAATAGTTTGAGACCCAAAATGCAATTGCAGATCTTAATGTGGATGTAGTACTTGGTAGTTGAAGACCAAAACGTCAATATTGAACAAAGTTTCAAGTCTTAAAAAAGTTGATCATATCTGAAATTGCTCCTCAATTGACTGTCAAGGAGATAATATGCATGCTAATTAACCAAGAAATTGATATATAACTCCCTTGCACTTGCATTGTAACATCCTGATATCATGATGTGAATGAATTCCAAAAAACTCAGACTCGATTTTGCCTTGATGAATGGCCCTTTAATTCCAAAGCAGCTTCAAGAAGCAATTCACTTCTGTTTGAATGTAATTTTTCCAATATAATCCTACACCAGTCATGTAAGGATTTTGGAGAATGATTGACGTATTTATTTTGCAGAAGTTAATCTACAGAATTTCCTTCCATTTAAGTAATATGTTACATGACTTCAGAGATGGCCCAAGGTGCTGTCCAGCCAGTGAAGCACCTTATTTGAAGTATAGTCACTCACTCCTGTAATGTAAGAAAATATGCAAGCCACTTTGTATACAGCAAGGTCCTACAGATAGCAGTGTGATGATGACCAGGTAATTTTTTATTGTTAATGTTGGATTAGGAATAAGTATTTACTCAGGATATCAGAGAAAAGAAGGAACCTTGACTGCCAGCTTTTATCCAGATCAATCCAAATCAAATGCCACTATCCTGCTTTCTCACTCGAACTGTAACTCTGCTCCAAATATTTTCCAATTGTTCCTTAATATTTTATGCCAAAATATGCACTGCTTTAAAAACCATCATGCAGAAAAACTGCATGCATCTCTCCGGAGCATTATCAAACAAAATCTTATGTCGGGCTGTAAAAGTCAATAATAGAATAAGTGATGGAGACCTTGGGTTCAAAAGGTAATTTTAAGAAATGACTTGAAGACGGAGAGGGCGCAGGTATAGCGAGAGAATCTCAGAGCATAGGGCCCAAGCAGTTGGAGTTGCACTGATAAAATATATCTGAATTGAGAAGCACAGAGACCTAAAGAATGTTGCAGGCTGATGGGAGGATTTAGAGAATTAAGCCATGAAGATATTTGGAAAAAAAGGCAAGAATTTTACTTTGAGGCATTGTACTGATGGTAATATTTGGGATAATTCAGATAACAGAATGAAACGTGGCATTATTTTTGCAGTTGGTTACCATAATTGTTGGTCTCTGAGCATATTCACATGAAGCTGCCAAGGTTCCTTTAACACACAATATAAGTTTATTACACAAATGAGAAAAAAAATGAAATGTATATGAAAATCCTTTTGAAAAGACCTGAACACAACCCACAAAGATTCAATCCTTTTGTTTCCCTGCAGCATCCTTTTTAGGTAGTCTATCCTAGATAAATGTCACTCCTTTCTTAATTCTTTAACTTCTCACCAAACTTTCTTTCCTGGTTTTTCTACTTGAACTGCAGAAACAGTTTTGAGCCTTATTTCTCATTCTGGTAGTGTGAAATGAAAATCTGATTTGTCTGTTGGCATGAAACTGAAATCTGAGTTTTCTGAACTGAATTCAACTGCTCGTAGCTTAAAATCATTTTGTTTTTTTTATGTCATAATCTCAGGAGTGTAAACACTCCATCAGTTAAGGCCACAGGTATTTGGCTTGGCACTTATTAAGTAACACATATGAAATATGTATTTAGGTCACCTATCTAAATTACTTTCTGACCTTTTTTTAAAAAACATGTTACCTTCACAGAATTGAAATCAAAACCCATCTGACTCTACTTCTATATTAAAAGTCTATGTTCAGAAATGATAATATAGTACACACTTTCCACAATTGCCAGGCCAAAAGCCAATGTAAATAATGTACCACAGGGTATTATGTGAACTGGAACTGCTACAAGTTGGAATATGAGCCCCAGTTTTACGGATGAAAATGTGTTGCTGGTCAAAGCACAGCAGGCCAGGCAGCATCTCAGGAATAGGGAATTCGACGTTTCCTGATGAAGGGCTTATGCTCGAAACGTCGAATTCCCTATTCCTGAGATGCTGCCTGGCCTGCTGTGCTTTGACCAGCAACACATTTTCAGCTGTGATCTCCAGCATCTGCAGACCTCATTTTTTTAACCAGTTTTACGGATGATGGGAGGTTAGCCAAAGAGCATAAGAATAATCAAATTTAAAGGTAACAAAGGTCTGATTCAAAGTTTCTGTGGCAGATGGTCCCCAGTATAGACAGATTGTCTCATGAGCAAAGGTTAAACAGGTTGGGATTCTACTCGTTGGAATTAGAAGAATGAGGAGTGGTCTCATTGAAACATGTAGGATTCTTAAGGAGCTTGAGAAGGTAAATGCTGGGAGGATGTTTCCCCTCTAGGAGGGAGTCTAGGACCAGAGGGCATAGTCTCAAAATTAAGGGTCAACAATTTAAGACTGACTTGAGGTGGAATTTCTTCTCTGAGGGTTGAGTGTCTTTGGAACTCCTTGACACAGAGAGCTGAGCGACAGAGTCCTTGTATATACTTGAGACTGATATAGGTAGATTCTTGATCAGTAGGGGAAAGGGCAGGAAAGTCGACGTGAGGAGTTTTGGATCAACTGTGATCCTGTTGAATAGTGGAGCAGGCTCAAGGGGCTGAACGGCCTACTTCTGTTTCTATTTTTTATGGTCTTTGGTCTTAGGAGCAGAAGCAGCTATAGACGCAGGTTATAGCATAAAGATCGAAGTATTTATCACACTATCCTCTCTAAAGGCAAAGTGAAACTAAGAACATCAGGTTTTTTTTTTCCCTT
The DNA here is from genome assembly GCF_020745735.1 of Hemiscyllium ocellatum. Taxonomy (NCBI): domain Eukaryota; kingdom Metazoa; phylum Chordata; class Chondrichthyes; order Orectolobiformes; family Hemiscylliidae; genus Hemiscyllium; species Hemiscyllium ocellatum. Next base: position 42,549,892 of record NC_083412.1, on the reverse strand, counting down.
CCTTTAGCTTTAGAGCACTGAGGTCAATTGTAACTGTGAGATTTTGGTGCTGAACTCAGTGGAGACTGGAGCCAATGTTACCTGATGTTTGCTATCATACAAGGCAACATGTTCTCTGTCACAAAGATGAAGAGTTGAATAAGGAAATTAACAGTGTCACTGGATTGGAGGAACCTGCACATGAAATATCTGACAGTACAACCTCAAAACAAGTTGACTTTGATTATAGGCTTCATTATTATTTAATCCCTGAACCAGTTAGGTCTGTAGTTCCAAGTCAAAAAGTGTGGTGCTGGAAAAGCACAGCCGATCAGACAGCATCCGAGAAGCAGGAGAGTCACCGTGTCTGATGAAGAGCTTATGCCCGAAGCATCAACTGTCCTGCTTCTTGGATGCTGCCTGACCGGCTGTGCTTTTCCAGCACTACACATTTTTGTCTTTGATCTCCAGCATCTGCTGTCCTCACTTTATCCTAGGTCTGTAGTGCCAAATGTTGTTAATGTCAGTCTGCTCAGCCTGGCTTCATAATCACATTTGGAGGCTTGCTTCAACAAAAAGGAGATGTCTTAATACAAAAGTAAACTTAAGTTTACCCAAGATTCAATTTTCTTAGCATGTTTAATTTGTTTAGAATTTAATACTGCAAAAACTGTGTGCATGGTTTAAGACTTCATAAAATTATGAGTGTTCTTTGCACACAAATCCTTCATTGCTGTGTGGTATGATATATATCATTTGAGCAATCTTACAATTCTGTTCAACCCAACTAACTTAAGATTGATCCTACCTCTTTGTGTTTATGTTTAGTTTATTCTTGCTTCTTTCTTCATTGCCTATAGTTCTAGACAATATAAAGATATAAAACTGCTATATAATTGTGTGGGATATATTTTAAAATAGATATAAGAGTCATAGATGGATTGCATCGAACTAGATCCTTTGATCCAACCAGTCCATGTCAACGATGTTTCCAAATTAAACTAGTTCTCATTGCCTGCGTTTGGCCCATATCCCTCCAAACCTTTTCTATTCATGTACTTATTCAAATGTCTTCAAAACATTATAATTGTACCTATATACATGACTTCCTCTGGCAGTTCATTCCACACATGAACTGTTCTCTGTTAAAAAATGTTGTCCCTCATGTCCTTTCTAAAATTGTCTCCTCTCATCTTAAAAATAGGCTCCCTAGTTTGAACTGCCCTACCCTAGGGAAAAGGCCCTTCCTCTTTGCCTTATCTATGCCTCTCATGATTTTATAACCTCCAAAAGGTCAACCCTCAATCTCCTATTCATCAGTGAAAAGCATCTCAGCTTATTTTTAAAACTTTAAAAATAAAATGTATGCTTAAAAAAAACCTTGAAACTGATTCTCAATAGTTACAAATGAGGAATGTTAACAGGATATTTCAGATATCCAGGAGTAACTACTGATTAGCCCTCTGATTAGAGAGAACTCTGGCATGGCAATATTACATCAAATTAAATCTTCAGTACAATATCTAAAACAAATTGGATTTTATTCCCTGCAGTTTTCAATTTTCAATGCCTTGATCTTTTATTCGTGTGTAACACTAGGTTACTGTGTGTGTCAGCTTTATTCAGTAACTTGAGCACTCCAGGGTAAATCAATTAGATTATACAACAATTCCCAATATTATGTTAGAGATATGACTTGGAATATTGGTTTTGATTTTGGAGATTTTGCCATTTAATTTTTAAATTGTTTATTATAGGGAGGGCAGTATCTAAAGGTCTTTCAGCAATTATACAAATCATACTTTCTGTTGATTTCAACAATTTAGGATGTGTAGCAATAAGTACATTCTGATTCTTTTGAATCAGATTTTTCTCCCGATCTATTTCCACCCAATCACGTCGCCACCAACACTGCTTAACCTACATTAATGTTTCCCCTGTAAGATGCAGTCATAAGCCTTTTCTGTATGAGATGGTAGCACATATTCATAAAAGTCTCCAAGATCATTTCAATGCTATACTTCTAATGGTTGTATAATGTATTGTCTACAGGATTAAAATATTTCCCCAAGCAAAAACAGCAAATACAGCAGTCATCAGCAATACTGTTCTCTGTTGGCAGCTAAATACTCCCTTACCCAACTAGCCTGGTGGGAAAAGTCAATATCCCATCAAAAGGGCAGGTAAACACACCAGGGAACTCATTCCACCTGGTTTCATTTTGTATTTTCTCAAATGATTTCTGCTCTGTCTACAGTTCTAAATGAACTTTATTCTCCGACTGAGATTTTATGAGTCCATTGTAACATTTTCTGTGTTGAAGAAGAAAAAGTATTAAATCATTTTTTATTAAGCTACAAAGCTAACAGTCTGTACTGCAATAGAACCAAGTATGTACATAAATTGAGGGCACAGAATGTTCTTTCTGAGCTGTAGTAGGTACAAGCCTGTCATATATCATGTTTTGCAGAGTTGGAATTGTACTTTTGCAGTTTATAGGAGCTTAGAAGATATTTTTTCTGTGTGGTGTTACAAGAGCAAATGTTAAATATATAGGCCTGTCACTTTTTTTCTGCCTTAGATTGTGGGTGTATTGTAATTGGAATTCTACAGTGCACATATTTAACATTTAAATTTACACATTTCATATTCTGACAAAAAATGCAACCATTTTAAATGCCAAGTGGGCAAATCTTTGCAGATATAAATTCACAAATATATCTGAAATAATTTTAACCATTTCAGTTCAGTGTAAATGGGAACAAGAAAAGGGCACTGGATTTAAACCAGTCTATTGTATATTTTACGTAAATAAATTTAATCTTAGCCAACTTTTCAAGCATATCAGTTAATGAGGCTTTCATTCCTATTATGAAATTCCATAATTGTCCATAAATTCATTTGTATAATCTCGTTTGTTCATTGCTGGCTTTTGTTCATTGCTGGCCATATATTATGTAACACTTAGCATTTTGGATGAATAAAAAAATTCTGTCTTCTCACAAGATGAGTACTTATTACCTATAGTGTCTTAGCATCTGAAGATTCCTGATCAGTTTTCTTAATTTCGTTCACAACAAAATAAACTTTAAGTTTTCTGGTTTCCAGAACAATGGAACCTTCACAATGTTCAGCTTAAGTATTTGCTGAACTAAACTTCTTGATACCAGAAAAGACCTGGCCAGTTTTGTATTCTGCTGATGTGAAAAATGTCTTTGTATCAGTTATACGACCAAGACTTTATGCAGAACTGCACATGCTTCTGACCAATACCTTATGCAAATGCATAGCTTATCTATAACAGATTCCATTTTAACTCCCTTAAAGTCAATTCACTTACACAGAGTTGAAATTGGATTTACAATATTGCCAGACCTCTTATTTCATTTCTTATATTGTGTTTTTGATATTGGAACAGCATTTTTTTGTTTATAACCGGTGATGACTAATAAGCTTTTTTTTAAAAAAGGTGAATGTAGGTATTGGGATTTAAAATCTTTTAAAGTTTTTTTTTACCTTGAAATCTGAAGAAAAACATCGAGAGCTAATTGAACAATTTTTTTTTTCCTGTACGTAATTCCTTTCTCTTTTTTATCCCCAGAGTTAGTGAAGAAGCGCTTTGGTGGTAAAGATCAAGATTATGTTTTTGTGTATAAGAGCCTAAAGGGAGTTGCAGATGATGCACTGGCTTCCAGCAGCTACTCTGAAGTGAACCTCAGCAAACTCTTCCAGGCTTTCACTACAATCAATAAATGAAGAAGACACCGTCACTTCACTTTTTTGAAGGTAGATCAGCGAGATTGGGGTGGCAGAGGATTAACAAAATAGTTAAAGTTAATGGTTTTTGGAATTTCGTGTAGCAAGAGCACACTTTATATTTGATATACGAAGATGTGAATAGTCTTGGAATTTGACCCAGGCTTTGTGGAGGAGGAAGTTTGAAGAACAAACTTATTAGAAAGGGGCTCAATGATGTCAGTACATAGGCTTGTTAATGTTTTTGTTGTCATCTACTTTTCTATCAAAACATTAATTAAATCTATAAAAGGATGAAAGCAGTTTATTATAAACTGACTGGGGGAAGAAGTGTTCGGATTGATAGTTTTTTTAAAAGAGTGATCTGTGGAGTTAGCTGACTAGGAAATGAGAATGGTTGGGATCACTGTGGAGTACACTTACTGGAGTATGGGACAATGGGTCTCATTTACCAAAATCTGAACGATCTATTGAAGTGACTGAAGTACATTGGATTGGAGAACTAACAGACAAACACAACCGGTTTTTAAATAGGTAGCTGGCAATGAATGAAGCTTGTTCAGCAATGTCTGGCCAAATCACTTCAAACTTCAGTGCTCTCCAAGATTCCTATATCCATTGTATCTTTTCTAAAAAAAAATATAGCCAGCATATTTTATATAAGAAAGCTTTTTTAAGTGTACAATTCTGACATATTTCGAATAAAGTGTACTCGACATTGTTTCTGAAATTGTTTGTGATATTATGAATGTTTGAATAAATAGTTATCTTTGGTATAAAAATTTTCTAATTTCTTAAACTTTTCCACTTGTAAGTCTGTATGATTTTCCTACATTCACAAATGCTGGCAACATTGTTGGCTTCCACATTAGTTTCCTCAAATTCTTTTATCGAAAACAAATTCCACTAATCTGAAGTATTATAAACAGCTAACATATTGCATTGTTTTCTGACATTTCATAATTACTGCAACATTGGAAAAGTCTTTCCTTATGGTGAAATGATCAGAATATGGAAGTCATCTAAAAACCATTGCAGAGTCCATTTACTCTTCAAAAGCGAATTAGGTAGGTGGTGGTCAGGGAGAAGAGAAAAAGTATTGAAAAGATATGAGAAGAAGCAGTAGACTGAGATTTAACTGAAATCATGGGGAAAGAAATGCAGCAAAACAGATTTGTTCTGAATAATCTTCTTAGATATTAATTCATGTGATGTCAGCATCACTAGCAAGCTCCATATTACTTACCCCATTTGTTACTATTTCTGAAGGTGTGGCAAGGACCCTTCTTAAACTGCTACATTTCTGTAGTGAAAGTGTTCATACTGTATTGTTGACAGAATCCCTACAGTGTGGAAACAGACCATTTGGCCCAACAAGTCCACAACGATCCTCCAAAGAGTATACCACCAAGACGTGTTCCCCTACCCTATTATTCTACATTTCCCCTGCCTAATACACCTATCCTACACATCCCTGAACACTGGACAATTGAGCATGGCCAATTCACCTAACCTGCACATCTTTTTGGATTGTGGGAGGAAACCCATGCAGACATAGGGGAGAATGTACAAACTCTATATAGACAGTCACCCAAGACTAGAATTGAACCCGGGTCCCTGGTGTTGTGAGGCAGCAGTGCTAACCGCTGAGCCACCATACCACCCCACTATTAAGGAATTCCTGGGTATGGAGCCAGCAATTCTGTAGGGATATATTTCCAAATCAGAATAGTGTGTTCTTGAAGTAAGTGTTTCAATATGTCTGTTGCTGTCCTTTGTCCTTCTAGCTAACCGTGGTCGAGAGGTACAGGCAAAGAATCCTTTGGACGTTGCTACAATGTTTCCTGTGGATGGTGCATTTATTTTTCATTTATGGAATGTCAGGCAGGACGTGCAGCAAAGGTTCAACTAACGGATTCCAGGGTGGCAGGGTTGTCATAAGAGAAAAGATTGAGTTAGCTAGGCATATATTCACTAGTTTGGAAGAATGAGAGGTAATCTTATTGTTTCCCCTGAGCGTTTGGTCCAAAACCAGGAATCACAGCTCTGGATATGGGGTACTCCATTTTAGTCTCAGATAAAAATAAATTTCTTCATCATAGGGTGGTGAACCTGTGGAATTCTCTATTACAGAAGGCTGTGATGGCCAAGTTATTAAATATGTTTAAGAAAGAAATAGATATCTAGCGACTCAAATGTCAAGAGTGTAAGTATGATGTTGAGGTAGAGTATCTGCCATGATCGTGTTGAATGGTGGAATGTATTTGACTGGTTGAATGGCCTACTGTTCTTAATTTCTCTGTTTCTGTGTGGGCTGTGCTGGCTAGGCCAACGGGTATTGCCCATTCTTAATTGCTCTTCAAAATGCGATGTCTTGAACCACTGCAGTCCATTTGGTGTAAGTACATCAACAGTGTTGTTCGCAAGGCAATTCCAGGATTTTGACACAGCAGTGATAGAAGCAGTGATACATCAGCATATCAGAATGGTAAGTAGCACAGAGAGGTTCTTGCAGCTGTTGGTGTTCCCACATTTCAGCTGCCCATGTTCTACATATGAGTTTGAAGTATCCTTGGTGAATTTCTGCAGTGCATCTTATAGATGATGCACTCTGTATGTTGATGGTAAAGGCAGTGAATGTTTGTGGAATGCTAATCAAGTGACCTGGTTAGTCCTAAATGGTGTCTGGTATCTCAGGTATTGTTTGAGCTGGCATTGAATTATGTGTCAATCAAAAGTATTGAACTTGAGTATCATTGGGACTGCACTCATCCCGGTAACTGGGGAGTATTCCATTACATTCCTGACCTTTGCAGATGGTGAAAAAACTTTGAGGAATGAGGAGCTGAGATGTTTGTTGCACAATGCCCAGCTTCTGATGTCTTGTAGATGTAGTATTCTTTGGGCTTCTCCAGTTAATGTTCTGATCAATGTTAAACTCTAGCTGTTGGCAGTGGGAGTAAGTTGATGATAGTGTTGCCATTGAGCATTAAGGAGTGGTAGTTAGACTTTTTCTGTTTGGATGTGACCAATGCGTGGCTCTGTTGTGCCACAAATATTGTTTGATAGTTATCAATAGATAACTGAAGAGTTGCAAATGGAAAGAATAGTATTGGCAAACATCCCTACTTCTGATTTTGATGAGGGCAAGTCATTGACGAAGCAGCTGAAGATAATTGAACCTACAGCACTACCCTGAGGAACTTCATGAGCAATGAGATTGGCTCTCAACAATCATAGCCATCTTCTTTTGTGCAAGAGGCGACAAGTGAAGAGTCTTCCTACTGATTGCTGTTGACCGTAAGTGTTACTATACCAGCTGTGGGTAAATGCTGCTGTAACATCTACCACCTTAACCCTGAATTCAGTTCTCTAGATCTAGAGCAGGGTTGCACTGGAGGTATTCAAACTGTGGAGGTTATCAATGAGGATGTATCACATTATCTGTGGTGATAGCACGTTTCATCACTCAAATAATTGAGGGTGATGCAGTGCATTGGAATTGTCTTACTTGCTGGGGCAGGATATACTTGGGCAATTTTCCACTGAATCAATATACTCCAATGCCGTAGGTATGTAGGAATAGTTTGGCTTGGGGGAGTGACTGCGAGTACAAGTTTTTAGGACTGCAACTGGATGTTGTCAGGACCTGCAGATTTTGCTGTTATTGAGTGCACACATCCTTTACCGATATCTTGTGGGGTGATTTACTTTGTTGAACACTTATATGTTGGGAAGAGGAAGCAATCAATCATCCACTTAGCACTTCTGGCTGAAGAAAGTTGCAGACACTTTACTGTTTTGTTTTGTACTTGCCAGTTTCGGCCAACATTGAGGATAGAAATGTTATTGGAGCCTACTCTTAACATTGATTGTTTAATTGTCCACTGCCATTGAAAACTAGATGATTCAGCACTCCAGAACTTTGATCTGTTAAAGTGGTTGTGAGACCACTTAACAGTTCATCACATGCTGCCTCTCCTTTTTAATATGTGTGTAGTCCTGTTTTGTAACCTCACCAGACTGGCATCTCTTTTCATGTATACCTAATGCTTCTAGCATGCTTTTCTGTACATCTCATTTCATCAGGATTAGTTTCTTGGCTTTATAATAATCAAGATGATGATAAGCAAGGAATGTACTAAGGCAGGAGGATGCAGATTGTGATGCAGTCTAATTCTGTTGTGTCATACATCATGGATTTCCAGATTTGAGTTGCTACATCTGTTCTAAATCTAACCTGTTTATTTGGTCACTACTATACAACATGAGCCAGGTAGTTGTGCATGTGAAGATGAAACTTTACTTTCACAAGGGCTGTGTGGTGATCACTCTGACCAACATATAATTGGGTTCTGTGTCCTTGCATTGTATGCCTGTACAGACAAGCTGCTAGCCACTATGAGATGCTAGGGATTGCTTAAAAAAAATCAGATACTCAAGTCGTAGTAGTCACACTGATTGTGTTAGTTTTCTGTGCAGATTTAAGTGACTCATGGTATTACATGCAAAGGTACCAATTTCACAAATGCATGTTACCAGCAGGGAGCCTCACCCACATTTGGAAAATCAATCCAAATATATTTGAAATTTGCATAGTGGTAGAATTAACACACAATGAACATATGCTTGAGAGTCAGAAGTTGAAATCAGTGATATTGCAGTAAAAGACTTCACTAATAGACTGTAATTAAACAATGTTAACTGCAAACTTGTTGTTTTATTAAGTAGTTGAAGAAAAATCATAAACGATTTAAACAGAGATAGTAGTGCAGCCTTTGGGTCCCTTGGTCATAATGAATTATTGACTGCTGAGCATCTTGTTAATCAATAGGTTATTATGGTTTTGATTTTTTGTTAACAGTATAACATATGAATTAAAATCTCAAACATTAGACATTGTGTTTTTTTTAAATTGTCATGACTTCAGAAGGAGTTTTGGAACATCATTGAAAGTTTGAGGTCTAAAAGAGCTATACATAGAACAAGTCGTCATGTTGACTAAACATTGATCTTACTGTAGACTTTGAAATAAATTGGAAGCAACAAACTTTCCATTAGTAGCCTAATTAGAGGTTTATTGCAGATTGGTGCAGGATGTGGTAATCTTGTTCGGAGATTACTTTTCAGTACCTCGTTGCAAGTGCTATAATTTGAAGGAACAATTGCTTTAATCAGTCCTAAATTTGTCTTCCAAATCCTACAATTAAAACTAATACATTTTTCTCTCTCAATCATGAATCATTTCATTTCTTAGCTAGTTGAGGATGTTCGTTCATTCAAGCTTTACATGGAAGAGTTACATTATGTCTTATAAGAGGTTTGATTCTTTGTTCAGTCATTCACATTGATAAGTCTTGCTTGTTAGAAGATTTCATGCGAAATCACATCTTTAGCTCTTAAAATCTTAACATAAGATTTGATTTGCCCAAGCAAGCAGTAAAGGATTTAATTTAGTTTAGTTAATTGTTGTTTTTGAACTCTATGGAATCGTAGAATGGTTACAGCAGTGTGGAAGGCTGCCATTTAACTTGTAGTGTTTGTGTCAGCTCTCTGCTGAAAGAAATCAGCTTGTAAACTCCCCAACCTATTCTGCTCAACCTTGTGGAACTCTAGCACAAACTCAATTGATGCAATTAAAGAAGGGAAAAACACATGTTTCAGCTGCACAATGAAGTCTTGGTAAATTCGGGGAAGTAGTGCCCCAGGAATTCTTAAGGGTACGATACAATGTCATCTTCAGATCCTTTAATTCATTTCACTCTACTTAAGGTCAGAACTATGGCTGTTTAATAAAGTATTTATGACTTAAATCAAGTAGATTAGATTACTTACAGTGTGGAAACAGGCCCAGCAAGTCCACACCGACCTGCAACCCACCCATACCCCTACATTTACCCCTGACCTAACACTACGGGCAATTTAGCATGGCCAATTCACCTGTGGGAGGAAACCGGAGCACCCGGAGGAAACCCACGCAGACACGGGGAGAACGTGCAAACTCCACACAGTCTGTCGCCTGAGTCGGGAATTGAACCCGGGTCTCAAGCGCTGAGACAGCAGTGCTAACCACTGTGTCACCGTGCCGCCCACTTGTGAAATGTGAAAACAGATAGTAAGAACTTCTTTTAATACATAAAAAGGAAGAGGAGCCAAAGGGAACACAGACCTCTTTGAGAATGAACCTGAGACTGAAGACATAGCAGAAGAATTGAATGGTAGAGAACACTAACAGCAATTCAAAGCTGCAAAATCATGATGGGGTAAAACAGGTGGGGGATGTGAGGGAGTTAATACACTACTATCACTTGAGAAAAAGTAGTAAGGTCAATAAAAGGACTGAAGGGCAATAAATCTCCTGGACCTGATGAGTTGCATCCTTGGATATTAAAGGGAGTAGTTACTCAGATAGTGGATACACTAATGCTAATACCCCAGGAAATCTATATTCTGGAAAATCAAAGAAGATTGGAGGGAAAACTAGCAAATAATATAAAAATAGACAGTAAGAGCTTATTTAAATGTTGAAGAAGGAACATAGGCCCCTTATAGAATAAGGCGAAAGTGAGGACTGCAGGTGCTGGAGATTGGAGTCAAGATTGATTGGTGCTGGAAAAGCACAGCAAGTCAGGCAGCATCCAAGGAGCAGGAAAACCGACATTTCGGGCAGGAGCCCTTCATCAGGAATTCCTGATGAAGGGCTCCTGCCCGAAACGTCAATTTTCCTGCCCCTTATAGAATAAGGCTGGGGAAATAATAATGGAACCAGGAAATGGCAAAAGTTAATTAAAGTTTGCATCAGTCTTCATAATGAAGGACACCAATAACATTCTAAAAGTATGAAATAATCAAGGTGCTAGAGGGAGATGGAAGTAAACGCAAAAGCTACCATTAAAGAAAAAGTACTAAGGAAACTACTGAGGCTGAAGGCCGATAGGCTGCATTGTACAATTATAAAGGAAGTAGTCACAGACACAGTGAATGCACTAGTAGTAAGCTTCCACAAATTCATAAGATTCTGGAAAAGTACTAGAGGATTAGAAAACTGCAAACTTAACATATTTATTCAAAAATGGATTAAGCTGCTCAGCTCCAGTCCTCACTACAACTCAGTCCAATCTTGAACAAAATTAATATCACGAGCATAAGTGTCTGCATTAAGGCAGCATGTAACCAAGTATTGCAACAAAGAACCCCAGTGTGATTTATGCCAAAGAGAATCCGCAGAAAACTCTTCAGCAGTTGGAGTCATATCTAGTGCAAACAAAGACAGTATGTGGTTCCTGGAAACTAAGTTCTCAGCCTGGGACACTAATGCAGATTTCTTCAGGATAGTGTCTTGGGCTCAACTATCTTCAGCTGCTTCATCAATGACCAGCTATTGAAGGTGCTTGTAGATGATTTTCAGCACTATTTGCAAATCATCAGCTATTAATGTACTGCATGCATACATGTAGCTAGATCTGAATAATATCCAAGCATGGGCATAAGTGGCAAGTCACATTCATGCTGCACAGGTGCCTGCAAAGACCATCTATGAAACTCTAACCACTTCCCTTTGGCTTTCATGTGTATTATCTCACTGAACCCTAATTATCAATATCTTGGAGGTTACTATTAACCAGTAACTCAACTATACAAGCCATGTAGGTACTGTGGCAGGGAATTTGGTATGAAGTAATTCATCTCCTGACTCTCCAAAGCTTGTTTACTGTAAATAAGGCACATGTCATGAGTGTGAAAGAATGCTTGCGACTTTGCTGAATGAGTCAAGCTTCAGTAACACTCAACACCACTCAGGTGGAATATAGAGGTATTGGTTGTGCTCTGGAGAGCTGTCAGCCAATCTGATTTAGGTTGAGGAATTGCTAAGAATGACAGCCCAGATGTAGTAGTCTGAGATTTTAAATAGGCCTGCATTTCCCCATTAACACACACACACATTTTCTCTGCTCCCTGTCACCACCTCTTCCACCCTTTAAGGTGTCAGGAGAGTGTGGAGGATGGGTTTGAACGGCCACAGGGAAGCACTAAGGAAGGTGTACATTCTTGGTAGTGAGATGGGTCGACTTCAATGGAGATGGGCAATCACACAAAGGCAGGAGCTGCTCAGTGGAAGCTTCCAGCTAACCAACTTACTATGCATAAAGTAGCGACTCAGAAGTATGAGACCCATTACAAGCCATTATGGGTCTGATCTGTTCTAAGGGTGTGAAGGCAGTGTGCTGATTTCTGCACTCACTGTAAGATGAAAGACTGGTGTGAGTATAAGCAAGAAGGCAATGGGAATGTAACCTGCTTTAATCTATAGTCAACCAGAAGCCATTTCAGCCACGGCATTTAAATTCAGTCAATTAAATAATAATTTAAAATCTAATGTCAATAGATTGCCATCTCCCAAGTCTTTTGGTCTTGATCTGAATAAGTACATAAATGTCTTCTCATACAGGAGTTGGGTATTGATGCAGATTTTACATTCATACCTGTGACACAAAAACATATTGGGAAAGCTACATTTGCTTCTACCTTTATGAGTGAGTCACCTATTGGTGTTTCACGTCTGGTTGTATTCATACATTGCTTCAAGGTAACTTGTTCCTATATTCTTCACAACAAAGACACTGGTGCAGGTTGCACATGATAACAGTGTTTCGTGGCGATGGAAAACATAATGGAGAATCAACAGCATGGTGGCTCAGTGGTTACCACTGCTGCCTCACAGCACCAGGGGTCCCAGGTTTGATTCCAGCCTCGGGCAACTGTGTGGAGTTTGCACATTCTCCCCGTGTCTGCGTCGGTTTCCTCCTGGTGCTCCGGTTTCCTCCCACAATCCAAGGATGTGCAAGTCAGGTAAATTACCCATAGTGTTAGATGCATTAGTCAGAGGGGAAATGGGTCTGGGTGGGTTACTTTTTGGAGGGTCGGTGTGGACTGTTTGGGCCAAAGGGCCTGTTTCCTCACTGTAAGTAATCTAATCTAAAAACAGAATAATTATATTCTATGTTATAGCTGATTCATGTAGATGAAGTATAAGCTTTGATTAAATCATGGCAACAACTATCAATTTGTTTCTTGCTATGTTATTTCTGCCGAAAGACCCTTCAAATCATGAAAGCTTACTTGAGTTTCTTACTGATGCATACCCATTTACACTTCATACCAAATTGCATTAAGTATGAACCATGGCAGGGTGGATTGATCTTGGTGTTTCTTGGTTGTATTTGCATTCTAATAAGATTGTAGGCCGCTTACCCAATTTGAGGTCTTTGCTGCTGTCTTCCATAATACCAGGTGATCAATCTATTTTACACCTCCTTTCTGTATGAAATAATATGGTTTTATGAACTATCCATGTGATGGTGTTTGCAGGCAATCAGCCTAATACATCCATGCTAGTGTTTTTGCTACACATGTGACTGGTAAATTAACTTAAATCTAATTCATTTGTAGAATGCATTGTATTACTGAGATAACATTGCCATTGGCCATCATATGGAAAATGAGAAATTATAATTTATGACTAATTCTGTGAATAGTTACGATGTTGGTGCAGCATCCTAAATAAAACAAGGTTTTTTTTGAATAGGTGATTTATTTCCATAAAATAAACAAAATGACTCATTTGGGATTTGATGCAAGCATTTTCCCACTTCTGCAAACTAAATGACAATGGTAACCTTGAGTTTCTTCTTATAGAATCTCTACAGAGTGGAAGTAGGTCACTCAGCCCATTGAATCTACACCTACCCTCCAGAGCATCCCACTCAGATCCACCCTGCTATGTTGTAACCCTGCATTCCCCATGGTTAACGCACCTCGCCTATGCATCCCTGGACACTGTGGGCAATTTAGGATGGCCAAACCACCTAACCAAAACAATTGTAATTTAGTATTTTAGTGGAGTTCTTGTGTTGGAGCAAGTTGTCTTGAAACAATATATGAATGTAACCAGGTTCATAATACCAGCAGATGACTTACTTATTACATGCAATGGTTGTTGTAGCTTTCCAAATAACTGCAAAATATCTGTCGTTGTATCACAGATATGCATATCACTAGGTACTATCATACTTACCTATATGGTAATTTTTAGTTTCTGAATGGAAGCATAAAGAATGGGATTTGAACCAAATTGTTACTCCCAAAGGTCCTTTGTTGATTGGGGCTAAACAGCTCTGATTGAAGGTTTCAAATTTGATCCTTAGACTCTGTCTTGACTAATCACTGTTGGGATGCTAAACTTGGCCGATGAACCCCTTAAGTTAGAAAATGGTTAAACCAGTCAAGATTCATACTCCTATTTGCTGTCTAATCACTTCTGATAGAAGTCAGACTTGTGTAACAGGTGAAGAATGGATGATTGATGTCAATGCTGTGTGCAGATCGAGCATTTAGTTGTTTGATCACCTCAGTACCAGAGAGAAAGTCATCCTCACTCACAAGACACAGCTGAAGAAGAAAAGGGAGAAAATAGATCCTTGCAGACTATTGAACCTACAGAACTCTGGGAATGTTGCTTTTTGAACTCTCAACATGCTTGAAATACTCATGAGGTCTGCAGCATCTGTCCATTCATCCTCCCAATGTCTTTGTTCTTTTGAGTCCTACTGACTAGAATTTCCTCTCTAAATATTTTATAGCCATTCAATTTTTCACATTTACTTATGTGCTCCAATGCTATTTCTTCAACTTTAGCTCCATCCCTTTGTCTTCCTGATTTTAGTGGTATGGTCTTTATATTCAAGTTGTTATATAAATGCAGATAGTTATTGTAGCTTACATCGTGGTACCATTTCATGAAGTATTCATGAGCCTCATCTCAAGGTTTCTTGACAATTAATTGAGAAGTGCACTTACTAGTTTCTGAGATTGGAGTAATTGGCCCAAACACAAAGTTGGACATGAAAATGACCACCTCCACATGCATAAGTAGGCTCAGTGGTGTCAGTTATTGGCAACAGATAACAAAGCCAAAGTGATTCATGCATGATGCCACGATGTTCTGTGTGTAATAATGTCACGGTCTGCATTTGCAGAAGGTCGTACTGAGGCCATATTTCAGATTTAGCATGGGACTGAGAATTTTGAATTGGGAACAAAGACTGGGAGTGAGAGCAAAGGCCACAACATTGCAAAGGCTGATAGGGTAGCTCTGGCCTTTGAGGTGCACAGCTGTGGAGCTCCTCGGACTGGGGACAGGGAGAAAGAGATAGTAACTGAATTTGAACTTGGAGAACTTCTGCTGTCAGTACTGAGAACTTTCCCTTTGTCTGGCACTCAGCAGCTTCCATATCACTCAGTACCCAAGGGCAGACTACTTGAATTATCCTTGCAGCTGAAAGGCAACTGAGTCCATCACTTGGCAGCAGCATAGGAGTTCTTATACGTGCATGCTCTTGGCACACTTAGAAATGGCATTACAACGTCATACAGAAATGTGAGCTTGCTAAATATTTTTCTATCTCAAGCAACAATATTTTGCAAATATATAGCACACTTCACATACATAAAATGTCAAAGCACTTGACACTGTTATGTTATTGTCTTCAAGTGTGGGTAACTGGGAAAAATAAAAGCCTTGGTTTGAGAACTGAAGCTGGGTTAAGTATAGTGATATAAGGCACAAAGAGGTCATCAAGGTAAGGAAGGCTGAACTTATAGCATGATTTATAGACCAGAACAAGAATGCTATTGTAGGTCTCTCCACTACAGAAACAAAATTTCCCCTCTACTTCTGTCCCAATTCCAATACAATAATGATCTACTTACGAATATAATAAAAGATTCCAATGCTTGCAGGATTGATTTCAATGGAAGGCAGCATCAAGGCTATGTTAATTAATGATTTGTGGTACACATCTCAAACATGGGCAGATATAAGAACCAGGTCCTCAGAAAACATATGTAATGTCTTCCATTTGCATTCTAAGATTTGATAATGGAGAATTTTCTTAAAGACACTAAACATAAATCCTTTGACAAGGAATTGTTCATTTTGAATAGTCAACAACTCCTAGCATTCACTGAAACTCTGACCCAATCACTTCCAGAATATGACTCAGAATGGCTGTGAATCATAACTTCTATGGTCATTGTTGACGTACCAAATTATTATTGATGTTTCCATTTTTATTTTGTAGAATACATCAGGAATCAAGGGGAATTGAGTCGTGATGTTTGTTTTCAGGCCAAGACAGTGCTTGGTTTTCAATTAACATGCCGAGGGTTTGGATCCATTATGAACATAGAACATCAAAGCTTGCATTGCGTGCACCAAGGGTTTGTCATAAGTGACAGTAAATCTGGACTTCCAGAACATAAAAAAATGTCTTCTAGACTATTGCTTGAGCAGTATTCTTGTAAGGACTTTTAAGATTAGATAGATTCCCTACACTGTGGAAACAGGCCCTTCAGCCCAACAAGTCCATACCGACTCTCCAAAGAGTAATCCACCCAATCCCTTCTGAATGATGTGTCTAACATTATGATATTTAGCCTGGCCAATTCACCTGCCCCACACATGTTTGGACTGTGGGAGGCACCCAGAGGAATCCCACATAGACACAGGGAGAATGTGCAAACTCCACACAGATAGTCACCCAAGGCTAGAATCAAACCTGGGACCCTGGTGGTGTGAAGCAGCAGTGGTAACCACTGAGCCACTGTGCTACCCTTATTCTGATGTGCCAACTGCTGTCTAATTATAATTGTGTTAATACTCCAAGTGTAGTTGAGATAGAGTCATAGAGACGTACAGCATGAAAAAAACCTTCGTTCCAACCTGTCCACGCTGACCAGATATCCCAATCTAATCTAGTCCCACCTGCCAGCACCGGCCCATATCCCTCCAAGCCCTTCCTATTCATATACCCATCCAAATGCCTCTTAAATGTTGCAATTGTACCAGCCTCCACCACATCCTCTGGCAGCTTATTCCATACACGTTCCACTCTCTGCATGAAAAAGTTGTCTCGTAGATCTCTTTTATAGCTTTTCCCTCTCACCCTAAACCTATGTCCTCATGTACAGCCACAACATGACCTCCCAACTCTTGTACTCAATACTCTGACCAATAAAGGAAAGCATACAAAACGCCGCCTTCACTATCCTATCTACATGCGAGTATCCACTTTCAAGGAGCTATAAACCTGCACTCCAAGATCTCTTTGATCAGCAACACTCCCTAGGACCTTACCATTAAGTGTATAAGTACTGCTAAGATTTGCTTTCCCAAAATGCAGCACCTCGCATTTATCTGAATTAAACTCCATCTGCCACTTCTCAGCCCATTGGGCCATCTGGTCCAGATCCTGTTGTAATCTGAGGTAACCCTCTTCACTGTCCACTACACCTCCAGTTTTGGTGTCATCTGCAAACTTACTAACTGTACTTCTTATGCTCGCATCCAAATCATTTATGCAAATGACAAAAAGTAGAGGGCCCAGCACCGATCCTTGTGGCACTCCACTGGTCACAGGCCTCCAGTCTGAAAAACAACCCTCCACCACCACCCTTTGTCTTCTACCTTTGAGCCAGTTCTGTATCCAAATGGCTAGTTCTCCCTATATTCCATGAGATCTAACCTTGCTAATCAGTCTCCCATGGGGATTCTTGTCAAATGCCTTACTGAAGTCCATATAGATCACATCTACTGCTCTACCCTCATCAATCTTCTTTGTTACTTCTTCAAAAAACTCAACCAAGTTTGTGAGACATGATTAAACCACAGAAAATATTTTGGGAGCAGAGTTATGGCTGAAATGGACCATGTTACAATTTTAATAAATACATAAACACAAACTCTCAAGAGCTTGCAATGCAATCTGATCAGGTGTACCCGAGAACTCTGTGGGAAGCTAGAGAAGTGATTGCTGGGCCTCTTGCTGAGATATTTGTATCATTGATAGTCACAGGTGCGGTGCCGGAAAACTGAAGGTTGGCAAACGTGGTGCCACTGTTTAAGAAGGGCGGTAAAGACAAGCCAGGGAACTATAGACCGGTAAGCCTGACCTCAGTGTGGGCAAGTTGTTGGAGGGAGTCCTGAGGGACAGGATGTACATGTATTTGGAAAGGTAAGGACTGATTCGGGATGGTCAACATGACTTTGTGCATGGGAAATCATGTCTCACAAACTTGAGCTATAGGGAGAGGCTGAACAGGCTGGGGCTGTTTTTTTCTTGGAGCGTCAGAGGCTGGGGGGTGACCTTATAAAGGTTTACAAAATTATGAGGGGCATAGATAGGGTTAATAGGCACAGTCTTTCCCCTGGGGTCGGGGAGTCCAGAACTAGAGGGCATAGGTTTAGGGTGAGAGGGGAAAGATATAAAAGAGACCTAAGGGGCAACTTTTTCATGCAGAGGTGGTACGTGTATGGAATGAGCTGCCAGAGGATGGTTGGTACAATTGCAACATTTAAGAGGCATTTGGACAGGTATATGAGTATGAAGGGTTTGGAGGGATATGGGCCGGGTGCTGGCAAGTGGGAATAGATTGGGTTGGGATATCTGGTCGGCATGGACGGGTTGGTCCGAAGGGTCTGTTTCCATGCTGTATATCTCTATGACTCTAATCGAAGACATTCATGTAATGACAAGATCCTTTAGGTTGATTGTAGTAAACCTCCCAAGCAGGATAACAAATAACTCGAAAAACATTGTCTTAAACTTGCCCTCCTCTCAGAAGTTTATTTCAGTGAAGCTTCTTGCCTTCTCAAATTCTTTGTCAGAAAGTATTTTCGACCCATAGTAGCACAATCTCCAAGATGTTAAACACGAAATCCATCCCAGCTAGAATGGGAGTCAAGTGCTGTGCTGTTACCAATTTGGTGCAACTGGCCCCCAAGAAGCTCAAGTTGTTATCGCAGCATGCACTTTTACATGAATGTTATGGCTTGGAGATATAGATTGTGATGGTAGAAGTTCTGATTTATTTCCATTGTGTGGTTGACCACTAACAACTCACATTATTATGGACTGCCTTTGGCAGACATTGGAAGGATTTACCAATTATTAATTAACCTGTTTGGCTGCATTATGAATGCAACTTCCTTGCCATAAAATCATGGAATTTTTCATGACTGCACAGCTTCTGGCTCAGGAGCTGGGATGCTATCCATTATGCCACAAGACCTACAGTGGATTTCTTATATAATGACCAAGCTGATTTTTTTTTTGTTTCTGTGAAAATGACTACAGTATGAGGAAGTCTTAAAAGTTTAAACTAGCAACAGTATTGTTGTTGATCTTTTCCAAAGAGTGGTCCCTTGGTAACTGTGATGAAAATAGTATTTTTCCCTGTTGGCATCTAAATAGAAGTGGCCTGGAATATAAACCTATGCTCCAAAAATATTTCAGTTGAGGTCTTGTGGTCTCAAACGTTCCAATAGAGAAGTCTTGTTTGAACATTCCAAAGAGCAGTTGGAAATAGCGTTGCAAAGAATTGTGCTAGTGACGAAACTTTCAGAAAGGATGGATCAGAAGCATCATGGCATCATTCATCTCTGGAGGGAGGAGGCGGCCTTACACAAAATGTGCGATATCACTGCAGTTAGTTAATTAGTTAAAGTTCCAATAATCAAATGGATCTCCCCTTCATACTAAGTTGCCTTTGTGAATAATTGCGTTGGCCCTCACTCACCTGATATTGTGTTCAAATCACATGGCTATGCATTTCTTTGCTGTCCCTTTCGTGTGCTGAAGGTAGTTTCTGAACAGTTCTGAATGAGAAGGGGAGCCATATCACACATGCTGTCAAAAACGCATTTCGATGCAAAACGCTTGAGCCACAAAAAGTGACAATCAACAACAACAAAGTTTGTGAACATTTGGACTTTGTAAAAATTAAGATATGAGAAGGTGTTCCTATTAGAGTTTTATTCATTAAAGATTGATCGAAATTAAACTTCTAAACTGGTGGTACATGTTGCTAGTGTATTTTCTGGAAAATATGTTGAAATAAATTCGATGTGTGGACCAACCAGGGTAAAATAATCATGCTCACAAGTCAAAATGGATGACCTCGGTTAGGGAAGGACATTTTTACGGAGTGAAAGAGGTTTATGTCGGCAAAAATCCTATGTTGTTGCCTAATCTCATCAAAATGTATTCAGTTCTCTAACAATTTTCCTCATGGACAGTCCGGCCTCAAGGGTTTGGCTATTTTTGTATTCCTTCAGATTTAACACGAGTCCTCAGTTATAAGAATGAAGTAATAACATACGTTGACTACACGATGCTAGAAAATTAAGAATAGTAGCTAATTAAAGGGCTGGAGTCACATTCCTTTCTTTTAATTTTATTTAGTTCATAATCTATATGCATCATCACTTTGTGATAAATTCTGTTGCAATTTCAGCCACATCTCTATTTAAGATCCTAAGCTGGACTTCAACAGTATCAAACTGACACATTGATTGTTGGTTGTGAAGATATTTTATAAGAATATATTCACCTCAGTCTGACTGTTTTGTCAAGTTGGAATGGACGCATTTTAGAATCCTGTGCTTCCAAACACGGTCCTTTTCACACACACACAAAATAAAGTGAAGCGCTCTAAACTGACTGGGATAAATGTTCTCACGTTTATAAAGTCGATATCTCACCTTGTGAAGTAATGACTAACCAAGAAAAATGTTTGTGTTCTACCAATGCCACTTGTTAAAACGTGCACTCGTCATTATTCTGGCGGGTCCTGTCCGGTGATTGGTTCTAATGAATCTGGCGCAAAGTCACAGAAATAAAACGTTTCTCCATCTATACCGTCACACCTGCTCAGTATTATATTTACTGTTTTGTTTTTCATTTGTGGAATGAGATACGCAAAACTGGTTGATACCTGGCTCAGAGTTTGAATAGAGCATCTCTGGGTGATAAAATGGTATCTAAATAACATCAAGTGAAAGAACTGAAATTGCTGGAAAAGCTCAGCAAGTTTGGCAGCATCTATGGAGAGAAATCAGAGTTCACGTTTCAGGTCCTTTCAAAGTCACCGGATCCGAAAGTTAACTCTGATTTCCCTGCACAGGTGTTGCCAGATCTGCTGAGCTTTTCCAGCAATTTCTGTTTTTGTTTCTGATTTACAGCATCCGCAGTTCTTCCGTTTTTTTTCTCTATCAGGGGAAAGAACCCCGCCCGGTCAGAGAGTAGTCCAACGGGAAGCACACAGCCATTTGTTCATGATGACCTCTCTGCAATGTGCTGCAATGAGGACACAGTCCTGAACATTCAAGGCCAATCTGTCACAGTATCCACAGGATAAGGGAAAAGAAGACCAACAGACAGACCGATGGTCGATCACCAGTCAATTAGGTCTGTTTTAATTACAATGACATAACATAGTGGTGTTCCACATAAATGAATTGGAAGGCTTTTGTGACTGAGCTAAGAGAAATATTAGATAGGACTCACGAATACGGCGTCCCAGTTCCAAAGAAGTCTCGCTGAATCCAAAACTTTAATTCAGTTTCTGTATCCACAGATGCTGCCGGATCGGCTGAGTTTCTCCAGCACTTTCTTTATTTTTATTACGAGGTCTTCTGAAGGAAAATGAAGAAACTATCACCCCTGTCCATCGCCAGTTATGCACAATACACAACTGTGGAGGGAATGTATCTCAGCTTCATATGTAACTTACTTCACGTTGGCTGTCATGAATAGCTGAAATGTGTAGCTGTGGGCCCAAATGGTAACTAAAACATTGTAGAACAGCAACTTTCTTTTGGAATATTTGTATTAAATTAAGGTGCTAAACACAACACTGCGGCAAAACCCAATATCGTACATCCCAACGCAAGGTATATTTTTCTGGAAAGCGGTTTGGTTGCATGACCCTCGCCTGCATTTGCTGTTTGTGTATCGTTTATGTATTGCACCCAATTGCATCAAAATGAAAATAAACTGTTCATGCTGAAAATCTGAAACACACCATCTAATCTGGTGGATATAGCACAGCATCTGCAATGTGAAAGCATGGGTTAATGATTTTCCATGTGTTAATCTACCTTCTCTGTGTCAGAAACATTTTCTATTCGCATTATTTTACATAGAAAAGATTAGCATAAATAATTCACAACATGTACAAGGAATTGCAGGGAACAATTCGTAATGACGCGTTTACGTCCCAAAATCATACATAAATGCTCGCAGAATCAGTTGGACTTTTTCTGAATTATGTCCAACGTGCGGTGTATTTCCATGTCTTAGCTGCCGTAGGACATCGCTTTGTGTCATTTATCCCATTTCATGTGGGATAAATAGCTTTAAATCACAGCAGCCGTTTGAAAACACGTTTATTGGAATTTACCAGATTAACTCATCTCTCCGATTCAAATTTCAAGTCTGAATTCCTTAAGCAATAAAGCATTATAAAGTTGCGGGAGGCTGTTTTCAAACCTGGTTGAATACCAGTGGTTTTGCATTAATTTACTACTAAGCTAATAAGTAGGTTTCGTTTTGTTATGCTAAGCTTTATTGCTTTCTTTTATCGGAATAGTGTTTTCACCAAAGCGCAGACAAGGCATTCTTTGATGAGGGAATTAGTGCTCTATTATTCCCCTATTATTCATTGCACACTAGAATATGTAAGTACCTGAGGGTGTAAAAGGAGAACAGAGTCTATTGCAAAGTGTTCGGCTTGTTTCTTTGTACAGCTGAGTATGAGATGATAAACCGCTTAATACAGCGCACTAATTGGATGAGAGCAAAGAGATGGGAATTAGTGGATCCAAAGGAGATCGTGCTACCAGTTTCCAATGCCGCTTTCTTCCGCCTTTCTTTCACAACTTCAACAGCTCCAAAGGCGGCAGAACCTCCCCACCCCCACCATTCCCTTCGAAAAGACTGTGTGTTTTGTATAGAATTATGCGCGTTCGAACGGCCCTGGGTTAAATGGAACACGCATAGCAAATATTTGGCATTTTGATAGACTATGCTACAAAACGAACCTGAGGTTTAAAATATACTTTATTGTGTTTCATCTAATGGTAAAGATAAAAAGATGCAAATCAAGACAACACTTAATTGCGTTTTCACTAAGCGATCGTTATTCATACATGGTTTCATTAATGCATACAATATATTATGCCTCCCATACGTTAAACTTTAATATTAAGAGATCTGCGCATAAAAAAATTAACCTGTATCCGAATCATATATTCCTTTCCACGTTAACCAATACAATTTTTACATGTATACATATATACAACAGTATTTCTACCTATACACATGCATGCAAATGTACACATGTTTATATAGACGACTTGTCACGCTCCTTGAAATCTCTCCAAATCTGGAAGCTGGTTTTGGGAACAGATGGTGGGGAGCCTGGCAGTGAATGGAGGGAGAGTTGAATTTGTGTGAGCGTGCTGAAACCTGGCTCCCGTGTTAGAGTTACCAGAGACTGAAGACAGCACAAAAACACCGGGGAGGTTTGCTTAAGGTTGGGGGTCACAGTCGTCGTGTTTTGTAGCAAGAATTCCCAGATATTAGGGCCAAATTGGGTTGCTATTCATTAATAATGTTCACAATAAGATTAAATCATTCTGGAAAATCTCATAAAACCCTCTAAATACGCTTCACTGGCTCTTTCAAACGAAATCATTCAACACTTGGGGAGGTTTGGGTGACGAGAAATTGGTTTCTTTGCTAATGCCTTTTTTTTCAAAGACACTCAGAGTTTATCATGCGTGACATGTCAAATGTTTAATATAGACTTGATGGGAGTCATCGGCCGTTAACATGTGATATTTATGGTGAATATTTAGCAAAGAATAGCTGCTTTACCAGCTGCAAGGCATGAAAGAATAGTCTGAGATCTACATGTTTGCATCACCACTGAGGTGGGATTAGTTATAAAGCGAGGCGAGTAAGAGGGAGATGCTTTCATTCGACCATAAGTACTTTAATCCACCAGGTAATTTCACGCAATTTGATTTAGTACTATAGAGTGGGGGGTCAGATGGGGAGGGGAGGGGGGCCGAATGACTTTAAAAAATATTCATTAACTGACATAATGACATGGGTTCTGGTCTAATATCAACCAAAAGATATGTCGTCCGCAGTCGACGTGTTAATAGGTTGCCTGGTCCAAAACGGTTAGTAACATGAGAACATCAAAGTCGAGAGTGGGACGGTGGGGCCACGCCAGGCCATGCTGGCCATCACGGCGCAAACCTTCATCTTAGGTGAGGGAAGGCTACCACCACAATACAGTATAGCGAGAATGAGGTCAGTTCAGACATCAAAACTGCTACCCCACCCCCGGCTGCGACATTTTGGGATCGGAAACAGTAAAGAATCTACAAGATAATATGCTCCACCTCCAAAATGTAAACCTTTCGCACGCCCCGAAAATTTGGTTTTATTTTCATCAAGTTGAATTTCTTTTCTGCCAATCTAACGGTCTGTTGAACACACTGTTTGTGTCCAAAAGAGACTGTTTTTTTTAAAAAAAAGATGATTTACACCCCCGCCCCGTATGGAAACAGAACGGAATTTAATTCACCAATACCAACAGTTGGTGATGTGGTTAAAAGAGAGCTGTTAAAAGCTAGAGTGATGGGAATTGATCAAATTGCCAGGTTAGCACAGAAATCAGAGACTGGGAATTGCCACAGTCAAGTTGTTCGATCTGTTTTTTTCGAAAGGTATCATCTAATTTGATTATTAGTGTCAACATTAAGAGTTAGCGTCCCCACATTGACCAGCGCACTGGTGACTTCAATAGGAAAATCCAGCGGTTGTGCTATTTTGAAACCTGATATTCTTGTATTTCAGCCTCATAGTTTGGAAGATGAACCTTTCCCACTGGACCTATACTGGACCTATTTGAACAAGATCATATTGTAATATCGACAATATGATATCAGCGTGTTCTAAATATACAGATTCTCTGTATTTGTTGTATACAATTTACAAGGTCCTTGAGTTCGTGTGGCGACCTTCTCACCTTTACTCCGGGGAGCAGAATACCTTGCAAACCTTACCCATCTAATCACGCACTCTGAGTGGCGCTGGGCCAGGTAACCTCTCGGCGAGTCTCGCACTCAGCCGCTTTGGCTATCAATTGGATAAGTCAGCGCCGAGACTCAACTAACGCGGATGGCGGTCACCAAAGCACGTCTTGGCGAACTCGTTAAACACCCAGGTTGAGTAACCTAGGTGGCTTATTTGCCCATAAACTGAAGAGATCCAGGCAAATACTTGTTGGCAGCATTTTATAGCTGGGGGGTGGTGGTGGTGGGGGGGGGGGGGGGTGCTCGCTGTTATATTTTCCAAATGATAGTTAACATAGTCTAGCAAGGATGTATACAAATATTGAAAATGAAACATAAACCCAATTCCTTTTCATTTACACTATCCAGCTGAGCAAAATTCATAAACCATTTTTATTGGTAGTGCCAGCGATGTAAGACAGTGATTGGTACGAGCAACTTCGGCCAATGTTCATTAAAACAACATGGTTGGAAAAATGCGCTAAATGCTTGAAGTAATCCTAACCACGTGTACGGATTGCATGTAGTAGTGCAGCAAATGTTAGTACTCTTCAGTGTTTCATTAATAAATTGGATTCCGGGTCCAAAAAACATTGTGGTCCATCTGAATGTTGTGCTGTGTTATTATAGCGTGGTTCTCCCTCTCGAAATTAACGAGATGGATGTCTTAATTGCTTCGCAATGTTGTGCTTATGAGCTCTCACACTTAGAAATCAGCCAGCACATACCCATGTGCAAGCGTGATTTGTGAATGAATGGAGCTATCCTGAAACGGAATGGCTGGCTGAAAACCACCTTCCTGATGTGCAGCCTGAATGTCACCATCCCATCAGACAGGGTGCGAGCCTATACAGGACATCGGGCTGCTCGAAGGAAACTATCAGCTGACTGCGCCTATATTGGGCAGAAACACAACTGTCACCTGAAAAACAGTTATTTTTAGTTATGAATTTGAGTCGATTGTTCTGTACTGATGGACCGCGAGTTTGTCTGCAGTGGATAAATGCTCAGTGGTATAAATAATCGGGATTTAGAATAAGCGCTTTCTCCAGTTAGCTTGTTAAGCGTAACATTTTATTTTCGAGTGTCGCCACTCTTCTAGCCCATATCAAGAAGTTACAACAGTACACGTAAAATACCAAGTTGTTTTTATAAGGTTTTCGAAACCTCTATGGTTAATAAGTTAAATAAAATGTTTGTCCATAAATAATTATTCTACGAACCTAGTACATCCACAACACTGTTTAAGAACTGTCTGGTAATTCTAGAGAATAAACTTTCACAACACGCTGAGTGCAAATTTTCAATTTTTTAAAAAAAATGTACAATTATTTTCCTTGGAAATTCTGAAGAACGACCATCATGTACAGAAATCAATCACAGTTTAGTGAAATAAGCAGTCCACTCGGATTGGCAGTATTCTGTCCCTTTGGTTTAGTAGCGAACCCCTGGTTGGCTACACTGATGTACATACATATATAGATGTAAAATTCCAGACGTAACCAATGCATGTATGCCCGTGTGTGCTATACAACCGGTCCGCCGCAGAAAGTCAACCTCAATTCATTCAGAAACAGTATCCCTTAAATCGGGCCACCAGGAATTAGGAAACTACCCGTGAGTTTTGAATACACTTAATCTCTCTTTTAATTTCAAAACTGCCCTGACTAGATCAAACACCAGTGTATTAAAGAAAGTTTCTCTCAAGTATATTCTTAACCAGGCGCTCCTATTACTATCTTCCCCTTTCAGAGAAATAAGAATGGTAAGAGCATCGCAAATCTTATATGTAAACAATGTAATTGATTTTCTATCTTTCTTTTTGTCTTGGTTGTTTTATTTATTAGGTGTGGCTTGTTGATGTGATGAAAGGGATACTGGCTCTATGGGGCATGCACAGTCTGAGAACCCAATCCACGCGGTGTAACTGGTCCTCTTTCTGAATTTGGTCTTGATCAGCAGCGTGTGTGAAGCCCCTTGCTGTGTACTCAGCACACTTCCTTGCCAGTGGAGGGTGCGGGAAGGATGTTGAGTTGTGTGAGTTGGGCTGCATGTTCCTTGGCTTTGAGTCTGAGTGCTGCGATACTGGACGCTCGTCTGTCTGCTGCTGCTACCGCGGGGTCTGAGAGGGCGCCGGCCTGCACTCCCCCTTCTACCCCCGGGGCCGACTGTCTCAGCAGGGCAGGCCCAGAGGCGCCTGTCAGCGGAGCTACTGTCGAGAAGAGCCTGCAACAGACAAGGATTTTCGACATTATAATCCGGGAAAGAGTTTAGCGTCAAATACGATCAGCTGATTTGGTGACGGGCGGGATACCAATGAAAATAAAGGCTTCATTGATCGGGGTGTGGTTGGGGAATATTAGTCTACACAATGGGTCAATTAACACCACACTCACATTATATCAGACTTCCACATTACAGGTCGGTCTATCTAATTAGTGTTCATGTAAGAGGAAGCCTACCCAATATGAGAACTCGCCTTAAAATAATCAGTGTACCGCGGGAAGTTGCCTGTTTGGTCAATGTGTAAGCTCGGAGTGTAATGGAGCTGAACCCCATTATTAACGGTAATATTGTGGGGACGTAAATGGATCACAACTGCCCGGTGAAGCCACTTGGACAACTACGGTTTCGTGTAACCTAACTCAGGAAGTAAACACCGATAATCCGTCATAGTCCCAGCTAGCATGGTCAAAGAAAAAAGTTCAACTCGGATGTCATTATTAGGAGTCTGGCATCACCGGCAGAAGTCTGCACGCTCTCTTGCCGCTGCAAAGACAATACTCCGGCAGGTCGAACCTGAAAGCTTAACTCTCTCACTCTACAGCTGCTCCCAGGCTTGATGGGGAGATCCCACATTCCCTCCTCTCTCCTTTTATTTCAGATTTCCAGCACCAGCAATATTTTGCTTTCGTGTTAGTGTTTAATTCATTGCGGCTTCTCTTCCAAAAAATGCCGGTCCTCGATCATTCACATTCAGTTCTGAGTATTTGACCCGATTGTATGTTGGCACAGGCACTGAAGCCATCTTTCGGCGAGGGGTTTGGAAATGCTGTACCTGTTGAGCTAGATGGTGTATCACAACTTTGTGATACGACGCTATTGCTTCTTTGCAGATTCTAAGTTGCTGTTAGGTTACTTCACAGCTTAGGTAACAGCAAGCATAATCTCAAACAGAATCTTTACAAGGGCAGCAATACACAATGGAATCGGGGCATATTTTGCCTGCGTAATCATTGATTTCCCCTTTTTTGGGAGTGACAATGACATCTTTCATGTCCGTTTCCCTTGAAAGGCCATCGTTGAGTTTTCCTACTGGGGTGATAGTTGTTACAAAACAAGGGACAACTTTCAATTCCCACAGCCAAAACTTTTGCACCTTGACTGAAATGATTAATACTTTATATTTCCTTATCTGAATATTTTATGAAAACCAAACACATTACTTTAAGAATGAGTAATATACAAGGGCTTATTAATAAAATCAGGATGTGTGGGTGCCAGTGTTGGACTGACGTGGACAAGGTCATACAACACCAGGTTATAGTCCAACAGGTTTCTTTGACATCCCAAACTTGCAGAGCGTCGCTCCTTAGTCAGATGGACGGTAACCTGGCGTGACTTCTGACCTCATAAAATCAAAAATGACATCGACAATTTGCTAAATTGCTTTGGTGATAGGACACGGTCGATTAGCCGTCGCCGTCGCCTTACTTAGAATTTGTGCTCATTTTAATTTTCCACAATTAGTGTACACACTGGACTTGAATGGTGAAATTAGCGAAAGATTGGGCAGAGCACAGGTTCCCCTACCATGGCTCCTCCTACCTTACATGGGCAATGGGGAATCGTGAGGCTATCCAGCAGGTATATTAGCACATGTATGTGTCCGTGTTGTGATGTCAACTTTGTTGATGCTGCAGCTCCGTGACTCTCAAATGGGAAAGGCCGTGATGTATGGTATGTCTGCATGGTACAGTCAGTAAAGATTATACGGATCAACTCACCTACTTTCTGATGAGTTGTGTTGCTCACCGTACAGTTGCTGCTGTCCAACTAATAGAAGTTTAACCCAACTGTTTAGCCAACTCTCTGAATAGGGGATGGACAGGAATTGACAGAATCCCATTGAAGTTGTATTGGCACCGAAACCGCACGTCTGGAGAGGGGAAATTGGAATCCAGTCACTCCTCTGTGCTAGTTTTGTAATCTAGTACTCAGGCCAATCGGATCCACTATTGTCCATTATTAATGTTAGTTTACAATGTTCAAAAAGACCAGCCTCTCATTAATGTCAGCATGGATTGAGATTACTTCCCCTGGAATATTATTAAATCCTATAGATTTGGGTCTATGCTCATTGGGGTTATTGAAAACATCTGTCATAAAGTCCAGAGATGTGCAGGTTAGGTGGATTGGCAATGCCAAATTGCGCATCATGTCCAGGAATGTACAGACGAGCTGGATTAGCCGTGGGAAATGCAGGGATAGAGTAGGGGGTTTAGGTGGGTTGCTTTACGAAGGGTTGGTGTGGAGTCGATGGGCCGAATGGCCTGCTTCCACACTGTAGGGTTTTCTGATTCTCTGAAAGCATTTGTGCCTCGGTGGGTTCCGAATGTGGAGAATGCTCCCTCCATATTAGAAAAACGCCTCTTGAGCTTGGAAGCTTCTAACCAGAGCAAGGGTTTTCTATCGCCAGTGTTGCGCAATAATGCAAGGGAGGAAGGTGCAGGAGTGATTATACACCATCCCAAATCTTAGTAAAAATAAACGCTTCAAACATGTTGTGTGATAGCTTGAATCACGGAATGGGATGTATTGATACGGAATCGCTTTATCTCCTTGCCCTATGTCCGGATTTGTATGAGTTTCCGAATGCTGCGGTCGACTCGAGATTATACCGGACTGAATAACTTCTTAAGTACATAACGTGCAGATTTCAGATGGCCTTGTCAAATAGTTTTCATATCGGGGTAAGCGGCCAAATTATAAACCTTGAAAGGTAAAAGATACATAGTTGGAGTGATCGAGTTGCCGTGTTCGCCTTGGTTTTCCTTTTACCTCTCGTCAGTCCATCGTTACCCTGTTGCTACTTTCAGTTCCACTTTCTGGAAATGAATAAGGAATAAACATTCCAGATTTATTCGTGTTTGCTCAATCTGATACAAGTGAACAGCTCTCTCAAAATCAAAATACAGCGCTGAGAAATCAACACTGCCGTGCACTGGCAGTTAGTGAAGAAACTATCTATATTAGAATAGTTTACAGTTAGTCTGCGAGAAATGAAATATCGTTGGAAATGTCAGTATTTATAAACGTGGTGATGGCGACTGTTTTGTTTAAATTTTTGTCCCTATCATAAGCAGCGCATAACCTATACAGTAAGTAGTTTCGAGTTAAAATATAGTCTCTCCCGGTCTATTCTTTCCTTTGCTTTCCTTTTAGAGAAATTCCAGGAGAAATGCTGGACAATGAGTTAAACTGTATTGATGGTACCAGGGTCTCTGGAACTCGCAGCCGGGGACAGCTCTTCCCTCTCAGCCTAAGTACATGTGGAGCCTGCACTAACTGCTGCCACTTTTTTTTCCCCCGGAGCATTTGTCCTTTAGATCACCAGGAAGCACTGTAAACGCTTTATTGTTGAATTACAGATGTTTGAAAATGAGTTTGATTTCTCCTCTTCACACACACACACACACACACACAGCTCGCAATGGCTTGAACACTTTTGCTCTGAAATATTTCTATTCTCGTTAACTCTCATGTTACGAGGAGATTGTTCTCTGTGCTATTCGGGGAAATGGACATGTTGCTGCTACGTATGATTACGTGCAATGGCTTTTGAAGATCAGTTCATTCATCTACCGCTGGATTTGTTGTTACATTTCATGTGAGATTAATCATAACGCTGAGTGATATGTTTTACTTTCACTCCATTATCTTGCTGACTTTCCACGTTAGCCAGATTGCTGCTGCTATTCTAAAAGTTTATCATCAACTTATTTTGTAAATGGTTGTTAGGCTCGTTCTTTTACAAAGACGGGTTTTAGCTGCTGGCTCTGAACGAATTGCTTTAATCCCCCCTTGTTCATTATGCCTGGTGACTGATTCTGACTCTCTCGCGCATCTTGACCTGTTGGTGATGTTGCTGCTCTCGGAGGCGGACGGGCGGGAGGGGGCTCTTGCCTGAAGCTCTTACCTGCCGAAGTGCGGGGTGATGAAAGGATGTCTGAACATGGCTGCTCCCAGGAAGGTGCCGAGGCCTAACGGGGCCCCGCTGGGGGGCAAAGCAGCGGTGCCTGGTGGAGGTGGAAGCCCCGGGAAGGCTGCGGCTGCGGCGGCTGCTGCTGCGGCGGCAGCTGACCAGGCTGACTCCAGGCTCGGGTGGTGTCCGAAGGGACTGCTGTCCAGGTAAGGCCCCAGCGGATGTCCCGCTCCCAACGGGCTGGCGAAGGGCAGACCCCCTGGGTGGCTCTGAGCTCCGGCTTTCTCTCGCTTTCGCCACTTAGCTCTGCGGTTCTGAAACCAAACCTGCAAAAAAAAAGTTCAACTTATTTTACAAAAAGAGAGAAACCTTCTCACAAAATGTAGAAATGAAGTACAAAAGGGGAAAAGAGGTGTCCTGCAATTATAAATTCACTTTCGGATTTCAACCAGCAACGCAAATGACCATTAAATTGTTAATGGGCGCAATCATTGTAAAGTTGAAATACAGCAATTATTATAAAGAAACAATGAACTTTAAACATATCTGTCATTAACACTTGACGATTTAAATTTTAGTTCCACGGAGCAATGTAAAACAAATGTGTCTCGACACCAATTGTCAATGCTCAGGAATTAGTAGAATTGTACAGAAGTGGCCCAAATCGGATGGCGTGAGGCATAAGCCCTACCGCACATATTCATATTACACTTACAAAACACCCTCTTTGGATTCAGGCGGCAAACCATATCAACTATACACAGATCCCTGACTTTTCCCGAGAAATATCAAATACATCACGAAAAAAATAATGAAGCGATATAATTTCGGATTAGGAAAATAAATAAATACACCTTCGCATATTTGGAGGTAAAATACAGCACTAAAATAGCGATTATAATCCTAATCGAGTTGATGCATTAAAAGGAAACCGATTGTGTCTTCTCAATTTGTGTCATCGCTTTCAAATTGACCTTAATTAATTGACAATAACTAGTCGATTTTTTTAAAACAGGAGTTAAAAATTAAAATAATGCGCTACAATTAATTTTACTAGACTTTCTCCTCAATTTTATTGAGCCTAAACCGGCTTTTGTATAGAAAGAGAGAGAGAGAAAAAAGTTATTTAACTTTCCCACGACTAGCTGAGCGGAAAATAATCATTCCTGGCTGCTTGTCACGTTGGGTATTTGACAATAGAACAATGTGTCAACAGAACCAGGGAGAATCTCATCATTAGCCCCTTTAATGCAAGAAGCTGTTGTGTATTAAATGAGCCATATGGAATTTATTAGGTCTTATCAGCGCTTGATTGTAACTGTAAAGTGATTTACTCGGCCTTTACCTCCCAACATATGTTTTATGTTCCCCGAGTTCGCAATAAGGCGCCAATCATAACGTTTATCGTCGCTTTGTTTATGAAGCTTGGAGAGAAAATTGTAGTGCTATGGGCCCTATCACTTCACTTTGCAGCCCTTCACTTTGCACCGTGATATTACATTCACTAAAAGCAAAGTAAGCTCAATCCTTTCTTGCTGTTTTAAAGTCTTCGGTTGCCGTGACGAAAAGGTATTTTCAATATTCATATTTGCGCAGTGACATCTGTAGAAAATCTGACACAGACCAGTATATTGCATCTGACACAGACCAGTACATTGTATCTGACACAGTCCAGTCAGAGTTTAAGATTGTACGCCCCGAGGTTACCTTTAGTATTATTATTTCTTTTAAACCCAAAATAAAACTGGATTATAAATAATTAAAATAGAAAAAAACAACGATAACTTTAAGTGAAAACATCTAATACACCTAGCCTTTGATTGGAGAACTGTCCCAGAAACTATCCATCTATCCACATGTCCGCTGCAACTTACTTGCACGCGTGCTTCTGTTAAATCTAGCCGCATCGCCAGCTCTTCCCTGTATAAAACACAGAAAGAAATGAAAATACACTTTCAGCACCCCCATAGTTCGCGGTAGTTTTGTTTTGGAAAGCTAATACAATGTTTCAGGCTCTATAGGAGGATCAGACATGAGCAAGCAGCTATTTACGGACGCTCTCCACTCTTTCCTGTTTATATGGGCCATAAAATAGGCCAGGCGAAGTATGCAAACATCGAGCAAGTCAAGCGGCTCATCTCCGACATTGTCAGAAATGTAGGCACTGTCACAACCACTAGAATATACCATTAGGCGAGAAAGGAAATCGCCCTTTCTAAACTAAACGGAAACTAATTTTAATTCTGAAGAGCGTTGTAAATTCATTGGAAGTAACCAGGGCGATTGCATATGCTAATAAGTGTTTTGTATCTCTTCCGACCATGACACACCTGACTAAATAAAAGTTCAGCTTTTTTTTGTTTTCATTTCTGACAATGTTCCACTTGTATCGTGTCCCGTTACTTTGTAGACAATTCTATGGGCATCCCTTCACTTTCAGTCAGTGGGCTGAACGAGAAAGGTTTCTAATGTGCATACGGATTTTGAAGTTTAGAATTTCACGCATTTGCTTCAGATTATGAAGGTGGACGGGCCAAGGTTTCCAAACCTACGGGATGTAGAAAAAGCGGTAGTCGATCTAAAAAAAAGGGCTGTCGAGAGGGGAGTGCTGTATTAATCTGGAGGCCATTGCTTTGGTAGCCGGGACACTGGCCAGTGGAGAGCTGGAAAAATGATCAGTCTCCGATAGATCAATCGATCATCTCTCCATCTTGTGACCATTCGGTGCGACAATAAACAACAGAGAAGCGATTGGGAATCAAGTTAGAACCAATTACAGACTGCAGGGTGTATCAGTGACGCTTTCAGTCTGGGATCTGGCTTTTCTACGTTCTGTAAGAGGTTTTTTAAAAAAAAATACTGTCTGTACATACCTGGTGAAGACGTCAGGGTAGTGTGTTTTCTGAAAAGCTCTCTCTAGTTCTTCAAGTTGGTAGCTGGTGAATGTAGTCCGATATCGCCGCTGTTTCCTTTTTAACATACCTTCTTCAGAGTCACTACCGGCTGATAGACACAGACTGTCCTCCCCATCCTTCACATCCACGTCTGTTTGAGCCTCCTCCACAAGTTTGGGGCTCAAGTCGTCTTCAACCGCGTCCTCTTTCGCATCTCCTTCGAACGACTTGTCAGCGGGTTCCAGCGAGCTGAGTTCTGGAGCAGGGACCAGGCTCTGCGTGCTGTCCCCTTGCGTTTTGCCCAGGCTGAAGTTTTCTTTGTAGGATTTACTGCGGCTGATGCTGACTTGCGGGGCCTGGCTGATTTTCAGATCGGTGTTTCGGAACGGTTCGGAGGATCTGTCTCTCTCCAATTTCTCGTTAGCAATCTCGTTAAATCCCCGAGCGTCAAAGATTTTACCTCCCAGCCCGTACAGTCTTCGGAATTTCGGGGGGAGATGGAGCTCAGAGTCAAAAGACACGTTTTCCTTGGGTGATCCTATGTGTAAAAACACGAGAACACATAATCAATCATTTAGTGGCGTTATCGGATATTTACTAATAAGTTGGTGGAAGTCAATATTTGACAGGTGCTAACCGTACACTCAGTGCTGCAGCCCATATGCGGCTGACAAGGACCAAGCTAGTGTTTCATTTCATGAAGTTTAAACGCTGGAGACAGCGAAAATTAATATATAAAAATAATAAAACTATCCATCCTCCCCGCCTGCCGACCCCGACTTTCTGCTCCCCTAGAGAGCGTGTACCACCAGGGCAGGAGCCGAGAGGATCCGGCTTAGCGTTCCAATAGAAAGTCTTCTTTTCGACAAATCCGTTTTCTGAACAAGGAGATTCCCGAAGCAATCAATTTTCAAAGAAAAAGGCCGGTACATTTTAGGATAGAGCTGTTTGGAAGGATCTCTTGGATCGGGCGGTAATTAAAATTTACATACTTTTCACTGTACTCATTTACGTACACTTGAAAATAAAGCTAATTCAATTCAATTCAACAAAGCCTGACGACATCTGATAAATTACACTCAGGCAAACTCCGCCGAGCCGAAATATGTTTGAATGTCAGCGTCAGTTTGTATAGGAACATTCCCTTTAAAATAAAGAGCAGCGATTGCCACTAATGTGTGGAGATTTAAAATCACTTGCACCCGTTGACAGCTAATATGCTACATGTGCAAAAAAAGTTATTTTGATGTCCTTTAGTTTTACTGTGGATTCAGAACGGATTAAAATATCATTGTCTTCCATCATTTTTACTTTTCAACTTTAATCTACGTTCCTTCTGCAAATGCTACTGAAAAAGCCCATGCCCATGGTTTAACTAGATTAATCGAATGTAAACTTTTTTTTACAACCCTAAGGGTTTCCTACATGTTTTGAATAGGTTCTTATTCACTGATATTCAAAATATGCACGAGTTACAATATGGAGAGCAGTAAAGTGAGAACAGGGATTTCCCTTTCTGAGCGTAGTTAACGCGAAAGGTGTAATTTGATATTGCTGTGTTCATCGACAACATGTTTGGAAAGTAACCAATTGCAAACACGCCATTTCTATGAAGCCGCATCGATCATTGTAAACAAAGCTCCCCCCCTAAGAAAAAACATAAAATCAAATAAAACTACAGGAATCGATCATATTTTCTAGAACATTTGCAGCCAGAGTTCGGTGTGCCTAATCTGAACCAGAAATGATGTCCACTGTTGCGAAATACTCCAAGTGCTTTAAGACCTATTTAAACAGTATACACGCTTCAAACAATACTGAGTATATTTGCAAACGAGGTGCCGATGCTCTTTGTAAATTGGACTTGTAATGTCAACACATCTAACCCTTAGAAGAGCACGAAATTAGATTCTTTTTCTGGCTTCGGAGTGCAGTTGGACCTGTGATCCAGTCAAGTTTTCCGCCCTGTCCCCAGTTTAAAAACAAACCTTACCTTCACTGGCTGGGTTCGGTTCATTCCTGGCTGTGAGAAGCGGCAACGCTTGAGCTCCAATACATCTAATTTTACATGGGCTCCTTCTGCCCAGAATACTGTCGATGCAGTAAGAGGAGAGCAAAGTTGGAGATTTACTTTTGCACTCGGATCTATCGCAAATCTCCTCCTTGTACTGAGTTGTCATGGTTGGAGCCTGAGTTCTGGTTTGCCGGAGGCTACGATTCCCCCACTTGTACGGCAATCGCTCTTGCTCTGATCGAGGCACTAATGACATTTGTATTGGGCTGTAATTGCTGCGCTCTCGGTTCTCTCACACACGTGCTGAAACCCCTGTGATTGGCTCTCCGAGACCTGGGGTGCCTCTCTTTTTACATTCCACCAACAGGAAGTTTAGGCGAACGGGAAAACGCGGCGTGGATCTCCAGGGAATGAACCCGGCGAGAGCGCTCGGTTCCTCTGGCTGGAGTTGTGTACAGAGCGGCTCTTGCATCTTTCAGGCCTTGAAACCCAATAGACGGTGGGTGTAGTTATTCGTAGGTCCCGCTCGTAATGTCACTTAAAAAGTTATCTACTTTTCTTCGATCTGGGAAGTTGTAGCGTGCGTGTTTAAATCCGATCGTTCTGAATGAATCTTCAGGAAACATTAATTAAGCTGTAGGTCAGAACATTTCTCATCCAGTGACACTTTATGAATTACAACTTAAAGGCAGAGTCTGCTTTTATATCCATTGCAAAATTATATCAAGACGACGAATTTTAATTGGAAAATGCTGTATTTCTGGACCTAACCTTGAACTAAGTCACCTCCTCATCCTGCTCGGCCGGTCACTTGGTGTGACCCAATGCACTGATATTTAGGTCCATATTAATTCAAAGTTCAAACATTATATCTCATTGTATAAAGCGATCGTTCTCCCTCTCTCTTTCGCGATTGTCAGAATGTTCAGGTGTTTTCATTCTAACACTTTTGAAAGACTAAGGAATTTCAGTCTGTGATTCCGAGAACCTCTAAACCCAGCTCGTTCAATAATCCGCAACAGGACTTCGTAACTGCCCCCTGTTCACCCAACAAATTAAAGGCTAGATTAACTTGTAATGTGATATATTAAACGTTCGTATTGGTAGCTAAATGTGTTTTACAATAACGATTGTGGTAATTTTTATGAGATATGAATCTTGTCAGTAGATGTGATGTATACTGTCGGGAATGTGATCGGGGTGCCCAGTTGATCAATGCTGAGATGGTTGTCATTTCATAAACTAATCCCATAAAGCCGTAGATGAGAAATAGTAAGTTATATGGACCAGCCAAATTGCTCAATTCTTGGAACGCCAATCGGCTTTTCGGTATGGAAATTAATTTGACGATATTCCGTTTATTCTCATCAAATGTAGATTCTAAATGGCGTATTGCAGATATTTCGCGGCGGAGAACTTCATTTTGTATCTACAATAGCACCTCACGATTAAAACGGCGCATTGCGTGACTGTCTGGGGGTGGGGGGGGGAGTTTGGTTTTTCGAGCGCAGATCTAAATGTAATTACACAGCGACAACAACCATTTCAACTACATATCAACATTATAGTCTCAAGCAGCAGGCGTCTAATACTTCGTTTCCATTTGCGGTTTTTTTTCCGCCTCTTGTTATTAAATACCTTTGATTTTTCAAAGCAAGAAGAATATAGAGTTTTCGAAACTATTGTACTGCAAACATATATTTCTGAACTCATTTGTAGCTAGACTTTGGACTGTTGCTGATTGAGGAAGGCACATCATTTGCAAGAGAGAGTGAGAGAGATGGGAAAGGATCTGTCTCCCTATCCCCCGCATAATCAGTCATAAAAAAAAGCTCATCTACAAAGCAAATCGACTGCAGCGGCCAAATCTTCAAAATATTTCACTCTAATAGAACAGAACAAATTCGCTTGAACATATTGGGTATATGATTTTCAACAAGCTAAATTTTCCAAAGAGAGAAGGAAATTTCTAGAATGAAGGTAATCATGAATAACAGCAAACGCACTAAACTAGACATGTAGATGATTCATATTTTGTTCATAAATTTATATTTGAGAACAATCCGAGAACATTTATTGCTAAATGGTCAGCCGCTTCAGGATGCAAAGTGAACTTGATCAAAAGGACTTGAAGTTGCTTATCTGGGGCAAGAGGCGACTTACACACAGAAAAATAATCAGGTTCACATTTATCTGTGCGGAGGTAAATATAAACGCTGCTATGAATGGAGTAATAACATCTCCCACTATCTGAAACAAGCGTATCAAGCCTTTAGCGTGTGAACAGATCCCTCATTCTGTGTTGGAAAGGGAGAGGCACACATGAGCTGGTTTAGCCCCTCAGGAGAATGTATATTAAACCCGTACATAGAAGCTGCTGCGTGTCATCCGAATGTACGGCTACAGAGCTCAACAATATCTTGTCGTTTAATTTGTAAAACGTCATTAAAAGGCTTAACATTCGTTAGTTTTTTTTAAACAGGGTCGGCCGCGGGGTGGAGGTGTTTAATATGCACGCGTTATTTTCCTGTGAATGAAATGGAACATGATGGTGTGTTAACGTTACTTCTTGAGCTGTGATTGCTCCTTTCTGTAAACGAATAAAATTGACATAATCGGCGATTAAAAGTGCCAGATATGTTCATACCAAGTGCGTTATTAACACTCATCATTAACTCCTCGCTTGTAATCGAACGTGTCAGTCTTACACAGCACAACTGAAGGCAATCACAAGCTAATGACGTTGGAACCAATGGGTGCAGAATGGTTATATGGCATTTTGAAATATTTTAAGTTTCTTCGGGGATGAGTGCGAGGAACATATGTTGTCGCTGATACCCATTGCTGCTGGAATATTTAATCAGCAGTTTTTGTTGCCACCTCTACTTAGTTTCACCTCCAGCAGTATATGTATATCTTTGTGTGGTGTCTGGAAGATTCCCCCCCGCCGCCCCCCCCACCCCGGGACCTGCAGTGTGAGGGGGCGAACTCCCTAACTAATTTACAATCATAGGATCCCGATAGTGTGGAAACAGGCCATTCGACCCAACAAGTTCATACTGACCCTCCGGAGAGTATCCCAGCCAGACTCATTCCCCATGCCTATTACTCTACGTTTACCCCTGACTGACGTACCTAACCTACACATCCCTAACCTAATCCGGAGGAAACCCACGCGGATACAGGGAAAATGAGCAAACTCCAGCCAGCCAGCGGAGGCTGGAATCGAATCCCGGCTCCCTGGCGCTGTGAGGCAGCAGGGCTCACCACTGAGCCGCACTTTAATCAGCTTCCCTCAATCTCCAATTGCCTCTTCGCCAATACGTTCACTTCATCGTAGGTCTTCTCTCAAGCGGCGCTTACTTATTCCTCGCTGCTGTGTAAACTGTAAACAAGCGGACGGGAGAACAGCAGAATGTAACCATGTAGCAATTATAACAAACAAGTCAGGTCTGATACAGTACAACACTCTATCATAGAAAAACAAATGACAACCAAAGGAAAATTTCCTTATTTTGTTTTAATCATTAAACTAATGAACATGGTGAACATGGGTAGAGACATTCAAGCGTTAAACAAACAACGGGGATAAAAAAAACTGCGAATGCAGAACTTCCGAAACAAAACAGAGATTGCTGGGAAAAAAACTCAACAGGTCTGGCAGCATTTGTGGAGAGAAAGCAGAGTTTATGTTTCGCGTCTTTTCTTCAGAACAATTAAGAGATTACGCTCAGGACCATTAATGAAGCTAAGTTTGACTGTCTCCAACATGAACCGATATAATCATGAATGAGATGCAGGCTAATAGTTTATTTTGGAGATCACAGTGGGTCAGACAGCGTCCATGGAGAGAGAGGAAACTAACGTTTCGAATCTAGATGACTCGTAGAAATCTGATGGAGAGTCACCTGGACTGGAAACATTAGCTTGCTCTCTCTCCGTAGATTCTGTCTGACCCGCTGTGATCTCCAGCATTGGTTGTTTTCAGTACCTATTCCAACATGTGCTGCAATTTGCTTCCAGAGATTTTTAAGATTTAGTTTATACGTCAATGGCGGCATCGCTAAATACATAATTTAGATGGAGACTTTACAGAGCGCCAGTAATCTCTGAGCCACTTGTGTGAATTTACCGACTCCCACCTAAAATATTTGTCAAAGAGTTAACAGAAAAGTAACTATAAGTTCATTCGACATGGCG
Organism: Hemiscyllium ocellatum; assembly: GCF_020745735.1. Taxonomy (NCBI): domain Eukaryota; kingdom Metazoa; phylum Chordata; class Chondrichthyes; order Orectolobiformes; family Hemiscylliidae; genus Hemiscyllium; species Hemiscyllium ocellatum. The sequence continues at coordinate 42,509,855 of NC_083412.1, read as the reverse complement.
GTGTTTTGTTCCATATATCACATTGGGCACCTATGATCTCTGTTATCAAGTATGGCGATATATATGATGGATATCTATATGGATATAGCCCGCGATGGGAGCGGAACATGGTCTAATCTATGGTACCTGTCATCGATGCCTCAAATTTGAAATCTTTTCACTTATCTCCCAGGATAAATTTAATAAACAGTTTCTCTAAAATATGTGTCCGCTCCCGTTTATAATATGCTAACTACACTGTAGCACTAAAACTCATGGGCATTAACGTGGCAAAGGGACAAAGTCCGAGATTACCCGTCGCTTGCCATTGGTTACAAACAGACTATGGAGAGTTTTTTTTGAGACCTTGGGTTCAGTGCTTTGATTGCTGTAGGTTATATGAATGAGATTTGTAGTTTCTTCACTGCCTGTAGGCGCCTTTTGACATTGACACAGCTAACAATTTGGTTTCACGCCCGCTACTGGTCCACCTGTAAATAGAAACAGGACGAACGCCTTTGACGCCCTAATTCGAGGCTGAACCCCCCCACCGCAGCTCAGTCACACATTCCGCTGGGTGACAAGCTGACACGGGGACTGGTGTGCCTGTTGCTCGGCTATTGTGGTTTCCCGAATTTCCAATTCACGAAAGCCCGAGCTGAAATTCGAGCATCATTAAAGACTGGAACACACTTGGAATGGAAATAACATCTCACTGCTAATCACAGGCCACAAGCAAACTCTGGAATTAGTACAAATTCAACAAGTCATTTTGTGGTAAGGGCTCTAATCTCTAAGCCGCAATGATACATTTCAAGACAATACCCCAGGAGAAAACCGCAACATTTCGTTCCCTTCGTCAGAGTACAATGATGTGTGCTCATAAATCGAGATTCCCGGTTTATTGTTAAAAACCAAAACAGACTGCGGCACAGCTGATATAGCAGACTCTGAAGTCTATGCTCATATATATTGGTTCTTTGCCACAAAAAAGACAAAACTTCCTAAATATATTTTAACTTCCGCAGTAAATTGTCACATTTAAGACAGTGGGAGACAGGGGAATAGACAACCATCTGCACCAACAATCACTGTTCTTTCCTACGCATTTTTGTCCCGTTGTTGAAAGGATCTCCTTTATGCAATAGAAAAGGGCATTGCATTTTCACCAAATTAAAGGAAATTACATCGGAAATCTGTCAACCGTTATGGAGCACTTCTTTTACTTATGATTTTGGAAACGCTCAAAGCCTGCCGGAGACGGAAGATTAATTCTTCAACATTGTCTGAACGAAGGTCTGAAAAAAGGAACTTTTGTTTCTCTCTCTTGCAAAGGTGCAGCACCAGAAATGAAGTGATCAGCAGCGGAGATGCTCAAGAAACCCGGGATCACAGGTTTTCCAATGGGATGGCTCCATCTGGTGGCCGCGACTGTAAATGGACGAATTCACAAAAAAGCGACTGAAAGTGCTGGGCATTTCCATTAGAAACGGAATATGTTCGAAATATTCAGCTGCTCAGTCAGATCCGTAAAAGACAAACCATGGAGTTGTGTGGGTATCTGTGCTGCTCTTTGTACTGACTTTTTCTGGAGTGTAACTTCAAGATTTTTATGTGAAATTAATAGGTGAAACACATCGGAATTGAAAATAGAGCTACTATAGTTCACTACAACATCATACAAACAGTACTGGGTATGAATGTTTTTTTGCCCCCAGCACCCATGTTGTGTGTGTGCAAGTGTGAGACACAGTGAGAGACACAAGGTGCACGAATCTTTATTCAGTTTTCACCACCAAGAAATAAACACCCGAGTGGCCAGTGACAAGCAGTGCCCTACACATCAAAGGGCAATGCTGTGTGACCAAACAGTGAAGGGGAGGGCAGGGATCAAATCAAAATAGAGTGGGAAGTACTGGGTATGATATCTGCTACACAGACAAGGCTAATAATGATTTTTAATTACTTCACGTAGTTTCCAATATTTTTGCTGATAAAGCTTTAGCAATGGCATTTCCATGTTCTGAAATCATCCCAAGGCACAGGGGGCTTAACAAATGGCTTGTGAGGATGTATTGGGCAGGTGACCAAAAAGCAGGGTCAAAGAGGAGAGCGAGGCGAGCATGGCGTGGAGAGGTTTAACTGTGGAATTTGTCGCCGGGATCATAAAACGTGGTTTATTCTTCCTTATATTGAATTGTAGGACTTTTCTGTTGCTGCAATACTGAATGCGGGAAGATTAACATTAAAGAAAAATACAAGGGCGGGGGGAAGCAGATGTGAAACCTAAGGTTGTGTTTTTGGACGATGTCTCTGAGGGATACAACATAGGCGTGGATGTTACTGCAGGAAGATAAGGAACACCAGGGTAATTGTATCGGAGTGGGAAGAGAAACCATTTTTGGGTAAGCTGCAACATCACCAGGATAGTACAGTCACAGCCAGCTGGACATAATGAGAAGGACATGGAACAGGATGGTGTGGTTAATCATATCAAAGGTTCGAGAGAGGATGGAAAAAGGACGAGGAAGGCGGGTTCACTAACGTCACTGGAGAGATTCAAAAATGGCATTTCAGCAAACATAAATGGACATGGCCTGGGAGGCATCAAACAATTCAAGGACTTTGAAGAGGAATGAGAGGTTGGAGATTGGGGGTTAATTTGCAAGAACAAAGGTATAAGGATGTGTAGTCTTGAGAAGGGTTGATGATTGAAGACTTAAACGGGAGAAGCTTGCCTGAGAAGGAGGAAACAAGTACGAAATTAGCTAACATGGAGGCCAGGAAGGGATGTTGACTGGTGAGCAAGTTGGTGTGAATAGGGTCAACAGAGAAGAAGAAAGGAGGATGTGTATTCTGGGAAGGAGTGGGAGGTTTCTGACAGGAAATGTTCTGGGATGGGGTGAGGGAAATCTTACAGGAAGTGTTCTGGGATGGATTGAAGGGAATCTTCCAGGAAGTTTGGTCAGGTGAAAGGATGGAAGCAGTGAAAAAAACTGAGAAAAAGGTCTTAAACTTAGTGACAAAGAGCTGTATGAGTTCCTTGAATCTGTTTGAGAAGAAGATTGAGGGTGCAGGCTAGTTGGACTTAAGACAAAATTTTTAAAGAATTGGGAATGTGAAACCAGGATTTATTGTAAAACTAAGAGAAAGTGAGGACTGCAGATGTTGGAGATCATAGTTGAGAGTGTGTTGCTGGGAAAGCACAGCAGGTCAGGCAGCATTTGTGGAGCAGGGGAATCCTGATGAAGGGCTTATGCCTGAAACGTGAATCTCCTGCTCCTTGGATGCTGCCTGAGCTGCTGTGCTTTTCCAGCAACACACTCTTGATATTGATTGCAATATCTCAAATAAAATCTTATTGTCAAATCTTTGTTGGATTGTGTATGAAATACTTAGAAATACTTTAAAATGAAACAATATTGATGAAAATCTATTCAATTACAGTTAGTCCTTGCATCTTTATTGCCTTGTTAAGTGAGATTGTGGGACAGCTTTCCTGATGAAGGGCTTTTGCCCGAAATGTTGGTTTGACTGCTCCTCGGATGCCGCCTGAACTGCTGTGCTTTTCCAGCACCACTTTAATCTAAGCTTTTCTGGTAGGTCACCGGTTTGATTGAAGTTACCTATACCTATTTCATATTATACCAATGCCAAAAACCATTGTGTCAAAATGTTCTGGCATTGGCACATTTAGCACGTTAGACCCAACAGTCTCAGAGCTGCTGAATCGAAACTAAATTATCCGTCCTCGTACAGTATTCCTCAATTGGGGATCTGGGGTCCATTCCAGCCCAGAGAGTTCAAATGTAAATTTCCTCTTTTAGCTATGAAAGATGTGAAGACATTAGATGGAGTGCAGAAAAGATTCATGGTAGAGGTGCCAAGCTTTAGAAACTTCTGTTATGACAAAAGTTTGGAGAATTTGGGACTTTTTTTTATTGGAGAAGAGAAGCTTGAAGTAGATTTGTTCGCGGGATTCAAAACCACGTGGTGCCTGGACAAAGGATGGAAAGAAATTATTGCATTGAAAGAAAGTGTGTTGGAGGCAGTTTCAATTGAGACATTCAAGTGGAAATTAGGTTGCGATCTGAAAAGGAAGAATGTACAGAGCTGTACTGTGAGGACTGGGGAGTGGCATTAGGCGCATTTGTCCTTGAGAGGGCCAGCAGGCAGAGCAGGCTGAATGCACTCCTTCTGAGCTATAACCATTCTGTGATTTTGTTTGTTCATATTGTTTTCTGTACAAACTAAAGCATACTGTCGAACAGTAATTGATTCCTTGTGAGTGATAAAGTATGTATGCACGTGTGATATATGCGTACAGTATATTTGAGAGTGTGATTTACTATGGCAGTGATTAAGTTGACACAAAGTGCAGAGTGCGGCAATGATTGCGAATGTAATAAACTTCGACATGGATAGACCTTGAAGATTGAATAAACTTCGACATGGATAAGCCCTCCTGATGAAGGGCTTATGCTCGAAACGTCGAATTCTCTATTCCTGAGATGCTGCCTAACCTGCTGTGCTTTGACCAGCAACACATTTGCAGCTGTGATCTCCAGCATCTGCAGACCTCATTTTTTACTCGTAGACCTTGAAGATTATCATGGCCAACTTAGCACTGATATTATTTAAATCACTTGCCAATTTAAAAGAAAATAAACAAAATATATTTCAAACTAAAGATATAACGTGGTGCTGAGAGCAAGTGGTTAAAATTCAAAATGAACTACAGCTTTACAACACTGATAACCGTATTGCTATTATAGCTTCAGTGACATCATCCTGTTTGAACAACCTTTAGCTTACTGCCTATCTTTTTCAATTGAAAAAAGCATGATTATATAACAAATTACAATTTCTGGTTGACACATTTGTGATTGTTGAAGTGTTAATATTTTATATGAACATAAGTTCATCCTGAGTGAATTTAAATGAAGTTGAATTGAGTGAGAAGTCTCTTGTTACAATAAATGTATTTTCATATAATGGAAATATGGTTTGAAGATTGCTGAATTTTTGCTATATATGAAGATAGATTGCTTATTTCTAATTACTTGTGTTCTTTGCTGTGTTGCTACTTATGAAATATTCTTCGAATCAACAGGACAAGTTTTGTTCTTGTTTGAAGAATAAAATGTTTCTATCATTTGAAATTTAATTAGAATATTACTGACCATTCATTATGTTTCATTTACGCTTTGAAGATCAATATTCAAGACTACATTTTACATCTGTTGTAAATAACAATAATGCCCCCTCATGGGCATTATGCATAAATAGAAGTGTCGAGCCAAGTCCCTGGGATGCAGCACCAATCAATTAACAAAGGGACCTGGGTGTCCTTATCAATAAGCCCACAATGGTTAACATGCAGATCCATGTGGTCAGTGTGGATCAGGTGTAGACAGTCAGCATAACAGGGGTGTCAGAAAGTGGGAAATTAGTTTGGGGTAGTCAACGAGCGAAAGTAAGGACTGCAGATGCTGGAGATCCGAGTTGAGAGTGTAGTGCTGGAAAAACATCCAAGGGGCAGGTCAGACAGCATCCAAAGACCAGGAGAATCGATGTTTCCGGCATAAGCCCTTCATCAGGAATGGGAAGGGGGTGACGTTGGGGCAAAGATAGCTGAGAAAGTGATTGGCAGATGAAGCAAGGGAATCCTGAGGGACAGGATGTACATGTATTTGGAAAGGCAACGACTGATTCAGGATAGTCAACATGGATTTGTGAATAAGAAATCATGTCTCACAAACTTGATTGAGTTTTTTGAAGAAGTAACAAAGACGATTGATGAGGGCAGAGTGGTAGATGTGATCTATATGGGCTTCAGTAAGACGTTCGACAAGGTTCCCCATGGGAGACTGATTAACAAGGTTAGATCTCATGGACTACAGGGAGAACTAGCCATTTGGATACAGAACTGGCTCAAAGGTAGAAGACAGAGGGTGGTGGTGGAGGGTTGTTTTTCAGACTGGAGGCCTGTGACCAGTGGAGTGCCACAAGGATCAGTGCTGGATCCTCTACTTTTTGTCATTTACATATATGATTTGGATGAGAGCATAAGAGGTACAGTTAGTAAGTTTGCAGATGACACCAAACTTGGAGGTGTAGTGGACAGCGAAGAGGGTTACCTCAGATTACAACAGGATCTTGACCAGATGGGCCAATGGGCTGAGAAGTGGCAGATGGAGTTTAATTCAGATAAATGCGAGGTGCTGTATTTTGGGAAAGCAAATCTTAGCAAGATTTATACACTTAATGGTAAGGTCCTAGGGAGTGTTGCTGAACAAAGAAACCCTGGAGCGCAGGTTCATAGCTTCTTGAAAGTGAAGTCTCAGGTAGATAGGATAGTGAAGAAGGCGTTTTGTATGCTTTCCTTTATTGATCAGAGTATTGAGTACAGTTGTGAGGTCATGCTGTGGCTGTACAGGACATTGGTTAGGCCACTGCTGGAATATTGCGTGCAATTCTGGTCTCCTTCCTATCGGAAAGATGTTGTGAAACTTGAAAGGGTTCAGAAAAGATTTACAAGGATGTTGCCAGGGTTGGAGGATCTGAGCTACAGGGAAAGGCTGAACAGGTTGGGGCTGATTTCTCTGGAGCGTTGGAGGCTGAGGGTGACCTTATAGAGGTTTACAAAATTATGAGGGGCATGGATAGGGAAAATAGATAAAGTCCTTTCGCTGGGGTCAGAGAGTCCAGAACTAGAGGGCATAGGTTATGGGTGAGAGGGGAAAGATATAAAAGTGACCTAAGGGGCAACTTTTTCATGCAGAGGGTGGTACATGTATGGAATGAGCTGCGAGAGGAAGTGGTGGAGGCTGGTACAATTGCAATATTTAAGAGGCATTTGGATATGCAAATGAATAGGTTTGGAGGGACATGGGCTGGGTGCTGGCAGGTGGGACTAGATTGGGTTGGGATCTCTGGTCGGCACGGATGGGTTAGACCGAAGGGTCTGTTTCCGTGCTGTACATCTCCATGACTCTATGACTCTATGAAGGTGGGAGAGAAGGTGATAGGTCAGAGAGTAGGGTGTAGCGGATAGATGGGAAAGGTGGTGGACAGGTCAGGAGTATGGTATCAAGTTTGGATGTTTGCACTGGGATGAGGTCAGGGGAGGGGAAATGAGGAAACTGTTGGAATCCACATTCATCCTGTATTGTTGCATGGTCCCAAGGCAGAATATGAGGCATTTCTCCTCCAGGCGTCTGGTGGTAATGATTTGATGGTGGTGGAGGCCCAGGACCTGCATTTCATTGATGGAGTGGGAGGGGGAGTTGAAGTGTTCAGCCACGGTGCAGTGGGGTTGGTTTGTGTGGGTATCCCAGACAGGTTTTGCAATTCCTGCGGTGGCAGAGGGAAGTGTCAGGAGTGGGGTGTGGGCTGGTGGACGGTGTGGACTTGACGAGTGAGTTGCGGAAGGAATTATCATATTGTCTCAGCCTGCGCTATTCTGCTGAACTCCATGTCTACCTACCTCAACACCGTCCTGTCCCCCTTAGTCCAGGAACTCCCAATCTACGTTCAGGACACCACCCACGCCCTTCACATCCTCAAAGATTACTTTACCAACACCTTCCACCCTGACCTCAAATTCACCTGAACCATCTCAGACACCTCCCTCCCCTTCCTGGATCTCTCCATCACCATTTCTGGCGATCAACTAACCACGGACATCTATTACAAGCCCACCAACTCCCACCAACTATGCTTCCTCCCACCCTACCTCCTGTAAAAACACCACCCCTTATTCCCAATTCCTCTGCCTCCACTACACCTGTTCCCAGGATGACCTATTCCACCTTAGAAAATTCCAGAAGGCTTCCTTCTTCTACAATCGCAATTTCCCTTCCCACGTGGTTGGTGATTCCCTCCAGTGCGCCTCCTCCACTTCCCACACCAACACCCTTAAACCCCACCCCTCCCAATGCAACGAGGACAGAACCCCGCCCCCGGTCCTCACCTTCCACCCACCAACCTCTGTACACATCACATCATCCTCCACCACTTCTGCCACCTCTAATCGGACCCCACCACCCAAGATATATTTCCCTTCCCACCCCTATCAGCATTCTGTAGAGACTATTCCCTCCGTGACTCCCTTGTCAGGTCCATGACCCCACCAGCCCACACCCCACTCCAGCACCATCCCCTGCCAGCGCAGGAATTGCAAAACCTACGCCCACACCACTCCCCATCCCTCTATCCAAGGCCACAAAGGATCCTTTCACTTTCAACAGAAATTTACCTGTACTTCTATCAATGTCATCTACTGTATCTGTTACACCTGATGTGGTCTCTGCATGGGGGAGACAGGATTCCTCCTTGCAAATCATTTCAGAGAATATCATTAGGAAACCCGCACCCACCAACCCCCACCCCATGGAGGAATGCTTCAACTCCCCGTCCCGCTGCTTCAAGGACATGCAAGTTCTGTGCCTCCTCCCCCACCAAACCGCTACCACCTGATGGCTGGAGGAAGAACGCCTCATATTCTGCCTTGGGACCCTGCAACCACACGGGATGAATGTAGATTTCAACAGTTTCCTCATTTCCTCTCCCTCCACATTATCCCAGTCCCAAGCCTCCAACCTGGCACCGGCCTCCCCACCTGCCCATTACCTTTCTCATCTATCCGCTCCACTCTCCTCTCTGACCTATCACCTTCTCCCTCACCTTCATCTACCCATCACTTTCTCAGCTACCCTCCTCCCAACCCCAGCCCCCTACCATTTATCTGTCAGCCCCTGGCCCTCTAGCCTTCTTGCTGATGAAGGTCTTATGCCCAAAACATCGATTCTCCTCCTCCCTGGATGCTGTCTGATCTGCTGTGTTTTTCCAGCATCACACTCTCAACTTGAGGGTAGTCATGTCAGTGGAGTTGAGCAGTTGGAACGGGGTGTTGTCAGGTTAATGTTTGTTGGGATATTGGTTGGTTGGTTTGATGTTTAGTCGAAAAGTGTGGTGCTAGAAAAGTGCAGCAGGTCAGGCAGTATTTGCAGAGCAGGAGGATTGATGTTTTGGGCAAAAGCCCTTCACCTGAAATGTGGAAGGGAAAATGAAAGATGCTGAGAGATAAATAGGAGGAGGGTGAATTAGCCAGGAAGGCGATAGGTAGATGCAGGTGGGGGGTGATAATGATAGGTTGGACGGGAGGATGGAGCAGATAGGTTGGGGGGGGGGGGGGTAAGATGGACAGGTAGGACAATTCAAGAGGGTGTTGCCAAGTTGGCGGGTTAGATCTGGGATGAGGTGGGAAGAGTGGAGATGAGGAAACTGGTGAAGTCGATGTTGATGCCGTGTGAGGGTCCCAAGACAGAAGATGAGGCATTCTTCCACCAGGCAATGGATGGCTTGGATTTGGTGGTGGAGGAGAGACAGTTGAAGTGGTTGGCCACAGGGTGGTGTGGTTGTTTGTTGCGTGTGTCCCAGAGATGTTCTTTGGAATGTTCTACAAGTCCTGTTTCCCCAATGTAGAGGAGACCACATCAAGAGCAATGGACACAGTAGATGAGGTGTTTGGATGGGGGTGAGGGGGCAAGTGTGGGTGCAGGTTTTACACCTCTTGCAGTGGCAGACGAAGGTGCCTGGAGTTGAGTATGGATTGGTGGGGGGCGTGGACCTCATGAGGGAGTGGTCTCTGTGGGATGCTGATAAGGATGGGGAGGGAACTACCCCTGGTAGTGGGGTTTGATTGTAGGTGGTGGAAATGGCCGGGGGTAATGCGCTGTATCTGCAGATTAATGGGGTGGAAGGTGAGGACTAGGCTGTTCTATTCTTGTTGCGGTTGAAGTACTGCACTGAAAGTCAAGTCTCATTATCCTCACTTGTAGTCAAAGTTCACAATTTACCTGTTGTGTAGGGTAGCAGAAAATAGGGAACAGACTCCTGAACTTAACAATAACTGTATTTATTACAAATAGATTCTAACCATAGATGCCACAAAATGTTGATTTTATATAATACATATATAAAGACTCTACAAGTTAAAATGCAAACCCTCTTCTATACCCCCATACAGACAGACACAGACAGAGAAAGAAGCATTGATGTTATAACTGGAGGAAAAAAAATAACTGGTGAAGCAGTTCTATAGCCCCACTCCAGAGGGTTTGCTGAGATGATCTTTTTGCTTGCCAGGAGTTTTTGTTCAATTTCTTTTCTTCAGGTTCTTTTCTCTTCTTTGCAGGAAGCACAGGTGGTTTGTCCATTACCTGCAAAGTCTCGAGGTCATTGAGAAAGGCTGCAATTTATAGCAACCGATTTGGTTTAATAAAATGACATTCCTCAGGCTTTAGTTATTTTATTCTACTGAAAGTTATATCATTTTCCCATGCTGCATTCCAAAGGTTTCTGGCAGTTACATTCACACCCACCAGCTGGTCAGCTACCTAGAAGCAACCTAGATAGTTGTTGTCAGGCTGATGGCCTTTGACATCTATAAATGGTCACAACTCCATCAATCAATCAGCAACTTGTTGCTGGCTGTATGTCACTGTGTCTTAACTCCTGGTGCTAGCCCATCTATAAACAGAGCCCCTCCCCAACAACCATTGCTTGAACAAAGAGCAGGGTAGGGTTAAGAAAGAATTTCAGTAACTTGCTTTTTGCAAGTGCAGCAATTCAATTCCTTCCTCAATCCTATGTTGTAAAACATAATCTTTTTCCCAAACTGTCATTTGCCCAATTTGGTCCATATTTAAAAATATTGAAAATATTTTTTATACTGGTTCGAAATATATATTTTAGCTTGACTGCATGATATACTTCAAACAAGAGAATAAAAGTTGAACTATTTCTAACCTGCATTCATAAAATTTTATGCAGATTTATGCATTTAATGGTTATATTGCCTTTTTTAAGCAAAATTCATGTATAAGATTAAAAGTTTTTGAAATATTTGTAGAAAAACCATTTCCAAATGATAGTTTGCTCTCTGCTGTTTAAATAGAACTCTAAATGAAATGATATCCCATATACCAAATACAGTTTATTAGCATATAGTGAAAAGAGCAGTTGTCCTGATACTGTCCCCTGTAGAATGCAAGCGCTTACTTCTCCTCTAAAAAACAGCCATTGACGTCTGTTCTCTATTTTCTGATCCTTAGCTAATCACGTATTCATGCTGCCAATGTCTCGTTAATCACATTGTGTCCAATTTTGTTAATAAATGTCCTATATGGTAATTAATAAAATGAGACAATATATACAACATCAACATCAGTACCTTCATTGATGTTCTCTGTTTTTTTTTGAACAATCTCAATTCAGCTATTCAAATAAATGTCCTGTTAATGAATCTACATTAACTTTCATTTAATAGCACATGCGTTTTGTAATGTCAATTAATTGCTGGAATATTGACCCTTAAAGTATATCTACTATTGGGGTTAGGTTGATTGGCCTGGGTTTTTGAGTTTACCCCCTTCCATTTTTTGAACAGGGGTTCAACATTTGTAATCCTGCGATCCTCAATTACCACCTGTGTATTTTTTGTTCTCTTACTCCCCTGAGTAACTAGGATCCATTGCATTTGGACTTTTCTAGTTTGAATAGTGCCAACATCTTCATTATTTATTTTTATGTGATTCATTATTGCTATTACTGCCTTTATGGCAAGGGACATCAGTTTTTCTAATGAAGACTGGTACAAAGTACTCATTTAGCACCATACCCTGTCTGCACAGAATGATCCCCACCTATGTCCTTAAATGACTACACAACTCATTTAGATTAGATTTTCTTTTAGATTAGATTACTTACAGTGTGGAAACAGGCCCTTCGGCCCAACAAGTCCACACCGACCTGCCGAAGCGCAACCCACCCATACCCCTACATTTACCCCTTACCTAACACTACGGGCAATTTAGCATGGCCAATTCACCTGACCCGCACATCTTTGGACTGTGTGAGGAAACCGGAGCACCCAGAGGAAACCCACGCAGACACGGGGAGAACGTGCAAACTCCACACAGTCAGTCGCCTGAGTCGGGAATTGAACCCAGGTCCCTGGTGCTATGAGGCAGCAGTGCTAACTACTGTGCCACCGTGCCACCCTATAACAACCATTTATTATTCATCTGTTTATATAAAATACCATTGGTTTTCCTTTCATGTTAGCCATCAATATATTTTCTTTTTGCCCCTGATTTGTTTTTTTATCTGTTTTACACCCTTTTCCGAGCAATCTTTAATTTCAATCCACCTAGATAAGATCTCGCTTCACTCACTGGACGTAGCACATCTGCAGTTACTACAGCTTATTTGTTTTCAATTGTTTAGATGGCTAGATCAGAATAACACTCACAAAAATGGATTAAATCCTGTTCAGCTGCCGTAAACTTGGGACCTGCTTCTTTGTCTACTCACAGTAAAAAAAATGCTGTGGATTGGTGAATAACTGCCAATGACTGATTTTTGAACAAATATTTCAAAAAGGTTCTCAGCCTAATCAAATTATAATAATTATTTCTCAAACACTTCCCTGTATTTGCCCCACTCCAGTTTCTTGAACTAGATCGAACACCTCTTCCTTCCTCATCTAGGTAAAGTTAGCTGAAGGAAATCATGTTACATTCCATTTTGTTTTCCTTTTACATGCTAATCCATTCCATGCTTGACAGTCTGGTCTTGAACAACTTTGTAAATTACTTCAGGAACTGGAAATCTGAAAAATAAAACACATTTTGTGGGAAACATTCAGAATATCAGGCATCTGTGGAAAGAATGGCCAATTTGATGTTTCTAATGCAGACCTTTCAACAGGACTGTGAGTATTATGGTTGAAAAACTCGGCTAAAAATGCAAACACACGCATAAAATGTTTTTAAAAAACCCTGTGAAATACTTAATTGAAAAATTGGATATGACTGAAATTCTATTGGTTTCAAAAAATAATGAGTTGTCTTGAAAGCAATAAAAATGAAAACTGTCAAAGTGATTTAACCATCCTGAGGTCATGAAAGGCATTATATTTTTCCAGGTTCTTTCTGTTATATAATATTCTTTGGAGGCCCACGCAGTATTCAGAAAGTAGAAGGCTGGTTATCGCTCTTGTGAACGTGATAGGAGAGATGTGGTTTTATTCTAGGTCTTATGGTTTAAGACCTTTACTTCAGCAATTTTTATAATGTTTTAAATCTGGACATAGAAGGCTTTTACAAAGCTGTGGAAGTACACTGACTAATCTTGGATTTAATTTCTTTGGTGCTCTGTCTTATAAAAATGGATCCAGGAACTACCAGAAGAATTTTTACCCCAGTAATGGTCAGCAGGAGATTACTTGGAACCAAGAAATTCCAGGGCCTTCCAAAAAAGTCTTTTTATGCAACAAAGATGAGATTACATAAGCTTAGTATTCTAATTTATTATTCTATTTTATGAATACATTAATTGGATCATTTACAGCCTGTGTTGTAGATGGAGTTTTAGTTTATATTGAACCATGACACCTCCAGGGAGTATTGTAAGCACAAGAAATACAAATTTATGATAAAATAAACCAGTTGTGGTGTCAACTGCTATTGTAGTATAAATAAATTCTTTCAATATCTAATTTTATTTCCACAGATGGTGATTATATTGCACTGTTTTTATATGGTGCTGTATATCTATGTTAAAAATATTGCCCCAGAGAATTTGACGGTGGTCTGGTAAACCCATGTATAATTTTAGTAGCAGACTGTCAGGAGTGACTAGTCAATGTGCCAAGTTCCACTTTGCAACAAATATCTGGATGGCCTTTTAGGGGATGCAACTTTTGCTGACTTAATCAAGGTCATCAAAAGCATGTGGAATTGTTGGTAATATATCCCCACATAAGCTACTCCCCTTCTCAAGGAACATGGTGTGTGGTTGTACAATTCATTCAGGATTAAATAGCAAGAAACCCCTTCCCCCACCATATTGGGTTGTGTGGCTCGCTCATCTAAAATGAGGTGGACGTGTCAGTGTTGGACTGGAGTGGACAAAGTCAGAAGTCACATGATACCAGGTTATAGTCCAACAGGTTTATTTCAAATCACATGTTTTTGGAACACTGCTTCTTTGTCAGGTGGGTGGCCCACCCAAGGTAGGAAAATAAAGGGACATTCGACGACTCAGTGGACTATGGATGGATGTTCGCTAGATCAACTAGCATTTATCACTCATCTCAAATTACTCTTGAGAATGCTGTAGCTCATAAACTCATGCAGTCCATGTGATGCAGTAATATCCACTGAGCTGTTCATGAGAAAATTAACTGGAATTTAATCTAGGCACAGTGAAGGAGTGGTGATATAATTCCAAGTCAAAGGATGTGTTCCCAGAAAGAAAGAGTGGCGATGATCACTGCACTTTTTCTACCAGGTAGTAGAGATTGTGAGTTTGGGAGGTGCTGTTTAAGAAGTCTTAGTGAGTTACTGCAATGTATTTAACACATGGTGCACACTGCTCTTACTGTACATCAATGGTAGATGAAAAAGTGTTGAAGGTGATGCATATGGTATCAATCAGACAGCAGCTTTGTCTGAAATAATATCAAACATCATTAGTGTTGTTGGAGCTTATCTAGGCATGTGTAAAGGACTTGGATTTGTGCCTTGCAGATGATAGACAAACTTTGGGAAAGAGAATTTCCAGCTTTTGGCCCATTCCATGGCACTATGGACCAATGGTGAAGTGTCAATGAACTGTGAAATCTTTGTGCTATTAATAGTATACTGGATTTGATGGCATGTGTTGAATTACCTCTTCTGTGTACTTTTCATAAGTATTTCTCTGTGTTTGACAGTCACAAACAAGTCTAGGTATTCCTGCAAAATAACCTGTTCTTATGTATTTTTCCATTCTCCATTAATTGCTTATTGCCATGTCAAACTAATCCTTACTGATCTGGTTTGGAGATTCATTTTTCGATTCATACACTATAATCTCTAAATTATTTAGCAAGTTTAATTACTACTATGCCACCATACTATCATAGAATCACACAGTACAGAAGAGGCCCTTCAGTCTATCAATTATAGACCATCAAAGCTACACTAAATCTGCACTTGCCAGCATTGAGGCCCATAGCCATCCCCATACTGATTGCAGAGACTGAATATGATTGAATATATTGAATATATTTTACTACACAGATTCTGGGGCCCTTTGTGGAAGTCCACTTGGTTTTTGGAGGTTTTCACTTTTGATAACATAATCTAAAAATTAGCAAATCAAAAACTGCAAGGTCACAATTACTGGGTATAGGTGCACAATTTAAATATATGTTTGGCAGGAGTAGTATGTAAGCTGTAAAGTTAGTAGCCTAGAAATACTACCATCCTGTGTCTTAAACAATATTGATATTATAAAAGTGAGCTCATATACAATGAAGATTTGTAGCTGCTATTGATTTAAAGAAATGCGTACAACTCAAATCTTACTCTATCTGATGAGAGAGACAAAAGGGGAAACTGATACCACCTAATAGGAGCAGCTTAAGATGCATTACTTTTAAAGTTATTTCATACCAACTGTACAAATGGTGACATTTTAGTTTGACTGAGCTAATGCATTACTGCTGCTGGTGCTTTAAACCTTTCTAAGGTGGGTCAGCAACAAATTCAATACCGCAGATTTGACTGTGTTCCATTTCCAATCACCTTGAAGATAAGACAAAAGGAGAAGATGATTAGGAAAGAATAATGTGAAACATTGCATTTCTATTTAAAATTGATTTAACTGCTCTTTTTAATAGGTTATGGTTCCTGTTAAGTAAAGTTGAAAACGTGATTCTTGTAATGTTATCATTTTTTGTTGCCCCGCTTTCCCCTTGCTGAAATTATAAAAAACAAAAGATTTATTTAATTAGCCAGTCTTCCATTTGGTGACTCACTGTGATTGGTTGAAAAGAAAGGTGCCTTACAAATGTACGGAATTGGGTACATTTAACCTTGTAATGGGAAAGATGAGCATTGAGTTGATTCCTTGGGTGGGCATCTCCAATGGGCAACTTTAATCGCAAACCAGAAGCCCTAAAATCTCAGGGCCCTGATCTCGAATGAAGTGAAAATGTGGGTCTGTTGGCTGTAACTTCTTAACCAGCAAGCTCCACAAGAAATACTTTGCAATGGATCTACTCTGGTAATCAGTCTTTTGGCAATCATTCACATATTATTATGTCATTAATTATACAAAATATTGTTGACATGCGATACACGCCAGCAGGATTTTGATGTCAATGCCACCTTATGTATTTTGTAAAGGGCTGAATGTTTTGTGTGGCTGAGGAGGTAGAACTGGAGATGGATGAAGTAGCAATTTTGAATTACTACCCTTATTTGGACAGCAAATGCCCATATAGCCATTAATTGCTCACTTCATTGAAAATCCTTTCAGCATTCATATGTCTCATGCCGTGGGGTTGTGACCCGTAAATGTTCCCAGTGTTGGGGTCCTGGCATAAAAATGAATATGCTGCTTCAGATGTTCACGGTACACTACTGGGTTTGAACAAACATGTTTCTTTTTAAAGAAAACAATTATTATTCTTTCATCATTCAAGAAAAGGACACAGTAGAACATAGCAGTGTACATAACTGAAAACACAACTGAAAGCAGAACTGGAAACATTTGGGGTGGCACTGTGGCTCAGTGGTTAGCACCGTTGTCTCAGAGCGCCAGGGACCTGGATTCAATTCCAGCCTCAGGCAACTGTCTGTGTAGAGTATGCACGTTCTCCCTGTGCCTGTGCAGGTTTCTTTGGGTACTCCAGTCCCTCTGTCCAAAGATGTGCAGGTTGGGTGAATTGGCCATGCTAAATTGCTTATGGTGTTCAGGGATGTGTAGGTTAGGTGCATTAGTCAGGGGTAAATATAGGGTAGGGGGTCTGGGTGGGTTATTTGTCAAAGGGCTGGTATGGACGTGTTGGGCTGAAGGGCCTGTTTCTACACTGTAGGGAATCTATCACAATGTTATGTACTCACACATAATTTATAGTTAGGAGTGAAACTGGGTTGTTTATAAATACTCAGTGGAAAGGCTAGCGTAACTAACTTAAGCTGTCTGGATATTGTAGTACAGGCTTGTCTAACCTTTTTGCATGAGAAGGCCACATATCAATTTTTCTCTCATTCAGATATCAGAGAGCTAATTTCCCAAAAACAGGGCTTGGCATAACAGTAAATCTGAGTTTTTAGAAAACAAATCCAATTGATGAATTGGTAATTTAGTGAGTAATTAATTTGAGGAAATTGACTCTATGAAGCATTATGCAGCAGATCCAACTAATTGTTTTGCCTCTTTGTGAAGAAACAGAGCTGGAGACAGATTAACCCTTAGCCCTGATCACCAGGGAAGGGGCGGGATGAGAGACCTGCTAAGGAATTGGGTTTAAGTAACATTGACCTTGCTTTCCTCTCAGTTGTGGTGCACTCTGCTTGGAATAAATACAAAAAACACATGGAGGTTGGTTGCATGTTGCCTTTCAGGCTGGAATGTTCTCATCTCCCACCTTGCTTTGTGGAAATGTTTTTAGGGAGGGAGTAAGAGGAGGAGGAGGAACAAGGAGAAGTACAAAGGAACTAGAGGAAATGGAGGAAGAGACAGGGAGAGAAAGATGTGACAGAGTGGAAGTGTGTATGACTCACTCTCAAGGTTCACAAACACTATCCCTCTTTCACGGTATTCCACTTTTCCTCTATCCCTATTTCTCCACCTCACACTTTCCCTCCCTCTCCCTCTTTCACTCTCTCCAGTCTCTCTCCCTCCCACTTTCCACTCACCATTCTTCCTTCACATCCTCCCCTTTCTCTTTCCTTGTCCTTCCACCCTCTCCACCTCCTTCCCTCACTGTCTCTCACCAACCTTTTTCACTCTCTTCCTTCCTCACTTTCTCAACTCTCTCTCTTTCCCTTACCCCTCTCCTTCCATCAGTCTTTCCTTAATCCATCCCTCTTAGTCTCCTCTCCCCTCTCCATCCTCACTCATTTCCTCCCCATTCCCTCTCCCTCAATCTGTCCCCCTCCTTCACTCATTCCTTCCCCCTCCCTCCCTCTCCTCCCTCACACTATCATTCCTTCCCCTCCCTCCCTCTCTTCCCTCTCTCTCTAATTCCCTCCCCTTCCATCCCTCTCTCCCTCCTTCCCTACCCCTCCGTCCATTCTTCCCTTCCTCCCTCACTGCCTCATCCTCCCTCATTCCCTTGTCATCCAATTCTTTCATTCCCTTCTCTCCTCCTTCACCATCTCTGTCCCTTGCTTTTCTATCAGCCGTACACTTGCACAATATCACAGATGTGATGATCCATTCTCTTGACTGGGGTCTTTCAGTAGAGCCAGTATCTGCGCTGGAGGGACAGAGTCTTGTCGTCTGCCCAATATAACTCAGAACCTTGTTTTTCACACCCTCTGTCACACATATCAGAAATCCTCTTTTTACACATTGACCGAATATTTGTCCCTCCCCTTGCAAACTCTCTCCTTCTCTCTTCTCTCACAGTTTCATTAGCCAGCCTTAAATATACACCAGATCTCTGTCCACACTGCTCTCTGTGGCAAAGAGTTCCTAAGAGTTCTGAAAGAAGAAATTCCTCCTCATCTCAGCCCCTAGTTTCTGAGTCTAAGCTCTTTGGACCTGGACTCTCCCATGAAGGGAAACATCATCTCAGCATTTACCCTGTCAAGCCCTTTAAGAATCCAATGTTTCAACAAAATCACCTCTTATCCTTCGAAACTCCAGTGAATATAGTCCCAATTTGTTTAACCTTTGCTCTGAAGACAATCTCTTCAAAGCAGGCATCATCCTGGTGGACCTTCTCTGAAAGGCATACAATGACATGGGGCGGTGTAGTTGGTGGGTGCAGTTGTCCCAGACATGTTGAATTCACCTGGACCTCCCTCCCACCAACCTCCACATACAATGCCTCATCCTCAGCCACTTCCGCCACCTCCAAACAGACCACACCACTAGAGATATATTTTCCTCCCCACCACTAACAATGTTCCAAAAAGACCATTCCCTTTTCAACTCCCTCGTCAGATCTATGCTCCCCATCAGCCCACAGCACATTCCTGGCACCTTTCCCTGCCACTGCAGGAAGTGCAAAACCTGTGCCCATACCACTCCCCTCATCTCTGTCCAAGGCCCCGAGGGATCCTTCCACAACTGCGAGAAATTTACCTGTACCTCTACCAATGTCATCTACTGCATCTGTTGCAGCCAGTGTGGTCTCCACTACATTGGGGAAACAGGGCGCCTTCTTGCGGATCATTTCAGAGAACATCTCTGGGACACCCGCACGCACCAACCCCACTGTACCATGGCTGAACAGTTCAACTCCCCCTCCCATGCCATCAAGGACATGCAGACCATGGGCATCCTCCACTGCCAAATTGTTACAATCCAACGCCTGGAAGAGGTACGTCTCATATTCCACCTTGGGACCCTGCAATCTCTCGGGATAAATGTGGATTTCAACAGCTTCCTCATTTCCCCTTCCCCCATATTATCCCAGTCCCAAGCCTCCAACTCAGCACTGCCGTTTGGATCTCTCCATCAATCCGACCTCTGACCTAACACCTTCTCCCTCATCTCCATTCACCAATCGCTTTTTGAGCTACCTTCCCCCAAACCCCAACCTTTCCCATTTATCTCTCAGCCCCGACCCACAAGCCACATTCCTGATGAAGGGCTTATGCCCAAAACGTTGATTCTCCTGCTCCTTGGATGTTGTCTGACATGCTGTGCTTTTCCAACACCACAATCTCATCACATATAGGCCAGACCAGGTAAGGATGGCAATTTCTATCCCTGAAGGGTATTAGTGAACAAGATGGGTTTTTCCTGACAATCAACAATAGATTCATGGTGATCCTTTGACTCTTAATTCCAGATTTTTTAATTGAATTCAAGTTCTTCCATCTACTATGACAGGATTCAAACCTGGGTCCCCAGAACATTACTGAGTTCCTGGATTAACAATCCAGCGATAATACCACTAGGCTACTGCCTCCCATAGATGACTCTTCATCAGAGGTGATGTGAAGTGTGGAGGGTGCAGCATGGATTTTCACCCTGAAAACCACATAGTATGGGAGAAGGTTCCCAAATTCCTATCTGAAGCTCCAACTTGCATTGGTACGTTCTCACCAGTTTTCAGCATTTCAAGAGCTATCTTTAATAGAGCAGGACAAAGCAGGCATTCCTGCAGAAGGAGGGAAATGTGACTGCATACATTAAATATTTCAGAAGGTAATTGTCCAACAGAGGTTTGATCGGGGCCAAACAGCTTCCATCTGTTTCACAAGTGGACAAATACAAAATAGGTTTATTCATAGTGGGAAAAAAAACCTGGCAGGAAACAAGAATCCAGAGAAAGTATATTCCTGTCAGGGTGAAAGGGAAGGCTGGCAGCTATAGGGAATGCTGGATGATTAAAGAAATTGAGGGTTTGGTTAAGAAAAAGACGGAAGCATATGTCAGGTATAGACAGGATAGATTGAGTGAATCCTTCGAATAGTATAAAGAAAGTAGGAGTATACTTAAAGAGGGAAATCAGGAGGACAAAAATGGGGTCATGAGATAGCATTGGCAAATAGAATTAAGGAGAATCCAAAGGGTTTTTATATATTAAGGACAAAAGGGTGACTATGGAGAGAATAAGGCCCCTCAAAGATAAGCAAGGCAGCCTTTGTGTGGAGCCACAGAAAATGGGGGAGATACTAAATGAATATTTTGCATCAGTATTTACTGTGGAAAAGGATATGGAAGATATAGACTGTAGGGAAATAGATGGTGACATCTTGCAAAATATCCAGATTATAGAGGAGGAAGTGCTGGCTGCATTGAAACGACTAAAGGTGGATAAATCCCCAGGACCTGATCAGGTGTACCCGAGAACTCAGAAAAGATTTACAAGGATGTTGTCAGAGTTGGAAGATCTGAGCTACAGGGAGAGGCTGAACAGGCTGGGACTGTTTTCCCTGAAGCGTCGGAGGCTGAGGGGTGACCTTACATAGGTTTACAAAATTATGAGGGGCATGGATAGGATAAATAGACAAAGTCTTTTCCCTGGGGTCGGGCAGTCCAGAACTAGAGGGCATAGGTTTAGGGTGTGAGGGAAAGATATAAAAGAGACCTAAGGGGCAACATTTTCACGCAGAGGGTGGTACATGTATGGAATGAGCTGCCAGAGAAAGTGGTGGAGGCTGGTACAATTGCAACATTTAAGAGGCATTTGGATGGGTATATGAATAGGAAGGGTTTGGAGGGATATGGGCCGGGTGCTGGCAGGTGGGGCGAGATTGGGTTGGGATATCTGGTTGGCATGGACGTGTTGGACCGAAGGGTCTGTTTCCATGCTGTACATCTCTATATATCTATGACTCTAAGTGCTTCTTAATAGGCATTTACCATAAGAAGCAATAACTCCATGGGGGAGGCAAGTATCTGTACTTTTTGTATCTTCACGTAGCATAATTGAAGCTTTTAAATAGCGCAACTTACTTATAAATTAGGCAAAGACCTGCATTAGTCTATTGAATTTCTGAATAAAATTTTGTTACAATTGTCAAAAGCGTTTAGTACCTGTGATATTATTTTTAAGGGATTTGTGTGGTAACTTTGCTTGCCTGTTTTTTGAACAAGAAAATGCTTCCTACTCTCAACCTATGTGGGCATTCAATTCTAATGAGAATACAATAAAACACTTCTCCTTAGTGAATTGAATTTACTGTCACGTGTATTGAGGCACAGTGAAAAGCTTTGTCTTGCTGGCAATACCGACAGATCACAGAGTTAAGTAACATAGATAGTAAATAATAGGTGAACAGTGGCAAAAACAAAAACACAGTTACAGGTGAATGTTAAGAGTTTGAGTCTGTTCAGTATTCTAACAACAGTAGGGTAGAAGCTGTTTCGAAACCAGCTGGTGCATGTGTTCAGGCTTCTGTACCTTCCTCCTGATGATAGAGGTTGTAGAAAAACATTGCCAGGGTGGGATAGATCTTTAAGAATGCTTGCGGCCTTTCCCTGACAGTGGGCCTGGTAGATGGATTCTATAGGTTGGCCTTTGTGATTGTCCAAGTGGAATTCATCACTCTCTGTAACCATCTCCGATCTTGAATGGTACAGTTGCCATACCAGGTAGTGAGAACTATTCCAATGTTTAGTACATGATGTCTTCATTTGTATGTTGGGTATGATCGTCAGAAGTCTCCTTTGTATGTAGTTGTCAGTTAGTGAGATATGAAGCTGAATGCTCCCAATCTATCAAAAAATGTGCTATTTCCATCTCAACAAGTTTTTCAGTATTTGGAAATCTTTTGAAATAAATTGTCTTGATCTCTGATTCTATCACCTCATTCTACAAGATGTAACTTACTTAAGAATTTTTATAGTGAAACTAATACCATAAAAGCGCAAGTTCTCAGGAGTTCAGTGATTCTCAGTTGATTGCAATGTTTTGGGGTCATCAACAGTGTGGTGAAGTGTAGAATCAATGACTACAGCTTCTGATTTTTTTCAATTAACTGTACCTGTGGGAACTCCAGAAGATCTTGTAAAGTTCACAGAACCAATGATGATGAATACTGACTGTTTAACCATGATTGCAAATACAAATCTTGTGCCAATATGTCAAACAGGTAACAGCTGCCCAGGAAATAATTAATTCAAAATGCATTGTATGTATCTGCTTGTTGGCATTATCATGGCAGAAATTGCATGTGGCAAAAACCATAAGAATAACAAGTAAATTAAAGAAGAAGAATGCTAATATGGATATCTTTATCCTCTCCAGACAACAGGGTGTGATATCTGGTGATTTTGCAGTTTCTTGCGTGTTGGCTAACCTAAGAAATGTATATCTGATCACATAATGGGATTTCTGAAGAAGGGTCACTAGACCTGAAATGTTAACTCTGCTTTCTCTCCACAGATGTTGTCAGACCTGCTGAGTTCCTCCAGCAATTTCTGTTTTTGTCTCTGATTTCCAGCCTCTGCATTTCTTTGATTATTTTTACCTCTAATGGTAGTATCTGTATCCAATATTTAGGATGCGTTTGCATTTTGTAGAGAAGTCATGTTGAAAGTAGTTGAATATGCTATTTTGAATACAGTAGCGCCTCGACAAACGAACGACCCCATTCACGAACAAGTCGGTTTACGAACAGGATTGTACGTAAAATTTTGCTTCAACGTACATATGAAATTCAAGGTATGAACGAAGGTACGAACGCAAAAAGCCCGTGTGCGACCATGTGGTTTCATTGTTCTGCTTTGCTACGCGCTTAATGAACGCAAAAGCACTCGGGCCCCTCGTTCAGTTTGTCTTTGGCTCGTGTGCTGTGAACAGCTGCCCAAGCATTCTTACACTATCCGAACAATGGGGAAAATTGATTCAGTTCGCAAACTTTTCAGTTCGTGAACCGGGTCCCAGAACGGACTAAGTTCCTAAGTCGAGGCACTACTGTACTATTACAAACTGGAGTTCATCATCTTTAACCATATGGACATTTTTTTTGCGCGAGTTGTGAAACAGCAGCTAAAGTATGAACACTAATTGAACAATCATTCTAAAAATATTCTGAAATTCTTCAGTTAATCCACTACTTTGAAAATGAGTCTAGTTTTCTGATGGAGGCCATTGGTTCCACAGCTTGGAATTTAAATGTAGGAGTTTTTTCTATGAAGATGAAGTGTGGAGTCAAGCCTGAAAGCAAGAGGAATATGCACTCAGAGGTGGGGCATGATTGTTAATCCAAATCCATTTGTTTCAGCCTTTTGTATATTCATGTCTGGGTAAGATACCAAATGTTATGGGCAGGTGTTCTGCCCATGCTGAGACTATCAGGCTCCAGTTTCGAGGAGCCATATTTATAAATTACCATACATGCTCATGTAATAGTCAAATTTTTTTGACTATTTTTGAAAGTTAAATTTATGGTGTCGACTATTACATAGGTACTATTTTTGAGGGGCTGAAATCCATGCCTGCCAAAATTCATACCGTATCATTAGCAGAAGCCTAATTGAACCCAAACGAATAAAGAAGTAATACACGACAAATTATGGTAATTCTGGAAACTCAGAGTGGAGTGTGATGGCCAGTGGACTGGATGTCTGGAGTGGAGTGTGATGCTGGCACACTGGAAGACTCAGAGTGGAGCGGGCCAGCCAGCAGACTGGTTTCCAAATGTTGATCTGTTATCTGTGAAAAACTAGGGTTGACTATTCCACGAGATATATGGAAAATTCCAGAGTTTTTGGCCAAAAATAGGGAGTTGACGTTTACATGAGATTGACGATGTCTCGAGTATATATGGTAAAAGTCACAGCTTACAGCAAGTGCTGAAGGAAAGATAAACCAGCTTTCTTCAGGCCTAATCTAGGTTTTGCTGCAGAAAAGATATTTCCTGAGATGGTGGCAATTTGATAATTTCTCAATCTTGTTCACATGCCCGAGTTTATGTTTCTAAATCTTTCCTTTGTCTCTTTCTTTCACCACCTTCCCCCTTTCGGTAATACTTCTCTCACTGTAAATGCTGTTCTTCTTTTCTCTGGTGTCCCCTCTGTCCTTTTTCAATCTCACCCTGTGCCTATTGGCCTTTCTCATTATCTCCTCCGATAGTGAGTGATGGAACC
The DNA here is from genome assembly GCF_020745735.1 of Hemiscyllium ocellatum. Classification (NCBI taxonomy): domain Eukaryota; kingdom Metazoa; phylum Chordata; class Chondrichthyes; order Orectolobiformes; family Hemiscylliidae; genus Hemiscyllium; species Hemiscyllium ocellatum. The sequence continues at coordinate 42,485,255 of NC_083412.1, read as the reverse complement.
AGACAGAATACCAGGCCGTGCACTCAGAGCATGCACAGATCAATTAGCAGAGGTCTTCTCAGGCATTTTCAACCTCTCCCTGCAGCAAGCCACTGCCCCTGCCTGTTTCAAGAGGACCAACACCATCCCTACGCCAAGACTCATGCAGCACGTCTCAATGACTACTGCCCAGTGGCCCTAACTTCGGTGGTCATGAAATGTTTAGTCATGGCATTAATCAACTCCAGTCTTGCCACTACCCTTGACCCACTCCAATTTGCCTATCAGACCAACAGATCCCCGTCAGATGCCATATCACTTGCCCTTCACTCCTCCCTAGAATGTCTTGACACCAAAAACAGTGACATAAGAATCCTACTCATTGACTACAGTTCAGCCTTCAACATTATTATCCCCTCGAGACTGATTACTAAACATAGTGATCTCAGACTAAGCCCCACTCTCTTCAACTGGATCCTCAGTTTCCTAACCCACAGACCACAATCAGTGGAGATTGGGGACAATATTTCATCCTCACTATCTCTCAACTCTGGAGCCCCTCAGGGATGCATACTCAGCCCCCTAATGTACTCACTGTATACCCATGACTGCATTGCCAAATACCAGACTAATGCCATTTACAAGTTTGCTGATGACACCACCATAGTCGGTCAAATCTTAGATGGTGATGCAACAGACTACAGATGGGAGGTGGAAGACCTGGAAAAATGGTGCACTGAGAACAACCCAGCTCTCAATGCCGGCAAAACCAAGGAACTCATTATTGACTGTCGGCGGGATGTTATTCATGCCCCCCTTACACATTAATAGCACAGAGGTGGAATGGGTGGAGAGTGTCAGGCTCCTGGGAATGGTCATCCACAACAAACTTTCCTGGACTCTTCATGTGGACACACTGGTTACAAAGGCCCAACAACGTCTCTTCTTCCTCAGGCAACTAAGAAAATTTGGCATGAAGGTGAATAGCCTTGTCAACTTAGTTGCACCATAGACAGCATTCTGTCTGGATGTATCATTACCTGGTATGGCAACTGTAACATTCAAGATCAGAGATAGTTACAGAGAGTGGTGACCTTGGCCTGTACAATCACAAAGGTCAACCTCCCACCTGTAGAATCCATCTACCAGGCCTGCTGTCAAGGAAAGGCCACCAGCATTCTCAACAATCCACCCCACCCTGGCAATGTTTTTCTACAACTTCTACCATCAGAGAGAAGGTACAGAAACCTGAACACCCGCACCAGCCGGTTTCGTAACAGCTTCTACCCTACTGTTGTTTGAATACTGAATGGACTCACAAACTCTGAGCAATTGCCTGTACCTGTGTTTTTGTTTTGCTGCTGTTTACCTATTATTGACTCATCTATGTTACTTAACTCTGTGATCTGCCTGTATTGCTCACAAGACAAAGCTTTTCACTGTGCCTCAGTACAAGAGACAATAAATTCAAATTCAATCTAGACATAATCCTGTTCTTCCTACATTACCACTCCAATCCAGGTCTCAAAGCCTAGCTTCAGCCTAACAGCACCACAGCACATAATTAATTCCATTGTTTTTCCTACCCTGTTTCCACCCTTCCTTGCCTGTCTTGTCCTTTGCGCTATAACATTCCAGTTTACTCTCTCTAATCCACCCAAATAACATCCCTGGATGTATTTCCAGCAATATCCTCCCTCAGCACAGCTGTAATACTATCCCTTATCAAAAACGCCACTCCCCCTCCTCTCTTGCCTCCCTTTCTATCCTTCCTGTAGCATTTGTATCCTGGAACATTAAGCTGCCAGTCCTGCCCATCCCTGAGCCATGTTTCTGTAATTGCTATGATATCCCAGTCCCATGTTCCTAACCATGCCCTGAGTTCATCTGCCTTCCCTGTCAGACCCCTTGCATTGAAAGAACTGTAGTTTAATTTATTCGTCCTACCTTGTCCCTGCCTGCCCTGACTGTTTGACTCACTTTTGTCCTCAACTGCACCAGTCTCAGATTGATCTCTTTCCTCACTATCTCCCTGGGTCCCACCCCCCAACTTATTAGTTTAAATCCCCCCTAGCAGTTCTAGCCAATCTCCCTGCCAGTATATTAGTCCCCTTCCAATTTAGGTGCAATCCGTCCTTCTTGTACAGGTCACTTCTACCCCAAAAGAGATTCCAATGATCCAAAAATGTGAATCCTTCTCCCATACACCAGCTGCTCAGCCATGCATTCATCTGCTCTAAGCACCTACTCCTGCCCTCACTAGCTCGTAGCACTGGGAGTATTCCAGATTTTACTATTTTCGAGGAACTCCTTTTTAAATTTCTGCCTAACTCTCTGTAATCACCCTTCAGAATCTCAACCTTTTCCCTTCCTATGCTGTTGGTTCCAATGTGGACAATGACCTCTTGTTGGCCCCTCTCCCCCATGAGAACATTCTGCACCCTCTCTGATACATCCTTGATCCTGGCACCAGGGAAGCAACACACCATTCTGATTTTTCGCTGCTGGCCACAGAAACGTCTGTCTGTACCCTGGACTAGAGAGTTCCCTAACACAATTGATCTCTTGGAACCTGACGTACCCCTCGTTGCATTAAAGCTAGTCTCAATACTAGAAACTTGGCTGTTCATGCTATGTTCCTCTGAGAATCCATTACTCCTACATTCTCCAAAACAGCATACTTGTTTGAAATGGGTATCGCCACAGAAGGCTCCTCACTAGCTGCCTACCTCTCATACCATTCCTGGACTTAACCCATCTGTATGACTGTATCTGAGACTTTCTCCCCTTCCTATAACTGCCATCCATCACATACTGTTGATGTTGCAAATTCCTCAATGCTTCTTACTGTCTCTCCAACCTACCCATTCGATCTGATAAAATTTGCAACCAACAGCATTTATTGCAGATATAATCCGCAGTAACCCTTAAACTCTGTTTAATCTCCGACATCTGACAAGAAGAACATATCACTCTACTAAAGGCCATTTTTGCTCCTTCACAATGTATAAACCGAGAAAATAACACCATCTTATTTCTCTACAAAACACTGCCCCAGGTTAGATTAATAGTTACAGCTTATATTTTAAATTTATCAAGAGACATATCTCAAAAAACATATAATCAAGAAAGAACCCACTGTACTCACTACTGCAGGCTTTCTGTAGGCCACTTAAAACAATACACTTACCTGCTTCTGTGCTGTGAACTTCGTCCAAACAGATCCTCCAAGATTAGTTGTGAATTTCACTGTTCGTTAATTTTCCCAGAAGCATTCCGATGTCCAGCGATACATAAATTCAAACAGCAAAGGCGGTAACTGTGCAGGTTCACTGCTCTGTCAGTTTGTTTCTTTCTCTCTCTCTCTCTCTCTCTGTCTCTCGTGCACTGACCTCACCATGTGCTTCCTTTGTCTGTTCTTCTCCCTTTTAAAACTGCTGTTGTTTTGACTTTGTTTTTCCAAAGTTCCAAAACAATGCAACGGCATATAAAACAGTAATTGCTGCTCCTGGAATTTGAGGAAATCACCTCCAACACCTAAAATGCCTCAAAAAAGGAGCAGTTGTTACAGCCAGAAATTTTTCCCATCCTCCAACTTTGATTACTTTAAGAAAGGCTGGCTTGTCCGGGATGTGAAACCGGGATCTCTCGCAAGTCTGCGAGGATAGAAGACCCAATGTGAAAATCATACCCCTAGACCAATGAGCCACAGGCGGCTAGGGATTCAGTATGTGGATATACCTACTAGCGAAGGCGCAAAATTTGACCTACTCTTGAGAAATAAGGCAGGGCAGGTGACTGAGGTGTCAGTGGGGGAGCACTTTGGGGCCAGCGACCATAATTCCATTAGATTTAAAATAGTGATGGAAAAGGATAGACCAGATCTAAAAGTTGAAGTTCTAAATTGGAGAAAGGCTAATTTTGACGATATTAGGCAAGAACTTTCAAAAGCTGATAGAGGGTAGATGTTCACAGGTAAAGGGACAGCTGGAAAAAGGGAAAAAGGAATGAGATAAGGAGAATCCAGTGAAAGTATATTCCTGTTAGGGTGAAAGGAAAGGCTGGTAGGGAGAGGGAATGCTGGATGATGAAAGAAATTGAGGGTTTGATTCAGAAAAAGAAGGAAGCATATGTAAGGTATAGACAGGATAGATCGAGTGAATGCTTAGAAGAGTATAAAGGCAGTAGGAGTATACTTAAGCGGGAAATCAGGAGGGCAAAAAGGGGACATGAGATAGGTTTGGCAAATAGAATTAAGAAGAATCTAAAGGGTTTTAACAATACATTAAGGACAAAAGGGTAACTAGGGAGAGAATAGGGCCCCTGAAAGATCAGCAAGGGGGCCATTATGTGGAGCCGCAGAAAATCGGGGAGATACTAAACAAGTATTTTGCATCAGTATTTATTGTTGAAAAGGATGTGGATGATATAGAGTGGAGGGAAATAGATGGTGACACCTTGGAAAATGTCCTTATTACAGAGGAGGAATGCTGGATGTCTTGAAATGCATAAAGGTGGATAAAACCACAGGACCTGATCAGGTGTACCCTAGAACTCTGTGGGAAGCTAGAGAAGTGATTGCTGGGCCTTTTGCTGAGATAATTGTATCATCGATAGTCACAGGTGAGGTGCTGAAGATGGAGTATGGCTAATGTGGTAACACTGTTTAAGAAAGGTGGTAAGGACAAGCCAGGGAACTATAGACCAGTGAGCCTGACATCGGTGGTGGGCAAGATGTTGGAGGGAATCCCGAGGGACAGGATGTACATGTATTTGGAAAGGCAAGGACTAATTAGGGATAGTCAACATGGCTTTGTGCGTTGGAAATCATGTCTCACAAACTTGATTGAGATTTTTGAAGTAGTAACAAAGAGGATTGATGAGGGCAGAGCAGTAGATGTGATCTATATGTAAGGCGTTCGACAAGGTTCCCCATGGGAGACTGGTTAACAAGGTTAGATCTCATGGAATACAGGGAGAACTAGCCATTTGGATACAAAACTGGCTCAAAGGTAGAAGACAGAGGGTGGTGGTGAAGGCTTGTTTTTCAGACTGGGGGCCTGTGATCAGTGGAGTTCCACAAGGATCGGTGTTGGGTCCTCTACTTTTTGTCATTTACATAAATGATTTGGATGCGAGCATAAGAGGTACAGTTAGTACGTTTGCAGATGACACCAAAATTGGAGATGTAATGGACAGCGAAGAAGGTTAACTCAGATTACAACAGGGTCTGGACCAGATAGGTCAATGAGTTGAGAAGTGGCAGATGGAGTTTAATTCAGATAAATGCGAGGTGCTGTACTTTGGGAAAGCAAATCTTAGCAGGACTTTTACACTTAATGGTAAGGACCTAAGGAGTGTTGCTGAACAAAGAAACCTTAGAGTGCATGTTCATAGCTCCTTGAGAGTGGAGTCTCAGGTAGATAGGATAATGAAAAAGGTATGCTTTCCTTTATTGGTCAGAGTATTGAATACAAGAGTTGGGAGGTCATGTTGTGGCTGTTCAGGACATTGGTTAGGCCACTGTTAAAACATTATGTGCAATTCTGGTCTCCTTTCTATCGGAAAGATGTTGTGAAACTTGAAATGGTTCAGAAAAGATTTACAAGGATGTTGCCTGGTTTGGAGGATTTGAGGTATAGGCTGGGGCTGTTTTCTCTGGTGCGTCGGAGGTTGAGGGGTGACCTTATAGAGGTTTACAAAATTATGAGGGGCATGGATAGGATAAATAGACAAAGTCTTTTCTCTGGGGTGGGGGAGTCCAGAACTAATGGGCATAGGTTTCGGGTGAGAGGGAAGGATATAATAGAGACCTAAGGGGCAACTTTTTCACACAGAGGGTGTTAGGTGTATGGATTGAGCTGTCAGAGGAAGTGGTGGAGGCTGGTACAATTGCAACATTTAAAAGGCATTTGGATGGGTATATGAACAGGAAGGGTTTGCAGGGATATGGGCCGGGTGCTGGCAGGTGGGACTAGATTGTGTTGGGATATCTCGTCGACATGGACAGGTTGGACTGAAGGGTCTATTTCCATGCTGTACATCTCTATATATCTATGACTCTAATCCCTAAGATCCTTCTCATGTCCGTACCACCATGTCCTTAAAGTTTCATTCTTTACCAGTCCTTTCAACCCACGCTACCTTTCTGTGAACCCTTTAAGTACAAGCATCCTTTTTATTTCAAAGTTCCTTTCAGCTGAGCCCAGTTTGCTTCTCTCACAATAGACAGTATGGCTGCCTCACTTGGCCAGACTAGTGGGATCTATCAGCCCTCACCACCTACACTGTAAGCATTTAAAAACTACAACAAGGCCACATATGACTGAGAATTCTCATGAGATGGTTATTCTGGTGCGGCTTCACCCATTGCTTGACAAGTATTGCACAGAAATATAGCCTGGTTATGAAGGCCCCCAGGAATGGAAGAAATTTGTACTCGCCACAACTTGGAGGAAATGGTTTACCCCTTTGGATACATATGTTGTGCATACAGTTGGGTTTGGGCATGTGTATGTTTCCCATTTTTGGCAGTCAAGATTGCATCTTGAATGTGTTGTCAGTAGGTTGGGATGTTAATAATATTTGAGATGCTAATGAATGCAAAAGTGACTCTTGACTATGAAAGTTGGAAAATGTACCTACATTTTGAGAAATTAGTGGCAAAACTTTAACTTGATATTGGGAAACTGCATTTTTGCCTTCCGTCCAACTGCATTCCCCAGCCTACCCTTCCTAAAGCTGTGTGCTGGCCCATGCCTAATTACAACAAAGTCTGGATAATATCCAGCCATGTACTGAAAATTGGCAAGTAACATTCATACCATCCAAATGTCAGGCACTGACCATCTACAACCTAACTGTTGTCTCATGACATTCAATGGGATTGCCATAACTGAACTCCCCAGTATCAATACTCTGAGGGTTATCATTCACCAAAATCTGAAGTGGATTCACCATATAAAGACAGTGGCAATGTGAGTAGGTTTGAGGGTAAGAATACTGCAAGGAGAAACTCACCTCCTGACCCCTAAATGCCAGTATACCATCAATAATACGCAAGTCAGGCGTGTTAGGGAATACTCCCCAGTTGCCTGGATGAGTGAACTCCAACAACACCAACAGGCTTGACACCATTCAGGACAAAGCTGCCCACTTAATTGGCACTGCATCCTCAAATATCCATTCCCTCCCGCAACATTGCTCAGTTGCAACATTGTGTACCATCTGCAAGATGCACTATAGAAATTCACCAAAGATCCTTCACCATTACTTCCACATTGATGCCCATTTCCATCTAGAAGGGCAAAGGTAACATTACTACGTGCAAGTTTCCCTCCTCGCCACTCACCATCCTGACTTGGAAATATATTGCTATTCCTTTTGGTGCTGTTGAGTCAAAATCTTGGAACTCCTTCTGTGACAAAGTTGCTCCTTTAACAAGGTTATGCTGTCCTTGGCTTTTTTTTCAGAGAGGTCATAAAAGACACAGACTGGGGTTGAAGGGATTCAGGGTCAATTTGTTTATAATTAACATATACTGTCTCAGGCAGAAGGCTGTCATGTTTAAAAAAAACACTTGTACAATGAAAGGGGAGTGTCCAGTTCTCCCAGGTTGGCTTTTTTCTGGTTTGGTTTTCATTTTTAGCACTAGTGGGGAAAAAGCTGCTGTACTGAAAGACACAGGTCCAGGCTGGTTCTCTATCACTGACATCTATTGTGTAAGAACCTGTGTTTCATTTTAACTTTTGTGCCAAGGGATGTTTATGGGGATTGTTGCAAGTATTTGGAACAGCATCATTAAGTTGGGATGATCTGTTGGGTTTTCGGTGAGGTTAAGTTATTTAATATTCTGTTTTCTGTTGCTTGTGTTTCATTCAATAATCTTCCAAGTAATTTCCATTTTGTTTAAAACTAAGTGGTTCTCCCAGTGTCTTTTCCACTGGAATATCCACTCTATACCTGCTTAAAACAAGAAGCAAAGTTAGGGTCTGGGCTACCTTCTTGAAATGTTTTGAGGGGTCTGGCTTGGTCCATAACAGATTGTTGGCTCGTCCGGGATTTGTTCCGTAGTTTCAAATTGGGATTTGGTTTGTTGGGCCCGAAGGCAGAGAGTGGGAAGTGTTAGTGTCTTTTGTTCTGGGTGTTGAATTTAGTTGGTTTAAACAGAGCTTGGGATAACAATGGCTCTTTCAGTCACCAAGAGTTTTCGGGGAGTGGAAGAAGTGACCTTGAAGGTTTTACAAAAGGTGATTACGGCCAAGCTGCTGGAATTAGCAAACAAGCTGGAGCTGGAGCTGCCTCCTTCCGCGAGGAATGGAATATAATTAAAGCAATAGCTCAGCACTTAAATTTGCAGGAAAGGCCATCAGAATTGTTATAGATGGTAAAATTCGATTGAAAATCAAGCAGCTTGTGTGAGAGGCAAAGACAAGGAAAAAGCAACAGAAATGAAAAAGTTTGAATTATGATTAAAAACAAAGAGAGAAAAGGAAAGAGAGAGAAGAGAGAAAAGGAGAAAGGAAGGGAATTTGAATTTCAGAAATTGGCACTTCGACAGGAGTTCAAAAATAGTGAGAACTCATGTAGAAGAGCAGAGAGTTAAAACAGCAAGATTAGCAGCTGAAATGGCAGAAGATCATGAGCTGGTCCATGAAGTAAAGTTTAGTTTCCAAAATCAATTTCAATCTGTGAGCGATAGAAATTGGGCATAAGAGAAATCTTCATGTGGAAAGGGAAAAGTAGATCTTGGTGAAGATCATGCAGATAACTTACCACTGGTTAAAAAGGAAACCCTTGAAGGGGACAGAGGTAAATAAGCTCCAGTGTTTTCACTGCAATAAAATAGACCACATGAAATCATAGTGTTGGTAGGTTAGGAAAAGCACTGGGAAGCCAGATGTAGGAAAACAGGATAGGCCAGTGAATTTTGTTGACATAGTAACAGAAAGCACAGCGGTGGTTAGAAAGTTGCACCAGAATGTTCAAGTTGGTTGAAGGCTGGTTAAGGAGGAAGTGCCAGATCTTAAACCATATACCTGTGAAGGTAAAGCTTATTTGCATAGGCCAGGAGCAGCAAGTAAAGAGGTTACAATATTAAGAGACACGAAATTTTCTCGATCTACCATGCTGAAAGACAAGGAGCTACGTACCTCTAAAGGACTATTGTCAGAAAAGGTATTAGTAGCGGGAATTCACGGTGAGACAAAAAGTGCTCAATTTTGTAAAGTGAGGTTAGAGTGTCCAGAGAAGAGTGGGGAAGTCATTGCAGGAGTACTGGACAAACTCTCAGCTCCAGGAATACAATTTGTCCTTGCTAATGATAGGTAGGAGGTCTGCCTACAGTAGTTGTAAAGCCAGTGGAAACTCAGGCAACTCAACTATTGCAGGACATGTATCCTGGGATTTCCTGACTTTTTGGAATGAGATCATAAAGCCACCAGCTGAAACAGGAGAGACCAAAGAGAACAGATAAGTAAGTTGAAGTGGAATTAGCAGAGATCCTGTTTGATCAGATGGTTGAGACAAGCCAGGAGTAGATAGATGACAATGCGGATATCTTTAGCTCTGATAAATGACATGAGTTACAGCAGAAAGATGAAAACTTGAAGCAATTGTAACAAAATGCATACACATGAAAAGAATCTGAATGTATCCATGAACATTATTGTCTTTTAAAATTATGTCTTTATGAGGAAATGGAGACCCTCACATATTCAGGCAGATGAGAAATGGGCAGAAGTTCGTCAAATTGTATTGCCAGGTGGTTATAAAAAAGAGGTGTTATGTGTGGCACAGGAGTTACCTCTAGGGAGTCATTTAGGAGTGAGAAAAACACAAGCTAATATACAAAAATATTTTTATTGGCCGAGACTGCACCAGGATGTAGTTGAATTTTACCAGACATGTTATACCTGTCGAGTAATTGGAAAACCACAGGCAGTAATAAAAGTTGCACCTTTAATACTATTCTTGTATTTGAGAAATCTTTTACAAGAGTCTTAATTGATTGCATGGGTCCCCTACCTCAAACAAAAAGTGGGAATCAGTATTTGTTAACTATAATGGATATGTTGATGAGATTTCCAGAGGCCGTTCCATTACACAATATCACAGCTAAAAGGACTGTAGATGAATTACTCAAGTTTTTCACTCGATAGACAATAGACAATAGGTGCAGTAGTAGGCCATTCTGCCCTTTGAGCCTGCAGATGACCAATGGAGATACAATCAGATCAAGGGTCAAATGTCACATCAAAATAATTCAAGGAAATTATGGACAGCTTATGAATAAAACAGTTCAAATCGATTGCATACCATCCAGAATCACAGGGAGCGCTAGAAAAGTGGATCAGACATTAAATACCATGGTGAAGGCTTATAGTCAAGACTATCCAGATGATTGGCATAAGAGAATTCTGTTTGTGTTTTTTGCGATCAGAGATACACTAATTAAATTGACCACATTCAGTCGATTTGAATTAGGTTTTGGGCATGAAGTGAGAGGACGGTTAAAATTGATTAAAGGAGAAATTGGTAAGTCAGAATTCAGAGATCACATATTTGGACCAAGTGCCAAATTTTAGCGAACAATTAAATAGAGCCAGGAAATTGGCTAGACAGCGTTTAAAAGTGTCATAGCATACAATGAAGTAGGAAGCAGACAAGAAATCAAAAAATTGCAATCTTGCTATTGGGGATATGGTAGTCGTGTTACCTCCAGTGATAAGTGAACCTTTAAAAGCATGTTTTAGTGGACCTTATCAAGTCGAAAAGAAATTGAGTGAGGTGAACTACTTGACAGGGACTCCAGACAGAAAGAAATCTCAGTCTGTCATGTGAATATGCTCAAAATTTATTTTGACAGGGAAGGAAAGCAAGAGGAGAATGTGTTATTGATCACAACACAGAGGGAAGAACCAAGTTCAGAGTTTTCGGAATTGGATATTCCTCAATTTAAATTGGACAATGAGGAAGTGGTTAAAAATTGGGATAAATTAATGAGTTAACTTCCAGAGGAAAGTCAAAATGACCTGAAAGAATAGTTACTATCACGGGGGAGAATGTGGGAATCAGCTGGGAAGTACTAATTCAATTAAGTACTAATTTCAATTAAGCAACAATCTTATGGGCATAACCCTTTAAAGTTGGCACAAGTTCAAAAGGAGATTGAACGCATGCTCTAAGATGACATAATCAAAGTGAGTTACAGTGACTGGAGCTTCCTGAAGAAGGGCTTATGCCCGAAACGTCGATTCTCCTGCTCCTCGGATGCTGCCTGGCCTGCTGTGTTTTTCCAGCACCACACTTCTCAACTCTGGAGCTTACCCATAGTAATGGTGCCAAAACCAGATGGTACCCAGTGGTTACATGTGGACTATCACAAAGTCAGTGCAGTTACAGAGACTGATGCATATCTGATTTCATGTTTGGAAGATTGTGTTGAGATGTTGGGACAAGCAACTTGTATTTCTAAGCTGGACTTGCTCAGAGGAGACTGGCAGGTACCTTTGTCAGAAAGAGCAAAGGCAATTTTGGCTTTTGTAACAGCGAATTGACTATATCAGTTTAAAGTCATGCCATGTGGCATGAAAAATGCACCAGTCACATTTCAGAGACTAATCAATAAGATCATTGCCGGACTACCCAACTGTGTCGTGTATATCAATTACCTGATGATTTTTAGTCACACATGGAAGGAACATTTACAACATTTATCAGGCTTGTTCGATCCACTTCAGAAGGCAGGCTTGGTGATAAACCTGGTTAAAAGAGAATTTGCCAAAGCCCAAGTCACCTTCCTGGGTCATGTTGTTGGACATGGTCGAATGGCCCTACGGAATGCAAAAACAAAGGCAATTGGGGAGTTTCCCATACCAATGACAAAAAGAGCAGGACTACCATTCCTGGGATTAAATGGATTTTATCAAACATTTGTACCAAATTTTAGCAGTTTGGCTGCTCCACTCACTGAATTGTGACAGAAAGGCAAGCAGTTTCAGTGGATAGTGAACTGTAAGAAGGCATTTGACAGCCTGAAATTTTTTTTTACCACTACCCCGGTATTAGCTATACATAATTACTCAAAGCCATCCAAGGTGGCTATCGATGTAGGTGACGTGGTTATTGGTGCTGTTCTCTTGCAAGAAGACCATGAGAAGACAGAAAGACCTATCAGTATTTGTCCTGGAAGTTAAACATTCATCAGCAGAAATACTTGACGGTTAAGAAAGAGACTTTGAGCTTGGTGCTGACATTACAAAATTTCAGTATTTATGTTAGCAGTAACATATCTGAGACAATCATATACACTGATAGTAACCCATTGAAGTTTGTGGAGAAATTTAAGAACAAAAGTACCAGACTGGTTAGGTGAAGCTTGTTGTTTCAGCCATTCAATTTGCAACTTGTGTATGTGGCAGGATGAGAAAGCGTGACTGCCATGCATAGTCGAAACTCAAATGAGAAACAGACATTTATTGGCAGGATTACATCAGACTGGAACAGAATGCAGTTGTGCATGTTGGTAGTCAATGTATAGGTGTGTTTTAGAGTACTAACAATTTGGGTTTAAAGGGTTTTAAGATGAAGCCATCTTTGGATGTTGATTATTCATTTTTTTTAAGGGGGGAGGTGTGACAAAGCTGCTCCTTTAACAAAGTTAAGTTGTCCTTGGCTTTTTTTTTTCCTGAAAGGTCGTAATATACACAGACTCCAAAATGTGTTGAAGGGTTTTCGGGCCAATTTGTTCATAGCTCGCAGATACTGCCTCAGGCAGAAGTCTTTCAAGTTAAAAAAAACACCTGTACAGTGAAAGGGGAGTGGCCAGTTCTCCCAGCTCAGCTTTTCTCAGGTTTGGTTTTTAGCACAAATAGGGAAAAGGCTGCTGGACCCAGAAGCAGGTCCAGGCTGGTTCCCATTTCTTTGACTTCTATCCTGTAAGAACGTGTGTTTGACTTTACTTTTTGTGCCAAGGGGTGTTTATGTGATTGTTGCAAGTATTAGGAACAGCATCATTAAGTTGGGATAATCTGTTGGGTTTTTGGAGAAGTTAGGTTATTTGGTATTCTGTTTTTTGTTGCTTGTGTTTCATTTAGTAATCTTGTAAGTAAATTCTGTTTTGTTTAAAACTAAATGGTTTGTCCAGTAGCATTTGCCTTGGAATACCCATTTTACACCTGCTTAAAACAACAAGCAAAGTTAGGGTCTGGGATACCTTCTTGAAATGTTTTGAGGGGTCTGGCCTGGCCCATAACACTTCCCTGGTGGCTTTGTGGGTCTCCTGATAGCACATGGACTGCAGAGTTCAAGAAAGCAACTCACCTCCTCCTTCTTAAGGGCAACTAAGGATGGGCAATAAATACTGACCAGCCAACAACATCTACATCCCATGAATGAAATAAAGACCATAGGTATGAAGTACACATAAAGAAATAAAGTACATCATAAATGCATAATTAGTTGATGGTCAGATGCTAATTTGTTATCTCATTTAGTCAGTCTTTTTCACTCTATAAAAATTCAGAACTGTAAGTCAATGCAGCATTTCATTCTGATCAACTCCTCCTGTCAATGAATATTGGCCAGAGGGGTCAGTCCCAAAGGAATGACTTATTGATATCAAAATACGTGTTCAATATGTATCATTAAATGACATGGTTTTACAGAGTCATTTCTAGTCAGTCCTGCTCTGAATCAGCATGTGGAAACAAATTCTTCACCATAGCGCCAAAGTACATCAAATGTCAAATGATTGGTGATCTCGGAAAGTATGCTGATAATGTTAGCCATAATAGACCAGTGGTCATCTGTTGGTATGATGGCATATCTGGGAGAAAGTGAGGACTGCAGATGCTGGAGATCAGAGCTGAAAAATGTGTTGCTGGAAAAGCACAGCAGATCAGGCAGCATCCAAGGAGCAGGAGAATCGATGTTTCTGGCATAAGCCCCTCTTCAGGAATAAGGAGGGTGTGCCAAGCAGGCTAAGATAAAAGGTAGTGAGGATGGACTTAGGGGAGGGGTGTTGGGAATGCGATATGTGGCAGGAGGTTAAGGTGAGGGTGATAGGCTGGAGAGGGGTTGGGGGCGGAGATGTTGGGAAGAAGATTGCAGGTCAAGAAGGCGGTGCTGAGTCCGTGGTTTCGGACTGAAATAAGGTGGGGGAGGGGAAATGAGGAAACTGGAGAAATCTGAGTTCATCCGTTGTGATTGGGTTCCTAGGCGGAAGTGAGGCGCTCTTCCTCCAGGAGTCATGTTGCCATGGTCTGGCGATAGAGGAGGCCAAGGACCTGCATGTCCTTGGCAGAGTGGGAGGGGGTGTTAAAGTGTTCAGCCACAGGGTGGTTAGGTTGATTGGTCCGGGTGTCCAGAGGTGTTCTTTGAAACGTTCCGCAAGTAGTTGGCCTGTCTCCCCAATGTAGAGGAGGCCACATCAGGTGCAGCGGATGCAGTAAATGGTGTGTGTGGAGGTGCAGGTGAATTTGTGGCGGATATGGAAGGATCCCTTGGGGCCTTGGAGGGAAGTAAGGGGGGAGGTGTGGGCGCAAGTTTTGCATTTCTTGCGGTTGCAGGGGAAGGTGCTGGAAGTGGAGGTTGGGATGGTGGGGGTGTGGACCTGACGAGGGAGTGGTGAAAGCTGATAGGGGAGGGGAGGGAAATATAACTTTGATGGTGTGATCTGTTTGGAGGTGGCGGAAATGACAAAGGATGATACGATGTATCTGGACGTTGGTGGGGTGATAGGTGAGGACCAGTGGGGTTCTGTCCTGGTGGCGATTGGAGTGGCGGGGTTCAAGGGCAGAGGAGCGGGTAGTGGAGGAGATGCGGTGGAGAGCATCGTCAACCACGTCTGAGGGGAAATTGCATCTTTGAAGGAGGAGGGCATCTGGGTTGTTCGGTATTGGAATTGGTACTCCTGGGAGCAGATGTGGCGGAGGCAAAGGAATTGGGAATATGGGATGGCGTTTTTACAGGGGGCAGGGTGGGAGGAGGTGTAATCGAGGTAGCTGTGGGAGTTGGTCGGTTTATAGTAAATGTCTGTGTTGAGTCGGTCGCCCGAGATAGAAATGGAGAGGTCTAGGAAGGGGAGGGAGGAGTCTGAGACAGTCCAGGTAAATTTGAGGTCGGGGTGGAGGGTGTTGGTAAAGTGGATGAACTGTTCAACCTCCTTGTGGGAGCACGAGATAGCGCTGATACAGTCATCGATATAGCGGAGGAAAAGCTGGGGGGTGGTGCCAGTGTAGCTGCGGAAGATGGGCTGTTCCACATATCCAACAAACAGGCAGGCATAGCTGGGGCCCATGTGGGTGCCCATGGCTACTCCTTTGGTTTGGAGTAAGTGGGAGGATTGGAAAGAGAAGTTGTTCAGAGTGAGGACCAATTCAGTCAGTCGAAGGAGGGTGTCAGTGGAAGGATACTGGTTGGGTCAGTGGGAAAGGAAGGAGCGGAGGGCTTTGAGGCCTTCATGATGGGGGAAGGAGGTGTATAGGGACTGGAAGTCCATGGTGAAGATAAGGCATTGGGGGCCAGGAAAGTGCAAATCATGGGGGAGGTGGAGGGCTTGGGTGGTGTCCCGAACGTAGGTGGGGAGTTCTTGCACTAAGGGGGACAGGACCATGTCGAGGTATGCAGAGATGAATTCGGTGGGGCAGGAATAGGCTGAGACAATGGGTCGGCCGGGGCAGTCAGGTTTGTGGATTTTGGGCCAGAGGTAGAAACGGGTGGTGCGGGGTTGTGGGACAATGAGGTTGGAGGCGGTGGATGGGAGATCCCCTGAGGAGATAAGGTTATGGATGGTCTGGGAGATGATGGTTTGGTGGTGGGAGGTGGGTTCATGGTTAAGGGGGCAGTAGGAGGAAGTGTCCACGAGCTGGCGTTTAGCCTCAGCAATGTGAAGGTTGGTGCGCCAAACTACCACCACGCCTCCCTTCTCTGCCGGTTTGATAGTGAGTTGGGGTTGGAGCAGAGGGAGTGGAGGGCTGTATGTTGCGAGGGTGAGAGGTTGGAGTGGGTGAGAGGGTTGGAGAGGTTGAGGTGGTTAATGTCGTGGTGGCAATTGGCTATGAAGAGATCAAGGGCGGGTAAGAGGCCAGTACGGGGTGTCCAGATGGATTGGGTGTGTTGGAGGCAGGAGAAGGGGTCATCAGAGGGTGGGTTGAGAGTCCTAGTTGAAGAAGTAGGCGCGGAGGTGAAGGTGGCAGAAGAATTGTTCAATGTCTCGCCGTGTGTTGAACTCATTAATCTGGGAACGTAGGGGGATGAAGGATGCCGAGGACTGATTTTTTATCCTCAGAGAGGGGGAGGTCTGGAGGGATGGTGAAAATATGGCAGGGCTGGGAGCTAGGACCTAGTGTGGGGCTGGAGCTGGGAGTGGGGGCGGAGTTAGGCATGCAAGCGGAGTTAGATGTGGGGGCAGAGATCGGCGTGGGGGCGGAGATCGGCGTGGGCCAGGGTTAGGCGTGGGGGCGGAGATTGGCGTGGGGGCGGAGACGCATGCGGCAAGGTCGTTGTGCAGGTGAGTGACATCACTAGGGGCGGAAGTGGATGCAGTGACGGCAGAAATGGTGTTGTTCCCGACAGCCCATGGACTCCGCGGAGGCCGCGAATCTGTCGGCGATGGTCTTCCTGACGATCATGGAGGCGGTTGTCTGGATGGCGATCGCGGAGGCTGCATGGTCAGTGAGGACGGAAGTGACATCGTGGTTCACGGCAGTGGTTGCTGCAGCGGCCGCATGGTTAATGGCACCCGAGCGGTTCCGGAGGCTGATGGAAGATACTGGAATGGTTGAGGAATCCGGAATGTGGGGGTAAGTATGAATGTTTTTGGTACTTACTGTCGTTAATTTCCGATATGGCTAGGAAGAACTGTTTGTTTAGTGTATGGATTCTTCTGAGGATGAAGAACAGTAGAGGTCCTTTGCAGGTCTGTGAGAGTGTTGTCCTGAGCTGGGGTAGGGCTGATTGCAGGGAATGTAGGTAGCGGCACATGGCTGCAAGTGTGGAGCAAAGGATCAGGAGGGAGGTCTGTTGCTGGAGGCTTCGGATTTGTTGTAGGTACTGGTTGTCCTGGTTGGGTCCAAATTTTGTTCGTCTGAACGTAACCCGGAGTCCGTGCGGGGTCAGTCGGTTCCGTAGGCAGGTGCTGAGGAAGGAGATGTGGCTGTGGTAGTGAGTCTGTTTGAGAATGTGGCTGAAGAGCTTCTGGGCAGAGGAGATGACCTGGGGGGTGCAGTGAGAGAGGGACTGACTGAAATCCTTGTAGAGTGAGGAAGAGCATATCTAAATGAAGCAGCATTATATATTCCTGCAGAGGTGCTTGGGCTATTTATTGTCAAGAAGACACATTACAGCTGAGACTGTAAATTGCCTCCAAGACATTGTAACAGCATATAGGAACAAATTACTGGAGATGTTAGAAAACAACAACCTGATGAAGATTCATCTAGACTCTAAATGTTAGCTTGCTCTCTCTCTCTCCATGGATGCTGTCTGACGCACTGTGATCTCCAGCATTTGCTGTTTTCAGTATGTTTTCTCTGCACGATCTCTTGATCTTCTGCATAGAATGTGATCATATGAACAACATGACAATGGCCATACAGTGTAGTGACAATTTCCCTTGTGACCTTCTCCATACAAGATAAACTCCAACAGGTTTATTTGAAATCAGAAGCTTTTGGAGTGCTACTCCTTCATCAGGTGAAGTGTACTTTTGAGATATTTAGTGGATATTTATTGAATAACTTGTCTAGCTTGTTTGGAATGGGCACTGTAAACATGGGTGACAGGAAGGGTATAAATTCATCTAATACTTACACTGGCCCTATTTGACGAATTGCTGAATGAATCAACCAGATGCTGTGGAATCTATTGAACCCATAGCCTCCCTTATAAAATTTTGTTCTACCAGGGCAATTGACAGTAGAAAGTTAAACTGGGATAATTTGGCATCCTACATATTGTACAATTAAAGGATAATGTCAATGTGTCAGGAATCTCTTCAATCTAAACTCAATGAACAATATTATGAAATGCATATGGCCATGAGTTGGTACTGAGTTTTGCGTCTGCATTTGATGCTTTCCAACTGATCATAAATCTGAGTTCAATTGATACTTCACATTTCTGAAATTTCTTCATCAGATGGTTGCTTGACATTCTATAAACAGGGTGAGCAGTATTAAGTGTCCTGGCATAAAAGAATCTGGCAGTTCTTCCAGCTAGCTTTGCCAGTGAAATTAGTTTTCTGTGGCAGAAAATATAAGAAACAATGATTTGTTTTTAAACATGTGAAAAAACTGCAGCAAGAGGACTGAGATCTAAATATAATGATATATTAGATACCCAGACTCTCAAATTCCTAAACAGGAGAATAAAAACAGCCCCTAACTTTGCAGCCAAAAGGAGTAATACTTTGGAGCTATTGCAGAGATCAGACATAATTAACATGCATAGATTGTGTTATAGTCAAGAACAACATCCTCCTGTGGCATCAAAAGGAAATTTTTTGCCAGATTCCAAATATTCAGAGACTTCAAATCACCTGACATTGGCATCATTTTCTGTGACAAACGTGCAGCCCTTAGGGAGATCAGATGGTTCTCTTCTTCTGTTTAATAGTTGTTTGAAAAAAGTCACTGAAAAATGAGGTTGGAGGCTTTTTACCCATCTCGTTTATCAAAGTTTCCCTCCTTGAAGAGAAATGTGTTCAGTGAAGGATGCTGAAGGGAAAGGGAATTAATCTGAAATTTAACTGGAGTAATGTAGATAGAGTGCTCTCAATTCCTCTAAACAATGGGGATAAATGCAATTGTTCTTCCAAAAATAATGTTTAAGCAGATAGTATACTTACATGAACAGTTATGAATTGGGCTAATGAAACAGATATTAATGCTCTAGAATGAAACTTAGGAACATTAACAAGAAAGAAAACGGATACAGGAAGATTTTAAGGCTATGGTACATTTGCAATTTTAAAATTTATGTAATATCACCATATGAAAATAGATTTGACATTATCCTATGAAATACTGGTCTATGAAATAATACTTGACTGAAATTCCTTAATCATTATAATGTCTAGAGTCATAGAGATCACACAGTGCAGAAAAAAAGCCCTTTGGCCTATTCGATCTGTGCCGGTCATGTAGCATCCATCTGTTCTAATTCTATTTTCCAGTGCTTGGTCTGTAGCCTTGTATGCTATAGTATTACAAGTGTTCATTTAAATAGTTCTTAAATGTCTTCAGTAATCCTGTCTCTATCATCCTTTTTAGGAAGCGAGTTCCATAACCCACCACCATTTGGATGAAAAAACATTTTCTCAAATCTCTTTTATACTTCCTCTTCCTTATTTTAAAACCATGTCCTTTGGATTTTGCTCCCTTTACTAAGGGGAAATGTCTCTATCTTCTTTATGGTCCTCATAACTTGTTCCCTCACACAGCTGTGCTGTAAGAAAAACAACTTCAGGCTTTTCTGTAAGTCTTCAGAAAATCATACTAGCGGTTTGGTGCTGGTTCAGCATCTGGGAGATGTAAGAGGTCGGGGGAGATGTAATTTGTGTGTGTATGTTAAGTTGGGTGTCAGTTTAACAGTCACTCAAGAGTTAGACAAGGTTTTTAATACACTAAGTTTTCCTGAACAACTATTTATTTAACTGAGCAGAACGCGCCAAATTCTCCAATTTAAATTCTCCCAGGGTGTCACAATGGCTCAGAGGTTAGCACTGCTTCCTCACAGCGCCAGCAGTCCAGGTTTGATTTCACCCTCGGGCGACTGTCTCTGTGGGGTTTGCATGTTCTCCCCATGTCTGCGTGGGTTTCCTTCGGGTGCTCCAGTCCAAAGATGTACTGGTTAGGTGGATTGACCATGCCAAATTGCCCATAGTGCTCAGGGATGTGTAGGTGAGCTGCATTAGCCATGGGAAATATAGGCCAGGGGGATGGGTCTGTGTGGGTTGCTCTTTGGAGGGTCAGTGTGAACTTGCTAGGCCGAATGGCCTGTTTCCACATTGTATGGATTCAATGGTTCTATGAAATGGATACTTACAGAGGGTTCCAGATGAAGGAGTATTACCCTGAGCTATCTTCAATTTCTCAGGCAATTCCCTCAGAGTCTGCTTTATTTAG
This sequence comes from Hemiscyllium ocellatum, assembly GCF_020745735.1. NCBI lineage: Eukaryota > Metazoa > Chordata > Chondrichthyes > Orectolobiformes > Hemiscylliidae > Hemiscyllium > Hemiscyllium ocellatum. The sequence continues at coordinate 42,465,147 of NC_083412.1, read as the reverse complement.
GATCAGTGTGTAACTTCCATCTACGCTGCAGAAACATTCATCTGGCCAGCGGAAGGTTTGGGCCAGTCTGTCAACTGCAGGGGTCCAGTGAAGCTGAAAATTTGCTACAAAATCCCAAGAAGTTGACATTTTCTAAATATGGAAGCAAAATTATCAAAATTGTAGGCTATTTGGAATATGTTAATAAATTATTCATGAAATAAATCACCAACCGCAATGATCTATTCTTAAAGGTGAGATATTGAGTAGTTTTTTACAAATGTATCAAGATATAACAATCGGAAGGAACTGTTTGAAATGCACCAAACTAATCTTAAGAAATAATTAACTAAAACTCAGAAACTAAGACCGATAGATGGTACTGAGGTGTAGCTCATCTGTCAGTCATAGGTTCGGAAGGCATATAGAGAGATCGTACACAGCATTGCAGTATTTATAACTAATCTAACCAGAGATAGTTACACAGTAGATAACACAATCAGTTCCATTGTTATATTATAGGACCTGACCAATCCTTCAAAGTCATGTAGACACAATTCATGGTCTGGTTAAATTGGATCAAGTGCATTTGTCATAACTGATCTGCTGGGAATGACAAATTCCATTCTTACATAGACTACCAATGGGGATTATAAAGAAGGAGCAATGAGATTTTGAAATTAGTCCTTCTACCTGGACTGACTCCACATCACAGCTGCAAGTGTTTCCTTAATGTTTTAAACATGCCACTGCTTGCGATCTGTTAAGATGTTTGTGGTATTAAATAATCCATTTCACTGTGAGTATCATTTCTTGACCTTTCCTGTTCTGCACTTCAGTGGATCTGTTGCCACTCTATTTACAACTTAAGGCATCTAATGCCAATATAAATATTTGGTGGCTTCATACCTCAGGTTTTGCTTATAGCTTGGTTTGTAAAGCCAATCCATCTTCCAATAAATGTGCAGCATTCAAGACCTGGAGGTTCTTTCTTCAGGGTAACTTCAGCAGATCATCTGCATAATCTGAGAGAATTGGGTTTGCTTGCAAAAAGCAATCATTTTTTCAGTCCAGATCTGTCTTTAATCCAGTTGGATGTTTCTTATGAATGAACTATGTATTGTGTCTTCTAAAACAGCATCACTGAAGGCTGTCTGGATGGTGCACTATTGTACAAAGCTGGACTGTAGGTTTGATGAAGAAACACTTTCGGTTTAAATTTTTAAGGTCACACCAAAGTTATGACAAGACTATCTAATTGTGGGTGTTGGTTGTTGTTGCACATGCCAACTCACTTTGCTGGTTGTGCTACTGCTACTGGTCCATTATCTATCCTCCATCATCCTCAAGTGAGGAAATTACAGGGCCTGCTTGATGTAGTGTAATGGTGGAAAAACACTTCCTCATCTAACGAGAAGAATCTCTTGCGATTAATGAGACATTGCATGTCAGTAACTCATTAAATTGCTTGATTGACATTGTTTGACTTTGAGGAGGATCAGATAGTAGGTCTCTCTTTCGAGATCCTAAGCTGTCTGCCAAGTTCAAATGACATCGTCATAGTAGGCGATGTTTATGGCACACCTCAGTATTAATTCTTTCAGAGCCATATACCATATAGGTCCTGTCATTTTAGATGTTGGACTGAACAATACACCTCAAGCTAGAGATGTATCTGATATGGAACTGTGTTCGAGGTGAGCCAGGTTTATTTCTTAAGACCTGAAATAAAGTCAAATTCATCTCTCTTATTTAGCTTGTGAGACTTACTTATCTACTAAGTTGTCTGCTTTTCTCAGGAGACAAACAGCTCCTCCAGCTCATTCAAAGCAAATTGGGTTGCAATCTAGTGTGATATTTTACTTGGATAACAATGAGTTATGAAAGGAGTTTTCCCTTGAGATTTGAATGTGTTTGTTATTGAATGCAAAACGTTTATTTGACTTCATTTGCAAATTTTCCAAGTCAGGATAAGATTCTGAATTGGTGGAAGGCTGATTTTAGTAAGAAAAGACATGATCTGGCAATGTACCTGGGAATAAGTAGTTACTTGCAAGAACATACACATCAGAGCAGTGGCCCACATTCAAAATGGTATCAGTGAAAATGCACCACTGACATGTTCTTGTAAAAGTGAAGAGTGGGATCAACAAGTTCAGAAAACTTTGGATGTCAAGGGTTGTACAGCTTTGGGTAAAGCAAAAAAAGGAAGCCAATACTACATACTGAATGCTTAAAACAGCACTCAAGTATAGAAAGTGGAAAGAGGTTGCTCTAAGATGAAAATAGGAAACTGAAGAAGGGATCAGAAAAAGCACTGACAGATAACATGAAGGAAAACCTTATGTTTCAAGAGTATATGTAGAGGTTCCACTTTGGTAGCAAAAACAAGGAGATATTCTGATTTAAATGGCTGTAAATTGAGAGAGTGGATTATACAATGAGATCTGGAAGTGCTAGACTACTAGTTACTGAAAGTAACCTGTAGGTACAGCAGGCAGTAAGGAAGGTAAACTATATGTTGACCTTGATAATGAGAGGATTTGTGGACAGGAACAAGGATGTCTTGCTGCACTTTGAATATTGTTTTGGTCTCCTTATCTGAAGAAGAATATTCTTGCTTTAGAGGAAATGTCGCAAAAGTTACCAAATTGATTCTTGGAATGAAAGGACTGGTACATGAGGATAGATTGAATTGGTTAGGATTGTAATAATTGGAGTTTAGAAGAATGAGGGGGGAGTTTCATAAAAACCTGTAAAATTCTATGAAACGTCGGAGGCTGAGAGGTGACCTCACAGGAGGGGGAATAGATAGGATGAATAGCTAATGCCTTTTTCCCAGGTGGGCGAGTCCAAAACTGGAAGGCATGAGTTGAAGGTGAGAGGAAAAAGATTTAAAAAGGGACCTCAGAGGCAACTTTTTCACATAGAGGGTAGAGTGTGTATTGAACAAGCTGCCAGAGGAGGCAGTGGAGGCTGGTACAATTACAACATTTAAGAAGTATCTGGATGGGTACATGAATAGGAAGGGTCTAGAGGGATATGTGTCAAACACTGGCAAATGTGAACAGATCAGTTGCAAATACCTGGTCGGCATGGACAAACAGGGCCTGTTTCCATACTGTAAAACTCTGTGACTTTCTGACTAGACCGGTTAGATGCAAGAAGGATGTTCCTGATGGTGGGAGAGTCAAGAACCAGAGGTCATACTTAACTGAGATGAGGAGAAATATCTTCACCTAGAGAGTGGTGAGCCTGTGGAATTCACAGAAAGTGGTTGAGGCCAAAACATTGTGTTTTCAAGAAGAAGTTAGATATAGCTCTTGTGGCTGGAGGTTTGAAGGGTATGAAGAGAGGGTGAGATTAGGGTATTGAGTCTGATGATCAACCAAGACTGTATTGAATGGTGGAGCAGGATTGAGGTGTTGGATGGTCTACTCCTGCTCCTATCCTCTACGTTTCTATATCCTGCTGTCTCACCCCCTCCCCCCAACCCCCTACTTAGACTGCTCCCGTGCCTCGCCGTCTCCCCAGTCGGGTCCTGCCTTCTCCCCTTCTTCAGGTGTTTTGTTCCTTTTTTTGCCCTGCTGATGTATCGAACATTTTGGCAGTGATTATTTTGTAGTTAGCCTGCACTCTTCACTCTATGAGTATAATCTAACTTCCGCTGTTATGCTGACACACGTCTGATTGTGCTGCAATTTTTAACTGTGTAAATAAATCAATGACTGTAATATATCTTAGCGCATTCAACATTTATTGCTCAGCCCCTTACCCTACTTTATCCCCATTGCTCTGATTTACTCTATCTCCCTCCACTTTTAGCCATTTGTTTAGTCTCATTTTCTCTTATCTCTTCACTCCCAACCACTTCCGTGTTGCTTGAGCTACCTTTGAGCCTCACTGTCCATGAGCTACTGCTCTGTCCCACTCTCAGTTTCTCCAAGTTGTTGTTACACCTAAAACATTTCTTGTTCTTTGCAATTTGACATGGATCCTTGCCTCTTCCTACTCTAGATTCTTATTTTCCCTCTTCTCTCACATGGTCCTCCAATGCTGACCAGAAAAATGTTTCTTCCAGGTAATACAGCAAGGCCAATTTTGTGATTTAAACAAAAATGGCCCTGAGATTATCAATTATGCCAACCCTGTCAGAATTGTCTTGAAGCTTCTCCAAACAATCGCCAGAAAGGAAAAGAGACTGTCCATTTGTTACCTATTTAGCTTGAATACCTTTGTTTATTGGTTTAGATTGTATTGGATAAGGAAAGCTATTTGATTTGGCCACATTAAAGATTATCATGAATACAGTCAATTGGTATGGAAAACCTTGTATGTCAGGTCTCTCATGCTGGTGGACAGTGGTTAGATTTGGAGAAATCAGTTAAACAGCCTTAATGAGCCCTCTGCACATTTTTCATGTGCTCATGACAGTAGGTGAGTGGGAATTTTAACTTAACGCCTCCCAGCTGACTCTGTACACCTACACAGCATGCAGAAAACAGACCATTATGTTCAGCATTTACTGATCTATTTACAGCATTTACAGATTTTTAACAGACTGATTGCAAAACCTTGTGACACCCTTTTATTTCTAACTCAAAATTATATTGGGGTCCAATAAGTTGACACAAACTATATTTAAAATAGCCAGGCATGTTCAGAGAAATTACATTGTGTTGCTGCCTGAATATGCAGCTCATATTGGACTATTCATAGCATTTTTGTCGACGTTCTTCAGTCATTGAAGTCTTTCCAGGTGAATGTGAACTCATGGATTTGGCATTGAACAGTTGTTCCTACTGCAGGGAAATACAATTAGTTAGTGTGAAGTTCAAGTACCATGGGCCTCTAAAATACTATTTGTATTACATTTCCCGGCTATAATGTACTTAGATATCGGATTATTTCCTGCTCTCTGAGTTATGCTGCCACGTCCCATGCTGTTGATGTGCAGCTCAAGTTGATTAACATTGGTGTTAAAATGTTAGTATAATGACAGATTGGATAAGCATTTTCTAAGTTGGATGCATTTTAGTCTTTGCTGTCCTGATGCCATATGGAAGAATTAAACCATCAAAATGATTGCATGTGCAAGATTATCAGCATTCACTGACTGCTGTTCCATGTTTTATGTGTGAAAAGTAAAATGAGATCTGGCTGCCAATTTTTTAATTAATGAATCATGTATGCCAACTGCTGAGTCCTTTTATGTTTTGAGAGACTGATTTGAGCTGTATGGTGTCATGTTGAATTGTTTTATATTTGATTATCTGAGTGTTTATTCCTTGTAACCATTGTCCCTGATTGGTTAGGTCTACTTGTACACTCAGTGAAAAATTGGTTAAACTGTTTCCTTCAACTCTGCAACTGATAACCAACAAACTTTGGCAACAACTGTAAATTGATCCTCACAACCACTTGATGAAGGAGCAGTGCCCTGAAAGCTGTAGGACTATAACCTGGTGAGGTGTGATTTTTAACTTTGTCCATTCCAGTTCAATACTGGCACCTCCACACCATTTTCAGGAAGTACAAGCAGCCCCAAGAAATCAACAATTTGGCTTGTTGTTCATGATCTACTTAGTAAATTGTCAGAAAATACAATCATAAATTAAAAACCCATCACTTGAGTCATTGGCATTCTGGACAAGTTGTTTACAAACTAGGGTTTGCTGGAGGCTATATTTACAGACAATGGATCTCCATTTGTCTCCAGTCAGTTCATGGAGTTTCTAGCAAGCTATGGAATCTCCTCCACCATCATATAACCCACAATCAAAAATGGTGTATGTTATGATCCCAACTGATGTTATTATTGGGCACATCAGACCCCCGAGTTAAATTTTGCTTAATAGATCAATTTTTTTGTTTCTGAAACACGACATACAAAATGTTGCAAATTTAGATTTTAACAACAAAACAGAATTTCATTTGAAAACATGAAGATAAAATATAGCAAACTGTACTCTTTACATATAGCACATTTTTAAAGGTTTATTAAACATATAGTAAAATACAATCCCATGTTCATCATCACTTTGCAGTATACAATTACCAAAGAGAGTTTCCTTCTCGAACACATCTACAAGTTTGACTAAACTGTTTCCTTTAATTCACAGTCTTGAGAATTTAATAGCTCTTTTCTTGATCAGTCACACAGCTGAGCTTAAATTTTTTTAGCTTCAGATAACCTCTTCAGGATTCCAAGCAAACACTTATAGAGGAACTCATGCAGGACAATAGCCATTCATTGAATGAGCGTAGCAAAGTAAAAGCAGAATTACTTGCAAAGTGACAAGGCAAAGCAATAGTAACTTTAACAAATGAATGGGTGAAAGCGAACCACAATTTCAAGTTGGAAATTTGTGTATGTATTACATGCTAAAATTGCGAATAGGATTTTGTGCATTTGGATATTTACCAAAGCAGATAAAGTGGTTGCTTAGCCCCATAACTTATCTGTCGCGTGACAGCACTAAGTACAACATGAGGTGCTTGATAGTGAACAGATCTGGATATTTTGAGAACAGTGATTCTGAGGATATATTTCCTTTTCTAGTGAACATCTTGTCATGTTGAAGGCCCACAGCCTCAGATTCACAGATTTAAGCAAAGTTATCAGAGACATTCCTACTTCAAATATACTTTCTGTACTTGGGGAAAATAGACAAACTGGCATCTGAGTAAAGAACTGATGAAAAATTATTTGTTGTTTAGGATTTTTAATTTAAAGTCTTTACTTTTCAAAAGGGGAAAGGATGTAGCATTCAATTGTTCGGTTTTTGATTATGCAAGACTGTTTACTATTGAGGCTTACCATGCTTGGTAAAAACAAGGACTGCAGATGTTGGAAACCAGAGTCTAGATTAGAGTGGTGCTGGAAAAGCACAGCAGGTCAGGCAGCAACCGAGGAGCAGGAACATTGTTTTGTTAAGCTTTGTTATGGATGTAGGAAAAGTAAACAAGGAGAAAAAGTTGGAAAATAGAGCTGAAACAGAGAATTTTAAAACACTATAAATAAAACTTGCTGGGAAGATCTGTGGTTCCAGTGCTCACTGCAGTGCATTAGAGAAGCCGTAAGATAATGGTGAAGCTCCTTGAATATTTGAGGCCAATGTGTGTGTGGAGAAAGGTTAAGTGCTTTGGCTGCAGTTTGGTCATGGACAACATGGAAGTCATTCAGAGGAAGCAGTGAGCTGAACCTGCCAGGCACCCATTCTGGTTTCCATGTTGGGTTTTCCTGACAGCTAGTTTGTAGGATTAATGTAGTGAGGTAGGAAGCAGGATAATAATTAGGTGAACTGACCTGTCAACAGGGAGGTTAAAAAAAAATTAATCCCTGTCAATTGGAATCCCACTGTGCTACTTGTGAAAGATAAAGCAAAGTCATTGTCATGTTGAAGTGGGCATTGCTAGATGTTTAGCCTGATCCTGCCACACATCTCATTATAGCTAATGTCATTCAGACCCTGATAAAATTCTGCCCACAGTTTCCAAATGTGAAAATTGGAGGAACGTTCAATATAGAGAAGGATTGTAACAAATTACATTAAGACATTAATAAACTTGCAGAATGGACAAATAGTTGACCAAGAAGTTTAATACAGATAAATGAGTTATTTGATAGGAACAATAACAAAACCACTTAATTATTACTTGGAAGTCCAAGTCCAAGTGGGTTAGAAAAACAAGGGAATTTTGAAATACAAATACAGTCACTGAATCACTGAAAGTAGTGCCACAGATTAGGAAGGTCATGAAAAAAACCGAGCATTAGGCCATTTAGCATTTTTCATTGGTAGACTTGGAAAGTAGTGAAATTATACTTAACTAACATCAAACCTTTGTTGAACCACACTTATAGCATTGTCTACAGTCCTGGTCATCAATGATGTAGAGACACTGGAGATGTTGCAGAGAAGATTTACAACGATGTTATCAAAAATGCATGAGTATACCTCAGGAAAGGATTGACAAACTGGTCATTTGTCTCTTAGGAAAAAAAAGACTGAGAGCTGACAAAGCTAAAATTAAAATCTTTGAAATTATATAAGGTTTTGACATAATGAGCACAGAAAGAATGTTTCCTCTTGTGAACAAGGGAATTATTAGAAGCTATTCAACATAAGACGCTTGTCAAGAATTCTTGTCAGGAACTCAGACAAACATCTTCACTCAAAGAGTGGTGAGAATGTAGTACTTGCTTACATAGAGAGTGATTGACATAAAACAATGGAGATATGTTTAAGGGGAAGCTAGGTAAATATATGATGGAGCAAGAACTGGAGGGTTTCAATGAGAGGTTTAGATGATATTTGCGAGGAGGCTCAAGTGATGTGTTAATGCCAGCTTGTGTTAATACCAGCATGCATTTGTTACACCGCCTGGCTTGTTTCTATGCTATATGTCCCATGGAATTCTGTGTGAGGTCTTTTCACTTAATCTATGCTTTGTATTTCATCACTCTCCTCCCTTGCCAAGACTTGTCCAAAGCTCACTAATGTGTGATCTTGATGTTGAAGCTTACAAAAGCTGAAATTTATTCTGATGTACAAGCACTCGCCTTTAAGTGGTGCTCTTAATAGAAGACCCAGTAAATGAGTAGATTACATGTAACATGACAATAATATTCATAGTCCCTTGGATCAAAATGACAACCAATTGTATTCCACTGCTGTCTTAATGGAATAATGATGTGATGGATTGGCATAAAACTACAGTTTTAATCATTCAAACAGCAATGAAACAAGTGGTAGCAATGTAAATTAGATTCTAAAACACACTTGAGTTGATCTGTTAAGTGGTATGAGGAGATCATTTTAAAATCTGTTTTCACTGATTCCTCAGAACCCAGAACTAAACATGACAAATACCTGAAGCTGATTTGCTGGGGCCCCGAAAGGCAATAACTAGAGTGGGAAGGCTCCAAATTACCAGTGCTGGATGCTGTGTTTGCTGTAGTTGCACACAATGTATAGTGCCAGGCATTTTGGTGCTGTTGAGTTTGAGGTGAGGAAGGTCACTGGGCTGAGGCACATTGACAGCCTTGTGAAAGGTGAAAATAGCAAAGAACAGTGGATGCTGGAAATCAGAAACAAAATCAGAAATTGCTGAAGAAACTCAGCAGGTCCAGCAGCAAATGTACAGAGAAAGCAGAGTTAATGTTTTGGATTCAGTCACCCTCCTTCAGAACATGCCAGGCCTGCTGAGTTTTTACAGCAATTTCTGACTTTGCTGCTTAGGGTGAATTTATTAGGTTGACTGGGATTTTTCAATTGACCTCTCGCTTCTTAGATAAGATTCAGGTTGATTAACTGCCTGGTCCTGTTAGCAGGCTGATAGACCACTGTGCCTTCCTGATGGAAGTACAATCTGTACAGGGGCTTTTCCACACCATCTCAGCCACATATGGCCGAGCTACATTTTCTGTGTGTTTTTATTTTAATTTTATAAAAAGAGCTTTTACTTAAATGTTCCTCTGTAGCAGGAAGACTTCAATTCTCCAGCTTTGGGACCTCACCTCACACTTCCATAAGAATTTAAACCTGAGAATCTTCATGTTAGTCAGTTCCCATCCATTGTCCACAAGCAGGTGTATGGCCATGAAACAAACCCTGCTCCTGTTTGCAAAAAAAAAAATCAGCTTCTGGTTTCTTTCTCATTTCTCAGGCTAGAGTTCTTAAAATTACAGCAAACTTTATTTCAACAGGTACTCTTTATGAACTGGCAAATATTATGTACTCCAAATACTGCAAAGTTTACTGTGCTATTCTGTCTAATCATCATAGTTTTAAAATTTACTGACCTCAATGTAAACACACTTGTTCAATCAAATGGCCACACAAAATATCAACACTTAGTTCAATTTCATGTCAGTTTCTCCTCAAACACTGTGATCGACTGCGTTGTCAGTTGAAAGAGTGAGTTGGAAGTTTCTCCGCCGGTAAATTTCATTTAAGTCAAAGTTGCAATATTATTTAAGTGAGTAATGCTGTAATTAAATTATAACATTCATGCCCATACCCTCTGCATTACATTTCTGTTACTTGGTGTGTGTTTTTATATTAATTATGTAGAACTCTTGGTCATCTGGAATATTTGATTAATTGACATACTCCAGCCCGTAGATATTGGATAATAAAAAGTATACTATGGTTGTTTTACAATTAAGTCCCTCACTCCATCTTTATCAGTTTCCGAATCCATGTGTTACCTCAGTTGTGAAGCATCCTGTAGTCAGCCATTCAAACCCCATGTTCACATTATGGACACACACTCAAATGGTTTGCATGAGTAGTTTCTGAGATGTCGGTTTTTAAGGGGTGATAAGGGTAGGTGTGGCTAGCCTAATAGCTTGATAACGCCAGAATGTGGAGGCCCTCCTGATTGTTTTGGCAAAGCTTCATTGTAAGGTCTTTAAGTTTCACCTTCCAGCTGTCCAAAAGGACAGGCTGGGCTGAGCATAGCAAGAGTGGAGGGTACTGGACTGACCCATGATTGAGAAGACAAGAGGTATGTCCAAGGGGTAGGAGGGAGAATGCAGGTCTAGGGTGGCATGGAATGCTATGAACCTGGGCTCAGGTGGCTGAAGGCATCCCAAAAGGCTCATTTGGGGAAGGAAATAATTGCTCCTTGAAATAATTGCACACAGACCAATACTCCATCACCAAGTCCCCCTTTATTTACATGTGCACAGTGCAAGGCTCTGATCAGCCAACTCAGAGCTAGTCCCTCAACTATGGAGACCTTCTGAATGTCCTGTTTATTTCTTTCTTTTTCTTTTTTTTTTAGCAATGCTAACCACTGTGCAACCATGCCGCCCCATCCCCTGTTTATTTTTTTTGTTTTTTTTCCTTTTTTTTATATATTAAACCCCCACACTACCGCCTAACTGAGGTAGTGCTTATTTTTCCCCCAGCACCCATAGTGTGTGTGTGTGCAGGTGTGAGACACAAAGTGCACAAATCTTTATTCGATTTCCACCACCAGGAAAATAGGAAAACACCCGAGTGGCCAGTGACAAGCAGTGCCCCTCACAAAGGGCAATGGAATGTCCTGTTTATATCTGTCAGCCAAGGTTCCCGAATTGGCCCAGGGTTAATGCCTTAATCAAGAATCTCATAATCAATGAGATCCACATGACCCTGCTTCCAATCACTAGACTCCTGTTAAAAAAAGGACTTAGAATAATCACTTACCTTGGGAACTGCCAGCTACTATTTGAAACCACTGTGACTCCCACAATTTGGTTTCTCACTACAACTTTGATTAAATTTAGGTTATAGTGCTGATCACAATAGAATGTTACTTTTACCTCATATTAGGGGCCATCTGCCCTTTATAGGAGCTTCACACCCTCTCCTCTTTTGCCTGGATTCCTTTTTCATTCGAAGAGTTGAGAATGATGTCATGTAGTCTGATCCTAATATTTTAATGATGACAGTTCTTCAAAGTCCCTCTCTTCCCCCACTTTGCCTGGGGGAGTATGCGTTTAAAATTGAACCCTGGTGTCTCAAGATTTTCTTTGTGATATTGTCGGTGAAAATTATTTGAGTCTTTATTTCTCCAAATCAGAAATAAGTGAAAAATTTGGATCTGTGAGGAATCGCTTCATGAGTTTTTGCCTTGCCACTGGGAGATTCACAAAATTGCAAGTGCAATTAAAAATCAGGAATTCAGATGCTAGTTCTCTATAGCTTTGTGTCATGTTTGAATGTTGGGAAAGAAAACTCTTGAAAAATACCCTTTCTGAATATTGCAACGAGAAACTGTGCTGACCACATGGCACTGAATGTCTCCTTAGTTCAGTCCCCCAGTTCCTTCTCTTGCTAACCATACTTAAACCACTAAACTCAAAACCCGTAGAATTCTGCCAGCACCAAGTGAAATATGAGGAGTCATAATGAATCCAAACAGATAGGATAAACCTATCATGGATTGAAATGGTTGAATGTTCTGTAGTTTTGTTTTAGAAAACGTGCTTAGTGAACAAGATGACAAGTCTATGCAGAATAATAACGCTGATCTCACCTACAATTCCTGCCTTTTCATTTATTAATTCTATTTTACATTTATGTCATGAGCTGATTCACCTGAGTATATGAAAAAAAATCTCTTAAAAGTCTGACATATAATCATTTGGATAATCAGGCCATTGGAAATCATTCATGAAATTATAGTATATAATGTAGAAAAATAATTTGCTGATATTTTTCATTTTAGATGTCAAAGCAATAAAATGAAAATGTAACCTTTAATTAAATACATAATTTCATACATTCTAGACAGTAAAATTGTAATTTATTAGCCTCCTTTTGTAAGTTACAAGCGTGCAAAAAACACAAGGCATCTCCCAGTGGCACTGTTAATCTAGGGTAATTAACAGTCATTAAATGTATGTGTTAGGAAGATTAATAAAAGTGTGAACTAGATAATTACACTCATTGTTCAGTCTTGTATTCATTAAGAACAGTGGTGAGGATTTAAATTACTCTTTTTATATTAGAAGTATATTAACAAAATCAAATGAATTATTAATGCCACAAGGACACACTTCGTCAAAAATGTATTTAATGATATTTGATTAGAATGGAACACATATCTTTGTCAGCAGGATGTAAAGTTATATAGGTTTTTGCACAAAGTCAAGTAAACATCTCGTCAGAATGTAAATGATTGCTCTGGTTCCTTTACCAGACAGCTGTTTGGGTAAATTAAATGGGGCAGTATTACGGGCAATATATCCCATCTAACTAGACTTATTCTATCCAGATGACTCCAAAGCTGTCACTGACCCAACAGTAATAAATGATTTGCCTCCAGATATTAAGGCTGATGACAACTCAACACTTCAGCTAGACCAGCAATGGAATTCTTTCCTATTGCTTTCTGGTTTGTGTGTCACAGGTTAACAATTGGCGAATACATGCAAACAGCAAGGAAAAATAACCACACCGAGGAGTACAATATTGTTTTCGTAATTAATTCAGTCCTGAACGATAGTTCTACCATATAAATATGGATGATTATTCTGCACTGGAAATTTCACAGCAATTTTACAGAATACCTTCTTCAGTTGCAAGTGTGCTAAAGGTTTAGAAGTGCAGGCCAAATCAGAACAGCAAGTACAAAAAAGCAAATGCAGAGGGGAAGGGGAAAGTTGATCTTTATCTGAAATGGACATAAAGTCAATAGCAATGCTATACTAGATGTCCAAGGATAGCATGGGATAGGTTGAGAGTATGGCTGCACTGCATTTATTGGATGGCAACCATATTGAGATGATTGGCCGTTTGTGCTTTTTTGGTGGAACTGAGTAAGGATCTTGTGGGCATGGAGTGGTGTCAAACGGATGGACAGTGAGCAAGAGCATCTTTCTTGGAGCTGAAGGATTCCAGCCCTTCTGGGCCTTCTTGTGAACAGAATGAAACACGTTTGAAGAAGGTTCACAGGACTCCAGGCGTTAACTCTGTTTTCTTTCAATCCATGGTAGGTGTTGCTAAACTTACTGAGTTTTTCCAGCAATTCCTGTTTTTACTTGAAACATTTATTTTGGTATTTTCTGAGCATAGAGACATAGGAACATGGAAATTAGGAACAGGAATAGGCCATTCAGCTCTTGAAGCTTGCATGTCATTCAATATCATCATGACTGATCATCCAACTCAATACCCTGTTTGTGCTTGCACCCCATACCCTTTGCTCCCTTTGGCCCTAAAAACTATAGGGCCAAGGGCAAAAACATGACCATTTTTTGCCTTGACCATTTTCTGTGGTGAAGTATTCCACAGGCTCACTGTTCTCTGGGTCAAGAAATTTCTTTTCATCAGTTTTAAATGGCCTAACCTGTATGTTATGACATGGAGTAAACCCTTCTGGTTAATTTACACCAGCAACATAGAAAAGATTTATTCCATGCAGTAATCTGGAAAATCTGTGTGGCCAAGAACTACTTAAAGCAAAAATTTACAACTTTATTTCTTAAAGCATAACAGAGTATAATTAACTAACAGCTATTTACAACTCTGTCCTCTAACTTATCTTTTACTTTCGCCTCTACAATATTAGTCTGATTAAAAATCCCGACTCAGATTGTGAAACAAAACTTCTTATTTCAAAACCAGGCAGCTTTTGGTTCTTTTCTATATTCCTGTTTTCTTCTTGGGGATTCTACTTCATAGGTTACTGATCAATAAAGGTACCTTTCTATGAGAGCTATTTTTCTGGCAGTCTTTATGTGCTGGCGTGGCAGTTCTCCTCTCAACTGTTCAATTTTCCCCAGTCTCATACCCAAAAACTTTGAATTGTGTCACTTTTAAGATTGTCAATATACTAAATTCAAATTTGATTGGAGTTGGTATTTTTCAGGGTATAATTTAAACTGATTGGCTTAATTCAAATCTGCTTTGTCATGTCCAGGCAACCCAGCTAATCTAGCTTTTGGCCAAGTGTTACATTGTTACCTTTTTGAGAACACTTGGTACTGTGTCAGGTAGTTCTGCTAGCTTCTAACTCTCTTAAAGGTACAGTACACCCACACCTTCGTAACTCATGCTTCTGGGCTCCCCAGTCATTGGAAACATTCTTTCTGTTTCTACTCTGTCAAGAATTTTATCGATTTCTATGAGATCTCCCCCTCATGCTTCTAAGCTCCTGAGAACATCGTCCTAACTGATACAGTCTCTTTTTATACTTCAGTTCTGCCATCTCAAGAATCAGTTTGGTGAATGTTCATTGCACTCCCTCCATAGCCAGAACATCCTTCATCCTTTCTCAGATAAGGGAACCAAAATTGTGCACAATACTGCAGGAGTGGTCTGACTAATACCTTGTACAGTTGCAGCTAGACATCCCTGCTCCTATATTCAAATCTTCTTGCTGTCAAGGCTAACTTACTATTTGCCTTCTTCACTGCCTGCTGCATCTGCATGCTTACTTTCAGTGACTGGTGTACGAGGACACCCAGGATTCCTTGCAACTGCCTCTTTCTCAATCTGATGTTATGCCTTCCTGCTTTCGCTACCTACATGGACAATATCACATTTATTCACACACATATTTGCCTACTCACCTGACTTTTCCAAAGTTCTGAAACTATCCTATTAAAAACCACTGGTTAAGCTGCATACCACCTAATACTGAAACTTGTACACTCAAATGTACCCGAAAATTATAACATGTTTTCTGCAATCCAGTCGAAACTCCAATTTGAACATTTAAACAATCTAGAGTTGCCTTGGCTGAGTGAGTTCCCTGTCATAAAGTTCGATAAGAGGGGCCTTGGACACCAATGGAGAAGATGGGACCCACTGAACTCAAATGCGAGCCTCAAGAGAGGAAACAGATGTATATTCAAGATTAGCTCTCTGAGGCTAAATTGAAGAGATTTGACTCCATTAAGAAATGGAGAGCTTGCAAGTCCAAATAACATAATTTTGGCTGTGAAATTATTTCAACAACCATATGCAATGAAATAAATTGTATATAATAAAGATAAAGCAGATGTGAGAATTTGTTGTTCCCAAATTGACTGCCACATCCTCACATTATAAGAAGTACTCTCTTGATTGTAAAATGCTTTGTGACATGCAGAGGTCATGAGGAGTGCTTTATAAGTGTGATTTCTTAATATAAAAGTAAATAAAGAAAAATGGTCATAAATAAAGAATATTGTTAGATCTAAGAGTTGCTGGAGATAAGAATGATCAGCAGAATAAAAAGAAAATAGAGGCCAACAGACTATGGATAAACTTGCAGATACAAATTATATTAGTGTTCACTTCATGCTTTCATATGTCAAATATCTCAAAGAATTCCAGTCAATGAATTATATTTGGATTATGATGAAATATAGCAGTCATTTTGTTTCAGTAAAGACCAACCATGACTGTTATAGCCATAATGTTTGTTTTAGGAAGTAGTGAAAC
Organism: Hemiscyllium ocellatum; assembly: GCF_020745735.1. Taxonomy (NCBI): domain Eukaryota; kingdom Metazoa; phylum Chordata; class Chondrichthyes; order Orectolobiformes; family Hemiscylliidae; genus Hemiscyllium; species Hemiscyllium ocellatum. The sequence goes on along the minus strand of NC_083412.1, from coordinate 42,449,239 downwards.
AGGTATGGAGATTTTTGATAAAAGGTGTGAAAGCAAAACACAGATTTTACCTTGCACATACTGAATCCACATAGTCCCACAGGCTGGAGTCATACCTAGTGCAAAGGCTAACAGTTGTGTTTGGTGGAGGTCAATCATCCCTGCTATAGAGCATTACTACACGAGTTCCTCAGTGTCGTCTCCTTGGCCTCACTGCTTCATGAGGATCTTCCCGAGCTCATCAGGTGAGAGGTGGGAATGTTCACTGGTGATTGTACAATGTTTAACTTCATTTGCAACTCCTCACATACTGAAAGGAGAAAATTTGGACAACACTCGGGCTTGGCTGATAACTGGCAAATAATATCCATGTCATGCAAGTGCCAGGCAATGACCATCTCCAATAAGAGAGAATCTGTCCATCACTTCTTGATATTCAATGGTGGTACAATCAAGGAGCTTTGCACTATCAATATCCTGAGTGTTGGCATTGATCAGAAACAGAACTTCACTAGCCATATAAATGCTATAGCTACAAGAGCAGATCAAAGGCTGGGAATTCTGCAGCAAACCTCCCAACTCCTGTACTCAATACTCTGACCAATTAAGGAAAGCATACCAAATACCTTATTCATTATCCTATCTACTTGTGACTCCACTTTCAAGGAGCTATGAACCTGCACTTCAAGGTCTCTTTGTTTAGCAACACTCCCTAGGACCTTACCATTAAGTGTATAAGTCCTGCTAAGATTTGCTTTCCCAAAATGCAGCACCTCACACTTATCTGAATTAAACTCCATCTGCCACCTCTCAGCCCATTGGCCCATCTGGTAAAGATCCTGTTGTAATCTGAGGTAACCCTCTTCGCTGTCCACTACACCTCCAATTTTGGTGTCATCTGCAAACTTACTAACTGTACCTCTTATGCTCTCATCCAAATCATTTATGTAAATGACAAAAAGTAGAGGGCCCAGCACCGATCCTTGTGGCACTCCACTGGTCACAGGCCTCCAGTCTGAAAAACAACCCTCCACCACACCCTCTGTCTTCTACCTTTGAGCTAGTTCTGTATCCAAATAACTAGTTCTCCCTGTATTCCATGAAATCTAACCTTGCTAATCAATCTCACATGGGGGACCGTGTCGAACGCGATCACATCTATTGCTCTGCCCTCATCAATCGTCTTTGTTACTTCTTCAAAAAACTCAATCAAGTTTTTGAGACACGATTTCCCACGCACAAAGCCATGTTGACTATCCCGAATCAGTCCTTGCCTTTCCAAATACATGTACATCCTGTCCTCCTCTATAATCTGGACATTTTGCAAGATGTCACCATCTATTTCCCTACAGTCTATATCTTCCATATCCTTTTCCACAGTAAATACTGATGCAAAATATTCATTTAGTATATCCATTTTCTGTGGCTCCACACAAATACTGCCTTGCTGATCTTTGAGGTGCCCTATTCTCTCCCTAGTTACCCTTTTGTCCTTAATATATTTGTGAAACCCCTTTGAATTCTCCTTAATTCTATTTGTCAAAGCTATCTCATGTCCCCATTTTGCCCTCCTGATTTCCCTCTTAAGTATACTCCTCCCTCCTTTATATTCTTCGAAGGATTCACTCGATCTATCCTGTCTGTACCTGACATATGCTTCCTTCTTTTTCTTAAGCAAACCTTCAATTTCTTTAGTCATCCAGCATTCCCTATACCTACCAGCCGTCCCTTTCACCCTGATAGTAATATACTTTCTCTGGATTCTTGTTATCTCATTTCTGAAGGCTTCCCATTTTCCAGCTGTCCTTTTACCTGAGAACATCTGCCTCCAATTAGCTTTTGAAAGTTCTTGCTTAATGCCGTCAAAATTGGCCTTTCTCCAATTTGGAACTTCAACTTTTAGATCTGGTCTATCCTTTTCCATCACGATTTTAAAACAAATAGAATTATGGTCGCTGGTCCCAAAGTGCTCCCTCACTGACATCTCAGTCACCTGCCTGACTTATTTCCCAAGAGTAGGTACATCCACATACTGAATCAGAAAATTGTCTTGTGCACACTAATGAAATTCCTCTCCATCTAAACCTTTAACACTATGGCAGTCCCAGTCGATGTTTGGAAAGTTAAAATCCCCGACCATAACTACCCTATTATTCCTCCAGATAGCTGAGATCTCCTTACAAGTTTGTTTCTCAATTTCCCTCTGACTATTGGGGGGTCTATAATACAATCCCAAAAAGGTGATCATCCCTTTCTTATTTGTCAGTTCCACCCAAATAACTTCCCTGGATGTATTTCCGGGAATATCCTCCCTCAGCACAGCTGCAATGCTATACCTTATCAAAAATGCCACTCTCCCTCCTCTTTTACCTCCCTTTCTATCCTTACTGTAGCATTTGTATCCTGGAACATTCAGCTGCCAGTCCTGCCCATCCCTGAGCTATGTTTCCGTAATTGCTATGATATCCCAGTCCCATGTTCCTAACCATACCCTGAGTTCATCTGCCTTCCCTGTTGGGCCCCCTGCATTGAAATAAATGCAGTTTAATTTACTAGTCCTACCTTGTCCCTGCCTGCCCTGACTGTTTGACTCACTTCTGTTCTCAGCTTTACCCGTCTTAGATCGATCTCTTCCCTCACTATCTCCCTGGGTCCCAACCCTGCCCACCCACCCCCACCCCTACCTTACTAGTTTAAATCCTCCCAAGCAGTTCTAGCAAATTTCCCTGCCAGTATATTAGCCCCCTTACAATTTAGGTCCAATCTGTCCTTCTTATACAGGTCACTTCTACCCCAAAAGAGATCCAATGATCCAAAAATGTGAATCCTTCTTCCATACACTAGCTCCTGAGCCATGCATTGATCTGCTCTATCCTGTTCCTGCCCTCACTAGCTCGTAGCACTGGGAGTAATCCAGATATTACTACCCTTGAGGACCTCCTTTTCAAATTTCTACCTAACTCTCTGTAATCTCCCTTCAGAGTCTCAACCTTTTCCCTTCCAATGTTGTTGATTCCAATGTGGACAATGACCTCCTGCTGGCCCCTCTCCCCCATGAGAACATTCTGCACCCTCTCTGAGACATCCTTGATCCGGGCACCAGGGAAACAACACACCATTCTGCTTTTTCTCTGCTGGCCACAGAAACATCTGTCTCTTCCTCTGACTACAGAATCCCCAAACACAATTGATTTCTTGGAAGCCGGCATACTCCTCGTTGCATTAGAGTCATCTCAACACCAGAAACTTGGCTGTTTGTGCTACATTCCCCTGAGAATCCATCACCCCTACATTTTCCAAAACAGCATACCTGTTTGAAATGGGTATATCCACAAAAGACTCCTGCTCTAGCTGCCTACCTCTCTTAGCCTTCCTGGAGTTAACCCATCTATGTGACTGTATCTGAGACTTTCCCCCCTTTCTATAGCTGCCATCCATCACATACTGTTGCCGCTGCAAATTCCTCATCACTTCTACCTGTCTCTCTAACCGATCCATTCGATCTGATAAGATTCGCATCCAATAGCATTTATGGCAGATATAATCCGCAGTCACCTTTAAACTCTCTTTAAACTCTCACATCTGACAAGAAGTACATATCACTGCAAAGGCCATTTTTGCTCCTTCACAATCTACAGTTCCAGAAAATAACACTGTCTTATTCCTCTACAAACACTGCCCCAGGTTAAATTAATACCTATGGCTTATATTTTAAGTTTAATCAAGAGACTCATCTCCAAAAACATATAATCAAGAAAGAATCCACTGTACCCACTACTGCAGCCTTTCTCTTGGACAGTCTTAAAACAACAATTAACTTATCTGATTCTGTGCTGTGAACTTCACCCAACAGATCCTCCAAGATTAGTTGTGAATTTCACTGTTTGTTAATGTTCCCAGATGCACTCCAATGTCCAGCGATACACAAATTCACACAGCAAAGGTAGCAAGGTTTCTCTGTGCAGGGTTTCTCTCTGTCTCTCCTACACTGTCCTCACCATGTGCTTCCTTTGTCTGCTCTTCTCCCTTTTAAACTGCTGTTGTTTTGACTTTTTTTTTCCAAAGTTCCAAAACAATGCAAAATAAAACAGTAATTGCTGCTCCTGGAATTCGAGGAAATCACCTCCAACACCTAAAATTCTCAAAAAAAGGAGCAGCTCTTACAGCCAAAAATTTTTCCCGTCCTCCATCTTGGTCATGTTGCGGCTGTACAGGAAACATTGGTTAGGCCACTGTTGGAATATTGTGTGCAATTCTGGTCTGCTTCCTATCGGAAAGATGTTGTGAAACTTGAAAGCGTTCAGAAAAGATTTACAAGGATGTTGCCAGGGTTGGAGGCTCTGAACTACAGGGAGAGGCTGAACAGACTGGGGATGTTTTCTCTGGAGCGTCGGAGGCTGAGGGGTGACCTTATAGAGGTTTACAAAATTATGAAGGGCATGGATAGGATAAATAGATGAAGTCTTTTCCCTGGGGTCAGGGAGTCCAGAACTAGAAGGCATAGGTTTAGGTTGAGAGGGGAAAGATATAAAAGAGTCCAAAGGGGCAACATTTTCACGCAGAGGGTGGTACATGTATGGAATGAGCTGCCAGAGGATGTGGTGGAGGCTGGTACAATTGTAACATTTAAGAGGCATTTGGATATGTAAATGAATAGGAAGGGTTTGGAGGGATATGGGCCAGGCACTGGCAGGTGGGACTAGATTGGTTGGGATAACTGGTTGGCATGGACGGGTTGGATCGAAGGATCTGTTTCCATATTGTACATCTCCATGACTCTAAGTAACTCACATCCTGACTCCTCAAAATCTGTTAACCATCTACAAGGCAAAAGTCAGGAGTGTTGTAATGGAATATGCTTCATTTGTCTGGATAAGTGCAGCTCCAGTAACATTCAAGAAACCTGACACCATCCAGGACACACCTAGTTGCTTGGGACCTCATCTAACATCTTAAACATTCACTCACTCCAATACTGTTGCATTGTGGCAGCAGCGCATACCATCTGTAAGCATCTTACTAAGGCTCCTGAGGCAACACTTTCCAAATCTGCAAACTCTACGACTTAGGGGGACCAGGACAGCAGATATGTGGGACCACCACCATCTGTACTCTTGTCTCCAAGCCACACATTATCCTGAACTGGAACTATGTCATTATTCTTTCACCTTCACTGAGTCAAAAGCCTGGATTCATTCCCAAACAACTTTGGTTGTACTTATATCACATAGACTCCAGTGGTGCAAGAAGGCAGCTTTTCACTACCTTTCCAAGGACAGTTCAGGATAGATAGTAAACGATGAAATTGTCAGTGATGCACACATCCTAGGAATGAGTAAGAAAACAAAATGTCCTGCAAGTGATTACTGCAATCAAAGTACTATGGCTCAAAGGGTCCATTTTCTGTCACGCTGAAGAGCACCTTAGGAAAGTACTATTGTTCTTGGACTCTCCGAGAGCAAAGTTCACTACTTGATAGTCCACTGGCCAAAAGTCGACTAGACAATGAAAATGTTAGCTCTAACTTCTCTATTAACAAGAAGAAAGCTCAGCTCCCTTTTGCAGCTGAGATAAGGGTATGCCAATGTATTCCAATCACAATGAGTATTGTTTAATGAATGCCAGGAAACAGACTAATATCAAGCAGCATTAAGTGGAGGATTACCAACTCAAACCATCTTTGCCAGAATAGGAACCCACTCATTAAGAGCAATGAGTGTAGCTGATATAACCATGAGTATGCAGATTTTTGAGAAAACAATCATGATCCATTAAAAAAAACCAATGAGACACGTAACCAACTAATCTGTTAGTGGGATTGGTTGAAGGAACAATATCAGCTGGTGCATCTGGAATGTTCTCCAAATACTGCTTTGGAGTCTTTAACTTCTGAACTAATGCAACAAGCGAGATCTTGAGCCCCATTTTGATTACAGTTTAAATTTGCAGAGGCAGAAGAAATCCTAGCTTTCTGATCCTGAGGTTTAAAAATGGTTATTTGTACTTCTTGCTTTTGATCTGGAAGCAGAAGGCTGGATTGGGCCTGGTTACCTGGGACAAGTGTAGAAAGCTGTTGGTTGCTAAGGCTGATTGGGAGGAATGTCTGCCTGAGGACTTCTGCATTGTTCAAAGATTAAAAATAAAAATTGAAACATGAACCATCCCTCCTGCATTGTAAACAACAGTATTGTCAGTTCAGTTGGAACAGTTTAAATTTATGTATGGAGTTCATATCCAAGTAAGATAATAATGGATCCAAAAATGCAAATTTGGAAACAAAGGGATAAATGGGTGAAAATATCCTCCAATTAATCTTATTGTGTGAGTATACAAGTGTAATGCTGCCAAACATGAGAGGTGCTTTGTTTATTTGAAAAAGAATAGTTACTTTCATCCAAGTGTTTGAGCATAGTTTCACTTACATAAGTTTTTTTTAACTTGCTCATGAAGGTCAGCATCACAGGTTAGACTAGCATTTATTTCCCATTCCTAATTGCTGGAAGTGCAGTTAAGAATCAATCACATTGTTTGGGTCTTGAATCACAAATAAGTCACACCAGTAAGGATGCAGTTTTGTTTCCAAAAAGGACATTCAATTGCTTCATCAATGACCTTCCCTCCATCATAAGATCGCAAGTGGAGATGTTTGCTCATGTTTGCACAATATTCAGCACCATTCACAACTCCTTAAATACTGAAGGAGTCCGTGTTCAACTGCAACAAGGTGTGAACAATATCCAGCCTTGAGCTGAGTGGCCAGTAACACTTGCGCCAAACAAATGCCAGGCAATAACTATTGCCTATAAGATACAATCTAACGATTGCCCCTTGACATTCAATGGTGTTACCATCATTGAATGCCCCAATCATTGATGAGAAACTTAAATGAGAACTTGCCATATAAATATGGAGGCTACAAGAGCAAGTCAAAGGCTAGGAATACTGCAGTGAGTAATTCACTTCCTTACCTACAAGACATAAGTCAGGAGTGTGATTGAATCCACCCCACTTACCTTGATGGATGCAGCTCCAACAACACCAAAGAAGTTTGGCACCATCCAGGACAAGGAAACCTGCTCGATTGGCACTACATCAACTCGCTGCCTCCATTCCTGATGAAGAGCTTTTGCCCAAAATGTCGATTTTCCTGTGCCTTGGATGCTGCCACACCTGCTGTGCTTTTCCAGCACAACTCTAATCTAGACTCTGGTTTCCAGCATCTGCAGTCTTCACTTTTGCCTAGTTGATTTTAACCTTAATGCAAATGCCTACCTTGAAGAAGTTCTCCTCTCTGCACAAGAATCTCAGTGAGTGTTTCTCTCTCACTGCAACCCCCAGGTCATCTCCTCTGCTCTGAAAGTCTTCAACCTGCTGTGCTTTTCCAGCACCACTCTAATCTAGACTCTGGTTTCCAGCATCTGCAGTCCTCACTTTTGCCTACTACATCAACAAACATCTACTCCCTCCACTGACACTTATTAGCAGCAGTGTGAACTATCTACAAGATGCACTGAAGAAATTCACCAAAGATCCTTGGACAGCACCTTCCAAACCCACAACCACTTCCATCTAGAAGAACAAGGACAACACATACATGGGAACCACCTGTGATGCCCTTCGAGTCACTCACCATCCTGACTTGGAAATCTATTGCCGTTCCTTTACTGTCACTGGGTGAAAATTCTGGAATTCCCTCCCTAAGTTTATTGTGGACTGCAACAATTTAAAAGGGCAGCTCACCACCACCTTCGCAAGGGTAATTAGAGACAAGCACTAAATGCTGGCCAGCCTGTGACACCCAAATGCCATAAATGAATAAAAAAATTTGTAAACCAGACTGGTTTTTACAACAATTGACAGTAGTCACATTGTTACATTTTAAACTAGATTTCAAATTTCATTATTTGCCATTGTGACATTTGAACTCAAGTCTCAAAACATTAGTCTGGGTATCTGGATTACTACTCTCGTGATATCACCACTGTACTACACGACTAGCATGTTGTTATATATAAAATACTGTGTACACCCTTGTGTTCTGCTAGTTTTATGTGAACCTTCTGAGAAGGGTACTGTCTGATCTGTGACTTCATGTTACTTCACCTGAATTAATAGCTGTATGGGGATAGATGTAACGCTAAATTAAGTATATAACCCCAGATCACAACCTCAGGTCTTCTTTCATTTCAAGAAAATGACATTGGCTTGCTCACTAAATTACTATTGTGACACTTATATTAGACCTTTTCAGGGCAGGACTACAATCAGGCAAGTCTGACAGGCTATTACAGAAACCTGATATAAAACTGAGAAAAGACAGGGATGGAGAAATTGTGTACCATGTTTAAAACTAAAACAAGAGTACACAAATTTTATTACTGGAAGAATAGTAGAACCAGGAGACTCTTTGATGAATTATTTTCCAGCAAAATGGTTCCAAATGTGAAATTTTATCATTTCTATAATAAAAAACAAGAATCCCACAATCTATGACAAAGTCACATTTAGTAACTTGCCAGATCAAAAAAAAATCATATCTATCCATTATTTCAAACAATAGAGTGTTTGCTTTTTTTTCCAGATATTTAATTTTTTGCTTTATTAAGCTTTTTAACTACATTAAAAATTGAGAGCCATTTAGTTTTGCTGATATTTAGGTGAGAAATGCAAACTGAAAGATGTTACTAACAAAATAGTTATAGCACACATTAAAAAGGGGATATATAAATAAGTAAAAGTAGTTTATGCACAAGACCTTTCTTATTGCTAAGAAATTAGATATTCGTAGCTTTTAAGGCAGATAATGTAGCCATAGAGTCATACAGCACAGAACCAGATTCTTTGGTCCAACCAGTCCACACCGATCATAATCCGAGACTAAGCTAGTCCCACCTGCCTGCGTTTGGCTCATATCCCTCCAAACCCTTCCTTTGTAAAGTATTATCGAAATGTCTTTTAAAAGTTGCAACTGTACCTGTGTCCATCACTTTTGCAGGAACCATTCTGTATAAAATTTGCCCCTCGTATCCTTTTTAAATCTTTCCCCTCTCACCTTAAAAATATGCCCCCTAGGTTTGAACTCCCCACCCTCGGGAAAAGACTCTTGTCATTCATTTTATCTATGCCCCTCATGATTTTGTAACCTCAATAAGGTCACCCCTCAAACTCCTGTGCTCCAGTGAAAAACATCCCAGTCTATTTTTATATAATTCCAGACAATATTTTGGTAAATCTTTTCTAAGCTGTCTCTAGTTTAATAATATCATTCCTGTAACACACAGCACTCCTGAAGAGTCCTCACTAGGATCCATATAACTTCAACATGATGACCCAACTTCTATGCTCAAAGTCTATAAAATAAATACAGCGGGTTGAATATTCCCTGCCTTTGCATGAGATGGGCTTTGATGAGGAAGTTGGGAGATTTGTATGGGATTGACAGTGAGAATCTTCCCACTGTTGAGACCAAGAAATCCCATTTTCCAACTAAGTGGTGAATGGAGCATATATAGAAGACATTCTCATTACTATATTATCTTGCCTCATTGATACATACAATGTGGTGAAGATTAGTGGGAAGCCAGAGGATTAAAAACCAGCCTTTAAAAACCAGCAGAGGACAACTAAAAACGCAATAAGGAGGAAAAATGAAATATGGGGGTAAGTAATAGCTAGTAATATAAAAATAATTGCAACAGCTTTTGAAAATACATAAAAGGTAAGTAAGAAGCAAGAGTGAACATTGGACTGCTGGAAAATGAAACTGGAGAAACAGGAACGGGGAACGAAGAAATGACAGATGAACTAAATAGGAACTTGGCATCAGTCTTCACAGTGAGAATTAATTACATGAGAAATCTTTTTTAACGTGTACTTTCAATGTTTGAGCCTTTTGTTACAGTGAATTATTTGCTTCAATGAATTTTATCAATTTCCTTCATGTTCATGCTCTAAGCCAATATTTACACTGTAACTAAACAAAGCAAATGAAGTACTTTCGTCATTATTCTGTAATACTACCATTCCATTTAATGTAAACATTTTCAGTATTTAGCCTCTGCACCAAATATCTTATAAATTTTATATGCTTATTCAGCGAGCTACTTCTGCCATCTACTGGCTTAGTTGAAAGATTCAAATCTTTCTAAATGCAGTTGTAATGGGTTACTATTACTTGTGTCATATTATATTTTTATACTTGATCCACCAATCCAAATCATTTAAACATGTATATTTATAATTTAATGTCTTATATAGAAAAATTAAGGTTACTTCCTACAAGGCCCATGGGGAATCACTACTTAATCTCCTTGAGGAGTTCAGTGAGTATGAGAGTTCCCTTGGCAACAGGCAAAAACCTTCCCAGTTGGAACTCATCATGTGAACCCTTGATAAAGTAGACCCAGGAGAGTCGTCTGGTGCAGTGATAATGTCCCTACCTCTAGACCAGGGTGCTGGTTTAGCTCAGTTGGCTGGATGGTTTGTTTGCAAAGCAATGTGACACCAAAAGCATGGGGTCCATTCCCATCACTGGCTGAGGTAAACATGAAGGACCATCCTTCTCAAAACCTTCCCTCGCTTTAGGTAAATCAACACCAGCCATCTCACTCTAATGAGAGAACAGCCTCATGGTCTGGTGAGACAATGGCAAAACATACAGACCAGGGGTCCTAGGTTTAAGTCTCACTTGCTCCTGAGGTATGTAATAACATCTCTTGAGTAGGTTGATTAGAAAATATAATGTTAACATCAAGGTCTGACTTTGGCATAAAGGTCCTGTATTCCAGTGTTGACTGAAAACATGTAATGGGTCTTTTGAAAAACTTAAAGCAGACTCAGCCACAGAGGATACAGTGCTTTATTATACCCCCCAATTCCATTTTGATTTCGATCCCTCCCTCTCTTCCTACACCTGCCTCCTGATGTTTTGTGAGATTAGCATTGCCCTTAACAGGTTTTGCTAGTAAATATTCAATTGGTCACATGGATGGTTTCCTTGTGGTGAGGAAAAATATAATAATAAAATCTATTAGATTAGATTAGATTAGATTAGATTAGATTACTTACAGTGTGGAAACAGGCCCTTCGGCCCAACAAGTCCACACCGACCCGCCGAAGCGCAACACACCCATACTCCTACATTTACCCCTTACCTAACACTACAGGCAATTTAGCACGGCCAATTCACCTGACCCGCACATCTTTGGACTGTGGGAGGAAACCGGAGCACCCGGAGGAAACCCACGCAGACACGGGGAGAACGTCACACCGGGGTCTTCTTTTTTCCTGCCTCATGATATATATGAAAATACATAACCATGTGTGATTTGAGAGAAAATATCGAAAAAAAAAGGTTACTGCTGAACTGTCTTGTGGTAAAATGAAAAAGGAAAAAAAAGGGGAAAAGAAAAGCAGACTGAGATGGGCTCTCCTGTGGCCGAGTGGTAGTATCCCTACTCCTGGACTGAGAGACCTGGGTTCAAGTCCCACCTGCTTCAGAGGTGTGTCATAACATCTTTGAACAGTTTGTTTAGTAAAATAGGTTAAATAAAATAAAACAGTTACCCATAATGGGCTTTGCATGTAACTTCTAACTGTCTGTTTGGGTGATTACTGGTTGTGGTTAACAATTAAAAACAAAGAAAACGTCATGGTGATTTAGTTGCTGGAATGTCATCCGGTTGCATGTGAAAACACTTCCGGATAGAAAATGAAAGAGAAAGGAAAGCAGACTCAAGGCGCGGTGTTCACATAGCAGTAAGGTCACTGGAACCCCAACTAATGTTAGGGGCTCCTGTGGTGCAATGGCAGTGCCATTACCTCTGAACCAGGAGACCTAGCTTCAAGTTCCACCTGCAATAGTATCTCTGAACAGACTGATTTAAAAATAAACCAGACCTGGGGAGGGTCTTTGTGGTGCAGTGGTAGGCTGTCTATCTCTGGGCCCGGAGGTCTGGATTCAAGTCCCACTTATCCCAGACATATGTTAAAATGTGTCTGAAAAGGATGATTTAAAAAAAATGAAGACCCAGACATTGCTGTACATGCAAATATCTAACTGGCTGCATGGGTGTTTTACTGGTGGTAGCTGATAGTTAAAAAAAGTCATGGTGATCAGGTGGTGGGGGATGTCATTCAGTTGTGTGTGATAACACTTGTAGATATATAAAAAAAAGCAGATGCAAAGAAGTGTCTGTAGAAGTGTCTGTACTGGGCTGGGACTAGTCTATGTACACCACAAGTAGTAGCTTTATTTGGTGTTCAACAATAAATGATGTTCCTTTCCAGTCAGGCTATCTGAATTTTTCTACTCCCCCACTCAGATGTTATCAAGGAGAAGTCATGCTTATAGTAAGCTCTGATTGTGGAAGTAACTCTTTAGATATGTACCCATTGTCAGGGGGATGCAAAGAATGAATACATGACAGAAACATTTTTCTGAAGTTTCAAACAGTTTTGCACAAAAGTCTAATGGAGTTAATCAATTTTAACAAAGCAGAATGAGTAGAAGATATATGAATTGAACTGGAGCAAATTAGAACATGAATCAATCAGACATAACTTTAATGTCTTACTTGAAGGTTGCTGGAAAGAAGTGGTACTAGATATACCTTAGAAGAACTCCCATGACACTGCTCAGGATTAGTAACAGAATTCTTGATTAGTTTTTTAGTTTTTGCATTGAGGCCTAGGGAAACTAGTGCAAACTGACATAACTTACAATTTGTGTACACTGATGAAACATTAAATATGTAAAGCAAGATATGACCATGCTCTACTTTGAGGCGAGATGTGGGGCAAGAGAAAGAGGATGACCATGTGAAGAAATAAAAAGAAATGTGACCACTGTCTTTCTCTACACCAGCCAGCATGATTGCTGTTCACCATAATTTATTACACAGTCAATTAGAAAAGAATAGACTTTGCCATTCTTTTTATTAAATATTGAGAAACACGACAAAGCTCTTACAAAACAGTATTTCAGAAACCAAAGCCTATAGAATATAAAGGACCACTGTCACTTAAAAGTTGCAGATTGTCAAGAGTCACTGCTGGGTTGACTCACTGTAGTTGCTCCATCTGCTTTGTTCGGGCAGTTAAAGGTAAACTCTGAAGATTCAGGTTCAGTGAGTTAAATCTTTGTACTACTCTGATTTAATGATTCTGCAGGGAGTGAATCCTGCAGACTGTTGCTGCAAACATTTCTTCTCGCTTTGCTGATGTACTGACTATCCTCAACCAATGATTTAGTTTTGAAAGAACAGCAAACATGAAAAGATAATTATGTTGTGCAATGTAGAATGAAACTGTGGGAGAGTTGTCAGTGAAGGCATTAGTACGCTGAAGGTGGATAAATAGTAAAGGTGTGGAGACAGCCTGGAAGGAGTGGGTCAGAAAAAGTTTGTTCAAAATAACTTAACTGAACATTAAGTTATTGCTAGTTCCCAAACAACTCCCTTTTGATCCCCACATCTCTCATGATAGCCCCTCCCCTTCTTAATTATTACTTCCTCCTTCTAATTTTCCCCTCTTCTGATCCATTTGCCTCCTTCTCTAATTACTCTATTTCTATTCCCAAGATATTTGGAGGCAGCTGCTGAGGTCACAGTGGCCCAAGGTCCGGTGTTGATTCACTGACGAACATTCATCCATCCAACATAGTTTTAATTGAAATAAGGCTTGATACCTGTTGTTGGTTGCACCCTGATCATACATAGTCTGAAATGTGGATTGTTTCCTCTGCCCAGATTGTTCCAAAAGGTGCAAATCAAATTTCACACTGACATGTCTCCAAAATGCCTAATTTCTTTCAATAGATATCAAGTTTCCCCACCATACACCCACCTCATCTGTCCCATCCATTACGACAATGGTATCCGCAGCTGACATTTATGGGAAAACTAAACTTTAAAATATTCAACAAATTTGTTAACTGACATAAAATTTGCCAGAAAATCAGCTATTCCTTTCTATTACGTATACAACCATTTCCACTAACCGCCACCATTCTATTAAATTAATTTTGTCTTTGTCTTCATTCAGAAGAATTCCATTCTCCTTGTTCTTCGCTCTTAGTCAAATTCTCGTAAGTCCATGCATGCATTATCTTTTTTCTGAGCTGAAAATGTGTTGCTCTGAAAGCAAGCATTTCCAAACGAACCTGGTGTTGTGTGATTTTTAATTTTATCCACCCCAGTCCAACACTGGCACCTTTACATGATGACACAGCAGGCAGTGCACTGTCAACATGAAATATGTGTGCACAATGTTCACCATACTGGACGCTGTGGCATTTATTCTGTACCTGTAAAATACATACATGTTTTCTCCACTGGTCAAGCACAGCAGGCAAAACATACATCTTACTCCCTTTCCATTGATCTGTATTAGATTTGTATGTCTATTAAGACCAATCTGTGTGTCACCCTGCTTGAAATCTCTTTTATCTTGGAAAGTCCCTACTTACGGATAGCTTTCAATTGATGTTAATGTTGCTAGTTTAGGTACATCACTTGATAACCTTTGGAAGTAATAGAATTATATTGGCTACTTTGAGTCATGGAGAGATACAGCACGGAAACGGACCTTTCGTCCAACTTGTTTATGTCAACCAGATATCCTATGTAAGTCTAGTCCCATTTGCCAGCATTTGATCCATATCCCTTTAAACCCTTCCTATTCACATAGCCATCCAGGTGCTTTTTAACTGTTGTAATTGTACCAGCCTCCTTCACTTCCTCTGGCAGCTCATTCCATATATACACCACCCTCTGCATGAAAAAGTTGCCTTTTAGGTCTGTTTTACATCTTTCCCCTCTCAGCTTAAACCCATGCCCTCCAGCTTTGGAATCCCCTAACCTGCGGAAAACACCTTGCTTATTTATCCTATCATGATTTATAAGCCCCTCATGAACTTATAAACCTCTATAAGGTCATCCCTCAGCCTCCGATGCGCCAGAGAAACCACCCCCGGCCTATTCAGCCTCTCCCTATAGCTCAAATCCTCCAACCCTGGCAACGTCCTTGTAAATCTTTTCTGAACAGTTTCACAACATCGTTCCTATAACATGGAGACCAGAATTACACACAATTTTCCAACAATGGCCTGTATAGCGACAACATGACCCCCCAACTCCTGTACTCAATGCACTGACAAATAAAAGCAAGCATAGCAAACACTGTCTTCACTATCCTATCTACCTGCAACTCCACTTTCAAGGAACTATGAACCTGCACTCCAAGGTCTATCTGTTCAGCAATACCTCCCAGGAGTCTCCCGTTAAGTGTATAAGTCCTGCCCTGATTTGCCTTTCCAAAATGCAGCACTTTGCCACTCCTTGGCCCATTGGTCCATCTAATCAAGATCCTGCTATGCTCTAAGGCAACCTTCTTCGCTGTCCACTATACCTCCAATTTTGGTGTCATCTACAAATGTACTAACCACACCTCCTATGTTCACATCCAAATCATTTATGTACATCTCAAAAAGCAGTGGACCTAGCACTGATCCTTGTGGCACATCACTGGTCACAGGCCTCCAATCTGGACAGCAACCCTCCATCATCACCCTCTGTCTTCTACCTTTGAGCCAGTTCTGTATCCAAATAACTAGTTCTTCCTGTATTCCGTGTGATCTAACTTTGCTAACCAGTCTTCCATGAGGAACCTTGTCGAATGCCTTACTGACTTCTGTATGGATTACATTCACCGCTCTGCCCTCATCAGTCTTCTTCATTACTTCTATAAATATGGCAACTGGCTCATGGATACTATTGGCAGATGAGGTCTGGCTATCTTACAAGTACAACTTAATAAATATTTATTAACTATTTACAGAAACCTGGTTCAGCAGGACTCCGTTAAGACATTCTCCTCTCAGGTCCCAGAGCCCCCATTCTGATCTACATTATCTGATTTCATTGGTGATACACTCCAACTTCTAACAGTGATTAACCCCTTATGTTACACTTTCTAATGAAACGGTCCTAAAGTTACTAGTTAATCGCTGAAATGGTGGTTGCAAATAACTATTTACATTTTTCTATTTCTTCATTCCAGCTTTCAATTTACGATTATTATCACCTTAAATGAAATTTTACTTTCTTTTATCTTTTGTTTGCTGAAAACAGCTTTAATTTAGGTTATTTTATACAAATCTACATTACATATTGCCTTTGGCTTCCTTAATTATATTTTAACCTGCATTTACTGACTATTATAAGTGACTGAATTTTTCTGTCTGTTTGATGTTTATGCACTTTCACAGCTTTCAACTATCTGTCATACCTCTCTTCATATCTACACTTAATCTCATGGACCTCATTTAATCTATATTGATTTAGTTAGAAGAATTTTTTTAATTGTAAGGCGATTAATAGATTTTTAAATATTTCCCATAATTTCCTAATTATTATTGCTTTCCAATTAAGTTTTAAAAAGCTGATAGCACAGTCAGTTCTTCTACATCCAATAATTTTGTGTCATTGCTTTTTCTATGTGACTGCCTGAGGATTATAATACAGTAGCACCTCGACATATGAACGACCCTATTCACGAACAAGTCGGTTTATGAACAGGATTGTATGTAAAATTTTGCTTCAACGTACATACGAAATTCAAGGTACGAACCAAGGTACGAACGCAAAAAGCCCGTGTGCGACCACGTGGTTTCATTGTTCTGCTTTGCTACTCGCTTGTTGAACACAAAAGCTCTCGGGCCCCGCATGATCTCATTTAGTTCGTCTTTAGTGCGTGCGCTGTGAACAGCGCTTCTTTCTACGTCCAAGCATTCTTACACTATCTGAATAATGGAAAAAATTGATTCAGTTCGCGAACTTTTCGGTTCGTGAACCGGGTCCTGGAACGGATTAAGTTCGCAAGTCAAGGTGCAACTATACTTAGGTTATTGTAGTTACTGAATTTTTAATACTCTGTGACTTACATCTGATTTAAACAAGTAGTTCATAGAACAGAATAGAATATCCGTTATTGTCACATGCACTCAAGTATGGAAGTACAGGAGGACAGTGAAAAGTTTACAATGTTGACCCACATGGCACCACCTTAGTAACATGGTACTGAGGTACAGATCAAAGAAACAAAATAGAGAAATGAAGGAAAAAAGGAAAACACTTATATTACTTACAGTTATTTGAAGTATAAATTAGAAAAAAAATGAGAAATAAAGTTAAAAGGATAAGCATTACAGTTTTTGGATACAGGGCCTTCAGTAGATCAGTGCGGGGGGCTTCCACACATGTTCTGACCAGGCTTGCAAATTGCGGACCGCTCATACCATTCCCCAGCCCCACTCTGCTTCAGCTTCCAGCCCGCAGGCTGTCTCTGTATCACTCAGGCCTCCAGCTCGCTGGCTACCTCTGCAATACTCAGGCCTCCAGCCCTCTGGCTGTCTCTGCAACACTCAGGTCTCCAGCCCTCTGGCTGTCTCTGCAACACTCAGGTCCAGCCCGCTGGCTGTCTCTGCATCACTCAGGCCCCCAGCTCGCTGGCTACCTCTGCAATACTCAGGCCTCCAGCCCTCTGGCTGTCTCTGCATTACTCAGGCCTCCAGCCCGCTGGCTGTCTCTGCAACACTCAGGTCCAGCCCGCTGGCTGTCTCTGCATCACTCAGGCCCCCAGCTCGCTGGCTACCTCTGCAATACTCAGGTCTCCAGCCCGTAGGCTGTCTCTGCATTACTCAGGTCTCCAGCTCGCTGGCTGTCTCTGCAACACTCAGGCCTTCAGCCCGCTGGCTGTCCCTGCATTACTCAGGTCTCCAGCCCGCTGGCTGTCTCTGTATCACTCAGGTCTCCAGCCCGCTGGCTGTCTCTGTATCACTCAGGTCTCCAGCCTGCTGGCTGTCTCTGCATTACTCAGGTCTCCAGCCCGCTGGTTGTCTCTGTATCACTCAGGTCTCCAGCCCGCTGGCTGTCTCTGTATCACTCAGGTCTCCAGCCTGCTGGCTGTCTCTGCATTACTCAGGTCTCCAGCCCGCTGGTTGTCTCTGCATCACTCAGGTCTCCAGCTCGCTGGCTGTCTCTGCATCATTCAAGATACAGATGCTTAGAAATTGGGTGACAGGTTTAGACAGTAGATTTGGAGCAGCTCAGGCTTGGACGGCCGAATAGCTTCTGCCTAGGCTGTAAGTTTTCTTTGTTCTTTGGTTGTCTCTGCATCACTCATGCTCCAGCTCGCTGGCTGTCTCTGCATCACTCATGCTCCAGCCCGCTGGCTGTCTCTGCATCACTCATGCTCCAGCCCGCTGGCTGTCTCTGCATCACTCAGGCCTCCAGCCCGCTGGCTGTCTCTGCATCACTCATGCTCCAGCCCGCTGGCTGTCTCTGCATCACTCATGCTCCAGCTCGCTGGCTGTCTCTGCATCACTCAGGCCTCCAGCCCGCTGGCTGTCTCTGTATCACTCATGCTCCAGCCCGCTGGCTGTCTCTGCATCACTCATGCTCCAGCTCGCTGGCTGTCTCTGCATCACTCAAGCTCCAGCTTGCTGGCTGTCTCTGCATCACTCAGGCCTCCAGCTCGCTGGCTGTCTCTCCATCGTTCAGGCCTCCAGCCCGTTGGATGTCTCTGCATCATCCAGGCCTCTAGCCCGCTGGCTGTCTCTGCATCATTCAGGCCTCCAGCTCGCTGGCTGTCTCTGCATCACTTAGACCTTCAGCCTACTGTCCGTCCCTGTATCTTTGGCCCATCTCCACTCTGCTTGGGACATGGTGGCTGTCCCCACATTGCTTGGGTTCCAGCTCGCTCTGGACCATACCGCCAGGCCTGTCTACTTCAGGGGCTCATAAAAGTAGATACATCATAGCTTCAGACACCAAGTTGGTTCACAGCAGACTAAATATGGAAGTACATATTCTTTTATTCATACTGTTGCTTTTACAGCAGTCACTTGCCCCTCCTGTATCATTGACTTTAATTTTGATATTTTGATTTCCCAGTTATAGAAGCAGAAGTAGGTCATTTAACCCTTTGTGTCTGCTCCACCTATTTTGACTGATCATCCACTTCACTGCTACTATCTCCGTATTCCCTGATGTCATTAGTAACTAGGAATCTATCAGTATCTGTCTTAAACTTTCCTAATGAGTGACAGTCCACACCCCTTGAGGATGGAGAATTCTAAGGATTTACCACTGTCTCGCGAAAAAGATGTTCTTCATTTCAGTCCTAAATGGCTTGTCTTTTATTCTGAGATCATGTCCCTTAGTTGTGGACCTCATGGTCAAATGAAATATCAGGCTGAATCTTAACAGAAATGAGAACTGTGTCATTCTTTGGAGTGTTTCATAGTGGTTTTCTCTCAACAAGATCCAGTGTGCCTTCTTATACTATTGCTGCAAACTTACCTCATCCAACTCTCATCTACTGGAACTGGGTATCAATTAAATCCTGTTAGGCTTGCAGTGCCTGAAGCTGCTGGACTCTTTCCTGCATAAGGTGATGTTCCTCCTGCTCAATGTCCTTATCGTCCTCCTTGGAACACTGCTCTCACTCCCTTAACTCTTCAGTGTCCATCACATCCCACCTTTACCTGGTCCAGTTGTGCAAAGTACAACAAACAAGTATTATGTGGATTATACACCATCAGGAGGGTACTACAAGGTATCCCTTACACTTATCCAAGCATCGGAACATCATCATTAAGAGGCCTATTACTTACTCCATCGTGACCTATTGAATTGTATTTGTGCTTGGTCTCAGTCAGGTGGTTGTATAATAGAGTTAGCAGCTATCATCATTAAAGGGTAGCTCATGTCTCCCCATATCCACTGTTTAAGGATCAGACCCTTGAAATGAAGCAGCAACATGAGAGTTCTCAAGGATTTAAGCATCATGGCAGCTCCCAGTATAACTGACACAGACTTCGAGAATATGGTACAAATGATCATAGAAAACTTGTATATTGATGCAATGCTAATGCAATGCAATAGTGAACTCAGTCATGCCATGGTATGGTTACGATGTAGGTGCTTGGAAAGGTACTACGCATCAGGCTATTAAATGAGATAAGACCCCATAGTATTGGTGGTAGTATGTTAACATGTATAGAAGATTGGCTAACTAAAAGAATAAAACATGCATTTTTATAATGGCAATTTCTAACTAGTGGAGTGCCGCAGGGATCAGTGCTGGGGCTATAATTATTTACAATATATATTTATGACTTGGAAAGAGGAAGTAAATATTGCCTAGTTTGTGGATTAAAAAAAAAGTGAGAAGAGCAATGGTGAGTGGCCAAAAATTGGCAGATAGAATATAAGGTGGAAAATTGTAAGGTTTTGTAGTTTGACAGGAAAAATGGAGGAGCTGAATATTATATAAAAGGTGAAAGGCTGCAGGAAGCTGCAGTACAGTGGGATTTGGAGCCCTTGTACATGAATCACGATAGGCTGCCATCCATTTTCAGCAGATAATAGGGAAGGCAAAAGGAATATCAACCTTTATTAAAAGGAAATGGAATATATAAATAGGGAAGTCCTGCTAAGACTGTACAAGGCAATGGTTAGACCACGCCTTGAATACTGTGAACAGTTTTGATTCCTTTATCAAATGAAATATACACTTTTATCGGAGGTTGCTCTCAGGAGGTTCATTAGATTGACCCCTGGTGTGGAGGGGTTTTCATGCACGGAGAGGTTGAATTACACCCATTGGAGTTTAGAAGCTGAGATGACCTTATTGAAACATGTAAGATTCTTAGGGGCATGACAGAGAAAATGCTGAGGTTTGTTTCCCCTTGTGGGAGAACCTGCACCAGAGGGTATCATCTCAGAATAAAAAATAGTCGATTTTAGACTGGGATGAGTCATTTCTTCTCTCAGAAGGTCATGAATCTATTGAATTTTATACTGCAGAGGGGTGTAGACATTAAGTATATTCAAGATTGAGATAGACAGATTTTTAATCAGTACGGAATGAAGAGCTATGGGGAAAAGGCAAAAAAGTGAGTTCAGGATTATCAAATGAACAACAATCTCATTGATGGGCCAAATGGCCTACTTTGCTCTGACATCTATGGTCTTCTAGTCTCGTGGCCATCTCAACAGGATGTGTGTACAGTCACAAACTGCTCCTCAGGGAAGACATGTATGTAGCCAAAGGCTGCTGCCTGAACTGCAAGACTGACAGATCGGGGGAAATTATTTAAAACAGTGAAACCTGGCAGAAATTGCATTGGTAACAGCCTTGTTACACGTGTGGTTCGGGGATTGAAAGATCCCACACAGGTGCCTTTTTAATGAGTCAGTTGCATGAAGTTGAATGCAGCTGTCACCTTGATGAAGGTTTGAAGAAGGGTGACTGGACTTGAAGCATGAAGATTAGATTAGATTAGATTACTTACAGTGTGGAAACAGGCCCTTCGGCCCAACAAGTCCACACCGACCCTCCGAAGAGTAAACCCACCCAGACCCATTTCCCTCTGACTAATGCACCGAACATTATGGGCAATTTAGCATGGCCAATTCACCTAACCTGCATATCTTTGGACTGCTTTCTCTCCACAGATGCTGCCAGATCTGCTGAGATTCTCCAGCAATTTCTGATTTTTTTTCCTTGAGATACCAGGTTGCTTGTGCATCCTACATCTGCAGTTGGTGAAACTCCAACTCCAAGATGTGAATATTCTTCCAAAAGTGTAAATCAAAAGAGGAGCTGAAGGCTTTTTGTATCTCCTAGGGGACCTTTTACCTGGGTTTCATTGGCTTTTGTTAAAATGTTAATTTTAGCTTGGCTGCCTGTTTTCTAATCCATGTTGGTTTATTGAAACCTGGCAACTTGTGTGATCAGGAGGTTCACATGGACATTTTAAGTCAACTTTTTCTGATTCCTTTTTAAAAACCATCTCAGTCTGTGGAAGTTCCAGATATTAAGCCAGACTATTGATTTCAAAAATCATAAATTTTTCTTAAATTTTTATTTATTTTTCAAACAGACCTTCAATATGTCAGTACGTGAGTCAAGTAAGTGAAACCATTCACCTATCACAGTACACTTCAATTGAGTTGGTATGTATATGTTGTATTTGTTTGACCTCCTTTTTTGTTCAGTATTACATATAATCCAGTTTGAAGATATGTTACAGTATTTGGGATGTAGCAGGTGGGGTGGAATGGGTATTGACAGAATACACACTGGCTAATCCTCACAATACAGCCCAGAATAAAATGTTCTGACTTTTATTAATTTCCGTTTGTTTTAAAGTAGCCCTGTTATTGATCAAGGTTTGTGTAAAGATTTGTAGCTTGGGTGTGATTGTTGTGAGTATCTTTGCTGAGCTGGGAATTTGGTTTGCAGACATTTCGTCCTTTTTGTAGGTGACATCCTCAGTGCTGTAGAACCTCCTATGGAGTGCTGCTGTACTGTGTCGGTTGAATTATGTGGCTTTGTTCACGCTGCTTCCAGTTGCAGGTTCCAGGTGGTCGGTATATTGGGTCTAGCTCAATGTGTTTATTAATGGAGTCCACGGATGAGTGCCATGCTTCTAGGAATTCTCTGGCTGTCCTCTGTTTGGCTTATCCTATTTTCTTTGTGCTGTCCCAGTGGAATTTGTGGTCCTTGTTGTTAGTGTGTGTAGATACTAGGGATAGCTGGTCGTGGCATTTAGTGACTAATTGAAGTTCATGAATGCGGACCGCTAGTTGTCTGCCTGTTTGTCCTATATAGTATTTCGTGCAGTCTCTGCATTGAATCTTGTACACCATGCTTGTCCTGCACATAATGGGTATTGGGTTTTTTGTTCTGGTGAATTATTTTCTGATTGTGGCTGTCTGTTTATGTACTGTCGTAAATCCGAGTGGTGGAAGGAATCTGGCAGTTAATTCCGAGATCTTGAATTACAATAGCAACTATCCAAACACACACAAAACAAGTTGCATTAGGGCTATTTTCAAAAGGGCTACAACACACTGCAGAACTCCCAACCTGTGAAGAAAAGAAGAAGAACACCTCTACAAAGACTTTGCTAAGAACAGATATCCCCACAACTTTATCCACAGATGCCTGGCTGACAAACAATGCGACGAGGACATGCCACGTCCCAACACACTAACCACTCTACTTTATATAAGTAAAATGTCTCAAAACTGACAACCAGACTCCTTCGACCACTCAGACTTATGACAGCCCATAAAGTTAGAGCCATTTTCAGACAATAACTCGCCAGAACAAAAAACCCAATACCCATCATGTGCAGTACAAGCATGGTGTACAAGATTCCACGCAGAGACTGCACAAAACACTACACAGGACAAACAGGCAGATAACGAGTGGTCTGCATTCATGAACAGCAACTAGCCACTAAACAGCATTACCAGCTGTCCCGAGTATCTACACACACTGACACCAAAGACCACAAGTTCCACTGGGACAACTGAACGATAATAGGACGAGCCAAACAGAGGACGGCCAGATAATTCCTACCAGCATGGCACTCACTCACAGACTCCAACAATAAACACATTGACCTAGACACAATATACCAACCACTGCAATGAACAACCGGAACCAGCAACCAGAAGCAACGGGAATGAAACCACATAAATTCCACCGGACACAGTTCAGCAGCACTCCACAGGAGGCTCCACAACACTGAGGGTGTCACCTAGAGAAGGGACCAAATGTCTGCAAACCAACTCTCCAGCTCAGCAAACACACTCACAACAACAGCAACCCTGCCTTTGGTTTGGGAAATGAAAAAGTTTAGAGAATTTTCATGTTATTCAATGCCATAAGAAAGGAACATCATAAAATTGAACTATTTGCTGTGAGTGATATCATCATGACCACATGTAAACAAATATTGTTTCAACTCAACCTTATTCAGCCAGATCCTGTGTCAATATCAGATGTATTAAATTAAGCATTCACTCTGAAATAAGTCATATCCTATCAATTTGCAAATCTTTGCTCTGGTCATGTTTCTGGTTATGTCTCCTTTTTATTGTGTGTTCCAAGATATTTATACTGCACAGTTATGTTTGCCACATGACTCATATTACACTGGCAAAGTGGTTCTTGAGATCTTCACCATTTGCTATTTGTGCTTTCTATTAGTACAGTCTCCCCATACCAATATATATCATCAGTTTTTGATGGGGTTTTCTCTCTGTTTTGGTATCTTGAATTAGATTATTAATTTCTTTCAGTCCTTCCTTACAATTTAAATAAAAACATGCTTTATGAAAATTTACAGTAAAATGAACCTTAACTGACCAGGTATCTGACATAATATCATTTCTTTACATGCTGCATTTTCTTTATGATATTAAACTGTATGAACAAATGTTGAACTGGGTTTCAGCATCAGGTTACAACAAGATTATCATAAGGAAGGAGCACACATCTAGACATTTTTTTCTTTTTGAAATGTTAATTTCCTCCGAATATCTTACTGGAATGTAAGACACACAATACTACTGTGCAGTACTCTCACATTAGTCTATCTAGACCACTCAGTACAGGAGCAGAATTAAACCATCTGGCCCATTGGGTCTGCTACACCATTTGATCATGAGTGATATGTGTTTCAAATCCATTCTCCAGCTTTCTCCCCGTAACCTTTGATACCCTTACTAATTAAGGAACCATCTATCTGTCTCTTAAATATATTCAGTGTCTTGGCCTTCATCGACCTCTGTGGCAATTAATTGCACAGATTCACAACCCTCGAGCTGAAGAAATTCCTCCTTATCTCAGTTCTAAAGGATTGTCCTTTGTCCTGAGGTTGTGTCTCGGTTCCTAGACTCTCTTACTAGTAGGAACAACTCCACATCCAGGCCTTTCTGTGAGTTTCAATCAGATCCTCCCTCAACCTTTTAAATTCCATTGATACTGACCTAAGTTTTCAACCTTTCCTCATATAACAAGCTCTTCACTCCTGGGATCATTCTAGTAATTCTCCTCTGGAACTGTTCCAATGCTAGCACATCCTTCCTTAGATACATGGTCCAAAACTACTCACAACATTCCAAATGCAGTCTTAGTAGAGCCAATATTGCATTTGCCTTCCTAATTGCCAAATGAAATTGCATCTTAACTTTAAAGAGAATCCTGAACTAGGACTCCCAAGTACCTTTGTGCTTCACATTTCCAAAGCCTACACCTCTTTTCTTCCCACCAAAGTATACAACTTCACACTTTCCTACATTGTATTCCATTGGCCACTTCTTTGCCCAGTCACTTAGTCTAAGTCCTTCTGCAGCCTCCCACTTGCTTAACACTGTTTATCCCCCTACCTCTTTGTTTCATCTGTAAACTTAGCAACAATGCTCTCAGCTCCTTCATTCAATTGTTAATATATAAGGTGAATAGTTGGGGTCCCAATACTGACCACTGCAGAACACTATTAATTGTTGGCTGCCATCCTGAAAAAGATGCCTTTGTCAACACTCTCTGCTTTCTGCCAGTCAGCCAATCCTCTATCCATGCCAGTACCTTGCCTTGTACCCCATGGGATCTTCTCTTATTTGGCAGCCTTCTGTGTGGTACTTTGTCATTTACATGAGACACCAACTCTGATTCTGTTGACGCATTAATTCCTTGACTTTAATGATTTGTGATGTGGGTCAATATGGTATAGTGAGGCTCAACCAAATCATTCTGATGTAACTAATCATGCAACTGACATCAGTAAGAGAGAAGACACAAAGTAGCCTTGAATGCGTATGTGAAGAGAGGGATGTTAGATACTACACAAGAAACCTGTATTAGGTAATGCACAGGTGTAAACAAAAGACTGCTCCAGTATATAAACAGTTGAAGAGCTTTACTTATAGCACAGGGGCAAAATATATGCCAGAATCCTCTGAGGCTCAGCTTGACAATATGAACATCTTACTCTGTGCAATTGCCAAGTGGCAAGGTGCATAACTCATTAGGGAGCAGAGAGTTGTCAATTAAGGAGGATTATTGCTTACTAAACGTCTTATTAACGGTTCAGTTCACCTTATTAATGTTTACTTTCTAATGTTACGAAATGCACTCAAAAACTAGACCTCAAAAACTCTTGAAATGGTAAACAGAACATGCAGCTGGTGACTTCACCTTGCTGCTGGCTGTGAAGAGCCTCATGTTTCAGGGTAGGATCCAAGGATACCAATCGCACATGCGCCTTGTCCATGGGCATTAACATTGACGTATGCCAGCCCCTCATGAGCATTATGATATCTCTTCAATCCATTTTCAGGCTGCTTAGGAAGCAGAGTTAAATTACAGGATGCACTGACATTGAAAGGCTGCTATAAGGAGATTATATGCATGGCCAATTATCCAGCTCCCAGATTAGACCAGGTTGCATCCTGGAGCTACTCGCTTACTCTGTTAGCATTTGCTCATTTAGCACCATATACCCAAAGCATACGTGTCCTCCTGTGCCCTGCCTCCTAGCTGGCCAGTAATCAAGGGGGCACACATCCTGCTTTATCACAGTGTACCATGTCAATCTCATATCTGCACCATATGCCAGCATTTACATGGTAAACACACTGCATGTGCAGTAAGTAGGCAGTCATGTCTCAAAGTCTGAAGGAAGTAGTCATCATTGAAGTCTGTCAGACTGACTGGAGGCACCGACTAGTCAGGAGGTTCCAGCTCAGAGGGTAAAAGGCAATCTCCAATACTGGTCCAGGGGATTGGCCATGGTTAAATGGTTAAATATCCAATTGAGGTGTCCTTGGCCAAAGACTCTGTGACTCAACAGTTTGGGGAGTGAGTCATGGTCTGTCCTGTGGCTCCATTGCTGCCACTCTGGGGCAGGGGCTGAGAGGAGAGGTGGTAGGGCCTAATAGGGTCGGTGAGATGAATAGCTACCTATCAAAGGTCTGGGCATTTCTCATCAAAGGCTATCCTCTGAGGTCATTTCAGGGGATGGACCACAGTCAGTTTGTGTACAGGATATAAGGGCTAAGTGGGTTAGGGAGGGAAAAGGGGACCTCTAATGTGGGATGAGGATTTTCCAAATAATGCTTCAGGATTGGGGCTGCAGATTGGCGTGAAAGGGGAATAACAGTTGTCAAAGTAAGTGGGATGGAAAAACATGGATGGCAAAGGAGTGATGGGGGAGTAAGATTCATATATGGTTATGAGCACCTAGGCTTCAAAGGATGCCCATGCCTAGTTGCTGGTTGGGGTGTGGTGGCCAGTAATCAAGGGGGCACACATCTTGCTTTATCACAGTGTACCATGGCAATCTCATATCTGCACCATATGCCAGCATTTACATGGTAAACACACTGCATGTGCAGTAAGTAGGCAGTCAAGCCTCATCCAGACAAGTTGGTTCAAGATCCAGGGAGGTGTGAAGCCAATGGAGTTCATGGAAAGGGCTACCAGGAAGGAGATCTGAAAGTCTGAGGTCTTAGTGAAACATAGAACAGAGACCAGAAAGCACTAGCCAAAGAGTGCTCAGTGTTGCCCTCCATCATGCTCAGATTCAATACAAAAGAAAATAGCTGCAACCAAAACGAGGTATGGATGGGGGTACATGTCTCAGCTTAAAAGGTTGGAGATTACAAGACCCACCAATATAACAATCTTTAAAGGGAAACAATGTCACACAGATATCCATACACTGCACGGGAGGAAGACTTGCGGCCTCTCTAATTGATGGGAGATTGACCTGTTTGGGATTAGCTCCCTGTCTGATGTGCACCCCACAGCCCAAACATATCAGAGCCCAGCAGCAGTGCTGCTTGGCTGTGCCATGTAAAACCTTGTGGTTGTTGCCAAGCATGGAACCATGGAGACCAAGTGCTTAGATGTTTGTAGGTGGGGTGATTCATGGGTGGGGATTACAGAGAGAAGTGGACAAGAGAATCAGTAACTAGCTCTCAGTGACCAGCAACCTGACCTAAGTATATTGATCGTGCATTGAGTGCCTTTGATTGGGCTATCACCTGCCCCACCAAGATGTTAAGCAGCCAGCAAGCTTCCTCTGTGGCAAGGCATTCCAAAAACTCAAAACCCTCTGAGAGAAGAAATTCCTCCTCATCTCAATCTTAAATTAGCACTCCTCTGTTCTGAGTCTATGCCCTCTGGTCTTAGACTGTCAATGAGGGGAAATATCCTCTCAGCATTTACCCTGCTAAGCCCCTTAAAAAAAACTGTTAAGTTTCAGTGAGATCTCCTCTCAATTTTCTAAACTTCATCGAGTACAGTCCCAACTTGTTTAACCTTTGGGCTCATAAGACAATCCCTCCATACCAGGCAACATCCGAGTGATCCTTGCCTGAACTGGCTTCAATGAAATGATATCTTTCCTTAAATTAGGGGACCAAGTCTGCTCATGGTACTCCAGATATGGTCTCACCAGTTGCAGTAAGCTTCTTATTTTCCAACCCCCTTCAAATTAAGGCCCAACGTTCTATTAGATTTCCTGATTACCTGCTGCAACTGTGCGCTAGCTTTCTGTGTTTTATATACAAGTACTCCCAAGTCCCTCTGTGTTGCAGTTTTCTGCAGTTTCTTTTAATTTAAAGAAGACTCTGTTCTTTTGTTCTCCCTTCCAAAAGGAACAACTTCACATTTGACTCCATTTGCCAACTTTTTTGCCCACTTATGTAACTCTCTCACAACCTCCCTTTCCACCTATTTTTGTGTTATCTGCAAATTTGGCTCCAGTAGTTCTCAGACCAGGCCTACTTGCTGCTGTGTGAATCCCACTGGGAGTAGACAGATGCCCTCAAATGGTCCTTACCTTGACATTTAAGGCTTCAAGTAACCAATGAGGCAAGAAGGGCAGCCATGGAACCTGCCACCTAGAACTTAATTGTGTGAGGGTGGAGAATTATTGGGCATTAGGTACACCACCTCCCATCCAAATTGAATGCTCTTTGTCCCTCCTACCTCACTTACTCCAGGACCAGAGGATTCCACTTTATGACTCTCTTCTTGGCCCTTGCATGTGGACCTTGCTTTCTCTTGATACTCACATAATTGTTGACACAGAGGTTTGACCAAGTGGAAGAAAGTTGTAGGAAAGTGTAAAAGCTAGATTTATTTCTGTAGAGATCTTTACTGTTGTCTCATAGAGTCATAGAGTCACAGAGATGTACAGCATGGAAACAGACCCTCGGTCCAACCCGTCCATGCCGACCAGATATCCCAACCCACTGCTTCTGCTTGTATACCAGAGGGAATTTCAGGTTTGCCAGCTTTAGAAAATTATTAAACACTTTCATTGTGAAATATGTCTCTCAAAGCTGCCCAAACCTGAAATGATAAATGAGAATTTTTCTAAGTTTACTTTTTAACCTTCCACTACATGCTATTGCCTTCTGCAGACCTAGCCAGCTGGTTTCAAAAAACAAATGCTAATGATTTAGAACATCATCAGCATGCTCATGTCCTTTCACTAAATTGTTCCATCTGGTGTC
Organism: Hemiscyllium ocellatum; assembly: GCF_020745735.1. NCBI lineage: Eukaryota > Metazoa > Chordata > Chondrichthyes > Orectolobiformes > Hemiscylliidae > Hemiscyllium > Hemiscyllium ocellatum. The sequence continues at coordinate 42,419,873 of NC_083412.1, read as the reverse complement.
TTGTACATTAACTTGGGTCTATGGATGTCTATCTTGCTTTACTGTCAAATAAACTACTAATCCAATCAGGGCATATGGAAGAAGCCACCTACAAGTATGTGTCTCAGACTAATTTAATGATGATACTTTAGCATTGTAACAGCATTCATTATAATGCATCACATATGGAAATGGAAGAACTGTGGTTTTAACAGAGTAGGGAGCAAATTGTGGTGATATAATAGGCATTTTCATTTTTCTGGTGGCTCTCTAATATGAGAAAATGCTGAAATGCAAGGCAAAATGTGTCATAATTTAGCCATCCCATTTAGTTTTGTGACACATGTCATGCAATGGGGAAGGATAATTGATTAACTGTCTGCTCTCTTTGATGGTCGATGGCTGATGTATGCCAGTCTCATGGATCATCTTGCAGCTTGCATGAACTGAACACAGAACTATGTAATGATTATGATGAGAACACTAAGGCATATAGAGTAATATTCTAATAGTTGTTAGGAATTATCAAGCCTAATTAACTTATGGAAATCAAAAGGCTTTTATGCTACAAGAATTTTTTATACTAATCAAAATGTCACATTTTCATGAAATCCAGGTTGTCCATTATCAGACATTATTGTTAATCATTGCTAATTATATACAACTATGCAAATCAATGTTGATTACAGCTAAATTAAAGGCTTCATTGTTACCTGACCTTGTCTACATTTTATGTAAATATGTTAAGTCTATCATATTTCTTAATACGACAAACATACAGCAAGATAAAGCTTTACACTGCTTTAGAATTATTCAAATTAAAATAAATCACAATTGATTCATAACCAAATCACTTTATTGGACTGCATCTGTAGGATGGGAAGGTTGGAGTTGGGGAGGCTTGATTAAAAGCTCTTATAATTCATCTATTGGCTGTCAAATTAATTGGTATTTTAGGAGCTTTGTTCAAATTAGCTGATAATGTTGAGGAACAGTGAATGGCTCTTCTTGAGCTAATGGGAAACGTTCCATTGACACATCTGGTTCAGGTCACTCTGGCAATATTTGATGCAACTGGAATCTTAATCACCATAAACTGTCCAATTCTTATCCCTTATTGTGAAGACACAAATTTGAGTTGGCTTCAATTCTCATGAGAACCAGAGTCAAATTGGCAATGCTCATTTAACTATTGTAGTAAATAGATACTGACAATATTGTTCTTTGACTTACAGCACTTTGTAAGCAATTATTATACTCCTCTAACAATTCACTAAATTTAATAACCGAATAACTGAGTCAGTAAATTCCAAGGTTTGATCCCTATTTTATTCGGAGTTATTTGATCATCTTTGGAATGATAGTGAAGGAGCTACAATTGGCCTTAGTTTCCTACAGTGTGAAAATCAGCTTCATTTATATTCCTGATTGCAAATGGCTTCTGCTAAATGGCCACATATATTTACATAGGGCAAGGACAGGATTGAATGTGATTATGTGAGTACTGCTTACTTTAAATGCTCAAAAATTGAGTGTTCCAACAACCCTAAAAAAGCTCAATGCCTTCGAGGAAAAAGCAGCCCATTTGATCAGCAACACATCCATTTTAAACATTCACTGCCTCCTCATGCTTAGCATCAGCAGTGGACGTCACCTCAAAGCTGTACTGCAGCATACTGCTGAAGTTCCTTCAAAAGTATCTTCCAAACTTATAACCAATATTACTTAGAAAGAGAAGCATGGAAAACATAGACTTGCAAATTCTCCTACTGTTCACTATCTTCTCAAAGGCAATTAGTGGCAGGAAATAAATGTTGGCCTTGCCAGTTATGATCACAATCAATGAACAAATAAAACAAATCTCATGTGGCTAATAAGCACACAGTAAAACAGAATAAGACCCAATGAAAAGAATAGCCAGATCAGCTGCTTTGATAATGTTGCTTTAGGCTGGAACTTTGAAGAGGACATTGAGAAAATTTCTTTTACAACTGAAGCTGAATTTTCCTATGAGGTAGAATCATGAGTTGGGAGATTTTCTGACATTGCGATTCTGTCCCTTGCAGTACCTTTATTGTATGGCAGGGATGAACTGAAGTCAGGACTGATGCATGCTGAAACAGGTTTGAAGCAGGAATAGAAGTTTGCAAATGCCAAGGCCATATGTGAGAAGAGTACCTCTGTTCACCAAGATATCAATCCAGTTCTGAAGTTCAGCCTTATGCATCTCAAGCCTCCCCACTCAATCCTCAAAGCACACACATACACAATCAAAAGCTGTCCCATGTTGTACTCCCTCCATATTTCCCTGCCCTTTTTATATTGGCTGCAAAAAATTCTTTCCACATTCCCCATGGCCCCATTCAATCTTTACTTGAAAAGAAACCTTAATTGCTTAAGAGTACATTAAATTTGCAATCAAATACACAGTCAATAAAACTCCACATGAACAAAAGTACTAATTCTATTAAGTTATCATAAAACTGCCAAAATAAACAAATAGAAATCCCAAAACCATTTTTAAAAATCCTCTTAGGGATACTTTGAAGCTATTATTCTAAACAAAGCTTACAGTCCCACTTACTGCTATATTATCAACCCCAGTTGAGTTATATGCATTGGTGGGATTTGGAGCTCAGATAAGCATGCTTACCCTCTGGTTCTCAACACCTCTGAGCTGGCATGAACCATGTTTACATTAGAAGCCGGTTTGTGGAGAGCTTGATATGGATGGCAATGGAGCAACTGGCATTGTGATTTCAATATCTAGCCTCAAGACCTGTATCAATATTCTGATGGCCTTAAAAATACCTCACAACACAAATGGATGTGAGAATCATGGAACTGGACACTGCCTGCCTCTTTTTGCCATTCTCTGATGCAGGTTTGACTGGCATTGGAATTGCAAAACATCTTCTGAGCTGTCATTTCCTTCAAGAGCATTTGGGCTTCAATTAGCATCTTATCTGAAAGAATAAAGGATGGTTGCCTGGGAAACTTTGCAAAGAATGCAAGTTAAGCTGCAGAAATGAATTCTATTTCATCTAAATTTCAGCTTGTGTTCTTACTGTCAAGTTGCCGTTAAATAATTTAACGTATGTTTTAGTGATAGATGAACGAGCAAAGCTGGGCCAAATGATGGGTCAAAGGATTTCTCTCATTGAATAAAGTACAGAACTAAATGCAGTATGCCTCCTGCTGACTAATATGAAGCAGCCGTTGCCATTTCTAAGAAGAAGTCTTGCTGCTGATCTAGCTACCCACAATTCCACAAGGTTACCTTGAGAGGTGCACTTTGTGAACTTTTCCTTCACTCCAAAACTTGGGCGTATTTCAGATCTGAAAACGCATTGCTGGGGAAATTGGTGGCAAAGAAAAATCCTTCTACTCTGTGGCTCGATACATACTGATGCTACAACATGTCATGGGACATGCAACTTCAGTGTCACTGTTTTGCACAACAAAGATTTCAAAACAAATTAATTGATTGATGTAGCCCTACCTTTTAAAATCCATACATACTATCTTAATTGAATCTTTTCTCATTTAAATATAGCTTATATTTTAAGTAAGATTAAGGAGTGCAATGACAAGTAATATTTAAGTACAATACTGGGTGTCTTGAGACAAAAGTTGACTGTGCAGCACAAGTACAGCTGTTTATCTCTTTCATTACTCTTCCATCTGGCTAATAGACCTATCAGTTTGATGTTTCATTGCACAGTTGACCTTGAGCTGAACCTGTGAGTAATCACCTGGACAGAGTAATAATCAATGCCTGCAACCAAACCACACACAACTCCTTTGCTGAGGAGCACTGTGCTTCAGACGTTAAGGAGACAGCTTGTCAAAAATTCATCATTTCCTTTAATTTTTACCATTGTAGCTAAGTGAAAATATGCAAGTAATTTAAAAAGAATATACTAACTCTTCCTTTTGGAAAAATACTTCTGGACAGACATTACACTTCCATTCGAAGGTATTCCATTCAGCTGTCCATAAATGGCACAGATATGACTTTAGTTTCTTTCCATACAAATTTTATTGTCATATTATGAATATAAATTTAAGTTTAATATTTTGATTTGATTTTATATTCAATGGGATTAAATTTGAAATCAAAAGCACACAACTTCTTCCCTTGGATTAATTTCTGATTATGAATGTCACGATTTACTTTAAGCTCAGCTTCCAAATTCCTCATGCATGGTTTATAATTTTAATTATTTGATGTTAGATGTGATTGTATGTAATACAATGTTAACAGTATTACCTCTATAATGATGATGCTAGTAATGTTGCACAGACCTCTTCACAATCAGTACACTTCTTTCTGCAGTGTCATTCAATGCTGGTGAAAAGGCGGTATTAATGTGTGTTTCACCATTCTTACTCTTCGGCATGAACCATGGAGACCCATTCACCTATTTTCTGACACTAAGACCTCTGGCAACCCATAAATTGCAAATCAACTTCTCAGTTTGTCACTTGTGGTATTTGTGTAGATTCAACATTTATCTCTTTGGCATAGCTGTCAACCAAAACAAGGTACTCTTTTTCTTTCCAATCAAAGGAATCAACATGTACCTATCATCATTGTTCCTCATAGTTTATTGTTCTGAAACATTCTTTACAACTTTTTCCAACTCTTTAATATTACTATCTGGTTTTGCATACAAATAAAAGTTTCCAGTTGGTGTTTTCACATTATTGACCACTGTTTGCTCTTCATGGAGTTTCTTTAACAATCTGTAAACCTTGATAGAATAATTACTCTTAAACCACATGAGACAGTCTTGATCTACAAGTTCTTTTCCGTCTGTGAAATATTCCTTTAAAGTTCACTTAGGCTAGCTATTCATGTCACAATTTGGCTCTTTACACAAGCACTGCATCTTTGTGAGTTTCTTCTCTAATTTCTCTGGTCGATATTGGCATTCTTTTCAATGTGTAATGTAATAACTCAGTGATTTAAAATGAATCAACTTTCATAGTAATTCTTGAAAAGGTGTCAGATTAGCTTGACCTGCTCTCTTATGATATCCAGAATCATATTGATGGCTAATGTTATCATTGATCCTTCTTGCTCAGAGATCATTTTGTGTTCTCTTAGCGTTTTGTTATTGTCAGACATATTTGTACTGATTCCTGTTTTAAATAATGCAGCTCAATAACTATATTTTTACAAACCAATTCCTTCTCATCAGGGAGGATTTGTTTCCTGCTTCACTACCAATGGCAAATAATAAGATGTGTCATAATATCCTATCCTAAAGTTAACATACCTAATACTGGAATAATGTTATTGGAACTGGTAAAGGATTGTAACATAGGGACTGCTTGTACATTTCTTCCAGGAAAACACACATTATTGGAACTGGCAGATTGGAAATGTGAGTACCCTGGTCAGGAGAGACAAAGCAATTCTGATATCTAAATCAAACTCCCAATGGCTTGGAAAACCCAGCAGTGAAATAGAGGTGGGACTTGTTGGCTGAAGAAGTTATGCTTCTTTCACAACACCTCTTGGAGACCAGGACAATCAAGAGTATTGCCCTTTGCTCCTCAAGGAAACCTTTGGCATCTCTTCAGCAGATGACAGCTTCTCTCTCTATCTTTCCTTCTCTCTTTCCCTCCTTTGATTATCTGGTTTCTTCATCTAAAGCCCTCATTTCTTGTTCCCTCTCGACTCTTGATTGTCCAATCTGCTGCAGGCTTGCACCTTACTGAGTTACAGCCAACCTAGCTTGTCTGCTGGGAAAGATATTAAAACTTATAATGCAGACATGCTGTGAAATTCTCAATGTTTGTGCCTTGTGTCTCATTCCATTTTCACTGTTACTATACTATCAGGATTCCTTACACTGTTCCCATCTGATCCTACAAATTTCTGGCTCTAAAATTGTCCTCTTAACTGGTCTTTGCTTTGCTTTATTTACATTATATTTGGTGTAAACGTAGCTGCTACTATTTATTGCTGCAGGTGTATACTGAAATAGTTTTTCTGCGTAAATCTTTTCCACAAGAGTGTTACTGGTATGAGGTTCTTCTTTAACAGCAAACACTGTGTAAATGAGGAGCTGAATACTGAATAATGATCAACTCAGAAGAGAGACAGCTATTTGAATGTAAAATGAAGGAAAGTGCTATTGCTTCTCAGTTGCTTATATCTTATGCGTTTGATTTCATTTGAATAATCAAATATCTCAAAAGATCTGCCTATAAGAGGAAAGCAGTTATAGCACAATAGTACTTCTTCAAACAAAATGTGAGGAGGAGATCTATGGAGTTTACTAAACCATTAATCATTGTGCAACAGAATTCTTCCAAGCCACATCTGTGACATTTTTCATGTTATTCAATCTCCAGTCCATTGTGCATTAAGCAAAGTTAGAAGCGTTTTTTGCCAGTAAATTATTTCCATCATGTAGCCTAGAAAGCAAGTAATAACTCAAAGGATGCTGTGCTATTACCAGCTGGTTGTATTCTCTTATTAATGGCGCTTCTGATGCCATCTTGAGAGTCAGTAATTGCCCATTTGATATATTTGAATAGAGAAGACTACTGAGGTATTATTGTCCAGATGATAATGGGCATTAGGAACAAAAGAATAAAGTTTGATGTATGGTATCTGGCAACAACTACAATGTCTTTTTTTTATATGTTTCTGTTGCACAATTGTTGAAAGGAATTAGCAGACTAACCAGTAGCTCTCAAAGGTGGACATGAGATGTTTTGTGCCTGTTGCCACTACCAAGTGCCACAATGTCCTTTGATCATGATGTTATTACTGCTGAGGTGAACCGTTTTAATGCTAACCTTGCTGTAACTCACAGGATTAGCTCCTTTAAATATATATTGGAACTGTCTGAGAGCAATATCCGACAACAATGACTACACTTCAACTGTGCTTCATAGTCTGTCAACCTTTTTGAGGTAATAGATCACGAAAAGTACTATATATATATATCTTTGATTTCTATTAAGAAAGAATGTGAAGCTTATGTTTCATCTTAAATTCCTTTTAATAAAGAAAAATATGCACTTAGTTTATTCTCAATTATTTATGAAAATTGTATCTAACAGGAAAGGGTGCACTTCAGTTCTGCTCAATTATTTATTCTTATTGTTTAGAGTAAGTTGGTTATTTAAGGCGAACAAGTCAAATGTGATGTTCTAGGATAGATATTGATTTGAAGGTGTTGCAGAGGTTATGTGAAGGTGGGGAAGAAGACATAAGAACAGTTATTAAAAAAAAACTGTGTTGAAATGATGAAAACCCATAATTGATCCGTTGAGTTCTGATGGCCTTTTCACTATATCTGATGCGTTCTCTAAACATGTGTCATCCGAATGTACCACTGAATGGACTTTTCCCAGACTTTGAATTAATCACATGGACAAACACAAAGTGGAGAACCGCGGATCCATAACATGTAATGGAAGTTTTGTGAAGCTATCGCTATAACTCCTCCCAATTGACCTGTCCCTCAATTAACTGTCCCAGCTATACTTATCACAAAGATCTCTGACACCACTTGTTTTATGTCAAACAGTAATAACTACTTTTTACTAATGAAATGCACTTAACAGAATTCTCGGAGTGGCATTAAAACAATTCCTTAAAAACCACTAAACCACCTGGACTTTTGCCCCCAAGCTGGCACTTAAACTTCTCAGGCTAGCATTCTGACCTCTGAATGTGCTAAACCCCTCTGAGCAGCTCAACAACAGTTTGATGAGGAAAGAGCTGAAACCTTTGAAAGATTTATTGAGTTGGGTTAGTTCCTTCTTCTAGGCAGTCTTCTTGTGGTATGCTACCAATCACACATTCACGGTATGGCTCCTCTGTGAAAACAGAACTTCCAGTTTGACCTTTACTGTTCCGGTCACAGTTGTTTGTTTTTTGCTTCAAGCAGTGTCTCCATGATTCCCTACCATGCAGGCAGTAATGGTGTCTCCCCTCTCCGAGAGCAATCCTTTCTTAAACCTCTCTGCTCAAGCTCTAGCCATCGACCAAACAGACTGGGGCTGTAGGATTTGGCTTTATAACTCCAGCCCCTCACTTATCTCCCCTAGATCGCAACTTTTTTGTACCTGTTGCAAGGTCACGGGGTTAAACTCCCTCCTCGCGTTTAGGACTGGCATGGTGGCTCAGTGGTCAGCACAGCTGCCTCACAGTGCCAGGAACCTTTGTTTGCTTTCTTCCTCGGGTGACTATCTGTGTGGAGTTTGCACATTCTCCCTGTGTCTGCATGGGTTTCCTCCCACAGTCCATAGATGTGCAGATTAGGTGGAATGGCCAATCTAAATTACCCATAGTGTGCAGGCTAGGTGGATTAGCCATGTGAAATGTAGGGTTACCAGGATATGGTATGGGTCCGAGTGGAATGCGCTTCAGAGGGTGGGCATGGACTTGATGGGCTGAAAGGCTTGTTCCACGCTGTAGAGATTCAATGATTAGTTGGCTTTCTGTAGCTTTGGGGGTGGTCAGGGGAAGTGACTGATTAACAGACGATCCTGATCCATGCTGATTCCTGCTATCTCCAAGCTTAGTGCCCTAGTGAGGGTGCTGGAAAGGATCATGTCCCTTACACAGATTCCCATTCCCTTCTGATAAATTTGGAGAATTGAAGTTAGAAGTTACTTATAGAAGAAAACCCTATAGGATTATAACAAATTCCTCTCCAAGGAAGTCACCAGCTCTTCTTGATTTGCATGATTATGCAGGTCCAGTATGCTTCAACTATGAAGGATATGCATTTTGGACATTGATATAAAACCCCTCTTGACATTTCAAGGCATCCATCAAGACAATATACACTGTTGAGGTGTTCAGGGCAATAGTGCTGATCCTCCTGCTCTACAAGAAGTGTTCTGACAGAAACATAACTTCTTCAGCCAGTAGGTCCCACCTCCATTTTATTGTTGGATTTGCCAAGCTCTACAAGAGCTTGATTTAAATATTTTAATGGAATTTTTTGCTTCTCCAGAACAGGACACTTGCACAAGTTATCAGGAGGCAAGTAGATCTCTGAGTGATGTTTCGAGACTTGTACCATTTTACTGTGCTCCTCAGTTTTGTTTTACAGAATTCTAAGATTGATAATTATCTTTTATAAGTATCAGCTTGTGGGATGGGATGGGGGTTAATGGAGGGTTGGGTGGGGAATGGGGGGAGAATGCATTCCCCAGCAGATCTCCAATCTGCTCAAAATTGAACACTTAAACATATTCAAATTCACCAAACCCTGTTGCTAGCTGGGGAAATCTTTCTACTTCCAAGTCCGTCTCCAGCAAGATCAGCCATAGGTGGAAATTCATTGGTCCATGACCTAATGTTTCTATATTCCTTTCTACAGAACTGTTCCAGTAGGACTTGGAAAATTCCATCAACAACATTCAAGAAGCTCAACATCATTCAAGCCAATTTGGTCTGCTAGATTGGCACTTTTCAATATTCATTCCCTGCATTGCAAATCGTCTATAAGATGCTATGCAGAAACCTGCTAAGAGCCTTCAACATTATCTTCTCTACACCTGAAAAGGACAAAAGCAGCAGATGCACAGGAGCATGACCACCTGTAAGTTCCCCTCCAAGCCACAAATATTCAGATTTGGACCTACATCACTATTTCTTCACTATCGTTGGATTAAAATCCTGGAACTCCTTTCCAAGTCTTACTGTGCATATACCATTAGGTGTATTGCAGTGGTTTGCTCCTCCTTCTTAAAGGGCAACTACAGGTGAGTAGCCAGTAACACTCACATCCCATGAATGAATTCTAAAAATCCTGAAGAGTGGACTTAAGAACTGAATGCCTAAGTATATTATTTGATACAATAAATAATGATTTCTTACAATTTTTATTCATTATTGCTGTTATGAAAGTGGAATCATCGAGGTGATAAATAGTAGGCTCCTACAATCAAGTTATATGATTAAACAACCAGATATTGTAATGCATGATTTAGTATGAAGGGATATTGCAATATATGATTTGACAAGCAATGATATTGGAATATGTGGTTTAATAATCAGTGATATTTTAACACATGATTTGACAATGTATATCTGGATTTATCTCGCTGACAGATGAAAGTGAAGATTAGAATTTCTCCATACTAGATTAGTACATTGCTGGAATGAATGGAAAATTGCTTCTTTCTTCTTGCATGCTTCCCCTGTGAGCTACAGAATCCTCAGATGCACATAGAGATAAAGTATCCACCTTCTGCAATGAGGCTACCATCTGTACACTTGTAGTAGTTGCATTGCAGCACTAGACAAATCTGCCTCAGCCAATGTTCCCTTTTCACAGCAGGGGCTCGGCATTAAGCAGTCCATTAGCAGAGTGGAAAATAGATTTACCATTCCTGAAAAAAATTCATACATATGAACTGAGTTCCTTTTATAAATTATAGGCATGAAAGAGTTTAACGCTTTGAACACAGAATCTTTTTTTTGGATTTTCTGTAACATTTAAAATGGCTTATCACATAACTCATTAAGTGTGTTTCTTTTCCTCTTGAGTACCTTGTGAAAATGGCAATTCAATGTAATTGTGCATTTACATGAGGAACAGCATATGGTTTTAAGTGTAATTTAGGTAGAATCACAGAATGCTTATAGCAGAGGCCAAGACCATTCAATCTGTTATTTAATCTGGTTCCTGACAAAAACAAATCAGCCACTTTTTCATTGTTTCCAGGAAGATCAGCCAGAGTCAGGAACTTGACACGCTACAGACCGATGCTCACAAATTCTACCTTAACCATGCTAATACTTCCTCTTCAGGTCCTTATCCAATTCTCAAATGAAAGCCCACTGTAAAATTTGCCTTCCCTATACTATCTCACAATGCATTCTAGATCCTAATTATTATCTCACCTCATATTGCCATTGGTTCTCTTGCCAATCATTTTAAATTAGTGTTGTTTTCTTTGGGACCGTTATTTACTTAAAAATGTGTTGCTGGAAAAGCGCAGCAGGTCAGGCAGCATCAAAGGAACAGGAGAATCGATGTTTCGGGCATAAGCCCTTCTTCAGGAATGAGGAGGGTGTGCCAAGCAGGCTAACATAAAAGGTAGGAAGGAGGGACTTGAGTGTGGGGCGTTCGAAACATGATAGGTGGAAGGAGGTTAAGGTGAGGGTGATAGGACGGAGAGGGGGTGGGGCGGAGAGTTTGGGAAGAAGATTGCAGGTCAAGAAGGCGGTGCTGAGTCTGAGGGTTGGGACTGAGAAAAGGTGGGGGCAGGGGAAATAAGAAAGCTGGAGAAATCTGCATTCATCCCTTGTGGTTGGAGAGTTCCTAGGCGGAAGTGAGGCGCTCTTCCTCCAGGCGTCGTGTTGCCATGGTCTGGCGATGGAGGAGGCCAAGGACCTGCATGTCCTTGGCAGAGTGGGAGGGCGAGTTAAAGTGTTCAGCCACGGGGCGGTTGGGTTGGTTGGTGTGGGTGTCCCAGAGGTATTCTCTGAAACACTCTGCAAGTAGGTGGCCTGTCTCCCCAAGGCATAGGTGGCCACACGGGTGCAGCGGATGCAGTAAATGATGTGTGTGGAGGTGCAGGTAAATTTGTGATGGATATGGAAGGATCCCTTGGGGCTTGGAGGGAAGTGAGGGGGGAGGTGTGGGAGCTGGTTTTGCATTTCTTGTGGTTGCAAGGGAAGGTGCCGGGAGTGGAGTTTGGGTTGGTGGGGCGTGTGGATCTGACAAGGGAGTCGCGGAGGGAGTGGTCTTTCCAGAACGGAGTGGGGAGGGAAATATATCCTTGGTAGTGGGGTCTGTTTGGAGGTGGCGGAAATATCAATCAGAAAGTCACCTGCACCTCCACACACATCATTTACTGCATCCGCTGCACCCGATGTGGCCTCCTATACATTGGAGAGATAGGCCGCCTACTTGCGGAACGTTTCAGGGAACACCTCCCACTCCACCAAGGACATGCAGGTCCTTGGCCTCCTCCATCGCCAGACCATGGCAACACGATGCCTGGAGGAAGAGTGCCTCATTTTCCACCTAGGAACCCTCCAACCACAAGGGATGAATGCAGATTTCTCCAGCTTTCTCATTTCCCCTTCCCCCACCTTTTCTCAGTCTGAACCCTCAGACTCAGCACTGCCTTCTTGATCTGCAATCTTCTTCCTGATCTCTCTGCCGCCACCCCTCTCCGGCCTATCACCCTCACCTTAACATCCTTCCACCTATCGTATTCCCAACGCCCCTCCCCCAAGTTCCTCCTCCCTACCTTTTATCTTAGCCTGCTTGGCACACCCTCCTCATTCCTGAAGAAGGGCTTATGCCTGAAGCATCGATTCTCCTGTTCCTTTGATGCTGTCTGACCTGCTGTGCTTTTCCAGCAACGCATTTTTAAGCTCTGATTTCCAGCATCTGCAGTCCTCACTTTCTCCTTTGGGACCATTATACCAACATAGCAATTTCTCTCTATCAACTCTTTCTTCAGTCATCATCGTTTTGAAATCAAATCTCATCTCTACATTTTCAATCCATCAACGTAATTCAAATCTCTCATTGACTGATCATGTTGAGAAAAACACACCTTCAGATATGCCACAGAAATGATATAATTTGAAAATATCAGACTTCTAGGGCAATGATAATTAAGTTTGGAAATTAATCAACAGGTTCTGGGGCAAACAGTTTTGAAAAATGCCCAGTTACTGAGATCTGGGCCTGAAAATGATGTTCTGCTATGCCACTATAATCCTAATATAGGGTTTGAATAAATCTCACATCTCAGCAACATGGTGATAAATATGGTCAAACATATTTTCATAGTCACTGAAACATATGCTTCTGTTTGCCTCTTGATATTTATTGAAGATTGCACTTGGGTTAAATATTCCTTTTCTTGATCCTATTCCAGGTTTACATTCACCAATTCATGAATGCAATTCAACAATTTCTGTTCAAATGTATTATTATTTTTTCTGTAGTGTTTTGCTAGATCACTATAATGAGATGACCCTATTGAGCTTAAAGTTCTAAATTGATTGGATTCTATTGCTTTAGGTTTCTTAGATATTTTAATAAACAATGAATATCTTGGATCTTAGAATTCATCCTTTGTAAAAAGATTTATCACAAAATGTTGTTGTTGCCTTGATTTCTGTTTGTGCAAAAACGTTTTGACGTTTATTTATTAATTGATCTGTGAACATAGAACATAGAACATAGAAGGATACAGCGCAGTACAGGCCCTTCGGCCCTCGATGTTGCGCCGACCGAGTCCTACCTAACCTATACTAGCCCAATAACTTCCAAATGCCTATCCAATGCCCGCTTAAATGAACATAAAGAAGGAGAGTTCACCACTGATACGGGCAGGGCATTCCATGAACTCACAACCCGCTGTGTGAAGAATCTACCCCTAACATCTGTCCTATACCTACCACCCCTTAATTTAAAGCTATGTCCCCTAGTAACACCTGACTCCATTAGCGGTAAAAGGTTCTTAGTATCTACCCTATCTAAACCCCTAATCATCTTATACACTTCTATCAGATCTCCCCTAAACCTTCTCTTCTCCAATGAGAACAGCCCCAAGTGCCTCAGCCTTTCCTCATAAGATTTTCCTACCATTCCAGGCAACATCCTGGTAAACCTCCTCTGCACTCGTTCTAAAGCTTCCACATCCTTCCTATAGTATGGCGACCAAAACTGCACACAATACTCCAGATGAGGCCTCACCAGAGTCTTATACAACTGCAACATGACCTCAGGACTCCGGAACTCAATTCCTCTGCCAATAAAGCCCAGTACACCATATGCCTTCCTCACAGCACTATTTACCTGGGTGGCAACTTTCAGAGATCTGTGTACATAGACACCAAGATCCCTCTGCTCATCCACACTACCAAGTAGCCTACCATTAGCCCAGTAATCCATCATCTTGTTATTCCTACCAAAGTGAACGACTTCGCACTTAGCTACATTGAATTCCATTTGCCACATTTCCGCCCAGCTCTGCAACTTATCTATATCCCGCTGTAACCTACCACTTCCTTCCTCACTATCCACAACTCCACCGACTTTCGTGTCATCCGCAAACTTGCTTACCCAGCTTTCAAGTCCTTCCTCTAGATCATTTATAAAGATAACAAAAAGCAATGGTCCCAAAACAGATCCTTGTGGTACACCGCTAGTAACTGCGCTCCAAGATGAACATAATCCATCAACTACTACCCTCTGTCTCCTTCCAGCCAGCCAATTCCTAATCCAAACCTCTAATGTATCCTCAATGCCATACCTCCGAAGTTTTAGCATTAGCCTACCATGGGGAACCTTATCGAACGCCTTACTAAAATCCATATACACAACATCTACTGCTTTACCCTCATCCACTTCCATAGTCACCTTCTCAAAGAACTCAATAAGGTTTGTGAGGCACGACCTGCCCTTCACAAAACCATGCTGGCTATCCCTGATCACGTTATTCCTACCCAGATGTTCATAAATCTTATCCCTTACCATTCTCTCTAAGACTTTGCCCACCACTGAAGTCAGACTCACTGGCCTATAGTTACTAGGGCTATCCCTACTCCCTTTCTTGAACAATGGGACCACATTCGCTATCCTCCAGTCCTCTGGTACTATTCCCGTTGACAATGACAATTCTTGATCCTATTCCAGGTTTACATTCACCAATTCATGAATGTGCCTGAAGCTTTTCCTGTACTCATCATTCTTTACCTCTGACAACATAGTGTGTGGTTAATTGTAACTAAACCTTAAGGGATACCATCATTAGGATCATTGTACAAGACGTGTATACATTCTCTCCATCCTTTTATGACTGCATCCCTTTCAGACAATATTTTACCATCTTGATCTTTTATGAACCTACGATCTGATGTTATCCATTTTTTTAATACGTCAAAGATTGCATCTTCTGGAGCAGTGTTCTCATTTCATAATTTACTTTCAGCTCCAGCACTTTATCACACATCTCATTAAACCATTTCTCTTTAGCCTCCCTTCATGCGTACTTTACTTTTCAACTTCATCATAATCAGGAGTGTTCCTTTTCTTTTCTCATTTTATAACTTGCCTGCAAGACAATCAGTTATGTTTCAATTCAAGAAAGCAGTGTGATAAGGCCATGTGCTGTTGTCAAAATTATTCCATCTGTACACAGAATAAATATTTGGAGAGTACTGCTCAGGCTAAAAATTGATGGTAAGGATACAACAAACTAGCAGCATGCTGACAACACAGTGCGTCTTTTAGAATCAACACAGGCCCTCCAAAAATATCATAGCTCAACTAAAATCTAGAAGTTTAAAATATGAATTGAGTATGAACACTACAGAAGACAAAAAAAATTGTCGTTAGAAGTAATAATTTAGGAAAACCTGAGTGAAGACGGAAATGGATGGGTCACACCAGAAGAAGTAGATAACTTTGTCTGTTTAGGGCAAATTTTATAAGATGGTGGTAGATCCGTTGCTGAAGTCAGAAGAAAAGTAGCAATAGCCTGAAGTAACTTTGGAAGATGAAGGATGTATTAACAAGAGAACTCAAGGTTGTAACAAGAAAAATACCTCCTAAAATGTTATATTTCATCTATTTTCCTGAATGCCTTAAAAACCTGGACCATAAGGAAAGATTTGTGGCAGAAAATAGCGGCCTTCAAAATATGGCTGTGAAGATGTATGCTTAAACTTACAAACACAATTCATAAAACCAATGAAGTAATTCGTATGCTAAAACAAAAAGAATAGAATAGATATTCATTGTGACGTATACTTTTACATGAAAAAATACAGTGAAAAGTTTTACAAATCACCCCACCACTGCGCCTATATCAATGACAGAAGTCATGGATTATAATAAAACAAATTAAGACAAATTTCATCATAGTTCAGTTAATGGCTCCCGGGTTTGGGGAAAGCTGACTTAGAAAAATTAGACTCAGCTGGAAAGAGACCCGACATGCCAGACCATTGTAATGCTGGGCCAGAAGCCTCTGCCACACAAGAGAAGCATGCCCAGCTGAGACTGCCCCCTGGGCTACTGGAATACTTGGACACTGAAGACGAAGGCCTCCACACAGGTCAAAACCTCTATGCCAGGGCAAGGTTGTCACACTGGTCCGAAATCGTCTTTCTCCTCCTTCAGGCACTTGAAATTACCTACAGACCTGAAACCTTGGTCCAGCCTGCAAGTCCAGGCTAGAGATGCCAGCCTGGAACCTGTTCCTTGCCCTGGCATTGCTGCCACTGGACGTCGTCTCCTTCACCCATCATTTGTCAGACTTAGAAGAAAAGAAAGTAAAGATAAAAAAGAAAAAGAGGAAAAGTAAAAAGAAAGAGAATGAAAGTCGATGGAAGTACTCAGCACTCCCTGCTCTGCTGCCATCTTGAAGTGCAAGACATACAGAAAGAAAATGTCAGTATTGTAGCAAATTAAACAGAGCTGACGAGTTTCTTCAATAAGGAAAAATGTAGGGTCCAGTAAGAGAGTTCACCCTGGATGTCAATGGATGATGGACATCACCAAGTGGTTATAGAGGTTCTACAGTGAATATATGAAATGATGTAAGAGAGACAAGTGTGCCATACCATGACAGAGATCTCCTGATAGGAGAAACAATTGGCTGACAGAGAAAGAGAGAGAGAGAGAGAGAGAGAGAGAGAGAGAGAGATGCCAATATAAGAATGATACATATGTTGGTCTTTAATGTTTGGCTGTTGGCTGCCTGAAGTAGTAATTTACGCAGTGCCACTCATCTCTTCTTTATAGCCCTGCAAATCTTTCCTTTTTAAACAATGAGCCTTTTGAAAGCCTCCATTGACCCTGCCTCCATTACACTTTGAGGCAGTGATTCCAGATCCTAACCACTTACTGCATAAAAACATTTTTCCATCTGCTACTATTAGTTGAGAAGATGAGCTAATGCAGCCAGTGTCTCAGTGAGCATTCCCATCAATGATCTCTGTTTGTTGTACCATTAAGGTCCTCAGCTGAGTCCTCTGCAGTTTCATTCATCTGTGACCTTGTCCTTTGGAGAGCTGGCAAACATACCATTTCTTGCCTGCAGCTCACTCATGCCTGGATAACTCTCTAGGTGCAGATCACTAATCCATTGTAACCTCCATCATACCAATAGCAGAGCTCATAACAATAGCTGCCAGATTAATTGATGGGGTTTCTTCATTGGTGTTATACTGCTATTATTTATTCTCCGTGTTATGACTTGTAGCTGGGCAGGTGGCAGTTCCTGAGTATTTCGAAGAAAGAAATCAGAAAGGAAGGTTATTGTAATGGGAAATGGGTGGGAAGCAAGTGCTCCATAGTCACATTATCAGCAAAGTCATAGAGTCATAGAGATGTACAGCATGGAAACAGACCCTTTAGTCCAACCTGTCCATGCCGACCAGATATTCCAACACAATCTAGTCCCACCTGCCAGCACCTAGCCCATATCCCTCCAAACCCTTCCAAATCATATTTCCATCCAGATGCTTTTTAAATGTTGCAATTGTACCATCCTCCACCACTTTCTCTCCTTATCTCATTCCATATATGTACCACCCTCTGTGTGAAAAAGTTGTTCCTTTTATATGTTTCCCCTCTCACCCTAAAGCTATGCCCACTAGTTCTGGACAGTTCAACCCCAGGGAAAAGATTTTGTCTATTTATTCCATATCCATGCCCCTCATGATTTTCTTAACCTCTATGAGATCACCCCTCAGCTTCTGATACTCCATGGAAAACAGGCCACCCTGTTCAGCCTCTCCCTATCGTGCAAATCTTCCAACCCTGGCAATGTCCTGGTAAATCTTTTTTGAACCCCAAGCTTCACAACATCTTTCCAGTAGGAACGAGACCAGAATTGCACACAATATTCCAACAGTGGCCTAACCAATGTCCTGTACAGCTGCAACATGACCTCCCAACTCCTCTACTCAGTGCTCTGACCAATAAAGGAAAGCATACCAAACGCCTTCTTCACTATCCTACCTACCTGTGACTCTACTTTCAAGGAGCTATGAAGCTGCACTCCAAGGTCTCTTTGTTCAGCAACACTCACTAGGACCTTACCATTAAGTATATAAGTCTTGCTAAGATTTGCTTTCCCAAAATGCAGCACCTCGCATTTATCTAAATTAAACTCCATCTGTCACTCCTCAGCCTATTCGCCCATCCGGTCCAGATCCTGTTGTAATCTGAGGTAACCCTCTTTGCTGTCCACTACACCTCCAACTTTGGTGTCATCTGCAAACTTACTAACTATACCTCCTATGTTCATATCCAAATCATTTATATAAATGATGAAAAGTAGTGGATCCAGCACCGATCCTTGTGGCACTCCACTGGTCACAGGCCTCTGGTCTGAAAAGCAACCCTCCACCACCACACTCTGTCTTCTACCTTTGAGTCAGTTCTGTATCCAAATGGCTAGTTTTCTCTTTATTCCATGATATCTAACCTTGCTAATCAGTTTCCCATGGGGAACCTTGTCGAACGCCTTACTGAAGACCATATAGATCACGTCCACTGCTCTGCCCTCATCAATCCACTTTGTTACTTTTTCAAAAAAACACAATCAAGTTCATGAGACAGGATTTCCCACGCACAAAGCCATGTTGACTATCCCTAATCAGTCCTTGCCTTTTCAAATTTCCGCATTTGGAAATCCTGTCCCTCAGGCTTCCCTCTAACAACTTGCCCACCACTGACATTAGGCTCACTGGTCTATGGTTCTCTGGCTTATCCTTACCACCTTTCTTAAACAGTGGTACCACGTTAGCCAACCTCCAGTCTTCTGGCACCTCACCCGTGACTATCAATAATACAAATATCTCAGTCAGGAGCCCAGCAATCACTTCCCCAGCTTCCCACAGTGTTCTCAGGTATACCTGATCAGGTCCTGGGGATATATCCACTTTTATGTGTTTCAAGACATCCAGTACTTCCGCCTCTGTAATATGGACACTTTTCAAGATGTCACCATCTATTTCCCCACATTCTATATTTTCCATGTTCTTCTTCATGGTAAACACTGATGCAAAATACTGCTTGCTCATCATACCAAATAACATTGTAAGTATGGACTGTGAGCTGAGATGAGGCATCAGGCAAGATTACACTAAGATCTTCAATGTTCTCAGTGATGTTGAATACTGTAGGTCCTGTCACAGAAGCCCCATGATGTGGGGAACATCACTTCTCCATGGGTCAGCAGATGGTCATGACCTTGTTCTTTGTTAGTTCTGCTCTGTTCCCTTCAATCATGTGTTATCTTTTCCCATGTGAAAGGTAGAGTGTTTGTGATTATGTTAAAGCCATTTGCTGTCATAGCCAAATAGCTAGAGTCATGGAGGGCAATAATAACTGGGGGGAGGAGGTGTGTGAGGGTGAATGGGAGTTTCTGGAAAATAGTTGTGTTCTGGGTGTTAAAGAGTACTGCTGGGTGAGTCATAAGGATTTAGTACCGAATAGTGTGAGATGTTGGTGGTATGACTGGGAGGAGATGTCCATGTGAAGATTTATTCATCACCATGATTATCTGAGTGAGACTTCTTGAAGCTCTGCTGCAGGTTTCTTGCTGACAGACCCTGGGAACACACCTCCCTGGTGTATTAAAAGTGGATCTTAAGAAACTCTGGATCCCCCAGGAAACATTTTATATCTACGGTACCCACCTCCATCACTAATGCCTCCACAGCCACAACCAAATACCCAGAAACCTCTGTTTACCTCAGTGTTACATTTTCCATATTTTAAATTTCTGTCATGCTGTTCATTTCAGCTTTTCTTTAAGATGAACAGAATATCTCTAAAAATGGAAGACTGGCTGCATCATGAGCTCTGAGTACAATTCTGTTCAACTCATTAATCAGCATTGATACAGCGGAAGTCAGCACAGAAAAAAACACTCATCAATTCTGTTATGTGTTATGTCTCAAAGTTAGTGTGTCAGTTTCCCTTTAAGTGACACAGAATGTTTGAGTACCTTGAAGAGAAATGCTCCTGATAGAATCACTGTATTAAAGCATTAGACCTCTAAGTAGAAAGGACTCAGACACCATTTACTTAGGATCATCACATGTCAACAGAAATATAAAACTCTGGTGAAACCAAAGAGCATAGTACTGGTCCAGATATTTCTGTGTCTGTGAATGTAATATTTACTTATATTAGTGAGCAATAATAAATATTTGTTGGATCTTTCAATCCCTACTTATCTGAACTAGTTTCTTATGGTCAGTGCTTTAACATAAGCATTACTGCATCTGCATGGAGGTAAAACTCACTTCAGAATTTGTACTGCAATAAATTGTACAATTCAAGACTTGGGAATAGTAAGTTTGTGTAGTGGTCAGAGTAAATGAACCCGGTGTAGGCAGGCCCAGAACCATGATATCCATACTTAATAAACAGGTGACAAGCTTTCAGTCCATCTTGTCTTGCTAGCTGACAGCTGACTGAACCAAGCATAGTTTTAAGTACATATTTTAAAAAATTGATGAGTTTCACAGAATCCCCTGACACAGATATACGTGCAACAAATACAGCTGATGAAAAATGCACAGTCGCAGTGATAGATTTAACAATGCTTCAGATACTTTGCTACTTATTCAGTTCAGACAGGAACAATTCTGTGATAAGTTTAATAGAAACTGAGACAGATATTTTCAAATCTCAGAATTTTCCTTTCAAATGACTAGAGGATGAAAATAATTTGCAACTATCATTTGAGGATGTTGTTCAAGCTTGTCTAGTACATGAATATTTCTAACGGCTTATCCTTATGAACTGGCCAGTTCTTTTTCAGTCTCTTGCTGTATTGACCAGATTAGAACAGTTAATGGTAGAGCAGAGTCAAACAGGCACTTATACATAATGACTTTTTTGTTATTATTTACTCAAGGGATTTCAACATCACTTGAAAGGTAAATATTTACTGCCCATTTACTGTGAACATGGTGGTTAGCTTCTTTCTTAAGCTGCTTAATTCCACCTGGCTTAAGTGCTAGTAGGAAGGGAATTTCAGGACTTTGACCTGATACTAGTGAAAGTACTAGTGTGATGTAGAGCCAGTCAGGATGGTGCGTGACTTGGAAGTGGTAATATTCCCATTCCTCTGCTGCCTTTATTCTTCCAGCTGGTTGGAGGTCCTGGTTTGAAATGTGTTCTTGAAGGAATTCTGGCAAGCTTCTACACTGCAGAAAGAATTAACAGCTTACACATTTCAATTGTTCTCCAAGCAACAATTTGAGAGAGAAAAGTACATTTAAGCGAAGATATTATCAACCTGAGCTTGAGACATTTCAGTGATATGGAGCTTTTCTGTTTCAAATTCTGATTTATTCTAAGTGACATTTAGACTTTCTGCAAAGCTGATTTCTTACACATTCCATTGACAACTTAATGTTATGTCATTTTCATTCATTACATTTCACAAGGCAGCTGTTTACAGTATCTGCAAAGAATGGACATGAAGATTTTCAAAGTTCATGTGTCTTTACATTTCGTTATATGATGTATTAAACAAGATGC
Organism: Hemiscyllium ocellatum; assembly: GCF_020745735.1. Lineage (NCBI taxonomy): Eukaryota > Metazoa > Chordata > Chondrichthyes > Orectolobiformes > Hemiscylliidae > Hemiscyllium > Hemiscyllium ocellatum. The sequence continues at coordinate 42,398,364 of NC_083412.1, read as the reverse complement.
TAGCAGAGAACTTGAGTAGTTGTCAAGTCCTTAGAGATGCTGAAGAGAAGATTTTGTAGAATAATTTCAGTGCTGAGGGACTACAGTTTTTTGGTGAGATGAGTGAAGCTGGCAAGGTTCTCCTTACAGCTGAGAAAGTTAACACGAATTTTCATAAAGATGATCAAATGATAAACCATTTTCCTAGAATCAATAAAGAGAAACTGTTTCTCCTGGCAGAATGTTGATTATCAGATGGTACAGATTTAAAGTAAAAAATGAGGTCTGCAGATGCTGGAGATCACAGCTGCAAATGTGTTGCTGGTCAAAGCACAGCAGGTTAGGCAGCATCTCAGGAATAGAGAATTCGACGTTTCGAGCATAAGCCCTTCATCAGGAATAAGAGAGAGAGAGCCAAGCCGGCTGAGATAAAAGGTAGGGAGGAGGGACTAGGGGGAGGGGCGATGGAGGTGGGATAGGTGGAAGGAGGTCAAGGTGAGGGTGATAGGCCGGAGTGGGGTGGGGGCGGAGAGGTCAGGAAGAGGATTGCAGGTTAGGAGGGCGGTGCTGAGTTGAGGGAACCGACTGAGACAAGGTGGGGGGAGGGGAAATGAGGAAGCTGGAGAAATCTGAATTCATACCTTGTGGTTGGAGGGTTCCCAGGCGGAAGATGAGGCGCTCCTCCTCCAGCCGTCGTGTAGTTGTGTTCTGCCGGTGGAGGAGTCCAAGGACCTGCATGTCCTCGGTGGAGTGGGAGGGGGAGTTAAAGTGTTGAGCCACGGGGTGATTGGGTTGGTTGGTTCGGGCGGCCCAGAGGTGTTCTCTGAAGCGTTCCGCAAGTAAGCGGCCTGTCTCACCAATATAGAGGAGGCCACATCGGGTGCAGCGGATGCAATAGATGATGTGTGTGGAGGTACAGGTGAACTTGTGGCGGATATGGAAGGATCCCTTGGGGCCTTGGAGGGAAGTGAGTGTGGAGGTGTGGGCGCAAGTTTTACATTTCCTGCGGTTGCAGGGGAAGGTGCCGGGGGTGGAGGTTGGGTTGGTGGGGGGTGTGGATCTGACAAGGGAGTCACGAAGGGAGTGGTCCTTGCGGAACGCTGATAGGGGAGGGGAGGGAAATATATCCTTGGTGGTGGGGTCCGTTTGGAGGTTTACAGGGGGCAGGGTGGGAGGAGGTGTAGTCCAGGTAGCTGTGGGAGTCAGTCGGTTTATAATAGATGTCTGTGTTGAGTCGGTCGCCCGAGATAGAAATGGAAAGGTCTAGGAAGGGGAGGGAGGAGTCTGAGACAGTCCAGGTGAATTTCAGGTCGGGATGGAAGGTGTTAGTAAAGTTGATGAACTGTTCAACCTCCTCGTGGGAGCACGAGGCAGCGCCGATACAGTCATCGATGTAGCGGAGGAAAAGGTGGGGGGTGGTGCCAGTGTAGTTGCGGAAGATGGACTGTTCCACATATCCTACGAAGAGGCAGGCATAGCTGGGGCCCATGCGGGTGCCCATGGCAACTCCTTTAGTTTGGAGGAAGTGGGAGGATTGAAAAGAGAAGTTATTCAGGGTGAGGACCAGTTCAGTCAGTCGAAGGAGGGTGTCAGTGGAAGGGTACTGGTTAGTGCGGCGGGAAAGGAAGAAGCGGAGGGCTTTGAGTCCTTCGTGATGGGGGATGGAGGTGTACAGGGACTGGATGTCCATAGTGAAAATAAGGCGTTGGGGACCGGGGAAGCGAAAATCCTGGAGGAGGTGGAGGGCGTGGGTGGTGTCCCGAACGTAGGTGGGGAGTTCTTGGACTAAAGGGGACAGGACCGTGTCGAGGTATTGGGAGATGAGTTCGGTGGGGCAGGAGCAGGCTGAGACAATGGGTCGGCCGGGGCAGGCAGGTTTGTGGATTTTGGGCAGGAGGTAGAAACGGGCGGTGCGGGGTTGTGGGACTATGAGGTTGGAGGCGGTGGATGGGAGATCCCCTGAGGTGATGAGGTCCTGGATGGTCTGGGAGATGATGGTTTGGTGGTGGGAGGTGGGGTCGTGGTCAAGGGGGCGATAAGAGGAGGCGTCCGCGAGCTGGCGTTTGGCTTCAGCGGTGTACAGGTCAGTGCGCCAAACTACCACCGCGCCTCCCTTGTCTGCGGGTTTGATGGTGAGGTTGGGATTGGAGCGGAGGGAGTGGAGGGCTGCACGTTCTGAGGGTGAGAGGTTGGAGTGGGTGAGAGGGGTGGACAGGTTGAGTCGGTTGATGTCACGGCGGCAGTTGGCTATAAAGAGGTCGAGGGCGGGTAGGAGGCCTGCACGGGGTGTCCAGGTGGATGGGGTGTGTTGGAGGCGGGAGAAGGGGTCGTCAGAGGGTGGGCGGGAGTCTTGGTTGTGAAAGTAGGCACGGAGGCGAAGGCGGCGGAAGAATTGTTCAATATCTCGCCGCGTGTTGAACTCATTAATCCGAGGGCGTAGGGGAACGAAGGTGAGGCCCCTGCTGAGGACTGATCTTTCATCCTCAGAGAGGGGGAGATCTGGAGGGATGGTGAAAATCCGGCAAGGCTGGGAGCTAGGACCTGGTGTGGGACTGGAGCTGGAGCTGGAGCTGGGGGCGGGGTTAGGGGCGGGGACAGAGATCGAAGTAGGGGCGGAGTTAGACGTGGTGACGTTGCTCGACGTGGGGGCGGGGTCATGCGTCGTGACGGAAATAAGCGTGTTTTACAGGGGGCAGGGTGGGAGGAGGTGTAGTCCAGGTAGCTGTGGGAGTCAGTCGGTTTATAATAGATTTTACAGGGGGACAACGCCATCCCATATTCCCAATTCCTTCGTCTCCGCCGCATCTGCTCCCAGGAGGACCAATTCCAACACCGCACAACCCAGATGGCCTCCTTCTTCAAGGACCGCAGATTCCCCCCAGACGTGATCGACGATGCCCTCCACCGCATCTCCTCCACTTCCCGCTCCTCCGCCCTTGAGCCCCGCTCCTCCAACCGCCACCAAGACAGAACCCCACTGGTTCTAACCTACCACCCCACCAACCTGCGCATACAACGTATTATCCGCCGCCATTTCCGCCACCTCCAAACGGACCCCACCACCAAGGATATATTTCCCTCCCCTCCCCTATCAGCGTTCCGCAAGGACCACTCCCTTCGTGACTCCCTTGTCAGATCCACACCCCCCACCAACCCAACCTCCACCCCCGGCACCTTCCCCTGCAACCGCAGGAAATGTAAAACTTGCGCCCACACCTCCACACTCACTTCCCTCCAAGGCCCCAAGGGATCCTTCCATATCCGCCACAAGTTCACCTGTACCTCCACACACATCATCTATTGCATCCGCTGCACCCGATGTGGCCTCCTCTATATTGGTGAGACAGGCCACTTACTTGCGGAACGCTTCAGAGAACACCTCTGGGCCGCCCGAACCAACCAACCCAATCACCCCGTGGCTCAACACTTTAACTCCCCCTCCCACTCCACCGAGGACATGCAGGTCCTTGGACTCCTCCACCGGCAGAACACAACTACACGACGGCTGGAGGAGGAGCGCCTCATCTTCCGCCTGGGAACCCTCCAACCACAAGGTATGAATTCAGATTTCTCCAGCTTCCTCATTTCCCCTCCCCCCACCTTGTCTCAGTCGGTTCCCTCAACTCAGCACCGCCCTCCTAACCTGCAATCCTCTTCCTGACCTCTCCGCCCCCACCCCACTCCGGCCTATCACCCTCACCTTGACCTCCTTCCACCTATCCCACCTCCATCGCCCCTCCCCCTAGTCCCTCCTCCCTACCTTTTATCTCAGCCGGCTTGGCTCTCTCTCTCTTATTCCTGATGAAGGGCTTATGCTCGAAACGTCGAATTCTCTATTCCTGAGATGCTGCCTAACCTGCTGTGCTTTGACCAGCAACACATTTGCAGCACAGATTTAAAGTAGCCAACATAAGAACAGATGAGTGATGCAACGAAATTATGTTTTGCAGAAAATTGTTCAGTAAAATATAGCCTGAAAGTTAAAGGAAACATTGAATCAGAATGTGACTCATTGCTTCTTACCTGAGTCCCACCCCACCACTATTCCAGATTGGCTGGAACAAGGCTAGAGTGCTTTTGTATGTTGCTTTACTGGAGTTTTATCTCTGTCTGCCAGTTTGATTTTAGTGTTTAGTTTTAAATTGTCATGTGTTGGAAAGATTGATGAATCATTACATGATAGGCCTGATGCAGATCCGGGCAATCCCTTCATCACTCCATATCAAACTGAGGGAACTTTTGAAATATTTCAGACCTCTGCTCTCTATGAATGTGATTTTCCTGCCCGAAGCAGTGAATCACAGAATCTCCCCCGTTGTGATCAGAGAATACCCACTGATTGTGCAAAAGTGTTTGCATTGAAGATGTCAAACCTCATTGAACAATTGAAAGACATCAAGTGGTACTGCTCTAATTTTGTGCTGGGCATCAGTGGAATTACTTCATTTCCAGTTTAGAAGTTTGATAGCACCACTGGTCAATTCAATGACATTGAAGCTAAATTAGAGACCAGAGAATAGTTTATTGTTGCTAAGATACTGCATCTATTTTTCAATCTTTATAGTTTTCATAAGCCTGATAGGAATGCCAACTAATTATCTTGGTCTCACATTAAAGCTTTTTCTGTTTGTACTTTCCTCTCAAGTGGAAGACACATGAATGTAGAAGGTTGAAACAGATGAATAAAGCAGATACTAATTCCGTGACAAGATCTTTGAAAACACAAAGCATCTGTGCTGTCAGTGTCTGTAGCTTTCATCAGGGTACAATGGGAATACGAACAGATATGAATGGAAAACTACATACATTGTGCATGTGTATAGCTTTGATTGCCATAGTTGAGTATTCATAGAATCATAGAAACCCTACAGTGCAGAAAGAGGGCATTCGGCCCATTGTTTCTTCACTGACTCTCTGGAGAGCATCTCCCCCAGACCCAAACCCCACACCCTATCCCATAACACTGCTTTCACCTGGCTAACCCATGTAGCCTGCACATCCCTGGACACTATGGGGCAATTTATCCTGGCCAATCCACCTAACTTGCACATCTTTGAACTGAGGAAGGAGATCGGAGCACTTATTGAAATCCACACGCCACAGGGATAATGTGCAAATTTCACACAGACAGTCACTCAAGGCTGGCAGCAAACTTGGGTCCCTGGTGCTGTGAGGCAGCTGTGCCCCTTGTACCAATTGTGGTACAATGCTTATAAACAATTGTACATCAGGTTTACTGCATAAAGAGTACAATATCTTATAACATATTTTATAATAGAATAATTTGATCTGTTCTTTTTAAAGAAAAAGAGCACATGTTTATAGGTCTGCTGTTCACTGACATATTTTACAGTTTCATTGGTGCTGGCTCATCAACAGTCAGTGAAGCAATCAGATTGTAAAATAAAAAAGTAAAATGATTTTACTGCTCCTCGGATGCTGCATGAACTGCTGTGCTCTTCCAGCACCACTAATCCAGAATCTGGTTTCCAGCATCTGCAGTCATTGTTTTTACCTTGTAAAATAACTAAGTTTAGCAGAAAAATACTAATGTGGCTAAAGACGTCTTAATCATAGCAAGAAACTCTATTGAAACTAGACTAAACCATATTCTAACTAAACAACATTTGATCCAAGGCAAAACAGTGGCATTTTCTAATGAATTATATACCAAAGTCCACCAAATTTGATTACTAGCAGTTCGTAATGTTTGATTTATAACTGTAGCATTGTTTTTATTCTATCATTCATTCAAGGGATATGGGCATCACTGGCAAGGCTATTATGTATTGTCCATCCTTAATTTGCCTTGAGAAGCATGGAGTTATCATCTTGAACCAATGCAGTCCATCTGGTGCATGAGTGTAACATAATACTCTCCATTTGCTTGAATGAGTGAGATTCTCACAGTACTCAAGAAAGACAATACTACCATGGAAAAAGCAATTTAATCAACATCTCATCTCCACTTATATAGCCTCTGTCTCCACCACCATTGCACAGTGACAACAGTGTATGCCCTCTATGCTATACATTGCAGGAACTAAAAAGTCACCTTCAACAGCACCTTCCAAGCTCATGACTTCTATCACATAGAAGGATAAGGGTAGCCAAAGCATGAGGATACCATGCATGCTTCTCTCCTTCCACACACCATCCTGACAGAAAGCCCTACCAGTGTTTCTTCATGTCACTGGTTCAAAATCCTGGAACTCACTTTCTAAAAGCAGTGTGGTGTGGCTGCACCAGATGGACTTCAGCAGTTCAAGAACATGACCCCTTGCATCCTTCTTAAAGGCAATTAGGGATAGACCACAAATGTAAACTTTGTAGCAACATCCCTATCATTGAAGGAAGCAATTAAACACGTAAAAAATATGTTGGGTACCAATAGTTGGACCCAACAAAAATGAAGGAACAGAAAATATAGGCTGAATCTAATAAAGGCCCAAATGACATGGAAAATCTGGCAGAATCATGCAAGAAATCCAGCAAGGCCTACGTTAATGGAAGAGACTCACTGCATCGTTCTCACAGAATCTTATCAGGGTCTGAGTGATGTGACTATGGCAAGGTGTGTGGGGAAATGAGATGAGAAGAGTGGCAATACCAATCTCAGCATCAAGATCATCTTGCCCCATCGTTTACATTCTCACATGGGGTACGACACAGAAGTTGAACCCCTCTGTTCATTAAAACCAAACACCCAGTAAAGCTCACCTCGCTTCATAATCTGTTAAAATGTGAGTTGAAGAGAACTCCTATGTTTCACTATTTAAATAAAAATAATAATTTATTTTCTTAATTCTAATTATGAACATTAAACAAAAACTGTTCACAAATTCAAGCCCCCCTTTCTTAACTACTTATTTTCTGACCCAAAATCTGTAAAGATATGCTGTTCCAATAACACACTTATTAAACATTACATTATCTTATTCTCAAGACCACAACGTCTCTGTCCTCTCCGCTCTGTTTAATCTTCCAACTGATGATCTCCCTGGGTTATCTTCTTTCGTTTTACTATGAATATGTTTTACATGAAAAGGTACCTTTGATCGAGAGTGTTTTCTAATTTCTTTGAGAGCAAAATGTTCGATGGGCAGTTTACTCGCCAGCTATACTGCAGTTGCTCAGCTGATCAATGACAGTTGCTATCTCACCAATTTTCAAAATACCCATATTTTTAGATCTCCAATGACACATTAAATTCTTATAATTTTAGTTTCTGAGTGTGAAAACAATAACATTCAAATTCCATTGAGTTTTAGTATCCTGGGCATAATTTAAACTAATTGGTTAAATTTGAATTGTTTCCAAAACAGCAACCAAAACTTAGGTATACAATTACCAGCCATTTGTTACATGTATCCACTTTGGAACATCTCATCTCCCAGCCTTTCCTTTCAGGCAGCTGAGCCTACACTTCAAGTTTTCTTCAAAATTCAGAAAACACTTTCTATCTTAAAGTGAACATATATGTTTTTGACTTTGTAACACATGGAGGGATGGTGGGGACAAGATTTTCATTAGGGAGCAGTGAATTGCCATTTGATGGGATTGCCCCTTATTGAGCTCCTTATTGACAGCTCACCCTTTCCCTTATTAATATTCTGGGTGCAGTTTTACCCAACTTGCCATTCAAGTATGCTGTCTGGAAAAAATGACATGGAAACTAGGTGTGTCTTTATCTCACCACCTCCTCTGAGTTTGGAATGCAGGTGCATGTCTGCAGCTGGGGTGATAATCTGGGGAAGTGTGAAGCCTATGTGATTGATGAGATTTATCACCAGAAAGGAAAAGGTAATTTTGAGCATTTCAACAACATGTACATGCTGAAGCTGAAAGCCAGTTGCAGAAGACCATTCACTGCCATTTCAGTTGTGAAGCACATGATCAATGGGCAATGTTCTGGAGAACAGCCATGAATACACTCACAATAGGTGGGAAAACTGAGCCAACATGTGGAGGAAGTTGCATCTGCGAGTGGTCACTGGGCATTCACAGGGAAAGAATGTTGACTTGAATACATGGTATATTGGCCACACAGGAATGCAGGGTCCTACTCCATGGTTATCCAGCATCATTGACATTCCTGACTGAAAACAAAAAATGCTGCAGCTCATTGCATTGCAGCATGCTGAGAACAGACAAGTTGGCACGTGAGCAAGACTATGTGTCAAAATTACCAACTATAGGAAGGTTGGGGTCCTGCTTGCATATGGACTAGAGATAGTCTGCAAAATAGTCACCCAATCTTGTCTGGTTTCTCCAATGTACAGTAGGCCACTTTGGGTGCAGCAAGTACAATACATAAGATTAATTAGTGCAATGCTCTAGCAATTCATAGCGAAAACTGGAGGAACAACACCTCACCTTCAAACTAAGCACCTTAGAACCCTTTGAGCTCATTACTGATTTCAAAACCTTCAAATTGTGAACCCATTCCTTCCCCATCTTTTAGCTTCACTTGTTACATTCTCTGTCACTGTCTCTCCCCTCCTCCACTCTAGTGGGACTGTTTGTTCATTCCGATCTGACAGTTAGACACACCATTGTTCTGCCTCTCTCATATTCCGGTCACTTAATCTGAACTATCAACCCCCTTTTGCCCCCAGCACTCCAATCACCTCTCCTGCATCATTGCATAAATGCTGTCCCCTCTGTGCTTCATTTCAGCTCTGATGAAGAGTCATCTAGGCTCAAAATGTTAGCTTGCTTTCTCTCTATTGATGCCACCTGACTTGCTGTGATCCCCACCATTTTTTTGATTTCAGTTCAATTCCAGCATCTAAAATAATTTGCTGCAGCATTGACATTCCTGTGCTTTGATCCTCCCAGGCAACATCACTGCAGAGAAGCTTGCTGATATACACAGCCCTGTGCATTTAACCAGCTGAACAGTAAACTGTGATGAACGGGGTGGGGATTCGGGGAGGTGGTGGTTAGTTGCTGGAGTGAGCTGATACCACATAAATGCATTACAACTATTTCTCCTACATGATGCAATTGATGCTCATTGTGGCTCCCAACCACAAGTGCCAGAGGACTGCAAGAAAGCTATTGTGTGTCAAATTTTCAAGAAGAGTGGCAGAGACAAACCAGGGAATTACAGACTAGTGCATCTCACATCTGTGGAAGGCAAACAACTGGAGAAAATTCACAAGGACAGAATTAATTTCTCATTGGAGAGGTAAGGTTTGATATGGGACAGTCAGTATGGCTTTGTCAGAGCCATGGGAAGTGATGCCCACAAATTCAATTGAATTTTTCGAGAAGGTGACCAGGTGTGTAAATAAGGGTAGTGCAGTTACTGTAATCTATATGGGTGTTAGCAAAGTCTTTGACAATGGGAGACTAATGAGAATGTGAATACACATGGGATCCAAGCTGGATCCAAAATTAGCTTAGTGGTAGGACACCAAGGGTGGTGTTTGAAGGCTATTTATGTGAGTAGAGGCTGGTCTTCAGTGGCGTACTGCAGGGATCAGTGCTGGATCCATTATTGCTCGTGATGTTTATCTATGAGTATGGGGTACTAAAAAGTACATTTGTGGATGATACAAGGATTGGCTGGGTGATTGACACTGAGGAGGAAGATTTTAGGTTACAAAAGATTAGAGACAGATTGGTTAGATGTGCAGATCAGAGGCAAATGGAACTAAAGCACTGAACTGTATCAGAAGTAAGTGCCAAGTGTGCCATGATGATATGATGGGGGTTGTTGCTTTGCCAGTGTCACCCTCGATGGCTAGAGTGTGCTGGTGGTTGCTGCTCATCCTGAGATACTGGGGAGGATGGAAGTTTAGAGGAACAAGTGGTAACCTGGAGCTGACAGGCACTTGCTCAGACTTTCATGTCAGGAATTATTGTCATCCAGTTTCTCTCCACTGTCTGGGAAAATAGCAAACTGCAAATAAATGAAGTGAGATTAGGTTATAATGAGATATCAATGTGTACAAATAGGCCTCTCACTGTTTGTTAGCAAGATCCTTGTCCCAAGCTTGGGTGAAAAATTGAACTTTCCTTTCAGAGAGAAAGACTGGCCCTCCAAAGAGCATTCCACCTAGACTGACCACCCACCCCACCTCTCCCCTTACTCTATCCTTGTAACCCTGCATTTCTCATGGCTAATCTATTCGGTCTGCACATCGCTCAATACAATGAGCCATTTAGAATGGCTAATCCACCCAACCTGCTACATCTTTGGACTGTGGGAGGAAACAAGAGCATCATGCAGTCACGGACAGAATGTGTAAACCCCACACAAGTATTTGTCTGAGAGTGGAATCAAATCTGAGTCCCTGGTGCTCTGAGGCAGCAGTACTAATCACTGAGCTACCGTCTTGCCCACTTGTCTATCTGCTTGTACTGCTTTAAAAGTTTGTAAAGACTAAAAGTAGAAAAGAGCAGGAATGCTGTCCTAAAATAAAGAACATTTAGAACATGGTATTATGCGAGAGATTAATGTCACCTGGCTAACTAATTATACAATTGGCTTTTACTTAATACATATTAATTATTAATACAAAAAGAGGACTTTAATAACCTACACCATGGTACTGCATTGTCGACAGTTGTTCACTGACCGAGTGTTTCATGAATGCAGACTGCAATACTTCCACAATAGTAAATATAATATTATGAAAATATGAATTTTAGATTATGTAAAATTTATAAAGCAATGTATTATAATATATTTGTCATAGAATATGCAGGTGGCCTAATGGAAGGCATGAATAAAACAGAACTCATTTGGAAGATGCTGTTCATATCAATGGAATTAATTCTATGATAACTGATAGATGAATTTCCCCAGCAATGCAGTTATCTGTTAAATCTTCAAAATATCTAAATAACTCGTGTTTTTCACCATGCGTTTTCTGGTCAGGGTTTTAGTCCTAAAGCATGCTATGCTTTAAGGATCTAATAATGAGTATCCCATTACCTTAACTGCAATGGTGTTGTTGTTGAGATTATTAAGATCTCAGAAACTATATAATATAGTCAGTAATTTTAGCATTGCTCATTGGTGTTTAGAAAAATCATTATTTTTGTCAATTATTACTGTTGAAATTATTTTCACAAATAAATGTGAAAGAGAAAAGACCTTTCTGGTTTATGCTCCTCTCGGGGATAATTGGTAGTAATGTAGCCCCCATAAGTAATTACTGCTGCTTGGCTGCATATTTAAGGATGTTAATTCATTTGACCATAATATCATTGACTCCAGAACTGTGAATTGCTGAGACTAGATACGACTTTTCCACACGATTGAATGCTTTCCCTCTAGTGAGGATGAAATGTGCAGCAGATGAATAGTTGTAGTAAATGAATGTCTGATTAATTAACTGCTGCTGAAGTAGATAAATCTTTGAGGATGGTAGTAATAATTTGCATAATTACATTTTTACACAGTTACCATTTTTACATCTTTACAGAGAAAGTGTGAAACAAAGACTTAGAATAGAATAATAGAATCCCTACAAAGTGGAAGTATTTGGCTCATTGAATTTGCACCAACCTTCAGAACAGCATCCCACTCAGACCAATCCCTCTACGCTATTCTTGTAATCCTGCATTTCCCATCGCTAATCCACCCAACCTGCACATCCTTAGACACAATCAGCAATTTAACATAGCCAATCCACTTAACCTGTACGTCTTTGGACCACGGGAGGAAACTGGAGCATCTGGAGGAAACTCATGCAGGCATGGAGAGAATGTGCAAACTCCACACAGATAGTCACCTGAGGGTAGATTTGAACCAGGTCTCTGGGGGTACTATGGAGGCATCAGCGATCTCCACTCAGCCATTGTGTTGCCCCTCACTTATTCTTTTGAAGCTGCAATAATTATTGCTGAATTGCTAGCAAATGTACTAATTGTATTGTGAAATTGAGGCCCTTTCATGTTTTTAAAGGATTTAAATTGTTATTGCCATTTAAAATCTTCTTTTCTCTTGCTATGAAGCCTCCTACGCGATGTTACATTTAATAGGCAATCCATTGTATTATACATGAGCAACAAGGTCTGTGCTGAGTCTCACCTCTTTACAATCTATAACTTCAAAGATGGAGGAGTGAAGACATGGTAGCTCAATTTGCAGATGACATCAAGATAAATAGGAACTATGTTGTGAAGAAGATATGAGGAATTTGTAGGTGGGTGTAGATAGGCTGAGCGAATGGGCAAAAATTGAGTAAAATGTAGGGAAATATGAAGTTGTTCACTTTGGCAGGAAGGTTACAAAAGGAAGAATATTACTGAAACATAGAACAACTGCAGAATTCTGAGATGCAGAAGGATTTAGGTGCTGTAATTTAAAAAAAAAAGTATTAACAGGATGAGGGCATCAATGGTTGGGCAAGAATTTATTGTCTAATCCTAATTGTCTAGTGGATCTGGAGTCACATGTAGGCCAGACCAGGTAAGGATGACAGGTTCCCTCCTCAAAGGATATTAATGTAATTAAAGCCTCACAGCATGGGAGGGAAAGAGGATTGGGTGGGGGGAGGGAGGGGGAGGGGGAGTCTTGAATGATTCTTGACTCCCCATATGGGTCAGGTCAATTTCCATTCTGATCACAATGTCAAATCACTATTTGAGTGTGAAACTGCAGGTGTATGAGGAAACTCCTGACAAACTGAAATTATTGAAATTGAACTTAATCACAAAAGGCTAATATGTAGGCACAACAGATAACCAAGAAGGCTAAAGAAATGCTATCCTTGAAATGTTAGATCTATTTCTCTCTGCTGTATATACGTATTGCTTGACCTGCTCAGTTTGTCCAGCATTTTCTGTTCTGATTACAGATTTCCAACACCCACAGCATGTTGCTTTCATTCATATTTATTTAAATGAGTGAATGGAAATTCAGTTGCTACAGGTCTATGAATTTCTGACCAGTCCTCAGTTACATTGACCTCTTTAATCCTGTTTATTAATTCCCAACCATGTTCACTGCCTCCCACTTCTTTGCCAATGCAGCTTAACAGTAGTAAAACATTTAAACAAACTTGACTGATATCTTTAAATTACTTTGTAAACAGGTAGTATCTACCAGCAACATCATTCTACAAACGATATATTCCCTTGCGTACTTTCATTACTCCCATAAAAGCACTAAAATCTTCAACATGTCATTCAAACCTCTGAACCATAATCCTGCATTAACTTATTGTGCGATGACCTTGTATAGCTGCTTCTCTCTTTAGATATTGGTATCTTGCTTTTCCTGAACAGGTCGTTCTGCTATAACACACATTGCATTAATGCAAATTTACTACAACATGATGCATGAATTGAGGACCCTGTTTCTAAAGCGCAACCTTTTAAAGCCTGTATTGATTATGACGTCATTCCGACCCCATTAGTTTAAATGGTACTGCTTTCACGTGATTTTCTTATAACGCTGGGTTGCATGAGAACAGAACTACCTGTTATACCAGAACCAACCCTATATGGAGAGCACTTTTCCAAGTTCCCACATTCTACCATAACTTACATATCCTGATCTATACATTTTGTGCTTTGCTTTCTGCACTTTCACATTATTTCTAACAGAAATTGCATACTTTGCAGTCACTCTGGTCCACAATATACTGGTTAAGTGGTTATTAAACTAGTTTACTACCATTTGCAGGCACTTTCCAACTAGATGCTCAGTCACATGTTTATTTAAAGTGCATCCCAATGCACTTAGGTTACTAGAAAAGACAGAAAGAACATTTGTCATTCTCACACAAGCATTAAAAAGTGCCTCAAAATGTTAGTATCATTTAACACACTGAAAGTTATTTCACTACTTAGTGATTCTTCATGGATGGATGCCAAGCAGAGATTAAATTTAACCTAGATGTCAACCACATCATTTAACATGTGATATAGCCTTGGAAGATCTGAAAAAAGGAATTTAGGAAGAAGGTAACAGAATTCTAGCAAAAGTGCTGTTTGAAATAGTCACTTGTGATCTTTACAAAAATGTATCACTATCATTATCAGCATATTTGTTTTGTGCAAAAATCAGGTTGCAAATCAACTGCTTCACACTTTAACTTTTCAGGTAAGGCAACTCTTTTCAAATACATATTATCAAAGCTTAGTTGATAATTCCAAATACTTACCAGCCCTTCTATAGAAAGTCATTATGCTTATTCATTTACAAACCCAATTGTTTAATTTTAGCTCCTCTGTCTCCCTGTTAACACGTATATTGAGTAAATAGCTCGTTAGAAAAATCTGAGATTCAATCTATCCTCCATACTGGAATTAAAGCAATGATGAGGGATACTTGCTGTAGAAGGGCAATAACAGAGTTGAGTGTTATTATTACTTGAACTGGTCTTTGCATGTTTGGGTTTATCTTTTTTTTGTGTGGCAAACTACTTGAAGTATGAGCTGATTTCATCACAGTGAGAGGAACAAGGCATCTGATATCTAAGTGAACAGGGCAAGTAACTGAATTTTCTTTTAACAAATCACCTTGAAGGATTATCAAATAAGAATGCAGAGACAGATGAGAAAATATAAATTGAAATGGGTGATATTAATATCAGATCAGATACTAAACAAAATGCACAATGATTTGGATCATGAGAAAAAGAAAAAGTAATGATTGAAAACCAAGGGGAGAAATAACATTAAATAGAACCTGAATGAAGGAAATTTCATATTTTCAATAATTAAGTTTCAATTTCAGTGGTTGATTGGTAACTATCACATTGTAAAAAGGATGAAATTATAAGCTTAATTTTCATTTGGCTTCTATTGATTGCATAGATAAAGTGACTTCTTGTCAATGAATTTTAAAGCAATGCTAGAGAACACAATAATACTTGTGCAAAGTTAACAACAGAATGATGAAACACAGATCCAACGTTTAGTTACTTGTGTTTCATTTAGTTCTATATTATATAGCTCAGATCGAAGCAGAGATAATACTAAGGTTTATCTGAGTAACAGTTTTATTTGTAATGCTTGAATGGCTAATCCATGATTCTAGCTCGAGCTTTAAGCTTTTTCCAGCTGTCTTTACTTTTCTCTGGGTCAACACTCAGTCTTAATCATAGAGTCATAGAGATGTACAGCATGGAAATAGACCCTTTGGTCCAACTCGTCCATAGTGACCAGATATCCTAAACTAACCTAATCCCATTTGCCACCACTTGGTTCATATCCCTCTAAACCCTTCCTATTCATGTACCCAACCAGATGCCTTTTAAATGTTGCAATTGTACCAGCCTCCACCACTTCCTCTGGCAGCTCATAACACACATGCACCACCCTCTGCGTGAAAAAGTTACCCCTTAGGTCCCTTTTAAATTTTTCCCCTTGCACCCTAAACCTATAACCTCTAGTTCTGGACTCTCCCACTCCAGGGAAAAGACTTTGTCTATTAACCTATCCATGCCTGTCATGATTTTATTAACCTCTATAGGGTCACCACTCACCCTGTGATGATCCAGGGAAAACTACTCACCCTCCGATGGTCCAGGGAAAACAGCCCCAGCCTATTCAGCCTCTGCCTATAGCAGAAATCCTCCAATGCTGGCAACAACCTTGCAGATCTTTTCTGAACCCTTTCAAGTTTCACAATATTCTTCCTGTAGGTGGGAGACCAGAATTGCACGCAATATTCCAACAGTGGCCTAACCAATGTCCTGCACAGCCACAACATGACCTCCCGACCCCTATACTCAATGCTCTGACCAATAAAGTAAAGCATACCAAACATAATCTTCACTACCCTATCTATCTGCGACTCCTCTTTCAAGGAACTATGAACCCGCACTCCAAGGTGTCTTTATTCAGCAACACTCTCCAAGACCTTACCATTAAGTGTACAAGTCCTGCCCTGATTTGCCTTTTCAAAATGTAGCACCTCACATTTATCTAAAGTAAACTCCATTTGCCACTCTTTGACCCATTGGTCCATCTGATCAAGATTCCATTGTACTCTGAGGTAACCTTTTTCGCTGTCCACCACACATCCAATTTTTATGTCATCTGCAAATGTACTAACTATACCTCCTATGTTCACATCTGAATCATTTGTGTAAATGATGAAAAGCAACCTTCACCACCACCCTGTCTTCTATCTTCGGGCTAGTGCTGTATCCAAAGGCTAATTCTCCCTGTATTCCATGTGATCTAACCTTGATAACCAGTCTACCATGAGGAAGCATTGTTGAACACCTTACTGAAGTCCATGTAGATCATATTCACTGCTTTGCCCTCAATCCCCTTTGTTACTTCTTCAAGAAAACTCAATCAAGTTAATAAGACATGATTTCCCATGTACAAAGCCATGTTGACAATCCATAAGCAGAACTTGCATTTCCAAATATGTGTAAATCCAGACCCTCAGGATTGACTGCGATTAAAATCAGAACTAGGCAGGTTGGGGTTTGGATTCAGATTCTTCACATTTGAATTTGCATCCAATCCAAATCTGTCACCGATTTTAGTGTTGAAAATTGTACCCATTATGTATGATTCATCAACAAACAACCACTGCATGTATGGGATATAATAAAACCCATCTACACAGATAACTTGGTAGTCGTAACAATAAATCACTGCTTTGCTGTGACATTATCACAACATAACTTGATCACATAACAATAAAAAACCCACTACAAACTTGTTGGTCAATCAAACACAGTGACATAAATGAGTCAACAGACCCACATAGCCAAACACAGAACAATTGAACATTACATGCCTCAATCTGAAGTCTTAAGTGCATTTTTAAAGTGGAGGTTGATAATTTTTCGATTATCAACAGAGTAAAATGGTTATGGGTATTCTATGGGTAAAAGAACCTGAGGTTTTTCATTGGCCATAATTGTATTAAACAGTGAAGCAGGCTTATCAGCTGAAAGAAAACCCAGAGAAAGAGAGGACTGCAGATGCTGACGATCAGGATCGAGAGTGTGGTGTTGGAAATGCACAGCAAGTCAAACAGCATCTGAAGAGCAGGAAAATCAATGTTTCAGGCAAAAACCCTTCCTGATGAATGGCTTTTACCTAAACCATCAATTCTCCTGCTCTTCGGATGCTACCTGACCTACTGTGCTTTTCCAGCAACACACTCTTGACTTATGTGCTGAAAGACCTACTCCTGTGCCTGTGTTCCTACAATAATAAATTTACAAACAGTGCTGGTGCAGAGCTGCCCTGTGTCTGGTTTGCAATTAGTAATTTGCTGATTTTCAAGTGGTTCAAATCACCACCAGATCCCTGGTTCTGACACTGAACATTTTTAGGGAATGTGAAATGAAGAAGATAGTAGACAGAAGTTTCAGAGCAAAAGAATCTCTGCATTTATTAAATACGAAAGGTCAGTAATAATACAGAGATAAAGGCAAACGTAATAAAACAGTGAAATTGTTACAATCAACTACACAGAGGAGATTAATCAAATACACTTAAATTAAACATAGGTTAAACACCATTAGAAGCTAATCAGTTGTTTTATTCATAGAAACTTTAGTCAGGCTTCCTACCTTTGGACTCCCATGCACTGTCACCAGCCACCTCCCACTGCCTTGCTAGCGAGGGTGGAAATTGTGGATTCTTGGCAGTTTAAGGTCACCACTGGGGAAAACTCACAATTTTGAAGTATAGCTGGCCATTCGGCTATACTTCGGATGGTGTAGGCCTTCAGTCTGGGTTGAATCCACTGATGTAGTAGGACGTGATTTGGATTTTATTGGGTGAATATTTGGTTCTTCTTACTTTCTGGTGGCTTTGCTAGTGGTTCTCACCTCAGGAGGTACCTGAGACCTTGTGTTGTTGGTTCGTCCCTGTTTTTCAGAGGTTGTTGATACTCGGGTCTGCAGTTTGTGGTCAGTTGCTGTTGGTTGCTCTTGTTTGGAACGGCCTATGTCGGTATTTTTCAGAAGTGCTGTTGGGATTCCTCTTCTGGAGGTAGCTGTACAGATAGCTTTCAGGGAGATAACTCTTTGGGATTCTACTTCCAGAAGTAGCTGTGTGGAAATTTCTTTAGGTGAGCTCAGGGCCTGCAATTATACTAGTTGTGAGCCTCCTACTTTCATGCCAACTCTGCGCTTGCCAATGTGTTACTGGTATTCCCTTTGAGGTCACTTGGCTACCTGACAGCTAAGAGTATGTGTAAATGTATTTTGATTGAGTTTGAATACCAGATATCTCTCTGAATGAATGTGGGTTGAAGTTGAATGTCTGATATTTGTATAGGCTCCATAATGTCTGTGTCAAAAAGTGTGGTGCTGAAAAAGTGCAGTTGGTCAGGCAGCATCCGAGGAGCCGGAGAGATAATGCCATTTTTGGCTGCAGCCATTTTGTTTAGTGAGACAGAGAGAACATCTTGACATGGAGGGAAGTGACCTTGCAGCTGATCCACTATTACTGCTATGTCAGGCTATTAAACAGAGATGCAAACTACATGCCTCATCACTGAGAACTCAAGAGATTTTTTTGCAACAAAAACTCTCGAGTATTAGGCTTGTAGTGATGCTATCATGCCAATGCCAAAGTTACAGCTTGAAAAAGAAATTATGAATATGATTAAGCTTTGTTTAAAAATGCCATTCAGAATTTTATTAATTGACCACTTTCAAACACTGGAATTATTTAACCCTTGAAATGCAATGAAGATGCAGAATTTCTTAATTTCTACAAAAAGACAGTAAAATATCTATCTATATAACACCTGTGCAGGGCTTACTAAAGTAATTCACAGCTAATGAAGAACTCTGTAATGTAGTCACTATTTTATTTTAGAAATTCCTTAGCTCATTAATCCATAGGCAGAAATGGCATAATCTGGTAACTTTTTTGTGTTGTCTGGGGATAAATATTGAACAGATACTTCCCTTACACTTGTTTGATTGTTGTAGAAATGTTACATTCAAAGCAGACTGAGTTGCAGTTTTTTTTAGCAGTTTTAGTGTTGTGATGTGTTATAAATAACCATTTTGACAGGACATGAAATATTGGTCCCATGACTTGCATTCAGCCTACAGCAGCAGATGGTAGGAGCCAGACAAGTATACTTAGTTAAAGACAAAAACAAAACTGCAGAATCTGGAATCCAAAGTAGACAAACAGGAGGTTGGAAGAATACAGCAAGCCAGAAAGCATCAGGAGGCAGAGGGATCAACATTTCAGCAGATGAGTTATACCCAAAATGTTAACTTCTCCACCTCCTGATGCTGTCAGGCTTGCTGTGTTCTTCCAGCCTCCTGTTTATCTAGACATGCATACTTAGCCTCCTAGATAACATTTTTAGTGTATAGCCTTATTTTAAAATACAAACTAACATTATAATTTAATGAATTTTTGTCAGCTACATTTATACTTAAGAGAAGAATATAACAGATATCACCTAAGATAAGGTTCCAACTGTACTGTATTGAAATGTCAGCCAGACTGTGTGCTCAGGTATCCTGAGTGAACCTATAAAATTGTGACTCAAAGTCAAGGGATACTTATGTAAGATAAGGTGATAGTTTAGTATCTTAAGCTGACATACTATTTGAGACTGTTTGCTGTATCTCTGCACAACGTATTGACATATTAATCCTTATTCTGCTGTACTAGACTAGAGGATCTTTTGACAAACGGTCATTTTATTAGGATCTGGACTCATATATTGTGATGCTGTAAAAGCATCTCCATTTAGAGCAGTAATACTGGTTAGACATCAGGAGGAGCTGTATGATCGTAATATTAAAGTGAACTGCTAAAATGTCTATACTATAAATAAACAAGAACATTTCCCTGCCTCATTTCTGCTTCTGAAACCATTTCAGTCTAGCTCTTCCAGATTGGATTTCTGTCTTCATTGTATTTTTAAACTCTACAGAATATTTTAATTTACTTAATTGTATTTCTAACTTTATAAGCTAAAGTCTCTTTTCCCTCTCCACCATCTTGCACTTTGCTTTGACAGTGAGATCCACATTCCTTAAATCTTGTCCCAATTGGTTCAAGCAGATTCTTTTACTTGTTGAACATTTGAGATCAATGTCCTTGCACCATCAGACTGAACAGTAAAAACTGTGCCCTTTATAAATACAGTGCACCACCAACAATCAATAGTTTTCGAGAACAGACATTGCCAACAAGGAGTTATGTTGTCAGCAGTTATCCAAATGTTTAGCAGGCATCATTCTTATGAAGGATATTGGGCAGATTTCAGAATGAGTTGTCCAAAGTCAGGCTTCTGATAAGCAATTTATCTGTGCTAGTCACTGATGATGCAGTATAACTTAAATGGAAAATGAGTGCTGAATTCTAAGATGCAGATGGATTTCGGTGTTCTAGTGAATGAGTCACGAAAGTTAGTACAACAGGAACAGCACGTAATTAAGAAGGCTTATGGAATGTTATCATTTATAATGAGAAGGGGTGAATATAAAGTGAGGATGTTAAACTTCAGTTGAAGAGGACGTTAGTGAGACCCCATCTTGAATACAAAGTGCAGATTTAGGTTCCTTATTTAAGGATAGATGTAAATGAATTTCAGGCAGTGCAAAGAAGGTTTAGTAAGCTGATACCTGGAGCACATAGATTGTCTTACAAATCCAGGTTGGGCAGACTCGGCTTGATTCCAGTGGAATTTAGAAGGGTGATGGGTGACTTGATTGAAGTGTAGAAGATCTAGTGTTATCTTGACAAGTTGAACATGGGAAGGATGTTTCCGCTTGTGGTTAATTCCAGAACGAGGGGTCGCTGTTGTTACATAGATTAGACTTACAGTGTGGAAACAGGCCCTTCGGCCCAACAAGTCCACACCGACCCGCCGAAGCGAAACCCACCCATACCCCTACATTACCCCTTACCTAACACTACGGGCAATTTTTTAGCATGGCCAATTCACCTGACCCGCACATCTTTGGACTGTGGGAGGAAACCGGAGCACCCGGAGGAAACCCACGCAGACACGGGGAGAACGTGCAAACTCCACACAGTCAGTCGCCTGAGTCGGGAATTGAACCCGGGTCTCTGGCGCTGTGAGGCAGCAGTGCTAACCACTGTGCCACCGTGCCGCCCCCTGTGCCACCGTGCCGCCCCTGTTGTAAACTTAGATTCTGCATTTCAGATCAGAGGTGGCAAAAATCTTTCTTCCCTCAGAGGGATTTGTGACTTTGGAACTCCACTTCAGAAGGAATATTTTAATTTTTTTAAGGCAGAAGCAGATAAATTTCTGTGAGGCAAGGACAACCAAAGGTTATTGAAAGTAAATGGAAATGAGTAATTTGAGACACAAAGTTTTGATCTTATTGAATGGTGATCAGGCTTGGGGGGCCAAATACTCTACTTCTGCTCTAATTTCAGATGTCCATATGAATGATTTTAAGGATTAGCAAGAACACATGGACAATATTTAACTCACTAGACAGCCACAAACCAACCATGTTTTCTCTCACACACACCACATACTCTGTTCTAATAACTTGGAGGGACGGCTGCTTATTACACATGGTAGAAATTCATTGGTCCATGTATGAATGCTTTCTTTAATGTCTGGGGCAGCCTTTTTAAATAAATGTTTGATATCTGGGGTGAAACTACACTAGCCCCTGAGTGGCAGGAATGGAAATGTTGGAGGAGTACTGGGGGTACTATGGTGTGAGGATATAGCAGCAAGCTGTGAGTCAACAGCTTTCTGATGTAATCCCACTGGGAACTTTCTGAGCAGTGGGATTGGGAACAACTTGGCTTCCTGTTGAACAGACAATTTGAAGATAGATGGCTCAATTATGGGCAATATCATGGGCTGTTCACATTCTGCAATTGGTGAAGTTGCTCCCCTGCCCTACACTATGTGAACAGGAGGACAATAGCATGGAAACAGCCTCCTCGTGGCTTCACAGAGTGACATTTGGAGCCAGAACACTTGTGGCATAGGATGGAGCTCACTGGCATTAAATGACATTTCTCCAGCTCTGACCACTGCTGTTGAAGAAACCACCGTATCGTTCTCCAGGCCCTGCCTCCTTAATTCATGAAAAATATAATTACTGCACAGCTTTCTGAATCTTTCCAAAATGGAGGTGCACTTGGTTTCCTCTAGAAAATCTTTGGGTTCATCTTCTACTTGACTGTTTCACATCTTGAGCCCTTAGTGTGGTTAGTTCTTCAGTTTTTTCTGTTTCCTTGGTTGTGCCCTTCTTTGGAACAGTTTCTGAAACTGACCTACTTTCTTAAAGTAAACACATTTGATTTTCAAAGCTGGGTTATGTTTGTAATGTGAGCTTGTTTTGCCCAACAGCGTTGCAATGACTTTGAAGTCTGGTGTCTGTCCTATCCTTTGCTGTGTTGGCTAATCTTTTGTGGCTTGTAGTATATGGCACGAAATGATTCTGTCGATCTCATGTGCTAAGTTTTATCTTCTCCTCTTAGGATTGATAAGTTTTGTTTCTGGAACTCCACTCAATCTCTGAATGCTTTTCTATAGAGTTAGGTCCTTCTTGGATTGTAATATAGCTTACAGACTCCTTAACAATGCCCACACCAGTGTGGTCTCTTATGAATTGTGATTTTAAATGTACATAGTCTCCAATACCCTGCAGAAATGAGAAATGAAATCATCTATTGATACATCTGGATGCTATAATATTTTGTTAAATCTTGTTCTTTCCAAAATGTAATTGTGACAATGTAAACTTCAGAACTTCAATAATTTCATGGATTGAAAGAATCACCAATAACTCTGTTTGGAATAAACTGATTCTTGAGATGAAAGGGAAAAAGACAAGCTGTTACACAGAGACTGAAAGCCATTAACCAAGTCTTGGCAAGATTATGTAAACAAAACTGCTTTGACACCTACTTGATAAACTGGATACTTTATTGCCATGAAGGACAAGGATTATGTTGCAGAAGAATCTGCAGAACTCATTTTTACTCGAAGAATTCAGGGTCTTAGTTTGCAGGAAAAGCTGAATTTCAAATGGTCTGCTAATTCTGAATGTAACGAGGAACAGTTGAGCTACCTCTGGTAAGAAGGCAACCTACAGACTTGAGGTCTCCAGGAAAGTAATCAATATTGAAGATGAAAGAATCTATTGAATCATCAATAATATCACACCACAAACCTGAAAGAGGGAAAATTGTATAAGAATCCAACACCAGTACAAGTCAGTAGCAGAACTTCAAAGATCATTAAAGAATCAAACGAGGATCAAACCATGGACACTTGCAGAGACCAATGCTGTCGGTAAAATCCAGGCTGGATTCCATCATTAACTGGGTAATAGCCAACTTGAGGTGTGAGGCTTAACTGCTTACTGGAGGGGTGGGGTCTTATTTTGGTTGCTACCTGCCATTAAGTTTACATCTTTGTTTTAGTACTTGATTATCTGTGAGTAGCTAAGTTAAATGCAACTGTGGTGTTTTACCAACAACATAATGGTTCTGAGGTCATAATAGTTATCAAATGTCTTCACAGCCCTTCAGATTTGTCTGATATTTGCACTTTGTTGAGCTATAACACCATCTGCTTTACTCTTAACAATGTACATGGAATAGCAACATGTTACTGTCTTACTATCTTGGTGAGAACATATGCCTTACCTCACAAGTTGCCTTATCCAGAGTATCTAATTTTGGTCTCTATTTGGCCCATCTTTGAAATTAAAAATTCCTGGTAATTCTATTTATGATGCCATTGAAAGTGTAAATTTCCAGCAGATTCTTCAAACATTGCTGTGAGAGTATAAGTATGTGAGGTATGTGACAGGGTAGGGTGGGAGTTGGCTGGGGTGTGATTGGGGTGCAAGTGAGTGAGATTTTTACAGTGTTCCATTTCTCATAGTCAGTTTATCAGTATGCCTTTATGAGGAATGCTAATAACATCACTAATATATCATAACATGTAACTTGAGGGTAAAAAGGTCTCAAAATCCATCTTCCCTTAGTTCACCTGAAGCATGACACTCCATGGAATCTTCCTTCTCCTTTGTAACTGATTAGTTTAATGTTAACCCCAGACCCCTGTGTGTCTGAGGAATATAATGTTTGTACATAAATGTTAGTTGTAATAAGTATTTGTGGATAATTCATTACCACAGATTCGATGGTCAGTTATGGGAGATGCCACATCTGGTAAGACACCCTAATGGAGGCAAACTCACACCAGTTTGTTGCCTATAATTTAGTTCTCCTCAGTTCACTGAATACATTTCTGCCACAATCCATGCATGTGGGTCACTATTGTACTGTGCTTCCTATGCATTTCTGAATTCCCCATTCTATGCTCATATATTGATACAGCATATTCTTTGCACACAATATCAATGCATAGCAAGGGTAATTACATTGACACTGCCAAGCCTTTAAACAAAATGACACAGAAGCACTGTGATCACAGCTGCTCCTTTCTTGCAACCAGAAAATTATTTTGCATGCAGTCTTCTTTGCCAGTGATGGCTGGTATTGTTTTCTAAATAATTGTTTGCTAATATGTATCCAAAATCCAACCCCAGTAAAATCGGAAAAAAAATCCTAAATATATGACTGAATTAGGAACAAGATTCCAAACATTTGGCTTGAAGCCAGACATTTGTGGCTTGAAGCAACAATCCAAAGGCTCTCAGGCATCAATGAAGGCGAACACTTCAGAGCAGAACTGTTGGAGGTAACATTTTCCGGATGAAATGCTAAACTCCTGTTCTCTAGGGTAAAATGCAAAAGGTCTGACAGTACTTTCAAAGAAGATTTCTTGGTGTCTTTGTCAGTATTTATCCCCCAGTCAACATCTGAAAACAGATGATTCATTTTGTTATTCTTGTGGGAGGTAGTTGTGCATAATTTGGCAGTTGCATCTGTACTTTCAACATATAACTTACACAAACTTCTTTGGCTATATAATATTTTGGGACAGCTTGATGTTGTGAAAGATGCCATATAAAGAGAATTGTCCATATAAAGGGAATGCTTCCGTATAAAGGGAAAGCCTTTCCTCGTTCTAGATATTTACACTTGTCTTTGAAGTGAGAACTTGAAGACAACCATATGGATACATGGCAAGAGCAGGACAAATTCAACTCTCTAGCCTCTCACAACCATTTGAAGCAGCTGTTCTTTCTGCTGAAGTGATTTGCTCTTTTGCCCTCAATAGTTTCCTGAATTGTATGAGCAGACTACTGCTTGGAGTATTAATCAGTATTCTCAGTGTAATGTGTTAAAACATGTCCTAAGTGTCATTGATAATCATCAGTAAAATGTTACCATTTCCAAGTCACTTGATATTGCAATCTCTGTATAATAAACTAATGCTGCCATAAACTGTTTTGAAAAATATTTTCCTAAGGAGTGTGTCACAGTTTGGGATGTGAATGCATCAATTAACAGTTATTACTTCATTAGTTGTCACCATAGTGTTTCCTGCTTTTAAAATTCCAGTTGATGTTACTACTGGACAAGTCAGATCCCAGAATAAAACCTGACTGGATAGATCATAATAATTTCCTTTAGCTGGTGAATATGGCAGTTGCTGAAATATATTAACATATAGCTACAGATACTCATGAGCATAAAAAACATAAGCTTATTCCACAAAAGAAAAAGACAAAACCAAGCAATACAGATACAGAAGACAGTTTAGAAAACTTTTCTAAAAACAAACAGCAAAGCAAAGCTTGAACTGTTGCCCAACCCTGCCCATTATAGAAACTCAAGTTCAGAGAAATTATACTGTTATTTAGCTCTTTATGTTTCTACCTTAGTGACTCCTTCTGGTGTCTTAACTGTGAACTGCAAAAATAATTTTATGATTTGTTTCCAAATCTGTGAGACTTATGAACCTTTCACATTTCTGAGAGCCTAAGTTTTCAGTTCTAACAACATAAAGACTTCTATGCAAGCTCTGCTGGCTTGGAAATGTCACAGACTAGAAAACCTTTCTGCTGAGCTGACTGTTTCTCTTGAATGGATCTGAAATTAGCAGTTCTCCTTCTAGGACGAATGTACTCTTCTAAATTGGACACTTGATTCTTCTAAACCTAACTGAAAAGGTTGATTGTTTTGCTTTGAAATGATGGCAAAACTAATGGCTCTGTTTTGTTTATTCTGGGTGTGATCTTATCCACTTATTCTATAGCAGTCCCTTGTTTTCAATCACGTGCTTTCTAAGTAATGAAGTACATGAAGAGCTGGGTTTTTAACTTGATTAGATTCCCTACAATGTGGAAACAGGCCCTTCAACTCAAAATGTCCACACCAACCCTCTGAAGAGTAACCCACCCAGACCCATTTCCCTCTGACTAATGTACCTAACACTATGGGTAATTTAGCATGGCCAATTCACCTGATCTGCATATCTTTGGATTGTGGGAGGAAACTGGAGCACCCGAAGGAAACCCACGCAGACACGGGGAGAATGTGCAAACTCCACACACATTGTCGCCTGAGGCTGGAAAATTGAACCCTGATCCCTGACACTGTGAGGCAGCAGTACTAACTGCTGAATCACTGTACCACCCCACAATATATACGTCACTGTTTTAGAATGACTTTCTGGCCTTTAAAAATATGACTGAACTGACTAAAATCCCTTTGCTCTATTTCAAAATTCAACTTCCAAGCATGATAATAAATGTAGGATACCCCTTTTATCAAATGACAGAAAGTGGCGGTTGTTAATTTTTTTATGTGTAAGTGATTGGACAGGATAAAGATAGAAACTTAAAAAAATCTGGGAAGGTTACTGAATATTGGAAGCGCAGAACTGAAAGGGCATTCTTAAATATGCCTCACTTGATATTCAGTGTCTGAAGAGGCTGAACAGGCTGGTGTCGTATTAGGCTTAAAAAAGATATCTCCAAACCAGAATATTAAGGGTTAATCATTAAGGGTTAATTGGACATGGCAACAAACAATTGAAGGAAACGTAATGAAGAACAGACTAAGGGTAAAACAGGCAAAAGTGAGGACTGAAGATGCTGGAAACCAGAGTTTAGATCAGAGTGGTGCTGGAAAAGCACAGCATGTCAGGCAGCATCCGAGGAGCAGGAAAATCGACGTTTCAGGCAAAAGCCCTTCATCAGAAATAGACTCTGAGGGTAAAAACAGCCTGTATTGGCTGGAAGGTAACTGCAATGACCTGAGTTGGGTTTGGGAACAGACTTGTGCAATGACAGAGACACTGGACCCATGTTTTGTGCAAAGGAATGCTTTGGAAAGTACTTAGAGACTGCAGTATAGCACAAAATATCAGATTCAGGATAGTATTAATAGTAAGGACTTTCCCAGCTTAGAGGACCTTTCGTCATCAGAAGGGATTCATGGATTGGTGCCATAGAAACTGAGAGGGAGCTCTAGGTGCCAGCAGCCACCCAGAAATCCCCAAGAGGCAGAAGGCAGTAGGAATCACTGGTTGAATATGTCTAAAGCAGTTCAAGTTATTAGATTCACTTATTAGTTTGCACATATCTAAGTTAGATTATGCTAATAAATTTGCTTTATATGAAAGTGCATGTATCTGCATGTATTCTTTATGATCAGACCTTATACAACCCAGTTGGCACTTTCAGCCTAACAACACAGCTGGGTCTATATATCCCTTGGGGGCATAAAAGGCTCAGCGCTGATGTAATACAGGTCTCCAAAATTAAGAAAGGCAATAATAATGTTGATAGCATGTTTCCATGTGGGGAAGAGCAAAACTAGAGACCATAAATAAAAATCATGATGTGGAGGAGCCGGTGTTGGGCTGGGGTGGACAAAGTTTTTAAAAAAACACACAACACCAGGTTATAGTCCAACGGTTTATTCGGGGCACAAGCTTCTTCAGCATTTCAAAAGCTAGTGCCTCCAAATAAACCCATTGGATTGTAACCTGGTGTTGTGTGAGTTTTAACTAAATTTATAAAAGAGTCACTAAAAATAGAATAGGGAATTCAAGGGAAACTTTTTGACCACAGCTTGGTGAGAACTTACTTTCTTAGGGAATGGTTGAAATTAATGTTGTGGATTTAAGGGGAGATTGGATTATTAAATGGTGGGAATTATGCTATTAGAGTTAGGTGATAATAGGTGGGAGGAGGTTCACGTGAGCATAAGTATTGCTTGTGCTGCACATTCTATATAATCTTGTAGCTACATTAAAGTCAGTAGAACTGAACATTGGACAGCAAGTTTCATACAATGCTGATGTAACAACACCCATCTTGTGTTGCCATCCAAGACAGATTTCTACTTTAGACTTTAATAGATAGATAGAAATATGTGTGCAGCTAATAATATAATACATTTACCATGCTCTGTTATGACTAAGTTAACAATTGTGAATTAGTGACCCTCTTTTCAACCAGTCCAGTGGGTCACAACAATGCTTTGAATTCTTTTCAGCACTCAACTATACCTTTCTCCAATTAAAATGCAGTTAACTGTTTTCACTGCAAGCAGTAAGGAAGCAATTATCATGCTCTCTTGAGTGAAAGAACCATTTCATCACCTGTGAACTCCAAGAAAAGATAATGAAATGATGTCAAGCAAAAGAGCTCTATGTGGATACTGAGACACACAATTATAAATACAAATAAGTGCAAAGTTAAAAGGAGATAGTGTCCAGTGCAAAAGGGAAATAAAAGTACAGCTTTAAGTCTTTGGATTTCCTTAAGACATGAGGGTTTTAACCTGAAATCTGGTATGGTAGTTAGATTCTCAAATCAATGCTTTTACCAAGTGTTGACCTATTTTTAAAAGCTTTTTGTTTAGTGATGTTTCTTTTCATTGGCTGTGCTTCTTCAGAGACAGCGAGGGAGAGAGTCAGCCTTGTCACCAAAAGTTCATCTCCACTGCTTTTTTAAAAGAGATCCTTGAAACACAAGCTGATTGTATATTCCACCTGAGACAATGATTCCATCAATAATATGTGAAAATTCTCATGATGGGCAAATCAGTTTAGAGATGACAAATGTTTCTCAATCTCCTCAGCAAAGTGTTTACTGGTTTCAATGTCTTGTGGAAAAATATTTTGATTTTGACTCAGGCTGTCTCTTGTTTAATCTATGTTAGATCGTGAGACTTGACCAAACTGTGTGGGCCAGCTATTGCTTGTGACCATTTTAAGTCAGTGATATTGACTCTGAAATGGTCTAACAATCACATTGCTGCGAGTCTGGAGTCACATATAGGTCAGACTAAGTAAGGATGACTGATTTTCTTCTCTGGACTGACCCACCTTCTGACAGCAAAATTGCCATCCATCCACTTATCCCCCTTCACTAATACTCAAAGTGGCCAGGTTCTGTTCCTCTTTCAGATTTTTAATATTTTCACTTTCCATCCAACTCGAACACAGTCATATTTGGAAGTCAAAATTATTTCCATTGTTTTAAAAATATTAGGCTGAAGTTTGGCAGTGTCCATTTTGGAGAGCTTCCTGAAGGGTTTCTCTTTCTGAGCATCAGTGAGTCTTTTCACGCTATTCTCTGCAGCCCAACTCATTAGCTCTGCACTGTGCCTTGTAAGAGTTCTACTGGTACTATCATTTGCTCAGCAATGACAGATGTACTGGCCACTGCAAGGATCTCATGGGATGCCCAGCATGGTGTGATTTTTAAAGCTGGGTTGTGCACCAGGTGGAACGCTGCCAGTGAGGAGCTGCCCTTCACTGCGCATATAAAGCTGACGTGGCTGACACTTTATTGCAAATACATGAGCATCTTTGGAAATGTATTGCTATATTTATGGGTGGCATGGTGGCTCAGTGGTTAGCACTGCTGCCTCACAGTGCCAGGGCGCTGGGTTCAATTCCAGCCTCAGGTGACTGTCTGTGTGGAGGTGCTCCGGTTTCCTCCCACAGTCAAAAGATGTGCAGGCTAGGTGAATTGGCAATGCTAAATTACCCATAGTGCCAGTTGCATTAGTTAGAGGGAAATGGGTCTGGGTGGGTTACTCTTCAGATAGTCAGTGTGGACTTGTTGGGCCAAAGGACCTGTTTCCACACTGTAAGGGAATCTATTTACTTCATTTTCTATCTGATCAACAGTCATTGTCACTTCATAATAAACAAACTACGTAGGGTAACTGGCTCTAGCGTCACCTCTTCTTTGAATCCTCAATCATGGAGAACTTTTTTCCCCCAACACCTGGTTGTAGCATAACCCCTTTTGAGGGTTCAATGCAGAGTGTCGTAAACCAGTAAACTTTCAAATGGTTGAAACTGTTCACTTTTATTTAACAGTAGCCAAAGTGAAGAAACAATATAAAGAAAAAAGGCTGCAATTGTTTCTCAAAACAGGCAGGGACTGCTTACCTTTCAATCAACAGCAAGTTTACAATCAATGAATGATTCTACACAGAGCTCAAATTCATCAGATCCAGAGTATACTGCTGCTACTGAGAGTGGAATGAATAGGTTTGTGGATACAGTGCCAATCAAGCAGGCTGCTTTGTCCTGGATGTGGAGTTTGAGAAAGTGAACTCATTATAAATACATCAATATCTTAGTTACGATCGAGCCCTCCACAATCATCTGATGAAGGAGCGTCACTCCGAAAGCTAGTGTGCTTCCAATTAAACCTGCTGGACTATAACCTGGTGTTGTGTGATTTTTAACTTAGTAGAGTGAATGTATTCTTAACATGTCCCAATTTCTACCTCTTGGGTGTGAAGCTTTCTCTCTTGTTTCGTGGAAGTATGACTGGTATTATCACGGTCTCTGCAGTCAAGAGAATAGTGCCACAAGACATCCTCTCTTCCACCTCGAGGATGAGAACAAAGATGCCTCAGAGGAAGCTAAGGTGAAGCTGCCTCCTTCTCCCTCAAGCAGTTCAGACTCTAACTCCTCAGTGGGAACAATAACCAGACAGTGGTCAGTAGCACCCACTAGTGAGCACATCACTGCCGTGGTGTCTGCAACAAGCCAAAGATCGCTGGCACTTGGGAGGACTTTACCTGATCAGCTGTGTGAGTGTGTATCTGCCCCACCTCAACATAGCTCATGTTCTGTTTGCCGAGCTGGAAGTTTTTGCTGCAAACGTTTCGTTCCCTGGCTAGGGAACATCATCAGTGCTATTGGAGCCTCCTGTGAAGCGCTGCTTTGATGTTTCTTCCGGTATTTATAGTGGTTCGTTCTTGCCGCTTCCGGGTGTCAGTTTCAGCTGTAGTGGTTTGTATATGGGGTCCAGGTCCATGTGTCTGTTAATGGAGTTTGTGGATGAATGCCATGCCTCTAGGAATTCCCTGGCTGTTCTCTGTCTGGCTTGTCCTATGATGGCAGTGTTTTCCCAGTCAAATTCATGTTCCTGGTTGTCTGAGTGTATGGCTACTAGGGATAGCTGGTCATGTCGTTTTGTGGCTAGCTGATGTTCATGGATGCGGATTGTTAGCTGTCTTCCTGTTTGTCCTATATAGTGTTTTGTGCAGTCCTTGCATGGTATTTTGTAAACTACGTTAGTTTGGCTCGTGCTGGCTATTGGGTCCTTTGCTCTAGTGAGTTGTTGTCTGAGTGTGGAAGTTGGCTTGTGTGCTGTTATGCGTCCTAAGGATCGCAGTAGTCTGGCTGTCAGTTCTGAGATGCTCCTGACGTATGGTAGTGTGGCTAGTCCTTTTGGTTGTGGCATGTCCTCGTTCCATGGTCTATCTCTTAGGCATCTGGTGATAAAGTTGCGTGGGTATCCGTTTTTGGCGAATACCTTGTATAGGTGTTCCTCTTCCTCTTTTCGCAGTTCTGGTGTACTGCAGTGTGTTGTGGCTCTTTTGAATAGTGTCCTGATGCAGCTTCGTTTGTGTGTGTTGGGGTGGTTACTTTCATAGTTTAGGACTTGGTCTATGTGTGTTTGTTTCCTGTGTACCCTTGTGGTGAATTCTCCGTTGGGTGTTCTCTCTACTAACACGTCTAGGAATGGGAGTTGGCTATCCTTTTCCTCTTCTCTCGTGAATCGTATTCCTGTGAGTGTGGCGTTGATGATTCGGTGTGTTTTTTCTATTTCTGTGTTTTTGATGATTACAAAGGTGTCATCGACGTATCTGATCCAGAGTTTGGGTTGGATTTGTGGTAGGGCTGTATGTTCCAACCTTTGCATAACTGCCTCTGCTATGAGTCCCGAGATTGATGATCCCATGGGTGTTCCGTTGATTTGTTCGTATATCTGATTGTTGAATGTAAAGTGTGTGGTGAGGCACAGGTCTAGTAGTTTAAGTATGCCGTCCTTGTTGATAGGTTCGGCCTCCTGTGTTCTGTTATGTATGTCCAGTAGGTTGGCTATTGTTTCTCTGGCTAGGGTTTTGTCAATTGATGTGAACAGTGCCGTCACGTCGAATGATACCATGGTTTCTTCTTTGTCTATATGTGTATTCCTGATGATGTCCAAGAATTCCTGTGTTGATTGTATGGAGTGTTTGGATCCGCTGACTAGGTGTTTCAGTTTTTGTTGTAGTTCTTTGGCCAGTTTGTATGCTGGTGTCCCTGGTAGTGATACTATGGGTCTGAGTGGGATGTCTGGTTTGTGTACTTTGGGTAGTCCGTAGAATCTGGGGGTGTTGTTGCTTTCAGGTTTCATTCTTTGTTGGTCCGCTTTGGTTATCTGTCCGTTTTTTTGTAGATTCCTTAGTGTGTTGATTATTCTATTGGTGAGTTGTGGTGTGGGGTCGGAATCCTTCATTTGGTAGGTGTTGGTGTCTGCGAGTAGTTGTTGTGCTTTATTGATGTAGTCTGATTTATCTAAGATGACTGTCATTCTGCCTTTATCTGCCGGTAGTATGATTATGTTCTTGTCATTTTTCAGTGCTTTCAGTGCTTCCCTCTCCTTGGTGTTGAGGTTATGTGTATGTCGTTTTCTTATCACCATAGGTACGACCGTTTGTCTCACTGTTTGTTGTGTCTCTTCTGTCAGTCCATTGTTCCTGAGTGTGCATTCTAGTGCTGCTAGGAAGTCTGCTGTGTTGGCATCCCTGTAGTTGTATTTGAGTCCCTTGGCCAGTATAGTTCTTTCCATGTCTGCGAGCTGTCTGTGGGAGAGGTTTTTAACCCAGGTGTGTGTTGTAGTGTCCTCCTGTTTGTGGGTTAGTTTGTCCATTTTTTCTTTTAGTGCCATTTTTTTGCGAAGTGTTGTCCTGTTCTGTCCTATAGTGATAGCCTGTTCTATGGTCCAGGTCCATTCCTGATTAGTGGTTTTTAAAATTAACGATCCCACTCAGACCCATAGTATCACTACCAGGGACACCAGCATACAAACTGGCCAAAGAACTACAACAAAAACTGAAACACCTAGTCAGCGGATCCAAACACTCCATACAATCAACACAGGAATTCTTGGACATCATCAGGAATACACACATAGACAAAGAAGAAACCATGGTATCATTCGACGTGACGGCACTGTTCACATCAATTGACAAAACCCTAGCCAGAGAAACAATAGCCAACCTACTGGACATACATAACAGAACACAGGAGGCCGAACCTATCAACAAGGATGGCATACTTAAACTACTAGACCTGTGCCTCACCACACACTTTACATTCAACAATCAGATATACGAACAAATCAACGGAACACCCATGGGATCACCAATCTCGGGACTCATAGCAGAGGCAGTTATGCAAAGGTTGGAACATACAGCCCTACCACAAATCCAACCCAAATTCTGGATCAGATACGTCGATGACACCTTTGTAATCATCAAAAACACAGAAATAGAAAAAACACACCGAATCATCAACGCCACACTCACAGGAATACGATTCACGAGAGAAGAGGAAAAGGATAGCCAACTCCCATTCCTAGACGTGTTAGTAGAGAGAACACCCAATGGAGAATTCACCACAAGGGTACACAGGAAACCAACACACAGAGACCAAGTCCTAAACTATGAAAGTAATCACCCCAACACACACAAATGAAGCTGCATCAGGACACTATTCAAAAGAGCCACAACACACTGCAGTACACCAGAACTGCGAAAAGAGGAAGAGGAACACCTATACAAGGTATTCGCCAAAAACGGATACCCACGCAACTTTATCACCAGATGCCTAAGAGATAGACCACGGAACGAGGACATGCCACAACCAAAAGGACTAGCCACACTACCATACGTCAGGAGCGTCTCAGAACTGACAGCCAGACTACTGCGACCCTTAGGACTCATAACAGCACACAAGCCAACTTCCACACTCAGACAACAACTCACTAGAGCAAAGGACCCAATAGCCAGCACGAGCCAAACTAACGTAGTTTACAAAATACCATGCAAGGACTGCACAAAACACTATATAGGACAAACAGGAAGACAGCTAACAATCCGCATCCATGAACATCAGCTAGCCACAAAACGACATGACCAGCTATCCCTAGTAGCCATACACTCAGACAACCAGGAACATGAATTTGACTGGGAAAACACTACCATCATAGGACAAGCCAGACAGAGAACAGCCAGGGAATTCCTAGAGGCATGGCATTCATCCACAAACTCCATTAACAGACACATAGACCTGGACCCCATATACAAACCACTACAGCTGAAACTGACACCCGGAAGCGGCAAGAACATCCATCAACAGACACATCGATCTGGACCCCACATACAAACTACTACAGCTGAAACTGACACCCGGGAGCGGCAAGAACGAACCACTATAAATACCGGAAGAAACATCAAAGCAGCGCTTCACAGGAGGCTCCAATAGCACTGATGATGTTCCCTAGCCAGGGAACGAAACGTTTGCAGCAAAAACTTCCAGCTCGGCCAACAGAACCACAACAACGGACACCCGAGCTACAAATCTTCAACCAGACTTTAAATAGCTCATGTGGTTGGTCACCTGGTTTGTAATGCAGACTGACACAAACAGTGTGAGTTCAATTCTGAAACAGCTGAGGTTACCATGAAAGTCCCTCCTTCTCAACATCTCCCCTCGCCTGAGACATGGTGACATTAAAATTAAATCACCACCATTCCTCCCCCGCTCTCGCTCTCTCTCCCTCTCTAATCCGAGAGCAGCACTATGATCCTCTGGTACTATAGTTACTTGACTTTACTTTCTGATGGGGAAACATCAGAAACAGAACATGTACTTAGTAATGTGTACAGTCAGCATTCACAGTTTGGCATATTCCTCCATACAGTGGGACATGGAGTACTCTAACAGGGAGGGCCATAGAAAGCCTCTGCTTGGATACAGCCATCCTTATTTTGAGGAATGCAGCACAAGCCATGCCATGTAAATGTATTACGAGATGATATGTACTGTATGATTACTGAAATTTTGTACACCCAGTAGCAGTGGCATCGGCATCACCATTCCCCACATTGGCCAGGAAAGCCATATGGGTATATATTGTTAAATACTTATAAGTAAGAGGCTTGGAATGTTGCAGTGAGTATATCACCTTTTGACTCCCCAAAGCCTGTCTACCATCTACAAGCAAAGTAAGGAGAATGATGGAATACTCCCCACTTGCCTGGATGGGTGCAGCTCCAATAACATGCAAGAAGCTGACACCATCCACAGGCATCACAACCACAAATATTCACACTCTTCCTCACCAATGCTCAACAGTAGCAATGTGTACTTTCTATGAGATGCACTACAGAAATTCATCAAAGATCCAAATCCATGACCACTTACATCTAGAAAGAAAAGGGCAGCAGGTACATGGGAACACAACTACCTTCAAGTTCCTCCCCAATTCACTCACCATCCTGACTTGGAAATCTATTGCCAATTCTTTAGTGTCACTGGGTCAAAATCCTGGAACTCCCTCTCTAAAAGCATTTTGAGACTACCTACAGTAAATGGGTTGCAGCAGTTCAAGAAGGCAGCTCACCACCAACTTCACCTGTGCTGTGAAAATGCCTGGTTAATGTAATTATCCTTCTAAGAGCCTCACATTACTCACAAGCAGAACTCACACACACAGACAGAAAGAAACCACTCATTCCTCTCACTCTGGATGTGTTTGCAGCCATTTTCCATTTCCATTTCACGAT
This sequence comes from Hemiscyllium ocellatum, assembly GCF_020745735.1. Lineage (NCBI taxonomy): Eukaryota > Metazoa > Chordata > Chondrichthyes > Orectolobiformes > Hemiscylliidae > Hemiscyllium > Hemiscyllium ocellatum. The sequence goes on along the minus strand of NC_083412.1, from coordinate 42,362,442 downwards.
TATGATTTTCATGAGGATTGAAGGCAAAGCAGTTGCTCATGATAGAGTGAGACACAGCCACAGCCTGGCCATTAAGTGCACACCCCTCTCAAACCTCTTTGTTTCTTTTTTCTCTTTGAACTCCCTTTTAACTGCACTGGTACAAAGCTATTCACATGCATTTCTTTCATTTGTTCTCCATTTGCCAACATTACCTCCTGAGTCCTATCTTGACAGCTAAGCTACGTCAGTCATCGTGCTGCTGCACTGACCCACCATTGAAGACAGGGAGGTTGTGACCATCGATGATCATCTCACCTGGAAGAGAGATTGGATTGGTTAGGACTATATTCATTAGAGTTCAGAAGAATAAGGAGAATTTCATGGACACGTTTACAATTCTGACAGGACTAGATAGGGTAAACACAGGAAGGATGTTCTCAGTGCCTGGGAGTCCAGAACAGTGTGTCACAGTCTACTGGTACAGGATAAGACTGGGATGTAGAGACTTTTCTTCATCCACAGCACACTTGGCCTATGGAATACTTGCCACTTGTGGTTGAGACCAAAACAGTTTAAAGGAGCTGTGAAAGGCAAGTTTTTTTACACAGAGGGTGGCAAGTGCTTGGAATACCAGAGGAGGTGGGGTTTGAAGCAAATACAATAGCAATGTTTCAGAAGCAGCTTGACAGATACATGAATAGGCAGGGAATAGAGGGATACTAAGGCATAGAGGCAAAACGTTTTTAGCTTAGAATGGCATCATGTGCCGTGCAATCTTGGTGGGCTGAAAGGCCTGTTGCTGAGCTGTACTGTTCTTTGTCCTTAATGTTTTCAATAAGGTACCCATAATTTTCACGGATTAAAGGGTATGGAGAAAAAGTGGGAACAGGGCACTGATTCGGATAATCAGCCATGATCATGTAGATTGGCAGAACATGCTCAAAGTGCTGAAAGTCTACTTCTGCATCTATTTTCTGTGTCTCCATGTTTTTTTAATTCATTCACAGGACGAGGGTGACACCGGCTAGACCAACTATTATTGCCTTGCCCAATTGTCCAGAGAGCAGTTAAGAGTCAACCACATTGCATTGGGGCAGAATCACATGTAGGCTAGGCCAGGTATGGCTGGCAGTTTCCTTCCCCAAAGAGCATTAGTGAAGCAGATGGGTTTTCCTGACATTTGGCAATGGATTCATGGTCATCATTAGATGCTTAGTAGGAGAAAGTGAGGACTGCAGATGTTGGAGAACAGAGTTGAAAAATGTGATGCTGGAAAAACACAGCAGGCTAGGCAGCATCCGAGGAGCAGGAAAGTCGACGATTCGGGCATAAGCCCTTCAGGAATAAGGCTGGTGTGCCAGGTCGGCTGAGATAAAAGGTAGGGGGGAGGGGATTTGGGGGAGGGGCGCTGGGAATACGATAGGTGGAAGGAGGTGAGGGTGATAGGCCGGAGAGGGGGTGGGGGAGGAGAGGTCGGGAAGAAGATTGCAGGTCAAGAGGGCGGTGCTGAATCCGGGGGTTGGGCCTGAGATAAGGTGGGGGGAGGGGAAATGAGGAAGCTGGAGAAACCTATATTCATCCCGTGTGGTTGGAGGGTTCCTAGGCGGAGGATGAGGCGCTCTTCCTCCAGGTATTGTGTGGTCAGGGTCTGGCGATGAAGGAGGCCAAGGACCTGCCTATCCTTGGCAGAGTGGGAGGGGGAGTTTTAGTGTTCAGTCACGGGACGGTTGGGTTGGTTGGTGCGGGTCTCCCAGAGATGTTCCCTGAAACGTTCCGCAATGAGGCGGCCTGTCTCCCCAATGTAGAGGAGACTACATCGGGTGCAGTGGATACAGTAAATGATGTGTGGAGGTGCAGGTAAATTTGCGATGGATATGGAAGGATTCATTGGGGCCTTGGGGGGAGGTGAGGGGGGGATGTGTGAGCACAAGTTTTGCATTCCTTGCGGTTGCAGGGGAAAGTGCTGGGAGTGGAGGTTGGGTTGGTGGGGCGTGTGGACCTGACAAGGGAGTCACGGAGTGAGTGGTCTCTCCGGAACGCTGATGGGGTGGGGAGGGAAATATATCCCTGGTGGTGGGGTTTGTTTGGAGATGGCGGAAATGACGGAGGATGATACGATGTATCTGGAGGCTGGTGGGGTGGAAGGTGAAGACCAGTGGGGTTCTGTCCTGGTGGCGATTGGAGGGGCAGGGTTCAAGGGTGGAGGTGCGGGAAGTAGAGGAGATACGGTGGAGAACGCAGTTGACACCTCTACAGTTACACCGGCACCACCCCCCCATCTTTTCCTCCGCTACATCGATGATTGTATTGGCGCAACCTCGTGTTCCCACGAGGAGGTTGAACAGTTCATCCACTTTACTAACACCTTCCACCCCGATTTCAAATTTACCTGGACTGGCTCAGACTCCTCCCTCCCCTTCCTAGACCTCTCCATTTCTATCTTGGGTGACCGACTCAACACAGACATTTACTACGAACCGACCGACTCCCACAGCTACCTAGACTACACCTGCTCCCACCCTGCCCCCTGTAAAAACGCCATCCCATATTCCCAATTCCTTTGCCTCTGCCGCATCTGCTCCCAGGAGGACCAATTCCACTACCGAACAACCCAAATGGCCTCCTTCTTCAAAGACCGCAATTTCCTCTCCGACGTGGTTGACGATGCTCTCCACTGCATCTCCTCCATTTCACGCACCTCTGCCCTTGAACCCCTCCCCTCCAATTGCCACCAGGACAGACCCCACTGGTCCTCACCTCCCACCCCACCAACCTCCGGATACATCATATCATCCGTCGTCATTTCCGCCACCTCCAAACAGACCCCACCACTAGGGATATATTTCCCTCCCCACCCCTATCAACGTTCCGGAGAGACCACTCCCTCCGCGACTCCCTCATCAGGTCCACATCCCCAACAACCCACTCCCAGCACCTTCCCCTCCAACCACAAGAAGTGCAAAATTTGTGCTCACACCTCCCTCCTCACCTCCCTCCAAGGTCCCAATGGATCCTTCCATACCCATTGCAAATTCACCTGAACCTCCACACACATCATTTACTGTATCCGTTGCACCCGATGTGGTCTCCTCTACATTAGGGAGACAGGCTGCTACACGAGGAACGTTTCAGGGAACACTTCTGGGACACCCTGTACCAACCAACCCAACCGCCCTGTGGCTGAACACTTTAACTCCCCCCTCCCACCCCGCCAAGGACATGCAGGTCCTCGGCCTCCTCATCTCCAACCTTGACCACACAATGCCTGGAGGAAGAGCGCCTCATCTTCCGCCTAGGAACCCTCCAACCACACGGGATGAATGTAGATTTCTCCAGCTTCCTCATTTCCCCTCCTCTCACCTTATTTCAGTTCCAACCCCTGGATTCAGTACCGCCCTCTTGACCTGCAATCTTCTTCCCGACCTCTCCGCCCCCACCGACTCTCCGGCCTATCACCCTCACCCCCCACCTCCTTCCACCTATCGTATTCCCAGCGCCCCTCCCCCAAATCCCTCCTCCCACCTTTTATCTCAGCCTGCCTGGCACACCAGCCTCATTCCTGAAGAATGGCTTATGCCCGAAACGTTGATTCTCCTGCTCCTCGGATGCTGCCTGGCCTGTTGTGTTTTTCCAGCATCACATTTTTCAACATTAGACTCTTAGTTCTAGATTCGAATTCAGATGCCACTATCTGCTGTGGTAGGAATTAAACCAGGTGCTGACATCACTATTGGGTTTCTGGATTAGCAGTCCAGTGATAATACCACTAAGTCCATTGCATCCCTTTACTATGTGATCCATGTCCTCGATTGCACAATAGTATATCCCCCTGGGATACTGTGTTTAATTATTGTCTCTTCTTCATTCCAGAGTGTTGCCTCCAATTCTCACAACTGACTTTCCCAACCTTCCTGTCATTTCCGGGGTCCCTGATTAAAACTTCCTTGACTTAAAACCTTGACACAGCTTAAAAATATGGGGTAGACCATTTAGGACAGAGATGAGGAGAAACTTCTTCACCCAGAGGGTGGTGGCTGTGTGGAATGCTTTGCCCCAGAGGGCAGTAGAGGCCCAGTCTCTGGATTCATTTAAGAAAGAGTTGGATAGAGCTCTCAAAGATAGTGGAATCAAGGGTTATGGAGATAAGGCAGGAAGAGAATACTAATTAGGAATGATCAGCCATGATCATATTGAATGGCGGTGCAGGCTCGAAGGGCTGAATGGCCTATTCCTGCACCTATTGTCTATTGTCTATTGTCTATTGACTTTAGCTGAGCTGATGGCCAGGACTTGCACTGCCCCCCCATCACTGACTGACTTCAATGGATTGCTCTGGCTAATGTGTGACCAGGGACCCGACTGACCTCCATGCAACTCTCCAGCTGGCAGACCGTTTGCACTGGACCATGAGCCACTCCAACACCTGTCGTGACATGGACTCCTGACCCTGACTGCCCCTAGTGGCTGACTGACCATATCCACATGCCTGGGTTGATTCTGGTAATCCCTGACTTTGTGACTGTCTCCCTTGACCTGACTGACGACTTACCCCTTGGCGGAGACAAATGCTGTAAGCTGCTAACATCTGCTGACACGTACAACATGTCCACCCCTCTACCTCGACTGATGACCACTCACATCCATGGCAAGCTGCCTGTTTTTTTGTGCTGTGTTAAAAGACAAATCAGGACCAACATAATGTGAGCACAATATAGCACAGAAAGGTAACGCAAGGGAGAGATGCTGTGTGTATCTAAATAGGGCAAACGGAGTCAGAACTAAGAGAACAAATGCGGAGCCTTCAGATTCACTCTGGTCTAATCCATGAAGTGAGTGCTTGTCCTTGCATTGTCCTGGCAGCAGCATTGCAATGCCAGGTGTTGGTGTACTCCAAAGTGCAACATTGACACGAAGAACTGTAATTTAACGAGAAATGTGCCAGGATGACGTGGTGAGGCTGGTACAAATCCAATGCCATTCTCCACAGATGAAGAGGGGGATGTGGGTGGGCACTACCCATGGGACATACCATGAGATGTTGGGAACTGCTGTCCATGATGAGTGTCGAGAGGAACAGTTGGTAAACTGTAACTGCTAGTTAAATACTCAGACTTTGGCATTGGGAATTGTCACTGTCTAGTTTCTGTCCAGCACATGAGATTAAGTATTAGTGGCAAGAAAATGCATGCCCGAGAGAGAGTTTCTTGTTTCACGTTTCAAGTACTGCTTGCAGAACTGCATTATTTTTCTCAACATTGAGAATCTTATTTTTTATCTGATTCTGCTGTAGTTTTCCAATTCTACACATTGTTTAGAGGCTGGGAGGACTCCATCCAGAACATTTCTATCAGGATTGTTAAAACAGAAATGAATAGTGTTTTTCTGTCGATAGAATAAAGAAATATCCCTCAGGTTAAAGGAATTCAGGCTGGAAAACTCTCCAATTGAATCTATCTGAACTCATCGCATTTAACATGCTCTTGCCCTTTTATATTCTTTCATTTAAAATACAAACAAAAGTGAGGACTGCACTGGAGATTAGAGTCGAGAGTGTGGTGCTGGAAAAGCATAGGTCAGGCAGCATCCGAGGAGCAGGAAAATTGACGTTTCAGGCAAAAGCCCTTCATCAGGAATGGGATAGCATTTTTGCAGGAGGCAAGGTGGGAGGAGGTGTAGTCCAGGTACCTGTGGGAGTCGTTGGTTTAGTAGAAAATGTCAATGTTGAGTTGGTCACTGTTGATGAAGATGGAGAGGTCCAGGAAGAGGAGGGAGGCATCTGAGATGGTCCAGGTGAATTTAAGTTCAGGGTTGAATGCGTTAGTGAAATTGATGAACTGTTCAATTTCCTCGTGGGAGCATGTGGTGGTGCCAATGCAGTCATCAACGTAGTGGAGGAAAGGTGAGGAGTGGTGCCGGTGTAACTGCAGAAGATAGAATGTTCTACGTAGCTGACAAAGAAACAGGCATAGCTGGGGCCCATGCAGGTGCCCATGGCTACCCCTTTCATGTGGAGTAAGTGGGAGGATTGGAAGGAGAAGTTGTGAAGGGTGAGGACCAGTTCAGCCAAATGAATAAGCATGTCAATGGAAGGGTACTGCTGGTGTTGTCGGGAGAGGAAGAAATGGAGGGCTTGGAGGTCCTGGTCATGGCAGATGGAGGTGTAAAGGGCCTGGATGTCCATGGTGAAGATGAGGCTTTGGGGTCCGGGGAAACGGAAGTCTTGGAGGAAGTGGAGGGTGTGGGTGGTGTGCTGAACATATATGGGGAGTTCCTGGTCCGGAGGATAGGACGGCATCGAGGTACGTAGAGATGAATTGGCAGGAGTAGGTTGAGACGATGGGTCGGCCGAGGCAGTCAGACTTGTGGATCTTGGGTAGGAGGTAGAACTGGGTGGTGCAGCATTCCTGAACAATGAGGTTGGAAGTTTTACTTGGGAGATCCCCTGAGGTGATGAGGTTGTGTATGTTCGTGATGGTTGTGTATGGTTGTCTTTGGTGATGGGAGATGAGGTCGTGGTCGCTAGGGCGGTAGGAGGAGGTGTCTTCAAGTTGGTGCCTGGCTTCAGTAGTGTAAAGGTCAGTGCACCAAACTCCCACGGCACCCACCTTGTCCGCTGGTTTGTTGGTGAGGTTCGGGTTATAGCGGAGGGAGTGGAGGGCTGCGCTTTGCGAGGTTGAGAAGTTGGAATGGGTGAGGGAGGTTGAGGCGGTCAATGTCATGGCGACACTTGGAAATAAAGTGGTCGAGGGTGGTCAACACACTGGCACAGAATGTCCGGGTGGATGGGGTGTGTTGGAAATGGGCAAAGGGGTCCTTGGTGGGTGGACAGGAGTCTTGACAGAAAAGGTAAGCTCGGAGGTGGCGGAGAAGTGTTTGATGCCAGAACTCCTATTGACATTGTTGATCTGAGAGTGGAGGGGGATGAAGGTAAGGCCTTTGCTGAGGACTGATTGTTTGTCTTCAGTGAAGGGGAGGTCTAGGGGGATGGTGAAAACTCGGCAGGGCTGGGAGCTGGGACTTGGTGTAGGGCTGGAACTGGGAGTGGGGGTGGTAGTGGATGGACCAGGGTTGACGTCATTTATGAACGTGACGCTCACCCAGGATGTCGGGTGTTGGAGGTGGTGACTGTGGGATCCGTGGGGTTGTGTCATCGACGATTCTGTCAGCAGAGTTCAGGTGAGTAGCATCAGTGGGGGTGGAAATGGTTGCAACGACAGCAGCTGCGGGGGCGGAGGTGGTGAAACACGTAGCCTGAGTGATGTTAGTGGGGGGGAGGTGGGGGCGGGAGTAGATGCTGCAGTGGCCACGCTGTGGGACAAAGTCGCGGAACGCGTGGCGTGGGTGATGTCAGAGGGGATGGAAGTGTCTGTGGTGGCGGAAACAGGCAGGGTGGAAGTGTTGTTCCGATTGGGCCTTGCATTGGATCCTGTAGAGGTCGCGGTGGCGGCTGTCCGGCCGGCAGTTGTGGAGGGCGACATGATCAGCTGTGGCTGCGGTGATGATGGCTGGTATGGCCTCCTGGCTGATGGCATCTGAGCAGTTTCGGAGGCCAGGGAAAGCTTCTGGAATGTTCGAGGAAGGCCAACTATTGAGGTGGGTATATGAAAGTTTGTTGTACTTACAATTTTTGATGTCTGATATGGATAGAAAAAGCGTTTTTTAAATGTGTGAATTCTTCTGAGGATATAATACAGTAGGGGTCCTTTCCAGTTCTGACAGAGTGTGGCTCTCAGTTGAGGCAAGGTTGACGGTGGTGAGATAAGGTGGCGACGCATGGCTGTGAGTGTGGAACGTAGGATCTGGAAGGAGAACCGTTGCTGTAGGTTTTGTATTTATAGTTGTACTGGTTGTCTTGTTCAGATCCAAAATTTATTGGTCTGAATGTGGTTCGGAGTCCATGTGGGATCAGTTGGTTCTGTCGGCAGGCACTGAGGAAGGAGATGTGGTTATGGCTGCGAGTCTGTTTCAGGACATGGCTGAAGAGCTTCAGAGCAGAGATGATGACCTGGTGGGGGTGGGGGGGTGCAGTGAGAGAAAGACTCACTGAGAGCTTTGTAGAGAATGGAGGAGAACTTCTTCAAGGTAGGTATCCTTGGAAGAGGATTCGCAGTAAGGTTAAAATCAACTGGGCGAAAGTGAGAACTGCAGATGCTTGAGCTTAGAGTCGAGAATGTGGTGCTGGGAATCATAGCAGGTCAGGCAGCATCCGAAGAGCAGGAAAATCAATGTTTCAGGCAAAAGTCCTTCATCAAGTCTGAATTTAAAATACCTTCTTATTATTTAGAGTCATAGAGATGCACAGCACGGAAACAGACTCTTCGGTACAACCCATCGATGCCAACTAGATATCCCAACCCAATCTAGTCCCACCTGCCAGCACCTGGCCCATATCCCTCCAAACCCTTCCTATTCATATACCCATCCAGATGCCTCTTAAATGTTGCATTTGTACCAGCCTCCACCATTTCCTCTGGCAGCTCATTCCATACACACACCACCCTCTGTGCACAAATATTGCCTCTTAGGTCCCTTTTATATCTTTCCCCTCTCACCCTAAACCTATGCCCTCTAGTTCTGGACTCCCCTACCCAAGGGAAAAGACTTTGTCTCTTTATCCTATCCATGCTCCTCATGATTTTATAAACCTCTATAAGGTCACCCCTCAGCCTCTGACGCTCCAGGGAAAACAGCCCCAGCCTGTTCAACCTCTCCCTATAGCTAAAATCTGCCAACCCTGGCAACATCCTTGTAAATCTTTTCTGAACCCTTTCGAGTTTCACAACATCTTTCCGATAGGAAGGAGACCAGAATTGCATGCAATATTCAAAAAGTGGCCTAACCAATGTCCTGTACAGTCGCAACATGATCTCCCAATTCCTGTACTCAATATTCTGACCAAGAAAGGAAAGCATACTAAACTCCTTCCTTGCTATCCTATCTACCCGCAACTCCACTTTCAAGGAGCTATGAACCTCCACTCCAAGGTCTCTTTGTTCAGCAACACTCCCTAGGATCTTACCATTAAGTATATAAGTCCTGCTAAGATTTGCTTTCCTAAAATGCAGCACCTCATATTTATCTAAATTAAACTCCATCTGTCACTTCTCAGCCCATTGACCCATCTGATCAAGGTAACCTTCTTTGCTGTCCACCACACCTCCAATTTTGGTGTCATCAGCAAACTTACTAACTATACCTCTTTTGCTCGCATCCAAATCATTTATATAAATGACAAAAAGTAGTGGACCCAGCACCGATTGTTGTGGCACTCCACTGGTCACAGGCCTCCATCACCACCCTCTATCTTCTATCTTTGAGCCAGTTCTGTATCCAAATGGTGAGTTCACCCTGTATTCCATGAAATCTAACCTTGCTCACCAATCCCCCATGGGGAACCTTGTCGAACACCTTACTAAAGTCCATATAGATCACATTTTTAGTTTTCTTTCTAATGAATTTTCAGTGTACTCTCTTTATCATTCTAAAATACTTCCTATATGCTTTAACCAGAATTTTATCAGTGTTCCAATTGTCCCAAAGTCAACAAAATGTACAGGCTTTGCATAAATTCAAAAGAATGACTTCCTTTTACACGAAATGCCTTTATTTAGAAAACTTAGAATCTCATCAGCCTTTGCTGCAGTAATTGGGCAATAGACTACCAATTCTGTCAGCCTTGAATGAGGATTCTTTCCTTCAGTTCTTATCTGTAAGCCATGTTGTAATATATGTGAATGATATGTCTTTGCATGTTACATGGCATCAAATTAACCATAGCTATAGGGAATTCTCAAATGATAAAAACACAGATTTTCAAATTCACATTATGCTAACAGATGAAGTAAACAGTTTGGCTTACTGTTGGCTTTGAGAATATAAAAGCAAATAACCTAATAGATTTAGTTCTTAGCAGTCAAGCAGCAGTCACTCATAAGTGAGGGGAAACTATTACAGGCCATAAACTACTAGCAGACACAAGATTAGCCAACTTTCCAATGTTCAGAATGGAACAACAAACCTCATGGCAATACTAACTGATTTTAATCTCAAAGGCAATGGTTACTATCGATACAAGTAGATCAGTCAGGATGAGACTGCAGTCCTGCAAGTCTCCTTTGGGCCATTGCTGTTTATTACTTATGTTTAATCATTTGGATGAGGCCATTATTGGAACCATTTTACATAGAGGTTAGGAAGAAAGAAAGTGAGGACTGCAGATGCTGGAGATCAGAGTCAAAAAGTGTAGTGCTGGAAAAACACAGCCGGTCAGGCAGCATCCGAGGAACATTAGAGTCGATGTTTGAACGTAAGCTCTTCATCAGGAATGTCTTTCCTGATGAAGTGCTTATGCTCAAAATGTCAATTTTCCTATTCCTCAGATGCTGCCTGACAGGCTGTGTTTTTCGAGCGCTACACTTTTGACACAGAGGTTAAAGGTAACTCGATTTGTGTGTGAATGATGTCTTTTAACGTAGAAATATGCAAGATAATTCATCTGTGATTAGAAACTTAGGTATTAATGTGCCATTAAGGATCTCAGTTGAGACAAGAACAGGGATGCTGTCCTCAGACTCACTTCTCCTACCCTATAATGTTGCAGGCAGGTCAAAAGTGGCAAGGCAGTTAGCAGAAAGGATACATGTAGAATAACACAGGCTGCATCCCAACTATATACTTATCAATGGGGGTTGGTAACATTGTGCCCATGATTGACCTTTCAGAAGGAATCATTAGGTGATAATTGGAGCCAGACATCCTTTTTTTCCCTCTACCAAGAACAGAGCTGTTGGGGTAGGATGTCAGTGATCTAATTGCCTTTGCATGAGTGTAATCAACCATCTCTCTTCTTGTAGCAGAACACATTTGTTCTAAGTTCCCTATCTACTCACCTCAGGGAATGCATTATCACATTTCCTGTTAGGCAAATGGTGAAACTAATTGAAACTCCCTCGCTCTTTGATTCCTTCATGCTAAATGCAGCATTTGATACCATCATCATTGCTATCAAAGTTGCTCTCTGGTAAATGCCTGAGTTGGTGTATGGGAGACATAAAGTAGATAAAACAGTGGATAAAAAGATGGAGAGTGGGCAAGAGTCACAGGGCTACAGAGGACAGGATGACCAGCATCATTCTCCTTCACTTCATCAACATTGTAATTTTTACCCATAGATAAGGACTTCCCTGAGTTATCCTTCTGAGTGAGTTTTATTAATTAGTTCTCCATTTAACTCTGTCCAGTCTTTTACCGAGATTCCACTTTCTGTGGTTCCCTTAAAATATTTGACAATGTGGTTAATTTTGTTTCCCTATCTTCTTTAATAAACATTTGTCAGGTCTGGGTATCTCATTATCCTTTCGAATTCTTTGTTTAGCATTTCCTTTACTGGCAATTATTATTTTTATCTGATTCTTAAAAGTTTTTTACTTTAATTTTGACCTTGAATAAGGAAGACAACTCACAATTACTTCGAAACACAAACACAAAAATGACCTGAATGATATCTGGCGTTCTTGAGCATTTTTTATTGTCGTACTCTGACTGTGATCCATTAAAAGTTCACCTATTTCCTTCACCATCTGTTTCTCCCAGATATATCTGTTTGGTTTGTGATGATGGGGCCTAAGTTGCTAGCAGCGCAGATTTTTTGATAGTTTTCCACTCAATAACATTCCCCATGAATGGAATAATTGCTGGATTTAAGGACTTTCTGTATTTTCAGAAAATGGAGAAATCTGTAACTATCCAGGTTGATCATTTCTTAGCTGTAGTAAACTTCTGTTGCCATTTCACTTCCACCACAGCTTTTCAGATAAGTTCTCCTCTCTGCCTGCTCATGATTTACATGTCAATGTTGTCAAATGGGATTAACATCAGTTGTATACATATTGAGAATGAATGTTTGAAATTATGATCCTCATTTTCCCTTCGCCAAGTTAGAAACTTCTTATGCATTTAACTGAGACAGCTTTGAACCTCTCTTCTTTTCTTTTGTCCAACTCTAAACAATCCTCAGAAAAAAGGCAAGTTAAAGACAAAGGTTACGACTTGGCAAGATGGCGGTGATTCTGTAGGACTGCTGTGGACAGCTCTGCCTAACAGCCAAGGCATACCGGCGTTTTTTGCCATCCCTGGCCAACTTATGTGGTGGAAATATTAGCGTAAAACCTTACAGAATACATATTTGTTAATATTTGGGAGTGGGAAGGATGCCAAAGGGAAAAGGAACAAGCAAACAGCAGCAGGGAGGACACTCTCCTGCAACATCTACCACACCACAGACTGCAGCAGCAGCCTCCCCTGAACCTCCGGGGGCCTGACAGACTCTCAGAAATTGGCTGTGGCGATGGACAGACTTACCTTAAAAGTTGTGGCTGGGATTTGATGAAATCCGTTGGGAGATTCGTGCCCAGGTGCAACCTATTGCATCCATGCTGCAGAAGCACAAGCAGGAGATCCAGGACCTCGGGGAGAGGCTGGAGGAGGTGGAGGGTCGAACTAAGGCCTCGGAAGCTGAGATGGCGTCCTCATCCAGTCGGATCCAGGTGCTGGAGTGAGAGGTGCGGCCCTGGGGAAACCATATTGACGACCTCGAAAATCGAGGTTGGAGGATAAATCTCCGAATTGTCGGGCTCCCTGAAGATGAGGAAGGTGAGAAGCCAGTCAGCTTCTTTGAAAACTGGCTGCTGAAGTTTTTGGGCCTTCACATCGAGTCCAGCAGGCTTCAGATTGAAAGGGCTTATCAGGTTACAGTGCACAGATCAGGGCTGGTGCAGCACCCCCGCCCGATCCTAGTGCACTTCCAATCATATAAGGACAAGCAAAAAGTCATAGAAGCTTCCAGATCCCTGGGAAAAAATCTGCAGGGAAGGGGTCAAAAATCATGTTTTTCCAGGATTGATCAGCAGCTGTAATCTGAAAGAGGAAGTCCTTCGATGAAGTTAAAAAGAGGCTGAGGAACCTGGGCATCCAGTACTCCATGAGATACCCGCAGTGCTTTGTTTCAGACACGAGGACTCAGTTTATACATTTGACTTGGCGGATAAGGCTAAAAACTTTGTGGACGCTTTGAAATAGATGGATTGGCCTGAAGAATATAGATAATGTTTGTTCTCTTTTCTATTTCCCCCCATGTTTTCCCTTCCTTTTTTAAAATTCCTTTCTTTCTCCCTAATAATTTCCTTTTTGGAAAGGGGGGAAAAGACTTTGGAATAAGTTGTTCTGTTTTTTTAATAACAGGATTTTCTGATGGGAAATTTTGTGGATGTTCTTTGTTGTCTCTCTCCCTTTTTTTGTTGTTCTGCTTCTCTTTTAGTCACAAGTAGGGGTGTCATGAAGCCAGGGATGGGTGGAGTGCTCATCCTGACTTTGTCTTTTGATTTAAGGATTATCTCCTTGTTTTCTTTTCTGGCCTAAGGCTGGGGCACAGTCCAGGTTTGAAGGAGCTGTGAAGGAGCGGATGGGTAGGGTGAGTGCCCCTATGGGCAGAGGGGAAGAATCTTCCATTCAAGGTTCTATAGTTGGTTTTCTTTGTGGTGTTTTGGTAGTAATAGTTGTTTATAGCTATGATAGAGTAGTTATTGTATATATAGTTTTTCAATTCTATGAGTCTTTATTTATTTATGCTCATCGCTTTGTAAGCAGGGTTCTCCCTCCGAGGAGTTCAAGGGTGTCTGAAAGGGGATATGGCTAAGTGCCTTATTAAATGGTGCACCTGGAACATTAAGGGAAGTCATTTGCCTATTAAAAGGAAAAAAGTGCTTTCTGGCCTTAAGAGGGAAAGGGTTGATATCACTTTGTTGCAGGAAACCCATCTTGATGATGGGGAACACCTGAAATTACAACAGGGGGATTAAGACCAGGTATTCTTTTCATCCTTTACTACTAAAAGTAGGGGAATGGCGGTGCGTATCCAGAAAAATCTTCCATTCACATTATTAGGACAGGCGAAAGATGAGCAGGGACAGTTTGTGATACTCAAAGCCCTGATACTTGGGGAGGAATATGGCATTTTAAACGTCTACTGTCCTCCGCTGCATCCCCTCAAATTTTTGATTAGTGCTTTCTCTGAGGTGAGTGTTTTTGGAACACGGGATTTTAATTGTCTTTTAGATCCGACAGTGGACAGGTTGCCTTGTGGGCCCCCAACTATTTCTTCGCAGGCCAAGCAGGTGGTTGACTTATGCGAGGAGTTGGGGCTGGTGGATATTTGGAGATGTCTTCACCCTCCTGGCAGGGACTTCACATTTTCTTTCAAACCCACATAAATGTCACACGAGGATTGATCCCTTTCTGGCTCCCTTGGCCCTTCTGGATTCGATTATGGGTTGTAAAATTCGGAATATCTCTGATTCTGTGGCAGTTTATTTGGAGGTTAAGGCCAAGAGTGAAGGGCTAGGTTTGCAGCACTGGCGTTTGGGCCCCTTTCTCCTTAAGGATTCCAAATTTATGGAATACTTTTTGAAGGAGTTTCAGGAATTCTTGACTATCAACTCAGGCACGGCTCGTTGTGGGAGACTGCTAAGGCCATTGCTAGGGGATTAGCTATTTCCTATTCGGCTAGCCGGAAACGACAGAAGGAGGAATAGCAATGTCTACTTGAGACATGGTTGAAGGCCGCCGAGGCGGCACATTTTGCGCCGCCTTTGGTGACTAAGCTACAGTGGATCACAGCCCTTCAGGCTGCCTTGAATTCAATACTGACACAAAACGCAAAGAAAGAACTTGCTTTTGCTAGACAGAGGCTGTTCGAATATGGGGATAGGCCAGGGAAGTATTTAGCATACCTGACTAGGAAAAAGCGTGCTCCCCAATCCATTACTGCAATCAGACACAGCGCCGGGGTCCTTACATACGATGCCAAAAAGATTAATGAGGCTTTTCAGAGCATTTACTCTGAATTGTATCGGTCTGAAGGTTGCGAAGACAGGAGTGCTAAAATGGAGACCTTTTATAAGAACCAGGACCTCCCAGGGGTAACCTTGGAACTGGCCTCTCTCCTTAATGCCCCCTTGACAATTCAGGAAATACAGGAGGCAGCTAGGCAACTTCAGAGTGGGAAAGCTCCTGGCCCTGATGGTCTTCCAGGTGAGTTTTATAAGGAGTGTATAGGGATTCTGTCAGGCCCGATGTTGGAGATTACAATCACTTCTATATGCATGAACGCTTACCACCATCTTTGAGAGAAGCTAACATTTCCTTAATTTAAGTAGGGGAATATTCCTGAGGATTGTGCCTCATACAGGCCCATCTCTCTATTAAATTCAGACTTCAAGATTCTGTCCAAGATCCTGGCGCTGAAATTGGAAAAGGTGTTGCCCCATATTATTAAAGAGAACCAGACAGGCTTTATAAGAGGCCGTAGGTCCTCTAATAATATTAGAAGGTTGTTGAATGTGATCCAAGTTTGTCAGCAATGATCGATTCAGGGGTTGGTGATTTCCTTAGATGCAGAGAAAGCATTTGACCGGGTGGAATGGCCGTATCTTTTTTATGCCTTAGAACAGTTCGAGTTAGGTGGGGTCTTTGCTAGGTGGGTGGAGGTTTTATATCACCACCCTCCGGCCACGGTCATCACCAACTGGGTGAAGTCTGAGAACTTTACAATTTGTAGGGGTAGTCGGCAAGGCTGCCCCCCTCACCATTGTTGTTTACGTTGGTGATAGAGCTGCTGGCAGAGGCCATTTGTCAGAATGTCCATATAACCGCTTCGGAAGTGGGATTGAGGGCACACAAGATTACATTGTATGTGGATGATGTCCTTCTGTTTTTATTCAACCCAATCACTTCCGTACCCCATTTGATACAATGTATCAATTCATTTGGGACTATTTCAGGATATAAGGTTAACTTTGCAAAATCGGAGGCTATGCCTTTGGGGAACCTTAAGGATGTGCAAGAAGTTGAAGGTGGCTCTAAGTTCCCTTTTAAGTGGTCACGGGCAGGGTTCCGGTAACTAGGCATTTTTATTACCCCCAAGTTTGATCTGTTATTTCAGACTAACTTTGCTCATTTGCTCGACAATATTAGGCGAGATCTCCAGAGATGAGAGGCGCTTCCAATTTCATGGCTGGGCCGAATATCTCTCATTAAGATGAATGTTCTTCCTCGTATGCTTTATCCCATGCGTATACTCCCTATAATGTTTCCCAGGTCAACGGAAGCTTATGGGGTGGTTTGGTTCCTTTGTCTGGCATTGTGGGCAGCCCCTCATCAAACTTACTATATTGCAGTTGCCTCAAGGAGGGGGAGGAGTTGATTTTCCAGACATCAGGAGATATCAATTGAGTTCCCTGCTGTCCTTTGTCTGCGATTGGGTAGGTAATGATCCAAACTCAATATGGCTGGATATTGAGGCCTCCCAAGCAAAGTGCCCTCTTATTAAACTATTGTTCACGGATAAGATGAGGACAGTTATGGACCACTGCTGGAACCCCATTGTCATTAGTTCAGTCAAGGCATGGAGGACAATGTGTCAGAGTGAGAGTTGCTTATTCAAGACTTCACCACTTACACCTATAGTTGGCATGCCAGGGTTCCAACCAGGGATGATGGACTCAGGGTTCAAAAAATGAGCAGCGAGAGGAGTTTCTAGTTTGGGAGACTTGTTTGAGGGGGAGGTTATGATGTCTTTTGAGCAACCGAGCTGCAAATACGGGTTGCCCAGCAGAGATCTTTTCCGTTTTTTCTCAGGCTAGGGATTTCATCCAGAAGACGACTACGCTTCTCACTAAGCCCTATAAGCCCGATACAGAGAGGTTGTTGCTACGTTCCACAAGCACCCTTTCGGTTAGTGCCCTCTATCGCCTGCTGGGTGTCAGGGCCTGGCAGGATATTAACCGGTTATGTGAGGTCTGGGAGCAAGAGCTGGGAAAGGAGATCTCTTCTGAAGCATGGGAGAACATATGGGAGAATACTCGAAAGATCTCAATCTGTAATAGGACATGTGCTACGCAGTTAAAAGTTCTGCACTGGGGGGCATCTAAGATGACGATGATCTGAGAAGATCACATTGCAGAACTTCGCATCGCAGCAGGAGTAGGACAGTCCTTTAACCCACCCAACCCAGGTCATCAGGATTTCTTGGGGCGTTGGAAAGATTGTGGATCCCCAAGAAACATTTAAAAATTGACTTATCTGTATTTTCAGCTGTCCAGAATGCCTAAAAAGAGAGGAGGAGCATCTGAGGCCAGGCCTGCAGCTCAGCCTGCAGCAGCCTCAGAGCAGATTACTCTCCAGGACCTGGTGAACCAGCTCTCGAAATCTCGCGAGATGTTGGGGAAACAGATTGAAGAGAAGCTGGCTCCAGTCTCTCTCATGCTGCAGAAGCATGAACAGCAGCTGGGAGACCTGGAGAAGAGGACGGATGAGGTGGAGCACAGGGTCACAGTGGTGGAAGCTGATGCCAGTTCATTCAAGGAAGGGATCCAAGCCCTGAAGACGCAGGTTCGTAATTTGCATGACCAAGTGGATGATCTTGAAAACGGGCAGGAGAAAAAACATTCGGATCATCAGTCTGCCTGAGGGTAAGGAAGGTGAGCGGCCTGCAGAATTTGTTGAAGATTGGCTTCCGAAATTCCTTGACTTGGAGATTGGCATGAGAGGATTGAAGATAGAGAGGGCTCACTGGATCATAGCACGGAAGTCGGGTCTGGGTCAATGCCCTCGTCCTTTCCTGGTGCGGTTCCATCATTACCGGGATAAGGAGAGAGTCATGGAGGCTTCCAGACTCCAGGGGAAGGATCCAAAGGCCCTAATTTACGAGGGGTCTAAGATCATGTATTTTCAGGACTTTTCAGCGGCGGTGATCCAGAAACGAAAATCGTATGATGGTGTCAAGAGAAGATTGAAGGTGCTTGGGATTCAGTACTCGCTGAGATATCCAGCAGTGCTTCGGATCACCTGAGATGGATCCATGTATCTCTTTGACACATCGGAGAAGGCAAGAGACTTTGTGGACAAACTAACTTAAGTTAAACAATTGTCATATATATAAATATCGTTGCTTGGGTATGCGTTTATCATTCTGGAAAAGAAATGGAGGAAATCCAGTTGGAGCTTTGTTTTTTCCCCCTTTTTTTCCCTCTATTCATAATAATTTGGTTCAAACTATGTCTGGCGGTGGTTCAGATGTACATTTTAAATTTCGAAGTTAGGACATATCAAAGGATGGGTGGGGTATTTATTCCCCTTTTTTTAATAAAATAATTTTTTTAATTCATATTGGTATTCTATGGGGTGGTATTCTTTTTAGCTTGTGCTTGCGATGCGGCTCTAGCTGGGAGAAGTGAAGGTAGTTGAGATGGTTAGATGCCTATTTATGGGCAGTTCGGGACGGGTAGTTGCCCCCTCCAGGCAGGGGGTGAGTTCCCCTACTCAGCGCTATTGGCACTTTATATGTTGGTTTGTTTTCTGGTTTTTGTTGTTTTTTATTGTTAATAATTTTGTATGTTTGTTAAATGTAGTGGTTTTAGTTTATGTAGTTTTTATATTTGGTTGATCATGCGACACTAAGGCTCCGCAATTTGTGGTTCAGGTTCCTCCTCTCTGGAATTTCAATGTAATTGCAGAAGATTATGATTAATGATTTGATTAAATGGTGTGCTTGGAATATCAAGGGAAGTCACTCACCAATTAAGAGGAAGAAGGTACTCTTGAGTCTTAGAAAGGAGAAGGTAGATATTGCTTTGTTACAGGAGACACATTTGGATGACAAGGAGCATCTGAAATTACAGTAGAATGGCTTTGACCGAGTTTATTTTTCATCATTTAATACCAGAAGTAGGGGAGTGGATATATTGATTAGGAAAAATCTCTCATTTAAATTGTTGGAATGTGTTAAAAACACATATGGGAGGTTTGTAATTCTTCAGGCCTTGATAAATGGGGAAGAGTATGGCATATTAAATGTTTATTGTCCCCTAGCTCATCCTCTTAAATTCTTGGTAGATGCCTTTTCTAAACTGATAAGTCTCAAGTCTTGGCACATCATTATAGGGGGAGATTTTAACTGCCTCATGGACCCCACAGTAGACAGGTTACTTAAAGGTCCCTCGATACCCTGGCACAATCTAAACAGTGATTGGGTTTGTGTGTGGAATTAGGATTGGTGGATGTCTGGAGGTGTCTCCACCCTACAGGTAGGGATTTCACGTTTTTCTCCAATCTGCACAGATGTCACACGAGGATTGATTTTTTTCTGACCCCTGCAGTAACCCTGGATCTGGTGGCATCCTGTACGATTGGGAATATTGCCATCTCTGATCATGCTCCAGTGTACCTCATGATTAAAATTATGGATGTTACAGTGGATTCAAGGTACTGGCGAATGGACCCCTTTATTCTCATGGACAGCAAGTTTGTGGAGTATTTTTCTAGGGAATTTCGGGCATTCCTAGACATCAACATAGGCTCGGTTGATAGCTCATCTGTTCTCTGGGAAATTGCCAAGGCTTATGTCGGAGAGTTAGTTATTTCATATTCCACAAGTAGGAAGCGGCAGAAAGGTGAGCAGCAACGCCTCCTTGAAGCACGGTTGAAGGCAGCCGAGAAGGCCTATTTTGACAGATCCTCATTGGTCAAACTACAGAGGATTGCGGCACTGTGGTCTGCACTAAATTCCGTGCTCATGCAGATGGCAAAGAAGGATCTGGCTTTTGCAAAGCAAAAGTTATACAAACATGGTGACAAGCCAGGCAAATACTTAGCATACCTTGCCAGAAAGAGAAGTGCCCCACAAACCATTACAGCGATTAGGGAAGGGTCTGGGAACCTAACATGTGATTCTAAAAAGATTAATGTGGCGTTCCAGAGATTCTACTCTAAATTATATCAGTCTGAGAATTGTGAGGAGGGGCAGGCCAAAAAGGAATCCTTTTTTAGAGATCTGAAGCTCCTGGGTGTGACTCCCGAACAACAGTCCTTTCTCAATGCCCCATTACCAGAGCAAGGAGTGCAGGAAGCTGCGAGGCAGCTTCAGAATGGAAAGGCGCCCGGTCCTGATGGACTTCCCAGTGAATTCTATAAGGAATTTATAAGTATACTGTCAGGCTCGATGCTGAATATGTTTAATGATTCATACAGTCATGTTTGTCTCCCACCATCTCTGAGAGAGGCCAAAATTTCACTTATCCTTAAAAAAGGGAAGGATCTGGAAGACTGTGCTTCATACAGACCCATCTCGCTCTTAAATGTGGACTTTAAGATCCTTTCTAAGGCTCTTGCATTAAGGCTGGAGACTGTGTTACCCTCTATTATTAAAGAGGATCAGATGGGCTTCATAAAGGGTTGTAGATTCTCCAATAACGTTAGGAGACTGCTTAACGTAATTCAAGCATGCCAACAGCAGTCACTACAGGGATTGGCGATTTCTTTAGATGCAGAGAAAGCATTTGACCGAGTTGAGTGGCCATACCTTTTCTATACACTAGACCGGTTTCGTCTGGGCGAAGTTTTCATAAGATGGGTAAAGGTTCTCTACAGTGTACCTCTCACTGCAGTCATTACCAATGGGGTACGATCAAGCAATTTTAATATTTCTAGGAGCAGCCAGCAGGGCTGTCCCCTTTCACCATTACTTTTTACGTTAGTGATTGAACTGTTGGCAGAGGCCATTCGTGGAGATCTCAATATGACAGCTCCAGAGACGTGGGGTCAAAATTACATAAGATCTCACTGTATGCAGATGATGTTCTAATTTTCTTGACAAATCCAGCAGTTTCAGTGCCTTCCCTGATACAATGCATTCACGCATTTGGTACTTTTTCAGGGTATAAGAATTAATTTTGCTAAATCAGAGGCTATGCCTTTGGGTGGTCTTACGAAAGAGTTGGCTCTTGAGAGTGACTATAGATTCCCATTTAGGTGGTCACAGGGGGGTTTTGTGTATTTGGGCATATTCATTACTCCAGTTCTGGAGTGGCTGTTCAAAGCCAATTTTACTCAATTATTTGAAAAAATTAAACAAGATCTCCAAAGATGGGAGGCACTTCCAGTCTCGTGGTTGGGTCGGATAGCGCTTATTAAGATGAATATTCTCCCTCGTTTGCTATACCCTATACGGATACTCCCCCTGATTTTCAATAAACAAACACTCAGGAGACTGAACAGTTGGTTCAGCTCCTTTATCTAGCACTGTAAATGGCCCCTCATTAAATTAGCCAAACTGCAGTTGCCTCACAGATTGTGGGGAGTAGACCTTCTGGACATTAAAAGTTACCAATTAAGCTCACTTTTGACCTACATAAGTGATTGGGTTTATGGGGACCCTCTTTCAATATGGCTAGATATCGAAGCCTTCCAGGCAAGTTGCCCCATTACCAGTTTGTTGTTTTTGGACAAGGTGAGGACAGTTAGGGAATATTGCCATAACCCAATAGTCATTAATACTGTTAAAGCATGGAGGGCAACTCAGCAGAGGGAAGGTAATATTAACAAAACATCTTTGTTTACACCTTTAGTGGGTATGCCGAGTTTTCAACCAGGTATAATAGATTCAGGATTTAAATGTTGGGCAGCTAGGGGTATATCTAGCATGGGTGATTGGTTTGAGGGAGATGTAATGATGTCCTTCGATCAGTTAGTACGGAAGTACGAGTTACCTCATCAAGACCTCTTTTGTTTTTTTCAAGTTAGGGTTTTATTCAAAAAAGGACCACACCTTTGACTGATCCCTACAAATCTGACATAGAAAGAGGGGTACTAAGGGCTAAGAGTATACTCTCTGTCAGTACTCTATATCACCAATTGGGGGGTGCCACCTCAGATGAGTTTGATCGACTCTGCAAGATGTGGGAAAGAGAGCTGGGTGTTGAAGTTTCTTCAGAGGCATGGGAGGATATTTGTGAGAATGCAAGGAAGATATCAATTTGCAATAGGACCCATGCTTTACAGTTGAAGATTCTCTACAGGGTCCACTTAGCCCCAGACCGTTTGTCAAAATTTAAACCAGGGATATCTTCAGCATGCCCCAAGTGCAAGGTCTGCAGGGGCACTCTTACCCATTGTCTTTGGTCTTGTGACAGGCTTCAAACATATTGGAGCGCTGTGGTGGGTGCAATGGGGAGGAGTTTAGGTGTAGGGGGGAGAAGGACCCTATTTCTCTCCTTTTGGGCCTACCCATTGTATTTCCTGCAGATGCGCATAAGAAAAACTTTTCAATATTCTTACATTCTGTGCAAGGAAGAACACCTTGCCAGGTTGGATATCAGAAATCCCCCCAGGCCTGTCGGGTTGGTGGAAGATTGTTATGGAGCATATTCCCCTGGATTTTCGCACAAATATGGTACACCACAAAACTGAGAATTTTTGCAAGACATGGCAATCCTTTTTGAAATACCTGGACACAGATTTATCTGCCACACTAACAAGGGAATTTATGTAGCTGTAAAGATTGTGTTTCATGAGTCCAATATCCAGGGAGGAGGAACTGTGAATGTATGAGTGTTTTATTCAGCTGGGCTGAGTTATTACTATTTATTTGTTTGTTGTTAGGTATTTATTTATTTAGTTAACTAGCTAGTTTAGGTTTTTTTAATTTTATACTTCTCTATATATGTTTATACATTCGTATAGGAGGGTGGGTTGGGGAATTTCTTTTATTATTTCTGTTTAGTTTTGTACTATTTTTGTACTGTTTTAAATCACATTGTTTTGTATTTGTTGTAATATTTAAAAATCTATTTTTCTTAATAAAAATATATTATTTAAAAAAAAGTTCTGCACAGGGCTCATCTGGCACCACAACTTCTAGCGAAGTTTAAAAATGGGGCATCTTCAGTGTGCCCCAAATGTAAAATAAGTGTATGTACTGTTACCCATTGCTTCTGGACATGCCACAGGCTCCGTGTTTATTGGAGCGCTGTGGCGGGAGAGATAGGGAGGGTATTGAGGACTGAAGTCAAAATAGACCCGATATCTCTCCTCTTAGGTCTACCGAATTTACCATCTTTAGATGGGCATGGGAAGAAACTATTTAATATTCTTGCATACTGTGCACGGAAGAATATTCTGATGAATTGGGTATCTGAGAACCCGCCAGGCTTGCTGGGATGGCAGAAATTCATTACGGAGCACATTCCCTTGGACTTTTTCACAAACATGGTGCACAACACAACAGACCATTTTTATAAGACATAGCAGCCCTACTTGAGTTATTTGGATATAGATTTATCAGTTATCTTAGCTAGCGTGTTTGTTTAACCAGGATGATTAGATTTGTCAAACCCTGGGCCCTGGAGGGGGTCTCCCGAGTTAATATGGGTATGTATACAATTCTCCCGTTCCTGTGTTTGGGAGCCTTGTGTCGAGCATAGCTGTTCTCTATTTTGTGTTTTCTTTTTGTTTTTTTTGCTTTTCTTTCTTTTTTTGGTGTTAGGTTTGCACAGTGTTAGGATTTGCTTTGCATTATAGAGTAGGTTAGTAGTTAGTAGATAGTAGTTGTATTATAATTTGTGTTTTTTTCCTTTTTATTATACTGATATTTGTGACTGTTTTTTTCAATAATTTTATATGTTGTAAAGTTAAAAAAATTGCTAATAAATATATTTACAAAAAAAAAGACAAAGGTTACACAGATTACCAAGTCACTGATACTTGGCCCCCAAATTGTTTTTGAAATACAGAAGGGTCACTTCTTATGTGTTGCAAGCTGACCTCGAGTTGGGGATGGACAAGGGCTGATTGCTATTCTAATGTAATGAGGAATTGTCCCTTGTTCATTACTGAGAGGATTCAAGTGAGTGACTGACATTGTGCGTACTACCAGTCCTTAGAAATAGTGTTTATCATCAAATGCACAGGGTCAGGGACCTGGTTCTCACAGAGCTCACCAGACAGCTGTCTCCTTCAGTTTGAAAGTGGACAAGAAGTGGAAGTCTCAGGGAAGAGTTCCCTAACACTTCACTTCAGCTAAGAGCGTGATACTGTCTTCACAACTTTAATGAGATCAGCACAGTGTGTCAACTGGCTATCATTGACATTGAAATGGCACAGCAGCCATGAAGCAACACAGCTCAGCATGTAGCCATCAATGCTGACTCTTCTTCACACATAAATCCCTGTTTTCTTGCCCAAATTGTTGTTAAACCATCAGGCCACACAGTTTGCCTCTTCTTAGCTACATCCCATCTAACCACCTTTTCCAGGTCACCTTTACTCTGTCCTCAATGCCCATTGAAGACCATCATCTTGCTATTGTCCAGTAGGGGAACATCACACAGGCAAAGACACAATTTCAAAGATGACCTTTCATTTACAGCCACCAATAATGAATAAAATACAATGCAGTTCAGCTCCACAATGCAAATCAAATGCTGGCATAGTGACCAATGACTATTTTAATCCACGATAGTCAGTTGTGCCCAAGTGTCACCTACAGGGACTGGGTATCAATCTGGTTCTGTCTGGCTTGTAGCTCCTGATGCAGCTGAGCTCTGCTGTGCACATGGAGAGCTTCCTTTTCCCCAGTGTCTTCATCCTCCTCTTAAGCAAACTGCTCCCATTCTTTCAGTTCCTCAGCATCCAGCGCATTACCTCACTGCCTGCTCCAATTATGCAGACCACAGCATGGCAAGGTGATTCAGCATACACTGTCCGGATTGTATTGGAGATACCCGACCTGTCCAAACAGGAGAACTGTATCTTCTCAACCCAAACTCTTCACCAAGTTGCCACACATGCTGAGGCTGAAGATAAATGAATGATTGAGACATGACCCTTGTTATTGAGGTATGCAGCCCTTATCTGCAGGGTGTGCCATCACTGACTCTTCTGAGATCAAATAATGGTGTTGGATACTGGAGAGAGCTGCAAGAGTGGGAAACCATCCTCTCCTGAATGACTGCACAATGCATCAGGACAGTGTCCAATTTCAACTGTGCCAGATCACACTGTTTCATTTCATTTCCCCATGTGGAGGTCAATGCTCAGCTGGGCAGTAGGATTTGAGACCATAGCTGGTTTCTCCTATGTACACCCTTCAATTGTACACACGTGGCTATCTGAGAGAAACATATCATGATGCAAAAAAAAATCCTTCAAGAGGTAAGGGCTCCATTCCTTGAACGTTGACATAACCTGTGATGCCATTACTCATACATTCTGGAATACCTCTGTGTA
Organism: Hemiscyllium ocellatum; assembly: GCF_020745735.1. NCBI lineage: Eukaryota > Metazoa > Chordata > Chondrichthyes > Orectolobiformes > Hemiscylliidae > Hemiscyllium > Hemiscyllium ocellatum. Next base: position 42,337,344 of record NC_083412.1, on the reverse strand, counting down.
CTTGGTACAGGTGAAGATTCAGGTGCCTTACAAGGCTGATTATTTAGGGGTAAGGGACACCTATTGTGATCATGGCTCATGACCCACCTGTTCACCATTTAACTGTTGCAGACTGCAGGTATATTGCTTTGACTAGGGATACATCATAGTGGACTGGTTGATAGGGTACTGCATGAATATAAAAGCATAATATATCAAAAGGGTGTGCCAGCTGTATTCTGAACCCATTTCCACCCCAGATCCACATCAATCATTCAATTTTTCAATGGATTCAGAACAGACCATTGTTCAGTTTACACAGCAGATGAACAAGCCATGGTCTCCACCTCCTAAAGCACCCTCGGAAGTTTTACAAGTAATGCGTTACCTTTAGCATCTACTTCTTTTAAGTCATTGTCACTGACTTCTGAAACATCATGATGTCAATTTTCAATTTTCAAGAAACAATGGGATACTGAAAACTGCCTTTGACCAGCTTTCAAACCCTACTTATGTTCATTCTGCATGCATTGCAATTGGATAACAAAATGATTGCAAATGAAATTTAGCTGTAATTTGCAAATGCATACTTCCTTATTTGCCCCTTTGATGTTGTAGCGTTCAGCAGACTAGATACCGTGCTTTTGTCCATCAAAGTGTCATAGACTATGCCCACCAAGGGTATTGTCCCAGACATTTAGTATTGAGAGAATGGCAATTGATGGCAGGTAATACAATTCATAGTGAACACCATCAGTTCAGCTCCATACCCAGAGATGATGCCTGTGAGAAACAGCTACCAGATAACCATGCTTATTTTCACACCATCTGGTGCGAATTTGTGCCATTTGGTTTGTCTTCACTGCCAGGGAAAAAAGTAACTTGCATACAAATGATGCAAGATTAGGTAATAATGAGATGTTAACACAGATGAATAGTGCCTTGTTACTCAGTGGCAAGATTCTCATCTAGCCATTGAAACCTTATGAAGACTTTTATAACATTGAGAATCTACTTTTTGCAATCTGGCTATATTTTCCCAACTGTCTTCTCACTGTCCACATCTTTCAAGGCCTGGGGAAACTTGCCCTTTCCTTTTGTTTGCAGAAAACTGGACACTGCATTATAAAGACATGTTGCTTCTAGCAAGTATAAATGAGCCCAAAATTGACTGATAATCTTAAATTTGTTTGTTAAGGTGCTATTAGTACACTCAGAATTGTTCAGTGAGCGTTGCCCAATTGCAGATTCATACCAACGGTAGACAGTTTGGTTTGTGTTTTGCAAATACAGGCTTATTAACAATGGTCTGTACCCTGGCTATTAAGAAAAACAGTAATAACATGTTGTTACATTCAATCAGCCAATCATTGGGATCTGTTGCCTATGGACATGGCATTACATCAGCACTTCTATTCATTCTCAACTTTTTCATGCTCAAATCCATGGTTGGCATAATATCTTCTTGAACTTCTGGCAACATTCCATTAGTGAAAAATATCCGCTCATGTAGATTTTCTCATTTAATGGAGGAACAGGATCAAGGGACTAAGTGACCGACTTCTGTACCTAAAGTTTTCATCTATTCAATTTCTACAATAACAGCACAGTTACACCAATTTTATCATGATACAGACTTGGAATTAAAATAGCCAGATCTCAGAAATTAAATATCACTTAAACTTCAGTTGATTTCAAACCTGTACCATGATTAAAGTGGTGTATCTATGCTATTGAAATAGGAACAGAATAGATGAAAACTTGCAAGATGGTGCTATAGAAAAGATTAACTATCATATTGATCAGATTAAAGACATTTTAAAATTTTAATTGAACTCGCTGTATGGGTTGGTTGCATGGAAACTAAAATGTAGGCAGAGATGCATTTGTAGTCTCAAGGGCAGGCAGATACAAAACAATCTATGTTAGATGAACAAAAGACCTGATAAGGCTGCCAAGCACAATGGCCAATCACTGTGTCTTAAGAATGCAGGTTCAACTTATCATGTCTGTAGAAAGCACCAAATCATAGAGTGATACAGCACAGAACTAAGATGTTTCCATTTGCCTGTGTTTGGCCTGAATCCCTTGAAACCTTTCCTATTCATGTTCGTATTCAAATGTCTTTTAAATATTACATCTGTACGTGCACCTACCACTTCCTCTAGCAGTTTATTCCACATATGTACCATCCTCCATGTGAAAATGTTACCCCTCAGTTCCCTTTTAAAATCTTTCTCCTCTCACCTTAAATTTATACTTTCTCATTTTGAACTTCCCTCTACGAGAGAAAAAACCTTTATTATTCATCTTTATCTATGCCCTTCATAATTTTGTAAACGTTTTTAAAGTCACTCCTCAAATTTTAAGCTCTGGTGGAAGAAAACGTCTTAGCCTATCCAGCCTTGCCTTATAATTCAAACACTCCATCCCAGTAACATCGTAAATCTTTTCTGCACCCACTCCAACTTAATAATATCCTTCCAAGAGCAGAGCAACCACAGCTGTACACCGTACTCCAAAAAGTGGCTTCACCAATGTTCCGTACTACTGTAACATGCTCTGGCTACCTCGGAACAAAGTAAGCTGATCAACTACTTGGAAACTGGAAAGAGGAACTGATTACCCCCTCTTATCACTCTCAAATAAACTTAGGCAACCCAACACATGTGAACGGGTCAGTATGAGTCTTGCTGAGATTAATTTTCTTTTAGAGTGTTGAATAGATGTATTAAGCCTGAACTGTAATTTGGAAGTCTTGAGTTGTTGATATTCAGACTAAACCTCTGAATCGAAAAGAGAAGGTTAACTGACAAAATGCATTTCGTTTTAGTAGGAAATTATGCCATTTAATTGACATCGTGGAACTGTACACTGTGTGTGCTGATAACTGAGGAGAATTTGCCTTCTTTACATTATGTACTCAGATCTTTACTTTTTCCTGCTTATGTAAAATATGCCCTTTTTTCCTATTGCTGAATCTCCTTTTACTTTAACTACTTAAAAACTGAGTAACAGCATTTCCTTTGGAGGAGAATGTTTTACTAATGTGGAGGTGCTGGTATTGGACTGGGGTGGACAAAGGTAAAAATCACACAACACCAGGGTTATTTGGAAGTACAAGCTTTCAGAGCGCTGCTCCTTCAGCAGGTAACTAGTTATCTGTTGGACTATAACCTGGTGTTGTGAGGTTTTAACTTACTAACTCCTGGCTATCTTACAACGGGCAGTGAGGGCTGAGCTGAGCTGAACTGCTCTTTATTTAGACTATTCACTTATACCCCCAATTAATTGCCGTGCCATTTATCATGAGATAAATGATTAAACTGAAATAAATTATTTTTAACTGGTGATGAAATTTTTCATCAAAGTCTGTGTGAGTAGACAATTAATTCCACCTTGTACCACATGAGAAGACAGGTGTTTATTTGAAGTTGTAACCTGATTGGCTGGTGAACATGTAATGCTTTATAACATTTCACAGTTTCATAGAACATAGAACATAGAAAAATACAGCGCAGTACAGGCCCTTTGGCCCTCGATGTTGCACCGACCGAAGCCTACCTAACCTACACCAGCCCAATAACCTCCATATGCTTATCCAATGCCCGCTTAAATGACCATAAAGAGGGAGAGTCCACCACTGCTACTGGCAGGGCATTCCATGAACTCACAACTCGCTGAGTAAAGAATCTACCCCTAACATCTGTCCTATACCTACCACCCCTTAATTTAAAGCTGTGTCCCCTAGTAACAGCTGACTCCATTAGCCGAAAAAGGTTCTCACTCTCAACCCTATCTAAACCCCTAGTCATCTTGTACATCTCTATCAAATCTCCCCTAAACCTTCTTTTCTCCAATGAGAACAGCCCCAAGTGCCTCAGCCTCTCCTCATACGATCTTCCTACCATGCCAGGCAACATCCTGGTAAACCTCCTCTGCACTCGTTCCAATGCCTCCACATCCTTCCTATAGTATGGTGACCAAAACTGCACACAATACTCCAGATGAGGCCGCACCAGAGTCTTGTACAACTGCAACATGACCTCAGGACTCCGGAACTCAATTCCTCTACCAATAAAGCCCAGTACACCATATGCCTTCTTCACAGCACTATTTACCTGGGTGGCAACTTTCAGAGATCTGTGTACATGGACACCAAGATCCCTCTGCTCATCCACACTACCAAGTAGCCTACCATTAGCCCAGTAATCCATCTTCTTGTTACTCCTACCAAAGTGAATGACTTCACACTTAGCTACATTGAACTCCATTTGCCACCTTTCTGCCCAGCTCTGCAACTTATCTATATCCCGCTGTAACCTGCCACATCCTTCTTCGCTGTCCACAACTCCACCGACCTTCGTGTCATCCGCAAACTTGCTCACCCAGCCTTCAAGCCCCTCCTCCAGGTCATTTAAAAAAATGACAAACAGCAATGGTCCCAAAACAGATCCTTGTGGAACACCACTAGTAACTGCACTCCAAGATGAACCTATACCATCAACTATTATCCTCTGTCTCATTCCAGCCAGCCAATTCCTAATCCAAACCTCTAATGCACCGTCAATACCATACCTCCGTAGTTTTTGCATTAGCCTGCCATGGGGTACCTTATTGAACGCCTTGCTAAAATCCATATACACCACATCTACTGCTTTACCTTCATCCACTTCCTTGGTCACCTTCTCAAAGAACTCAATAAGGTTTGTGAGGCACGACCTGCCCTTCACAAAATCATGCTGACTATCCTTGATCACATTATTCCTATCCAGATGTTTATAAATCCTATCCCTTACAATTCTCTCTAAGACTTTGCCCACAACAGAAGTGAGACTCACTGGCCTATAGTTACTAGGGCTATCCCTACTCCCCTTCTTGAACAAGGGGACCACATTCGCTATCCTCCAGTCTTCTGGCACTATTCCCGTAGACAACGACGACATAAAAATCAAGGCCAATGGCTCTGCTATCTCCTCCATAGCTTCCCAGAGGATCCTAGGATAAATGCCATCAGGCCCAGGGGACTTATCTATTTTCATCCTTTCCAGTATTCCCCAGACCTCTTCCCTACATACTTCAAGGCCATCCATTCTAATCACTTGTGACTCAATATTCACATCAGCAACAGTGATTGACTTCCTCTTATGTTCTCACATATTAGCTTCTCTTGCACACACCATCCCTCTTCAGTTATATAGCCCCAACAATTTAAGCTCTAAGTAAGAATTTCTGATGGGAAGCGTATTTTTGTCACATTTGGAAGGATGTTTTCTTCTCTCCACTCTTGAGAGAAGCAATACATTGGAGTTTAGGGGAGACTTAATAGAAACTTACAAGATAATACATGGCTTGGAAAGGGTAGATGCTAGGAAACTTTTTCCGTTAGGCGAGGAGACTAGGACCCGTGGACACAGCCTTAAAATTAGAGGGTGTCAATTTAGAACAGAAATGTGGAGACATTTCTTCAGCCAGCGAGTGGTGGGCCTGTGGAATTCATTGCCGCAGAGTGCAGTGGAGGTCGGGACGCTAAATGTCTTCAAGGCAGAGATTGATAGATTCTTGATGTCTCGAGGAATTAAGGGCTACAAGGAGAATGCGAGCAAGTGGAGTTGAAATGCCCATCAGCCATGATTGAATGGCGGAGTGGACTGAATGAGCCGAATGGCCTTACTTCCACTCCTATGTCTTATGGTCTTATGGTCTTAAGCACGATGCAGACAAGGTTGAATGCTACATAAAGCCGAAAAATGAGCTCAATGTTCTGAAACCCTGAATATATTCTGTATTTTAATTGCCAATAATGGAACTTGTCTGGACACAGGAAGATGACTTGATAAGAACAGCCAGTTTCCCAGTAAAGTCTGCTCATAATATATCCAGTACATTCCTACAAAAGTATAAAATTAGATAGTTGTTTCAATAGTTGTATCAAGACAAAGTAGTTGTTTCTATAGCCCAGTTACATTGTGTTGTATCAAGACAAAATAGTTTCAAATGTGAATTAGTAAAATGCTTTAGAAGTCAATCTAGCAATTTAGTTGAAAAATAGATTGATGTTAATAGAGGTGAGGTATATACTGTAAGAGGATAATCCATACTCTGCTCAACTGCCAATTTTATTTTAGTAATGCCTTCCTTATTAAAGGGAACACTTGACAGAAATTGTGTATCTTTTGAAGGCAAAGAACAGCTGATGACTTGGAATCACACTTCTTAAATAGCTGCGAAAAATAAAATCATGAGCACAGGAGAGACATATTATGCTACATTATATAGCGAAAAAGGAATTCGCAAAGAATATGGAGGAAGAAACTAATCTTGCAGCAAGCAAAGCAGTAAACAGATTCCAGAAAGAATGAACTGTTTGGTACAGGATAGTCAACAGCTAGTGGAATAGTGTCGTTGAGTTTTTGTAGTTTTTCCTTTGTGAAGATTTGTAGCTCAAGTTGTGGTTCAGGTTGTAAATTTGCTCACTGAGCTGGTAGTTTTGTTCTTAGACGTTTCATCACCTTGCTAGGTAACAATATCAGTGAACCTCCGGTGAAGTGATGGTGTACTATCCCACTTTCTATTTATGTGTCTTGGCCTGTTGTGGTGGTTGATATCACTTTTGGTCCTTTTTCTGAAAGGTTGTTAAATGGGGTCCAAATTGATGAATTTGTTGATGAAGTTCTGGTTTGAATGCCAGGCCTTTAGGAATTCCCATGCATGTCTTTGTTTAGCCTGTCCAAGTTGAACTGGTGTCCTTCATTGTCTGTGTGTAAGGATACTAGTGATAGTTGGTCGTGTCTTTTGGTGGCTAGTTGGTGCTCATATATCTTGGTAGCTAGTTCTCTGTCAGTCTGTCAGATGTAATGTTTGTTGCAGTCCTTGCAAGGTATCTTGTATCTGACGTTTGTTCTGCTGGTTGTTGGTAGGGGGTCCTTTAGATTCATTAAGGCATTGGTAGGTTTGTGGGCTACCATGATGCCAAGGGGCCAGAGTAGTCTGGTTGTCAGCTCTGAGATGTCTTTAATGTATGACAACCAGACTATTCCTTTCTCTATTGCAATCACATCCTTTCATGGTGGATTGACTGCACACAGTATACCAGCTGTGGCCTGACTAATGTTATGCACAGTTCCATCATAATGTCTTTGATCTTGTATTCATTGCCTTGTTTGATAAAGAGAATTATCCAATAAACCTTCTTAACCACCTTATCCATCTGTTCTGCTGCCTTCAAGAATTTATGGACATGCACACCAAAGTCCTTCTGATCTGTTGTACTTCCTCAGACCCTTTTTCCCCGAATTCTATGGGCTCTTAGCTTCTTACTCATTTTGCTGTGCAAATTGCTTTCAAAAGCTTAGTTGAAGTCCATGTAGACTGCAGTACCCTCAACCAAACACCTGGTCACCTTCTTGAAAAAAAAAATCAAATTTCTTAAACATAATATGCACCTTACAAAATCATGCTAGCTGTCCTTTAAAGCCATACTGACTATCCTGTTGAATTACACAGCCAAAATAGTCAAAATTAAGGCAAAAGAAACTTTATTAACTTATCCAGTGCTGTGTTCACATAAGAATTTAAATAATGTGTCCAGCTTTGGCCATTGAGAAACCAGAGAAGCATAGGAGACGGTGTTGAGAAAAACCACAAGCCTGATCACTGATCATGGGGATCTGTGTTATAAACAAAACATAGAGGAAATTCTTGGACTCAAATCCTCAGCTTGGAAGAGAAGTAAATGGAGGTGAAGTAATAAAATTGTAAATCAGAATGTTAATGTCGAATACTATTTGAATTAAAATGTGAGAGTGGACCTTAGAAAAACAGATTCTAACTAGTAAGTGGTAAGTTTTGCACTAACATCAGCAGTTACCCTGGAATCATCCAAGAAACAAAATGGACGCCACAATCAATATGAGCATGTTGTGCTACAGAAGAGGGGTAAATCAAGATAGACATACAATATTCCTTACCTTGTGATCCTCTGACAGTCTTGTATTGTTTGAGAGATGAAGAACTTCTGACCTCAACCGTGAGTGCCCTCCCTTTTTCATCCAACTGCTTGATGTCCACATTGGTAGCAACTAATATTATATGGACCCATGTGAAATGATGTAATGCTTCAGAACAATATCTGTCACCTCTTGAGTCTGCAACTTAGAAAAATAAAAGATGAATTCCAATTTATCTGATCATGATGAACAACCATAGTTTTAATGAGAATAAAGAGTCTCAACCATCTGTTGCAGTGGAATTGTTTGATGTTCCCAAAGGCTGCCTCAGTTTAAAAGAAAAGTAACTACTCATGTTTTAAATACTGTGTGCCTCTCAAGTTTAATTACCATTCAGGAAATGTTAACAGATTTTCCAGCTACTGATATGTAAGCAATTATCTTGCATGCAAGAGTTTGTTATTCTGTTCTGTTTTTGCAAATTATGTAGGAACGTATTAAGGAAAGCACATTTTAGTGCTTAGAATTAAACTACTATAGATGTAGTGAATTAATCTGCAAATTATGTTACTGTGAGTACAAACAGTTTGTCAAAGAAAACTGGGAGTCCTTATTCATCTCATTAGCCTTAGGAAAGTATATTGACCAGTCAAAGCTGCAATTACCATGTCACCATTGGAATGAAGCATGACAGTATTTTATTGTCATCAGATATTTATTTAAACACATTAATTACATACTGTAAGCTCAAGCAGACACACTTCATCTGTCACATTCTAATTTCTACACAAGCTGCACAAGCAGTGATTAATACCAGCATGTTCGGCACAATGTAAAAATTAACAAAGCTGTTCCTGGTGACTTTCTTTTAAACCACTACATAATGAATGCATGCGGGAGCTGAAAATACTGTGCACGGCGTGGGAGTTTAGTCAGTAAATGAATATTTTATGTTTGGTATTCAAGTCTGGAAATGCAATTAACGGAATAAAAATCCAAGTAATAATTTCATATTCATAAAATAAAACTATTGTGGCATTTCAGATCTTTAGGGAGATTTATCAGTCAATCACGCCCCAGTGTAAGCTTTTGCACTAATTTGATTCAGTCGCAGAGTGCAGTTGTTATCCAAACTCCTAGTAGATATTTTTAATCCAGCCATTCAGAGATGCTATGATGCATATCTATGGAAGGTTGGAGTTGAACTCAGGCCATTAGGCCCAAAGATAGGGGAACTACCAGTGTACCACAAGAGCCCAACTAAATGCCTAGTGTGTATGTCAAGTGGGGCACTTTTGCTAAAGTATGCTTTAATTGCCCTTGATAGGCTTTTAATTGTGTTGTGTGAACTACCTGCTTCTGTTGAGTTGGCAACTCTACTGCCATGCCCACTGGTTAGACTGAGCTGCAAAACTGGCTGTAATGGGACTGAACATTAAGTCCCATGTGATCTAATTAGACCGCTTGTTCCTAGTCACGAGCACTGTAATTACCATTTCTCTTTTCTGCATCGTGAAACCGAGATGGAGCATAGGTTACACAGGGAAGTACAAACTGAACACAGCCGGAGGCCTTATAAATCAAAGATATGCAGAGATATTTCTCTTACCTCAACCTAAGCTGGGACAACTTGTAAATTATCTTTATTTTGTGAAGAAAGTACTCATGTAAATCTGTGACCTGCAGTCTCAGAGTAAGACAAAGACAGTGCTGGTTGGTGTGAAGTTGACCCTGGTCATGAATCTCTCTGCACCGGAATCTTTCAAGAGTCAATGGGTGACATCTGTGAAATCATTTAGGTTTGCATCCATAAGGGATATGACTGACATTTTATATCAGGAAAATTTCACATTATGGCCTTGTTGACCAGAGAGAGGCGAGCAACTTGTGCAAGTGACTTAAGGTAGAAAACTTCCATCAATAGGAAGCCATTGATGGCACGTATAGCACTTTGGTACATCCAAATACTCACCTGTACCTTGACATCAAATGTCACCATTCTATGAATGTAGATTTAGTATGAAGCTAGATTTGATATATCATAGAGTCATAGAGATGTACAGCATGGAAACAGACCCTTCAGTCCAACCCGTCCATGCCGACCAGATATCCCAACCCAATCTAGTCCCACATGCCAGCACCCGCCAATATCCCTCCAAACTCTTCTTATTCATATTCCCATCCAAATGCGTCTTAAATGTTGCAATTGTACCAGCCTCTACTACTTCTTCTAGCAGCTCATTCCATTCACATACCACCCTCTGTTTGATTAAGTTTCCCTGTAGGTCTCTTTTATATCTTTCCCCTCTCACCCTAAATCTATGCCCTCTAGTTCTGGACTCCCCGACCCCAGAGAAAAGACTTTGCCTATTTATCCTATCCATGCTCCTCATAATTTTGTAAACCTCTATAAGGTGACCCCTCAGCCTCCGACACTTCAGGGAAAACAGCCCCAGCCTGTTCAGCCTCTCCCTTTAATTCAAATCCTCCAACCCTGGCAACATCCTTGTAAATCTTTTCTGAACCCTTTCAAGTTTCATGAAAGTGAGCTACTCCACATCTTGGCAGCAAGCTACAGTGTGTTTCATATTTGAGCTGTATTACCAAGCCAGAGAGTCCTTATTGAATGATGTACCTACTGATCATCTAATGATCCTAAAATACTGTTCTTAGCGCTTTTTTTTGCCTTTTTCTCTAATGGACTCTGATGATTCCTGGCCTCCGACAATGATTCCCAGCCTCCGGAGAGGTATGATTCCCGGCTTTTGGTGATGACTCCTGATCTTTGATGATTCCCTGTCTGGCACAATGGCCTCTCAGTGTGGCACGGTGTCTTCCTGACCTGGCGTAGTGGCTTTCTTCCGTAGGGGCTTCCTGGTGTGGCATGGTGCCCTCCTGACGTAGCACAATGGCTTCCTTCCATATGGGTCTCCTGGCCTGGTGCATTGGCCTCTTTCTGTAGGAGCCCCCTGTGCTGGCGCATTGGCATCCTGCTGTAGGAGCCCCCTGTCCTGGTGCATTTGTCCTCCTGCTGTTGGGGCCTCCTGGACTGGTGCATTGACCTCCTGCTGTAGGGGCTCCCAGTCCTGGCACATTGGCCTCTTTCTGTAGGGGCCTGCCTGCTTGGTGCATTGATGTCCTGCTGTAGAGGCCTCCTGGCCTGGCGCATTACCCTCAAGGTGTTGGGGCCTTCCAGCCTGGCGCATTGGCCTCCTGCTGTTGGGGCCTCCTGGCCTGGCACATTGGCCTCTTTCTGTGGGGGCCTCCCAACCTGGAGCATTGGTCTCTTTCTGTATGGGCCTCTTGCCATAGGGGCCAATTGGCCTGGTGCAGTGGCTTCCTTCTGTAGATGCCTCCAAGTCTGGTTCAGCAAACGCCTGCAGTAGGGGCCTTCTGGCCTGGCATGGTGACTTCCCAGGCTTCCACAGAAGCCTCCCAGCATGGTGTGTCACCAGCATGGCCTGGAGTCAGGGCCTAGTGCAGACTCGAATCTAGGTGCCAGTGTGGTTTACTGTAATGGCCTTTATTTCTGCAATGATGGACATTTTATTTCTCTATTGTCTAAAATCTTGAAACTAAAGAAGCTATCCCTAAGTACTTTGTCTAAGTCGGTGCAGTAATTGCTGATGTATAAACTTTTCACTATACTCATTGCGTATTTGTGACAATAAAGGCTATTCTGTTCTACCACAGATTGTCAACATACAAAAAGAATGAAGTCAATGCTGTTGTATGGAACATCATCGAACAAACACCCATTGACGTGTTCAAACAACATTCTACTGCCTGGACTGTTATGGAAGAACACAGCTGTACCATCTGCAGAGTGGTTCATGCCTTCTCATTGGTTTATTGTATACAGCATCAGCTCACCAACGTGAAGACAGAGCCCATGCTCAGGATGAGAACGGGGAGGAAGAATACTTTCCTGTCCTGGCCAGAATGTGCATTATTCTCTCACCCCTAACTCCATTTTCTGCACAAGTCTTCCACCTTACCTTCCACTGGACCCTTACAGCCTTGTTAAAACAAATTATGTCACAAAACAGACATTAAAAAAGAACTTTATCAAACAGCTGTTGAAATTATATTTGCAAAAGTCGAAGTATCATTCTTGTGCATTCCCTTTCTATCCTGTATATGATATAATGACTTATCATTTTAAGGGGGCATATTTTAAAGTGATATCAATTGTCATTTATCTCAATAGTATATGATATAATAGTCCTATCATTTCTTGAGCAGTCTGAACCAGCAGTGATAGAGATCTGAGATATTATTCCTAGCTGTCAGTGAACATCATCTTTGAAAAGTCTTATCTTCCAATAAAGCACCAATATTATTCTTGTGTGTGATGGGTATGTTTCCATCAAGAAGAACATAACATCCTCTGGCTCAACGCTCCTCTGCTGTGACATTCCATGGTTGCCCAGGGCTGGGGTAAGGCTGTTGAATTTGATTATAGCGAGAATGCTGATCGCCTTGCAGGACTATCTCTAGGACCTCTGGGTTAAGAATTCCCACTGATCCTCGTGGTACACCACTACACACTGGCTCCTAATAACACAAACAGCTTCTATCATCAACCTCTGTCTCCTGTCACTAAGCCAAGTTTGGATTCAACTTTCCAAGTTACCCTGGATCCCATGAGCTTTTAACTACGTCTGTTTCCCATCTGGGACCTTATTAAAGACCTCGCTGAAAATTCAAATAAGGTACATCAACTGCCCTATCCTTATAAAAGACTTGGTTCATGGCAGAGCCAGTGCTTTGAAATTCACCTGAAACATTCATTGACTACATCCCAAAAATTTCTGGGATTTGTTTGCATATTGTAAACCCCAAATTTTCTTCTCTTCTCAAAACTACCAATAGCATTTCTGTTCTTATTTCTATTAATTTCAGTTCTTTCATACTTTTACCGGTGATGTATGGTCTTGCCAATTTGTTATCATTGTGCATTTCATTTCCTCTGCTTTTATCTGTCACACTGGTTGCTCCCTTTGTGATATGAACACTACTTTACAGGAAGGCTTCCCTAGGGAACTTCTTATTGCTTCTGACATTTGCTCGAACAGTGTACGTTTAACCACAAATTTAACTCCTGTCAAACTAGAAACCTGTCCACAATTGGTATCTTGACACACCTTAAATACCAGCACAGATTGTGGAATTTCAAATAATACTTCTGCAGTCTAGCACACAACCTATTAAATTCCACAATGTACACTTCAGTCTTTCTACATTTGCCAGATTCTGATCAAGAAGTCAAGAGATAAATTGTAGCTATGACAATTAAAAATTTGTGTCAACCTTCATCCTTGTTTAACTGATCAGGCTTCAATTCAAGACAAAAGGACTTTGCTTCTTCTATCGCTTCTGAATGTAAGCAAAAGTGCTAAGACCATACCTTTCTTTCTTATTCGAAAAAGGTTATTCAGGTTCACATTTTCACTTCCTTTTTCCACTAGTCATAAGAAACAGTTTCAGAAATTGGGAGTGGGAAATCATAAGCCAACAATCCCCTCATTCTAATGTTACACATAAGAAGGCAAGTATGTTTGAATAGAATTCAAGTCCTCACTTTAATGAGAGCTTTACTTCAATTAACCACATTTCATAAAACTCAGTCATGTTTAATTGCGAGCTTCCAATATATTTGTTTCTTTTTCTGGAAGGTCAGTCCTCTTCTCAGCTTGCCATGACAATGCAAGTACATTTTTTGAACTATTATCTTTTTCAGCATACTTCTATAAAAAGCCATTAAAAGCAAATTTTAAAGACACTTGTCTGTGAACACATTTACAACTAAGCTATCACAGGATTCCACATGAATAAGCCCTCAGAGCAGGGTTTCAAAACTGAGTGTCCACAAGGAAGTTCAAGAGTCTAAAGCTTTTGCACAAAACTCTGGAGAAAAATGTATCCCAACAGAAGATTCCAGAAGTACCAAAGCCTGAAAAGAAATTCAAGTCACCATGGCAAGATAATTGATATACCAGGAGGAGACAGCCTTGAACCCCATACTTAACATCTCCACCTCACAAGGTTTTGGAGAATGTTACCTGCTCTGGGATTGGTAATTTACCCCAACCAAACCTGTGCTGTACTGGGCAGGAAGATCTCTGAGAGCCTTGCGCTCCTCAGGGATATGATCACCTATGTGCAGGATAGGGGGCGTGGATGCCTTTCTCATCAGCCTAGACCAACAGAATTGGCAGGATATTGCACAAAATTGAATTTAAATTCCTCTGCCAAGGTGAGATTTGAACATGAGCCCACAGGATACTAGTTGAGTTTCCAGATAAACAGTCTAGCAACAATACCACTAGGCTAACACTTCCCCCTCCTTATACTTATACAACTGACTCTCAACTCATTAACTTTTAATTGATACAATTATTGCATGTTCTCTCATCCCATTGGATCTCAGACATGTCTTCAGACCACATGAGTTGATAACAGATCTGAGCTAGTGACAGAAAGAAGGTCAGTCCTCTTCTCAACTTGCCATGACAAGACAGTAGCCTGGCAGAGATAGCAGCACAGGTCAGCGTTGTTTCCTCTGTGAAGCAGGGCATCCAGCATTGCCTAAAGAAAGGCAATCATCTTTTGCACTCCATAAGGATAAATAGCATCACCTTCTCTCTCTGTCTGCTCACACTCACAGGTCAACACTCATACTCACTGTAACTCTGTCACTATACACACATTTCACCACAGCTGATAGACTACCGTCACACACACCATGTCCACTCATGAGCTCATACCCAACTCATCCTCCACATTAATGAACTCTTCCTGCTCTCAGCATTTTCTGCTCATTTAGTGGGAGTACCACAGCACTTCTTTTGATTTATAGGCAGTATGGTGGCTCAGTGGCTGGTACTGCTGCCTCACTGTATTAGGGACCTGGGTTCGATTCCTGTCTTGTGCACTGTTAGTGTGAAGTTTGCACGTTCCCCCTGTGTCTGCATTGGTTTCCTCCGGGAGCAACCGGAGGAAACCAATGCAGACCAACTCACAATCCAAAGATGTGCAGATCAGGTGAATGGGCCATGCTAAATTGTCCATAGTGTTAGGTGCATTAACCAGGGGTAAATATAGTGTAGGGGAATGGGTCTGGGTGGGTTACTCTTCAGAGGGTTGGTGTGGACTTATTAGGCGGAAAGGCCTGTTTCCATACTGTAGGGAATCTAATCTAATCTAATCATGCAGGATCACTCAATACTCTTATATGCATTTCACACACATGCAATCCTTCCTTTAATCTCAATGTTGGAAAGACTAGCCCACAAGTAGGCTTTGTCCAGGAACAGTAGGATTTGATTTGAGGGGGGAGGGGTGGTTAACAGACAGCAGATATTACTGGAGGTAAGAGGAGAGAGTTCATGTGAGAACAAGGAGACAACAATGGCAAAACAAGCCAGGAATATTCATTGCACTGTGCTGCCATTCCATTACCACCAGTGCCACCTTACTCTGTATAAATTTTTATCATCCTGTCTATCCAATTTTCTCTATTTTCTTAGTGGGACACAGGAAATCTCCACAATGAACAACCCACAGTCTGAACTGTCAGAAATAGCGCCACTTGAAGCTTGTGAATACTCAAAAGATGCACTAGTGAGACCTGCACCCCATACCAGCTGAGAAACCTTCTGTGACTATTCTACCCAGACTAGACTGAAAGAAACAATCTGGTGAGCACATCACTGACACAACCCACAGCTGGTAGTGAAGGAAATTCCTGAGGTCTCTGACACTCAGATAGAGACCAAGCATCTACTCAGCCCCATGTAGAAACCAAGCCCCTGTACTTGGCTGGAAATGAAGAGATAGGCAGGGAAACATCAGACATGTGTTCCAGAGACTCTCAGTAGACTGGAGTGAATGCTTTCTCACTGGCTCTGACAAAGGACCAGTACCAAGACATAGTGGGAATGGAAAGGAGAGGGAGAAGAACACACACTGAAGGCACAGGGGTGGCACAGCACTGCACATTGTAAATAAATCATCACTTTTGTCATTATATTTTCACTTGCACTGCTACAATAAATACTGTAGCATTACTTTTGATCTAAGATTTGGTTAAGTCACAACCAAGTGACAGATGACGAACTTTCATATGCCCTAAGAGTGTAAAATGTTGCAATCACCAAGCATTGCTCTCCTCTCACATACAACCCAGACTTTAACTGCAGACAGCCTGACATGTCGCAAATCACTGACCCTGACCTTTGAGGAGAGCAACCAAGGTGTTGCATATTATTGTGGAGGCCACTGTGGTTAAAGGCAATGCCACAGGCAATGCTGGGGCCTGACCTGTGCACATCCTTCAAGTGTACACCTGCATTGTGGGTGAATGTACAAACGCAGTGATGATTACTCACGTCACAGTAGGGAAATGCTGTTGCTAGGGCGTGCACACACATTAATGTCTAGGATGTGAGCTCACATGCTCACTCTCCTTCATAGCATAACTGTCTGTTGATAGCAGCTGAACGAAGAGCTGCCACTCACAGGTTAAACACTGTCATTGAGGTTGTTCAAGCATATCAAGATAACATAACAATCTCTGCACACTGAAACATTGAAGGGAGGAAGATGCAGGAAGGGTCAAAAGAAGCAATCTCGGTACCCATGTCAACTTGATTGCTCTCATTAGGGACTGGACTATAGATGACTGATATGTCACATTATCACAAATGTTTCAATTCTAAATAACTTTAGCACCACGCAATGAAGATGCAATGTCTCTACTGCTTTATCCCTAACAATGACACAGGACAAATTATGCAAAACAATTTAATGTTGGTTCAATTGAAGATATTCTCACATTAACATGGATAATGTAACGTTTAATGTGCAAGAATAGAAAACCATAATCTCAACCCCTACTAAGCAGGAGGTGCCTAAATGAGCCATTTTAAATGCACAAACATTCAAACGAAGCTCAGTCACCCTGAAAGCAGGTGGTGAAAAGGCAGTCTCTGGCCTCTCAGGCTCTCCAAAACTTTGCTATATCCTGCTGTCATGGATGACCATTCAGATTAATTTCCTGATCCTCTTCCTATCTTCATTCTCAGAGGATTGCTCTCCCTCACCATTTCATCAGCTCAAGCTGTGAAGGGGCACCTTGTTTGGTCTGTACTAGAAAATCCTTTTTGAGCAGTCTAGGCATCAACACCTCACCTTGAGGAGGCTGGTTGTCTGTTCCCAGCTTATCTGATGCAGAACTCCAAAATCTGGTTTTGACGGTCACAAATTAGTTGTGCTTTACACCTGAAATGCTATCTCTATTTCTCTCGCACAAATGCTACCTGACGTGTTGTGAATTTCCAGCACGTTCTGTTTTTATTGCAGGTATACGCAACTGGATAGAATCGAAAATTAAATGCATTAAAATGTTGCAAGAAAGGATTATTATAAGCAGGACTATCAGGATGGGCCAACTGACTGATTGTATTATTTTTATCAGTCTTTTTTGGAATAATTTACAAACATAAATCATCACTGTGATTGCTTGAGGTTCTTTGTATTTATCTCAATTTTGTACAAGGAATTGGTTTCTCTCATCTATGTAAGTTTGATCATGGAAATCCTCAATTCCCTTTTAATATTCACTCTTACCCCATTTCTGCTTGATTTCTCATTGATACACTTCTTTAGATCTACCAGGTTAATTATGTTGTAACAGAGCAATAACTGACATTTGAAAGCTTTTCCCTAGAGCATCGGAGGCTGAGGGGTGACCTTATAAAGGTTTATCAAATCATGAGAGCATGGATAGGGTGAACAGCGAAGGTATTTTTTCCCCAGGGTAGGGGAGTTCATAACTAGAGGGCATAGGTTGAAGGTGGGAATGGGGGTAAATTTTAAAAAGGATTTGGGGCAATGGTTTCACACAGAGGGTGGTCCATAAATGGAATTAGCCACCAAAGGAAGTGGTGAAGGCTGGTACAATTGCAACATTTAAAAGGCACCTGAATGGTATAAAAATAGGAAGGGTTTAGAGGGGGATGGGCCAAATGCTGGCAAATGGAACTACATCAGTTTCAGATATCTGGTCGGCATGGATGAGTTGGACCAAAGGGTCTGTGTCTGTGCTGTATAACTCTATGACTGTATAACAGATTGGTGAAACACATTAATGGTCATACAAATATTGCAGTGGAAATATCCACAGCTAGAGCCATTTAAAGAAATACTGGAGAAGAAATCAGATTGTATGGTTGACAAGCATCACCAATTGATTGGTTGAGAAAGATCAAAAAGAGGATTATTGATTAGCATTGTATTGATTACAGCTAATAAATGGCAAATCAACTGTATTGTATTCAAGTAACAGTTGATCTCCTGTTCAGAGATGACTCCTGACCTTTGATCCCCAAATCTTTGCTTTCTCATCTATCTTATGTATAAGTTAACTCTTAACTTTTACCTCAAAAATCCTACATTATTCACATAGCATGCGTTGGTTTTGAGAGTGGGTTTTGGGGCAATCTGCAAGTGAGCTTTTTTCCACTATTGCTGGTTTCTCATTAAAGTGTCAGACAATTGTTTCCTGCTGAAACCAGGACCATGGCCTGCAGCCAGTGTCACTGACATTATCGGCAGGTCCAGAGACCCAGCGTGGATTTCAACACCTCAAAAGTATTACTTGTGTAAAAGTCAACCTCTTACTTTCCGCGGAAACAGTTCGTCTTATGCACTTACATTAATATATACGATAGTTTTAAAACCTGTTTTTTTTTGTTTTGTTCATGGGACGTGAGCATCACAGGTAAGGCCAACAATCATTGCCCATTCCTAATTGTTCATGAGAAGATAGTGGTAAGTCACCTTCTTGAATCACTGCTGTCCATCTGGTATGCTATTAGTCAGGAAATTCCAAGATTTTGACTTTGATATATTTCTTACTCTTGTGAACGGTGACATGTACCCACTTATCTGGTTTAGCTCCTGCCAATCCAACTGACAAGTGCCACTGGATATCCCCCAAGAATTGCAGAATTTCTTTATACAGAGGTGTCCACACTTTTACCCTAATCAGAACAAAAATTCCAATGCATCTATTTTTCACATGAGTGGCCTTATTTGTTAGTTTCTGCTCCTAACGTGCACAGTAAGCAATTCTACATATGTCCAAATATCATTGTTGCTGATGATTTTAGATATTCTCCTAATTTCTTCATCCAGTATTTTCAACCTTCTAGAAACACAGAATAAGGTTTACAGATGTGCTTGTAAGTCAAAACTTAACTCATTTAAAACACTGAACAAGAAAATGCAGTATTTTTCTCAAAACAGTTCATTTCAGGTTTTTAGATTTTAAATCAGATAACTGAACAATTGAATTCTCTCATTCATTCACAAGGTCTATGTTGCTGATACAGTCACCATCACATCTGGTGACCGTGTTGCTGAGAATTTTGATTGCCTGAAATGTGTAGCCAGTAAAATGACAAGAGCTTTTAAACATCGAGCTCTTGTCAGACACATTGCCAAATCAGAGGGAATAACGTAAAATAGATTGAATGGAATATTAAACTTTATTTTAGCCCCTTTAGCTGAAAAATACAAAAACAGCTTTAAAAGTAGCCTGGATTTTGTGTTAATTATAACAGTGGAGCTAAAAGAGCTAATAATTAGTTTTATTAGGAAAACCAGTTGGACAGCAACATGCTTAATTAAACCCAGAAAACTGAAAATCAGTGTCAGAGATACTCGGTTCTCTCATTGGTTGCTCTGGAACACTCCTTGCATATCTTTCAATGCCAAGTCTATTGCAATGATGCCAACTTGGGGTGGTTGCCCAATAATTCCCCACTGAAAATACAACAAAAAGCTAGGGTTGGTATATACAGCAATAAATTATTTTTAATGGTAATTAATAACTACATTGGCTCTAAAATTACATTTTAAAAGTGTTGGCTCTCATTCTTTAGTAATCAAATGTTTGATTTTTGAAATAAAAATCCGAGCTACAACAGTGCCTAGATGTCACTCAGCTGCTCAAGCCTGCTCCACCATTGAAAATGACCAAAACTGACTGGGTGTGGTCTTAACTTCACTTTCCTACCTGCTCCTGTTGTGTAATGTAGTAGATCTGAAAGGGTTAGTGTTGGGGACTGCATTAAGCTCCACCCAATTGGTTGTAAAAACTAAGGTCTGCAGATGCTGGAGATCAGAGCTGAAAATGTGTTGCTGGTTAAAGCTCAGCAGGTCAGGCAGCATCCAAGGAACAGGAAATTCGACATTTCGGGCACAAGCCCTTCATTAGGAATGAGGAAAGTGTGTCTAGCAGGCTAAGATAAAAGGTAGGGAGGAGGGACTTGGGGGAGGGGCGATGGAGATGTGATAGGTGGAAGGAGGTCAAGGTGAGGGTGATAGGCCGGAGTGGGGTGGGGGCGGAGAGGTCAGGAAGAAAATTGGAGGTTAGGAGGGCGGTGCTGAGTTTGAGGGAATTGACTGAGACAAGGTCGGGGGAGGGGAAATGAGGAAACTGGAGAAATCTGAGTTCATCCCTTGTGGTTGGAGGGTTCCCAGGCAGAAGATGAGGCGCTCTTCCTCCAACCGTCGTGTTGTTATGTTCTGGTGATGGAGGAGTCCAAGGACCTGCATGTCCTTGGTGGAGTGGGAGGGAGAGTTAAAGTGTTGAGCCACGGGGTGGTTGGGTTGGTTGGTCCGGGCGTCGCAGAGGTGTTCCCTGAAGCGTTCCGCAAGTAGGCGGCCCATCTCCCCAATATAGAGGAGGCCACATCGGGTGCAGCGGATGCAATAGATGATGTGTGTGGAGGTGCAGGTGAATTTGTGGCGGATATGGAAGGATCCCTTGGGGCCTTGGAGAGAGGTAAAGGAGGAGGTGTGGGCGCAAGTTTTGCATTTCCTGTGGTTGCAGGGGAAGGTGCCGGGAGTGGAGGTTGGGTTGGTGGGGGGTGTGGACCTGACGAGGGAGTCACGAAGGGACTGGTCTTTGCGGAACGCTGATAGGGGAGGGGAGTGAAATATATCCCTGGTGGTGGGGTCCGTTTGGAGGTGGCGGAAATGACGGTGGATGATACGCTGTATATGGAGGTTGGTGGGGTGGTAGGTGAGAACCAGTGGGGTTCTGTCCTGGTGGCGGTTGGAGGGGCGGGGCTCAAGGGCGGAGGAGCGGGAAGTGGAGGAGATGCGGTGGAGGGCATCGTCGATCACGTCTGGGGGGAATCTGCGGTCTTTGAGGAAGGAGGCCATCTGGGCTGTACGGTATTGGAACTGGTCCTCCTCGGAGCAGATGCGGCGGAGACGAAGGAATTGGGAATGGCGTTTTTACAGGGGGCAGGGTGGAAGGAGGTGTAGTCCAGGTAGCTGTGGGAGTCAGTCGGTTTATAGTAGATGTCTGTGTTGATTTGGTCGCCCGAGATAGAAATGGAAAGGTCTAGGAAGGGGAGGGAGGAGTCTGAGACAGTCCAGGTGAATTTGAGGTCGGGATGGATGGTGTTGGTAAAGTTGATGAACTGTTCAACCTCCTTGTGGGAGCACAAGGCAGCGCCGATACTGTCATCGATGTAGCGGAGGAAAAGGTGGGGTGTGGTGCCAGTGTAGTTGCGGAAGATGGACTGTTCCACATATCCTACGAAGAGACAGGCATAGCTGGGGCCCATGCGGGTGCCCATGGCAACTCCTGTAGTTTGGAGGAAGTGGGAGGATTGCAAAGAGAAGTTGTTCAGGGTGAGGACCAGTTTAGTCAGTCAAAGGAGGGTGTCAGTGGAAGGGTACTGGTTGGTACGGCGGGAATTGCCATGCAAGCATGGGTAGGAATAAGGCAGAATATCTCATGATCTCATAAAGTGCTGACCTATATTCTTAAGTCTCCCCATAGACTTAGTAATAGTGTCGAACAATTAATGTAATGGTTACCTATTTGCAATCACATGACAAAGTTAAGCTTGTGAAGAGCATCTTGATAAGACCTAATAGTAATTGAATCCCAATCACTGTAAATGAATTAGGCCTTAGATTCAGGTAAAGGCAGCATCTTTCTACCCACATACACCACATACTCACAAGCCTATAACCCTTAGCTTCCTTGTAGAAATCCTCCAAATCACCATTTTACAATTTGCTGACTACTCCCCATACATGTTGCAGCATAATGGAAATCGTTTCCTTTGTATTGTTTTTGTGAACCGGACTTTGTGCCATAACCAACACAAATATAAATAAAAGCCATGAGCTTTTTGCCACTGATGCATCAATTTTTTTTTATATTCACAGGTCTACAATTGTGGCATCCGAACAAATTAGTATTTCTGTGTGCATTATGGAAACCTACATTGAGATAAGGTTTCTACTTCCTGAATCCACCTTGATGAACGTTTGAAATTAAGCTTCTTAAAGCTTGAAATCAGGCCTCATTTAACTACTTGGCATTTTTGATTAGAAAGGGCCCACTAACAAATACATCTCTTCCGTCTACGTTCTGAAACCAATGCAGATGTACCTCCCCAACTCCATTATCCTTACGTTTTACTTCCTTTTGATCTCTGAATTGGACCCTTATGCCAAAGGCGCTCAGTGAGTTGATCCCAGTAGCTTTGAAAGAACACAATGTTACAATATGTCATAAGAAGTAGTTTCGCCAACTTTAAGGGAATTTAAATGGTCATTGGATAAACATACAGATGATAACAGAATAGTATAGGTTAGATAGACTTCAGATTGGTTTCACAGGTCGGCGCAACACTGTGGGCTGAAGGGACTGTACTATGGTTTATGTTCAATGTTCTATTGGACAGCTCATTTATTTCGTATAACATGTCAATTTTTATCCTGAGGCTCATGACGTTCCTCTTTCTCGCTATGTTTACTGCTGCAGTCAGTAGTGTTGAGCAGTAGTCATAATCCGATTCTGCTTAGAGGTATTTCAGAAGCAAAGCTTTTGCTGATTAAATACCTGAACATGACCATATCTGACAACCCATGTAACATATTACAACATTAAGAATAAAAAGATAGCATAAAGTGCCTAGTATTGGGTAGCTATGCTGTCGATCCAAAGTCAAGCAAGAATACAAATGCCTTTTTAAAGGTCCCTAATAAATTGGGATGTTTGTATCCTGGTTTTCAATGTGGGAATTTTCCAAGCATCCTGCTGAATTAAATGGCAGGGCATCTTTTTCTTTAACCTCAGATTTCTGATAACAGGCCAGCTGGTGGTTGAGTGAAATTGCCTTCAGCTGTAGACAACAGATTTAGTGGTGGAGGAAAGGGGCATGAGGTAGGTGGTGGTGAGTAGGAAATTGTGGAAAGAAACCATTTGTTTGGAAGTATGGAGAGATCAGAAGATCCTGGACTAGATTATGGCTAAGGGAGGGGAAGGAGCTAGAGAACTGAAGCACTGAGGTGATGGTCATGATTGGATGTCTGGTTGCAGGTCTGTAAGTCATGGAACATAAGCAGTTGAACTTGATGGCCAAGGGGGATACAGCCTGGCTCCTCCTGGCACACAATCACTGCTGGAGAAATACTTCTCTTTACAGATCTTTGCCTTTCTGAATTCCCTTCAACTAACAGATCTCTTAAGCCCATGGAAATTTGATTTACAGGCAATAAGAATATCCTGTATCAACTGGTTGACCTTTGAAGCAGGCACCTTTATTAGAATACTTTAATGATGGACTTCCATCTGGATGGTCACCTGCCTCCTAGGACACCCTATGTTAAAACCAGATTTGTTAGAGGCAAGTTGGGACTGCTTTCTAACTTTTAATATTATGAATTCCTCTCCCGCTGTCCTTGTATTCCCAAATATCAAATCCAATTACTGAAAGGCCTGGTAAAAAAAAACATTCATTCCAATTAGTTACCTGGTTATAAAGTTGCTTACCAATTTATTTTACAATCCCATTCCCCAGGAATTGTTACCACTATAGAAACAATTATATTGCAACATGTAGCAAGTTCAACATTCCAAAATATTCCATTGATTTTAAGACAAGAGTAAAATAAAAGGCTCATTTTGTTATAGGCAGAGCAAAATAATGCATAATTTCTTTTCAGATATTGTCTAAGATTTGTGGTGTAAGATTAATTCCATTAGAGATTTAAGATCTCTGGGGTTACCTATCATTGGATCATGTAGATAGGTCATAAAAAGCTTCAAAAACCATCCACATGGTTAAACAGCAATTGTATGAAATGTTTACTGCACTTTTTATTAATGGTACTATCCAATATATTAGTGCTAATTATCTTTCTCTTTTTCATACAAATGAATTCATTAATGCGTTACAAATACATTTCATGATATCTTAAGTCATTGTATTGATCTAATGATAATGGCCAGTCCAAATGAGTATTAAAATTTTACTCAAAGCTCTAAGCATTAGCACTTCAATTTAGATTACTTCAAATTACAGTAAATGGTAGTTTCAAGAGTGAAAATTCAAATGCAGTTTCTAAACTGAAGCTAATCTGATGACAATCAAGAGAGGTGATTTCATTTAAAAGACTGACCAGTATATGAAAACAGGATTACAAAATTGAATTAGGTTATTAAACTGAGTTATTACAGCATAAAAACAAGCAATATGCTATTAAACTACAATATCTTGCATCTTTATAAAATCCCTATGTGCATCAATGTTACAGAAAAATATGAAAACTTTGTAGTATATTTTACATAGAATACAAATACGGTAATAGGGATCAAAAAGTTTCATCAGGGTCAATTATTGTTTTGTGCAAGTGAAACATTTTGGGTTGTAAAATAAATTGTTGGTGTCTCATTGTGAGAAGTTAGGAAGATTTTGCAGGGTCAGCTAGGCAGAGTGTGCTTTTGTCGTTTCTAGCTCTGAAACCAGTGTTGGTTATTACATCTGGTTTTATACTTAATATTTTCACAGCAATTTGATCCAACCATGTGATTTGATGATCTGACTGAATAACAGAACAGGCTTGAGAGGCTGGATGGCCCACTTCTACAAATACTTCTTATAATCTTGTAATCTTATGAAAAGCTTATTAGGTTGTAAGAACAACAACATTGTTGTGGATCTGGGGTCAAATGTAGGTCCATCTTGGTGAGAATATCAGATGTTCTCTCTTGTAAAACAGCCATGATCCTGATGCATTTTATAACATTCTGCTAACTTCTGCATTATCAATTCAACTGGATTTTTCTTTCATTGTTATTAATTAAGTGAAGTAAAATTCTCTCAAAACCCCATGTGGATTTTGAACTCATGGTTTTGTCACATTAGTCTTTGTCGCTCTGCTGAGTAGCAGTTCTATTATTGCCAATGCCACTTGGCAACAGCATGTTTGTGCTATTTTTGGTTTTTGTTGCAATTGTTTATAATATTTCTAATGCAGTAGAGAAAAGATCAGAATGGGCTTGATCACACACTACTGTCAACCTATGACTTGATCTAACTTCTCATTTAGTAATATTACATACATTAGATCAGGCCTGATCCCTACTAAGAATTTAATTCAAGACTTCTAATGGCACTTTTGTAACTTTTGTAAGATTTATTTGCCTGGAGTTCCAGCTTAGTGGGGCAATGGCCTGGAATTTCATGATCAATGCCTGGGTCCCAAAAGACTATAAGTAAACTTATTAACCACATCGCCTTGTGAAAATGGGATGCCTACTGTACTGTTACGTTTTTCTTTCCAGGAAATAAACTGAATTACAGCAGTTCAGAGAATACTGACCATTCAGACAAGACAAACATCTGAGGTGTCTGTTATGAAGGTGTAGGTGTGTACAGTTGTAGAGGTGTACAGCATTGAAACAGTCTCTTAGACGCAACTCAACCATGCCAACCAGATATCCTAACCTAATCTAGTCCCATTTTCCAGCACTGGGCCAGTATCCATCTAAATCCTTCCTATTGATATACCCATCCAGATGCCTTTTAAATGCTGCAAATGTACCAGCCTCCACTTCCTCTTGCAGCTCAATCCACACACACTAAGGTTGCCTCTTAGGTCCCTTTTAATCTTTCCCCTCTCAGCCTAAACATATGCCCTCTGGCTCTGGACTTCCCCTCCCCCAGAGAAGAGACTTTGTCTATTTACCCTATCCATGCCCCTCATGATTTTATAAATCTCTATAACGTCACCCCTCAGCTTCTAACACTTCGGGGAAAACAGCCTCACCCTATTCAGCCTCTCCCAAGAGCTCAAATCCTCCCTCTCCCAACAGCTCAAATTCTCCAACTCTGGCAACATCCTTGTAAATCTTTTATGAATCCTTCCAAGCTTCACAACATTCTATCAATAGGAAGGAGACCAGAATTGCATGGAATATTCCAAAAGTGGCCTAACCAATGTCCTGTACAACCGCAGCATGACCTTACAACTCCTATACTCAATACTTTGATCAACAAAGGAAAGCATACGAAACACCTTCTTCACTATCCTGCGACTTGACTTTCAGGGAACTATGAACCTGCACTCCAAGGTCTCTTTGTTCAGCAACACTCCCTAGGACCTTACAATTATGTGTATAAGTCCTGCTAAGATTTGCTTTCCCAAAATGCAAGACCTCATATTTATCTAAATTAAACTCCATCCGCCACTCCTCAATCCATTGGCCCACCATCTGCAAATTTACTAACTATACCCGTGTTCACATCCAAATCATTTATATAAATTACAAAAAGTAGTGGACCCAGCACAGGTCATTGTGACACTCCACTGGTCACAGGCCTCCAGTCCGAAAAACAGCCCTTCACCACCACCCTCTGTCTTCTACATTTGAGCCAGTTCTGTATCCAAGTGGCTAGTTCTCCCTATATGCCATGAGATCTAACCTTGTCAAATGCCTTACTAAAGTCCATATACATTACATCTACTGCTCTGCCTTCATCAATCCTCTTTGTTACTTCTTCAAAAAACTCAATCAAGTTTTTGAGACTTGATTTCCCACACGCAAAGCCATGTTGACTATCTCTAATCAGTCCTTGCCTTTCCAAATATACGTTAATCCTGACCCTCAGGATTCCCTTCAGCAGTTTGCTCACCACCGACATCAGGCTCACCGGTCTACAGTTCCCTGGCCTTTCCTTACCACCTTTCTTAAATAGTACTATACCTTTAAGAGGAAGAAGTAGCTAGCAAGGACTGACCAAAAGCACAGAGAGTGCTGAACAAGGTAAAACTGTAACACTTGAATGAAACAAATATCTGGAGTTGCATTGCCATGGTGAAAAAAAACATTCAAGTTTGGCCAAATTTACCAAAATCCAATTGAATTTGAATTTAGTGTTTTGATGACATCGAACCAATGAAATGATCTGATGTTTTGGGTTATACAAGCAGACATTTTGAACAGTTGGGGGAGAACTGCCAAAAACACCAAAGAGTGTAGAGTGCTTACTGAAGAGCTCTCTGAAAGCTACCTGTCCAGAAAAAAATTGTGCAGCAGAACACCGAAGCCGACCTCGAGAAAAATCTACAGAGGAAAATCTACAAAGGAGAATCAACAAAGCTGACTGGTTTTGAAATGTGATTTTTCTTGTAAATCTTAATCTGGGTTTTTTTTTATTACACCAGTCTTCTAGAGTGGGAGGTAAAAGTTAGATTTAAGAGAAAAGAGTTGTAAATAGTGGTTTGAATGTTCTCTTTTGGATTTAAAGAATAAAATTGTTAATTTTTACTTTAAAAGTGAAATCTGGGCTAGTTCTTTGTCTCTCAAAATTTAACAGATTACGGCGCGAGGTGAGCTTCTCTGTGTGTCGGGTTTAAATTAGCAGAGGGATTTATCCTATGTCGTAACGGTGCCTGTTAGGCCAATTCAGATGAAGTGGTCAGCCATCTGAACCCCCACTGGCCTCAAACATTAAACAGGGTTAATACTGGTGGTTACCAGTAAGTGTAGCTGAGACATGAATGCTGGAATCATTGGCCTAGATTCTGATCAATGATGACATAGGATATAGTCTAGTGAAATAAATAGTTATTATATGACTATAGTACTAGAAGAAGCTTCAGATTTTATTTTTCATTTTATTCTTAAATCCACAGAAGGGCAGGCAAGACTTCAGTTTCAGGTCTCATTCCAAAAGACAATATTATGGACAGCATAACCATCCATCATTTATGAATAGAAATGTCGGCCCAGAGTCTGTGCTCAATTCTCTGGACTTGAAACTATGATTCACTGAATGAGACACCACTGAGCCAAGGCATATACATGCAGCTTACACATGAACAGCTGAATAGAGCACCTAAGGAACATGTAGCTGTATGGTAAATGAGGTAGAACTGCTTTCTCTGGAGGGTCCATCATCCATCAAAAGAGGTCAGTGTTCCAGGCAATTTCATATATGAACATCCTTGTTGGAGGAAGTGGAGGACATATGATTAGGCTCATTAGAAAACAGGACAGCAATGTCTTTTTCATAGATGCAGTAACTTTAGTTTAGAAGAGGAGAATCACTCATTTCATCACATATGTGTCAGTGATAATTCCCCACTAAATTTTGAATTGCATTTTTCTGGTGCATTTTAACATTTTTAATTGACTGAGTGTAGAGTGGCTGGCCTATCTGATGCTTCTTGTTTTAAATCCATGCAGATGCTAAAAGCTTCACCCATGAGTCTGGATCCTCTGAGGATGCAGGAGGTTCTTTATATAAATACATGCTTTTTAAAACTTTATTTATCTTGACAACCCACTTGGCATTTTTTTGCTTCAGAGTTTCACATTTACGATTATGGATGCCTGAAATAAAATCCCAAACCATGGACTGGATTTTCATCCTTGAGATGGGCAGTGGGAGAAAGTGTCATGTAAAATACGACCTTCAATATCTGAGTGTGGGTGTGGACTGCAGTCAGGTCAGCCAAACTAGGATAGAAGTTGGATGCAGCCAGAGGGGTGCTGAGACAGGTTGTTTAAAAGTCTGTTTCAGAGGTGCATGATTTCATCTCAATTAATAATTAAGAACAATTAAAGGTCTCTGGCCTTTAACTCTCTCATCCAGTATACCCTATATGCCCCCATTAACACCTCATGTCATTCCACCCACCAATCCTCTCCAGCATGGTCACGCATGCATTTTATGCCACCCAGCCTGTATCCCAGATTGTCTCTTGCCTTGACATGCCAGGTTAGTGCACATAGAGTCTTGGAGTAATACAGCATAGAAACAGACCCTTCAGTCCAACTTGTCCACGCTGGCCGAACCTCCCAATCTGATCTAGACACATTTACTAACATTTAGCACATATCCCGCAAAACCTTTCCTATTCCTGTCTCCATTCTAATGGTTTTAAATGTTGTAATTGTATCAGTCTCCCCCACTACTTCTGCCAGCTCATTTCATATATGTAACTCCCTCTGCGTGAAAATCTATGTTCATTCACCCATTCTACATTGTATAGAAGTAATGACTCCTATACTGACAATAACATTTGAAAAACAATGCTTTTTTAAAAAAGGCAACCATTCATTACTTTCAACTTACAGTGAAATAAGACTTTTTACTATAAAGCAGAGAAGTATATATTATTCAGACCTTTTAAAACTCCAACATCAGAACCTGCAACTAGGTAAAATGTCCAAAACTTTTGGAAATAAACATTGTAAAAATGACTATCAGAAGTTCAGAACTCCCAGTGAAGCGAGAAATCAGATATTTCAATAGAGTAATTGAAATCAAGCTGTCAGTGAGTTCTCATTACACAACCAAGGTGTTGGGTGGGGTATTGGGTTTGGCATGGAGTATAGGGTATGAGAAGGACATTCTGAACTTATCTTTCTGTCATGTAATCTAAGGCTCCTGACACCTCCCAGGTGCCATGAAATGTAAGTCCTTAAAAGTTAGCCTGACTCCAGAAAATTATGTTGGAATAGTGCGTGCAATTCTGGTCTCCTTCCTATTGGAAAGATGTTGTGAAACTTGAAAGGGTTCAGAAAAGATTTACAAGGATGTTGCCATGGTTGGAGGAATTGAGCTCTCGGGAGAGGCTGAACTGGCTGGGGCTGTTTTCCCTGGAGCGTCGGAGGCTGAGGGGTGACCTTATAGAGATTTACAAAATCATGAGGGACATGGATAGGATAAATAAGCAAAATCTTTTCCCTGGGGTTGGAAGTCCAGAACTAGAGGACATAGGTTTAGGGTGAGAGGGGAAAGATATAAAAGAGACCTAAGAGGCAATGTTTTCACACAAAGGGTGTATGGAATGAGCTGCCAGAGGAAGTGGTGGAGGCGAGTACAATTGCAACATTTAAAAGGCTTTTGGATGGGTATATGAATAGGAAGGGTTTGGAGGGATATGGGTCAGGTGCTGGCAGGTGGGACTAGATAGGGATGGGATATCTGATTGGCATGGACAGGTTGGACCGAAGGGTCTGTTTCCATGCTGTACATCTCTATGACACTATGACATAATTATCCCCACGATGGAGCCAGCAAGGTTCTAAATTCCAGGTTTGGGCTAGTGTTTCAAACCAGCCCAGGAAATGGGATCAGGAATGCTATAATATTGGCCTAGCTATCATTTTCAAAGTACTCCCAAGTCATCCTGAATCACTGAAAGACTAAGCCCAGAATTTAAAATAATTGCTATATTGCTATTATTACTGCTGGTGTAGGCATTACCTTGTAATATTAATGTTGGATTTGAACATAGGTAAATTTAAAGTGGATATGAGTATTAAAATGAAGATTAAAATATTAAAGTTAAATTGTGCACTTAAGACTGTGTTCTGCCTGTGGCTCAAAGTATGCACGAATGCTATATCCTTCTATTCATTGTTATGACGGTCGTGCTAAGGTGTTATTGCTATACTGGATTTGAAAACTTGAGTTCAAACATGGACAGAATCATGTGTAGCTTTAAGTTTGATTAGTATTGCTATATTGTGTGTGTTAAGAAGAGGAGACATAACAAAGATACTGTTCACTTAGCAGTCTCCAAAATAGACTGATTGAAAAGAAGTCTCATTGGTTTAAAGATGAGTGAAATAAACGTTTCCAAAGCAGAAGATTTGAAGATGTGAGGGACCAAGACATCTTACAAGGCTGTTGAACGTATAAGTTTAAGGAGCACATATTAAGGAGTACATGGATTGTGTTAGCTGTTTGTTTCAGGGTGTTGAGAATAGACAATAACTAGAGAAGGTAGCATTGAGTAAATGCAGAAGAACATAGAACATAGAACATAGAAAGATACAGCGCAGTACAGGCCCTTCGGCCCTCGATGTTGCGCCGACCGAAGCCTACCTAACCTACACTAGCCCAATAACTTCCAAATGCCTATCCAATGCCCGCTTAAATGACCATAAAGAAGGAGAGTTCACCACTGCTACTGGCAGGGCATTCCATGAACTCACAACCCGCTGTGTAAAGAATCTACCCCTAACATCGGTCCTATACCTACCACCCCTTAATTTAAAGCTGTGTCCCCTAGTAACACCTGACTCCATTAGCGGTAAAAGGTTCTCAGTGTCGACCCTATCTAAACCCCTAATCATCTTATACACCTCTATCAAATCTCCCCTAAACCTTCTCTTCTCCAATGAGAACAGCCCCAAGTGCCTCAGCCTTTCCTCATAAGATTTTCCTACCATTCCAGGCAACATCCTGGTAAACCTCCTCTGCACTCGTTCCAATGCCTCCACATCCTTCCTATAGTATGGCGACCAAAACTGCACACAATACTCCAGATGAGGCCGCACCAGAGTCTTATACAGTTGCAACATGACCTCAGGACTCCGGAACTCAATTCCTCTACCAATAAAGCCCAGTACACCATATGCCTTCCTCACAGCACTATTTACCTGGGTGGCAACTTTCAGAGATCTGTGTACATGGACACCAAGATCCCTCTGCTCATCCACACTACCAAGTAGCCTACCATTAGCCCAGTAATCCATCTTCTTGTTACTCCTACCAAAGTGAATGACTTCACACTTAGCTACATTGAATTCCATTTGCCACATTTCTGCCCAGCTCTGCAACTTATCTATATCCCGCTGTAACCTACCACTTCCTTCCTCACTATCCACAACTCCACCGACTTTTGTGTCATCCGCAAACTTGCTTACCCAGCTTTCAAGCCCTTCCTCTAGATCATTTATAAAGATAACAAAAAGCAATGGTCCCAAAACAGATCCTTGTGGTACACCGCTAGTAACTGCACTCCAAGATGAACATAGTCCATCAACTACTACCCTCTGTCTCCTTCCAGCCAGCCAATTCCTAATCCAAACCTCTAATGTATCCTCAATGCCATACCTCCGTAGTTTTAGCATTAGCCTACCATGGGGAACCTTATCGAACGCCTTACTAAAATCCATATACACAACATCTACTGCTTTACCCTCGTCCACTTCCTTAGTCACCTTCTCAAAGAACTCAATAAGGTTTGTGAGGCACGACCTGCCCTTCACAAAACCATGCTGGCTATCCTTGATCACGTTATTCCTATCCAGATGTTCATAAATCTTATCCCTTACCATTCTCTCTAAGACTTTGCCCACCACTGAAGTCAGACTCACTGGCCTATAGTTACTAGGGCTATCCCTACTCCCTTTCTTGAACAAGGGGACCACATTCGCTATCCTCCAGTCCTCTGGTACTATTCCCGTTGACAATGACGACATAAAAATCCAGGCCAATGGCTCTGCTATCTCCTCCCTAGCTTCCCATAGGATCCTAGGGTAAATGCCATCAGGCCCAGGAGACTTATCTATTTTCATCCTTTCCAATAATCCCAGAACCTCTTCCCTGCATATTTCCAGGCCATCCATTCTAATCATTTGTGACTCCATATTCACATCAGCAACAGTGTCCTGTTCCTGAGTGAATACTGATGAAAAGTATTGATTTAGTGTCTCTCCAATCTCCTCCGCCTCCACACACAACTTCCCACTACTATCCTTGACTGGACCGATACCTACCCTAGTCATCCTTTTATTCCTGGAAAGAAGCCAACAGAACCAGAAACTTTAAAGTGCACCCTTCATTCAGTTTAGAGACTCTGTAAGACTGTTGTTGAGTATAAAACAGTGATTTTTTTATTTCTGGTATTTGTAATCATACTGCTTCACATAATACTTGTATATTATAATACAAAGGAACCTCGACTATCCGGCATTCGATTATCTGAATATTGGATTATCCGGTAAGATCGCAAGATCCTGATGCTTGGCTAAACTATGTTATCCGGCATTCGATTATCTGGAATTCGGTTAACCGAACAAAATACCGCCTACCCATGTCCGTCAGATAATCAAGGATCCTCTATATTTATTTATGATCTTTGTTTGTAAATCATTTTGATGCATTTTTGTTAAAAGTACATTGACCACTGTTGTAAGGGGGTGCAGCAATAGTTTGGCGCACCGACTTCTACACCGCTGAAGCCAGACGCCAACTCGAAGACACCTCCTCCTACCGTCCCCTCGACCATGACCCCACCCCCCCATCACCAAACCGTCATCTCTCAGACCGTACAGAACCACATCACCTCAGGAGATCTCCCACGCACAGCTTCCAACCTCATAGTCCGGGAACCCCACACTGCCCGATTCTATGTCTTTCCCAAGATCCACAAGCCTGACCACTCTGGCCAACCCATTGTCTCCGCATGCTCCTGCCCCACCAAACTCATTTCCACCCATCTCAACACTGTCCTATTCCCCCCTCATCCAGGAACTCCCCACATATGTTCGAGACACCACCCACGCCCTCCACCTCCTCCAAGACTTCCGTTTTCCTGGCCCCAAATGCCTCATTTTCACCATGGATATCCAATCCCTCTACACCTCCATCCGCCATGACCAGGGCCACCAGGCCCTCTGTTTCTTCCTCTCCCAATGTCCCCAACAGTACCCTTCCACCGGCACTCTCATTTGTTTGGCTGAACTGGTCCTCACCCTTAACAATTTCTCCTTTGAATCCTCCCACTTCCTTCAGACCAAAGGGGTAGCCATGGGCACCCATATGGGGCCCAGCTATGCCTGTCTCTTTGTTGGCTAAGTTGAGCAGTCCATCTTCCGTAGTTACACCGACACCACTCCCCACATCTTCCTCCGCTACATTGATGACTGCATTGGCGCCACCTCATGCTCCCATGAGGAGGTTGAGCAATTCATCAACTTCACCAACACATTCCACCTCGATCTTAAATTCACCTGGACCATCTCTGACACTTCCCTCCCCTTCCCCATTAATGATGACTGACTTGACACTGACATTTTTTTACAAACCCACTGACTTCCATAGCTACCTGGATTATACCTCTTCCCACCCTATTTCTGCAAAAATGGCCATCCCGTATTCCCAATTCCTCTGCCTCTGCTGTATCTGCTCCCAGGAGGACCAGTTCCACCATAGAACACACTAGATGGCCTCCTTCTTTTAGAGACCACAATTTCCCTTCCCACATGGTTAAATATGCCCTCCAATGCATCTCGTCCACATCCCGCACCTCCGCCACCTCCAAACGGACCCCACCACCAGGGGTATATTTCCCTCCCCACCCATTTCTGCTTTCTGCAAAGATTGTTCCCTCCGTGACTACCTAGTCAGGTCCACGCCCCCTAACAACCCACCCTCCTTTCCTGACATCCTCCCCTGCCACTGCAGGAATTGCAAAACCTGCACCCAAACCTCCTCACTCACCTTCATCCAAGGCCCCAAACGAGCATTCCATATCCATCAAAGTTTTACCTGCAGATCTACCAATATCACTTATTGTATCTGTTGCTCCCGATGCGGTCTTCTCTACATTGGAGAGACTGGACACCTCCTAGCAGAGCGCTTTAGGGAACATTTCTGGGACACCCGCACCAATCAACCCCACCGCCCTGTGGCCCAACATTTCAACTCCCCCTCCCACTCTGCCAAGGATGTGCAGGTCCTGGGCCTCCTCCACCACCGCTCTCTCACCACCCGATGCCTGGAGGAAGAACGCCTAATCTTCCGCCTTGGAACACTTCAAACCCATGGCATCAATGTGGATTTCACTAGTTTCCTCATTTCCCCTTCCCCCACCTCACCCCAGCTCCAGCCTTCCAGTTCAGCACCACCCTCATGATCTGCCCTACTTGCCTATTTTCCTTTCCACCTATCCACTCCACCCTCCTCTCTGTCCTATCACCTCCATCCCCAGCCCCATTCAACTATTGTACTCTATGCTACTTTCTCCCCACCCCCACCTCCCTCTCATTTATCTCTACACTCTGCATTCCCCCTGCCTCTATTCCTGGTGAAGGGCTTTTGCCCGAAACGTCGATTCTCCTGCTCCTCAGATGCCGCCTGACCTGCTGTGCTTTTCCAACACCACTCTAATCTAGAATCTGGTTTCCAGCATCTGCAGTCCTTGTTTTTACCCACTGTTGTAAGTATGTTAATTGACTGACAACCATGATAACAAATCACAAAAATAAAACTTATGGTATATCAAGCCAGGTTTCACTCTGGGACTTGACTTGTACTGTATTACCATTAGCTAGGATTATAATTGACATCATCCACTCACTATCACATTGATCACTGGCTTATTATGTACCTTACCGTGTATGTAATGTCTCAAAATTACAGAAGGAGGCATAAAGCAAAGTAGCACATTTAAATATTTGTTAAAGAAGGATAATTACATATCTATTGCACACTCTAATGGTATTCGATATAAATATCACCTGAAAATAAACCTTTTGTGCCTATTTTTATATAACACATTTAGCAATCCAGAAACAAAAAAAAAGTATTACACATGCAATAGAAAGTAATTCAATTTTCTAAACAGACAATGAGCCACTTAACCAGGATAAATGATGACAACTTTCTATCACCCTGCTGTGGGCCTATTTCAGGCCAACAACTTGTTATTCATCTTAGTTTTGTTTGTCAGCTGTAGCTGGTAAAGGGTGACTGCCATAGTTCACTGCTGATGTCACTGTATTTCAAACATAATTAGCTATGTGAAAAATGTTGAAGCATTTCAACAAGATGGTATTACAGAAATACAAATATGAGCAATAAAAATAAATGTTCATACTTTTAAAATTTGTTTCAAGTCATAGAAGCATAGAGATGTACAGCATGGAAACAGACCCTTCGGTCCAACTTATCCATGCTGACCGGATATCCTAAACTAATCTAGTTCCATTTGCCAGCACTTGGCCCACATTTCTCTATGCCCTTACTATTCATATACATCCAGGATCCTTTTAAATGGTGTAATTGCACCAGCCAAATCACTTCATCTGGCAGCTCATTCCATGCACACACCATCCTCTTTGTGAAAAAGTTGCCCCTTAGGTTCCATTTAAATTTTTCCCCTCTAACCCTAAACCAATGCCTCACTGGAAAATAATTTACTGTTTTGACAGCTTGTTCCTTGTAGCTAATTGTTTGTGCTGTGGACATTGAAAACAAAAACCTGTCCCTGCTAACTTCAAAATTACCTTAGGTGTTTTGCAATTTCGAATCTCAATATTTACAAAATTTTGTCAGCTGTTCAATGGAGGAAATCCTTCATTGTTTTCCCCTTGAGCTTGGAAAGCTGTGTTTTCACAATATTATCTTTGTCAGATCAATCTCTTCAAAATTAGCTTTAGGTCATTCATCAGGAATTATAATATTTGTTAAAATCAATTTAGTTGGTTAAAAAATAAGAACTTGCTTACACAAGTATGTTGGATTTATCTATGGGATCATATTAATTTAGTGGCAGTGTTGTATAACTAATGTAATTGGTTGTGATTACAGAAATGAAAGACAACATTTATTATGTCAATTCACTGCTGCCTCTAGAATCCTCATACTGAATGCAAGTTTCTTACTCTGTGATTGACAGGAACTTGAGGGGAATGAATAAAGGTCAGTGTCATGTGTATACAAGCCTGGCCTTACTGACAAGTGATTTCTATTGTAGAACTGAGGAAAAAGCTGTCACGACAGTAATTTTTCTCCTTGATAGGTTTCCACAGTTCCTTAGTATATGTTGACAAAATGTATTTGAAGGGCATTACTACCTACATCTGAAAAACATTTCAAAACATTTCTTGTTGCAGTGAACATGTATAATGGGATATTTGCACAATATTTGAGTGAGAAAGAACAAATGACATTGATGTGGTTCAAGCATAAATGAAGTCTGTCATTTCTTTTCCTCTCATAAGATGAACTTTCAAGTTGCTTAGTGTTGACCATTTTGCAGGTTATTCAGTGCGTAGTAATTGGATTATCAAGTCAAAATAGGCTGCAGGCTACAAAATGGGAAGATCAACACTGCTGTTCTGGATTCAGTTGACTACAGGAGAATGCAGCTAAGAATTACTGCAGGATTACTATAATACGACTGTTTGATTAACTCATGACATGAAACAATAGGTTTCAAGAATATTTATAAATTCTCTCTGTTTTAGCCACTGATTTTTAGCATATTTACAACAGCTGCAGATAGGTAGTTGAAAATATTATTTCATTCATCCAGTCCCGTTCTTAGGGAACCATTTCTCTTTCTCTCTCCTTTCCTCATGTAAATATACCCTCATTTCCACCCTCTTATTTAATGAAGGAGAAAGAAAAAAATGTTTCTTAGCTCTAAAAGAGAAGTTGTCATTGAAACCCAAGTGGCCAGCTGAGCGTTCTGTCAGGTTCATCAGATATGTGATCCTTTGTTAATCCTAGTCCCTGTCAGGGTCAAACCATCAACCTCTAAAATGAGGAGAATGCTTTAACATCATAACCCTATGTTCTGCTTTGGAAATGGTTTTTGAATTGGTATATCAATACTGCTTGATTGCATATACATTGCTAAATGCAGAATAATGTCTAAAAATTGATTTCACTGCTGCTCTGGATTTTAAATGTGTGTGCTTTGTTCTTGTTTAAATAAAATACAGAACTATATTTTGCTTTAACTTCCTTCCTTTACATGAGTACATTCATTGTTATTTTAATAATTCAGTTTAGTATATAGTTCAATTTAGGAAAGAAAAACACTTAATGGGTTGGATTTTCATATTTTCAGTTCATGTGGTGATGAATAAGTTTCATGGCATCCAGTCTGCCATGGCCTTTCGGGTGAATTTTCTTCTACAATCTTTCACTTTTCGCCTTATAAATTATGCAACAGAGATTTTGGGCACATTTCTCAATCAACTGCATGTCAGGAGAGGCAGGAGTGCTTGTCACTGCTGGAACCTTCTGGTTTACACATCTCAGACCTCATATTCAAAGCCAGCAGTACATTATTCCAGCAACTGCAAGCAAGGAGCTATCACTCTCTCTGTGATGCTTGACATTGAAAATGTTGCAGATGAAAGGTAAGCTAGCTCCCTGCTTTGAGGACAGAGACTTGAAGGTGTTGCTAGCCATGGTGGTACTGAGGAAGGTGATGAGTGTTCCCACTGACTGCTAGGAGACCCAGGCACCCTAGACGGAGCTAACAGCACAATCAGTGCTATGTTACTCGTTAAAAGTGATGTGCAGCAGTCCTGTAAGGAATTTAATTATCTTTTATTGTTTACAAGGTCAGGTGCCAACATCTTTTCTTTGCTCCCTCATACTCAATGACAAGCACTCACTCTAACTCTGGGACTACATCTTACCAAGGGTGATGGAGCTACACACCCATCTCACCAAGGCTGATGAGCTACAATTCTCACTGCTGTAAGTATCACGTCCACCCAAGGACTCACATTCCAAACTAACTAACTCTCTTTGCCCTCTGAGTTTCCTACTCACTCACTGGGAACATCTCACTGCCTCTCCTGATCATGCATTAACACTAACTGCTCTTCCATCCACTTTCATCATATGCAATCTCTGCCTTTGTTTCATTGCAGGAAGTGCTGTCCACCCACTCAGACTGATGTATCAATAGCATAATAATGAACCTACCCATCTTGCCTGGACTGCTTGCATTTGGACCTGTAGAAATTAACATGACCATGCTCTGTAGTGGAATGGGACTACTGGCGATATAAGACCATAAGACTTAGGTACAGAAATTCAACCCATCATGTCTGCTCCATCATTCATTCATAACTGATAAGTTTCTCATCCTCTTTCTCCTTATAACCTTTGATCCTCTTGATACACAAGAACCTATCTATCTCTGCCTTAAATATACTGAATGACCTGTCCTCCACAGCCTTCTGTGGCAATGAATTCCATGGATTCACTACTCTCTGGCTGAAAAGGTTTTTCCTTCTCTCCATTCTAAAAGGTCTTCTCTTTACTCTAAAGCTATGCCCTTGGGTCCTAGTCTCTCCTACCAATGGAACATCTTCCCAACCCTACTCTGTCCAGTCCATTCAGTATTCTGTATGTTTCAATTAGGTCCCCCCTCAACCTTCTAAACTCCATCGAGTATAAACCCAGGGTCCTCAAACGTTCCTCATGTGTAAAGCTTTTCATTCCTGGGACTATTCTTGTGAACCTCCTTTGAACATGCTCCAGGGTCAGTACATACTTCCCAAGCTATGGGGCCCAAAACTGTGCACAAAATTCCAAATGTGATCTGACAAGAGCCTTATAGAGCCTGAGAAGTACATCTCTGCTTTTATGTTCAAGTTCTGTCAAAATAAATGCCATCATTGCATTTGTCTTCCTAACTACTGCCTCAACGTGCAAGTCTATCTCCCAAGACTCCTTGCACTTCAGACTTTTGACTTCAACAAATCGGTTAACGGTGCCATTACACAGCTGACATTTGGAACAAACCTCCGATAGAATCTGCTGTATCCTAAGAATCGAAGCACCTCTTTCTTCGAAGTTGGTCATGGACATTCCTTGATAGCCTTCATCTTTCTTTGGGGTCAACCATCCATGACCGATGTTATGTCCCAAGAACATCACCTCTGCTTTTGTGAAATCAGTTTGATTTAAGTTTATCATCAGTTTTGCTTCTTAGAGTCATTCAAAGACCTCTGTCAACTGTACCATGTGATCTTTCCAGCCTTACTAAAAATCACTACATTGTCCAAATAAACTGCATAGTTTGTTAACCCAGCCACAATCTGTTCATGAGTCTTTGGAATGTGACGGGTACGTTCTTCACTCCAAAGGGAATCACTTTAAATTGACATAGTCTATTTGGAGTTACAAACGCTGAAATTTCTCCATACAGGTACCTGCCAATAATCAGGCATTAAGTCCAACTTGGTGATTTAACTGACTTGTACAGTTTCATGAAACAGTCCTCCAATCTAGGAATTGAATATGAGACAGATTTTGTAATGGCGTTGACCTTCCGATAATCCGCACAGAATCGTTGAGTCCCATCTGGTTTGGGAACTAAGACGATGAGCGAGCTCCACTCACTCTGGCTTGGTTTGATGATATCCTTGTCGAGCAAGGCCTCCACCTCCATCTGGACCTGTCTGGGTTTGAAAGGATTAAGCTGATAGAGATGATGTTTTATTGGAGCAGTATTCCCTACGTCTACTTCATGTACAATAGCATTAGTCCTCCCCATCTGATTCTTATATATGTCCTTATACTGCAGTAACAAATCTTTCAACTGCATTCTATGCTTATGAAGCATCCAGCTTACTAATCTATTCCACTCCTCAAGGACTTATTCATTTTTTAATCTATTTTGGGGCACATCAAAATCCACATCATCTGGGTTTGATTCCTCAATCTGCGGGCAATAACTAACATCTGTTTCTCCAGTTCTTTCTCTCCAGTATAATACATGTTCAACATATTCGCATGACATGCCCAATACTTTTTTTTCTCTATTTAGCATCCTTACTAGATAGTTCACCTGACTCAACTTTTTTCTTAATTTGGTAGGGACCACTAAACTTGACTTTGAAGGGATCTTCTATCACTTGCACCAGTACTAACACAGAAAATGTCCGAGTCACAGAGCTTTTATCTACCACTGCTCGGACACATGATCAAAGTGTGAGATCTCTGACTTTGGTCCTGTCAATTTTTCTTTAATTAATTTTAAAGGGCCTCTCACTTCATGACCGAATATTAATTCGAAAGGAGTGAATTGAGTAGATTCACCTGGGGCATCCCTAATGGCAAACACTACAAATGGGATACCTTTATCCAAGTCATTCGGGTAATCCAGACAGTATGCTCTCAACATGGTCTTCAAGGTCTGATGCCTTTGTAAAGCTCCCTGTGATTCAGTATGATATGCACTGGATTTAAAGTGCTGTATATCTAAACCATCCATAATCTCCTTAAATAGCCAAAATTTGACCCTTGGTCTGACTGAAGCTCTCTGGGAAGCCCATATCATGTGAAGAAAGCTACTAACTCCTCTTTCACCTTTTTGCTTTGCTTGATATTCCATAATGGAATTGCCTCCTCTGGTAGACACATCCATTACGGTTAACAAGTACTGGATCCCACTTTTAGTCTTTTTTTACATTACTTACGGTATGGAAACTTCAGCCCAACAAGTCCACACTAATCCTCTGAAGAGCAACCCACCCAGACCCATTCCCCTACATTTACTCCTTCACCTAACACTACGGGCAATTTAGCATGGCCAATTCACCTAACCTGCACATTTTTGGACTGTGGGAGGAAACCGGAGCACCCACAGGAAACTCATGCAGACATGGGGAGAATGTGCAAACTCCATACAGACAGTCGCCTGAGGCGGGAATTGAACCTGGGTCTTTGGCGCTGTGAGGCAGCAGTGCTAACCACTGTGCCACCGTTCTTGGGAGGGGACCTACAAAATCAATTATAACCTGTGTGGAAGGTTTTTCAAATGTGGAAATTGGCAACAAAGGTGCTGGTTTTATTACCAGCTGTGGTTTACCTATCCTTTGGCATGTATGATACTTACGGCAAAAGTTAACTATATCCTTGTGCATTCCAGGCCAATGCAAATGCTTTTGTAAATTAGGCTGAGTCTTCTGTACCCCTACGTGACCTCCTACAGAAAGTTCATAACACCTCCTCTCTGTATGCTACCGGCAACACAATCTGGTGCACTTAAGCCCATTTCCCTCTGTACTAACCGGCCGTGGTCTCCATTTCTGTCTTAGGATTCTATCTTTCAGATGATAACCCTCTGGAATATTCTCTGCCTCTTTTTCAGAGTACACATCCACATATACATCTTTTATTGTCTTGTCTTGCTGTTGCAAATCCCTTAGCCTTTCAGGACTAAACACTTCTGTCTGAACCTCTGCCTGTTCAGGTTTTTCCTGTACCATTATGTCAAACAGGGTATTTTCTAATTGAACCTCAACTCCTTCATCTTTCTCTTTAGTTTTCGCTTCATGCTGTGACTTATGATAGTGGGATCTGGTTACTACACAGTCTGGGAAAATATCAGGAAATTTCTGTTTAACTTCTCAGTTTCTTGGTCTTCCTTGGGTTCCTCCACAACAAGAGGTTTCACTCTCACCCTGGATCCTGCCAAATCATTTCCAAGAACAAAATGAATTCCTAGAACTGACACTCTGCCAATCACTCCCCAGTGACTTCCCCAGTCTTGAGTTGGCAATCAAATCTGATCTTACACAGGGGAATGTTAAATTTCTGTCCATCTATCCCATATATTACCAAAATCTCAGGTAACAGATCAGAAAGAGTGTACATTCATTCAGCTCTTACAATCAGTAACTGGTTAGATCCTGTATCACAAATTTATAACTTCTTGTCTTTCTCCCCTATTCATTCTGAGTTAACTTTACCCACAGAGGCAAATTCTTTGTAGGGATCAGGTGCTAACTCCATATTCAGCCCTGCCTCTCCTGCTGCTCCTCGGGTCTTCTTGGGGTCTCCTTTACTACCTTCACTAATACCACTGGCTTAGTTTCTTTGACTACATCTTTTACCACAATGCCTTTTTTTAATGACCAGCACTGTGACTTTACATGTCCTACCCTTCTGGCAGTGAAAACACCTTTTCCCAGTGCCCTCTGAAACCACTAGCACTGTAATTTTCTGTGTCCCACTCCATTTCAGTGAAAACATCTGAGGCCTTTCACCTCCTGGCAACCTTTTGAGCTTCTTTAACCTGTGGTAAATTCTGACCAGTAATCTCTACTGTTGGTTTCGTGGTGTAGGATCTCCCCTTCTCACAACCTCTATCACTCACAGGATGAAATTCTGACTGGAAGCTTGTCTTATGCACCAACATTTATTCATCTGCTAATTCTGCTGCCCTTCTCACTTCCTGAATTTTCTGTTCCTCCGCATGAATTCTTGCCATCTCTGGAAGTGAGTTATTCTCCTCCAGCAGAATAATCTCCCGTAAAGTCTCAAAGATCTTATCTATTTTTAAAGCACACACCCATCTATCAAAATGACTATGTTTAATTCTTTCAAACTCAACATACGTCAGACCTGGTTCCTTATTTGTGTTTCTGAACTGCTGCCTATATGCTTCTGGTACCAATTCATCAGCACTTAAAATAGCCTGTTTAACCTCTTCATAATCTCCTGACCCCTCATCTGACAGCGCAGCAAATACCTCACCAGCTCTGCCTATTAGTTTAATCTGAATTCGCATTACCCATAAATCCTCAGACCACTCCATCTGCCTAGCCAATTTTTCAAATGAAATAAAGAAGGCTTCAATGCCTTTCGCATCAAATTGTGGCAGCGTTTTGACATACATTATATATATATATATATATACATATACACACTTTCTCTTTTAATCTCCATCCTATTAACTTGACTTTGCTGACTAAGTCGCAACTTCTCACGTTCAAATTCTCTCTCTGTCTCTACCTTTTTTATATCTCTCTTCCTCGCTCCCTTCTCTCTCTCTTTGTTCAGCTAAGAACCTTCTCTCTCTTTTTCCTTTCTCTCTCTTTTCCTTTTTGCTCTCACTTTCTTTTTCTCTCTCTCTGTTTTTCTTATAACTCCATTTTCTTTAATTGTAATTTAAGTTTTTCTGCCTCTCCTGCAGTTGTCTGTTTCTCTGACACACCTAAGTGTTTGAATAGTTCCCTTACAATTTCAGCTTTACTTTTGTCCTTGGTTAAACCCAAATCTAACTTCTTTGCTAATTCTAAAAGTATGATCTTTTTCTTTCCTTCTAAACTTTCTTGGCAAATTTGAGAACCATCTTCAAATCCCAGAGCCTCTTCAACAATTTTAAAAGCCATTTCTCTCACTTTTAATTTACTCAACCACACTTCACTGAAATTAAACAAATTGTCTCAATTAAATTTTATTTAAAGATCGAGGACACTAATCTGCAACTGTTTAAATGTGCTGGGATTTTTTTTGTACCCCCAAATCTTTTCATATCTGTCTAAACCAGTTCAAATCTCGGACGAAAGCCCCCGTTACAACACAGGGTAAACCCTCCTGCTAATTTAAGCCAGCAACACAGAAAAGATTTACCCCGTGCTTTAATCTGTGAAAATTCAAGAGGCAAAGCATTATCCCAAAAGTCACTATTTAAAGTAAAAATTGATAACTTTATTTTTTAAAAATCTAACACAGAATAATTAACTAACAACCATTTACAATTAATTTATCTAAACCTATCTTTTACCTTCCCCTCTACAATACTGGTCCGATAAAACGCCCAAATAAGATTTACAGAAAAATTCAAATTTCAAAACCAGCCAACTGTCAAATATTCTCTTTGTATCTTCCTCTGTAGATTTGCTCTTCAGGTCAGTGTTGATGTTTTTTTCTCTCTTTCTGCCAACTCCTTCTCCAGACAGGTACCTCTCAGAGAGTTCGTACTAGCAGCCTACAACTGTTGGTCTTTTGGCAGTTCTCCCCTAACTGTTCAATTTTTCCCGGTTTTATATCCCAAAGCTTCGGATTGTTTCATTGGTTTTAATATTGTCAAAATGCCAAATTCAAACTTGATTGGTGTTTTGTATCTTGGGGCATAATTTAAACTGATTGGCTGAATTTGAATTTGTTTTTGTCTCTTAGCAACCCAGGTACTGCTAGCTGATGGACCAAATGTTATCTTGTAAATTCTCCAGCACTCTGTGAGCTTGCTAAGTCCTTCAATTATTTTAA
Source organism: Hemiscyllium ocellatum (assembly GCF_020745735.1). Classification (NCBI taxonomy): domain Eukaryota; kingdom Metazoa; phylum Chordata; class Chondrichthyes; order Orectolobiformes; family Hemiscylliidae; genus Hemiscyllium; species Hemiscyllium ocellatum. The sequence goes on along the minus strand of NC_083412.1, from coordinate 42,292,469 downwards.
AGATACAGTACCCCAAACACCTTCATAACGTACGTCTGTACTGCAGATATTAATAACCTCTCCTTAGTTCTGTATTCTTACCTCCTTCTTGATGTTTTCTAATTTCCACTATAACTGAGCCCTTACCACACCACTGCTCCCCACACACTCCCCTTTAATTTAAAGCCCTGTCTACTGCCCTAGTTATGCAATTTGCTAGGACTCTAGTCCTTGCACGGTTCAGAGGAAAGACAGTCCCATCGGAACAGGTCCCTTCTTCCCCAGTACTGGTGTCAATGTCCCATGAATTCAAACCAATCTCTCCCACACCAATCTTTGAGTCACACATTTACCTGCTTAATTTTATTGACCCTGTGTCAATTAGCTCATGTCTCAGGTAGTAATCTAGAGATTATTTCCTTTTTGGTTTTGCTTTTTCATTTAGCTCCAAGCTATTCCTACTCCCTTAGCAGAACCTCTGACCTAGTTTTATCTGTGTCGTTGGTACCTACGTGGACCATGATCACTGAATCTTTACCCTCCCACTCCAAGTTCCTCTGCAGCCCAGATGAGATATCCCAAACCTGAGCACCATGCAGGCAACACAACCTTCGGAACTCTCGATTCTGATCACAGAGAACAGTGTCTATGTCTCTAACTCTACCATCCCCAATACAACAACATTTCTCTTCTCTTCCTCCACTTGACTGGCTCTCTGCACCATGGAGCTGTAGTCAGTTGGCTCCTCCTCCCTGCAGTCCCCATTCCTATCCACACAGGGAGCAAAACAGTTGAACCTGTTGGACAAGGATAGGGCCTGAGGCTCCTGCAACTCTACCTCCGGGATCCCTCTACCTGCCTCACTCACAGCCACACCTTCCTGTCCCTGACCACCGGCTGAATTCGCGTTAGTTAGTCTTAGGAGTGTGACTGTCTCCTGAAACACAGCAACCAGGTAATTCTCCCCCTACCTGATGTGTCGCAATGTTTGAAGCTGATACTCCAGCTCATTGATTCTGAGCTGGAGTTTTTCCAGCAACCAACACTTACTGCTGACATGGTCACTGGGAATCATAATGGGGTCCCCCAACTCCCACATATTGCAGAAACAACACATCACCTAATCTTCCAGCATTATTTTAATAAATTAGTTTTGAACTTGCTTCTTAAATTTTTAAACTGTTTTTGTATCTCTGCTTATCCAGGTTGTCACCAATAAACAAGTTATAACCAATACACTAACAAGATTCAGTTTAACGCAGATTCAAATTTAGCACACCTCTCAATAGCAAATTAAATCACAGCCCTCCTGTGACATCACTGTTTAGTTTACCCTCCAAATCAGAATCTCTTACCTTCCCAGATTGCTCTCAGTTCGCTCCCACCCAGCTCCGTCTGCAAGTGCAGGCCCCAAATCCATGAAGTAAGTTTCTATAATCTCTTACTTACCAGGCTGCTGTCCAGTCACTCCAGCACAGCTCTGGCCCCAAATTACTTACTCTGCTACCAACAAAGTTTGCAGTAGCATGTCTCTCCATCACTACTACCACCACCACCACCACATCCATCTCCACTACCATCACCACATCCACCTACAACACCTCCACCTTCACCACTACCACCTCCACCATCACTTCCTCCTCCACCACCTCCACCACCATCGACACATCCACCTACAACACCTATACTTTCACCACTACCACCACCATCACCACATCCTCCTCCATCACCTCAACTACCATCACCACATCCACCTACAACACCTCCATCTTCACCACTACCACCTCCACCACCACCACCACTTCCTCCTCCACCACCTCCACCACCATCACCACATCCACCTACAACACCTCCACCTTTACCACTACCACCACCACAACCACTTACTCCTCCATCACCACATCCACCTCCGACACCTCCACCTTTACCACTACCACCACCACCACCTTCACCACCATCACCACATCCACCTACTACACCTCCACCTTCACCACTACCACCTCCACCATTAACACCATCACCATCTCCACCTCCACCATCACCACCTCCACCCCTTCCACCACAACATCCACCTCTACCATCTCCATCACCTCCACCACCACCTCCTCCTCTACCCCCTCTATCCCCAGCTCCTCCTCCACCACTACCACCATGTCCACCTCTGCCACCACCTCTACCTCCACCACCAACCTGGAAGTCCAAATTACACCTACGTTCTAAGAGAACAATAAACCAAATTTAATGCTCTGGACTGAAACTAACTTTTGCACCTTGGGCTACCCAGCACAGACAGTATGGGGCCTACACAGATACCAGACATTCAATTTCAATCAAAATCCATTGACACATAGTCTTAACTATCAGGAAGACCAAACAGCTTTATAAAGAGCACCAGAAACATAATGGCAAGCACAGAATTGTCTAAAAGATATTGAGTCTACAATCAGTATAACTTAAAGGCCTGGCCTCACCTAAAGCAGTGAATCCCTTGGCTATTCCCCAGGAGGTGTTCCAGGCAGTAATTCCCTCAGCTATTTCCCAAGAGGTGTTCCAAGGGACTAACCCATAGAATGTTCCAAAGACAGCGATTCCACAAGACTGCCAAAGAGCTATCCCCAGAAATGTCCTGCAGAGCCAGCAGTTTTTTCCAATAACTCTCCCCAAAAGGTGAAACTCGACAGCAATTCCAAGGAGTACCAACACAGGCCAATTCTGAGCCAGGGGAACCAACAGTAACTGACCATGACCAGTAAACCTGAGATCCGACAACCTCCAAAACCAATGATCCAATTAACACCACAAAGCCTCAGCCACATCCTGAGGTGAAAACCCATCCGCAAGACCACCAGAAAGTAAGGAAAACCAATTACTCACCTGGTAGATCCAATCCGCATCCTACTGCATTAGCAGACTCAATCCTGACTGAAGGTCTATACAGTCAGAATTCGTCTTTCAGGCACTGGGTACCCCAAGCGGGAACAGCCAGCTCTGCTTTGAAGTTGTGTTTTCCCCAGTGGTGAGCTTAAACTCCCGAGACCCAAAGTTTCCAACCTAGCTAACAGGGAGGGGAAGGTGAGTGGTGAAAGTGCCAGGACTCCATGGTAGGAAGTCTGACTATAGTTTCTGTGATTAGGTTCAAATAGTGTTTCATCTGTGTTTAATTTAATATTTAAGAACTTTATTTATTCAATTAATTTATTTACTGTCCTCTGTATAATTGATAACATTAGTTTCACAATTTGGGGCTTTTACCTGCATTTCTTGAATTATACTTACCTTTTGTCTTTAATAAATGTAGAGATTTTTTTGCCCAGAAACACCTGTCTACTGCCTCCTTCCTTTTGCATTTCCTAGACATTCCAGTGTCTAGAACCAGGGATCTGGGGGGTAATTTGAACCACCTAAAGTCAGCAGATTACTGATTGCAAACCAGAATCCTACACTAAGCACAACAAAATCATAAATATTAGAAGAAGTGTCATGATGGTGAGAAAATGTAGACCGTTGTTTTCTGAATTCCCTCATCAGATTTTAAAATCTGGGATGTTTATGGACTGAAAGCATTTTAAAAAATGTAAAAACAGTGAACTAGTCTTATGCATTTTTTAAAGGTAAGTGCGAGCTATTTGGCTTCGAGGGATTTCTCACTGTACCTTAACACACACATCTCGTTAACTACCGACTCTGCCCCCATGGCATCCAGATGCCATTTCCAGAACAATTTGCCAATCTGTGGATATAGAACATAGAACATAGAAAGATACAGCGCAGTACAGGCCCTTCGGCCCTCGATGTTGCGCCGACCGAATCCTACCTAACCTACACTAGCCCAATAACTTCTAAATGCCTATCCAATGCCCGCTTAAATGACCATAAAGAAGGAGAGTTCACCACTGCTACTGGCAGGGCATTCCATGAACTCACAACCCGCTGTGTAAAGAATCTACCCCTAACATCTGTCCTATACCTACCACCCCTTAATTTAAAGCTGTGTCCCCTAGTAACACCTGACTCCATTAGCGGTAAAAGGTTCTCAGTGTCGACCCTATCTAAACCCCTAATCATCTTATACACCTCTATCAAATCTCCCCTAAACCTTCTCTTCTCCAATGAGAACAGCCCCAAGTGCCTCAGCCTTTCCTCATAAGATTTTCCTACCATTCCAGGCAACATCCTGGTAAACCTCCTCTGCACTCGTTCCAATGCCTCCACATCCTTCCTATAGTATGGCGACCAAAACTGCACACAATACTCCAGATGAGGCCGCACCAGAGTCTTATACAGTTGCAACATGACCTCAGGACTCCGGAACTCAATTCCTCTACCAATAAAGCCCAGTACACCATATGCCTTCTTCACAGCACTATTTACCTGGGTGGCAACTTTCAGAGATCTGTGTACATGGACACCAAGATCCCTCTGCTCATCCACACTACCAAGTAGCCTACCATTAGCCCAGTAATCCATCTTCTTGTTACTCCTACCAAAGTGAATGACTTCACACTTAGCTACATTGAATTCCATTTGCCACATTTCTGCCCAGCTCTGCAACTTATCTATATCCCGCTGTAACCTACCACTTCCTTCCTCATTATCCACAACTCCACCGACTTTTGTGTCATCCGCAAACTTGCTTACCCAGCTTTCAAGCCCTTCCTCTAGATCATTTATAAAGATAACAAAAAGCAATGGTCCCAAAACAGATCCTTGTGGTACACCGCTAGTAACTGCACTCCAAGATGAACATAGTCCATCAACTACTACCCTCTGTCTCCTTCCAGCCAGCCAATTCCTAATCCAAACCTCTAATGTATCCTCAATGCCATACCTCCGTAGTTTTAGCATTAGCCTACAATGGGGAACCTTATCGAATGCCTTACTAAAATCCATATACACAACATCTACTGCTTTACCCTTGTCCACTTCCTTAGTCACCTTCTCGAAGAACTCAATAAGGTTTGTGAGGCACGACCTGCCCTTCACAAAACCATGCTGGCTATCCTTGATCACGTTATTCCTATCCAGATGTTCATAAATCTTATCCCTTACCATTCTCTCTAAGACTTTGCCCACCACTGAAGTCAGACTCACTGGCCTATAGTTACTAGGGCTATCCCTACTCCCTTTCTTGAACAAGGGGACCACATTCGCTATCCTCCAGTCCTCTGGTACTATTCCCGTTGACAATGACAACATAAAAATCCAGGCCAATGGCTCTGCTATCTCCTCCCTAGCTTCCCATAGGATCCTAGGGTAAATGCCATCAGGCCCAGGAGACTTATCTATTTTCATCCTCTCCAATATTCCCAGAACCTCTTCCCTGCATATTTCCAGGCCATCCATTCTAATCATTTGTGACTCCATATTCACATCAGCAACAGTGTCCTGTTCCTGAGTGAATACTGATGAAAAGTATTGATTTAGTGTCTCTCCAATCTCCTCCGCCTCCACACACAACTTCCCACTACTATCCTTGACTGGACTGATACCTACCCTAGTCATCCTTTTATTCCTGACATACCTATAGAAAGCCTTTGAGTTTTCCCTAATCCTACCAGCTAAAGACTTTTCATGTCCCCTTCTCGTTTCTCTTAGCTCTCTCTTTAGATCCTTCTTGGCTACCTTATAACTCTCTATCGCCCCAACTGAACCTTCACGCCTCATCTTTACATATGCCGCCTTCTTCCCTTTCACAAGGGATTCCAATTCCTTACTAAACCACGGCTGCCTCACAAGGCCCTTTGCACCATGCCTGACTGGTACATACTTATCGAGGACACGTAGTAGCTGCTCCTTGAACAATCCCCACATCTCATTAGTGTTCTTCTCTTGAAGCCTGTTTTTCCAATCCACACATCCTAAGTCATGCCTCACTGCATCATAATTTCCCTGCCCCCAGCTATAACTCTTCCCCTGCGGCGCACACTTATCCCTCTCCATCACTAAAGTAAAAGTCACCGAGTTGTGGTCACTGTCCCCGAAATCTGCTGAAAAACTGATAATCTGTACACCATCTTTAAACAATCACTGTACACGCAAACAAGCACTGGCATTCTGAAGCTGCCTTGTTTGGTTGAGCACTTTTTCTGAAGATCCTTGAGAAGGGAAGATTCCACCAAGGTTCTCCAGCAGAGATCTGAAGATTGCAAAGCAGTAGAGTCTTCTTCCTGGAAGACCAGCAGCAGAGGTCATGCCACTAGACTCTGGTCTGAAGTTGTCACCTGGATCAGTGCTGTCTCCATAGTGCAGGGGAACTATAAAAGGTCAGTGAATTACTTCACTATGCCAGGGTAAGTGCCACACATTTATTTCTGCACCCTAACACTCACTTCATCTCTGCTACAGCAACCACCTCCCAGCAAAATCCATACTCTGTAACTCTGACAATTTAATAGAACATCTTCTCTCACTTGGTCTAACCTGCCCAAACTCCTACACCACTAACTGTGCATGGCCTGTGCAGTGTATCCTCACTCCCTGTGAATACCTCACCATCTTTTGCCCATCTTCTCTTGCACCAACAGCTGTGCCAACAACTTTAACTTCACTCAATGGTGGCATGGTGGCTCAGTGGTCAGCCACTGCTGCCTCCAGCGCCTGGGACCCGGGTTCAATTCCACCTTTGGGTGACTGTCTGTGTGGAGTTTGCACATTCTCCCTGTGTCTGCATGGGTTTCCTCCAGGTGCTCCGGTTTCCTCCCACAATCCAAAGATGTGCAGGTTAGGTGAATTGGCCATGCTAATTGTCCATAATGTTAGGTGCATTAGTCAGGGGTAAATATAGAGTAGGGCAATGGATCTGGGTGGGTTACTCTTTGGAGGGTCGATGTGGACTTGTTGTGCTAAAGGGCCTGTTTCCATACTGTAGCTAATATAATCTAATCAATCTGCCCCTTCCTCTCATTTCATGAAAAAGCAGCCCATAACATGGCAGAAAGAGCCTGAACAACAATAGGTAAATAACATGAACAACACAACTTCTGCAGATAAAATACAAAAAACAAGCTTGTATGCTTTTTGTGGCAGGAGAGAAGAGGCAGAATTTTGATTGTAAAATTGGAAATAACTGGAGTTTGTGCTGTCTCTGCATCTCAAGAAGAAAATATGCCCAGTGACAATTCTGATTGAAAAGAAATATCAGAACAATGAGAATGTAAAGGATAACTGAAAATAATCACGACTGATGATTCAAGGGACCAACAAAATAACTGTTGTCTCAGGTCGAAACATTATGCCTCAGGGACATCCTAAAGACTTTAAGCTGTATATACCTTTCCTATTTCTTGTGTATTATACACTATTGCTTTTTAATTTTACACCTGTATGTGCATGCATACTTACCATTACATTGTTGTTATCATTTTGGGTTTAGCAATTAATAAAATTGCTTTCTTTTCCCTCATGAAAACCTTGTAATTGACTCTGTACTGATTACTAGAAATTAGTTAACTGTAGTTTTAATTGGAGAGAGTGTGAAGAAGAGCAAAAATCTTTGTTGCAGGCAACTGGGGAGATTGAAACAAAGGAAACCAATTTACTCCTCCTCAGCTGGTCATAACAGAGATAATACATAATTATTGTGCAGTAATTTGTAAATTAAAGTAAATAAACCTGGCTCTGTATACTTGAATGAATTTCTAGTATATGTCCTTCTTGCTGGTCACAAACAACAATCCTAAAGTTCCAACAAATTCAAAATCTAAAATCTAACATAATAAAAATCATTGTAATATGTTGTCAGTGTGTAATAAAGTTTTGTTAATCAGAACATTACATTTAAAAGTGTGTTTTAAGCATTGATCTGTGTTAATTGTCCCTGTTACAATAAGACATTTATAAGTAAATGCATATTTATAAAGCAGCTGATCTTAGGAACTGTAAATGTCAGGAAGGATCTTTTACGTTGCAGTGGGTGGAAAGAAGTACAGAAATTAAATTTTTAAAAGGTGAGACTAAATTTCTGACCATTAATAGAACAGTGTAATGGTACTCATATCAAAAAATGCTCTGTTACCATTCCATGATGCTTCCAGTCAGATGTCTCCATTGCACAAAATAGGTGAGCGATGGCCTTCCTCTTGTCAACCCCTGTAGTGAAAAATTTGGGAACATCCCTTAAGTGGAGGGTGTTTCATAGAATCCCTATGGTGTGGAAACAGGCCATATGGCCCAGCAAGTCCACTCTGATCGTCTAATGAGTAACCCACCCAGACCTATTCCTCTACCCTACTACTTAATATTTACTCCCGTCTAATGCACCTAACTTACATTTCCCTGAACATTATGGGCAATTTAGCATGGCCAATTCACCTAACCTGCATAACTTTGGACTGTGGGAGGAAACTGGATCACCTGGAGGAAACACATGCAGACTCAGAGAGAATGTGCAAACCCCACACCGACAGTCACCCGAGGCTGGAATCAAGCCTGGGTCCTTGGCTCCATGGGGCAGCAGTGCTAATCACTGAGCCACTGTGCCACCCCGTTTAGAAGACTAATCCTGGGGATGATGGGCTTGTCACATGAGGCGCTTCAGAAGACTCTAGGTCTGTATCTAATGGAGTCTATAAGGATGAGGAGGGAATCTGATTGATTCTTTACAGAATTGTTCCATGTTACTTTCTAGTTCATTAATATTGACACTTAACCGCAACATTGGTAAATTAACAAATACATTAAAAATGGCATAAAACCTACTGACCAAACCCATAAATTAAGCTCCTGTCTATTAGTGTATCCTGCTACAAGATATTTTGGAATCTAGCAAATAATAGCACATCAGTGCTATTTACTGCCACTTTGTACATGGCAATTTTGATGAAGTACATTCTTGGCTTATACTCAATATTTATTTCTCTTTTTTTCTGTTTTATATTTACTTTTCTCCCACTGTTGGCTGCCATGATCATAGGAAAGATATATTGCATACATTACTGTCAAAGGTGAAGTGTTATGTTTTCTGACCACCAGCAAGTTGAATGCTTTCGACCGTTTGTACAGGCCAGTGAAACTGTTTCACATAAACCTTCAGTCGGCTTCAGAGGATTCAACAAGCAGATGAAGAGCCACAAACCACAATATTAAAAGTGTTGTATATACTCAGGCTTGTTTGTATTCACACTTATTTCTCTGTCATTCTACCTGCTGTTGCAATTACATTTTAGCACAAAGGGAAGATTCTACAGCACAGACTCACCAATTCTGTCGTAAAATTGTTTGTCAAAGTTATTTTGTAATGTAAGACCAACATAATGCTCTCTTATTTGCTCAAATATAGTTGCTGCTGAGAAATACGGAGAAAGGCTTCAACAATTCTTCAAGTGTAGAGAGGTTTAGCCTTTGAACATGCATAAAGAATATGTTCAATGTACCATTGCAAATAGCTTCTAGGGCTTTTCAACACAATTACTGTTGTAACTGGCTAAAAGAAGGAGCAAAATGCCGTCTAAGCCTGCGCTGATCCAGATCTTCCATCGAAAACTGTTGTCTATTTTCTAATGATCTGTATACCTCTGCTCTCTGCCCATTCATGTATCTCTCTAGATACATCTTAAATGACGCTATCATGCTCAGCTCTACCACGTCTGCTGGCAACACATTCCAGCACCCACCACCCTCTGCATAAAGAACTTCCCACACATATCTCCCCTCAACTTTTTCTCTCTTACCTTGGACTCGTGACCTGTAGTGACTTGGTCCCCTACTCTGGGAGAAAGCTTCTTGCTATCCACCCTGTCTATACTTCTCATGATTTTGTAGACCTCAATCAGGCTCCCCCCCACCCCACAATCTCTGTTTTTCTGATGAAAATAATCCTAATCTACTCAACCTCTATTCATAGCTAGTGCCCTTCATACCAGGCAACATCCTGGTTAACGTCCTCTGCACCCTCTCCAAAGCATCCACATCCTTTTGGTAATGTGACGACTAGAACTGCACACAAATAAAGAAAATGTGGAGAGATGAATGTACAATTCTTCTTCATTAAATTCATCATTTTTACTTTGATTGATAAAGAACATTGATCTTAATGTTCCTGAACTATTATAAAGTACTACTTTTATCATAGTGCACTTTCAAACCTATACATACGTCATAGAGAAATGTAATTAATAAGCAGATTAGTTATGAAAACAAGTATGTTTTGAGATTCTCTAATTGTACTTAATCACAGCATCAAATTATTTTTCTTTGCAAAGTTTTCTTCCATGCTATTCAGCAGAAGTGGGATGGAAAGATGAGTAGGCATCTGTTTGGCCAAAACCTCTTGTTATGAATGCTTGGTTGAGCTTCAAGAATAAATAAAACACTTTGCCTTATTTGGGGCTCTTTATCCATTAGAAAAAAAGGATTGCTAACATTGTTTACTGGCAGTTTTATTACCTATTAATAAGTTGACTTTTTTTTAAAAAGTGACGTTTCCATGTCCCTTGCATATGATCAGGCTTATAGGTTTCTTGAATGGGAATTCTATTGTGTTTGATTGACGATTCTATAAGAAGTTCAAAGGGTTTTATTTACAAGAGCGTATTTACTTTTAAATTGTTTTATGTGTATTTTAAAGACATTCCATTATTCTCATAAGGCTCAGATTTTGGCACCCAGTGAATACTGGATGAATGAGCATGGAAAATGTAGGAGGAAAATAGAAGAGCATGGGCAATATGAGGGGGTGTGGGAGATATGTGATATGAAAAAGGCATTGGAGGTATGAAGAGGAATGAAGTATAGCTTGAATGATGAAAGTGATGAGGCAGATGTCTAGTCTGCCTGACAACCAGTGATACCAGGCAAATGAACAGAGCTGAGCCTTCTCATCTGAATTTTATGTTAATTTAATATGTGTCATCAATCATTTTTCAAATGATGCAATGTGACTACTCTGGTATATAAAAATAGGACTTCCTTGTAATCATATGCATGTGCCATCACATAATCTTCTTTAATCTTTAAGGTATATTGAATTAATTTGTAAGAAAGGGTAATTTACAAGTAAGATATTTAATTTTAATCAGGAAATCAACATACATGGTAAAATAAAAATGGGGTCCATTTAGTTCACTTCTGTTCTTGAGAATCGGTAAAAGTAAATTAGTTGTCTGCTAATATACTTCTGAATTAGCCGTACTTATATTTTATATAACATCTCACTATAAATACCATACACTTTAACTTTCAGCTCTCAATCCATATTTTTGTTTAAAATTTGTCTGTCAATGTGTCCCTTTGTCCTATTACTCTGTATTCCCAACACATGAAAAACTGTGACACAAACTTTCTCTCCATACAGTACTCTGTCATTAAACCTGTCAGTAAAGCCAGCTACCTGTCCTTCCCCACTGTTCTCAAAATAAATGTATCATCCGAGATGGCCAATGATCTTGGAATGAGACAATTGACCCTCATCGTATTAGGTTGAAATATACTGTGAACTGTGACAATCTATCAAGCAGGCCTTGTGAAACCTGTGCGAATTCACTTTTGTTTTAAAATATATTTATATATAATGCAATCAAACATGCTGGCAGCATCTATGGTATTAAAATGCCCACAAAAAACTCACCTTCACATCTCCATCTCTTTCTTTACTAGCTATGTCCAGGTACTGAAAGGTCACAGGACTAAGATGTTCCCTCCAGCCTGGATTTTATGGGTCGTATGTGAATAGGAAAGCAGGCAAGTTGGACGCATAAAATAGGTCACGATGCAATCAGAAACCTGCATACCCTCATGTGATCCAAACACAATATTACATACTGTGGGGCTTACACCAAATTGACTGCCTAGAGATAATCCAGTTGAAGTCCTTATGTGGCCAATTAATGCTCATTTAAGGCCCTCATCCCATGACCTCCTCAGGATAACAGGCAGCAGGAATGGTCTGCACACACTTCTCTCTCTGACTTGTTTGATCCTGCAGGCTGAAGGTATTTGAAATGGGAATGCCTCCTTTCTGGGTCGCCAATGTCAATTGTAGGCTCCTGACCCACTAATTGTCCCTCCACATGTCCTCCATTCCCCAATGTCTTGTTCAACATGACCCTCATCTGGGTCTGCCTGATATCCTTGGAGATTAGGATCTATTGCAGAATGCCTCTTTGGCTTACCTACAGAACCAAAAGTTGCTATTGCTACTGGTGGCGTGGTTGGTATTGCAGAGCTGTGACACATTTCCATATATATAGTATTTTAGCTTTATAGGTATAACTCAAATCCAGTAGTAAACAAATGATTAAAATCTCAAAGCAAGGTGTACTTTAATAACCTAGATAATAGAAATCTGCTTATATGATCCAGAGAAAATCTCAGAATTTGTTTTCAGCAAATGTAAACAATAGACTTGCTTACAGGCAATTAAGTAAAGCCTGGTTGTCTTCACAATGGACAGGGAACTGGCTTAGTTCCTTGTCCAAGCCTGCGCTGTAGTAAAATTTAACTCAAATCTACTGGTGTAGTCGGAAGAATCTTGAAAAGAAAAATGGACTTCAAGTTATTCTGTCAATTAAACTGTTGGCAATCTAAGACAGCTTCATATCACATATGCTAATCTCAAAATTTGTCATCATAGACTTAGAAGACAGACTGTCATTGATTAAGACAACCACTGAGTGGCCTCAACAGCAGATATCATGTTGGGTTCTTAGTGTTGATTGGACATTCTGCTTGCTGATCTGTTTAACAGTTTATTCTCAAGTATCTTCTAACTATTGAACAAGTTCATTAATAATCTACTTCTGAGGATAAGTTTGACTGCTTTGCTGCCATTTTCTAATTAGTGGTTTAGACATCTTCTCAGAATATGGTTTGATCAGGGTACATTTATAATACTGGCTACATAATGCTTGCTGTTGCATGAAGTGAGCACTGTATAATTGTATTTCTACTCATTAATGGGGGGAATCAAAGTTTTAACATTTGGTTTAGTCAGCAGCAGGCATTCACCAGGACAGTCTTGTCTTCATTCTGAGTGACTTTCTGCTTTTTGAATGGATGGGATTGGGGTTTACCCTAGTGATTGTCCAATCTCATGTGTGTTGAAATCAATGGAACATAAAATTAAGCAATTTGTAAAACTGCCCTGTGAAGAAAACCCGTTCTCTTATCCAGGATGGGTTACATAAAAAGCAGGACTATGTACAACTGTAGTTATTTTTTTTTGCCACACAGCACTTCAGCACAAACTCTTGAAACACTTTCATACACGCCAGGAGAATTTTTCAATTGATTACATTATGGCTCTTAATTGTACAAAAGGAATCTTACTATCAGTTAATAATTAATTTACTGCTTCATAACCTAAGTTGCTCCAGCTAGTCTGTGGCTGAACATTTTCAGAGATGGAAGATAAGCTAATTCCAAAGCTGAACACGATAACGTATTAATATGCAGAATTCAAAGTTATAGTTAAGGGTTCTCTTTATTAGGTAAAAGAAGTACAGGTTTGAGGCTGGTTATGTAAAATCTTCAGCACTGACTTATTTATCATCTGACTACTTCACCAAAATCCTAGTTCATTGTCTAAGTTGGTTTTAAATTATTGGCTGAAAAGATGTAGGTTCTCACATCCTATTAATACAAGCATTCTTTGGAGATGAATTCAGCGCAATGTAGATAAATAAGGCAATTCTGGTCAGAACCATAAAACACAAAGCATACTAAATTATCCCATGTGCTTGGTTAATATGCTGTCACTATAAAGTGCGGCACAAGGTCCAGGAAGAGTGTTTTGTGAAGCGGTCAGCCCTATCAGCTTACTGCAGCTGCTGATGTTTCACAATGTAGTCAGTACGAACAGTCAACAGCTGATCAAGTGCATCTGCAACATTATTCCTTCAACTGCAAATAGTTGGGTCTCATCCTTAGAGACTTCATTTATTCACTATTCTCACAAAGCACAGAAATTAAATGTTTTGAACTAAAGGCACACCCTTAAAAACAATATGTCATTGCTTGATTCAGTGAGTTTCAGCTTCCATTGACTCTATCTAATGATTCTTCTATTTGGTCTGAGTCCTGTTCATAAATAATTTAGTTTGGTATTGTATTCCTAGACAGCTTGAACAAATAATTCCCAACGCAGTTGTTGACAGTTTCACAATTTGTATAAAACCCAGCGTAGGATGTGAGTGCAGCATGCTGCCTGAGGGTGAGAGCCTCACGGGGTCCACACAGAAACAGAAAATGCTTGCAGTACTTTGCAATTCATCCTGTGGTGACAGAAACATGATTGGTCTAAGCAGCAAGATCAGGAGCTCTGATTGGCATCTCCAGTCTGTACTGAATAAAGACTTCGACACCTATAGATCAGAACAATTCAAGTTTATCCCTAAATAAAACATAAATACATTCATCAGTACAGCCCTCACTTCATTCCTCATTTCTGACCTCGAGTGAACAGATTTTGCAAGTGTCAGATGTAAAATTTGGAATGGAGCCATATTTTTGGACAGAATTTTGCAAGAGCTGAATGAAGTGAGTTATGGTGAGACATTTAGGACATTTTGTTGAAATGATGAGTGAGGCCGTTCTCACCATTACAATTGACAAGTTGCATTTTTGAACCAAGTCCCTGATGTTGAGGTTTAAATTGTCAATAGTGACTGCCAAGTGGCCTATTAATAAGGATTGCTGCTCATTAACATCCTCATTATCAGCCTCATAACTACCAACTCCAACCTCATTATTATACAGGCTGCCGTTCTGCGACCAGCTGGAGAAGAAGCAGATGCTGAGAATTTCTGACATGGAAGTCTGGGCAGATACCTGGCACGTTAGTTCACCACTTGCTTGACCAGATATCCATCTTGGGTATCAATGTCTGAGAGTGCACTCTATGGGCATTGTCTGCATGCATCCTATATCTTTGAAAGTTGGCATTTGGCACATACCACCCTCAACACATCCTCATGGCATACTTGCCATTCACTCATGTGTGCTGCTGCATTTTGGGGTATGCTGGCACCTTTCGTTGCTACAAAGTGGACCCTTCATGTGCAAAGATAGGCAGCTAGCTCTCAGAATTGACCAGGGGGCATCTCAGGACTGCTTGCTTGCTCTCTTACTACAGACTCATTCACACAGTAACCCTGCTTTGCTTTGCATTTCAGCAGCTTGCCCGCTCAGCTGCACTTTAAAGACCTTTCCGTTTAGTGCGAACGCAAAACCAGGCTTTTTGTCATAGTTGTCAGCAGTCATCAGTCAAGAGGGTATGACAGAATGTTATATTATTCTCACACTGGCATAATGTGCCAGCTGTGTACATGTGTGTGGTGCAAGCAGATGCCATGTCTCAAAGTCTAAATCCTCAGTCAAGTCAAGAGAGCCAGCCTTATGTTAGAAAGTCCAGGCACAGCATCTCAACAGTAGCATCCACTCTCGGTCCAGGGGCTTGAGCACAATCAGTCAGCTGCTTAAGCTGTTCAAGATCAGGATACCCTCCACATAGAGGGTGATGAGCTAAATGCTGGGCACCCTGCTATTTTTCTTGGTTCTTTCTGCCCTGTTGTGGAGCATTCTTATTGTAATGAGGGAGAGGAAGGATTGAATGAGATGAAAGTGGTGACATCGCTGCTCGTGCTGGTGCAGCTGGGGGAAAGTTCGTGATATATCCTGAGTGATTGAATAGGAGGCTGGTACGGCTGGGGAGGGGAGTGGCTACAGTGGGGACTCGTAATTGAGGTAGGATATTGCTTGCAATGGTGTGAGTGGTATAGCACGAGTCTTGGAGGGAAGTGGATGCTGCTGCAGAAAGAGTGTGAATGTGGGGAGCAGAAAGTCAATGGTGACACATACTCTGCAGGAGCAGTCAAGGTCATTGGCTTTCTTCCTGCACTGCTGTATGTTCCTCTAGGCAGTTGCGACCTCATTGGCTGGTTGGCAACCTCTGACCAGGCTGGCAGAGTCTTGTGTTGTGGTGCCCTCTGGTTGTCCGAGGGGAAGGGGATGAGCCTGCTCTACAATGACCTGGTTCCTGTCAGCAAAACTGTGTATCGATTTCCCCTTAACTGTCATGTCCAGGGCAAATATCAAAATGTCACACAACATCTGGCAGCTGCCAGCCCTTAACTGGGTTAATAATGACCTTTTAAAGACGACTCTGGTGGTAGATATCCTGAGATATCCTGGCAGTGGTGAGTACATGTAGCTACAGTGAGTGGGAAACACAGGCTAGCAACAGACGAGAGGGCTGAAACAGAGCTGTGCTCAATAGTTAATGATGCAAGATTGTGAAAATCGCATAAGAAAACTTGCTGGGCTGTGTAGAGTTAAACCTCCTTGAAACTCAACAGAAGTGACACAGCTGGACTACAGGGAGATTCAGCACTGTATCTTCCTTTGTTTTGATTCAAATGGATCAATAGTCTCTGAATTTAGAAGAATGAAAAGTATTTGTATTAAAATGTATAAAATTCTTACATGCCTTTGGGGTGACATAGTGTCTCAATGGTTAGCACTGCTACCTCACAGCACCAGGGACCTGGGTTCAATTCCAGTCTCGGGCAACTGCCTGTGTGGAATTTGCACATTCTCCTCGTGTCTGTATGGGTTTACTCTGGGTGCTCCAGTCTCCTCCCACAGACCAAACATGTGCAGGTCAGGTGGATTGGTCATGTTAAATTGCTCATAGTGTTCATTAGTCATAGGAAATGCAGGGACACAAGTTTAGAGTGGGGTCGCAGGGGGTGGATCTGGATGGGATGCTCATCAGTGTGGACTTGATGAGCTGAATGAGTCAAGATTAGAGTGGTGCTGAAAAAGCAGCATCCGAGGTCAGGCAGCATCCGAGTAGCAGGATGTTTCGGGCATGAGCCCTTCATCAGGAATCTGATTGTCTCAATGGCCTGCTTCCACACTGTAGGCAATTTATGATGTGGCAGGGTAGACACAAATAAGCCATTGGACATTTGGCTGGAGTGTTTAGATCTAGGGATCATAATACCAAGGTATGGGCTAGCTGTGGAGTGCTTTGAGACCATTCAACTGCATTTAGAGCACTGTAATAGGACATGTGTCCTGATTGTTACTGGCTGATCCAAACCAGGTTTTGTTTCTGAAAAATTGCAACCTGATCATATAAGGGGATAACTGACAGAGTTACTGATAAATACCAGCAGGAGGTTGCTTGACATTTTTTTTAGCACTATCATTACGCAGTTTCTGAATTACACACCATCTATAGCTTTGTCACTTGTCTCTAAGGAGCACCCAGTTCCAGGTTGAAAGGTTAGGAAAAGAGACTGAGAACTATTTCTTTGGGTGTACAAAGGTGAAAATACTTAAGATGCTGGAAATCTGAAATACAAACACAAAATTCTAGAAATAATCAGAAGCTCAGGCAGGTATGGGGTAGATCTGTGAAAACCTAAAAGGAGTCAACTTTTATGGAGGGTCTCAAAGGAGGAAAGAGAAGTGGTGAGTCAAAGAGGTTTAGGATGAAATGCAAAGTTAAGGGGACCTAAGAAATTAACAGCATGGTCATCAATGATCATTTTAGAGTGATTACAATCAGAGATCACAAGGCTGACAGGAGAACAATGTGACTCTTTTGGCAAGTTGAAGGGTTACAGGAGGTTACAAGGATTGAATCAACCTGAAATGTTCACTCCATTTCTCTCTCTACAGTTGCCATATTACCTGTTGAGTATTTTGGCATTTTCTATTTTCATTTGGGAATTTTAAGTCTGAATGTTGCTTAACCAGAAGCTAGCTGTAAGTGAGTGTGAACAGGGTTGCTGGATGAATGAGACAATAATGACTAATCTTGTTCCTAGATAGCAACTGTCCACAGGCAAGAGATTGAAACCCAATGGCTCAGATCCTCCGATCAGGGTCAAAGACTCAGTTTTGGGGGCAGTAGGTATTAGGTGGATGGGAGGTGTCAGGTGAGTAGTGTTTCAGGTGGTTGAGGGGTAGGATGCCAAGTGTGTGAAGAGGGTACAGGTGGCAGACAGATGGGGATTAGAGTAGCAGATTGTGAGTTTTTAGATTGGAAGGGGTGATAAGTTCGTAGGTTGGGATGGAGTGGGGAACTATTGAGACAGGTCTGACTGGCTTTGGTGTTGGATTTGGGGGTTGGGAGGCATTTGATTATGTTGATGGGTCAGGCCAGCTCCATTGAGGAGTTGGAGAGAAATGTGTGCATTGGTCAGAACAATGCAGGCGGCACGGTGGCACAGTGGTTAGCACTGCTGCCTCACAGCACCAGAGACCCGGGTTCAATTCCCGCCTCTGGTGACTGACTGTGTGGAGTTTGCACGTTCTCACCGTGTCTGCGTGGGTTTCCTCTGGGTGCTCCGGTTTCCTCCCACAGTCCAAAGATGTGCGGGTCAGGTGAATTGGCCATGCTAAACTGCCAGTAGTGTTAGGTAAGGGGTAAATGTAGGGGTATGAGTGGGTTGCGCTTCGGTGGGTCGGTGTGGACTTGTTGGGCCGAAGGGCCTGTTTCCACACTGTAAGTAATCTAATCTAATGGGGCAGAGAATGGGTTAGTCTCGGTCAAAGGTAGGTGCAGAGGTAACCCAAGGCTGCTCAGTTTTAAAGCTAGCCAGGTGTTAGAGAAGATTGGATCTTGAAATGTTTTTGGTTAAGTATTAATGTAGTTAATAAGTCCCCAACTCTAAGTCAGAGTTATAGTCTTGCTTTGGAGGCCAAATAATGGCCTATCAGAAGTTTTAACTGGAGACCAGAAATTTCACCCTCTGTTTCTGCACTTTAGCCTCAAAGTAAGTAATAAATATGAGCTGAGTGGCTTTTCTCTCAGGGAGCTCGTAAAGCACAAAGTGCTTAAAATGAATTCAAATACCATGAACAGTAAATGGAGTTCTATAAGCACATAACCAAACAAAGAAAATGTTTTAAATAATGCATAATCTCACTGGAGAAATCCTTTGACTTTAAATGGATTATAAAAGTAGGGATTTGGACACAGCTCAGAAAACTCAGGGCTTGATGCATGTGTAACTGGTCAGTTACTTCACAGACTTCTTTACTGTAAGATTCCGTGATTCTATTAACTGTCCAAAATAGCACAATAGACTACTTGAAATTAAACATGACATGGTACATTTGGAAGAAAAACATGGAGATACCAATAAAAGAGTAGCCATTGTATGGTCATAACAAGTTTCGGGAGACAGTGAAGTCTGCAGATGCTGGAGATCAAAGTTGAGAGTGTGTTGCTGGAAAAGCACAGCAGGTCAGGCAGCATCTGAGGAGCAGGAGAATCGATGTTTCAGGCCGGAGCCCTTAATCAGGAATCAGTTCCGGCCTGAAACATCGATTTTCCTGCTCCTCGGATGCTGCCTGACCTGCTGTGCTTTTCCAGCAACACACTCTCAACACAACAAATTTCAGCCCAGTGATGAATCTGTTGGTCGCAGAGTCTTTCAATTGTGCAGTATTATACAGTGGATGTACATCTACAGAATATGGAATAGACTGCCTAAAATGATACCCTGACAAAGAGTGAAAAATAACTTTTTCTAAATCTTTTCATATCTCCACCACATTTCCCTCCTCACTTAAAATAATTCATAAAACCTATTGAAATGATTCTAAGTTAGTCTCCTTTGATTTGCTGTCAAATGTTACTGAATGACATCCTGTGAAGCATTTTGGAATGTGTTATGATGCCAAGTGTGCTATTTCAATGTAATATTGCTATAGCCCTCTGGCTGCAAAAGGAAAGACATGGTAATAATGCTTGGATGTCTGTAAAAGACAGAAGAACTGAAAATTCCTTAATGCTTGACTTAAAGATGGAAATTGAGAATCTCGAGCTAGCTTTAGAAAAGTGTCTAGTTGTAAACATATCAATTTGACATCTCCTGCTGTCATGGCTCTAGGTTAACAATGGGTACATTCTCCAGACTCTAATGACCTGAAGTTTATCTTTGGTGTACTTAAGTATTGAATGTTTGGCATAAGTCTTATGACTGCTGTAGAGACTGAAAGTATTTTATAAAGAAAGAAATCCCCACGATATTGGAAAATTTCATTCTCAACAAACAGAAAACTATGGACTGATTTTAATTTTAATACCCTTTACTCCAACAAACCAACTTAAATCAACATAATTCAGATATCAGTTTACAGATAATTCAAATAAAAAGATAAATTTCACTTTGGATAATTGATACAACAAAGATACACTTTATATTGTTACAGGCACTCACATTCACTATGATTTCTGACACAAATGTGGAACCATGCGAATTTCACAACCTTTCCAATTCACCCTGTACTATGTGGGATCACTTGTTATTCAATTGCTTCAGCTACTCAATTGCATTCACTGGTAATTATATTTCACATAAAGCCAGCAGACATGGTTACCATCAACAAGTTGTAAGTCCATGATCCCTTCCTCCTTTGGACCATGGCAGTCCGAGTGGCAGAGAATCCCCAAAGACTACCTTCTAAAGTCCCTTTACATGATTTGCAGACTCTGGCAATACTGAGGCAACAGCAAATAGGTCTTGCCTAATCCACAACTGTGTCCTTAGTTGGTCTGCTTGTTACTACTGTATGATGCGCAATGTAACACAATCTGTGGTTTATTCCTAGGAAGCTGCTTCGTCACCAGGATTTGTTCAAAACTGCCAAGCAGAAAACTGCTCCATTTGAAGAGGACTCTGCTTGTGTCCTCATAACACAAATTTTTAGTTTATTTCGAACAGCCAAATAGAAAATGCTCATTGCTGCAATAAACTTTTGAGTTACCCTTATCCTCTGAGCTGTTCATCCCCATGGCTACCTGGGGATCACATGGGCATTTCTTTGGAAAATAATGATGGCACAGTCAGTAAACCAATTAACCTTCTTTTAGGATACTATCCAGTTCACCCTGATTTTAAAACAGTCATGACATAGACAGAAAATACATGCTTTTCACATGTGGGTCATCACATTAAATATGCATTTACTCCAAAGGAAAAATATGCTGCATTTGTCTCATATATAGTAGGATGCTGACTTGGCACCAAAAATAAGAAACTTGAATGGAACAACTCAAATGGAAAAATAAGGTTCAAGAGATATCTGATAAGTTGGGAGTGCAATGTTTGAAATCTTTCTGTGTAATCTAAGTGGTATCTAATTGGTATATTCAGAAACAATACTTCTATTCACTTAGTGTGAACATGAACACATAATTCAATATTAATATTTCTATTTCATTTTAAATTGTTATTTATTATTTTAAGCTCTATTATAATAAGTTTGAATTATTTATATAATATGCCTATTTTATAACAGGCCTGAATTACCTTTAATAAATGCAGCAAACTCAGAATATTTTTATCTTAACATCATCCTTAGAGGACTTTGCTCATTTATAAACTGTTTCAAATTTTGGAACCCATTATAATACGTTGGCTGACACCCAATTCAATCATTAGAGCAGTACATTTTAGTTCTATTGCTAAAATAAACGAAATGCTCAACTGTTTAATACACTAACTTTAAGGGAAAAGAGACATTTAAATAATTCATTTTTTATGACCTTCTGTTTTGATAGTTTAGATTAAGTACTTAGTCAGACAGTCAGAAGAAGAACTTTTCTCTATGTGCTCTGCACAATCCCAAAAGCCTGCTAACTATGCTATTTGCCTACAAAACTTAAATGATGCATTGAAATTTTCCTTACTTTTAAAATAGACTAAAAATAATTTATGGGCTTTGGGATGTAAAAGACTTCAATTCCTGAGTTCTAACTGTGAAACCCTACTGGATTCCTAAAACTTTTGGTCTACGCAGGGGAAAAGAGCTGTGACTGTCACTGTCCTGATATGTTCTGTCATTAGCCAATCTCATACTGACACTGACTTCCCTGCCCTGGACCAACAGGAGTGCTGATATCGTTTTCATGCCTGAGTGAAAAACATTTGGAGTTCAAATTTCTTTCATTTACTGCTATCCAGGAGAGGGCTCAATTTCTACTGAAAAGCCATGTCTGTAATTGTTTCTGTCAATACTAGTGGAAACTATGACTTTAATCAAAGTAGCAGTTGGTGAGAATAGACTGAACTGAAACATCAGAATCTGTTATAGGTAGCTTAACTCTTTCCAGTGAAAGGTTATTTCTATGTGTTTATAAAAGTTTCACAGTGACAGAAGTTTGATTGATGAACCTGGTTATGTTTTAGTTGAAATGGATTAATAGATGCAAAACAGAGATCTACTCTCTGGCTACCAAAGCAATTGAAAAAAAACTACTTGAATCTCTAAAATGCATGTTTTTACATTGCTGAGATGACTATGTGTTTCACAGAATTCCTTCTGGCGTACAGGAATAGAGGCGAACAATACAAACGTTCTTCACAGGCAGCACTCTCAAAGAACTGAGCCGTTCATTTGTCTTTAGAATGATGTTGCCTTTGGAAGGAAAGGCACATAGAAATCTCTCTCCTTTATTGAAACGCGCTGTTATACATTTACCTTTTATTTTTATTTTCAGAGGTGATGGAAAGAGTACATAGAGGTCATGCGGTAATGTCACAAGCTTGTATTTTCAAAACTTGTTGTAAATGTTCAACATGATAGGCTCACATCTGATATTAGGGCTTACTGTATCAGGGCAAGCAGCTGACATGATAACAACTTGAATAGTAAAGCCAACACTAGAAGTCAGAGGGGATTATTCAGATTGGGGATAGGGCAGAAGGATGCTTCAAAGGGAACAGTACTAAACATAATTTACATTAATTTGAACTTAGGATACAATATTACAATAGCAAAATTTCCACTGAACTCCAAACTGGGGCTCTATCTAACACTGGGGAAGAATATAAAATAACACAAGAAGAGAGTAGAAAATTTGCATGTTTGGCAACTAGGTGCAAATATACTTTAACCTCAATAAATATGAGGTGATCCTGTTTGTTATGAAAAATAGTAACAAAAACTACAGGTTAGTAAAATAAGAATCTGAAAGAGAGTTTTAAAGAAAAACTTAACAAGTAAAAGTCGCTAACAAAACATTGGAATTTATTTCAAGGGGTACAGAATTCAGAAGTAGTGAAACTACATTACACTCATATGAAACCTATGGTGGGTCTGTCCTTCAGAATACAATACAGAATTTTTATCTCCATACTGTAACATCCTGCGTGTCACCATTGGAAGAAAGTTAATTGGACCAGCTATATAAATACTGTGGGTACTTTGCCACAAGTCATGGTGTTCCTGTATCCACCTTTGTCTTTTTGTTAGGCAGCTACAGTAATCAAAAAACCCACCAAATGCTGGGAATTTTGCAACAAGTAACAAGTTTCTCAAAACCTCTTAGATAGAGAACAAACAGTAACATGAGGAAAATTGAAAGCACAGGTGATACTGCAGTTTCAATTTGAAGTATACAAAACAAGTTGGACCAGTATGTCTCATTTGCCAGTTTCATTGTTTTTTCTTCTGAGCAATCCACTGTCTACATGGATCAGGTTAGGATTGTGATGGGAAATTCCATTTGTTCAACTTGCAATGGTTCTTTGTGTGACCCATACAAAGCTGAGCTGATATTTACCATGTAAGTCTTACAATTTTTTTTAATTTCAAAAATATGCTTTATTCATAAAATACTTTGATGATCTATACAACTGGACATGCCATACATATGTAAACATTCCATTTGTTTGCACACCAAAACAGAGTAATCATTCCTATTTACAGGTCTGTACGATTACATTTTTAGCTGATGTGTCAGCAGAGCCCAAATAACTGCATGGGCCCCCTGTTCTTCTTTAGGCAGGCAGATGTTACATGATTAGATTAGATTAGATTACTTTACAGTGTGGCAACAGGCCCTTCGGCCCAACAAGTCCACACCGACCCGCAAAGCGTAACCCACTCAGACCATTCCCCTACATCTAACACTACGGGCAATTTAGCATGGCCAATTCACCTAACCTGCACATTTTTGGACTGTGGGAGGAAACCGGAGCACCCGGAGGAAACCCATGCAGACACGGGGAGAATGTACAAACTCCACACAGAGGTGGGAATTGAACCCGGGTCTCTGGTGCTGTGAGGCAGCAGTGCTAACCACTGTGCCACCGTGCCGCCCAGTGGTCTTTCCCCACCATGCCTTGGCGGAAGTTGCCCCAAGCTTCAGCACATCCCTCAACACATACTCCTGGACCTTGGAATGTGCCAGTCTGCAACACTCAGTCGAGGTCAACTCCTTCAGCTGGAAGATCAACAGGTTTCAGACCGCCCAGAGAGCGTCCATTGTAAGTCTTAAAATGGTCTGTATTGAATACAGTGTGAAGTTCAGTGTTTGATGTGTGCTCAGGATTGGAAGGGTGATGTACCGGAGACACTCACATCTCAATGACACTGGGTGGCCACTCAGCCAGTGCAACACCTTCAAGTTGCTATGCACTTTGAACCTGAAGGGGGATAGATGATGAAGATACGTTTCTGGTGTCTTGTATGTAGCTTAGCAAACTCTGTGGTGAAGTGAGTCCAGTCCTCAACTGCAGAGTATGCTAATGGTGACTATTCTGAGATCTAAGAAAATCTTTCACTTCTCATGTGCCTAATTTAGTTCTTTTCACTCAGAGTGAGGAACCCTACTGCTGGTGGGTTTATTGATTACTGTGGCTGCTCGACCAAAATGAGAAAGGTGGAGACAGGAGCACGATGACTTGTGGCAAGCCAAGGAGCAGCAGCTGGCCAATGTGGAAGGTGAGGAATGCCCAGCTCAGTGAGAGGTCACTGCCACTGGACCTATCAGGATCTGTGGAGTGAGCTGGAGGTGCAGTGTTTTCTGGCCATGGTTCCAAATCCTGAGGATGAGTGAGATGCAGCTCTGACACAGACCTGATTATATCCTGGAACAATGTAATGGAACAGGACTAGATGTTTGAATGCTGTAGCTATGGGAAGACATTCTCTGCTGATGGCTGAGAAGGTAATTGCTGCTCTGAACTTCTGTGTAGCTTTGTCCTTCCAGGGAGAGATGGGTGACATGTGTGGGGTCTCTCATTCATGAACCATCAGCCCTCAATGATCAGTGCCGTTTGTGCAAGATCACATGGGCTCATTTTGTTTCCTCATGACAAGGTGAGCGCTGCAGCTGGGCAGTAGGATTCAGGACCATAACTGGCTTGCCCCAGGTGCAGGGTGCCATTGACTATGCACATGTGACATGGGGTGGTGAGAGGGTGGAACTGTATCACAACACTGCATTCATCAATTCAACGACAGGAAGGGTTTATTTCATTAATGTTCAGGTGATTGTAATCATTGTTACCAGTCCTAGAGGTGTGTACCCACTATCCTGGCAGCTGCCATGACTCCGACATGAAGAACCACTCTCATGTACCTGTTACATTTGGGGATCCAATGCTTTACAATGTGGGGTTCAGTAACACTAGAGCTTTATTACACTCATATGAAACCTATGGTGAGTCTGTACTTAAGAATACTCTGCAGAATTCTTATCTCCATACGGTAACATCCTGGGTGTCACTACTGAGCCACCCACTACAACTAAAGCTCATGATACACAACTGCACTATCACCTGCATGAAAGCAGATACAATGCTGTCCAGTTTTTGACCAGGGTCATAGTCAAACAGAATTTAGGGCTACTGAACAGTGGGTGGCACGGTGGCACAGTGGTTAGCACTGCTGCCTCACAGCGCCTGAGACCCGGGTTCAATTTTTGACTCAGGCGACTGACTGTGTGGAGTTTGCACGTTCTCCCTGTGTCTGCGTGGGTTTCCTTCGGGTGCTCCGGTTTCCTCCCACAGTCCAAAAATGTGTGGGTCAGGTGAATTGGCCATGCTAAATTGCCCGTAGTGTTAGGTAAGCGGTAAATGTAGGGGTATGGGTGGGTTGCGCTTCGCCGGGTCAGTGTGGACTTGTTGGGCCGAAGGGCCTGTTTCCACACTGTAAGTAATCTAATCTAATCTAATCTAATCTAATCTGAACATGTGGTTCTACTGCTTGGACTAGACTAAGGGAGTTCTCCAGTATAATCCAGACAAAGTGCACTGCAGCATCATGGTGTACTGTGCTCTGCACAATTGGACAAGACAACAAGCCGATGTGCTTGAGGCTGAGGAACTGGAGCAGTCCTCTGAGGAGGAGGATGACATTGCCCATGACAAAATTCAATTGCAATGCCACTACAGGCCTGACAAACCTCATTGACACACCCTTCTTATTGAAGAGAGATGGGTGCAGCCAACATTAATCGACTATAAAATAATCTTTGGTCATGATGCTAAAATCTAGGTTGGCACTGGAGGAGCAAAATTGAGCCTCTGTTGGTTTTGTTTGTTCCTGACAGGGAAACGTAGACAGTGTAGGTTTATGAGTAATCACAAAGTAGGTACTACAGCTAAGACATGTGAACATGTAATGATTTTATTGGGTCATATAATCATGTGAATTAGTTCAAACACAATTGAATAATATAATCATGTGTTCCAACCTGAAATATTAACATGTGAAAAGGATTGGGTAGAGATAGGAGTGAGTAAAGTGTAATATATAACTTTGTTTTTGTGATATATATTTTAGTTTTATGTAATTTTCTTGCTATGTATATCACCCATGCAAGCATGAATGACAGTTAAACATAGAGACCTGCGTCTCATCTGGTCAAAGAGGAAACAAAAGGCTGAACTCACTCTTACAGTTCTCTTTTGCTCACATTTGTCTTTGTACTTGTCTGACTGTTTGCTCGTTTGTGATGTTCCTTTATTGGACAATGCCAAGATATTTTTCTTCTATGGGCGCTGGGGACAGGGTGGTACTGACTTGGAGAGTGTTCAGACAGGATGTAATGAAGGACAGGTGAAATGGTTTATCAGTGACTAAGCTGAGAAAATGAGTTTGTATGGGAGAGGACCACATGTCTCATGAGCTGTGAGCAGCCTGCTTTTGTGACTGCTGTGTCATTACTTTGCCTGTGAGGAGCAACACAGGATTGCCAATGCTTGCCCAGGTGCACAGCAATCTGTCAAAGATGGTGTGGTCCCAAGTAATGCTAGTCTTTCAGCAGACATCTGCTGAATGGCAAATTGTTTTCAAAACAGAGAGTAGAAATAAAAGTGTATTTTTCCAAGTGACAGGCAGTGACTAGTGGCCTTCCACAAGGATTAGTGCTTGGGTCCCATCTATTCATTACTTTTATATATATTATATATATAAAAAAATAAACTGGGCAGGATAATGGGCTGTGTGGAGAATGCAAGGAGGTTTCAATGCGGCTAAATGTGAAAATATAGACATTGATGCAAAATTCAGAAAGGCTAAGTATTATTTAAATAATGATATATTGGGGAATGGGAACATACAAAGAGGCCCTTGAAAGTAGACAGGCAGCTATTGCAAGTTATTAGGATCGCAAATGGTATGTTGGTCTTCATTGTCACAGTATTGGAGTTCAGAAGTAGGGATGTCTTCTTGTAGTTATACAGGGCCTTGGTGTGACCACACCTGGAGTACTGTGTGCAGTTTTCGTCTGTCTATCGAAGAAAAGATTAACTTGCCATCGAGAAGTACACAGGAGGTTCCCTCGGATGAAACTGGTGGATAAGGAGAAATTGGTTTGACTTGGCCTATATTCACTAGATTGATGGGGAGAGTCATGATCTGATTGAAATGTATAAATATCTAACAGGGCTGGATAGGCTAGATGTCAAAAGGATGTGTTCCCTGGTCTCAGGATGCAAGGTAGATAATTTCAGACTGAGATGAAGAAAACCTTTTTCACTCAAAAGGAAGTAAGTGAAACTATGGAATTCTCTACTTCAGAAGGCTGTGGAGGCCAAGTCACTGAATATATTTAGCAGCGATTGATAAGTTCTTTCAATCTTTAAAGTCATCAAGGAGCATCTAGAGGAAGCAGGAATATGGCATTGAGATAGAGGGTCAGCCATGATCAAATTGAATGGTATAACAAGGCTGAAAAGGGCCAAATGGCCTATTCCAGCTCATAGTTCCTTTGTTTCTATGGAATGGAACTTGTACAATGGTGAAGAAATCAGACATGAGAGATACCATAGGGGTTTGGTATGAAGTTCATGGAGCGTGTTTGGTAAGATACAGCAAGAAACGCATTCGGCTTTATGATGAATATTCCTATAAAAAAACACACACAACTTGAACTTAGCTAAAGTACATAAGATTCAGCTCAGTGTCCCACAATGAATGGTAAACATTTGGAATGCAGTGCCTGTAAGTATGGTTGAGACAGGTTCAATCAAAGCCTTCAGCAATTAGATTGTTATGTGAGTAGGAAGAATATTTAAGGTTACAGGAAGAAGGCAGGCAAATGGCACCAGGGGAATTACTTGACTGGAACCAGTGCAGGCATAATGGACTAGTTACACTGCATTGTGCCATTTCTGTGATTTCCTGTGATTCAGTCCCTCTGCTCTTGCACCCTCTTTAGCATTATATCCTTTAGTTAATATTGCTTTTTCTTGATCTTCCTACCAAATGAACCACTTTACTCTTATCTGTGCTATACGTTATCAGTTCCTTGTTTGTACATTCCACCAGCTTATCTCTTCTGGAAGTTTATCAGTTCAGAGACACTAACAGTGTTCTAATGTTGAGAGTCATTTTCAAATTTTGAAATTGTGCCGTGCACACCTAAATTTAGATCATTGATTTATATTAAGAAAATATATGAGAACACAGTCAAAATATTGAACTGTTGTTGCTGGCAATGGTAGACGCAGATAAAATAACACAGAACTGGACTTTAAATTTCTTTTCCAACCTCCAGCTTCACAAGCCGATATTCAAATTGACCTACAAAATGTGAGGAAACCTGAAAGAAAGTTTCTGGATCCACAAGATCATACTATTTTTCATTGAGTAACTGAGAAAGATGTGGCTAGAATAGGGGTCTCTGACCTTGTGCTGTTGACCTACTTTACTCCCATCTTTTTATGAAACAGCGACCATGAGAATTGAGCACCTGACTGCAACACTGACCTCCTGTCTGTGTTCATCACTTCCTGTCTGTGTTCACCAATGTTAACTGGATGGCCAGATCAACTTTTGGCCAATTAGTTGCTTTCTCTGTCAGAATCATGTCACTCGAGGATCCAAGATGGCGGCGACCTAGGAGGATCACATTTGTTAGGCTCCGTGCCACAACATCAGCAGGACAGAGCTACAACCCATTCCATCCATGTTACTGTGAGTAACATCTCAGTAAAAGAGCTATAGAACTTGAAAATTTTACCTACCTTTGTTTTTACCTTGTGAGAATGTCGAAGAAAGGAGGAAGTTCTCCTGGGGCTGGGGCAGCGGCCCGACCCACTGAGGCGATGGGCTTGCTTACTTACCAGGCCTTGGTTGAGGAGCTTGCCAAACCTTGCGAGGTCCTGGGGAGGCAGATTGAAGAGATAATTGAGGAGAAGCAGCCCCCAGTCTCTGCCATGCTGCAAGATCTGGGGAAAAGGATTGGTGAACTCGAGCACCGGGTCACAGGGGTGGAGGCAGAGGCTGATTCACCCAAGAGTTGGATTGAAGCCCTGGAAACACCGGTCTGTGGTTTGCTGGATCTGATGGATGATCTTGAGAACAGAGGCAGAAGAAAGAGCTTTTGTATTGCTGGCAGACAGAGGGGACGGAAAGTGAGCCACCAATAGACTTCTTTGAGAAGTGATTCCTAGAATTCCTGAGGTTGGAGGCTGAAAAGGGAAGGATAAAGATCAAGACAGCTGACTGGATCATGGCATGAAACCAGGTATAGACCAGTACTGTCGCCCTGTCCTAGTACAATTCCATCATTATAAAGACCAGCAGAGAGTCATGGAAGCTTCCAGAGTGCAAGGGAAGAATCTGGGCCATTGGTGTGTGAGGGGTCCAGGGACTTGTTTTTTCAAGACTTTTCAACAGTGGTGATCCGGAAAAGGAAGTCCGATGATGGCACCCAGAATGGTTTGAGAGAGTTCAGAATACAGTAGTCTCTAAGATATCTAATGGTGCTTCGGATTAGTTATGATGGATCTGTACATTTCTTTGACTTGCCAGAGAAAGCGAGGAGCTCTGTGGACATGCTGACTTAAGCCAGATGATTGAATAGGCACAGATGATGGAGCTGTTTGAGTTTGTCCTTCTTTAGGGAGGAGTTGGTGGAGTCTCCCTTTTGTTGGTAATAAGTTGCATTAAATTATGCTCGGGATGGAGAGAGTATTTACCTTTAATTTCTAAGCTATATCAAGGGATGGGTGACATCTATACTTTTAACTTACTTGTATATATTACTAATCTTGTTTTTATTTCTGCTGTGTGTGTGGTGCAACCCTAGCTGGTAGGAGTTGAGAGGACGGTTGAGATGGTTAGTAGGATTTTGGGATGTATAGGTGCCCATTTTGAATAGGGGGAAGTTCCTCTAATCAGTGCCTTTGGCACTTCTTTGTTTTTCCATTTTTGGTGTACATAGCTTTTGCAAGTTTTGTGGGTTTGTTAGTTGTAGCTGTTTTAGTTTATGTAGTATTTGCATTTTTTGGACTTCCTTGTCTTGAAGCTCAGTGATTCACAGTTTGAGTTCTCCCTCTCTGGAGTCTAAATGGTGCTATAGAAGGTTATGGCTAAGGATCTGTTCAAGTGGTGTACCTGGAACATTAAGGGGAGTCACCCCCCAGTCAAGAGGAAGAAGGTACTTTTCAGTCCTAAAAGGGAGAGGGTGGATGTTGCCTTACTGCAGGAAACACACCTGGATGCTGCAGAGAATTGAAACTGCAACAGAATGTGTGTGAACGGGTTTATTTCTCATCTTTCAATGCGAGGAGTAGAGGGTTGGCCATTTTTGTGAAGAAGAATCTCCCATTTAAATTGTTAGAGTGTATTAAAGACACACCCAGGAGATTTGTAATCTTTTAAGCTTTGATTCATGGGGAAGAATATGGATCTTAAATGTTTACTGTCCCCCATCCCATCCCTTCAAGTTCTTGATAGATGCACTTTCTAGACTGGTTAACTTCGATTCTCAGCATATTATCATAGGTGGGAATTTTAATTGTCTAATAGATCCTATGGTGGACAAATTGCCCAAAGCCCCCCCGATATCTTCTGAGTGATCTAAGCAATTCCAGGATTTGTGTGTTGAACTGGAATTGGCAGATGTTTGGAGGCACCTTCACTCTACTGGCAGGGATTTTACTTTTTTTTTGAACCCCCACAAATGCCATACCCAGATTGATTTCTTTTTGACTCCCACAGCACATTTGGGCTTGAAGGTATCATGTACAATCACTATTTCTGATCACTCTCCAGTGTATTTAATGGTAAGGATACCATAATAGGTTCGAGGCATTGGCGATTGGATCCCTTCATCCTTAAGGATAGCAAGTTTACTGAATTCTTTTCTACTGAATTTAGGGCTTTTTTTAGGCATTAATTTAGGCGTGGTCAGTAATCCATCCTTTCTCTGGGAAACTGCTAAAGCCTGTGCTGGGAGGTTAGTTATTTCCTATTCTGCCAGTAAGCAGTGGCAGAAGGGTGAGCAGCAATGCTTGCTCGAGATACGTCTGAAAGCAGCTGAAAAGGCATACATTCACATGCCCTCACTGGCTACATTGCAGAGGATCACAGTGCTTCAGTCCACACTGAACTCTGTGCTCACACAGACAGCTAAGAGGGAGTTTCCATTTGTAAACCAAATGTTTACCAAATGTAATCCCCATGTTTGAGCATGGAGATAAACCAAGTTTTTAGTGTACCTTACCAGGAAAAGGAATGCTCCCCAAGCTATTACATCGATCAGGGAGGATACTGGAAATTTAACCCATGATTCTGAAAGGATTAACATGGCATTTTGGAAATTTTACTCTAAACTATACCAGTCTGAAAGTTATGAGAAGGCATGAGTTAGGATGGAGTCTTTTTTTTAAGAGTTTGGACCTCCTGAGAGTGTGCCTTGAGCAAGAGTCTCGCCTTAATGCCCTGTCTCTCCTTAATGTAAGAGGCTGCGAGGCAGCTTCAAAATGGAAAGGCGTCTGGTCTTGATGGACCTCCCAGTGAGCTTTATAACAATTTATAAATATGTTGTCAGCACTGATGCTTAATATCTTTAATGATCCATATAGTCGAGGCCTCCTCCCGCCATATTTAAGAGAGGCAACCATCTCTCTTATCTTTAAAAAAGGTAATGCCCCAGAGGACTTTGCTTCCTATAGACCCATCTCACCCCTGAATGTTGATTTTAAAATCCTACCTAAGACTGTGGCACTAAGGTTAGAAACTGTGCTGCCTTCCATCATTAAGGAGGATCAAATAGGGTTCATAAAAGGTCGCAGGTCATTGAATAATATCAGGAGGTTACTTAATATGATCCATGTATGTCAGTAATGATTGATATAGGAATTGGTGATCTCTTTACATGCGGAAAAGGCATTTGACTGGGTTGAGTGGCCATATATTTTTTATACTTTAAAGCTGTTTGTCTTGGGTGAGGCCTTTATCAGACAGGTGAAGGTTTGTATAGTGACCTTCTTGTCGCAGTCCTCACCAATGGTGTGTGGTCAAGCAATTTCAATATTCTTAAGGCTGTTCCTTATCATCGTTGCTTTTCACATTGGTGATTGAACCACTGGTGGAGGCAATACTTAGGGATCCCAATATATCTGGTCTAGAAGTGGGGCCAAAATTGCATAAGATTGCATTGTATGCAGATGACGTTCTTGTCTTTTTATCAAACCCAGCAGTTTCTGGGTCTTATCTGGTTCAATGCATTAATTTGTTTGGCGGCTTTTCGGGTTACAGAATCAACTTTGCGAAATCAGAGGCCATGCTCATTGGTGGTCTCCCGAAAATGCCTGATCCTGAGAATGAATCTCAACTCCCCTTTAGACAGCCATATAAGGGCTTTCTTTACTTAGATATATTCAATACTCCCATCTTTGATCGGCTATTTAAAACCAATTTTGCTCATTTATTTGACAGAATCAAACAAGACCTTCAAAGATGGGAGGTGCTTCCAATCTCTTGGTTAGGTCGGATAGCCCTTATTAAAATGAACATTCTGCCCTGCCTGTTTTATCCTGTGTGAATGCTTCCTCTGCTTTTTACTAAGCAAATATTTAGAAGATTGAACAGCTGGTTTAGTTCCTTTATTTGGTAACACAAGCCACTCCTTATTAAATTGACTAAATCGCAGCTACCCCACAGGCTGGGAGGAGCAAACCTCTCAAATATCAAAAACTATCAATGAAGCTTGCTGCTGTCTGACATGAGTGATTGGGTCCGGAGGGACCCTCACTCACTTTGGCTGGACACTGGGGCTTCTCAGGCAAGATGCCCCCTTATTAGCCTGCTGTTATTGGACAAAGTGAGGACAGTTAAAGAATATTGCCATAGCCCAATTGTTATTAATACTGTCAGTGTGCGGAGGGCAATGTGTCAGAGTGAAGGCAATATTGCCAAAACATCACTTTTTACACCATTAGTTAGTATGCTGGGTTTTCAGCCAGGGTTGATGGACTCAGGGTTTAAACTATGGGCAGCTAGGGGTGTGTCTTGCCTGGCTGACTTATTCGAAGGGGATATACTGATGTCTTTTGACCAGTTGGCTCAGAAATACGAGTTGCCCAGTAAGGGACTTCTGCGTTTTTTTTCAAATTAGGAATTTCATACGAAAAGAGACCCACACTTCTGACTGATTCTTATAAATCTAACAGAAGAGGGTACAGGGTGCTGAGAACACATTTTCTGTCAGTAATGTCTATCACCTATTGGCAGAAGGTTCCTTGGATGAGTCCAAATGGCTTTGTAAGGTATGGGAGCGAGAACTGGTCATTGAGATCTCTTCTGAAGTATGGGAGGATATCTGGGAAAATGCAAGGAGGATCTTGATTTGCAACAGGACCCATGCCTTGCAACTGAAGATTCTCTACAAGGTCCACTTGGCTTCAGACTGTCTTTCAAAATTTAAACTGGGAGTATCTCCAATGTGTCCTAAATGCAAAATAAGTATGGGTACGTTCACCAATCGTTTCTGGTCCTGCCACAGCCTGCGGGTTTGCTGAAGTGCTGTGGTAGACAAAACAGAGAGGGTCCTGGGGACAGAAGTGGAGATGGGCCCGGTATCTCTTCTTCTTGCCCTGATTAAACCACTTCCGTTAGATGCGCACAGAAAAAGGCTTTTCAGTATCCTCACTTTTTGTGCAAGAAAGAACATTTTGTTAGGGTGGGTGTCTGAAAATCCCCTGGGGCTGGTGGGCTGGTGTAAGCTAGTCATGGAACACATCCCTTTAGGCTTTCTTATAAGTACGGTGCATCATTAAACTGAGAATTTTTTGAAGATATGGTGACCCTTTTTGGACTATTTGGGTACAGATTTATCTGCCATACCAATAAGGGCCTTTATATAGCCATAACAATTCTATTTAATAAATTTGGTGTCCAAAAAGAAGGAACTATGAACAGCTGAATAGGTTTAAATTTATATTCTTGATAGTTGAGGACTATTACTTTGCTTTGTTGAGCTTTATTATTATTATTATTATTATTACTGTCATGATTATTTTTAGTTAGTTATTAGATATTATTTATTTATTTAATCAGTGGCCTTTTTTCATATTTGGTGTAATATCCTAAGAAATTTTCTTCTCTCTTCAAGAAAAAAAAATTTAAAACAATTCATGTCACTCATCTAAAGCTGCTGCGGTGAATGAACAGGCTTTGGGAGACATTTCCAACTTAAGGGTCTCATTGTCAGAATGAAGCTACTCTTTTTCACTTTCTTGATACCATATACAGGCTGTGCCAGTTGTCCATATTACTTTCTATATCTGTTCTAAGTATTTATAGATTTTCCTGCTTTTGTTATCTCTTCCTCTCTCTTGCTCTCTCTTTCTCTTCAAGTGCTATGCCCTGAATTAGTATTGGCAATTTTGGACTTGTGTTTTTCCATGATTCCCTCTGGAAAACCCTTCCTCCTTCTCTCCCAATACTTCTCCACTGCCCATGGAACCTACCCATTGAATCACACACGTAGTAACACCTGCACATTTACTTTCTCCCTCCTCACTACCCAATGCCCCAGACACACCTTCCAGATGAAGCTCACAATGTGGTCTGCACTATACAGGGGAGATGAAACACCAGGCAATCGCTTTGCAGAATACCCGTATTGTCTGTTCATAGAAATGACCCTGTGCTTCCTTTTGCCTGCCATTTCAATATACCACTGTGTTCCCTGGCCAACATCTCTGTCTCAGACTTGAAGTGCTCTAACAAAGCTCAGTGCACCCTGGAAAACAGCACCTCATCTGCAGTTTGGGACCCTGCAGTCTTTAGAAATCAATGTCAAGTTCAATAAGTTTAGGGCCTGAGCACCTTCAACCAATCCCTGAACACCAGGCTTTATCATCATGTGGGCTATGACCACAACCAACACATTTTCAGCTACAAATGGTCCCCATTAGCAGCTAATGAATCTCCCAGGCTGACCTTGACTTATTTCTTTGTCTGCCCAACCGCTACTCCCTCTGTCTGGGCTCCACCTACCATTTACTCCTCCCCCAACCCCTGCCCCATCTTCAGTGTCTAAACCAGAAAGCTAACACTGCTTTCTTTCCACAGATGCTGCCAGACTTGTTGAGTTTCTCAAGCAATTTCTGTTTTGGTCCATGGTTAATCTTTGCAGGATACCATAATGTTTCCATGTTACTTTTTGCAGCTGGCTAACCAGAAGTCTCTCCCATTCTTGCTGCTTGCAAGCAAGTTAATGGTCAACCTAATGGGACGCATAACAAATGCATCAATCTTGGGAGTCAAGTCCTGGAGTCGGTCTTGAACTCAGAGCTTCTGCAATTGGTTATTTTTAATGATGGGTTGCTGGCTGTGAGATTTGACCTGATTTTCATGTGTCACAGAGCATTCAATATAGGTTTTTGTTTTCTTCAGGAATTACAACTGCTTAAATCTCCACAAGATGAGAAAAGTAATGGGAAAATTAAAACTATTTTACATTAGATTTTGCTGGAAAATTATGCAATATGGCTGCTAATACAAATTTGTTCGTGTTACTAAACAGTAGTTTGAGAAATCACTTAAGATCTTGGTTTGACGTTTGATGAATGAAATGGTCAGTATCCAATTTGGAACTGTCTTAGCCTGAGAAAGTAAATCATGTCAATTGCATATTAGGGCGTAAAGAAACTAAGATATGAACTCAGTTTTCTGTGCATCTTCCTTCCACATCAATTCACAAATGCCATTTATTTTGCTTTAGTTCTAGTCATGAGACACTTTTTGATTTTCTTTTTCTTGCAAGCTACATTATGCAGGCTTTGAAACCTAATCAGTCTGTGTCAGAAACACAGCAGTGTGCCTGTCTATGTGTATGAGGGAAAATTGTCTTCCACTAAGTGATGGCCTCTGCTAAGCAGATTCTTTTACCGCACATCAAAACTACCATTTAGAAAAGTGCATTTACTTTGCCTCGTGACATGAAAACTTAGCATTCACTGGGTTTTGCTGTACATTACAAGGAACAGTAAATATTTAATGAAAGTTAAGTCAGTGATAATTCAGTATTTGCTCAGTAGCCGTATGATCATAAATGTATGCAATGTAAACATTACATGGTTCCACATGGGTCATTAGGGATTCACAGATTTTTTTTTATTGACTATTTGAATATGTTACATTAGGAAGAATAAAAGACAGAACTTCCCCAGACACTATAGATATTTGTCTTTTGACCAAAGAAATGTAGAGAAAATAATGTTCTGAGTAAGGGTCACTGGACCTGAAATGTTAACTCTGACTTCTCTCCACAGATGCTTCCAAACCTGCTGACCTTTTCCAGCAATCTCTGTTTTTGTTAGAGAAAATAATAAATGCTGGAAGATTCATCAAACAGTGTTAGTATACAAGCTTTTTTTTTTATGATTCATTCAATCGAAAAAGACACACCAGTTAAACATGGACTTTTCCTGTGCCCAATGTTAATAATATACCTGCTGCTGCTTATTGGTTATTAAGGGTAGCTGGAAAAATACTTTAACAAAATGCAAATAAGAAGTGACTTTGAGTATGCTGTAACAGCATTCAGGATTTAAAGACCTTTGAAGACATACAATTCTGATCATAGGATAATTGCTATAAATTAGTATTTTGTATTTAGATAGAAAATCAAATAATAGTTAGCGAGTTTTGAGAAGATTTGTACCTCAGGCTGAGGTTCTGGATGTAGGTTTGCTCGCTGAACTGGAAGGTTTGTTTACAGACATTTCCTCACCATACTAGGTAACCTTCCAGCTCAGCGAGCAAACCTACATCCATTTAATAACAATGTTGGGCAACTTTGAGAGAATGTGCTCATAAATGTTAAGCCATCTATATAAAACTGATTGCAATAATGTGCATTGAAAACTACAATCAACTTCTTAAAAAGACAAATCTGTCTAATTAGTACCAATTATCATTGTGAATAATAATTTATTTAATATTCAAAGCACATGCAGCATAATGTAATCTTCAATTGTTTGATTACATTTGATGATCCACTCAGCCTAAAGCAAAACATGGCTCATCATCTTCAGTAAGTCAGTTGTTTATTTTATACAACACCAAGAAGACATTGAAGTCACATAAATATGTCATACTTTTGGGCAAAGTTGTAAAAACAGGATGCATTTCAAATGACAAGATGAAGGAGCACTGCTCTGAAAGCTAGTGCTTCAAAATAAACTGGTTGGACTATAACCTGGTGTTGTGTGATTTTTTAACTAAGAAAATACAGTTATTACTGAAAATAATACCTTTCATTAAAGCTTTTCATCTTGTGCTCATGTGGGATATAGGTAAATTAATGTTACTTCTGCAATTCTGCAATTATAATTACTGATATAAAAATAAGTGAACTCACATCAGTGTGTAATTGTTTCAGCCAAGAACTGAATCAACAAGAATGGAAACTACGTGGAGGAAATGCATAATTGGTTTTTTTGTATTAGCTAAAAATGTATGCAAGAAAGAAACGGGACTGTAAGACAATGGTAGATAATACAGGCACTATATAAAATGCTGCGAAAAGAGGCAGTTAAACTAGATATGCCTGTATAAACAGTAGGTATAAATATTTGTTTCCCACTTTTACAGAAACACAGGAACAAACCCCAATTAAAAGGGCTTAGTGATAAGATGCTGTGAGGGGCAGCACAGATGGAAGGAGTAGATAATGGTAAGGCAAGGATATGGCCACAGTAGGATGAGGTCAAATGGCCTTGTGAGAAAGGAATAAGCATTTTTGTCACAGATGAGGCCGGATAAGACAAGAGATTAACAGAAGTAATGTGAACGGGGGGAATACAATGAAATAAGAAAAAAGTGTAGGAACCGAATTATATAAATATTGAGTATTTGTTGAATTCAGTGTGTTTTGTGCCTGCCTTGTGGACATCACACCCACTTGCAAGTGTTAAATAAATGACACTACTGATTCAGACCTTGTCTCGGACTGAAATTATTGAAGTGAGTAAGCTTTGCTTCTCACAGCTCATAAAGACAATTTCTAAGCAATGTCAAAGGGAAACAAATTTGATAAAAAATGAAAGAACTGCTGAGGCTGTAAATCAGAGACAAAAAGGGAAATTGCTGGAAAAACTCAACAGGTCTGGCAGATGTGTGGAGAGATTTCAAAGTTTACGTTTTGGGTTGAGTGACCCTTCCTCAGAACTGATGGTAGCTAGAAAAATGTCGGTTTACATGCAGAAGATAGGGTGGGGGGAGAAGGTAAGAAGTTAACAATAGTTAAGAAGTTGATAGAGCCCAAAGGGAGAGAAGAACAGAGGAGTGGATCAGGATCTGGCTATTAATAGGGTGAATAGCTGTTAATGGGAACTGTTATTGGCTAATGTTGGGTGATTGTGAAAGTAAAAACTAGAAGAACTGCAAATGCTGTAAATCAGAAACAAAAGCAGGAATTGCTGGAACACCTCAGCAGGTCTGGCAGCATCTATGAAGGAAAATCAGAGTGAATATTTTGGGTCCAGTGACCCCTCCTCAGAATTGTGTACAATAATTTATTTAATATTTAAAGCACTTGTAGCATACCTTAAAGTTCAGTTGTTTGATTACATTTGTTAACCCACACAAGGACTAAAACAAAACGTGGCTCACCATTCCCAGTCGGCTCTGAGGAACGGTCACTGCACCTGCAACATTAACCTTGATTTCTCTTCAGAGATGCTGCCAGAGCTGCTGAGCTCTTCCAGCAGTTTATTTTTTTGTACCTGATAACAAGGCCACGTTGTGACACTTGAGGTAAGGACATGGGACGTCTCCAACCCTAAACTTATTGAACTTGATATTGAGTCCTGAAGGTTGCAGGGTTGCCAGGCAGGAAATGAGGTGCTGAACAAACAAAATTTGTGCTGCATGAGAAGAGACTGCTGACTGACTACCAAAATGTTTGAGAACATGGATGTTTTTAGAACTAATGAAACTCATTCTTGAGTAAGGATGCATACTTTGCTCTCAACATCATACAATTCTGAAGTAATGCAGGTTCATAATAAACTATCCATGGCAGATCCAGGAAATACAACTAATAGAAGACTTCATAAGCTTTTCAAGGTTAATGGTTAACCCTAAGAAGAACCTTCAACAATTGGAAATTACTTACATTGGAGTCCAAGATTTATTTCACACCACTAGCAGGGCAGACGGTATAGATTTCACAGGGCTGCAGGATATATTTTACATTTCTGATACTACAGAAGAAGCCTCAAGAGGACAACTATCAGGAAGACCTGAGGTAAAAATGAAATAATGCTGCTAAACTCAAGCAATACAGTCCACCTGAGATCATTGATGAATTTTTAATCAAACCAGTCCATCAACGGAATGGTGGCAATACAGAACAGTCAGTCAATGCCTCTAAAACATTAGTGCAGGTGAAGTCGAAAACAACACACAACTTAATGGAAGATACCAAAAATATCTTGAGAGAGATCAGTCACCTTGGCATGAAAGATGAACCTAATTCTTTCATCAGTACAATTGTTTTCCATGAAAGGTATTGATGAAATCATAGGTCCTCCAGACAAGGTAATGGGTGACTAACAAATATATTAATAGTCAGTCACCTCCCCAGTGAAAGATATTTGTGAGACAAAGGATTCTTCAGAGCAGAAATAAAAGACTGATCAACATTGAGGTAATAGTCTTCAAGCCATCAGCTTACTGATCCTCTGAGTCTGAAATGAACATGTTCTGGAAGAATTGCCAACTCACATGTTCATTTAAATTTGTGAGGTCATTGAGGGAGAATGAGTTGTGGGTATTATAGATTTTTCTAGCACTGTATAATAGGTTATCCTGAGGGATAAAGAGCTTGGAGGGATATAATGTTGTATAAGTTAATAGATATGAAAGAATTAATCTGAACTAAACTGAAGCTCTCCACTCTGATGTATAAAACAGCTGCTGGGAGAGTATCTTTGAATGCAGTTCAGGCTATTTTAGCATCTGGCCCAATCTACTTCAGAGATACGTTTTAATTATCACTTATTAGTAATGTGATATGCCCATAAGTTAATGTCATTTGCATATTATTACAGTGATGCAATAAACTGCATCCAATTATCTTCTACTGATCCTTAATCATGGTTCCTCCTTCACCAATGACTATTAGAACCCCCCCAAACTAACAATGGAAGAAAAGTTGGTGGCAGCACTCTACCCCAACTACAATTGGCAGGCCTTCTCATCATATTATAGATAAATACATTCAGGAAAAGATTGTGATTATAAAATTAGTATCCATTTATCTTCTATGATTTCAAGGGACTTTTTTTCCTCACATTTGCCTTTTCCCAGCATGAACACTTGAAATAACGCTGGTCTGTAATCCTTTCTATCCACTGGACAAAAGCTCTGGACAATAGGAAGAATGGATTCACTGTTGTTTTGCATTGACAGTAGCAGAGTTCTCTTAATATACTGCAGTTAAGTAACTGTGCAGCTCTGGAATATTTCGGCTGGTACAGAGTTTAATACTAACCCAAAATTCTACCTACATGAGGCTGAAAGGCAACTTTTCCCTTTATTGGCAAAGATGTTTCTGTCCATCTGACTAGAATATGCTTTAGTAAAACTCTTATCAGAGGCCTTGACCATTTCATATGACCAGGGTATCTCTTCCTATTGGCCTTATAAATATGTTTCTAATATTTAGGTCATTGTCAGATAATAGAGATCAATAACACTCATCCACATATCATCTCAATAAAATAAAACTTCACATATCTTTTGTTTGTGAATTTCAAGTTTGGGCTTGCAAGACTCTGATAGTATTATGAATCAAGAATTTCTAATTAATTGGCGAAATGGAGCCACTGTTCCAACAATCCTTTTTGCTGGCAAGAAATAAAAGTCAGCTTATCCCTCAACTCCATTTAGTGTTACTGGAAAACGTCCATTTCAGACACGTGCTTTAGCAGTTCAGATAGTTCATAAACGCAGTGTGCGATTATGGAAATGTGGTGCCAAAGAAGTTGACTGCTTTGACCTGGATGGTGGTGACCTTCATAATTGTTGTGAGAGTTGCACCCATTCAGACAAGATGAACTGTTTTCCATCCCACTCCTGTGCCTTGCAGATTCTTGCAAGGCTTACAAGAATCTGGAAGAAAGTTACTCTCATGGAATATTCAGCTCATGACCTCCCCTTTTAATCGCAGTATTTATACTGCTTGTTTCAACAGTAAACCCCACTGTGTTGATGTTATGGAATGTGATGATGGTACTGACATTGAATATCAAGAGAAATGGTTAGATTTTTCTAATATTGTTTTGCTCAATTAAATTCTTCTGTAACATTTGAAGGCTATATATCCGAATCAGTCTGTACAATTTATTTTCGCTCATATC
The DNA here is from genome assembly GCF_020745735.1 of Hemiscyllium ocellatum. Classification (NCBI taxonomy): domain Eukaryota; kingdom Metazoa; phylum Chordata; class Chondrichthyes; order Orectolobiformes; family Hemiscylliidae; genus Hemiscyllium; species Hemiscyllium ocellatum. Next base: position 42,250,632 of record NC_083412.1, on the reverse strand, counting down.
TGATCAATTTACTTCACCTTGCTTATACTAAGAAAACTCAACGTCATGAGCATTTCCTTCACTGCATCCATAGGGAATGAAAGGTTCATGGTCAGGTTCCCAACTTATCTGCCATAGTGCTCTTTTCCCACTCTCTGAATTGCTGGAAGGTTGAGTATACTGTTGTGGGGTAACAAGTATTTGAGAATACACAAAGACATTGAACTGCTTTTTATACATATTGCTGCCACTCAAAGCTACATGGATTCTGGCTTCAATGTTTGTGAAGATTAATGGTTTTCCGAAAAGAACAATGGACAAACTCTGTTACAAAGTCCACTTCCAATGTTTGGAGCTGGGGAATCATCTGAAAACCCCTAGGAATCCTCTAACTCTGTCTTTACTGTACAGACTAATACTGCTGCTTGCCCTATTTTTGTCCCTTTCATAGGATCTATTTTAGTTGGAGCTTCTCTGATTATTGTGATGCTGTGCTTCTGGTGGTCTTACATTACATCATTTAGCTCTGCCCATATATATCCTGTCGAGAAACAGCATAATGAATCCATTCTGGTCAATTACTGTCCAACAGATAACTCTTGATCATTAGCAAACTGATGGAAAATGTCTTTGCCATTATTAATTAGTATTTACCTAAGTACTTACTCATCAATACATGGGTCCTGTCAAGGCCAATCAGCTCCTGACCTCATTACGGCCTTGGTTGAAGCTTTCTCAAAAGAGCTGAATCCTGGAGGTGAGATAAGAGTGTCTGCTCAGGGCATCACAGTAATATTTGACCTAGTATAGCATCAAAAAGCTAAGAATCCAATTAAACTCAGTAGGAGTTAGGAGGAAAAATCTCAAAAGTAATTTCTAGCACGAAGAAAGTTGTTTGAGGAAACTCATCTCAGGCCCAGGACTCCACCACAGGAGTTCCTTAGTGTTATAACTTGCCTTACAGTACCTGACAAGCCCATGACCTCTACCAACTGATGAAGAGAATATTGGACACTTTGGGACACCAAGCCTGTAAGTTCGTCTCCAAGTCATGCACCATGCTGTCTTGGAATTACTTAACCATTCTTTCACTGCTGAGATCCTTCCATGTCCATCCCTGACTGCACTGTGAATGTACCTAAACAACAAGGACTGCAGTAATTCAATGTGGTGGCTCACTAAAGATCAATTTCTCAAGAACAACTAATGATGGGCAATAAGTGCTGGTCTTGTCAATGGTGCTCACACGAAACAAACAAATTGAAGATTTCTTCCTAGCAGCCTGGGCATTTCAAATTCAAAGAACAAAGAGAAGTGCAGTACAATAACTGCTCCTTCCACCTTCCAAGCATGTGCCGATCATCATGCCCTAACTAAACTAAAAAACACCTGGCCTTATTCAGTCCATACCCCTGTATTCCCTCCCTTTTCATGTAGCCACCGAGATGCCTCTTAAATGTCACCAATGTGCCAGCTTCCACCCTCTTTACTGGCAGCGTTTCCAGGCTCCTACCACTCCTTGCATGAAAAGCTTCCCTCGCTCATCTCCTTTAAACTCTTCCCCTCTTACCTGGAACCTGTACCCCCTTGTAATTGAATCACAAATCCTGGAAAAAGACCTCTGATTATCAATTCTATCCACTCTTATCATAATTTTGTAGACCTCTATCAGGTCCTCTCTCAACCGCTGTCTTTCCAGTGAAAGCAATCCTCGTCTTTTTAACCTTTTCTCATAGCCGGTGCCCATCCTGGTGAAACTTCTCTGCACTCTCTCCAACGTTTCCATGTCCTTCTGGTGGTGTGGTGACCAAAACTGCACACAATACTCCAAATGTGGCCTAACCAGGGCTTTATATAGCTGCAAGTAAAAAGTGAGGTCTGCAGATGCTGGAGATCAGAGCTGAAAATGTGTTGCTGGTTAAAGCGCAGCAGGTCAGGCAGCATCCAAGGAACAGGAAATTTGACATTTTTGTGCCCAAAACGTCGAATTTCCTGTTCCTTGGATGCTGCCTGACCTGCTGCGCTTTAACCAGCAACACATTTTCAGCTCTTTATATAGCTGCAATATGGTTTGGCAACTCTTGAACTCCATGCCCTGGCTGATGAAAGCAAGCATGCCATATGCATTCTTAATCACCTTGGCCACCTGTATTGCCACTTTTTGGGAACTGTGGACCTGCTCACCCAGATCAGTCTGTCTGTTAATGTTCCTAAGGGTTCTGCCATTTACAGTGTAGTTCACAACAAAACCTGATCCTCCAAATTTAGCATTTATTGGGAAGTTAGTTAAGTGTCTACAAGTAACTACATTGCTGCAACCTTGTTGTCATATTTAGAGCATATTGAACAAGGTCAGCAGAGTTCTTTTCCTTTAAGACATTAGTTAACTGCATAGATTTTATAGGCGAAAGTGAGGACTGCAGGTGCTGGAGTGTAGAGTTCAGAGTGTGGTGCTGGAAAAGCATAGCACGCCAGGCAGTATCTGAGGAGCAGGAGAATCAACATTTAGGGCAAAAGCCCTTCATCAGGAATGAGGCATAGATGTTATTACAATCCAAATATGACTGATGCTAGCTTTCTATTCCACATTTATTTAATGAATTGAATTTATATTCTCAGTTGCCAACGTTGGCTTTAAATACATTTCTGCAAGCAATAGTAAGAAAACTACTCTGCCACTGTGCATTTCTATTCTCAGGATGGATATTAATTTCTTTTGTTGGTATATCATACACTCATTGTTTCTTTCATTATAATTGATTTCCTTCAGTGCAATTCACTCGTCTTGTCACCTGATGATTGAATGTACTGATTATTTTCAGCAGTTTTACACTTTTGATATCAACAGTGAAATTACAGCTCAGACATCAGACATCCATAGCTGAGTGTTCTCAATGACCTTTTCATTCATGTTGTTAACTCATCTTGATCCAACGTTACCCATTTATAATGACAAAAGACAAAAAGACGAGGAACAACTATGTGTTATACAAAATAACTGATGCACAAGGAAAATATGGATATATTTCAGTGTCCTTCATTTGTTCTTGACTTAAGTATCCTGTAATAGTTGTGTCATTTCACACACACATTGTCCCAAAGGCAACCAGCAAATTCACTAGTGACCATCAATTACATCATAGTAAACTAATGAACTGAGTAATTATTGTACCCCTAGGGTAATACATCAATACATGAAGTTCAATTGATGCACACAATATGACAGATGCTTTTCTTCAAACCACAGTCAGTTGTCTGTGACAAAAAAAAACAGGTGACTAAGTCATTACTACATCTGATTGCTTCAGCAAAAAAGGTATGTATCTGAATGAAATTACATTTCAGAACAGGATTGTAATTGCCCACTCTTTTAAGCAGGTGCTTCAATTACCAGCCTGTGTGGATATACTTTTCGTGTGTTCAGTGTGAAATATATTTGAAAAGACTTAATTCAATCACTAGAATGAGTTTTAATTGACTCCCTAATTTCATACTTCTTTCATACATTCCTGCATTCTGATATCTGAGGGTGGCCAGAGAACTTTCACTGAGGGGAAGGACCTCCTAGACATCTAATAAAACAATTCCTAAAAAGATCTGTTTTGTGGAATTTACCTAAATTGTTAGAAAATGTTGAACCTGTCAAATATTCTCATTTATTTATTCACAGGTAGGTGGGTATTACTAACTAGACTTATTGCCTAACCCTATTTGTTCTTGACAAGTTGGTGTAGTCCATGTGGTTTTAGGTAGACCCACAGTGCAGTTAGAAATGGAGGTTGGGATATTCTCCTCCCCAACAAATGACTGGGAAAGTGGGAGAAAGGGAATGTGATTGGGCAAGTTGATGACATCCTGTCATCACTGTAAATAAGTTTTGGGTGGGAAGGTCCATGGGCAATCTTCCTGAAGTGACACCAATTAAGGCCTTTAAATGGTCAATTAACCAACCCCTCTGACAAAAGGTCTCTTTTTGTTGTATAGCCAGTATCCTGAGTGATCTACAGGATATTACAGATCACAGAGGCTGTCAGCCTCTGATTGGTCAGCAACGTCAGGCGAGGTGGGACATCTCTGAGTTCCAAGTCAATTTGGCACGTGGCTCAGAGGGTTATGTGTGGGTGGTGGTGTTCCATACATCTGCTGCCCTTGTCTTTTGAGTGGGAGAGGTTGCAGGTGCGAAGGCATTGTCAAAATAACTTTGGTGAGTTGTTGCAGAGCAACCTCATCTTAAAATGAACCACATAGCTGCCACTTTGAATTGATGGTCGAGGAAGTGAATTTTTAAGATGTTTCCTGGAATATAAATCAAGCAGTCTGGTTTGTTTGGGACTTTTGCTGAGTTTCTTGAGATCTGTGGGAGCTATATTTTCCATGCGACTGAGAGTATTCCACCACACCCCTGACTTTTGCTGTAGGTGGTGGACAGGCTTTGAAGAGATGGTAGGTGAGTTACTCACCACAGAATTCCCAACATTTGATTTGCTTTTGTAGCCACTGTGGCTGGTCTAAATCAGTTTCTGGTTAATAGCCATGTTTAGGATGTTAAATGTGAAGCCAACTTGAGGAGCAGCAACATTTTTAGAGTTGCACTTCCTGGATTTCCCGCTCCAGTGTTTCAGTGCTAGTGCTGATCTGTGCAAGGAGCACATTGCAATTGTGAGACCCCCAGGAAATGCCTCCTGCCATTCCGAGATGTAACAACTATGCCAAAGTCCCCAGCACCTCAGGCACAGAGATATTTATCAGTTATTCGGCTTTATTTAATGATATAGACTTCGATAGGGAGAGAAAGATGTTGTAGCAGTGTAGACAGGAATTGCATGTTGGGTCAATACAGAAGTCCTTGTGCAAATACCTCTAACAGCAGGAATTACCTGGTATGTTGTAATTTCTGTTGGGTGATTACCTGGTTTGTGGAATTCTCTGGGAAAGTCCCCAGGTCAGATCAGAGATACAGTTACTTTTGACAAACTAATCTCAAGAAATGTTCATGGAATCAATAGCTATTTTAACTCCTGCATAACTTTTTAACTGACTCCATTATGCAACCCTAACTGACTCCTGACGGTCCAAGGACATCTGATCCATCCCTCACTTCAACTTAGCACTTAACCTCTCACCTACCTGGCACCTATATCACACAACTCACACTCTATTGCCTGTTTCTAACCCATGTATCACCCTACATGCTCACCCACTTACCATCAGTTACTTCCTTATTCATTTGGAACTCTACTCCCCCATGCACCTGGCACAATACAGCCCAATGACAAAAACAGAAATTGCTGAAGAAACTCAACAGGTCTGCCAACATCTTTGGAGAGAGAAAAACAGTGTTGACATTTTGAATCCAGTATGATTCTTCTTCATAATTCTAAAAAAGAGTCATGTTGGATTTGAAGCATCAAATGTTTCTGTCCACAAACGCCAGACCTGCTATGTTTCTCCAGCACTCTCTGTTTTTAGTTTAGATCCTGAGTTTCTGTTGTTCTTTATGTTTCTACCACCCTAGCCACCTGAACCTTACTACATGATCACTGGATCCTATGACCCCATTTACCTGTGGCCCTCTCACCCCATTTTTCTTGCACACTTACCTTCTAACAGTAGCTGCCAAAGTGGTTTGAAGGCACTTAACCTGTTGTGTTTTGTTTCACAGCTAGTATACAATATACATTTCATTGACAAGCTCATGATATCATCACTGTATCATGACATGTGACCTGATGATATAAAGGTCTCAGTCTCCACCTTACTGGGGTCACTTGCAGTATGACATGCTGAGAGAAGCATACTATAGTTCATGACCTAGTTGGTCAGGGCCACATGGTGCCTGTGCTTGTAAAATACAGAGATACCAGGAGCTGTATAAATGTCCACTAAACAGGTCAGTATTACATTACCCATGCCTAGTTCTTATGTTCTGGGAGCTAATGTAAGTATCACATTATCAGGTTCAAATAATCTGCTGATAGTAAAAATCCCTTTACTCTGTCACATCATGCTGGCAATACAGCAGTAAGTGCTTTTAAAAATTCAAAGATCTTAATTATGGACCCTCGGAAACCCGAACAGAAGATCAGTTGGACAACAGCCCTGAATTTAAAACTTTTCAGTAAACTAACCGCAGCAAGTTTATATGAGTACAGTTGTGCAAACTGAAAGCCAGAATTTATGTCCTTTTTTTCTACTTCAAGGTCAAGTCCTCTTAAGGCCTGTATTGCTTTTACAAAAAAAGCCCAAAATTTCAGCCTGTTTTCCCATTAAAAAGTAAAAAATAGTACCAGTGGGTTTCTTACGGACTTGAATTTACAATTGACAAACAAAGAATGCTCTGTTTTTAAATACAGAGTTCCTCTGTTCAAACATAAGTTGTATTTTAAGCATTACAAAATGATTTTCTGGACTGAAGACAGGTAAGTTGATCCTGGCATTTTGTTTCCTATTTTGGTGCTAAAATCTGTCGGCTGTCATCACTCCTTATCTGGCACGATGTTCATCCAGTAGCTGAAACCTCTACTACCAGCAATTTTTAATTAAAAACACAACTTCAAGACATTAACACCAATTAATTCCAAGACCTGAAAAACAGAGGAAAACAGAAAGAAAAGTATCAAAAGTAAAAGAATAGGACAGCAAACCAAGTGAACAAAAGGAATGAACAAGTTTTGCATTCTATGTCAAAAAAAAGAACTTCTACAAAAAAAACAAATATTTAATTATGGATTGGGCAGCAAGTGACATCTTCACTGAATTCCGACTACTTAAGCAACACATGCTAATTTACTTCTCTATTCAAGCAATAAATGATCCCGATAGGTTGCCATTCATAGAATTATACATCTGAAATTTCTGAGGACGATTACAAAAAAGAACTAGAAAAGCCTTGGAAATTACTTGAGGGTCAGCTCAATATAGGAATTAAATTTCTAACTCACATACTCCAACTAATCAGAAAACAAAGGACTGTGGATGCTGGAAATCTGAAACGAAACAGAAATTGCTGGAGAAACTTAGCAGGTCAGGTGGCTTTAGATTAGATTAGACTTAGATTAGACTTACAGTGTGGAAACAGGCCCTTCGGCCCAACAAGTCCACACCGACCCGCCGAAGCGAAACCCACCCATACCCCTACATTTACCCCTTACCTAACACTACGGGCAATTTAGCATGGCCAATTCACCTGACCCGCACATCTTTGGACTGTGGGAGGAAACCGGAGCACCCGGAGGAAACCCACGCAGACACGGGGAGAACGTGCAAACTCCACACAGTCAGTCACCTGAGTCAGGAAATGAACCCGGGTCTCAGGCGCTGTGAGGCAGCAGTGCTAACCACTGTGCCACCGTGCCGCCCACAGCGGAGGGCTCTTCTGTGGAGAGAAGCAGGGTCAGCATTTTGGGTCATGTATCCCTCTTCAGAACTAGTATTTTTGAACTCCAACTAATGTCATATTGACAAAAAAAAACTAAGGGCTGATTTTTTTTTGGATTAAATGTCAAGTTAATCAGGTTTCATGGAAGGTTTCTTGTGAGGCCTAGTGGAAGTTCTCACTGTATCTTACCATATTCATTTCATTAAAAACCTAGCCTTTTGTATGGCATGTCTTACCTGATTATAGCCTCATTCTACCACGTGCTGTTCCCTGAAGAACTCCCCACTCATTGGATATCAGCCAAAAGACAGGCATCCCTGGTGATCATGCCACCTTTAAAATGCTGCTGTGCACATGGATGAGCACTGGCATTCTGAAGATGTTCTTTTTGTCAAAGGACAATCTTTCTGAAGATATCTGAGAAGGGGAAAATGGCACTGTGATTCCCCAACAGTGATTTGGTGGTCCTGGTAAGTGGGGTGGTGCAGAAGAGGGCGTCTTTTTTTCCCAGAGGACTGGCACAAGAGACAGTGCCTCTAGATCCTGGCTGACAGGTCCAAGTCATCATCCAGGTTACTGCCATCTCCAGGATATAGAGAAATGCTCTTCTATGCAGCAAGGATGTCAATGATCTCTCTGTCCCACCAGTGTGCATGGCACACTCTTCTCTCTTCTACCTCACACACCCTTTATCTTTGTTCCCACACCCACTTCCCACAAAAGCTCATGCTCTGCCACTTTCAGTGTTCCCTGCAACATCTTTTCTCACGTGCCTTTACTCGCCTCAGTGCTGCCTACTCACTTACCCAGGACACATCACCAACTATTGATACCTGCATCAGCACTTTGGCTGTGCCATGCCTTTGCAACTCTCTCAGTCCCTTCCTTTTCCTCATTGCAGGAGAAAGAAGCTTATAATAGGACGAAAAGGACAAGAAATGGCTCATGCTGCCAGAAGGCATCTCTTCAATCTCTGAAGAAGAGATTTCCAAGGCCTCAGAGGAAGCACTGGCAAGGCAGCCTTGTGTATGCCAGGCCAGCTCAGATACTGACACCTCAGTGGAAACATCAGATGGAGAATGTTTGGGACTTACACTGGTGAGCACATCACTGTGACAGCTCCATAGCTGGCTGAGAAAGAAATACTCCAGGCTGCTGGTGCTTAGAGAACATATGGAGACCAGGCACTTGCTCACCAACAACTCCCTACATGTGAGATAATACAAATAAAAATTACAGGTATCTCCTCAAATTTTGCCTCTGAGCCTTTGATCATAAATTGTGTATAAAGGATTGAGAAGGACTGTTGGCAGCTAACATAAATTTTAAAAGTCTAAGTGACAAGAAATATAACAAGTTTGAAGAAAAGTTTCTGTTGCATATATATAGTTTTCTATTTTTTGCCTTTTGTTATTTATTAATTATATATGACTAAAACTATTTCTCTGCTGTGATTGACACTGCTATAGTTCGGGTCAGCATTCAAGCTGACTGGTGTATATTTGTACTAGACTTTTTGTTAACAGCTGGTAATAGATTTATTTCAGATGTGCGTACAGTGTTGATGATCCCAACAATAACTGTTCACCTTGAAAACCTAAATTCACAGATCAGTTTGCCTGTGTCACATCATATGGGCCACCAGAGACAAAACTAAAATGAATAAAAGTGCATGACTTTGCTAAGTACAACATTTATGTGTGTCATGTGTTATGGGTAGATGTGAATTAAAGCCGAGTAAGTGCAAGAGGAAACAAATACCAATATTCTGTCACTCTAGATTACACTGTCAAGAAAAGTCACCAGGAGCAGCAAAGTGTATTGCTTGCTCGGGTGTGTACTGTTGTGTTTTGTGGAAGCATCATGTGCATGCATTCTGGTGTGGGTGTTAGTGGATATAAAATGTTGGCAAAAATTCCTTGCATGAGGCCGTGGATGTGGGACTCCAAGTGGCAGCAATTAAGATAAGGACCAGGCTCACCACTATGATTACAAGAGCAGGTTAAAGCCTGGATAACTTGTGGTAAGCGACTCACCTCGTCATTGTCCAGGAGTATGATGGAATGCTGTCCATTTGCTCCAACACTCAAGAAACTGGACACCATCCAGGACAAAGCAGCTCACTTGTTCTATATCCCTTCCACCATCTCCATTAATCACTCCCTCCACCATAATCATATCAAGGCTGCAAAATGTACAATTTACAAGATACTCTGCAGTCAAGGATTCCTTGATAAAGTCTCTTAAACATATGATCCTAGCCACCTAAACAGACAAGGGCAGCAGATGCATGGGAACACTAGCCCTTGTAACTTTCCCTCCAAATCCCTGGCTTGGAATTATATGAAACAATATTGAACATTGATTGTAGCTGGCATAGAATGAAAGGGAGTTTTGTAAGTGTAGCTATTTGGTGAAGTGGGTGAAGGAAGTGTTTTCCTCTCCTGGTTTTATTATAATGCACCAGCTCAGCTTCTGGGAGCCAGTGCATGTTCATTTTGACAAGCAGAGGGAAAAATGAGAGTCACCAGGACCAATCTGGTAAGCTGATCAGCTAGTAAGTGCCTGCACATAACTTTCAGTTGTATGTGGTATCAGCATTCATTGGATGCAATAAAATTGTAGGCACTAGGTTATTTATGTGACTGGTTAAAGTAATTTCATCAAATTTAATAATTAGTGGACAGACAATTGGGACACAGATGCAAAATATGGGAGTTTCCAATCCCAAAATCGACTCAGGGCAAACAAATGTGGAGAAAGTGTCCAAAATTACAGGAACTCCAACTCAGAGTAATGGAATTGATGGCTGGGTTCAAGACATGGTGATACATCAAGGAGAGGGAGAGATTCTTGGACACTTTGCCCTCAAAAGCAGTAACTCGCCATACGATAATGAGAAAGGGACAGAGAGAATAAACAAATACACAGTCAGTCAGCACTATATGGGACAATGATAACAAAAATGCAAAATAATTGGCTATGTACTTGGAAATGCATATCATTCATAGCAAGTAAATAAATTCAGAACACATGTTTCTGATAACCATTATGGAAAGACGGCTGCAGGATGACAAGAATTGGGTTCTTCATATTGACATCCAAGAAGAATAAATGGCTAGGTAGAGGTGAGGGAGTTGCATTGTGAATTATGGGTGACACTGCTGTAACAGTTAGAGATAACCTTGTTTCAGGAGATCAGAATGTGGAATTGTTTTGGATGGGATCAAGGAATAGTAGGGGAAAGAGGTCACCAGTGGGAGTGGTTTACAGGCCTCCTAAGAGTGATTGCAATGTAGGATGAAGTATACAAGAAGAAACTTTAGGTACTTGTGATAATGGGATAAAGATAATGATGAGTGATTTTAATCTATGCATAAGATAGTAAAATCAGATTGGCAATGATAGCCAGCATGAAATGTTCGTAGAATGCTTATTTTGACTCATCCATAGACTCATTTAATTTAGACTTGGCATTGTGTAATGCAATAGAATTAATTAATGATCTCATAGTAAAGGCGCCCCTAGGTAGCAGCAACTACGATATGATTGCTTTCTACATTCAATTTGTGCCTCAGAATAGCATTTTAAACTTAAATAAAGACAACTGTGTAGGTATGAAAGCTTCATTCGCTGAAGTGAACTGGGTTGCTAGGCTAGGGCATAGGTCAATAGAGAAGCAGTGGCAGATAGTTAAAAGCACATTACAGAATACTCAGAAAATGTAGACACCCACTTTGAAGAAAAATTCTAAGGGGAAGATCCACCATCAGAAATTAAATAAAGTCAAGGAAAGCATTGGCCTTAAGGAAAAAATATGTAACTGTTCAAAGATGAGCGGCAGATCAGATGATTGGACAGAATATAATGAATATCAGAGAATTATTAAAATATTAACCAGGAGAAAGAAATTAACATCTAAGAAGAAACTAACTAGAAAAGTAAAAAAACTAACTAGAACTTTTACAAATAGAATTTTAAAAAGGATAAGAGAAAATAGAAAAGAGAGAATAAGAAATTAATAGTAGATATTAATGAAATGACACATGCAATTAACAAATTTTTTGCTTCTGTCTTCACTTTGAAGACACCAAAAAATCCCAGTAATAATTGATAATCAGGAGCTGGATGGGAGAGAAGAATTTGGTAAAATTATCATGATTGGGGAAATGATGGACTGTGAGCTGACAATTCCTCGAGTCCTAATGGACCTCATCCTACGATCTTAGAAAGTGGAAGTTAATGATATAGTTGATGCGTGGATGTTAACTTTCCAAGGTTTCCTAGATTCTGGAATGGTTCCATTCAATTTAAAAGTAGCAAATGTAACCCTTCTCTTCAAGAAGGGAGCAAATTAAAAAACAGAAAATACAAGCAGTTAGCTTGACACTTATCCAGGAAAGATGTTCAAGTTGGTTATTAAGGAGGTTATAGATTATTTGGAAAAACACCAGGTTTCCCCTCAAGCCTCAAATGGCAACTTCTGAATATTTTCCTTGAGTGGCAACTGCTTTATTTCCATGCAGTTGTATGTCATTAAAGTCCAAACTTGCCCTATTTACATTCCACTTCCACTTCTCCATCAAGAAACTAGTTGGTACACATTTCTGGCAGGTAAAACAGAGTGGGCACCTGGTGACTACTTACGAAGTTCCTTCCATGGACATCATGCATCTGCTTCTTCTGCACAATGTCCCTGCATGCTTCACTCCCAACATCCTCCTGAAACCTTGATTTGGATAAGCATCGTCAGAAGACCAGACTCACCACATCATCACGACTGCTATCAGATCAACTCAATCACTACTCAAAGCCATTAGCACTTTATCTTTGAGATGATAGCATTTTTGATTTTTATGCTTCTGCATTACCGGTAGGTCAGCCAGGGTGATGGGAAAACATTAATCTGGGGATTGGTGTTATTAGTCGAGGTTGCCCTGCTAGTCAACCTGGGGATGGGCTATGGTCAGTCATGGGGGGTGGCCTGTAGTACTCAGGGGCCTTACTATGGGGAAAGTACATGGAGTCCTAGAAAGGGGGATTTACCAGGATGGCTGCACAATTTCATGGTAAGGAATTTGATACTGATTGTGAACTATTTTTCTGTAACTGTGCGATCCTGCTCTATGCAGACAATCAGGGGGAATTGTTTATAACTGAAGCTGAGCACATTGGAATTAGAAAAACATTACAGAGGCGAGACACAGAGAAACACAGAAGGGTGTATTGTTACTTTCTGCAGCAGAAAGTGCCTATTTTCTCCAGTTTTAAAAAAAAGTTAATCCTGAAGAAAACCTTTCCTGCAACCTTTCTGGTTGCTGTGAGCTGTGACTATCGAATTTATAAATCAGAGGCATTTTCCAAGTGAGTCAGTCACTCTGTAGTTTTTGTAAACCAGATGAATCTTCTATAGAAAGCCAACTGAATACCAAGGATTTGGTGAGCTGAAGTCTCAACATTGGAATCAAGAAGCAGAGACCCCTGAACTGAGATTTCAACTTTTCTTTACTTCTGCCCATAATCTATTTTGTGTGAGTTTTGGTTAATATTGTTATATACCAAAGGTTTATGCCTGTTTATTTGTAGCTACAATCTAATTACCTCAAATAAATACTAACATTTGTTTCATGCAGAAACCTGATTAGTGCTATCAGCTTTAGTCTGAAAGTCAGGTAAATTAAGATGTTGTTCTTACCTTAAAAAACTAAAAGTTGGTATGACTCCAGGAATAGTAGGAATTGATTTATGGTCTTCTACCACAGTGTGTTGTAATATTAGCTTCCCAAAATTTTCTATCTGGTAGACACCAACAGCCCAGTATTAGCTGCACTACCATAATGCATAAATCGCTGTACAGTCACAATTCATGAGATTCAAACTGAACCCAGTGTGATAGAAGATCATGTGTATCTCAATTGATGTCGAACAACTGTGCCTAGACTGGTTCAATGCTATTAGCTATTTTAAGAATGATGCTATATTGCATCTTAACAATAATGCAAAGTGTTTTGTTGATCAGGAGAAGTTTTGACTAGAATTGAATGAGATGGGGTGAATGATTTTTTTTTAGATTAGACTTACAGTGTGGAAACAGGCCCTTCGGCCCAACAAGTCCACACCGACCCGCCGAAGCGAAACCCACCCATACCCCTACATTACCCCTTACCTAACACTACGGGCAATTTAGCATGGCCAATTCACCTAACCCGCACATCTTTGGACTGTGGGAGGAAACCGGAGCACCCGGAGGAAACCCACGCAGACACGGGGAGAACATGCAAACTCCACACAGTCAGTCGCCTGAGTCGGGAATTGAACCCGGGTCTTCAGGCGCTGTGAGGCAGCAGTGCTAACCACTGTGCCACCGTGCCGCCCACAAAATATAATTTGGATATAATTTGGAAAGCTGAACATCACACAGACTGGTGCACCTTCATCTCTTGTGTTTTAAAGAAAGATGAGACCATAAGAGTAAACTGGCCCTGCTGCATAAAGAACACGTGATGTTGCTTCCGATTGTTCAATTTCTTCTCGCTGTATATTCACAACTTTGAGGATAAGGTATTTCTGTTGACAGATTCAGTCAAGATGGATGCCCCCTATATTTGGTAAGATAACTGCCACTAAGTCTTTGATTTTCTTAAATTATTTGACCCACTGTCACCCACTTAAGTGCTTGGAGTATAATGCATCCATCATGGAGCTTAATCCACGACGATCAGCCATGATCTTATTGAAGGGCGGAGGAAGCTCGATGGGCCAGATGGCCTGTTCCTGCTCCTATTTCTTATGTTCTTACATCCTTCCTGAAAATAGGCAATAGGGGTTTTTTTTATCTCTAGATCTCCAGTTGGTGGGTGACAGCCTTATTGCCTTTAGTAAATTTTGCCCATTGGCACATGGGTGATGGGTTAAAAATGTACATTAGCAATACAATTGTTGCTGCAATCCCTTTTTAAGACCATAAGACATAGGAGTGGAAGTAAGGCCATTCGGCCCATCAAGTCCACTCTGCCATTCAATCATGGCTGATGGGCATTTCAACTCCACTTACCAGCATACTCCCCGTAGCCCTTAATTTTTATTCCTCATTTGTCCATTAAATGTATTTTTGGTTCATTCATTCATTGCTCATAAATCTATTCTCACATCCTCAAAGGATTTTTTTAACTTAAATTTTAAAAAATTATTTGTTTATTTTGTGACTTACCAAAAGATATTTTCTGATTTATTGACAGTGTGGGCAAACCCTACAGTCTCCTCCAGACTAATGAAAAGTGTTATTTAATCCAGACTATTCTGCAACACCAGTGGAAGATGAAGGGAAATGGAAATTTTCCCTCTGTAGTGGCTTTGGCTCTTGAAGTTCAACCCACTGTTCCAACTAGTTTGCTGGACTGATGTTCACTAAATGTCCTGCTTATTGCAGCTAATGTGGAAAAAAAAGAAGGTAATGTTAAAGAGAGTAATAGAATCACAAAGATCCTCATATTTTCTAACAGATCTCAGACTTGTTGAGTGACTGGTGATATAAAGAGAGTGGAATAGAGAAGGGACCCTACTACTTTAATCTGAAAGATTTCTTTAATGAGTTTCCTATCACTCCCTACAGCCTACTGCCACCCATCTTCTGGCAGGCATTGATAATGTAAGGCCCAGAAATTAATGTGTTGTTTGATCCTCATTTGCTTCTATCATTGGGATGCTGAACAAATGTAAGTTCGGCTTAGCTTTTCTAACAACAGTGACTGCTGACCTGAATTCTACTCCTGCAGTAACGCACTAGTTTGTGCTCAAGGCTCCTTCATAACCCATTTTGTTGTGTAGTTTTGCAACATTAAATGCAACAAGCAGGGCTGGCAATTACTTTTGAATGAATTTCACTCTTCAAAGAAAATATCAGAGTTGGCTTCAAAAAATAATGCTGTTCTCCTTTGACCTCTGCCTCCAGTGTGATCTTCTGTATTTAAATGCAAATTGAAGAATTTTGTACTGTCTATGGCATTTCTTCCTTAAAGAAACTACTAAAACAATCACTTTCTGCATTGGAAGTATTTGGTCTTATTTATCTCAAAACGCAGTAATCGTAATGTGGTCAGCTTCTACTGCCATACCTCTGTTGGTAAATTCATAGCAAACAGAGCAATGTGAGGACCCTTATTTTTGTCGTCATACACCTTCAGCAAGTGAAGGAGTGGACGTTCTCTCAAGGGAAAAGGAGCAAAATATATGATGGGGTTGTGTCTGGCTGGAGATCTTCCCCTCTATTGTCCTTGATTTTTCACTGGAATGTAGCTCAATTTCTGATAGTTTAGCAGATAAAATTCTTGCCCAAGGAGCTCATATTCATAACTTTGTAAATGTTTCCTATCAAATGATGATAGAATCTCAGTTCCTGTAAAGTTCTTCTTTAAGACGTTACATTGAAAAGTATTTTTGAGAACTTATTTATGTCATTATCTAAGATTGTTTAAACATTGAAGCATAATTTCTACTATGAAGTGATGTTTTCTCTATTGGAAATTCCTATGCATAATCACAAATGGCCAGACATGAAATAAAGAGGAAGTTGGAACATCTTCATATGAAGAATAGGATGCAATATTATTGAACAGTGCAGGGGTTTTGTGAGGATTAAATTGTTGGAACAGAGAGTTTTCTATATGTTTACATGGTGTAATATTTTGACAGCAAATTTAAATTGGTTTTGACTATCATAATCATTAAACATGGTGACAAAGTTAAATGATAATAACCAGTGACAGACAACAGGAAAATATTACACCGAGTGCACCATACAAATTCTTTTTTTGAGTTGGATGTTTCAAATAGAAGGAATTGTTTCAATATATCAAAAATACATTCGATTCTTTTTAGTTGTTGACTTTGGATTCTGCCCTCTAGCTCACAAAGCATTATATTTGAAAATGAAAGCAAAAATTCTAATCCCGAGTGAAACTTTTCAGATAAATTGCTGAATGGAATTCCTTCCTTCCAAAAAAGATCAAAAGATTAGAAAATGAAACAAAAACATAATCAGCTTAAGGCTGACTCTATGTCTCACCTTCTGATCCATCCTTTCACTTTCAGTCCCTTTCACCACATGTAAATGCGAGGCGGGATCTCAGCTTCTACTCAACATTGTCATCTGTCAGTCCCCACTTGCCCTTAGTCTATCACACTCACCAATGGCAACCTAATAAAAATTAACCATAGCTACAGCACCACGAATCCTATATTGAAAATTTTGAGCAAATGCTGGCAAATTTATGTACACGTTACAAAACTAATGGCTCGAAGATGCAATGATTTAGGCTTCAAAATGGCCCAAAGTCATGGCGAATAGGGAT
Source organism: Hemiscyllium ocellatum (assembly GCF_020745735.1). NCBI lineage: Eukaryota > Metazoa > Chordata > Chondrichthyes > Orectolobiformes > Hemiscylliidae > Hemiscyllium > Hemiscyllium ocellatum. The sequence continues at coordinate 42,233,925 of NC_083412.1, read as the reverse complement.
CACTAGGAACGTATTTATTGCCCATCTCTAATTGACCTTGGGAAGAAGCTGGTGAACTGCCCTCTGAATCACTGCATTCTATGTGTGCGGATAACATTGTTAGGAAGGGAGTTCCAGCATTTGATTCAGTGACAATGAAGCAACAAGAACACAGACAGATTTACAATTAGGTTGGAATGTGACTTGTGGGGAAACTTTCAGTTAGTGGTTATGCTCCCATGAACTTTCTGCCTTTGTCCTTCTAGGCAGGAGAAATTGTGGGCTTATGAGATGCTGTTGAAGATAGATGCATTGTGACAATGCAATAAGATATCAGATGATGCATCCATGTTTGTAAGATTCATAAGATGAATATGCTTTGGAATATCTCCTTAGTTCAAGGTCAAATGGTAGAAGAAAGAGGATCATGCAATTTCCTTCAAATTCTGCCTGACAACAAGCCCAGGTGGCTTGGTTACCATAAGGACAGGGGCCAACTTACTGTGAGTAGTTGTAAAATGTTAACATCTGAAAACAACATAGCAACAGTTGGACAAACAGTACAAAGACTGGTTATTATCTGCCAGTTTTGGACCTACACAGAGGGAGAGAGAAAATCAGAGAGAGAGAGAGAGAGATCTCATGAGGACAAAAGGCTGCAGTTGATGTGGTCAGCAGAGTGGAGAAGGCTAAGAATCTTCAGTGAGCTGGCAAACACAGTAGGAGAAGGAAGACAAGAATGTTTGCTCTAGGAGCCAGGAAGCGTAAATGGCCAGAGTAACTGCTAGTCATCAGTTTGGAAATTCTAGAAAGAACTGAGGGAAGTGCTTATGGATGGTCACTCGACTATATTGTGCAAATTGGGTAATGAAAACCCATAGAAGCTAGGAATGGTTGTGGACTGTTTCCTATAAAGGAGTCCTGTGGAGAGCATATTGCAAAGCAGTGTATGAGACATGGTTTATCAGTTACATAAAACCATTAATAAGTCTTATCTTTTCTGCAGTTTTGGGGTATTAGTTGTCTCCTAGTTATGTATAGTTGAAGTTGTTTTTAGTTTATTACAGTCTTAAAGTCTTAAAATTTGAAATTTTCATATGCATTTTCTTTATGTTGGACACCGTGAATTCAGAAAACAAAACAAAGAACTGCAGATGCTGAAGACCTTAAACAAAAACAGATATAGCTGGAGAAACACAGCAGGTCTGGCAGCATCTGTGGGGAGAAAGTAAAGTAAATATTTCAGGTCCAGTGACCCTTCATCAGAACAGTCGTGTGATTGGAAACTCAAATTTTTTTTTTTTTAAAAAATGACATCCTCTGGAGGGATTGTAACACATTGTAGCTGGTTGGTAATAATTGTGCTGGGAATGAATATTGGCAGAGAAGAGCATAGAACAGGCTATTTTGTCCTGGATTGTTTTGAGTTTCGAGTGTTGTTGTAGCTCTCCAAGTAAACGGAGACCATTTTATCTTACTCCTGAAATGTGCCTTTTGATAATGAAAGGGTTTTGAGCAGTCAGGAGCTGATTCCTTCATTGCTGAATTTCCAGGCTCTGACCTGTTCTTGAAACCATTCAATTTATATGGATGGTCTCATTCAGTGTCTGGTCAAAAGTGAACCTCTGCGTACAGATAACAACACTGGTGTCTCAAATCTCCAAGGTTCAAGCACTACTAAACTTCTAGAAAGCAGATCACTACCACATTCTCCAGTTTAGCAATTTAGAAGATACGATCCACCACTCCTAACACCAGTGTTGAATTTAGGGAGTTTGTGACCACATTTATCCGATATAAACAGTTGACAATTTGGAGAAATATTCTGATAATTTACTGAGTTTGCTAATAAGCAGCAGGTTAGATATGATTTTTCAGTTAATTACTAAACAAAGCAAGTATACAATGCATGGCAGATGAGAATGCTTTACTGATCCTGCAGCTATTAAGCAGAATGAAGGCATACAGGCAATGCACTCCCATGTCCCAAATATCACAGCTGCCTTTGTCCTTCCCTCGGGCTGGTATAATGGAAATCCTGGTCCTCCTGCAAGAAGATTATGGATGGAGTATTCAAGATGGCGGCGACCCAGCTCTGCTCAAGACTCAGACAAAGTAGTGCGCCCACCCTCACCTCACCTATAAACTTACTTAGAATAGTTTTTGCCCAACCCTCTTGGCCATTTTGCATCAAACTTTAACAATTTGGTGCTTTTTAAAATGACTAAGGGTAAAAACTCACGCAGCTCACAACAGGTGGGAACCCATCCCCCCGCTCCCCGCAGCAGCAGAGATGTCCGCGGCTGTCTTGGGGAACTTACCTGTAGAGGCGAACCTTATCTCGGAGTTCATTAAATTCCGAGAGAAGATTGATGCGTTCATCGAGGACACCCAGTCCAGATGCTGCAGAAGCATGACCGAGAGATCAAGAAACTCGGGCAGCGTGTCGGAACGGCAGAGCAATGGACCGCGGCCTTGGAGACTGCTGCTGAGTCATCTGTGGGTCAGGTCCAGGCTCTGGAGCGTGGAGTCCGGACCCTAGAGGAGCATATCGACCACCTCGAAAATCAAGGTTGTAGGAAAAATATTCAGTTGCTGGGCCTTCCTGAATGAGAGGAGGAAGGCCAGCTTGAAACCATTCAATTTATATGGCTCCCACAACTATTAAAGTTGGAGTTGGAGCTGGGCCGAGTGTGGGTTGAGCGGGCCCATCGGGTTGCTGTGCACAGGCCCGGGTTGGACCAACGTCCCTGCCTGGTCCTAGTTCGACTTCAATGCTACAGGGAAAAACAAATGTTGCTGGAGGCCTCCAGAGTCTTGGGGAAGGATCCCCATGCCATGATGTACAAGGGCTCCAAGATAATGTTGTTTCAGGACTGTTCTCCGGTTGTGGTCTGCAAGACGAGAGCATTCGACAAGGCGAAGAAGTGTCTGAGAGACTTAAATATTCAATATTCTATGCGATATCCGGCAACGCTATGCTTCAGTCATGGAGGATCTGTATATAACTTTGAATCACCAGAGAAGGTAAAAGAATTCCTGGACGATGTCAAATAGACTGTGGGACTTGAACTGTATGGATAATGACTATTTAGCTCCCCCACTCCCTCCTCATCTATCTTTCTTCCTTTGTCCATTTTTCTTTTGTCCAACTTTCCCTGGGGGTGGGGAGGGTTGTTCCTTACTCTTTCTTGGTCTCTTATCTATAGCTTGTGCAGTTTATTGGATTATTTGGGGATGCTACTGAGTGAGGATTTCTTTCTTTTTTCTTATTTAGTTGTTTAATACGTGCTGGGATTGTAATTTTGTAATCTTACATATTTCTATCTTGTGTTGTTTTGTTAAGTGTATCTAGGTGATAGTGTTGGGGGGTGGGTGGGTTACCACTTTTAACTCTTGTTTTATAAGATACTGGAACTAATTTACTCTATTTTGTAATGCTTGGGCTGAGGGCAGGGCCCTAGCTGGGAGAGGTTATGGCGCCGTTATTGGAAGGAAATAGTGTCCCATGTGAGCAAAGGGGAAAGTCTCCTTTTAAATATGTTTTATGTTATTTTCATTTAGGAGTAGTTCTTAATTGTTTTGATTAAACTGTTTTAAAGAGTTCTTTTTATATGTGAATTGTTTTTGGTCTTTATTCAATGTCTTTTGGGTGGGGTTCCTCCTCCTGGGGGCTCTCGGGCCTGCCTGGACGATCATGGCTAGCCATTCGTTTAGGTGGTGCACCTGGAACGTCAAGGGGAGCCATTCGCCAATCAAAAGGATAAAGATATAATCAAGTCTTAAAAAAGAAAGGATTGATGTAGCTCTCTTATAGGAGACACATCTAATTGATAAGGAGAACTCAAAGCTGCAACAGGGTGGGTTTGGCCAGGTGTTATTTTCATCTTTTAGCTCAAAAGGTAGGGGAGTAGCCGTTCTTATTTGGAAGATACTTCCCTTCCAAATGTTAAGCCAGATAAAAGTTGAGTCTGGACAGTGTATATTGATTAAAGCTCTAATATACTGAGAGGAATATGGGATTTTTAATCTTTATTGCCCCCCCAGCACACTCTTTTAAATTTGTAATGGAAGCATTCTCTAAGTTGATGGCTCTCGAGGTCCACCATACAATTATAGGGGGAGATTTTAATTGTATCATTGACCCAGAGACAGACTGGATACCTAGGAGTTCTGCGGCCATATCTCTGAGATCGAGGCAATTGGCAGATCTGAATAGGGAACTGGGGTTGGTAAGATGTGTGGAGGTGTCTCCATCCTGAGGGTAGAGACTTTACTTTCTACTCCAACCCACACAAGTGCCATACCAGAATCAACATTTTTTTGTCTGCTCAACCCTTTTGAACTCGATACTGTCTTGTAAGATAGGTAATATAACATTTTCTGACCATGCCGCAGTATACATGGAAACTAAGACTAGTGATGATGGGATATGCCCCCGACATTGGTGTATGGACCCTTTCTTATTGAAGGATAGCAAGTTCGTAAAATATTTTTCACAGGAGTTTAAAACTTTCTGGGACATCAACTCAGGCATGGCCAGTAGCCCTTCAATAATGTGGGAGACTATTAAGACATACATGCAAGGCTTGGTTATCTCATATTCCACGTCCCGAAAAAGACAAAAGGGAGAGCATTGCTGGAGGCTTGCCTGCAGGCAGCTGAGACTGCATATTTTGATCGGCCCTTCATTACTAATCTACAGCGGATCACAGCGCTTAAGGCAGCCTTGAATACCGCACTTACCCAAACAACAAAGAGGGAGATATTATTCGCAAAGTAGAGATTATTTGAATACGGTGACAAGCCTGGCAAGTATCTAACGTATCTTGCCAGAAAGAAAAAGGCTCCCCAAGCCGTTACGTCTATTAGAGAGAGTACTGGTACCCTGACTTGTAATCATAAAAAGATCAATGCAGCTTTTAGAAAGTTCTATTTTGAGTTGCATAAGTCGCAGGACTGTGAGGATAGAACGAGGAAAATGGAATCTTTCTTTAAAGATTTGGCCCTCTTGGGTCTAACCTTGGAGTAGGTGTCGTTCTTGAATGCCCCCCTGACAACCCAGGAAATACAGGAGGCAGTGAGGCATTGAGGCAGCTTCAGAGTGGCAAAGCACCGGAACCAGATGGATTCCAGGCTGAGTTCTATAAAGAATTTATAGGGGACTTGGTCGGGCCACTTATAAATATGTATAACTATTCACATAGTCAGGACTGTCTCCTGCCTTCTCTGAGAGAAACAAATATTTCTCTCATTCTTAAGAAGGGAAAGGCCCCAGAAGATTACTCTTCATATAGACTCATACCCTTGTTAAATGTGGATTTTAAAATTCTCTCAAAAATGTTAGCATTAAGACTTGAGACGGTTTTACCATTCATTATAAAAGAGGACCAGACGGTGTTTATAAAGGGTCGCAGGTCAACTAATAACATTAGAAGAGTCTTAAATATGATACAAGCCTTCCAGCAGGGAATGATACTGGGTTTAGTTGTCTCTCTATTTGCAGAGAAGGGTAGAATGGCCATATATTTTCTATACACTGGAACGGCTCAGTGTTGGAGAGGTCTTTACTAAATGGGTTTCAGTATTATATAATGATTCCAAAGCAGCGGTGATCACCAATGGTTTAAGTTCAGATAGCTTTAGCATTGCCAGGGAGTCCTCTCTCACTATTATTATTCATGCTAATGATTGAATTGCAGGCAGAAGATATACGAACTGACCCTAAATAACGGCTCAGGAGGTTGGATCGGACGAGCACAAAATTACTCTCAATGTGGATGATGTCCACCTTTTCTTAAGTGATCCTTTGACATCTGTGCCTCACTTAATTCGAGTGGTCAATCTATTTGATATGTTTTCAGGCTACAAAGTCAATTTTATGAAATCGGAGGCCATGCCGTTGGGAGGCCTTGCCAGTATATCCGATTTCCTGGTCGGATCTTGTTTCCCCTTTCGGTGGTCACTAGAAGGTTTTCTGAACTTAGGTATTTTTATCACTCCAGTATTTGGTCACTTATATAAAGCTAATTATACACATTTATTCGAGAAAATTATTCAGAACCTTCAATGCTGGGAAGATCTCCCAGTATCCTGGCTTGGTAAGGTACCCTTAGTTAAAATGAATATTCCACATCGTCTTTTATATCCTATGAGAATGTTCCCCCTGATGCTGCCGAGACAGGCGGTGCGTAAGCTTCTTTATTTGGAATCATAGACGAGCCCTTATCAAATTAGAAAAGCTGCAGCTTCCACAAGCAAGGGGAGGACTGGACTTTCCAGATTTCAGGACGTACCAGTTGAGTTCTCTGTTATTATATGTAGCTGATTGGGTCTCTTGTGACCCACAATCAATCTGGTTGGATATTGAGACCTCCCAGGCAAAATGTCCCCTTATCAATCCACTATTTATGGACAAGATGAGAGTTATTATGGACTATTGTAAAACCTCTATTGTATTACATACAATTAAAGCCTGGAGGATAATGCAACAAGATGAGGGTGACCTGCAAAAAACCTCCCCCTACACCCCCATAGTGAGAGCATCGGGATTCCAGCTAGGGCTGATCGATGCTACATTCAAAACTTGGGAGTCCAGACGTATTTCCTGTTTGGGAGAGCTGTTCGATGGGGATGTCCTTTGAGCAGCTACGCCAGATGTTTGGACTCCCTAGCAAGGACTTCTTTTGGTATTTTCAAATACGAGACTTTATACAAAGGAAGACCACACTGATAGTCAATCCTTATAAATCGGATAGGGAAAGGAGAGTGCTTTGGCCTATGGAACTGTCCTCAGTCAGTACTCGCTACTACTCACTATGGTATCAAAGAAGGTATCGAAGGACATAGAACGATTATATAAAACCTGGAATCAAGAATTAGAGTTGGAAATCTCTTCAGAAATGTGGGAGGCTGTCTGGGAAAATGTCAGGAAGATCTCTATCTGTAACAGAACTCAGGCTACTCAATTAAAGATACTTCACAGGGCTCACATGGCACCTGAATGACTCACAAAATTCAAGGCAGGAGAATCCCCAATGTGTCCTAAATGTAAAATCAAAGTTGGTATTCTCACGCATTGTCTATGGACATACCATAAGATCCACAGGTATTTGGACAGAGTAGCAAATGCCATGACAGAGATTTTGGATACGGAGACTGGATTAGATCCAGTGTTCCTACCTTCGGGCTCTCCAAATTTTCCCTCCCTGGATGTATATGGGAGGAAATTATTTACTATCTTTTCCTTTTGTGCGAGGAAAAATATTTTAGTGAATTGGCTATTCGAAGGTCTCCCAGGACTTTCAAACTGCACAGGATAATCATGGAATATATCCCCCTTGACGTCCTTATGAATATGGTGCACCAAAAAATAGAATTATTTTATAGAAGATGGCAGCCCTTTTTGAACTACATTGACACAGATATTTTGACCATACTGTCCAGGGCTTTTGCTTAGCCCTGGTAATGGGAGGAAGAATCCCATATAAATATGGGTTTTGTTATGTCTTGATATAAATTTATTCTGAGCTTGTATCTAGTTATTTATTTGCCTTTTGGTTTATTGTTAGTAATATATGATATCCTATTTTATGTTCTGGTTGTTTGTAGAATAGATTAGTAGTTAGTTTTTTAAAAGTTAATACTGATGTGGTTATTATATTGTAAAGTGGAATACACTAGTTTGTATGATGTTTGTAATTTTGTAAAAAATCTTAAAACTCTTTTTTTAATAAAAATATCTATAAAAATAAAAAAAGAAGATTATGAATAATCCCCTTTGCTTGCCCCTCCTCTACCCACCTCTCCCAACTGATATACAATCCTTTGGGGGCTAGCCATCTGTGCTGTTTCAAACACCTATCTAAATCCTCTCAGCCAATGAACACAGGCAGCTACACATGATGCTGGATGACTGTTGTCCTTTTGCCCACATTAATTTTAATTCCTTTCAGGAACAAAACCTTTTTCAATACACCACATGGATACTGAGTAGGGTGGCACCTGATAAATTACTGATGTAAGTCATGATCTCAGTGATGTTTATAACCTCTTTCTGCCATCACATTTTAGAAATTTGTTTATATTTTTGGAAAGTTAGTTACTAATGTGACACAGTTAAATAAGGTTCACAGGAAGAACCAAATATGGAATGCCAACTGAAAACAGGTTTAAGGCTATTTCTAACTGCCCTTGCTTTGAGAACGAAATATCCTTTTTGATTTCTCACAAGTAATTCTTAACTATTCAATTTATTTATAATGAATAAGTTTAATTCCCTAACATCTTAATTATATAATCACAGATAGCTTAAGCTGTTAGAATTATTAATATCAAGCTTTGAGTGGCTACCAAACACAATGTCAACATCCTCAACCATTAACAAAGTTGTACAACAGGACATGTGTATTTAGCTGAGAAAGGCAGAAGGTTGTGTAACTTTCTATTGAAAGGCACACAACCCATATTTGATCACACAATCAACATGGGAAAACCCCCAGTATTAGCTAAGTGAATTTGCTTTTCTTTGGAGACAATAGGTTTGCTTCAAAATTCTCTGTTATGAATTCTCCATTTGCAGTAATGAGATCTTCCAGTGGGTTTTTGACTCATTCATGTTAATGAATGAGATTTCAGAGAAAATTAGCAAAGTCTATTGCTCCAGGCAAGTTATTTTTATGTGGGTCTGCGTGTTCAAATATAATGGATTTATTACACCTACACATGGGGTCTTTCCAGAAGGAATCAACAGTGAAACTGATGAATGAGACCTATCACTCTGACTTAACTTGTAGAGTTTGAAATGAAGTTCCAGTAGGACAAATGCGGTCATTTCCAAATACTGTTAGCTTTTCCTTCTGAGATGTGGCCTCTGTCTGGAAGTATTGTAGATTTTGTAACTCCAGATAAGCAGCTTGTATTCTTGCCAACATTTTTACATAAGAGTTTGGAGCTGGAGTAAGCTATATGACTGTTTCATCCAGCTCTGCTATAGCTAATCTGATTGTCATCACCATTCTATATTCCTGCCTCGTGTCATTAATGTTCACTGCTTTGCTTACCAAGAATCTATTCACCACTGCCTTGATAAGATTCTAAATTTCTGCTTCCATTGCCTTTGAAAAGAATCACAAAACTGATGATACTCAGTAAGTAAACAAACACCTCATATGTACAGTCTTAAATGTATAACCCCTTGTAGTTAAATGGTGATACCTGGATTTGGCTTATTTTAGAAGAATGATCCCCTCCATATCAACTTTGTCAAGCATCCTCAGAATCTTATGTTTCAATCAAGACCCCTCTTACAAGATCCTCCTTCAGACATTTTGCTTTGCTGTTTAAAAAGAGTTCTTTTAAGAAAGTCCAAACACTGTCTCCAGACTATGATATTCTAGATTAATATTTCAGATAACACATCTTCATAACAACGTTCACCTGTTAATCAATCGGCTCCTTCCCTCATCCTAGTGTCACCTTATTTTACAGATATGCTAATTTGGATGTTTTTTTCTCGCGTGTACGTCTCAGATATTTATTTAAATTTAAAACAATGTGAACCACAATGTTATTATCCCTGTTTACATTATTTTATTTTCCCCTTCTGACGTCTGATTGCCTAAACGTTAATTGTAATTATGTGATAAATTATACATTATGTAGTGCATAAAATTATGCATTTTCTTAAAAAGGTCCACTTTTAATTTTTATAGAACTCAGTTGATCTAATTTATATTGTTGGCTAACTGAGTTAAGAATTTACCTCAAGACTTAGCCCTTTGAGATTCCTTGCACTCTGCTATGACTTGGGAGTATGGTGCTGGAAAAGCACAGCATGTCAGGCAGCATCAGAGGAGCAGGAGAATCAATGTTTTGGACATAAGCCCTTCAGCGCTTTTTATTGCATCAGAGAGCGGCTGGAGCTGGGCGGAAGTGAAGTCAGAGCGCAGAGGCTGTTTGGAAGGTAGGTGAGTGTTATTTAAGTAGGTGTGTTCTAGGACCCAGGTCCTATGCAGTAGGGCCTCCTCTAACCTAAATTGAAAGTCCACAGACTTGCAACAAAACACGGGGGTCGAGGGAAGTTTCTGATGAGAAAAGAGCGCTTCTTTTGCTCAGGAGTCTTTGACAACGAAGTTGAGAGAAGTGATTACGCCACAATTGAAGAGGGTGAAGACATGACTACCAAGCTGATTCAGTGTACTGTGTGCATGATGTGGGAGGTCAGGGACTCTGGTAGCTGGCTCATATAACTGTGGAAAGCGTATACACATTCAGCTTCTGACAGAACATATTGCAACACTGAAGAAAGAACTAGGTGATCTCAGGCTCATCCGAGAGAACGAGATCTTTCTGGACAGGACCATCAGCTGCGCTTTTCCAGCAACACATTTTCAGCTCTGATCTCCAGCATCTGCAGTCCTCACTTTCTCCTCCAGGACCTTCAGCGAGGTTATTACACCAAGCATATCAGAAGAGAGTAGAAGGGAGAAGACGATGAGGAAGGCAGAGATGAGACAAGTGCAAGAGACCTTGGAGCAAGTACCTGTCAGGAACAGGTTGAATTGCTTGGAAACCATAGAGACAGGTGTCACTGCCAGTCCAAGAGGCGGTCAGGTCTGCCAATCAGAAATTGGCGTGGAGGCAGAGCCGAGGAGTCAGACATCATACACAGCCGTGGTAATAGGGGACTCCATAGTGAGAGGAACTGAAAGGGGTTTCTGTGGTGACAGGTGGGATTTGAGGATGGTGTGTTGCCTTCCTGGTGCCAGGATTAAGGACATAACAGACAGAGTGCAAGAAATCCTCAAGGGCGAAGGAAAAGAGCCAGATTTGGGGGTGCATGTCGGCACAAATGATGTCGGGAAGAAGAGGAATGCCATTCTACAGCGGGACTTCGGAGAACTCAGAAGAAGGCTGAAAAGCAGGACATCCAGGGTGGTTTTCTCCGGTTTGATTCCAGTTCCTCAGGCTGGAGAGGACAGGAACAGGGAGGTAATGGACTTAAATGTGTGGCTGGGGAACTGGTGCAGGAAGCAAGGATTTAAATTCTTGGATCACTGGGGTATGTTTAGCGGTAAGGATAAATTATACAAGAGGGACGGGTTGCATCTCAATTGATTGGGGACCAGCATTCTGGCAGGTAAGATTGCCACTGCAACGCAGCTGCGTTTAAACTAAATTGTGTGTGTGTGTGTGTGTGTGTGTGTGTGTGTGTGTGTGTGTAGGGGGGGGAGGTGGGCGACAAACTGGAAGTTTAAGAAGGAAGTTAAAGGGAAAGTTAGAACAAGAGAAGTCAAGAAAGACAATGGAATCAATGCAGTAGAAAACTCAAAAAAGGATCATGCCATAAGATCAAATAGGAGTTGATAGGAAGGGTGAGGGGAGTAACAAATATAAAAATATTACATATGAATGCCTGAAGTATTAGAAATAAGGTGAATGAGCTTGAGACTCATTTGGAAATTGGCAGTTACGATGTTGTGGGGATAACTGAGATGTGGCTTCAAGTGGACAGGGCCTGGAAAATGAATATTCAAGGCTATGCATGATATCGTAAGGACAGACTGACTGGCAGAGGGGGTGGGATGGCCCTTTTGGTAAGGAATGATATTCAGTCCCTTGCGCGAGGGCACATAGAATCAAGGGATGTAGAGTCAGTATGGGTAGAGCTGAGAAATTCTAAGGGTGGAAAGACCCTAATGGGAGTTATCCACAGGCCCCCAAACAATAGCCTGGATGTAGTGTGTAAGTTGAATAAGGACCTAAAATTGGCCTATCGCAAAGTTATTGCTACAGTTGTTATGGGGGACTTCAACCTGCAGGTAGACTGGGAGAATCAGGATGGCACTGGACCCCAAGAAAGGGAGTTTGTGGAGTGCCTCTGAGATAGATTCTTAGAACAGCTTGTGCTGGTGCCTATCAGGGAGAAAGCAATTCTGGATCTGGTGTTTGCAATGAACCAGATTTGATCAGGGACCTCGAAGTAAAGGAGCCATTAGGAGGTAGTGACCACAATACAATAAGCTTTAATCTGCAGTTTGAAGGGGAGAAGGTAGAATCGGAAGTGACAATATTTCAGTTGAATAAGGGGAACTATGGAGCTATGAGGGAGGAGCTGGCCAAAGTTCAATGGTGCAATACCTTAGCAGGGATGACGGTGGAACAACAATGGCAGGTATTTCTGGGAATAATGCAGAAGATGCAGGATCAGTTCATTCCAAAAAGGAAGAAAGATCCTAAGGGGAGGCAGGGGTGGCCATGGCTGACGAGGGAAGTTAAGGACCATATAAAGACAAAAGGGAAAAAGTATAACATAGCAAAGAGGAGTGGGAAATCGGAGGACTGGGAAGCTTTTAAAGAACAACAGAGGATAACTAAAAAGGAAATATGCAAAGAAAAAAATAAGGTACGAAGATAAACTGGCCAAAAATATAAAGGAGGATAGTAAAGGCAGTTTTAGAGACGTGAAAAGAAACAAAAAAATGGTTAAGACTAAAATTGAGCCCTTGAAGACTGAAACGGGTGAATTTATTATGGGGAACAAAGAAATGGCAGAAGAGTTGAATTGGTACTTTAGATTAATCTTCACTGGGGAAGACACGAGCAATCTCCCAGATGTAATAGCGGCCAAAGGACCTGAACTGAAGGGAATTTATATTAGGCAGGAAATGGTGTTGGAGAGACTGTTAGGTCTGAAGGCTGATAAGTCCCCGTGACCTGATGGTCTACATCCCAGGGTACTGAAGGAGTTAGCTCTAGAAATAGTGGATGCATTGGTAATCATTTTCCAATGTTCTATAGATTCAGGATAGTTCCTGCGGATTGGAGGGTGGCTAATGTTGTCCCACTTTTTAAGAAAGGAGGGAGAGAGAAAACAGAATTATAGACCCGTTAGTCTGACCTCAGTGTTGGGAAAATTGCTGGAGTCAATTATAAAGGATGAAATTATGACACATCTGGATAGCAGTAACAGGATAGGTCAGAGTTAGCATGGATTTATAAAGGGGAAATCATGCTTGACTAATCTTTTGGAATTTTTTGAGGATGTAACTCTGAAGATGAACAAGGGAGATCCAGTAGATGTAGTGTAACTGGACTTTCAGAAAACCTTTGATAAAGTCCCACAAAGGAGGTTAGTGAGCAAAATTAGGGCACATGGAATTAGGGGCAAAATACTGACATAGATTGAAAATTGGTTGGCTGACAGGAAACAAAGAGTAGTCATAAACGGCTCCCTTTTGGAATGGCAGGCAGTGACCAGTGGTGTGCCGCAGGGATCAGTGCTGGGACTGCAGCTTTTTACAATGTACGTTAATGATATAGATGAAGGTATTAGCAAATATTAGCAAATTTGCTGATGATACAAAGCTGGGTGGCAGGGTGAAATGTGAGGAGGATGTCAGGAGAATACAGGGTGACCTGGACAGGATAGGTGAGTGGATGGATGCATGGCAGATGCAGCTTAATGTGGATAAATGTGTGGTTATCCACTTTGGTGGCAAGAACAGGGAGGCAAATTACTACCTAAATGGAGTCAAGTTAGGTAAAGGGGCAGTACAATGAGATCTCAGTGTCCTTGTACCTCAGTCAATGAAAGCAAGCATGCAGGTACAGGAGGCAATGAAGAAAACTAATAGCATGCTGGCCTTCATAACAAGAGGGATTGAGTATAGAAGCAAAGAGGTCCTTCTGCAACTGTACAGGGCCCTGGTGAGACCGCACCTGGAATATTGTGCGCAGTTTTGGTCTCCAAATTTGAGGAAAGACATTCTGGCTATTGAGGGAGTGCAGCGTAGGTTCAGGAGGTCAATTCCCTGAATAGCGGGACTATCTTACGCTGAAAGATTGGAGTGACTGGGCTTGTATACCCTTGAGTTTAGAAGGCTGAGAGGGGATCTGATTGAGACCTATAAGATTATTAAAAAATTGAACACTCTGGAGGCAGGAAGTATGTTTTCACTGATGAGTAAGTCCCGAACCAGAGGACACAGTTTAAAAATAAGGGGTATGCCACTTAGAACAGAGTTGAGGAGAAACTTCTTCACCCAGAGAGTGGTGGGTGTATGGAATGCTCTACCCCAGAAGGTTGTGGAGGCCAAGTCTCTGGACACTTTCAAGAAAGAGTTGGATAGAGCTCTTAATGATAGTGGAATCAAGGGTTATGGGGATAAGGCAGGAACAGGATACTGATTGAGGATGATCAGCCATGATCATAATGAATGGTGGTGCTGGCTCGAAGGGCAGAATGGCCTACTTCTGCACCTATCATCTATTGTCTATTATCAGGAATTGCTTACGTCCAAAGCATCGTTTCTCCTGCTCCTCTGATGCTGCCTGACCTGCTGTGCTTTTCCAGCACCGCACTCTCGACTCTGATCTTCAGCATCTGCAGTCCTCACTTTCTTTGAATCTGGTATGACTACTCAGTTTTACCACAGAGACAGAGACACCTTCACTGATCCACTCCCAGCCTTTTTCCTGTTGCTCTGTCTCTAGCCTTCTGCTTTTTCTGCTTCCAAATTCACTCTTTGTGAAGATGAAACTTTGCCTGCAAAGGACATTCCATGCTGAGATTCACCTGCAACAAATATATTGGAGAGGATGAAGTAAGATAGCTTGTATTCTCATGCTAGTTATCTTTCACCATCTGTAACAGGTCTAGATTGACAGTTCTATTCTTTAGGACTTCTGCAGCTTGGTCAATCGTAGGACTACACAGAAATTTTATGATGATGGACATTGAAGTCCCATATCTAGAATATATTCAAGGCCTTGGCTACCTTCAGTGATTCTTCCAAATGTTGTTCAAGTTGGAATAGAACTAGAATCATAGAATCATACAACCCAAAAACAAGCCCATTGGTCCAAATCGTCTTTTCCAACCAGGTTTCCTGAACTGAAGTAGTCCCATTTGTCTGCATTTGGCCCATATCATGCTTAACCTTTCCTATTCTTGTACCTATCCGAAGGGTTTTTTAAATTTAGCAGCAGTACTCTCCTCTACCACTTCATCTGGCAACTGCTTCCAGATACATTTTCCACTTGATGTGAAAATGTTGAACATCAAGTCCCGTTTAAATCTTTCCCCTCTCACCTTATACCTATCCTCTCTAGTTCTGAACTCCCCTACACTGGGGAAAAGATTTTGGCTATTTATCTTACCTATGCCACTCATGATTTTATAAACCTTTATAAGGTCACCCCTCAGTCTCCTATGCTTCAGCGAAAAAAAAGTCCCAGCATATTCGGTCTCTCCTTGTAACTCAAACCTTCTAGTCATGGTAACATTCTTGGTAAATCTTTTTATTTTCCTTTCCCTGTTTAATCACAACTTTCCTATTGCAGGGGACCGGAATTGTACGTAGTACTCCAAATTTGGCCTTAACAATATCCTATATGGCTGTAACATGACGTCCCAACTCCTATACTCAGTGCTTTGACAATGAAGGCAAGCATGCCAAATGCATTCTTCACCATGCTGTCTGCCTATGATGTCACTTCTGAGTAACTATGTATCTGCACCCCTTGGGCTCTCTGTTTGACAACACTTCCCAGGGCCCTACCATTAACTGTGCAAGACCTGCCTTGGCTTGTCTTACCAAAATGCAACACCTCACATTTATCTGAATTAAACTGCATCTCCTATTCCTTGGCCGACTGATCCAGTTGATGAAAATTCTGTTGTACTCTTAGATAGCTTTCTTCACTGTCCGCTATGCCACCAATTTTGATATCATTCATAAACTGATTAAACATACCTCCTGTATTCTCATCAAAATCATTGATATAAATGATGAAGTACAGTGGAACCAGAATCAAGCCTTGTGGTACATCAATGGTCACTGGCCACTAAGCTGAAAAGCAACCCTCTGCCACCACCCTATTTATTTTACCGTCAAGCCAATTTTGTATCCAATTGGCTATCTCTCCCTGGATCCTTTGTGATTTAACCTTACTAACCAGTCTACCATACAGAAACTTGTTGATGCCCTTGCTAAAGTCCATGTAGACAACATCGAATGCTCTGCTTTCATCTGTCTTCTTGGTCATCTCTTCAAAAAACTCAATCAAATTTGTGAGATCTTGCCTTTTCAAATGCATGTCAATCCTATCTCTCAGAATCTCCTCCAAGAACTTATCCACCCTTGTAGTTAGGCTCATCTGTCTACAGTTCCCTGGCTTTTCTTTGCAGCCTTTCTTCAATAATGGCAAAACATTAGCCAACCTCTTATCTTCTGGGACTTCTTATGTGGTTGTTTTGATACAAGTTGAGAGCTAGGGGCCCACAACCTCTTGCCTAGCTTCTCATAATATACTAGGACACACATGATCACATCCTGGGGAGTTACCTATTTTTCTGCATTTTAAGACCTCTAACACCACCTCTTCTGTAATATGGACTCTTTTCAAGACAGTAAAAAATGAGGTCTGCAGATGCTGGAGATCACAGCTGCAAATGTGTTGCTGGTCAAAGCACAGCAGGCCAGGCAGCATCTCAGGAATAGAGAATTTGACGTTTCGAGAAGGGCTTATGCTCGAAACGTCGAATTCTCTATTCCTGAGATGCTGCCTGGCCTGCTGTTCTTTGACCAGCAACACATTTGCAGCTCTTTTCAAGACAATCTAATTCATCAATTGAAGGAAAGTGGTAAGTAGTAAGTGGTAGGAGATTTTCTTAACTATGTTGATGGTGATACTTTATGGGGCTAGAGATTAATATTCAGGATTCCCAGAGCCAATCCTTTCCAACTTTTGTGCTGTCATCTCTGCTGAGTCTGTTCTGGCAAAGATGAATGAGTTTGGGATGTTGTTTGAAGGGAATAATTCTGTGTGTACATTACATCATCAGGCTATTGCTTGACTAGATCAGTTAACCAGTTGTTCTAGTTAGTATTATCTATTGTGAGCTTGTTTAATTGAAATAATGAACATTACAATATATCGATCAAGGCAAATTAATCGTAAATCACCCAGGCAATTCATCCATTATGAATTTATAGAAAATTCTAATAAAGCTCACTGAGTAATAAATGAAATGTTCTGTTGCATTATTCTGCATCTTTCACTAGATGGCATTCAATGTACATCAGATTATTGCCATGGTATAATAAACATTTGCACACTAAGCATATGGTTAATTTAAAAAAAATAATTCATTTGAATCCTTGTCATTCTGTGTTAATTTGTGAAAGCAATTAATGTTCAAGTGTAATTAGGGTTACACTCCATATAAGCTGATATCACTCTTTTTTGTGAAATGAGAGGTGCTGCTGCATGGTAGTGTCATTCTCAGCTCTTGTTAGATTGCGGCAAAGATATTTTTTCTTTGTGTATGTAGTGTGGGTGTACATGAACACCTGGAGAATTATGAAGACAAATAATGAAACCCTTTTGCTCATATTGTGATGTCACAGAAAACAAGAGATTGAGATGAAGTGCAGGAAAGGCAGGTACAATTCCAGGCGTACATTTTAATTATACAGATGACATTTAACTCTGTATTAGTCAGATTCATTGCACAAAAGGGCCCCGTTGCTTTCAAGATTTGGAAGGAAACAGTTCTTAGCAGTGCAATACTGCCAGTTTAATCTCAAATGACAAAATATTTAAATGCAGGCTGAGAGATTCTTTCTCTCTTTTCAATAAATCTTAGCCATCTGAACTTCAGTAGCTATTTGGATATAAAAGGTATGGGCCCTGACTACATAACAACAATGGTACTGAAGGTTTGAGCTCCAGACATTGCTGTACCTCTATGCAAGCTGTTCCAGTACAATTATGACACTGGTATCCACCCAACAATGTAGAAAATTGCCCAGGTATGTTCTATACACCAAAGGCTGGACACACCCTATGCCCAATTATCGCCCCATCAGTCTTCACTCGATCATCAGTAAAGTAATGGAATGTGTCATCAATAGTGATATCAAGCAGCAATTGTTCCCAATAATATGCTCACTGACATTCAGTTGAGATTCCACCCATTTCCTGATGTCGTTACTATCTTAGTTCAAACACATACAAACTGAATTCCTAAGAAAAGAAGCAGAAAGAATCGCAGATGCTGTAAATCAGAAACAAAAACAGAAATTGCTGGAAAATCTCAGCAGATTTGGCAGCATCTGTGAAGAGAAATCTGGTGACCTTTCCTCAGAGCTGATGGTAGTGAAGAAAATGTTGGTTTATATGCAGAAGATAGGGTGGGTGTAGGGGGTAAAGAGTAAATGATAGGTAGGGACAGAGTCTAAAGAGAGAGAATAGTTAGATAGACAATGGAGTAGATAATGATAGACAATAGACATTAGACAATAGACATTAGGTGCAGGAGTAGGCCATTCAGCCCTTCGAGCCTGCACCGCCATTCAATATGATCATGGCTGATCATTCCTAATCAGTATCCGCTCCCTGCCTTATCTCCATAACCCTTGATTCCACTATCTTTGAGAGCTCTATCCAACTCTTTCTTAAATGAATCCAGAGACTGGGCCTCCACTGTCCTCTGGGGCAGAGCATTCCACACAGCCACCACTCTCTGGGTGAAGAAGTTTCTCCTCATCTCTGTCCTAAATGGTCTACCCCGTATTTTTAAGCTGTGTCCTCTGGTTCGGTACTCACCCATCAGTGGAAACATGTTTCCTGCTGCCAGAGTGTCCAATCCTTTCATAATCTTATACGTCTCAATCAGATCCCCTCTCAGTCTTCTAAACGCAAGGGTATACAAGCCCAGTCGCTTCAGTCTTTCGGTGTAAGGTAATCCCTCCATTCCAGGAATTGACCTCATGAACCTATGCTGCACTCCTTCAATAGCCAGAATGTCTTTTCGTCTTTGCTTCTATACTCAATCCCTCTTGTTATGAAGGCTATTAGCTTTCTTCACTACCTGCTGTACCTGCATGCTTGCCTTCATTGACTGGTGTACAAGAACACCCAGATCTCTCTGTACTGCCCCTTTACCTAAATTAATTCCATTGAGGTAGTAATCTGCCTTCTTGTTCTTGCCACCAAAGTGGATAACCATACATTTATCCACATTAAACTGCATCTGCCATGCATCTGCCCACTCACCTAACTTGTCCAGGTCACCCTGTAATCTCCTAACATCCTCATCACATTTCACCCTGCCACCCAGCTTTGTATCATCAGCAAATTTGCTAATGTTATTGCTGATACCATCTTCTATATCATTAACATATATTGTAAAAAGCTGCGGTCCTAGCACGGATCCCTGCGGTACCCCACTGGTCACTGCCTGCCATTCCGAAATGGAGCCATTTATCACTACCCTTTGTTTCCTATCAGCCAACCAATTTTCAATCCAATCTAGTACTTTGCTCCCAATACCATGCGCCCTAAGTTTGCTCACAAACCTCCTATGTGGAACTTTATCAATAGCTTTCTGAAAGTCCAGGTACACTACATCTACTGGATCTCCCTCGTCCATCTTCAGAGTTACATCCTCAAAAAACTCCAGAAGATTAGTCAAGCACGATTTCCCCTTCATAAATCCATGCTGACTCTGTCCTATCCTGTTACTACTATCCAGATGTGCCGTTATCTCATCCTTTATAACAGACTCCAGCATCTTTCCCACCACTGAGGTCAGACTAACTGGTCTAACTGCTTTCTCTCTCCCACCTTTTTTAAAAATGATCTGGCGAGGAGGGTGAATAGCTGTTCATGGAGATTGTGAATGGCTAAAAATGGGTAGTAATGTAATAGCAGACTGAGTGATACAAGACCTGATGCAGGACTCCTGCCCGAAATGTCGATTTTCCTGTTCCTCGGATGCTACCTGACCTGCTGTGCGTTTCCAGCACTACTCTAATCTTGACACTGATAACATGACCTAGTGTGTGGGGGTTGGAGGCTAGTAAGTAGGTAGATCAGACCCTAAAATTACTGAACTCGATATTGAGTCTGGAGAGCCATAGAGTCCCAATCGGAAAATGAGGTGTTGATCTTGCAGCTTGCACTGAGCTTTGCTGGAGCACTTAGATGGAGATATTGGTCAGGGAATAAGGTGGTGTGTTAAAGTGGCTGACAACTGGAAGCTCAGGGTCTTTTTTGGAGGCAAAACATGGGTGTTCCGTGAAGCGATCAATCAGTCTATGCTTCATTTCCCCAGTGTAGAGGAAACTACATTGAGAGCAGAGAATGCAGTAGACTAGATTTGATGAAGTGCAGGTAAAGTGCTGCTTCACCTGGAAGGTATGTATGGATACTGAGGAGGGAGGATGTAAATGGGCAGATGTTACACCTTTGGCAGTTGTAGGAGAAGGTGCTGTGGGACAGTGGTGGAGTTTTGGGAGTGAAGGAAGAATAGACCAGGGTGTTCCAGACGGAACCTGTGGACAAGGGAGGAGAAAGGAATGAGTCCAGTGGCGGCATCTGGCTGGAAGTAGCAGAATATGGCAGCTGATGATCTTTTGGATAGGATGCTGGTGGGATGGTAGGTAAGGACAAAGGAAACCCTATCACGGGAGTGAAGAGAAGGGTTGAAGGCGGATGTGCGGGAGATGGATCAGACTTGGTTGAGGACCCTGTCGACAACGATGCTCGGGAATTATCGGTTGAGGAAGAAGGTGGACTTTTCAGAGGCCCCCTTGTCAAAGTTGGTCTCATCAGAACATATATAACGGAGACGGAGGAACAGGGAGAATGGAATCGACTCTTTACAGAAAACAGGGTGCAAGGATGTATAGTCCAGGTAGCTGTTGGAGTTGTTGCATTTATAATGGATATTAATGACCAGTTTCTTCCCAGAAATGGAAACAGAGATGTCAAGGAAGAGAAGTGAGGAGTCAGAGGTAGACCAGATAGAAGTGATGTGTGGGAATTGGAAGCGAAGTCGATGTACTTTTCAGATTCCAGATGAGAGATATATCATCAATATATTGGAGAAAGAGTTGTGGGTGGGGGCCAAAATAGAACTGGAACAAGGGATATTCCACATGCCCCATGAAGAAACAGACGTTACTCGTGGCCCATAAGAGTACATCTCTGTTCTATTTCTGGGGATGAACAGGCAGCTAATATCTACTCTAAACTGACTGAATCCCACAGCTACCTGGACTATATATCCTCACACCTTGCTCCCTGTAAAGACTCCATTCCATTCTCTCAGTTCTTCTGTCTCTGTTACATATGTTCCGATGATGCCAATTTCAAAAATGGAGCCTCCAAAATGTCCACCTTCTTCCTCAACCCAGGATTCCCCAACACCATTGTCAACAGGGCCCTCAAACAGGTCTGACCTATCTCCCATACTTCCGCTCTCACTCACTCCTGCGATAGCAATAGGGTTCCCCTCGTCTCTACACACAATCCCACCAGCATCCACATCCGGAAGACCATCAGCTGCCATTTCTGCCGCTTCCAGTGAATTGCCACCACCAAATACATATTCTCCTCCCTTCCCTTGTCCACCTTCCGCAGGGACTGTTCCCTCCTGGACATCCTGGTCTACACTTCCTTCACTCCTGACACCCCACCACTGCCCCACGGCACCTTCCTCTACAACCGCCGAAGGTGTAACACCTATCCATTCCAGGTGAAGCAGTGTTTTAACTGCACTTCACACAATCTAGCCTACTGCATTCGCCGCTCACAATGTGGTCTCCGCTACATTGAGGAATTTCTGACTGGGAGACTGCATCATGGAAAACCTACATTCTGCCTGCAAAAAAGGCCCTGAGCTTCCAGTTGCCTGCCACTTTAACACACCATCCTGTTTCCTAGTCAGCACCTGTCTTATAGGTTTGCTGCAGTTCCCTAGCGAAGCTCAGCGCAAGCTGGAAGATCAGCACCTCATTTTCCATTAGGGTACCTGCTTGCCTTCAAACTTCACTATGCGTTCATTAACTTCAGGGACTGAACCACACTCCTCCCCTGACACTCCCATATCCTATCTCCCAACCTCACACACCAGACCTTGTTATCACAGTCTGCTGTTACACACAACACATCGTTAGGCACTAACAGACTCCATTAACAGCTATTCATCCTTATAGCCAGATCTTTTGTCTGTACAACCATTCTTCTCTCTCTTTGGGCTCTATCGTTCTATTGTGACCTGTTGTTCACTCCTTACTCCTTATCCCCACCCTCTCTTCTGCATATAAACCAACATTTTCCTCGCTAACATCAGCTCTGAGGAAGGGTCACCGGACCTGAAACATTAACTCTGATTTCTTGTCATAGATGCTGCAGACTTGCTGAGCTTTTCCAACAAAATCTGTTTTTGTTTCTGAAATCCTAAGATGGTGAGAGTGACAGCTCTTTCCATCCAGGCCGCACCAAACAGTGTGGCATCAAACAGCCCTCACAGAACTGGAATCAATACAATTTAGGGACATAGCTCATAGATAGGAAGATGGTTGTGGTTGTTGGAGATCAGTCATCTCTGCAGGAGTTCCTCAGGGTAGTCTCCTAGGCCCAATCTTCTTCAGCTGCTTCATCAATGACCTTCCCGTCATCAGAAGATCAGAAATCAGGACGTTCAGTGATGAATACACAATTTTTGCCAACATTCATGACTCTTCAGATAATGAAGCAATCCATGTCTAACTGCAGCAAGACCGAGACAAAAGTCATTGTTGGGCTGACACAAGGCAAATAACACTCACACCCCAGAAACACTAGGCCATAATCATCTCCAATAAGATAGAAAACAACCATTGTTCCTTGACAGTCGATGGTATCACTATCACGGAATCCGCCACTGCAACATTCTGGGGTTACCACTGACTAGAATCTGAATTGGACAAGCCATGCAGATACAATGGATACAAGAGTAGGTAAGGGGTGAGGAATCCTGCAATAAAAAAAACTCATTTCTAGTCTCCCCAATGCCTGTCCACCATTTACAAGATACAAGTCAGGCATGTGATGGAAAACTTCTCACTTGTTTGAACGAATGCCCTCCAACAATACTCGAGAAGCTTGGCACAATATAAGACAAAGCATTCTGCTTGATTTGCATCATATCTTCAAACAAGAGACAGTGAGGTCGGCAGATGCCGGAGATCAGAGTTGAGTGTGTGTTGCTGGAAAAGCACAGCAGGTCAGGCAGCATCCAAGGAGGAGGAAAATTGAAGTTTTGGGCCAGAGGCCTTCTTCAGGAATTCACACCCCAGAAACACTCGGCCCCTTCTTCAGAAATTCACACCCCAGAAACACTCGGCCCCTTCTTCAGGAATTCACACCCAAGAAACACTGAAGAAGGACTCCAGTCCATAACGCGATCTTCAAACAAACAGTCAATCTCTCCGTCACTAATACTCAGTAGCAGCAGTGTATATTATTTACATGATTCACTGCAGAAGTTCACCAACGCTCCTTGGACAGCACCTTCCAGACTTGTTTAACTACCATGAAGAAGGCCAAAAGTAAGTAATATAAGGGAACATCATTACATGCAAATTGCCCTCCAAGCCACTCACCCTAAACTGGAAAATATCTCCATTTCTTTAGTGTTGCCAGGTCAAATTCCTGAAACTCCTACCCCCCCTCACCCTCAGTCCCCCCTCAACAGCTTTGTGGGTCTATCTACAGCACATGTCCCGCAGTCACTCAAGAAAGCAGCTCACCACCACCTTCCGAAGGCCAGCTAGGGATGGGCAATAAATGTTGGCCCAAGCAGCAATGCATGAATAAAAATAAAATGACCTTATTAAAGTACTCTCTTAATTCTCAGTTTTCAATTCAGGAAGAAGATCTACACCCAAATTATTGAGTTGACTTTCTGCAGAATCTGATAGACTTTGCATACATTTGCAGTACCTTCAGTTTTCTTTTGATATTTGAGCTTTTGCAGTTTTTGATATAGAAGGCATGAAGCAACCTCAAAGACATGCTAACAAAATAGACATGAGAACTATTAAACTTAATAAAAGAATAGTTTAGATTAAGCATTAGTGCAGAGTGCAACCCAAGTCAGGAATGCTTTGCATTGTCTTTAGATTCCAAGGTATACACATTTCACCCGGAAATATCAATCCTCATCTTTAATGAACAAAAGATAAAGAAAGAGCAAAGCTAGTGTCTTTGAATATGCAGTGTGTGTGGGTGGACATTCAGCATCTTTCATAAGCCTGCATGCCTGCTGCTACAGACGTGCTTACATTTTTAACTCACAGTGGGACTGACACTTCTTCTACCATACAATTATTATCATACCCATGAGCTGCAGTTGAGATTGCGGATAGCTGAGAAGTAGTTAGGAGCTCAGAATAGCATTTGCTGTTGCATTTTAGCATATCTCAGGGAGACAGAAATAATAAAAAAAGTGATGAGAGGCCAACAAACAAAAGCATATGACACTGTGCATTTAGCACTATTGTTGACTGTGATGGTCACAGCAGAGACTGTCACTGCCTCTTCAAGGAGCAGAATTCCATCATTTTCAGTGCAAAGCTGGAAAAAACTTGCTTCAGAATATTATTTTAGAATCTTCATTCTTCTGTCTCAGTGGGAGTTCTTCCATCCATTGATAAATGTCAACATCATCTGATCACTATTCCACCTCTATATACTTGTGATTGACTGAAAGGGTTAATGGTACAGAGTTTGCATATACTGTTTTCTCATGATTGTTCTACAGGTTTCTCTTTAAAAATAATCTTCTCTCATCCTTGCAATCTAATGCATTTTGAATTTAGCTTCTCCTGGCTGTGTTGTAGCCTGAGGTTGTAATTCTAAAATAAAAGTGTTGCTTTCAGTTGTTTTGTAGTATAGAGTCAAAGAGCGTTTTCAGCACAGCAATAGGTCTTGTGTCCACACTGGTCATCAAAAAGCCATCTATTTTAATCCGATTTTCCAGCACTTGGTCTGTAGCCTTGTATGCCATGGCATATTCATCTGAAAATTTTGAGGGTTCCTGCCTCTACCACCATTTCCAGCAGAGTTCCAGATAGTCACAAGCATCTGGGAGAAAAGCCTGTTCCTCAAATCCCTCTAAACCTCCTGCTCCTTCCCTTTAAACTGTGTCAACTGGCTACTGACCTCTCTACTAAGGGAGGATGTTTCTCCCTGTCCACCCTGTCTATGCCCCTCAAAACTTTGGACATTTCAGTGAGATCCTCGCTCAGTCTTCTGTTCTCTAAAGAAAACAACTGTAGACTATCAAGTATCTCATCACAGAGGAATCACTCTAGCCCAGACCTGGAGATCCTGGTGAACTGCATCTGTATCCTCTCTAGCGCAATCACAATCCTTCCTCTAGTGGAGCACCAGAACTGTGTACAGGACTCCAGCTGCAGCCTAAAGCATGTTATATATAAATCCATTATAATCTCTTGCTCTTGTATGCAATGCCTTTACTCAAAGACCACTACCTAATATGCTTTCTTAACCATCTTATTTACCTGTTCTCCCATCTTCAAGGATCTAGACATACACACAAATGTCTGTTTGACTCTTCATAGAATCCCATCATTCAAAGCATATTCTCTTGCCTCTTTGTCCTCCCAAAATGCATCACCACACATTTTTAGAATTAAATTCCATGAGCCATTCTTCAAACCATGTAAGGAGTCCATCTATATTGTCCTGTAGTCTAAGGTTGCTGCCTTGCTATTTACTGTACCATCAATTTTGTGTCATCTACAAACTTACTGATCAAACCTCTTACATTCAAGTCTGGAACATTAATGTACACAGTAAACAGAAAGCGACCCAGAACTAGACCTATTATATGCCACTGGACACAGCCTTCCAGTCACAAATAAAAGCCCTTTGACCAGCATCCTCTGCTTCCTGCCACTAAGCAAATTTGGGATGCAATTTGCTAATTTACCCTGGATTCTTTGAGCTGTTAACTCTCTAACCATTCTTCTCTGTCTGACCTTGTCAAAAGCCTCACTGAGGTTCATGTGGACTGCATCAACTACACTACAGTCATCTGCATTCCAAATTATTTTCCCAAAAACATTCAATCAAATTTGTTAGACATGATTTTTCCTCTGATAAACTCTTGATGAGTATTGTTGAATAATCCATACCTCTCCAGCGGACACTAGTTCTGTCCCTTAGAATGTTTTTCCAATAGTTACCCTACCACAGATGGTCAGCTCACTGGCCTGTAGTTTCTTGGTTTATCCTAGTATCTTCTTGAATAATGGTACCACATTAGTTGTCCTCCGTTCTGTGACCCCTCCTCTGTGTCAGATAGGATGTAAAATTAATGTCTGATGCTCTGCCATTTCCTCCCTTGCATCCTACAGCAGCCTTGGATATGGCTCATCGGGGCTGGGGTTTATCCATTTTCAATCTTAATAAAAGCCCTAATGCCTCTATGCTAATTCATGCAGGTATATCTCAGCCTCACTCCCTGTTTTCTATAATTACATGTTTCTTCTCTACAATGAATACAGGTGTAAAGTATTCATTTAAAACCTCAGGTATATCTTCTGGCTTCACACACAGATTACTTCTTTGGTGCCTATTGGGTCCTACTCTCTCCCTGGTTATTCTCTTGCCTCTAATTTTTTTGTAACCCATCCTTGGATTTTCCTTAATGTTTACCTGCCAGTGTTTCTTCATATCCCTGCTTTGCTCTCCTAATTTATTTTTTAAGCAAGCCCCTGCATTTTCTATTCTCCTGGAGGGCATTTGTTGTTTTGAGTCTTCGCTATTTATCATAGTCTTACTTTATCTATTTTCTTATTCAATCTTGTAAATTCCTTGACACCAGGATTCTTTCAATTTGCTGACCCCACTTTTTATCTTCACAATATTTATTGGAAAGAACATATAGAGTCAGGGATGCACAGCATAGAAATAGATCCTTCGGTCCAACTCGTCCATGCTGACCAGATATCCTAACCTAATCTAGTCCCATTTGCCAGCACTTGGCCCATATCCCTCTAAACCATTCCTATTTATCTACCTATCCTGATGCCTTTTAAATGTTGTATTAGTACCAGCCTCCACGACTTCCTCTGCAGCTCATTCCAAACATGCACCAGTCTCTAAGTGAAAAAGTTGCCCCTTAGGTCCAATTTATATCTATCCCCTCGCACCCCAAACCTACGCCTTCTAGTTCTGGACTCCCCTGCCCCAGGGAAAAGACTTTGTCTATTTATTTTATAAACTTCTATAAGGTCACCCTTCAGCCTCCGACACTCCAGGGAAAATAGCCGTGGCCTATTCAGCCTCTCCCCAAAGCTCAAATCCTCCAATCCTGGCAGCATCCTTGTAAATTTTTTCTAAACCCTTTCAAACTTTACAACATCCTTCCGATCAGAATTGCACGCAATATTCCAATAGTGGCCTCACCAATGTCCTGTACAGCTGTAACATGACCTCCCAATTCCTGTACTCAATGCTCTGACCACTAATGGAAAGCATACCAAATGCCTTCTTCACTATCCTACCTACCTGCAACTCCACTTTCAAGGAACAATGAACCTGCACTCCAAGGTCTCTTTGTTCATCAACACTCCCCAGGACCTTACCATTAAGTGCATAAGTCCTGCTAAGGTTTGCTTTCCCAAAATACAGCACCTCACATTTATCTAAAGTAAACACTATCTACCACTGCTCAGCCGATTGACCCATCAAGATCCCATTGTACTCTGAGGTAACCTTCTGAGGTACACCTCCAATTTTGGTGTCATCTGCAAACTTACTAACCATACTCCTATGTTCACATCCAAATCATTTATATAAATGATGAAAAGCAGTGCACTGATCCTTGTGGCACACCACTGGTCACAGGCCTCCAGTCTGAAAAGCAATCCTCCACCACCATCCTCTGTCTTCTACCTTCGAGCCAGTTCTGTATCCAAATAGCTAGTTCTTCCTGTATTCCATGATATCTAACTTTGCTGAAGTTTTATTTTGATGTATCTTTGGTTATGGACTGTAGTAGGAAAAGGAATTGTTGCATTTTTAAAATATAGGTCACCAATGCTCATTATAAGTTATGTTTTCGCTACTGCTTTACTCAAACAGTAATGGGGTCTGTTTGTGACAGGCTGATCCAGGGGTTGGATCCAAAGTGAGGTTTTGACAGTAACAAGTAGCCGATTGGTTTATGGCATTATGACCAGTTGAGGATGACACAGGCCCTTGTAAAGTACAGCACAAAGGCATGCAGGCTTTCCATTCCCTGACCATCCCAAAGCATTGCTTATATCCATGTGCTGACCACACCCACTGGTCTACAACTCATTGACAGCCACAGCTTTACTCACAGAAAGAGCTAACAAATTAGCAGTATTGGATGAGGTAGTCCAAAGGACTTGAATATTTTAATGCCTCATGTTCCCTTTGCTTCCAGATGGTGCAGTTGCCCCTCAGCACAGAGCACCATTTGTATAACCTTGTCTGTAATGATGAAATGATATTGGATGATGTAATAATGCACTTAGTACTACACAGAGAGATTGATAACCTCACATAAGGCTAAAGGACAAACATTTATACATGGGGCGGCACAGGAGCTCAGTGCTTAGCACTGTTGCCTCACAGCACCATGGGGCCCGAGTTCGATTCCAGCCCTGGGGCGACTGAATGGAGTTTGCACATTCTTGCTGTGTCTGCGTGGTTTCCTCCAAGTGCTCTGGGTTTCCTCCCACGGTCCAAGGATTTGCAGGTTAGGTAAATTGGTCATGCTAAGTTACCTACAGTATTCAGGGATATGTAGACTAGTGTGTTAGTCAGGGGTAAATGTAGACTGATAGGATAGGGGAATGGGTCTGTGTCAGATAATCTTCAGAGAGTTGGTGTGGATTTGTTGGGCCAAATGTCCTGTTTCCACATTGTAGGGATTCTCTGATTCTATGATAAGCTAAGTCATCTACAAGCCATTGTCATCCTAAAGTGCCCTCAGGGTGCTGGGCCTGGCACTCCATAGAGAAGGACAGAATGTCCCACTATTTGCAGTGTCCTTGTGATTGCATTTTTCGAGTAATGAGGGTCAATGCGTCCTGCCTGATATTCATATTCCCACGCTGTGTATGTAGATGAAGTTGCCAGCTCATGACACCAGAGGGTTCTCTTCTACCTGAGGCTGACCAGCTGCCTGGTCTCTGCCATTGCCCTCAGCTGCTTCTTCTTTGGCTAGGTGTGGTAATGTTGCAGTGAGGCACTCACCAGATTGTTGTCCCACAGGACCAGGCTGGCAGTGCCTGCTGGTGCACATTGCTCTGCTGTCCTCTGGAATGCAGACACCACTTCTTTTGCTCAGCCCATTTTCCAGGACCTTCACATCCCTGTCAGAGAATCGTGATGTTCTCTTTCATCTTTTCTGCTGTACTCTGACTCTCTCCTTGACTGAGCAGAGAAGATTCGGAATGCCAGTGCTATTCTGGTGCATAGATGCTTTTTAAAGATGGCACGGACACAAGGGATGCCAGTCTTTCAGCAGATACTGCTAAGTGGTGAGTTGTTCTGGGAACAGTGCTTGGTAAAATGGGGTTGAAATTGAAAGTACCACGCATCATTGGTAGGGTTGGTAATTAATGTTGAGAGTTTAGTATGATGCAGTGAGAAACTTATTAAGCATTGGGTCAAAAAAAACCTCCAAAAAACTTGATGCAACTTGGACTTAGCCAGAAGAAATTGTAAGATTGAGCCACTGATAGTTTCATATTTCAATGTAAATGGGGGGAAAAAAGATGTATTTAATAAAGACAAGAATTTTAGTGCTCAACTTACGTTTTAAAGCAACAGAATTATTGGGTTCCAACCAGTCTATTGGCCATCTGGAATATATATAAGTTATTGTCTAACTCTTGTTTAGTGTTGGTGAATATCTAGCTGTAATGATCCTCCCAGATAAGCTATTGAATCTGTTATTGATGTACTTCAAAAGTAGATTGTTTTTGTTTGTAGGGCGGCATGGTGGCACAGTGGTTAGCACTGCTGCCTCACAGTGCCAGGGACCTGGGTTCAATTCCTGCCTCAGGTGACTGACTGTGTGGAGTTTGCATGTTCTACCCGTATCTGCGTGGGTTTCCTCCGGGTGCTCCGGTTTCCTCCCACAGTCCAAAGATGTGTGGGTCACGTGAATTGGCCATGCTAAATTGCCCTTAGTGTTAGGTAAGGGGTATATGTAGGGGCATGGGTGGGTTGCGGGTAGGTGTGGACTTGTTGGGCTGAAGGGCCTGTTTCCACACTGTAAGTAATCTAATCATATCTGGTATTTTTATTATTATTTATTTGATTATGGTGTCTGGACACATACTTTGTTGAGATGTACAGAAGAAAGCTGTCTCCATAGCTTTCTTTTCATTGAAGATATTACTCAGATGCACTGAAAGTTTTGGACATTTCTTTCTGGATTGATCTTCCAATGTTTTAGTTAAGTAAGTATTTGTTGGAGTGCAATTTTATTACTTTCTCCACAACAGTCCAACTGTAATATTGTGAGTATGCATCCTTCCGATCCAGTTGTTCTGAAATCACAACCAAAATATGTTTCCACCCTGAATAGTAATAATCTCTAAATCATTAGTTTTCTGCATTTTTGACTGAATTGTAAAACAAGGGCAAATTCTCATTATTTAATGCTTTCATATATTCTGGACAAGGTTACTTATGGCTAAAGAAATATTTTTGGAATTAGTCAATGTTGTTTATAGGCCAATGTGCCAGTTAATGTGCATAAATAACAAATGAAATGCATGACACAATAACCTATTTTGGTGCTATAGCTTGAAGAAGCATTGTTAACCAGTATCCTTCCTGCTCATCTGATAAAAAAATGTGACATTTGAAACTTTACATCCACCTGAACAGGCAGATAGGCTTCAATTTGACCTCTCATATGAGAGAAAACATCTACAACAACGCAGCGTCCCCTTAGAACTAGATATACTAAAATATCAGCACATATTGCACCTACAAAATGTGCCTCTAAATTTGAATCAAATGCTTTCTAATTCAGAGATAAGATTGCTAGCAACTTATCCATGCTGACAGCTCAATGCCTTGTAGGTTCAATGTAATGTCTGTTTATGTTTGATGGGCAAATTATCAGAAGAAATGCTCTCACCATCTTTCTTCAGTTCATTGATTAATTGTACCTTGATATATTTTGGTAATATGCAGGAGCAAATCTTTAAATTCATCTGATTGTAGATTGTACATGTGAAATAGTTCCATCATCAAATGAACTGTACAGTGTCCTTTCATTTTCAAGATATCTATTATAAAGGTTAAAGTACTGTAATAAGAACTTTCTTCCTGTATTTCAAATCAGATATGTGCAATTTATGCCTCAAGCAGTCTGAAAGTAGTATTAAATGGGGCCATCTTCGATGGTTACTTATTTTTATTTGGATTGCTTGGAACTGGTAGCAGAAAAAAATCTCATGTGATTGCCATTTTGTAATTAATGTTCATTCCTTTCTGTTCAGTAGCTGATCTTAGTTCATTGAAAAAGAAAACAATATGGCCCTTAATATCTCGTACAAGAAAATCTGAGATCACCTATTCTGATACTCATGGCTGGGCAATGTCTGAATGGCATATATTTAAGCAGATTTATCTGTTTTCACATGGGGAAAAAGAAAATGCTGTAAGTACATGTCTGGTAGCACCTGTGGGAAGAGAAACAGAATTAATGCTTCAGATTGATAATCTTTTATCAGACCTATTAAGCTTGATTTGGGAAAATATGGTTGAAGGTTTTAAAATGAAACCACAATGTACTTCACTGTTGTTTTCAAAAGTGTAGTGCCACAATCAAACATAGTTTGATGCTATACATGGGCTAATCTGTATTTTCAACATTGTGTCAAGATACAAGCCTTTGCCTCTATACATCTGATTCACATGTTGTAAAGAATTTCTCATTATATAAATTTGAACACGAGGATGTTTGTTGAAACATTCCATCACAACTAGAGATTTTATGAAGTGACCATGACGTGAGAAACCATGAAGAGGATTTTATGCTCCTCCATTGACTGGTTTGAAGGCAGGAAGCCTTAAATTGCAGCTTGTGGCTTTTCTGCCAAGACTAGTCTCCCATTTTGCAATCCATGGAGGAAGGTGTTGGCTGATCATCTAGAGGACCTCATCTGACCCCTGTAGATATTTTACCATAACAAGGAGGCTCACGCTGAGGCTTACTGTTGTCTGGTGTTGCCGGGATGACAGAAGTTTCAGCCATCCAATCGTCAGACAGCTTTCTAAGATGGGACTTCCTCTGGGAATGGGGGTGGAATTGCTCCTTAATGGGATTGATTTTCCTTCTGGTTTTAAATTATTAAGGAACAATTGTCACTCTGTTGAGTGGGCTTCACCCCTACTTGTTAGCTGGGTATCCAGGGACTTGTGCATCTCAACAATTTAAGCTCTGCTCATTTCTGACAAAACAGCTCAGACCAACAGTTATCCATGTTTCCCAATCAACCGGTCTAAGTGAAGCAAAGTCGAAAAGAGAGGAGACTTGAATAGAAACACAACATTTTTTTTACTCTAACCTAGTAGCATTAAAATTAGTTTAGTGATTGTCATCCGTAGGTTTCAAAGCAGGATTTCAAAACAGGGATAGTTTACAAAGCACACATTAGCATGACACTACCTGACATATTTGACATTTAGCCATGCTAATATTTCAACGTAGCATTATAATGTATGCATTGAAAGATTGGCAAGCCTATAAATGAAACGTTTTCAAGTGATCCAATGGTTTACGGCATCACTTGTGATTTCCATGAATATGGGAGGTTGTTGAGTAGGAACCCACATGATAAATGTTCACGTAGCTTGTGATTCAATGAGTGCTTTGTTATGGTCGGTACTGGACAGAGTGGAGCTAAGATCATGACCAGCTTCGGTTAGCAAAGCCAGCACAGCTGGTAACTATTTTCATCCCTGTGCTTGAACAAACTATTGTAAGGTAGTGTCCCTACCTCTGATCTAGAAGATTTGGGTTTAAGCTCCACCCACGCCAGAGGTATATAATAATATCAGAATATGTTAATCAGAAGATATGTTTTAAAAATTGGACAGTGATTTTACTGTATACAGTTTCAGGATATGCAACATAAAAGGAAGTAAACACAACCACCCTTTCTTTAGGAAGGTTAGACAAAGCCAAAAGCTTTTGTTGATTCAGAAAGTGTAATTCTTTAGAAAAAATGCTATTCATTCCTAATAAATATTGTCAAAGGAAATTAGAAGTTGCTGAAGGTCCCATTCCCTCCAGTTAATTCCGACTACTGGTTCATCATCATGCATTCTGATATGAAAGGAAGTTTGTTTCCAGAAAAACCTCAGACAGTATAGAGCTGAAAATGTGTTGCTGGAAAAGCGCAGGAATTATGCCCGAAACGTCGAATCTCCTGTTCCTTGGATGTTGCCTGACCTGCTGCGCTTTTCCAGCAACACATTTTCAGCTCTGATCTCCAGCATCTGCAGTCCTCACTTTCTCCTCTCAGACAGTATAGAGCCAATTTGAACAAACTGAAAACTTTCTTTCCCTTGTTTTCATAGCACCTGCTAACTGTGACATTAGAGATGATTGGCATTTGCTTCAGGAAAGCAATTACCTTTTCTCAGCATTCAAACGATCAACATTATTTTTGAAATAGATTTTCACTAATCCTCAAACTGATATCTGGGCAATGAGATTGGGCAATCTTTTATCAGTGACAGTTGCCTCTGGGGCCACCATCCAAATGGGATGGCAACCTCCCTCCACACCCCTTAGAGCTGTTGATTGAATCAG
The DNA here is from genome assembly GCF_020745735.1 of Hemiscyllium ocellatum. Classification (NCBI taxonomy): domain Eukaryota; kingdom Metazoa; phylum Chordata; class Chondrichthyes; order Orectolobiformes; family Hemiscylliidae; genus Hemiscyllium; species Hemiscyllium ocellatum. The sequence continues at coordinate 42,200,261 of NC_083412.1, read as the reverse complement.
AAGACTGAGATTGCTGCAGTCTCAGCAGTGCCACCATTAGATCTGGCCATTGTTGAAGGTGCAAGGAGGAGGGAAAACACCTCCATATTAAGGTGCCCTTGAAGGCAAAGATATGTTTCTTACCATGTCATGCCATTCAGCCAGGTCTGAGAAATGTGGGTGAAGGTGCACCTTCCAACATTGATGTAATAGCCATGATGATGGACATGATCATGAGCATGGGATCTCCATGGGACATGGAGTAATCATCAAGAAAAGCTCATTCCCATCACAAACCAAGCAGGAGGACACCAAAATTTACTTAGCAGTCTCCCACATGTTGATGATGACACCCATTGGCAATAGAGGGTGGCATGCTGGCTCAGTGGTTAGCACTGCTGCCTCACAGCGCCAGACACCTGGGTTCAATTCCAGCCTCGGGTGTTTGTATACGTGGATTTTGCATATTCTCTCCATGTCTGCATGGGTTTCTTCCAAATGCTCTGGTTTCCTCCCAAAATCCAAAGATGTGCAGGTTAGGGGCCATGCTAAATTGCCCGTAGTGTAGATTATTAGTCAGGGGTAAATATAGGTTGGGGAATGGATCTGTGTGGGTTACTATTCGGAGGGTCAGTTTGGACTTGTTGGGCCAAAGGGCCTGTTTCCAGTAGGAATTCTTATCAATTACCTTCTAACCAATAACATGCTTACTGTCAAGGGAATTGGCCAAAGCTAGGCACATAATTTGCCTAATTGTGAACTTACTGGGCAACCATGCAGCTGGGGTTCCATCTGTAAATTGCACCCAGAGGGGATGGGAAATTGGAATGCCTTCCACCATCATTTTTACCAGGTCTTCTGCTTCACAGGCCATGCCAAAGGGGCTGGTAAAATTCAGACCAATTAATATAGAACAAAAAGAACAGTACAACATAGTACAGGCCCTTTGGCCTTCAATGCTGTGCTGACCTTCTAACCTACTCTAAGATCAAACTAACCTATATAGCCTTCATTTTACTAACATCCAATGCTAATCAAGAGTCACTTAAACGTCCCTATGTATCTGAGTCCACTACCACCACTGGCAGTGCATTCCATGCACCACTTTACACCACTCTCTGTGTAAAGAACTTACCTCTGACGTCTCCCCTAAACTTTCCTCCCATTATCTTAAAATTATGCCTCCTCAAAATAGCCATTTCTGCCATGGGAAAAAGTCTCTGGCTATCCACTCCATCTATGCCTCTCATCATCTTGTACGCCTCTATCAAGTCACCTCTCATTATTCTTCGTTCCAAAGAGAAAAAACCCTAGCTCCCTCAACCTTTCTTTATAAGATGTGCCCCTCCAGTCCAGGCAACATCTTGATAAATGTCCTTTGACCCTCTCTAAAACTTCCACATCCTTCCTATAATGAGGAGACCAGAACTGAACACAATATTCCAAGTATGGTCTACCCAGGACTTTATAGAGCTACAGCATAACCTCGCGGCTCTTAAACTCAATCCCTCCACTAATGAAAGCGAACACACCATGTGCCTTACCAATATTATCAACTTGGGTGGCAACTTTGAAGGATTATGAATGTGGACCCCAAGATCCCTCTGTTTGTCCACACTGCCAAGTATTCTGCCTTTAACCCTGTAATCTGCATTCAAATTTGACCTTCCAAAATGAATCATTTCACACTTTTCCAGGTTGAACTCCATCTGCCACTTCTCAGCCCAGCTCTTCATTCCATCAATGTCCCGCTGCAACAGCCCTCCACAATATCCACAACTCGATCAACCTTAATTCCTTTGGCAAACTTACTAATCCATACTTCCACTTCCTCATCCAAGTTAGTGTCATCTGTGTCTTTGAACAATGTTCAAAGAAGTTTTCATTTTGCTAAAAAATATGTAGAACTAATTAAGTTGTTAAATACAGTCAGTAGCAAATTCATTTCTGTTAAAGGACACCATTTTCAATATTGAAGAATTGAGCTTGAGCAGGACACTTCTCTGCGTACTTTTTTCTTTAAAGAAATACATTCAGCATATAGGTTGTTCACTAGATGAACATGTATTTTCCATTCCTAATTGACCTTGAACTGTTGGTAAGTTGCTTTCATGGACGGCTGCAGTCCAAGTGGGTAGATAGACCCACAGTATTTTTAAAAATTTGAATATCCTTTACTGTCATGTGCATTCAATATAAAATAAAGTGTAAAGAGTTTATCGTTGCTTGTACAGAAGTGGCAATCACAGAACTTAAAAAATTTAAAAAGCTAAAGAGAGTCTAACATTTCCTACTCCACTGCTACAGCATGCAGTCACCAGAGTCCCACCCCTGGCTACGCCAGCGCACACCACGCAGCTGAGTCAGTGTCCACTTTGGGCTACACCAGCCCACACCATGCTGCTGAGAGAGTGTTCTGCTTTGGGCTACAACAGCCAACACCATGCTGCTGAGTCAGTGTCCTGCTCTGTGTTACACGAACCCACACCATGGTGCTGAGAGAGTGCTCCGCTCTGGGCTACACCAGCCCATGCCATGCTGGTGAGAGAGTGTTCCGCTTTAGGCTACACCAGCACACACCATCCTGCTGAGTCAGTGTTCCGCTCTGGGCTACACCAGCCCACACCATGGTGCTGAGAGAGTGTGCCACTCTGTTCTACACCAGCCCACACCATGCTGCTGGGAGAGTTTCCTGCTCTGTGCTACACCAGCCCATGCCATGCTGCTGAGAGAGTGTTCGGCTCTGGGCTACACCAGCCCACACCATGCTGCTGAGAGAGAGTGTTCCGCTCTGGGCTACACCAGCTCATGCCATGCTGCTGAATGTCCTGTTCCAGGCTACTCCATCCCATGCCATGCTGCTAATTGTCCTGTTTCAGGCCACACCAGGAGATGCCATGTCACCATTAGGGGCTCACTCCATGTGGAAGAGTAAGTCCTGTTTCAGGCTTCACAGACCGACCGACCTTCTCTGCAGCCATGCTGCCTCTGAAAATTCCACTGCCACTCTGGAGCCCATCGAAACCGCCTCCTGCTGAACAGCTCTTTTTCAGCAAAGGTTTGAAGAAAAAGAAATGGGGTAGAAGGAAAATGCAAAAAAGAAAATGCAGATGAGGTGGGCAAATCTGGGCATAGGATTCCGAATGATGCTTACTCCACCGCCCCCATATTGTTGCGGTAGTGCTGATAGAAAGGGTGTTCCAGGATTTTGCCCAGTGACACTCAAGGAAGAGCAATATATTTCCGAGTCATAATGGTGTGAGGCTTGGAAATCTGCTGCTTTTGTCCTTCCAGGTGGGTAGATACAGTACTGATGTCAAAAGGAGTCTTGATCAGTTGCTATCATGCATCTTGTAGAGATACACACTGCTCATTCTGTGAAGAGAGTGAATGCTGGTGATCGTTTATGGCATATCATTCACATAGGTTGCTTTGTTCTGGATTGTGTCAAGCTTCTTGAGTGTTGTTGAAGGTGCTCGCATCCAGGCAAGTGGGCAATATTCCATCACATGCTTAATTTGTGCTTCATCAATCATGGAGAGGCTTTGTAGAGTTAGGAGGGGAATATCTTGTCTCAGAATTCCTGGTGCATGACTTACTCTTGTAACCACAGTATTTATTGTTACAAATTGGATGAAGATGAAGAATTTGAGCTTAAGCAGCCACTGAACACAGCAAGTATTTTTATATCATCCTTGCATATGGCCATCACACTTTTTAATTAAGATCTAGTTCACTAGAAAATTAAAGGAGTCAGTTACTAAGGGTTTCTTGAGTAAAAGAAATTCAGACTGAAAACAACAAATGCTAGAGATCACATTGGGTCAGAGAACATTCATGGAGAGAGAGCAAGCTAACATTCTGCTTCTAGATGACTCTTCATCTGATGACACTAGCTTGTTCTCTCTCTCTATGGATGCTGTCTGGCCCACCGAGATCTCCAGCATTTGTTGCTTTCAGTACAGATTCCAGCATCTGCAGTAATTTGCTCTGACAAAGAAATTCGGATTTCTTTTTATCTATTAATGTGAATTTATTTTTTAAAAAGCAAATGAAATACAGGTAATATGTTTGAAAGTGAGAGTGTTTAGTACAGGCTGAGAAAATTTTGCTATGTGGTTAAAGTTCTTGGAGTCAGATGTGTTATATTTTAAACCTGAGGTCCCAGTCTGTTACTTGTTGACTCACATCTGCAGGAGTAGCAGAATTCTTAGGTATTTCTGAGCTCTCAGTCAATGTTATTTCCACACTTTTGTTTCCTGTAACAAACACGCTTTATCAAAATGATGAGAGAAACAGGCAGGGAGAGAAGCTTCCAACTTGGATTCATTTCCCTCTCCCCTTTCTTGAGTGGCCAAAGCAGTTTTGAAATGGGAAAATGGAATTTAACCCTAAAAACTGTGAGGTGATGCACTTTGGAAAAAATAACAAGACAAGGGAGTAAGCAACGAATGGCAGGACACACAGAAGCTCAAAGAAAGAGGGTTCTTGGGATGCTTTTTCCAGATCCCTGAAGATAGCAGGACAGGTGAACTTTTTTTTAATTTACTTGTGGCCAGCATGTATTGCTCATTCTGAGTTACCCTTGAGACGGAGATGGTGAGCTGCAGTCCATGTGATATAGATAGACCCACAATGCTCTTTGGCAGGGAAATCCAGGTATTTGCCCCAGTGATAGTGAAAGAACAGTGATATGTTTCCAAATCAGGATGATGAATGGTTTTGAGGGGAACTTGTAGGTGGGGATGTTCCCATCTATCTGCTCCCCTTGTCCTTCAAGATGGAAGTGGTCATGGGTTTGGAAGGTCCTGTCTAAGGATCTTTGATGAATTTCTGTAGTGCATCTTGTGGATAGTATTTTTAAATTAGATTCCCTACAGTATGGAAACAGGCCCATTGGCCCAACAAGTCCACACCGACCCTCCAAAGACTAACACACCCAGGCCCAATCCCCTCCCTCATATTTAATCCTGACTAATGCATCTAACGCTATGGGCAATTTAGCATGGCCAAATTACCTGACCTGCACATCTTTGGATTAAGAACAACAAAGAACAAAGAAAATTTATAGCCCAGGAACAGGCCCTTCGGCCCTCTTGCGCCCACACCTCCCCCCTTACTTCCCTCCAAGGCCCCAAGGGATCCTTCCATATCCGCCACAAATTCACCTGTACCTCTACACACATCATTTACTGCATCCGCTGCACCTGATGTGGCCTCCTCCATATTGGGGAGACAGGCCGCCTACTTGCGGAACGTTTCAGAGAACACCTCTGGGAAACCCGGACCAACCAACCCAACCACCCCGTGGCTCAACACTTCAACTCCCCCTCCCACTCCACCATGGACATGCAGGTCCCTGGACTCCTCCATCGGCAGACCATAGCAACACGACGGCTGGAGGAAGAGTGCCTCATCTTCCGCCTAGGAACTCTCCAACCACAAGGGATGAACTCAGGTTTCTCCAGTTTCCTCTTTTCCCCTCCCCCTCCTTGTCACAGTCCAAACCCTCGAACTCAGCACCACCTTCCTAACCTGCAATCTTCTTCCTGACCTGTCCGCCCCCACCCCCACTCTGGCCTATCACTGTCACCTTAACCTCCTTCCACCTATTGCATTTCCAACGCCCCACCCCAAATCCCACATCCTTCCTATAATGCAGTGACCAGAACCGTATGCTCAAGTGTGGCTGCACCAGAGGTTTGTACAGCTGCAGTATAACCTCGTGGTTCTGAAACTCAATCCCTCTACCAATAAAAGCTCACACACTGTATGCCTTCTTAACAACTTTATCAACTTGGGTGGTAACTTTCAGGGATCAATGTACATAGACACTGATATCTCTCTGCTCATCTACACTACCAAGAATCTTACCATTAGCCCAGTACTCTTTATTCCTGTTGCTCCTTCTAAAGTGAATCACCTCACACTTTTCCCCATTAAACTCCATTTGCCACCTCTCAGCCCAGCTCTGCAGCTTATCTGTGTCCCTTTTAAACCTGCAACATCCTTCCGCACAGTACACAACTCCCTTAGTGTCATCCGCAAATTTAATAACCCATCCTTCTACATCCTCATCCAGGTCATTTATAAAAATGACAAACTGCAGTGGCCCCAAAACAGATCCTTGTGGTACACCACTATTAACTGAACTCCAGGATGCACATTTCCCATCAGCAACTACTCTTTGTCTTCTTTCAGCTAGCCAATTTCTGATCCAAACCACTAAATCACCCTCAATCCCATACCTACGTATTTTATGTAATAGCCTACTATGGGGAACATTATCAAATGCCTTAATGAAGTCCATATACACCACATCAACTGCTTTACCTTCAGCCACCTGTTTTGTCACCTTCTCAAAGAACTCAATAAGATTTGTGAGGCACAATCTACCCTTCACAAAACCGTGTTGACTATTCCTAATCAACTTATTCCTTTCTAAATGGTTATAATTCCCATCTCTTATAACCTTTTCCAACACTTTACCCACAACTGAAGTAAAGCTCTCAGGTGTATAATTACCAGGGTTGTCTCTACTCCCCTTCTTGAACAATGGAACAACATTTGCTATCCTCCAATCTTCTGGCACTATTCCTGTTGATAATGATGACATAAAGATCAAAGCCCAAAGGCTTGGCAATCTTCTCCCTGGCTTCCCAGAGAATTCAAGGATAAATCCCATCTGGCCCAGAGAACTTATTTATTTTCACACTTTCCTGAATTGCTAACACTTCCTTCTTGTGAACCTCAATCCCATCTAGTCTAGAAGCCTGTATCTGAGTATTCTTAATAACATTGTCTTTATCCAGTGTGAATACTAATGGAAAATATGCATTTAGCGCTTCCCCTATCTCCTCGGACTCCACACTCAACTTCCCACTACTATTCTTGATTGGTCCTAACCTTTCTCTCATCATTCTTTTATTCCTGATATACCTATAGAAAGTTTTAGGGTTTTCCTTGATTCTATTTGCCAACAACTTCTCATGTCCCCTCCTGGCTCTGAGCTCTCTCTTTAGGTCTTTCCTGGCTAGCTTGTAACTCTCTAGCACCCTAACTGAGCCTTCATGTCTCATCCTAACATAAGCCACCTTCTTCAGCTTGACAAGAGATTCAACTTCTTTAGTAAACCACTGCTCCCTCACTCGACGACTTCTTCCCTGCCTGACAGGTACATATTTATCAAGGACATGCAGTAGCTGTTCCTTAAATAAGCTCCACATTTCAATTGTGCCCATCACCTGCAGTTTCCTTCTCCATCCTATGCATACTAAATCTTGCTTAATTGCATCATAATTTCCTTTTCCCCATCAATAACTCTTAACTTGCAGTATATACCTATCTCTCCCCATCACTAAATTAAACATAACCGAATTGTAGTCACTATCACCAAAGTGCTCAGCTATCTTCAAATCTAACATCTGGCCAGGTTCATTACCCAGTGCAAAATCAAATGTGGCCTCGCCCCTTGTTGGTCTGTCTACACATTGTATCAGAAAACCATCCTGCACACATTGGGCAAAAACTGACCCATTTACACAACTCGAACTATTGTATTTCCAGTCAATATTTGGAAAGTTAAAGAACTCCATAACAGCTACCCTGTTACTCTCACTCCTATACAGAATCATCATTGCGATCCTTTCATCTACATCTCTGGAATCGTTTGGAGGCTTATAGAAAACCCCAACAGGGTGACCGCTCCTTTCCAATTTCAAACCTCAGCCTATACTACCTCAGTAGACGAGTCCTCAAACGTCCTTTCTGCCACTGTAATACTGTCCTTGACTAACAATGCCATACCTCTCCCTCTTTTACCATCTTCTCTGTTCTTACTGAACCATCTGAATGCAGGAATCTGCAAAACCTTTCTTGTCCCTGCTCTGTCCCTGTCTCTGAAATGGCCACAACATCAAAGTCCCAGGTACTAGCCCATGCTGCAAGTTCACCTACATTATTAAGATGAAAAGCATGAGGTTTAGAGCAGATTTGAGGAAAATATTTCCACCCAGTAGGTGGTGGGAATCTGGTTGCACAGCCTGGATTGTAGTTGAGGCAGGAAACCTCATAACCTGTAAAATGTATCTGGATGAGCGCTTAAAGCTTCATAACATTCAAGGCTATGGACCTACTGCTGGAAAGTGGGACCAAATTAGTTTTAGTGTAATTTTGTCAATGCACATTCGATGGCTGAATTCCTCTTCTGTACAATATGATGATATAATTCTATGAATCTGTGAAATATAGTTCGGTATGTATTCCAAGTCCAACTCCATTCTCTTTCTAAACTGGTTAACTGATAGATGATACTTTCATCTCCCAGTATGTGAAATTATCACACATGACTGGATTCAGAAGCTAGGAGAAAGTGAGGACTGCAGATGCTGGAAATCAGAGCTGAAAACTGTGTTGCTGGAAAAGTGCAGCAGGTCAGGCAGCATCCAAGGAGCAGGAGAATTGACATTTCAGTCATAAGAAGAAGGGCTTATGCTCGAAACATCGATTCTCCTGCTCCTTGGATGCTGCCTGACCTGCTGCACTTTTCCAGCAACACATTCTTCAGCTCTGATTTCAGAAGCTGCCAAATTCCTTGACACCAAATCAGTTGCCTAGTTTTGATCTGTTTAGGTAAAATTCTAATCCTGATCCAAACAGAGTTCTTTTATTCCACAAGGGTTTCCTGAAGCTTGCTTCAACCTGTGATCAGGTGATCACTGCTCTTACTTTTATTTTACAAAACAATTTTAGTTCATGAAAGGACTCAGGTATTAAAATCAGCGGACAGTTGTAACTATGGACTATCAAATTTTAATGTCCATCATAAAATATGGTCACTCTGGTTCAATTTCTGATCTCTTATAAACCCCAGGATCCATTCAATGACGGTGAAACCATTGAACATCGATGTAGTCGTTAGATTCTCTCTTGCTGGAGTTGTCATTGGAGGAATTCAAACAAGTACCAGATGATGAAGTTGCTTGCCACTGTGACAGTACTGTGATACATCTCTTAGCAAAATTGTTGATGACAAGTTATGTGGCTGTGACTGTTGTAAATTATTCGGTCTCACCCTTCATAATCCGATCTGCAACTGCACACACAACTGATCAAATAATCTCTATCCAATACATTTCCATATTGTGCAGTTGGATGGAACTGGAATTGTTTCCATGCTTACCTGTTCAGTTGTAGCCAGAGAATCACCAACAATAGTTTCTTTCTCTGTACCAGCATTGTTAAATTTGGAGTTCTCCAAGGGTCTCAATAGATTGCCCCTGTCATCGACTTGCTGATCTTAAGTGACAACATTTGAAAACACAGCATTCATTACTGCATCAATGCTGAAAACACCCAACTCCATTTCACTATCACCTCTCTCAATCTCAACTGTCTTTAAATTGCCATACTACTTATCCAAAATCTTATTTTGGATGAGCAGAAATTTTCTCCAACTAGTTGCTGTGATGGCCCATGCCATTGTTTTTGGTGCCTGCCACACAAACTGCCATCTGCAGCCATTAACTTCATCTCTCTACCCGGTAACTATCCGAGGCTGATCCAGGCTGTTCATCAACTTGCTTTGTTCTTGACTTCCAGAAGAGCTTTCACTAAGATTGTCTATTTCTACCTGTAGAGCATTACCCAATATCACCCTATCTCATCTGCTTTTATTACTTACATATTTGACTACTCTTGGCCAACCTGCCATCTTCCACTTTCTATAAACTTAATATTATAGTTTAAATGCTGTTGTCCATATTTGAACTCACATCAAGTCTATTTCACCCATAACTACCAATGTCCTACATTGTACTCCAGTTAAATAAATTCTCGTTTTTGGTATCACAACTCCTCCAGTTTTTTCCCTCCCTTTCTCTGCTCACTCCACCAGTCCCACAGCCCTTTCAGATATTGACACGCCACCAAATAGAGATTCTTGTGCAGCTCAGATTTTAAGTACTTCACCATTGGTACCTGAACCTTCACCTGCCCTAAAGACCTAAGCTCTGGAATTGCCTCCTTGACTTCACCACTCTGCCCGTACCACCCATTTTATCTGCATCTCCCCCTAAACCCACCCCCAGTCCTGAAGAAGGATTACACCTGTCACAATACTGGCTCTTTTTACAAGGTTACTATGCCCTTGAGGGTTTTTTAGCGAGGGGGTAATTGACCAGGCTCCAGCTAGGCTGGATTTGAAAGTTTTATTGGGGCACCTTTGTTTACTCTAACAGATAATGCTTCAGGCCAAAAGTTTTCATATCTTTAAAAAAAACCTGGAATAATCCAAGGGGAGTGGCCAGCTAGCTGTGTAGCTTGCCTTCATTTAGATTAGAGGTTTTGGTTCAGTTGCAGCAGGGGATGTGTGAACAGGATGCTGACCTCTCTCTCTCGCTCTCTCTCTAACTTCAAGCCTGTAAGCTCTAGTTTGTTTCATTTTTACTCTTTGTGCTGAAGGATGTGTGTGTTGGGACGGTTGCAAGTATTTTCGCAACAGCATCATTAAGTTGAGTTTGGATAGATAGGTTATCTGGTATTTGGTTTTCTGTTCTGTGTTTCATTCTGTAATTTTGTAAATAAATTTTGCTTGTTGAAAACTTGGCAGTTGAACAAGCTAATATACTCTAGGATATCCACTTTACACTTAGCTAAAAACAAGTAGCAAAATTATGGTCTGGGCTACCTGCTTAAAAATGTTTTGAGGGGTCTGGCCTAGTCCATAACACCCCTGATACATTGACTTCTCCACCTCCTGATGCTGCCTGGCTTGCTGTGTTCCTCCAGCCTCCTGCATGTCCGCTCTCCACTTCCTTAAAATATGTTAATTTGACTGAGCTTTTATCACCTTCCCTAATATCTTCTTATTTGGCTAACAGTTAAATTTTATTTGATAAAGACTCCTGTGAAGCTTCTAGGGATATTTTGCTATGCTAAAGGCACAATAAAAATGTACGTTGTTGCAGTATCTATGATTTGTTTTAACTTTGGATACCAATGAATATGTTAGGCACATTGCTGTGTTGGGTGAACTTTCATAATTGATTCGTTCCTAAAACATATGCATCTATCCAGCTTGATCTGGTCTTTGATCTCAGGAAGCATGTTGCATTGTTGGGTAGGCAGTTTCTACACAACAAAAAGGAGAGGAAAAATAAGCAACATTCCCACATACCAATAGCAGTAGAGATAGATTTAGCAATTCTACTGTATCCAACACAAAAGAGAAATCATCAATAATGCTTGCTTCTAACATATAGAATTTGGAAACATTTAATTACCGATTCTATTTCTGTCCACTTTCTAAAAAAAAGCATTATAATTAGCAATAGTATTGTTCTCAGTTAGTCTGAATGACAATAATACGTTACCACAATAAAAACTACCACTGAAAAACACAAAAGCAGTATTAACTGAACCCAGAACAGAAAACAGTCAAGTGAATCACTACCATTTTTCCTGCTGTTATTGATTTTTAGAATGAAGCTTGTTCTAACTATGTACAGTACTTACTTCCTCTCCCTGTGTGACTTGTCCATGGTTAGCTCCTGCCTTCTTAGATTAGAACCGTTGTCACAAGCCAACAGAAAAGCTACCTATTCCACTTGTATCACTGTTACATTTCTGATAGTTAAAGCATACAATGTTACAAAGCTGATTACTCCCATTGCTGTGACAATTTGCTCAAGCAGGATGAATGGAAAACAATGAATTCTCACTGCAAAAGAACCACTACATTCTATATAGCAAGCTGTTCAGGTTCAAGCTTTTCTTTTATGGCACTGGGTGATTATCTTTCTCTCAATTTTAATAAACATACATGTGGCAAGAATACATGCCTTCCATGCAGTTGAGGTTTCATAGAACATAGAAAAATATAACACAGTACAGGGCCTTTGGCCCTCGATGTTGCACCGATCCAAGCCTACATTAGCCCACTATCCTCCATATGCCTATCCAATGCCCGTTTAAATGCCCATAAAGAGGGAGAGTCCACCACTGCTACTGGCAGGGCATTCCATGAACTCACGACTCGCTGAGTAAAGAATCTACCCCTAACATCTGTCCTATACCTACCTCTCCTTAATTTAAAATTATGCCCCCTCGTAATAGCTGACTCCATACATGGAAAAAGGTTCTCATTGTCAACCCTATCTAAACCCCTAATCATCTTGTACACCTCTATCAAGTCACCCCTAAACTTTCTTTTCCCCAATGAAAACAGCCCCAAGTGCCTCAGCCTTTCCTCATACGATCTTCCTACCATACCAGGCAACATCCTGTTAAACCTCCTCTGCACCCGTTCCAGTGCCTCCACATCCTTCCTATAGTATGGCGACCAAAACTGCACACAATACTCCAGATGCAGCCACACCAGAGTCTTAGACAACTGCAACATGACCTCAGGACTCCGGAACTCAATTCCTCTACCAATAAAAGCCAGTATGCCATATGCCTTCTTCACAGCACCATTTACCTGTGTGGCAACTTTCAGAGATCTGTGTACATGGACACCAAGATCGCTCTGCTCATCCAAACTACCAAGTATCCGACCATTAGCCTAGTGCCCCACCTTCTTGTTACTCTTACCAAAGTGAATCACTTCATACTTACCTACATTGAACTCCATTTGCCACCTTTCTGCCCAGCTCTGCAGCTTATCTTATCCCGCTGTAACCTGCCACATCCTTCCTCACTGTCAACAACTCCACTGATTTTCGTATCATCCGCAAACTTGCTCACCCAACCTTCTAGCCCCTCCTCCAGGTCATTTATAAAAATGACAAACAGCAATGGTCCCAAAACTGATCCTTTCAGAACACCGCTAGTAACTGCACTCCAAGATAAACCTTTACCATCAACTACTACCCTCTGTCTTCTTCCAGCCAGTCAATTCCTAATCCAAACCTCTAACGCACCCTCAATGCCACACCTTTGTATTTTTTGCAGTAGCCTACCATGGGGTACCTTATCAAATGCCTTACTCAAATCCATATACACCACATCTACCGCTTTACCCTCATCCACCTCCTTAGTCACCTTCTCAAAGAATTCAATAAGGTTTGTGAGGCACGACCTGCCCTTCACAAAACAATGCTGACTATCCTTGATCACATTCTTCCTATCCAGATGTTCATAAATCCTATCCCTTACAATTCTCTCTAAGACTTTGCCCACAACAGAGGTAAGACTCACTGGCCTATAGTTACTAGGGTTATCCCTACTCTCCTTCTTGAACAAGGGAACCACATTTGCTATCCTCCAGTCTTCTGGCACTATTCCTGTAGACAATGAGGACATAAAAATCAAGGCCAATGGCTCTGCAATCTCCTCCCTTGCTTTCCAGAGAATCCTAGGATAAATGCTATCAGGCCCAGTGTTCTTATCTATTTTCACCCTTTCCAGAATTTCTAACACCTCTTCCCTACATACCTCAAAGCCATCCATTCTAATTAATTGTGACTCAATATTCACATCGGCAACAATGTCCCGTTCCTGAGTGAATACTGACAAAAAGTATTCATTCAGTGTCTCCCCAATCTTTTCAGCCTCCACGCACAACTTCCCACTGCTATCCTTGACTGGATCTATTCCTACCCTAGTCATTCTTTTATTCCTGACATGCCTATAGAAAGCCTTTGGGTTTTCCCTAATCCTACCAACCAAGGACTTTTCATGTCCCCTTCTCGCTGCTCTTAGCTCTCTCCTTAGATCCTTCCTGGCTACCTTATAACTCTCAATCGCACCAATTGAACCTTCACGCCTCATCTATACATAGGCCGCCCTCTTCCCTTTAACAAGGGATTCCAATTCCTTATTAAACCACGGCTCCCTCACACGACCCTTTCCTCCCTGCCTGACAGGTACATACTTATCAAGGACACCCAATAGCTGCTCCTTGAACAAGCCCCACATATCATTTGTGTCCTTCCCTTGAAGCTTACTTTTCCAAGCCACGCATCCTAAGTCATGCCTCACTGCATCATAATTTCCATGCCCCCAGCTATAACTCTTGCCCACTTATCCCTCTCCATCACTAGAGTAAAAGTCACCGAATTGTGGTCACTGTCCCCGAAGTGCTCACCTACCTCCAATTCTAACACCTGGCCTGGTTCATTACCCAGAACCAAATCCAGTATGGCCTCACCTCTTGTCGGCCTGTCTACATATTGTGTCAGGAAACCCTCCTGCACACATTGGACAAACACCGACCCATCTAACGTACTCGAGCTATAGCTTTCCCAGTCAATATCTGGAAACTTAAAGTCCCCCATAACAACCACCCTATTACTTTCACTCTTCTCCTGAATCATCCGTGCAATCCTTTCTTCTACATCTTTAGAACTATTAGGAGGCCTGTAGAAAACTCCTAACAGGGTGACCTCAACTTTCCTACTTCTAACCTCAGCCCAAACTACCTCAGATGGCGAGTCTTTATCCATCATTCTTTCCACCGCTGTAATACTATCCTTGACAAGCAATGCCACACCTTCCCCTCTTTTACCCCTACCTCTGACCCTACTAAAACATTTAAACCCTGGAACCTGCAACAACCTCCCCTACTTGCTATCCAACCTTACCGTCAACATCTCCCCTGCTGGCACCTAACATTCCCTCAGCCAGTGCACCCAATATGCCTTGTCCACCCCAAACTACCCTGAACATTCTAACACTTACTTGCACCCCCCTTCCCACATTGCACACTGGGTACCTTACCCATCTACACATGTGACACCCTAACTACCTGGCACTCTACATATCTGGTACTTTGCCTTTCTAGTCCACCCTATTGCTTCATACTTAATCTCTCACATGATCTGCCAACATGTCTATCTGTGATGACAGGCATTTAAATCACAGATTACAACAATTGCTGACGTGAAAAATGGGACACAGTTTGACTTCCGTCAATTATCGTGCACATTGTGGATTCTGTCAGATTTAAGTGCTCTCTGTATTTGTGAAGGACTCATGCTTGGAATCTCCAGTCAGGAATGCAGAACTCTTTTCCAACCTAAAAAAAGGAAGGTATTTGAAGGGGCAGGGGGCAGTGATGTGGCAATTACGCATGGAAGGAGGAGAGATGGACAATTCCAGTAGCTATTTCCTCAACCTACAGTTGTGTTTCATTTCCAGTTTAATTTATATCCTTTTGAAGATAAAATCCTGTGAAGGGAAAAATATAATTGTCCTACACTGTTTAAAATCAATGACCAATTTTTCTCCTGTCCATCACTTTTTCATCAACCTTATACAGCTGATTGGAGAAATTAAATTTCTGAACCTCCAGCTTTATTCCACTCTGAGAAATAAAATATTATAGTGATTAATTATTGAAAATTTCACTGTCCCTGAACTTCCAAAAGTTAATATTCTTTAATATTGATATCTTCAGATTATCAGGATCTATAACAACATTTTATTCATAACGTAATCTGCTTAATTTATTTACCACTACTCAATTTGCTAATACTAATAAATATACGATCTGTAGCTAGATAATGCTGCATCTATTGCTACTCCAACTGTTATGAAATAGATCTGTTGAATTTGATTTTATCAACCAATTGTTTTACAATGTTTAGTTGAGTGAGCCCATATTGATAGTATCATAACAAGCAAGATGGTCGACAGTGATAGCTCATACCTTCTAAAAGCAATGTAAAAATGGATTATAATATGCACATACAGACTTTTGTTTTGCAGAACACTGAATGATTAGATCGCAGAAACAAACATACACCTTCATATCATTTTTATCTATTTCTTTATATGAAAGGCACAGAATACTGCAAAATATTTATTCTTCCGGAAATTAACTCAAGCAAAACTTATCAATTTGATGTAACTCCAGATTATCTTCAGGTTAGTGTGTTTAGCAAAGCATAAAAAGGTCTATCACATGGTAATTGAATCCAGGATTGCTGGCATCTTACATGCATTGAAAAAGCTATCCAAGAGCTGTTTAAACTGGCCATGTGGGAATTAAGTGTAGATTTAACTTTCTCTGCAAATGTATTCCCACAGTATTCAAATTTGACATTAGCATATGCAAATTGGGTTAATAAAAGTAATTTATTCTTAGCAAGATGTGTTTATCTTCAAATGAAAAGTGTTTTAACCATTTTACAAAGCATTTACTTTCATCTTTCTTATTTAGTGTCCTTGCTGTAACAAGAACTTCTGTTATAAAAGCTGCCAAAATAATTGAGATTTACTGAAATCAAATTTTTCATTTGGTAAAGGCTTTTTATTAATGACATTGATTGGTGATTAGACTTAGTCAAATTGATACAGTCAATATCTTAAAAATAACAGAGCCAAGAAGATTGTTATGTGTTAGAAATACAGAAACTGCTGAGGATCAATGTTCTAATCTCATTTTGTTTTGGAGATTTGGAGCTCATGCAATTGTATTGTATTGAGTTCCAAGAAGAACCTCCTAAAGAACCTAATCAGCATAAATTATATTTTATTTGAAATGGGGTGGACAAGCCTGACTTCCTTCACCAATATGGCAAAATGATAGACACCATGTGACCCAGTTTCAAAGTCCAAGTGTATTACTAACATTGCACGGCCTATTGGGTGTTGATTAATTTATACAAAACTATGCAAATGAATTTGAATAATCATTGGAGAATGGCATTCAAAAACGTAACAGTTCATTTGCAAATGTTGCCATCTGCAAATATTTAGGGCTCATTTTGTCCTTGGTTGAAAATAGGCACTACATGTCACAAAACCCTGTAGAATTCAACCTCACTCCTACTTGTCGATTACTAATTTAATGCCTAGCAATATAACAGGAGAATCGGCGTTTCAGGCATAAACCCTTCTTCAGGATGATACGTTGATTCTCCTGCTCCTTGGATGCTGCCTGACCTGCTGCGTTTTTCCAGCAACACATCTTTCAGCTCTGATCTCCAGCATCTGCAGTCCCCACTTTCTCCTAGCAATATAACATCCTCGTATTGACTAGAGACATTTTTTGTCAAGCAAAATATGTGGGTTCTACATACACACTTTCACCAAATTGTGACATGCTATGGTTGGCACATATCAACACATTGTTGGGATCGAGGGAGAGAAAACATAAGTTCTCAAGCCAGTGCTGCAGATCATGATAACTGAAACACAAAAGAGGAGAGATATCCTGAACCCAAAGGTAGTCATTTGCTTGTTGATTGCTCCCCCAGTAGCTAGTATTGCTCTGCCAGCTCGGATGTTCTCTTTCCATAACTTATCTAGACATATGTAGACACCAAGCAAAATGCCAATGATCAAGTACACTTTTCCTTTTTCTGAACCCTATAATGTATCCAGTAAACTGGAGTAACACACCAGCACTGCTTTTATTGGTACCATGGAAGAACTCATTCCTGATGAAGGGCTTATTCCTGAAACATCAATTCTCCTGCTTCTTGGATGCTGCCTGGCCTGCTGTGGTTTTCCAGCACCACACTCTCGACCATGGAAGAACTCAGCAGTAGCCAAACAGATAGTGGCACATGTCTTCCCATGGGCTATCAAAATTAGTTTATTAAAACAAAATTGCTTTCCCAAGTTTACATATGGTTATGATGCAATGAAGATATTCCAGTTTCGAACAGAAACTATTCATCATGCAAACATGTTATTTCAGGAGAAATGGTTTTGAGCTATCAATAATATCAGTGAAAAACACAAGTTGGGGATGGAGATTTTGGGTAAACAAAAGGCTACAGGCTGAAGGCGTGAAAAGGTTGTGTAACATTTTACAAGTTGTCTTGGTTTAAAAATCAGTTTCCAGTGCCATAGTGTTAAAGGTTTAGATAGAGAGGAATTTCTTAAGTGTGTACAAGACAATTTTCTGATTCAGTATGTGGATGTACCTACGAGAGAAGGTGCAAAACTTGACCTACTCTTGGGAAATAAGGCAGGGCAGGTAACTGAGGTGTCAGTGGGAGAGCACTTTGGAGCCAGGGGCCATAATTCTATTCGTTTTAAAATCGTGATGGAAAAGGATAGACCAGATCTAAAAGTTGAAGTTCTAAATTGGAGAAAGGGCAATTTTGACGGTATTAGGCAAGAACTTTCGAAAGCTGATTGGAGGCAGATGTTCGCAGGTAAAGGGATGGCTGCAAAATGGGAAGCCTTCAGAAATGATATAACAAGAATCCAGAGAAAGTATATTCCTGTCAGGGTGAAAAGGAAGGCTGGTAGGTACAGGGAATGCTGGATGACGAAAGAAATTGAGGGTTTGGTTAAGAAAAAGAAGGAAGCATTGTCAGGTATAGACAGGATAGATCAAGTGTATCCTTAGAAGAGTATAAAGAAAGTAGGAGTATACTTAAGAGGGACATCAGGAGGGCAAAACGGGGACATGAAATAGCTTTGGCAAATAGAATTAAGGATAATCCAAAGGGTTTTTACAAATATATTAAGGACAAAAGGGTAACTAGGGAGAGAATAGGTCTCCTCAAAGATCAGCAAGGCGGTCTTTGTGTGGAGTCACAGAAAATGGGGGAGATACTAAATGAATATTTTGCATCAGTATTTACTGTGGGAAAAGGATATGGAAGATATAGACTGTAGGGAAATAGATGGTGACATCTTGCAAAATGTCTAGATTATAGAGGAGGAAGTGCTGGCTGCCTTGAAACGGATAAAGGTGGATAAATCCCCAGGAACTGATCAGGTGGACACGAGAACTCTGTGGGAAGCTAGAGAAGTGATTGCTGGGCCTCTTGCGGAGATATTTGTATCATCGATAGTCACAGGTGAGGTGCCGGAAGACTAGAGGTCAGCAAATGTGGTGCCACTGTTTAAGAAGGGCGGTAAAGACAAGTCAGGGAACTATTGACCGGTGAGCCTGACCTCGGTGGTGGGCAACTTGTTGGAAGGAATCCTGAGGGACAGGACGTACATGTATTTGGAAAGGC
Source organism: Hemiscyllium ocellatum (assembly GCF_020745735.1). Lineage (NCBI taxonomy): Eukaryota > Metazoa > Chordata > Chondrichthyes > Orectolobiformes > Hemiscylliidae > Hemiscyllium > Hemiscyllium ocellatum. Next base: position 42,181,356 of record NC_083412.1, on the reverse strand, counting down.
AAGGACTGATTCGGGATAGTCAACATGGCTTTGTGTGTGAGAAATCATGTCTCACAAACTTGATTGAGCTTTTTGAAGAAGTAGCAAAGAAGATTGATGAGGGCAGAGCAGTAGATGTGATCTAAATGGACTTCAGTAAGACATTCGAAAAGGTTCCCCATGGGAGACAGATTAGCAAGGTTAGATCTCTTGGAATACAGGGAGAACTAGCCATTTGGATACAGAACTGACTCAAAGGTAGAAAACAGAGGAGGATGGTGGACGGTCGTTTTTCAGACTGGAGGCCGGTAACCAGTGGAGTGCCACAAGGATCGGTGCTGGGCCCTCTACTTTTTGTATTTACATAAATGATTTGGATGTGAACATAAGAGGTACAGTTAGTAAGTTTGCAGATGACACCAAAATTGGAGGTGTAGTGGACAGCGATGAGGGTTACCTCAGGTTACAACAGGATCTGGACCAGATGAACCAATGGACTGAGAAGTGGCAGATGGAGTTTAATTCAGATAAGTGGGAGGTGCTGCATTTTGGGAAAACAAATCTTAGCAGGACTTATGCACTTAATGGTAAGGTCCGAGGTAGTGTTCTGAACAAAGAGACCTTGGAGTGTAGGTTCCTAGCTCCTTGAAAGTGGAGTCGCAGGTAGGTAGGATAGCGAAATAGGCATTTGATATGCTTTCCTTTATTGGTCAGAGCATTGAGTACAGGAGTTGGGAGGTCATGATGCGGCTGTACAGGACATTGGTTAGGCCACTGTTGGAATATTGCGTGCAATTCTTGTCTCCTTCCTATCGGAAAGATATTGTGAAACTTGAAAGGGTTCAGAAAAGATTTACAAGGATGTTGCCAGGGTTGGAGGATCTGAGCTACAGGGAGAGGCTGAACAGGCTGGGGCTGTTTTCCTTGGAGCATCGGAGGCTGAGGGGTGACCTTATAGAAGTTCACAAAATTATGAGGGGCATGGATTGGATAAATAGATAAAGTCTTTTCCCTGGGGTCAGGGATTCCAGAATTAGAGGGCATAGGTTTAGGGGGAGAGGGAATGATATAAAAGAGACCTAAGGGGCAACTTTTTCACACAGAGGGTGGTACGTATATGGAATGAGCTGCTAGAGGATGTGATGGAGGCTGGTACAATTGCAACATTTAAGAGGCATTTGGATGGGCATATGAATAGGAAGGGTTTGGAGGGATATGGGCTGGGTGCTGGTAGGTGGAACTGGATTGGGTTGGGATATCTGGTCGGCATGGTCGGGTTTGACTAAAGGGTCTATTTCCATGCTGTACATCTCTTTGACTCTACGATCTAATTGAGTGAATCTTAATATTGACCTTTCTTTCTATTGATTACTTTCTGATTCTGTAACTTAGTTGTGAACTCATTCCACCGGAATGAAAACAAATCTCAAATTAGTAAGGAAAAATGCCACATACGCTGATGTAGTAACGCATCTCTCTTGTAAATCAAATAGAAAATCTAGGAATTATTCAGCAGATCAGGTTGCTTTCTTGGGGAGCAAATAGACTAAAACAACAAGAATTCAGTGTTTGTGGTGATGGGCCCATCTACCAAGACGAGGTTAATGCTCAGTGGTTTGAAACTGCCAACCAGCTGGAGAGCAGGTGACATCCCACCGTGGCCATTCCAACTTAGTTTAATGCCAATCAGACACTTACCTGGTCAATGGTGGGATCCTTACTGTGTTCAGGGGATGTTCATGCTACTGGTGTTACTGGCCATTTAGAGACTGGTCATTCTCCAGTAGCAGTAACATGACTAGCTACAGTGCCCACTGCCAGTACTGCAGAAGCCCTGGGCCACAGAATGATTGCTGGAGCCTTGGGTAAAGGTAGGGACGGTAGGGTTGCTGGGCTAGTTGGGAGGCCCACTTAATGATGGGGAGGGACTTTTGTATATCGGACAGGCATTAGTCTTCATTGTGGGCTGACCTATCCACTGTGGGCTGTCCTAAGTATACTCGCTGGTGGGAATATGGCCTGATCTGGTCATGGCACAACTCACCAGATTCTGTCACATTGCTCACATGGTATGGCATGGCCTTTGACCACACTGTTGGAATGCTAATGGCAACAACACCGGGTCCTTAATTGGTTTCATAAGGGCCTCAACTGGAGTATGAATTGGGCAATTCTGCATGCTTTAATAAAATCTTCAAATTTTGTAATGACACGAGGAATATTGGAGGTGCATTTCCAGTGAGCTATCACGGTGAGGCATGGGACCAATGGTACAATTCGCAGAAGCAGCACACTGGAAGTCAAGTCCTATCCTTGGAGATGTCACAAAGCTTAAAGATGTTATCCAAAAAAATTCCCTGATTTACTTGTTTTTTTAGACACAGGTTAACAGAAAGCATTGACTGTGTTTCTGTACTCAAAGAATGATTATTTCTTACAAGTAATTAGACTCTAGATACGGGTAAACAAATTGATAATCTGTTGACATGTAATGTTACAAGTTAAAACTTTAATCCCTTTATAAACTCTTGCACTCAGACATACAGACAGACAGACAGAGAGAGATGTGGAAAAAAATAGGATGAGTAGCAGAGGAAAACTGAAAGACAGTTCAGTGGTTCATATTCATGAGTTGTTGAGATGGTCCTTATAATTTTTATGATGATCAGAATATTGCTTCTCAGTTGGTTTTTCCCTGGACATTTTCACTGGTTGAATTGAATTGAATTGAATTGAATTTATTGTCACTTGTACAGAGGTGAGCAATACAGGCAGATCACATAGTTAAGTAGCATAGTTAGTAAATAATAGCTAAACAGCAGTAAAAACAAAAACACAGGTACTGGTGACTGTTAAGAATTTGTGAGTCCATTCAGTATTTTAACAACAGTAGAGTAGAAACTATTGCAAAATTGGCTGGTGTTCAAGCTTCTGTACCTTCTCCCCGAGGGCAGAGATTGTAGAAAAACATTGCCAGAGTGGGATGGATCTTTGAGAATGCTGGTGGCCTTTTCTTGACAGCGAGCCTGGTAGATGGATTCTGTAAATGGGAGGTTGGCTTTTGTGATTGTCCGGTTTGAGTTCACCACTCTCTGTAACTGTCTCGGATCTTGAATAGTGCAGTTGCCATACCAGGTGGTGATACATTGAGGCAGAATGCTCTCGATGGTGCACCTATAAAAGTTGGCAAGGGTATTCGCCTTCATGCCAAATTTTCTCAGCTGCCAGAGGAAGAAGAGACGTTGTTGGGCCTTTGTGACCAGTGTGTCCACATAAAGAGTCCAAGAAAGCTTGTTGTTGATGACCACTCCCAGGAGCTTGACACTCTCCACTTGCTCCACCTGTGTGTTGTTAATGTGTAGGGGGGGCATGAGTAATATCCTGCCGAAAGACAGTACTGAGTTCTTTGGTTTTGCTGGCATTGAGGGCTGGGTTGTTCTTAGTGCACCATTTTTCCAGGTCTTCCACCTCCCATCTGTAGTCTGTTTCATCACCATCTGAGATTTGACCGACTACAGTGGTGTCATCAGCAAACTTGTAAATGATATTAGTCTGGTATTTGGCAATGCAGTCATGGGTATACAGTAAGTACAGTAGGGGGCTGAGTACGCACCCCTGGGGGGCTCCAGTGTTGAATGTTAGTGAGGATGAAATATTGACCCAGTCTTCACTGACTGTGGCCTGTGGGTCAGGAAACTGAAGACCCAGTTGCAGAGAGTGGGGCTTAATCTGAGATCACTATGTTTAGTAATCAGTCTCGAGGTGATAATAATGTTGAAGGCTGAACTGTAGTCAATAAGTAGGATTCTTATGTTGCTGTTTTTGGTGTCAAGATGTTCTAGGGAGGAGTGAAGGGCAAGTGATATGGCATCTGATGTGGATTTGTTCGTCTAATAGGCAAATTGTGGTGGGTCAAGAGTAGTGGGGAAGCTGGAGTTAATTGATGCCATGACCAGCCTTTCAAAGCACTTCATGACCATCGAAGTTACAGCCACTGCTTGGAAGACATTGAGACATGCTGCATGAGCCTTCTGAGGCACAGGGATGATATTGGTCCTCTTGATACAGGCAGGGACAATGACCTGCTGCAGGGAGAGGTTGAAGATGTCCAAGAAGCCCTCTGCCAGTTGATCTGCACATGCTCTGAGTGCACGGCCTAATACTCCATCTGGTCCCATCACTTTCCTTGGATTCACACGAAGGAAAACTGATCTAACCTCTGATGCAGTGACTGTTGGGATAGGGTCGTCAGGACTTTTTGGAATAGACGTTAACTCCACATTAAAAATCTGCTCAAAGTGAGCAGAGAAAGTGTTGAGGCGATCTGGGAGGGATATGTCATCATCTGCTATCTTGCACTGTTTCTTTTTAGAACCTGTGATGTCATTCAGTCCCTGCCATAGTCGTCGGGTGTCTGTCTGGGTCTCTAGTTTGGATCGGTCTCTAGTTTGGATCGGTATTGGTCCTTGGCTGTCTTAATGACTCTGTGAAGGTAATACTTGGATTCCTTATATTTGAATGGGTTTCCTGATCTGAAGGTCTTAAGCCTGGTTTTTGGCAAGTTCTGTATTTCTTGACTCATCCACAGTTTCCTGTTGGGGAACACATGGATTGACTTCCTCGGTATGCAGTCCTCCACACACTTGCTGATTAAGTCTGTGACGGTAGTGGCGCACTTGTCCAAGGTACCTGCGGACTGTTTGAACATGGCCCAATCAGCCGATTCCAGACAGCACTGGAGTTGATGCTTTGCCTCCTCCAACTAGCACTGGACCTGTCTCCGCGAGGGGGTCTCCTGTTTGAGCTTTTGCCTATGAGCTGGGAGAAGAAACATGGCATTGTGGTCGGAGTTCCTGAGATGAGGGCGGGGGTGGGACAGTAGGCATCCTTCACAGTGGTGTAGCAGTGATTTAAAATGTTCGGGCCTCTGGTGGGAGAGGTTATGTTCTGGTGGTACTTGGGTAACACCTTCCTTAGATTGACTTGATTGGAGTCGCCAGTCACAATAACCAGGGCCTTCTCCGTCTCCAGGGAGTTATGGTGAAATACAACATAACCGGAGCTTCCTCAACTTTTGCTTGTGGCAGTACATACACAGCAGTTAGTATAGCAGCGGTAAATTCCCGTGGTAGATAGAAGGGGCGGCATTTGATGGTGAGGCCTTCAAGGTTTGGGGAGCAATGGCTGCCCAGAGTTGCAATGTCTATGCACAAGTTGTTGATTAAAAAGCAAACCCCTCCACCCTCTGTTTTACCCGAGGATGCTGTATGATTCATACAATGGACAGAAAAAGCATTAACCTGAAGTGCATAGTTGGGAATGGATGTGTTGAGCCAGGTTTCTGTGCAGTAGAGTGCGCAGCACTCCCACAGTTCACGCTGGAAGCTGAGCTGTGATCTGAGTTCATCCATCTTGTTCTCCAGAGATTGTACATTTGCTCAGAGTAAGCTAGGAAGGTGGGGGGTCTTGAAACCTCGTAGTCTCAGTCTTACTAGCAGGCTGGCATGCTTACCCCACTTCCTCGCAGGTTTCTTACATTTGAAAGGTCCAGTGGTCTGGAGGAGTAGATTCTGACTGCGTCCAGTTAAGTGATCCTTCCTAGGACGCAGTGGAGCAGGTAGGTTGCAGTTTGGTGTACTTTTGCAGAGGGTTTGCTTTGGACCCACTGTAGCAGGTAATTTACTGTGTGATTGTTTTTACCGGAGGGAGTGTGCTTAGTGGCGAAGGTAAGTTTCTGCTTGTGTTCCGATTATTTGGTTAGTTCCTGTTTTCAGTTACTGCGGATTTATTGCTTCAGGTCCATCCCCGTTTTTTGCAGAAGTGTTTGGTCTGCTCTCCAGGTAAGTTCTGATGGATTTCATGTCAGGCAGGTGTCTTATGGGGCCAGGAGTGTTTTGTGTCGGTTCTCCTCCCTGAGGCAGGTCTCTCGGGTCCCTCCATTTTCTGGCAGGCCCCAAGCATGGGGCTTGCGTAGGCTGTCTCCGGCTGGCCTGACCTTCTTCTGGAGTGGTCGGATGGGTCATGGGTACCGTGTCGTCTGCTGCCTTCATACTGTAAGCTGGCTTTAAGGATTGGAGGAGCTTCAAACCTGTGAGTTTAAATAAAACAGTGTTATTAGTAATTTTTAAAAGCATGCGATTAAGTTTAAAGAGTGTAGAACGATTGTAGGAAATGGGAAACTTAGATCTGCAAGTAGGAGCTCGCAAGGAGTCAACCATATCCTGTGCCATCTTGGTCCTGAAAAGAGCACAAGGTAAGAAACACAAGGTGGCTCACTCACATTTAAAAGAGAGTCTCTGATTTATCAATTAGAAATCACAGTGTACAACAACTGCTGAAGGAAAGAAAACTGGTTTTCTACAGGTTTAAAATTGGTTTTGACTGCAGAGAACAGAGAGACAGCTTCTATGCCGGTGGAGATCAAAACACTTCTCCCTATTTGTTTCCAGCCTCAAACTGTTTAGTTACCTGAAAACCATTCATTTAGCTGTTGGCAGGCAAAAGGCTTTTTTGCTGATGACTCAGCTCATAGGCCTATCCATTTCTTGTCATCACTCTGAATAGCCAGTTGCAGGATTTTGTGCTCAAAAATGCACTAAAGCTTGGGGAATCAAAACAAAGACACACCAGCGAATGATTCCAGCCTAGGTTCTTCTCATCATGGTATAAAGAGAGGCTGAAGCACCTGGAAAACCCCATAGCAGCGAATGACATGAAACATATTGTTAACGCAATCTGTAATTGTCAATGTAGTAAGATACTTCAGAGTGCTTTTTCAAAAGAAATTGAACTTTTTTGCAGATTACTCAATTTCAAATTTGAACTGTTGGTGCAATGTACCCTTTATGAATAAGAATTCTTTACGGACAAAAAGATCTCTGTGCTAAAGAGCTGAATTTTTAAGCCATAATATCAATCCGGTGAAAATTAGAATTGAAAACAAAAATATTCGAAATCACAATGGGTCAGGCAGCTTCATTGGAAAGCCTACTGATTGAACACTTCAATTTTTTTAGTCATCTCATTCCCAAAAACTAGCAAAATCCTAAATTTATCACACTCTAAGTCTGAGACTCCAGACTTGTGTGATAGTGAATTCTAAGGGTTGACAACTCTCAGTTAAAAAAATCCTTAATGTCAGTGACATTTCCCCTATTTTTTACAACTGAGCTCCTTGCTTCTGGATTCTCTAACTCGAGAAAATGTTTTACCTGCATCTAACCTGCCTATCCCTTTTAGACTTAGTAAGTTTCAATGAGATCATATCTCATTCTTCAAATCCTTACTATACAGGCCCAGTTTGTCCCGAAGACAGTTCTGTCATTCCAGGAACAAATCTGCTGTAGCTTTAGCACGCTTTATTTATGTCAATAATATCTTTCCTGGGGTAAGGAGACCAAAGCTGCAGACAGTGCTACAGGTGTAGTTTAACCAACCTCCTTTACAATTGAAGCATACTTCGCTATTCCTATAGATAGTCTATTCCTGGAGCTAGTTTTAAACACATTCAGGCCCAATTATATTAAGATGCTTTTGCAGCCTTTGTGATGTGATATTGTGCCAGACGATCATTCCTGGCACCTTGTGATATTTGGAAATAGTTTTTTTTTCAGTATCCTAGATGCTTAGACTGGACAGTTTCTTCCTCTTGACCATGTCCTACAAAGCCACGATCATATGAGCAACGAGCAGGGAGAGGCCAATTGGCCCTTCAAGTGTACTCCTTGGCTAATCTGATTATAATCTCAGATCCACATTCCTAAACTCCCTTGACAATCATTCAGCTGCTTGCTTACTAGGAATCAATTCAAAGACTCTGCTTCCACCACCTTTTCAAGTTGAGCATTCCAAAGACTCATGTGAAAACATATGAAGAAAAATCATTCCATCTGTTTTAAATGGGTGGAGATTTACTTTGAAAGAGTGTTCTCTCAGTCTATATTCTCAGAAGAGGAGAGATTCTCCCAACATCTGCCCTATTAAGACATGTGAGGTTCTTGTGTGGTTTTCAACCAAATTGTCTCTTATTCTTCTAGACTCTAGTAGTTGCAAGCCTCTGCTATTTCCAAGTATTTGTCTAATAGACCTTTTCTGAATTGCTTCCAATGCATTTATAGCCTTCTTTAACAAAGGAGAACAATACTCTGTAGTATTTCAGATGCGATCGCACCAATGCTCTGTATAACTGAAGCATAGCTTCTCTACGTAGGCTTCAATTCTCCACATTGATACTTTTTTCACTTTCTCACCCGCTGCACCTGCATTTTAATCTTTTGCAATTCAAACACTGAAAAATTCAAAATACTGTGCATTTTAGAGCTCTGTAATCTTTCACCATTTAGATAATATGCGTTTTTATTCTTCCTGCTAAAATGGACAAATTCACATGTTCCCATATATTCCATTTGCCAGTTGTGCCTACTCACCTAACCTATCTGCATCTGTGTAGCCTCCTTGTGTCTTCTTCACAATTTACTTTCCTACCTATCTTTGTGTAATTAGCAAATCTGACTACCACAATTTTGGCCCCTTCATCTAAACCACTTACATCAATTATTGATAAACTTACATAAACAGTTGAGTTCCCAGCACAGACTCCTGTATAGTGAAGATCGGTACAAATTACCTGTTGATTTCATTTGGGATTTTCTTATTGTCCATTTTTAATTATTCAGCTTGATATCTATGTAATAGTTAGCTCTTTTCTTTGAATACTTAAAGAAACTTGTCTATCTTTGCTAATTTTTAGCCATTTAAAAAATAAAATTGTATCTGATCTTTTGACCTGCCATCTGTCTTTTTTACAATTAAATGCTTTCACTTTTAGTTTGATAATCTCTTTAATATTTCTGGTTAACCATGTATGGAAGTCTATCATTTGGAATGTTTTTTTAAAAAAAACTTGTTAGAATGGATCTATTCTGTGTATTCTGAAATGTCCTCTTAAACAGGGATTAAAACTTAACATCAAACGCTAACAAAATTGCATATCATTTGTGGTACACCATGGTTTGTGACCTTTGCCCCATCGTCTTCAAACATTTTCGCTAACAAAATTGATCAACCTCAGATTTAACAGTAACAGTTGATTGACCTTCAATTGACAGTTGTGGAAGGTTTATTCAAGCCTTTCCCAACCTTTGTCTGCCTTGGAGTTTCCTAATTTCAGTCCTGAAAGGGTATAGATCAGATGTTTGGACTTTGTCCCCAGTCCTTGGCTACTTGGAGAGTGAAATAGTTTTGCGCAATCTACCCCCTTTATTCCTCTTAAATTTTGATCAAATCACCTTTTAAACACTTACATTTCAGAGAATGTAGCCATATTTTGTGTAGGGTCTCCATGCAATAGAAAACTTATATATCTTTCCTCAGAAGTGGCATTCAGAAATGCTCAACACATGGTCCAATCATGTTTTTTCTAAATCTGTTTGACATCCAACAGTCATGTCCATCTTTGTTGAGAGATTTGTAACAACTTCCACAGAGACTGATAACTTTTTAATAGAAATTCAAACTTCCAGTTAATAGCTGAAAGGATAACACAAGATTTCATCACTTACCACTAACTTTGACAAACAGACTAAAAACACAATTGACTAAAACGCATCTTCAGAGGCAAATTGTATTGTAACAATGGAACATAACTTTAAGCACAACCAGAAGAAAAACATTATAAAGGATATATGTTACATTAAGCAGAATGTTCTACTGCCTTGAGTGGCAATAATGAGAATATTGGCCATACAGTAAGGATGAAAAAAAAACAAATTCACAGTCTTGAGAAAAAATGCCATGCATTTGCATTTCATTATTAGCTAATGTCAACACATTTCAATTCAGCTTCCCATTCTCCCCTCTTGCCCTGAGAAACTAGATGCAGCAATTTCCTGAAATGAAAGTCAGAGTGGTTACCTGGTGCTACAGCTAACTGTTTGTATGCCTGTGTCTTCATCCAGTTGTGCAGTCACCATGAGCTCCCTTCATGTTTGATGGGCACTGTTCTCTTCCACTTCCCCTGCACCACCTCCGCCCCCACACAAATAAGTCTCACTAAACCACCATCCATCCCCATCATTATGATTGCCTACGAACCAATTCTAACAGTATGCCAGCCCTTCAGTACTACACTGACTATTTGCATGTGTCTACCAGGTCACCTTGCACATAAGGAAACACATGCAACGTAAGCATCTGTATAGCATACCTGTAAACTTACTTCCTTAAAATTCATTCACTTTGGTTGGCTTGAAGGTTGCCAGTTTTTCTGGCTTACATTGCTTTTTAGTGCTGGTCGTGATTCATAGCACTGAAGAGTAAAGTAGGGTGGACATATTGCTGTTTGACACCTACAGCATAAACCAGCAATGTATAGAGCAAACACAATCCAGCTAAAGGCAGTGCTTGAAAGTTAGAGGAAACCTCAAATAGTATAAAGGCAGATTATGGTCAGTCAGGTGCTTGGTTCAGTCAGAGCTCAGAGGTCAGTTGTCAGATTGGCTCATGGTTATTCCTTTGAGTCAAGAACAACCAGTCAGGGTTGCAGATACATCAGTCCAGATGCAAGGCCTGAAAGGTATTTAGGGTCAGTAATACAAAAGGAGACATGAAGATTGGGGATATTGTCATTTGTCTCAGGTGGAGCCTACAACTCACTCAGTTCTACACAAAGTTGAAACATTGTCATCATTGTCATCATTGCATGAAATGCAACTGTACAATAAGGAGACCAATGTCTGCCATCACAAGTAGAGGGGTTGAAGTTATTGTTTTTCTCTACTGCAATAGAGTAGAATTCTTAGCATGTGAGGCCCATGGATTCTGAATGTCACCAACTTGCCATCAAATTGGACTTGAATGGGAGGTCATGTTTTTGGTAACTCGTAACAGTAAATATTATGGCCTCAAACTAAGATGAAGATGTGGTGTCCACTGACACTTTGGCACACTCCAGGCCTTTTATAGCATTTTGGGCACTTCAGGGACTAGAGTGCATTCTTAGATTTTCAAAATTTGAATTTTGTTCATTATAATTTATATCCTTGATTTCTGTAGCAGTGGCTCTTTAAAAGGTAAAAATCATACAACGTCAGGTTATATCCAACAAGTTTATTTGGAAGCACTAGCTTTCAGAGCGCTGGTCCTTCATCAACCACTTATAACTGGTGCTATGTGATTCTCAAGTTTGTCCACCCCAGTCCAAAACTGGCTTCTCCACATCTTTACAAACTGGAATACACTAAGCTGGTTTAATTTGAATGGGCTTAATTTGATGTAACTAATTTTGAAAGAGCTAAATGCTAGATCTTGGGAGCTGCATGTGTAATAGAGAATTCACAGGTTCAAGGTTCCATTCAGTCAGGCCGCAAGGAGACTAAATGGTTTTCATTTGTATTTAGTTTTATGTGTGATATCTTCAGTTGATCTCAAGGTTAAGAATCTACACTTTACAGGCCCCGACTGTTTGGGAGACAGCAGCAGCAGCAATCTTGGAGATAGTGCAGCAACATAGCATGACCCTGAGGATTGGTAGCTTTTGAGGTTTCAGCCAGTTTATGGAAACTGAATGCTATGCAGTTCACTACTTTGTGTTAGGGAGCAGTTTAGTGGTAATTCTGAGGCACCTCTTTATCAACCTTCCGCTAACAGTTGATCTTCAACCGGTCAGAGATCACTGACAATGCAATTGCTCCAAACTGCTTGAGCATCCTGGAGGACAGAATTTAATCTGAGCTGGGTAGTGCTTTGTATACCTTTCCTTGGCAGACCACTGTGTTATAAGAGAGAAAGGAAGTGTGAAGTCACCATTCTACATCTCCCCAAACTCGATTGGCAGTGTGCCCTCCCCGAAAAGCTGAAAGACAATATGGGGCACTTGAGAAGGTATTGGTGATTAACTTTCTTGAACCATTGCAGTCCATGCACTGTAGATAAACCCACCATGTTACTGGCAGGGAGTTCTAGGATTTTGACCCAGCGACAATGAAGGAACAGTAATATATTTCCAAATCAGAGTAGGGGGTGAGTGGCTTGGAGAAGAACTTGCAGGTGGCAGTGTTCCTATGTATCTACTACTATTGTCTGATTAGATTCAAATAGGTGTGGGTTTGCAAGGTATTTTCTAAGGATGTATAGTGAATTTCTGCAGTGCATCTTTTAAATAGTACATACTGCAGATACTGAGTGGTGCAGGAGAGGAGTGGAACATACTGAAGATTAATGTGAGGCCAGACTTTGGGAAGCCTTTTAAAACCAGAAGACAGTTAAAATACAATGGTGGAGAGAGTGGGAGAGGAGTGTTGGGGGAGAAGACAAAATTTGAGGGTAAGATAGCTGGTGACATGAAAGAAGATTACAAGGTTTTAAAAAAATATAAGAATGGTATCAGAGAGGTCAGAGTGGACATTGTAATGCTGGAAAATGAGGTTGGAGAAGTCTTAAAAGAGAACAAAGCAATGGAACTGAAGATTCTTCACAATGGAAAACATCAGCAGCATACCAAAACTTCAAGGAAGTCAAGGGTCAAAGTTATGTACAGTGGCCATCACCAAGGACCAGGTATTAGGGAAGCTGAAAGGTTTGAAGGTAGATGGGCAACATCCCAGAGTTCAAAAGGGGAGTGTGGAGACATTGGTGGTAATCATTCAATAACCACTGAGTCAGGGAGAGTCCAGAGAACTGGAAAATGGCAACCTGTTTCAGAAGGGAGGAAGGCAGAAAACAGAAAACTTTAGGCTGGTTAGCCTGATCTCAGTCAAGGGTACGATTTTAGAATCCATTATTAAGGAGACGTTTGTGGAGTACTTGGACAATGCATGGTAAAATATGATGTAGTCAGCATAGCTTCATCAAGGGGAGGTCATGCATCACAAGGAGGAACTTCTTCAGCCAGAGAATAGTGAATCTATGGAATTCATTCCCACAGAAAGCTGTGGAGGCCAGGCCATTGAGTGCAGTTAAGAGTGAGATAGATAGGTTTTTGATTGTTAATAGAATAAAGGGTAATGGAGAGAAGGCAGGAGAATGGGGATAAGAAACCTACCAGCTGTGATTGAATGGAACAGACTTGATGGGCTGAATGGCCTAGTTTCTGTTCCTATGTCTTAAGACCATCAGACATTAAGCCTGCTAAAACTTGTTGAGAACATAATGAGCAAGTTAGGCAAACCACAGCCAATGGATTTCGATATCCAGAAGGCCTTGGACGAGGTGCCATACTTGATGGAGTTTAGAAAGCTGAGGGATGATCTGATTAAAACTTAATAGAATACAGAGAAGTTTGTATAGATTGGACACTAGTAGGAGAGACTTAGAGCTGAGCTAAGGGATGACCCTTCAGAACTGAGATGAGGAGGAATTTCCTTGGCTAGAGGGTGGTGAATCTGTAGAACTCATTGCCACAGAAAGCTGTGGAGGCCAAGTTATTGAGTCCCCTTAAGAGAGAGCTAAATGGCTTCTTGATTAGTAAGGGGATCAAGTGTCATTGCGAAGAGGCAGGAGAATAGGGTTGAGAAAAAAATCAGCCATGATCAAATGGCTAACTTGATGAGCCTGATACCCTTATGCTGCTCCTGTATACAATGACCTTATGTATGGTGTCAAGCTTCTTGAGCATTGTTGCAGCTACACACATCCAGGCAAGTGGGGAACATCCCATCACACTCCTGAATGGTGTCTTGTAGGTAAGTACAAGCTCCAGGGAGTCAGGAGCTAAGTTACTTGGTGCAGTGTTCCTAGCCTCTGGTCTGCTCTTGGAGCCACTGTCCTTATATGGCAAGTCCAGTTGAGTTTCTCATCAATGGTAACCCCTCATGATATTGATAGTCAGTTCTGATATAACACGATAATTCCGTTCTCGTGCAATCTGGCATTATAAGAAAATCATGCAATAGCCGTGCCATTTATACCAGTGAGGCCATAATCGAGTTATAGCCAATACAGGTAAGGAAATTTTGCATTTTACAAATAACGGTCTAAATTCTTCAATAGTGGTAAAGACAATTTTAGCAGAATCAACTGTATTGGGGTTTCAGTGATGGCAATGCCAAGGGGAAGTGGTTAGAGTGTCTCTTATTGTCATTGCCTAGCATTCATGTGGTGTGACTGTTACTTGCCACTTCGTGTGGATTCATCACAGATTCCATCCTGTCACTCACAGGTTGAATGTAATGGTGGATCATCTGTACAGGGAAGGCTTGATCATCCAGCCCTGCACATTGTCTGTAGCCTCAGTGCTGTCCACATCAAAGTGAAAGCTTTGCTTGTAGTCATCAATGTGTCAGTTCAAGGAACCATAACATCTCTGCGGCCTGCAGTCAAGAAACTGGCTGCTTATGAGCAATATTCAGACATTATATCTTATTTCATCTTTGGGATGTCTGACTAGGTTACTCGTATCTCAAATACTTTTGATGTCATGAATTCTGATGGCTATAAAATCAAATCGTGCAGACAGTTGCATTGTGTAAGTGAATGTATATTTATAAAAGTACAGGATGAATGACAACAATGTGTCAACAGTGCCACTTAAGTTCCTTCATTATTTTCTTTTCTTCCTTTCCATTCTACAAAGTTTAAGTGTCATTCTGATGTCTGCAGCAGTGGTGAAGGGAGCCTGCTCTCAATCCAGAGTCAACCCTGGGGTCTTAGACATTCCCAGGAAGCACTGAGGTAATGTTTTTCAGATGCAGACATGTCTTCCTTGTCTTGGACTTATGTCTCCTTCTGAGGCAAGTTTTTTTGGGGTGGAGGTGATGTGTGTGTGTGTGTGTGTGTGTGTGTGTGTGTGTGTGGGGGGGGGGGGGGGGGGGGGGGGGGGGGGGGGGATGGGGGTGGTGCTGGGCAGGTGCTGCTGCTATATGGTCCCTCTATCTTGGTGTCTATTTCAGCACCCTGTCTCCCTCAGAGGATGGCAGTACCTGGAGCAAGGTTGGAGGTTTCTTGTCTTCCTCTCGACTTGCCATTGATGGTTTTGTAATGACATGCAGATCCGTGCACATGCCTGGCAGATACTGGGTCTCCATGGCAGTTGGCAACTTGTCCATGGAGGCAGCTAGGCACATGCATGCTGGAGCTAGCATGGTATGTTTCTGGGCTGCATCCTTTGATTACATCTCACAAACCTGTCTGATGATCCTTGTAATATCTTCTACCTGGGGCTGAGAGGGTTCCTGTTCTTTGGCAATCCTCTGAGTGCTGGGACAATTCTTCAGCTATAAAGATACTCACCTGACTGTTCTCCTGAATCTAGTCTAGAAAGAGAACCCACTAAGATTTCAAGTCTCCAAGCTGGTGGAGGGTACAGGTAATCGCATTGCAAATGCATCCTCTGAGCATCAAGTGGCTTCCTTCTCAGAGGCAGGAGTTATGTTTAGGCAATGTTGGCCTCATTGTAATTTTGCTGGATCCCACCAGTATCTGCAAGAGAGAGGGAATTAGTTTTAAAATTTAAAAAAAGGTGTAAAACTTCATTTCCAATGAGAATGACTGACATTAATGGGATAGCAGTGCAGCCCAGCATAATGAACCTCACTTTGTTTACTGTTCAAGGTGGTCCTCTTCTCCATTTTTGCCTTACAGAGAGGTTATTTCTCCAATGAGAGTATTTAGGAAGTGCAGAGGACAGGAAGGATGATCTCCTTCTCAGTAAGACAACCTCAGTCACCTATAATGTTTTACAAGCAAACTATCCAGGTCTTTTCGCAAGCAAACTTATGATTGCATGAACCCTTCATTATACACAAAAAGCAATACAAATATATAATCTTAAAGACTTCATAATTATAATAAATTGGCAATTATTATGCTAACAAGGTCTGGTTGCTAAAGTAAGCCGAGCTTTCCTGTTGGCTCTTCTCAATAATGCTATATTCCCATTTGGGAGTTAAAAACAGGCCCGCTGTCTTTGCCCCCATTCCTGCTTTGTTGCACTTAGATACTGGCCATTCACCAGGCAAAATGGGTAAGAAAATCTACCCTCGTGAGCGTACATTCAAATCTCAAATAAACTTTTGAAGTGTAAGTTCTCTCAAGAGAATTGTTGATTTGAGAAAAAGACAAGGTGGTAAAGTAATTAATATTATGTTGAATCATTTCTTTTTAAAAATCTGTAAAAGTACCTGAAATAAAATCAGCAATGATTGGAGTTGCTGAAATTCACAGCAGTTCAATCAATATATTGACAAAAAAAGGTTGGTTACTATTTCAAGTACGATCATTCATTCAAACACTGTAGCCTAGGGCAGCAACTTGCACAAGAATATTTGAGATTGTCTGCTCACAAATGTATGCCTTTGACATTAATTCTACCTTGCTTCATTCATTGTTTACTAAGAATATTCATCAGCTGTACACCCACTAGACCTTCTATTTGATAGCAAATCTTCCAACTTGTTGTATGAGGCTGCTGAAGGGAATCCGCTCCTCTGTTCACCATGTTCTGTGTGCATATTCACTGAGTCTATGCCTCTCAAAGAGGTAGACTTGCTGCTACTGTCTTCTTTAAAGATCAGGATCTACAGGACTAGTTTGGTCTAGTGCTGTAGTGAAAGACCACTCTCTGGTCTAACAGAAGAGGCTCTTATACTGAACAAGAAAGAGTTTATTGCATATTAGTAATTAGTTGCAAGTTGCAGTAATGTAGATGGACGTTGTCACAAAGATTATGAGAGTGATTTGGATATTTGAAATTTTTTCCACCAAGTCCATATGATATCAGTGCATTCTTTGGTATTAACCCTTATCAGACCCTTACACCTTAAAATACCATCCATTCAAAATCTTTTTGATGACACTACAGTGTTTTATCCAACGCTTTATCATCTCTAAACTTCACCGTTTTCTTGACTTTAACCAGACTTCCTCCCTTTATGTACTTCAAATTGTTAAAAGTTCCATTTGCCACTTGTTTCTTACTGTAAGCCTAATTTTTCAATAATTTCCAATCTGTTGGATTTATCCCAACTCTCTGTCCAGAGAGCTTCACCATAACACTTGTAAAAACGTCTCTGGCTTTACATATTCTCCCATGGTCTATTGTCCTCTGACTTTGGTTTCCTGTTTCATTCATTATTAATGTGCCATCTTTAGCTATTGCAACCCTGCTCTATGGAATCTCTGCTCAACCTTTCCACCTTCCTGGCTGTTTTATCAACCCTTCCAAATCTGATTCAAATTATCCTTTCTTCACCTCATATCTCCCCAAGAAGTGCTTAATCCTTTATCCCGCTGTTTGGCAAAAAAATCTTCAAGTTGTTTTTTAGATTAATGGTGTAATATAAACGAGCTGTTATTGATGCATCTACATAGTCAAAAGTTATAATTAATCATATAGTATGCTTCTTTACATTTTAAATCTGTCACAGACAAAATTACTCCACCTTCTCCTGAACATTTTCTTATTTGAACTTGCAGTAGATGCTGCTGCATGACTTGTCAGAAGATAACTAGCTTATATTTCAAGCTCACAACAAATAATTTTTACTGCTACAACAACAGAAGTAACCTTGCACTGGTTTGTGGCCTGTTCTCCCCCTCCACCCCAACTCGATGCCTCTGCCCTTCAACTAAACATCATTTCTGATGTTTTCACAGGAATTTTATTTCTGTTTTACTTCAATAACACCAAACAAATCAAACTGCTCAATTTGCAGGAGACATAGATTCTAAAACTTTAATAATTCCAAACCTCAAACACCATGACAACTTTTCTAAGGACAACAGCCATCCAATTCAAATGTATACTGCTGTATATGACATTGGTTAGGCCACTTTTGGAATATTATGTGCAGTTCTGGTCTCCCTCCTACAGGAAGGGTTCAGAAAATATTTACAAAGATGTTGCCAGGTTTGGAGGGTTTGATCTATGGGGAGAGGCTGAACAGGCTGGGGCTGTTTTCTCTGGAGCATTGGAGGCTGAGCGGTGACCTTATAGAAATCATGAGGGGCGTGGATAGAGTAATTAGACAAGGTCGTTTCCTTGGGTTGGGGGAGTCCAGATCGAGAGTGAATTGGTGAGAGGTGAAAGATTTAAAAGGCTACTTTTTCGTGCAAATAGTGGTATGTGTATGGAATGAGCTGCCAGAGGAAGTGGTGGAGGATGGTACAATTACAACATTTAAAAAGGCATCTGGATGAATTGGAAGTAATTTAGAGGGATATAGGCCAAGTGCTGGTCAATGGGAGTAGATTAATTTTGGATATCTGATTGGCATGGGCACGTTGGACTGAAAGGTCTGTTTCCGTGCTGTATATCTCTATGGCTCTATGACTCTATAGCCTTTATCCCGAGTTTTTCCAAATGTGGTCCTTTTCTGAAATGGAGATCTTAAATCAATTCACATACCTGCTCATCACATGGCCTTGAGTTGGTGCTCTAATAGCACAAGTTCTCCTTAGCTGCAAAATGAATCTGGAGCCAGTTATATGAATAGGAGTTAGGACAACTATAATGATGAACATGATCTCTAGCAGCTAACATATTTGTTTGATGATCAGTTATGTTCCCAGTGCATTGCAGCATGAGATAACAAATAGTTACTGTACAATATATATTCCCTTTGTCATGCTCTTTCCCTTCTGGGGGAAATGAGAAGACCTTTTAATTTCCTTCCAGTGTTTATGATATTCACAGCAGTCTGTATCTTTGCCTTGTCACCCATTCACATGATTCATTGTGATCTGATTAGGTAGAAGGAACAATTTACCTTTCAACCTTCAGCCTACGGAATGAAGCATACTGACGTGTTTCTCATGCAAGAATGATTAATTTAAGTGAATGCAAAGGAGCCATATACTGTGTAAAATCCACTTGTAACATGTCTTTAGATCTATTTTACATTTAATACATCAGTTATTCAGCAGTGCTCTGTCCAATTATTCATCACAAAACAAATGTATAACATACTTTATGGAACAAATACATTTGGACATGCATTTTTTTGGAAAAGCACACAAAATGTGGAAATTTGACTGGTGTTAAATTAATTTATTTACATAAACAGGAATATTAAGTTAATTTCCTTTTCCTCTTGTCCCTTCTACGTCAATTTTAAACCCTCAGATCGACAATGAAGTAGAGTGAGATCGAATAAAATCTAATATGGACTGGATGGTGTGCAAGGACTTTTAGCCTTGTGGAGCATTAGTTACTTAAAAACTTTCAACGGACAAGTTGACTTATGCTGAACATATTGTAACACCAATCACTTGTTGATTCATATTGCTCCTTCATGATTTTCTCAATATATTATTCAGCCAATGAACTGAATCAACACATGCACTCATTACTTGATACTATTTTTTTCAGATCAAATGCTTAATTTTTATTTAGTCCTTTGTTGTACTCAATGTAAAATTTTGTTTATTAAGCATTGCTATATCACCAGTTAATCCTGTACTCTACTTCCTCCCCCCAGCCTACGATCTATCCCCCAACCCAGTCTCAACCATTCGGACCACAGAGAACATTCTTAACCAGTAACAGTACACCAGAGGCTTGTAATCCTCCGACCCAAACCTCAACAGCATTCCAAGCTGCTGAAAAAGTATGAGTCTGGGCTGTTCCTTCATCCTGAATTCCCCCATTTGAGTATAGGTTGTTAACAGTGCCAATTGGCATTCCCAAAATTTATCTTCTCTTGCATTTATATTACACATTCCACCATGTTAGGATCTCACATCCAAGTAATATTTTTGAAGTGTAGTCACTGTGGAAATTTAGAGAAGCCAGTCCATTTTGCGTTTTACAGGGTTCCCAAAGCAGCATTGACATACATGATCAGATAAGCTACTTTAATCGGTGTTTGTTGATAGATAAATAACATTCAGGAAACCATTCTTTAAATAGAGACTCTATCTGGAGACAGAGTCTTTAAAGTCTTGTCTGATAGTTACTCTCTCCTTCAGTGCGGCACTCCCTCAGTACTGCAGTCAACCGTCAAGACTATGTAATCATGCCTATGCTGTAGTACTGTATTGGAAAGCACACCTATCAGATTGAAAGCCAGAAGTGTTGCCACCTGAACCAAAGCTGACACAGAAATTACTAATACACAAGAACATGACACAAATACTGGATCATCAGTTATACAGCAATACTGAAATCCATATGGACAATGACAAATAAATCAGACATTTCAAGGTGATAAAGATGTTGAATTAATGGCAGCTTCCATAAACTTCATTAGATGCAACAATGGTGACACAAAGTGATTGTAAACAGATTACAGCATAAATAGAACACAAAAGTTTGGGATTTGGTGCAGGGCAGAAAGGTGGTATTCTTATTTACCTCCAGTACTTCTAACAGTTTTTATAAACTCATAACAGCAAGTATTCAATTTTTTATCCAGTGTTTTAGTGATTAGAACAAGTTAGTGTAGTATAAGACAGCAGCTATCAGTTGAATAGCTGATGATATCACAGGAAAAGATGGTAGGTCACATGACAGTGTAGAAAGACTCATTCCTGGGTTGACATTTCTTCCACTCTGTACGTAATTTGTAAAAGGTTTTGATCACCAAGACATGCTTGGGAGGATTTAAACTACTAAAGTGGGTCCCAGGAGATAGTGAGGAAAGGGATCACTCTGAGACTGGTACAGTTGAGAACAGAAGTGAGTCAAACAGACAGGGCAGGCAGGGACAAGATAGGACTAATAAATTAAACTGCATTTATTTCAATGCAAGGGGCCTAACAGGGAAGGCAGATGAACTCAGGGCATGGTCAGGAACATGGGACTGGCATATCATAGCAATTACAGAAACATGGCTCAGGGATGGGCAAGACTGGCAGCTTAATGTTCCAGGATACAAATGCTACAGGAAGGATAGAAAGGGAGGTAAGAGAGGAGGGAGAGTGGCATTTTAGATAAGGGATAGCATTACAGCTGTGCTGAGGGAGGATATTCCTGGAAATAGTTCCACCCAACTTCCCTGGATGTGAGAAATAAGAAAGGGATGATCACCTTTTTGGGATTGTATTATAGATCCCTTAATAGTCAGAGGGAACTTGAGAAACAAACTTGTAAGGAGATCTCAGCTATCTGTAAGAATAATAGGGTAGTTATGGTTGGGGATTTTAACTTTCCAAACATCAACTGGGACTGCCATAGTGTTAAAGGTTTGGATGAAGAGGAATTCCTTAAGTGTGCACAAGACAGTTTTCTGATTCAGTATGTGGATGTACCTACGAGAGAAGGTGCAAAACTTGACCTACTCTTGGCAAATAAGGCAGGGCAGGTGACTGAGGTGTCAGTGGGGGAGCACTTGGGGGCAGGCGACCATAATTCTATTCGTTTTAAAATCGTGATGGAAAAGGATAGACCAGATCTAAAAGTTGAAGTTCTAAATTGGAGAAAGGCCAATTTTTACAATATTAGGCAAGAACTTTCAAAAGCTGATTGGAGGCAGATAAAGGGACGGCCGGAAAATGGAAAGCCTTCAGAAATGAGATAAGCATATTCCTGTCAGGGTGAAAGGAAAGGCTGGTAGGTACAGAGAATGCTGGATGACTAAAGAAATTGAGGGCTTGGTTAAGAAAAAGAAGGAAGCATATATCAGGTATAGAACGGATAGATCATGTGAATCCTTCGAAGAATATAAAGGAAGTAGCAGAATACTTAAGAGGGAAATCAGGAGGGAAAAAAGGGGACATGAGATAGCTTTGGCAAATAGAATTACGGAGAATCCAAAGAGTTTTTACAAATATATTAAGGACAAAAGGGTAACTAGGGAGAGAATAGGTCTCCTCAAAGATCAGCAAGACGGCCTTTGTGTGGAGTCACAGAAAATGGGGGAGATACTAAATGAATATTTTGCATCAGTATTTACTGTGGAAAAGGATATGGAAGATATAGACTGTGGGGAAATAGATGGTGACATCTTGCAAAATGTCCAGGTTGGAGGAGCAAGTGCTGGATATCTTGAAACAGTTAAAGGTGGATAAATCCCCAGGACCTGATCAGGTGTATCCAAGGATTCTGTGGAAAGCTAGAGAAGTGATTGCTGGGCCTCTTGCTGAGATATTTGTATCATCGATAGTCACAGGTGAGGTGCCGGAAGACTGGAGGTTGGCAAATGTGGTGCTACTGTTTAAGAAGGGCGGTAAAGACAAGTCAGAGAACTATAGACCGGTGAGCCTGACCTCAGTGGTGGGCAAGTTGTTGATAGGAATCCTGAGGGACAGGACGTACGTGTATTTAGAAAGGCAAGGACTGATTCGGGATAGTCAACATGGCTTTGTGCGTGGGAAATCATGTCTCACAAAATTGATTGAGTTTTTTGAAGAAGTAACAAAGAGGATTGATGAGGGGAGAGCAGTCGATGTGATCTATATGGACTTCAGAAAGGCGTTCGACAAGGTTCCCCCTGAGAGACTGATTAGCAAGGCTAGATCTCTTGGAATACAGGGAGAACTAGCCATTTGGATACAAAACTGACTCAAAGGTAGAAGACAGAGGGTGGTGGTGGATGGTCATTTTTCAGACTGGAGGCCGGTGACCAGTGAAGTGCCACAAGGATCGGTGCTGGGCCCTCTACATTTTGTCATTTACATAAATGATTTGGATGCGAGCATAAGAGGTACGGTAAGGTCCGAGGAAGTGTTGCTGAACAAAGAGACCTTGGAGTGCAGGTTCATAGCTCCTTGAAAGTGGAGTCACAGGTAGATAGGATAGTGAAGAAGGCGTTTGGTATGCTTTCCTTTATTGGTCAGAATATTGAGTACAGGAGTTGGGAGGTCATGTTGTGGCTGCACAGGACATTGGTTAGGCCACTGTTGGAATATTGCATGCAATTCTGGTCTCAGTCCTATTAGAAAGATGTTGTGAAACTTGAAAGGGTTCAGAAAAGATTTACAAGAATGTTGCCAGGGTTGGAGAATTTGATCTATAGGGAGAGGCTAAACGGGCTGGGGCTGTCTTCCCCGTAGCGTCGAAGGCTGAGGGGTGACCTTATAGAGGTTTACAAAATTACGAGGGGCATGGATAGGATAAATAGACAAAGTCTTTTCCCTGGGGTCGGGGAGTTAGAACTAGAGGGCATAGATTTAGAATGAGAGAGGGGAAAGATATAAGAGAGACTAAGGGGCAACCTTTTCACTCAGAGGGTGGTACGTGTATGGAATGAGCTGCCAGAGGATGTGGTGGAGGCTGGTACAATTGCAATATTTAAGAGGCATTTAGATGGGTATATGAATAGGAAGGGTTTAGAGGGATATGGGCCAGGTGCTGGCAGGTGGGACTAGATTGGGTTGGGATATCTGGTCGGCATGGACGGGTTGGACCGAAGGGTCTGTTTCCATGCTGTACATCTCTATGACTGTATGACATGCTCCATATCAATCACTGAACATGCTTGCAACATGCTAGCTGTAGTGAAACTGAAAGTAAAACTTCATTGGATCAGTGGAAATGACAATCATTGGTCGTAATGTCAGCAATGGTATGAAACTTTCTATCAAAGGGAAGCAGCAGTAGTGCTCGGAGGTTTCAAAGGCTAAAATTGAGCAGGAGAGAAAATGTCAATGCATCAAAATAGATAGAAAAAGCAAGTAGAAAAAAATAGGGAAATGAGGGAGTTTAAAAAATATTTGTTCCTAAAATGTTGGCAAATGCTATTATTTACTGCTTATCTGTAATTGCCCTTGAATTTGGGGGTGAGCTCCCTTCTTGAATTTTAAAGAAGATGGTTGGTTTGTGTCCTTGATATGGTTATTGCCTGGTACTGGTGTGGCATGCATGGTATTTATCACTTGCATATTGTTCAGGTCTTGCTGCATAAACATACAGACAGCTTCAGTGTCTGAGGAGACATGAATGGTGCCGAATTCTGACCTTCTGATAGAGGGAAATCAATTGATGAAGCAGCTGAAGATATTGGTGTCTAGGTTATGACTCCAAGGAACTCCTATGGTGTTGTTCTGGGACTGAGAGGATTAACTTTCAATAACCACAACCACTAGTAGAGCAGTTGCCCTAACATATTTTATTGGGAAATGGTTAGATTCCATAACTGACAATTGAGTGTTTGAACAGCTTGAATGTTTACAGCTGAACTGAAAGATCCAGCATGGATTTGTAAATCAAACCAAATTTATCTGATTAAAGTTTTTTGAAGGCTTGAATAAACAGGTGTACAGAAAATCTCTATACAGGTTTATTGATAGGGACTTCGTTTGATTAAATCCTTCAGACAACACTTAACTCAGCTCAAATCTTATAGGATTGAAAGCAAATTATTGACTTGGTCAGGAAATTAGCTGAACAGCAGGAAACAAAAGTAGGGATAAGAAACAAACAACTTAAATTGGCAGTTGTGTTTGCTGTTATTCTGCGAGAATATGCCCTTGGGACTCAATTATTCATATATTTCTAAGACTTTAGAATAATTGGATGGTAAGACATACATCCAAATTTTCTCATGTTGCAAGCTTGAGTGACAAGGTAAGTAGTGTAGATGAAGTGTAAAGTTTCAAAGAGAAAGGAATATATTAAATGACTCAAAGCTATGGCAAATTGATTTTAATGCAGGCAAATGTGAAGTTATCCAATTTTGACCTCAAAAGGGAAAGAACAGAATATTTTCTGAAGGGCAATATCTAGAAAGAGTGGAGATCCAAAGAGAGTTCTGGGTCATTAGAATGACATGACATGTCACAAAGCTGTAAGAACATGGGACTGACATGAATGTTTCCTCATCTGTGTATTTTCAGTTGGGGTCCTTAAAATTTCTCAAATAACCATTCCAATGGTCCCCTGCCCACCCTGACCTCTCTGCCACTTTATGGTGGGTTGGGTGATTCCTGAGTTGCCTTACTTATCTCACTGTGACTGAAGATCTTGAGTAGCCAGTTAATGATTGCTTTAAGGGCCTTCTCACACCCATTCTCAATTTTCATGCTAACCAAGGGAGGAAGCTCAGAAATTGAGGGGGGTACCTATCAATGACCTCCTTTCCAAATTAGGTGGCCCCTTTCACGATTCTGCACCCTGCCTCTGGCACTGCTGGAATGAAAGAACTGTCAGCCAATTAGATTATCCAGCAGTACTTTCAGGCAGCACTTCCTCAAGTCAACATCGGTGAGAATGCAATCTCTAGCAATTCAGGTGGCAAGCCAGGAACCTCTACCACCTGGAAAATCTTAGCCACAGGAACTAAGATGTGGAGTAAGTCGTTTGAATCTATTCTTCTATTCAAGATCATGCTTGATCTTATATCTCAGTTCCCCCCTCCAGCATAAACCCTATTTCCTCTAAATTTTCACAGTCTCCCAAAATCTGCACACCTCTGTCTTGAATATACTTGATGACTGATTACACACAGCTCCCTTTGTTAAAGAAATTCAAAAAGGTTTATAAAATATTAAAATGAAGACATTTCTTCAGATTTCAGTCTTGAATGACGATATCTTATTCTGAGACTGTGACTCTGGAGCTCTTGACTTTCAAGTCAGTCAAATCACTGGAGAATTTTACATATGTCAATTACATTATTTTCTTAGCTTTTCAAATTTTAGAGAAAATTAGACTCATCTACTGAAATTCTTCTCACTGTGACAATCTCATCATCTTAAAAAGCCAATAAAGCTGGTAAGTCTTTGTTGCTCTTCCTCAAGAACAAATAGACCCTCTTTTGGGCCGAAGACAATCAAAATTGTATACAGAACCCCAGGTATGATCTTCCCATGCTCTGTGTGATTTTACTCACACTCCAATTCGATTGTAACAAAAGTACTGCACATCCGCCTAAGTGCTTGGTGATACTGCATATTACCTTTCTGCAATTTATTTACAAGAACCTCCAGAGATCCCAGTGAGGGCAACTATTTTTGACTCTGACCATTGTTTTGTTTCAGGAAAAGACTTTCCTACCAAATTAGATAACTTCACATTTTGCCAATGTTCAATCTGCATATTTTTTGTCCACTTCCACTTACTTTACTCCTCACTGCTTACTTTCTCATTAAACCTTCGTATCAACAGAATTTGAATGCATCATACTCAGTCCCGTCATCTAACAAAAAAAATCAAATGGAATACTGATCTTTATATGGAGGAGGAAGATAATGCTTCAGCTATGCAAGACATGGTCATACCATGAAACACTGTCAGCAGTTCTAGGTGCTATATTTCAGAAAAGCTCTATTGGTCTTCAAGTGAATATAGCATCAATTTGCTAGAATGATAGTTTAGCTCGAAGATTAAAATACCAGGAACAGTTACGCAAAATAAGGTTGCATTCCTTGGAATTTAGAAGGTTATGCATGAATGAGTTGCTTAAAACATTCAACATATTACAAGGGGATCAGACTAGGTAGGTGGAAAAAAGCTATTTGTGTTGTGAGGCATCCAGGATGAAAAAAAGTATTTAGAGGCAGGCATCACAGAATGAGATTAGGAAAAATCTAAGCACAAATATCGCAAAACTTTGGAATTCTCTTCCACACTAAGCATCTCATAGTCAATTGTTAATTTTAATACACATTTTGTGAAGTAATGAAAAATGGATATGTACTAAGTGGAGATACATAGAGTTATTTCAGATTAAACATTATCTCATATGTTGCAGCATATTTGTGGAGCTATAATGAATACTCTTATTCCTGTTGCTATGTACACTCTAAATGAATATTCTTGAGTAATTTAACCCGACTGGAAATTTGTTCTCACTTTTTTTTGCTTATTGCAGTATTCTATCAGCCCACAATTGCCTACTTTCACTCCAATACTATTGATGGCAGTTGAGAATTTCAGTGTGCTGTTAAACCACATTTCCCCAATTTGCTAACCATATCTTTTATTAGTCCTTGAATAAGCCTAGAATATTAGATGTACTTATGTACATCCATAAGACTTAATAATCTAGCTTAATGCTCTAGTAGATTCTCGGTTAGCATTTCCCACTATCAATTACACTCAAGGATGAACTGTAATCAAGGATACAGAACTGGCTTGAACATAGAAGACAGTGGGTGGTGATGGAGGGTTGCATTTCAGACTGGAGGCCTGTGTCTGTGGTGTGTTACAAAGATCGGTGCTGGGTCCACCACTTTTTGTCATTTATATAAATGATTTGGATGTGAACATAGGAGGTATAATTAGTAAGTTTGCAGATGACACCAAAATTGGAGGTGTCGTGAATAGTGAAGAAGGTTACCTCAGAGTACAATGGGATCTTGATCAGATGGGCTGTGGAGTGGCAGATGGAGTTTAGATAAATGTGAGGTGCTGTGTTTTGGGAAAGCAAATCAGAGCAGGACTTTACCATTACATGTATATGTCCTGGGGAGTGTTGCTGAACAAAGAGACCGTGAAGTGCAGGTTCAAAGTTCCTTGAAAGTAGAGTATAGAAGTTGGGAGGTTATGTTGCAGCTGTACAGGACGTTGATTAGGCCACTTTTGGAATATTGTGAGCAATTCTGGTCTCCTTCCTATTGGAAGGATGTTGTGAAACTTGAAAGGGTTCAGAAAAGATTTACAAGGATGTTGCCAGGGTTGGAGGATTTGAGCTATAGCGAGATACTGAACAGGCTGGGACTGTTTTCCCTGGAGCTTTGGAGACTGAGGGGTGACCTTATAGAGGTTTATAAAATCATGAGAGGTGTGGATAAGATAAATAGACAATGTATTTTCCCTTGTTTAGGGTGAGAGAGGAAAGATATAAAAGAGACCTAAGGAACAGCATTTTCACGGAGAGAGTGGTACGTGTCTGAAATGAGCTGTCAGAGGAAGTGGTGGAGGCTGATACAATTACAGCATTTAAAAGGCATCTGGATGGGTATGTGAATAGGAAGGCTTTAGAGGGATAATGAATGACTTATACAATGATCTTTTCATAACAATAAAATGGCTGCTGCCTATTTGGGCAAATTGCTTTTTGAAACCTTATGATGAGGGGAACCACAGTCTCCAAGAGATAAACAAACACTGGATTTCTACCCAGAAATAAAGGCTGGTGTTCAAAGGACTGTATGCTTTATATTAATACAGTTCCTGATGTAGTTAGATACTTCTTAGTGTCTCTAGGCTGTGACGTGAAAGGGGGTGTAGTCCCAAACCACCAGACACTGGTCTCTTATTTACAATATACACTGGTGCTAAATTGAACCTGAGGTTCATTAGGCCTCAGGTTGACAAGGTAGAGCTTTCATGGTGACGTCAGCTGGTAAAGGAATTGAACCCAAACCGTTACTCCCAGCGTCATAAACTAGCTATTCAGCCAACTGAGATAGATGGCTGTGCCTGAAGCTGTTATGCTGCTTATCCTTAAGTAAGCTTCTTCTGTTCCTGATGTGTTGTAACAATCTTGTTTCCACTTATATTTTGCTGCTTCTAAAAGCAGCTTCCCAGTGTACTGAGAGCTCTCCATTTATATTCTTTTTACAGTCTGATGTCATCTCTCTATTTCTTCCGGATGTTAGTGTTACATCATACTAGTTTGCATATCCCACACCACCTTCACTGTGGGTTTCTCCCAACTTGGTCTTCAGAATTCCAGTAATTTACTTTTGTTTACTTCCACAGTTGTTGTCATTGTCAACATCATTAACCACATCTTTATCATCGCTATCAACATTATCACCATATTCCCACTGTTTCCCCACCATTTGTCTATGTCCAGACCTCACAAATTGAGATGATCTGGAACTCTGACTGGACATCCCTGTCACAAAGCTCATCCTCTTTTTTTCCCTAAAAGCTGTCCCTTGGCTCAAGAAGATTCTGTCCTTAATTTGTTTCAGAGGGGCAATAAAACAACCCAAAGTGGTCATACTTTAGAGGTGACCTGTATAAAGAGAGGTGAGTGGGCAGCTCTTTAGCTGAGCTGAGCCGAGCAGTTTTAGTTCAGTCTTGAACTGGGCAATTCAATAGGGAGCTGTGTGGAAACTCTCTCTCTTTCTTCCCTTCAACTTCAACCCATAAGGATATATTCCATTTATACTGGGGTTTAAGGTGAGTTTGCTTATTGGGACTATTGTGTATATTTGGAAGAGCATAATTAAGTCTAGTTGGGTAGGTTGAGATCTGTAGGCATTCTTTATTCTGTTCTTTGCGTGTCATTTTGTAAATTTGTGAATACGTTTTTGTCTGTTTTAAAATCTAGTGGTCAACTTAGCTAACTTAATCCAGGTAATTTTCATTGTACACTTACCAAAACAAATTGCAAAGTTATGGTCTGAGGCTGCCTGCTTAAGACTGTGTTGAGTGGTCTGGCTTCATCCATAACATCCCAAGCTGGTTTGCTTGATTTTTAGAGTCTTCCTGTTCTGTTGCCATGTTTGAGGTCTTCCAGCGTTCTTTCTCAAGCATTCAGGAAGCTTCCTATTTTTCAGCACTTTACTGAAGTCTTCCAAAGGTCCTGGTCTGCCTTTGGAATCTTTCTGCTTTCTTCAGTTGTACCTTCAACTTCTTCCAATGGTCCTGCCCTGATTGTGAATTTTTTCTTTTCTTTAGCTCTGTCCCATGGATGCTTATCTAAGTTCAGATCCTGGCTCAGGAGGTTTCCCTAGCTGTCTCGCTTTAAGCTAATATTGCTGTGAGCATATTTGGATCCTCCTCAGTCTCCCTGGGCTGTGATTGTCCACACAAACAGCATCCAAGGTTGTTCATTCCTTATTTTTAGTCAGGCTCTTGCCCTCTTGATGTACTATAACAATATTTTAATTGTGAAGGCTGATGAAGGGTTTATGCCTGAAATGTCAATTCTCCTGCTCCTTGGATGCTTGCCTGACCAGCTGTGCTTTTCCAACACCACATTTTGACTCTGATCTCAAGCATCTGCAGTCCTCACTTTCCTCTAATATTTAATTGTGTCCATACATTATAGGTTTAGAAAGGCAAATCACAAAGTGTACTATCTGTGTATGTCTACACTCAGTGCCATGCATTGTCATATGTACACTCTTACCTCTCTCTCCCCAACAGCATTGTACCACGCTGGCTCAGAGTTACACCACTCTGCAGTTCCACTTCATTCTCTGGCTCATTGGCCACGCTAACAAGAAATGCTTTATTTTCCTTCCAGGCATCAAGGCATATAAACTGCAACAACTTAGATACCCATAGCCCTCTGGAACTTTCCTTCTCTCCCCTTCCCTCTGCATCCTGTTATGTATTCACCATCCCTTTGTATCCCCATCTTAATGAATTTTGGGCATGACATGACATAGAACTTTTCTTCTGTTGTCTTCATCTCTGTGTCCACTTCTTTGTGTAAGTGTCCTCTCCCCATCCCAAACTCCTTTGCCCAGCTCCAACACTCTTCATCCACGTGGATCCAACCCTGTGGTCTTTTACCAGCACTTGTTCTGTTCATTGAGAACTGTCGACATGACATTGGTTGTCTCAAATTCTCTGCACACACCTCTCACCCATTCCAACCTATTTCTCCATGAATTGACAGCACTTCATGTGCTCAGACCCAACCCTGACATTGTAATTAAGCCTGCTGACAAGTTTGGTGCTGTTGTCTGGTGTACTGACTGCCAGCTCTCGGATACCTCCTCCTATCTCCCTCTGCAACATAACCCAACCCTGGAACATCAGGCCATTGCATCAACTACAGTCATCAACCTCAACTGACTCCAAGCTGATAGTATCCCAACGCCCACAGCTCACTTCTATCTCCTTCCCAAAATCCACAAACAGAACTGTCCAGGCAGACCTATTGTTTCTACCTGCTCCTGCCCCACTCATGTCTTCCTAACAAGACTTGATTTTCACTGCCTGGTCCAGTCCCTGCCTTTTTACACCCACAATTCCTATGTCACTTTACACCAGTTTTGGAATTTCCAGTTTGCAGGTTCCAACCACCTCCTTTTACCATGGATATGCAATCACCTTACACGTCCATCCCCCACCAGGATGTTCTCAGGGTTCTCCACTATTTCCTGGGGCAAAAGCTCAAACTGTCCCCACCTACCCCCACTCTTCTCTGGCTGGCCCAGTTCATCCTCACCCTGAACAGCTTCTCTTAACTCCTCTCATTTTCCTTCAGGTCAGAGGGGTGGCCATGAGTATTTGCATAGGCCCAGTTATGCCTGTCTCTTCATTGGGTACTTGGAGATTCCTTGTCCTAACCCAGAGCTCACCCACAACTCTTTCTTCAGTATATTGATGACATCATTGATGCAGTTTCTCCCTCTCATCCAGAATTGAAAAGCTTATTGATTTCACTTCCAATGTCCACCCCGCCCTCACTTTCACCTAATCTATCTCCGACTCCTCCCTTCCTTGACATCCCTATTTCCATTTCTGGGGATAGGCTGGCCAGAAATATCCACTACAAATGCACTGACTTGCACAGTTACCTGGACTATACATCCTTGCACCTTGCTTCTTGGAAAGACTCCACTCCATTCTCCCAGTTCTTCTGTTACATATGCTCCAATGAGGCCAATTTTGACAAGGGAGCCTCCAAAATGTCCTCCTCCATCCTCAATTGAGGATTCCCCAGCACTATTACCGACAAGGCCCTCAACCGGGTCTGACCCATCTCCCACACTTCCGCCTTCACCTGCTTTCTTCCCTCCTGCAATGGCAATAGGGTTCATCTTGTCCTTACCTACTATTCCACCAGCATCTACATCTAGAAGATCATCAGCTGCAATTTCCTCTACTTCCAGAGAGATGCCACACCAGACACATATTCCCTCTCCTCCCTTGTCCACCTTCCGCAGGGACCATTCCCTCCAGGACACCCTGGTCCACTCTTCCTGTACTCCCAACACAGCCCACAGTTTCATGGCACCTTCCCCTGCAATCACTGAAGGTGTAACACCTGCCCAATTACTTCCTCCTTCCTCAGTGTCCAAGGGCCCAAACATACTTTCCAGGTGAAGCAACACTTTACCTTCACTTCACATAATCTAGTCTATTGCATTTGTTGCTCCATTGGGAAATGAAGCATAGACTGGGAGACTGCTTTGCAGAACATCTACATTCTGCCAATAAAGATGACCCCAAGCCTCCAGTTACCTGCTGCTTAAACGCACTACCCTATTCCCTGACCAATATTTCTGCCTCAGGCTTGCAGCAGTGCTTCAGCAAAGCTCAGCTTAAGCTCCTCCTGTTGGGGAGTCTGTAGCCTTCTGCATAATTGCGTTCATTAACTTTAGGGCTTAAACTTTCCCATGTCCTTGCCCTTACCCCCACACACCAGGCCTTGCTATCACAGTCTGCTATTACACACAACCTGTTTTTAGCTGCTAATAGTCTCCATTAATAGCCTATTCACCCTTTGAACCAGATTGTTATCCACTCCTTTGGCTGTACAACTGTTCTCTCTTTAGGCTCATTCCCCACCTGTTGTTTACTCCTTATCCCCTCCCTCACACTATCTTCTGCACATAACTGACATTTTCCGAGCTACCATCAGTTTTGAGGAAGGCTAACTCAACCTGAAACCTTAAGTCTGATATCCCTCCATAGATGCTGCCAGACCTGCGCAGCTTTTCCAGCAAATTCTGTTTTTGTATTGTGAACTCTGCCTTTATATGTTCATTCTAATCTGATTATTTCTCTTGATCTTACTCACTGATATCAGAGCCACACCATCATCATTTACAGTGCTGTACTGTATGGCACTACTGTACTCCAGCAGAGTTTGAAAACTGCAATTTTCTGATTCAGGCGTGAGAATCATCTCAGTTTCTCAGTGAAAAGCTAGTTCTTTGTCATACATATTCAACATTATTAGTTTTGTACTGACTGCAAATTCTAGAAGACAGTGCTGGAATTGCACATAACTAAGCTCTCTTTGACTCTTCTCTTGCTTTGATCTGTACATTAGGTTAATGTTAACAGGACTTTGCTTTAATCTAATTAATAAATTACATGAATTCTATTTGAAAGCTATTTGAATACTTTAATATTTTAACCATTTCAGAATAAATGTCTGTTGAAATGAACCATGGAGTCTATGTGAATCTTTCACACAAAAGTGAATCTCTCAGTTGAGTCTCTATCCCTGGAGAAAGCATGAGCTGAGATTTTGTCACTTGTTTAACAGCATTTGCTTTTCACCGGCTTCCATTTGTCAGGCGTGCTTACCTTTGAATCTATACAGTGCTAAAAATTCACTATTAGTCAAAAAATGTTCTTTGGTCATTTAAATTGGAAAGTTAAATATTTGGAATGTCATTAAAAACTTTAAAGCTTAATGGTATGACAACACCGTGACTTAGAGGGCAAAGGCAAATCTAGACGATTGTTCCAGTAAGTTCTTGTATGAACTGTAGTAGAATGGCTGGAAATACTGTTAGAAACTGAATGGACCAAAGCCCCAATATACCTGGTCGCAGCCTTAAATGGGCATTTCCTGTTTGAAGGCTGTAAGATGGTTTGAAGGCCATCTTTGGCAAACAGGGATCTGAAGATAAATTTCAACTCAGAATAGAAAATAGGCTGAATGTATGACAGACAGCTGGTATTATTAAATGTTAGCTGCTTTCATCCTTTGATGCAAATGGAGTTTGAATTTCCCTGCCATGGATTGAGAGATTGGTTGACAGCTGAGGTTCCTCACCCAACATGTATGCATTTACTAGTCCTAAGCAAATGGAGTGCCTAACATCTGAACCCACATGCTCCAGTGCAACAGGGGACACTATGTTGAAAGGGATGAGGGCATACGAGTTAAATGTAGCTAACTGCCAAGTTGATGGCTTGAGGGTTTTCAGATTCACATTGATTTATCACTATAGTCCAGTAAATCATGCTATCTATTCCTCCAAACTTCTTTACCTCACCTGCTATTAGACTACAAATTAAAAGGTAGCTCTGTTAATGGACAAATAACCATATATTTACATGATGCCTCTGACTTTTCAATGGAGATATTAACCATTTGCCAGCCACACAAGGAAGACTTGATCCTAGCCAGTGATGCTATAATCAAAGATAGTCTTTCAGAAGGATGGTTAATAGACTTATGTAGAGCACCGAGGTAGATCCCTGGGATGACATGGTTGCTGAAATATTTTTAGAAAATCAGGAACACATACCTGGTTCAATCCAGTTTATTGGAACATTTTAAACTAAAGTATGAAAAAAGGCTGAATGGTGAATTATATTGAAAACATTTTAAATCGCTTATTTAACTGCAGCTTGCAATTTAAATAGCTGAAAATAATGACTAGACATTGTATAAACTTAGGAACAAGGAAATACAGTAAGCTGTTCAGTTCCTCAAATTTGTTCTGCAATTCAATCAGCTTGTAATTAATTTATAAAACATTTTTATTGATACAAAATATTGCAAAATGTGTCTGTTTGACAGCAGAGGATAATCATGTAAATGGAACTCTCTCCTGCAGTAGCTACTGATATAAACCCTGATAAGGGTTAGTTTTAACTTGAGGATTATAAGTGGGATGCTCATGAGGAGTCTCTGCCTTTCATTAAATCTGCTTTCACAAGTCACTAAACATGAAAAGCAGTAGAGAATAATTGTTAGGGCTGTCAGTTTTGGTGCTCTCAAGCAACTCCACATTATAGTACAAGATGGATTGTGTGATAAGTTAATGAGACATTGTACATAATCACAGGACATGATGCAATATCAGATGAAGCCTATGTAACTTAAATGAAGTTAACTAAGACAAAGAACTGCAGATGCATGAAATTTGAAACAAAAACAAATTGCTAAATAAACTCAGCAGCCCTGCCAGCATCTGTTGAGAGAAAGTAGAGTTAACGTTTCAGATGCAACAACCCTTCTTCAGAACAGGACTTGAATCTGCAAACTCTTAATAATCACAAACCACATCGCAGTCAGGTACCTTACCTATTCGGCCATGTGTCCACCATCCGAAGTTCTGAATGATCACTAGACTTGCAATGCCAACTCTGCTTTCTCTCCACAGAGGCTATCAGACTTGTTGAGATTCTTCAGCAATTTCTGTTTTTGTTACTTAACTAAACTTAATCTTCTCCTTAATTCAGCAAACTCTATAAAATATTCCTTTGCAGACAATGAGACATTAATATTAAACACTAGTGCCAACAAAGTGTCCAGGATAAAGCACACACTACCACAGATACATTGGAATTGACATCTTGCACTATCATTGACTGACCTATCAATAGAGAGTAAATTAGTAGGGAAACAAAACTAATACAGAAAATGCTGAAATCACTCAGCAGGCTAGGCACATTGTGGCCTAAGAGAAAGAGCATTAATAGCCCAGATATTCAATAAAGGTCAGCAAACTAATTTTTGAATCTGTGGAAAGCATATCCCATTTGCAACAGTTAGTGAACTGCCAGCCATTTTGAGAGTTCCTTTGAAAGAGAGAAAGTGTGTATATGCGCGCGTGTTTAGGTTGAGGTTTATAGGGAGCCAGGTGGATGAAGTGGATTTTGTGTTCGGTGAGTGAGGTTAGTAGGGTGCCAGGAAGATGGAGTAGCAAATGGGTAAGCCATTCCAAGCATTCAAACACTAAACTAGAAACATAATAATTGGCCTCTAAGAAAGAATTAATTATCAGTTTTAGGTATTGATTTAATGGGAACTTCAATTATACAAGGATAAGGTAGGGAGGTACCACATGAGTAGGATGTCAGGTGACTGAGGTCAGGAGCATGCCAGGTGAATTAGATGAACTAATTAAACAATGTCATTGTTACCCTGGAATTGGTGTAGATTTTAAGTTCTAACATTTCCTAGGTAACTATTTGCTTAACTGCATGGGAACCTTCCAAATTCAGAAGGGCATTTTCAGAGGATTCTAGATGCAGGGGAATTATACATCAGTAGTTTCAATTTCCCAGGTGATTCCTGCAGAACTTGCTATGTTTTGGATTTTGTAAAGTCCTAATGCACATCTCCAGTCTACACTGTTCCAACGACTCTCACTATTGGAATACCTGGGCCATTGTTTCAAGTAAATGACCTTTCATCAGAACTGGGAATTTGCATTCGCAGATGTTTCCTGATACTGCTGAGTATTTCCCACATTTTCCAACCTGTGTGGTATTTGGCTTTCCTAGTGAGAAATGAAATGTTTTCAAAGTTATTTTACGTAAGGCAAAGGACGGAGATGCACATATCGTGTTGATTCACTTGATTTTGCATTTATGGAGATACAAGAGGTGGCAGAATAAACCACAAGGTCCATAGAGCCTGTTCCTCCATTCTCTATGATTATGGCTAATCTTTGGTGTCAATACCAGTTTTCTCTTATTCTCCCCATATCTCTTGGTTCCCTGACAAACAAGTTTCTGTTCTATTCCGACTGAGACTTGTTTTAATCTTCCTATGCGTTTAAAAGAAAAAAAAAATAAAGCTTCCTTATTAAATCAATTCTAGCATTGAAATCAACAATTGACATCAGTTTGACCGAACTATAGTTCCCTGCTTCTCTTTCCATCTTTTTTTGAATAGCAGTGTCATGTTTGCTAATGTCCAAATTGCAAGGCGGATTGTGATGGGGGTGGGGGCATGAGGGAGCGTGATTGTGTATTGTGGAAATCTAGGGAATTTTAGATAATGATAAGTGGAGTATCTCATTCTTGCTATCTGTCTCTTTTAGAAGCTTGGATGTC
Source organism: Hemiscyllium ocellatum (assembly GCF_020745735.1). Lineage (NCBI taxonomy): Eukaryota > Metazoa > Chordata > Chondrichthyes > Orectolobiformes > Hemiscylliidae > Hemiscyllium > Hemiscyllium ocellatum. Next base: position 42,144,836 of record NC_083412.1, on the reverse strand, counting down.
CTGTCGATTTGTCAAATCTCATTTCTCCAACACTTCAGTTTTTCATTTCTGCTCGAGTCTTCCAGTGCCCTTTCAAACAGCTAGACTGCAGAGGTCACTGTCGAGGATTAGTTGGGAAATTAACACTTCATGATTGATTGTGTGATTATAAAGAAACCAAGTCAACGTATATCCTTTGATTAATCTAAAATTCTGATTAACTGTAACCAATGTAGGTTTTAATACTTTAAAAAGCATGTGACTCTGTTTAGCTTCACTCGATAATGATCTGCACAAAAGGTTTGCAAAGAGATTGAAGACAAGGTCGAGGGGTTCCGATTCAACTCAAACTCATTATGTGATTGTGAGAAATTACAGGGTCTAAGGCCAAGTGTAAAAAGAACATATACTCCAAGCTTGTGAGGCCCTCAGTGATTAAGAATGCAAAAAAAGATTCACTGAAATAAAATTTATGATCACAGTTGTGCTCTTTACTTCAATAATTTTTCAAAAGCTAATCATACCTGACTACACTTAGCTTATTGATAGAATGTTATATAATAGTGTGTTTAAGAGCATTTCACAAATTCATTTATTTTTACATACTACATGATAATTTTTGTCCTTTGTGATCTTTCATATTAATTTTATATAGCTTTGAGGGAATAAGCAGCATTTTTAAGACCATAAGTAGTAATAAATATTCTTTTCAAGCATTCAAATACTAAACTAGCAACAAAAGTCTTAATAGTGGGCCTCTAAGAAAGAATTAATGATCAGTTTTAGGTATCTGATTTAATAGGAACTTCACCAATTAAACAAGAATACAACTTTGAAGGGAGTAAAGAAAGTAGAATCCTGGAGTAGTACAGCATGGAAACAGGCGCTTTGGTTCAACCAGTCCATGCAAACCATAATCCCAAACTAAACTAGTCCCACCTGCCTGCTTCTGGCGCATATCCTTCCAAATCTTTCCTATTCATGTACTGATCTAAATGTCTTTTAAACGTTGTAATTGTACTCACATCCCCACACGAACTGAGATTATAGGGTTCATATGTGTAATCCTTAGAAGGTGACAAGGCAAGTGAAACAGTTATAAAGAAGCCTTATAGGATCCTTAGGTTCATAAATATAGGCATGGAGTACAAAAACAAGGACGTGACACCATAACTCTACAAATCAGGCCAGTTTTGGAATTTTGTGTTTTAGTTCTGGTTACTGTATTTAAGGAAGGATGTTCATGCCCTGGAGAGTATGCAAAAGAGTTTCTAGCATGATACCAGAAATAATGGATTTTAAACACAAGGAAAGGTTAGAGAAACTGGTTTACTCTCCACAGAGCAGAGAAGTTTAAAAGGTAACCTTATTGAGATGTCCAAAATTATAAACAATTTTGACAGGGTAAAGAATGATATTCTGTTGGCACCACTCAATATGTCAGTCACAATTTTGAGATTGTCAGCAAGAGAGCTAGAAGCAAGATGAGGAGAAATCTCTTTACTCAGAGTCAGAAATGTAAAGCATGGAAACAGACTCTTTGGTCCAACTTGTCCATGCCGACCAGATATCTGAAAGTAATCTAGTCCCATTTGCCAGCAGTTTGACCCATATCCCTTTAAACCCTTCCTATTCACTTACCCATCCAGATACCTTTTAAATGTTGTAATTGTACCAGCCTCCACCAGCTCTTCTGACAGCTTATTCCATACACACACCAACCTTGACATGAAAACATTGTCTTTAGGCACCTTTTAAATCTTGCCTCTCTCACCCTAAACCTATATGCCCTCTAGTTCTGGACACCCTCACCTCAGGGAAAAGACCTGGTCCATTTATCCTATCCATGCCCCTCATGATTTTATAAACTTCGATAAGGTCACCCCTCAGCCTCCAACTCGCTGGAGAAAACAGCCCCAGCCTATTCACCCTCTCTACAGCTCAAACTCTCCAACCCTGGCAACATCATTGTAACTCTCAATGTTTTAAGATTTAGAATTCATTGTTTGGGAGAGTGATGGAGGTCGATTCCTCAGAAGATATTGAGAGAGCTCGATATATATTTGAAAGTGATTAGAGGAGTATGGATATAGGGCTAGTTGGGTAGCTCTTTGGGAAGCTATACACTCATGATGGATTGAATGCCCTCCTTCTGTACAAATCAGTTCTGATATAATGGGATAGTTTTGTTCCTGTATGATCCCGCGTTATACAAAAATCGTATTAATAGCCGTGCCATTTAAACTAATGGAACCTGGATTGCCTTATAGCCAATACACATTCCACAAATAATGGTCTAAATTCTTCAATTGCATTATAGCCAATTCGCATTGAAGAAACTAGTGTTATAGCAGAACCGACTGTACTGTAAAATTCTATGAATCTAACATTGAGATGAGATCAAGAATAATCAACCTTTTGATTCCTGATTGCATAGCCCTTTCTTTTCTGAAGAAAATGAAAAACAACTTTTTAATAAGATAGTTTGAAATGTTATGAAGTGACAATAACAAAATAACTTTTAATTAAGAGGTTGGGCCCATCAGGGCCCAATCAGGAGATAGCGGAAGCATCACCCTTAAGAACTAGGAGGTTGTACACAGTTAAAAATCACAACACCAGGTTATAGTCCAACAGGTTTAATTGGAAGCACACGAGCTTTCGGAGCGACGCTCCTTCATCAGGTGATTGTGGAGGGCTCGATTGTAACAGAATTTATGCAAAAATTTGCAGTGTGATGTAACTGAAATTATACATTGAAAAATTGATTGTCTGTTAAGCCTTTCATCTGTTAGAATACAGTGATAGTTTCACTTCTTTCATGTGTAAATCACAAAACCCTTCTTTTTAAAGTTGCATTCTCAGGTTAGCTGGTAACAATGGTGATAGCTAGACAATATGTTGAAGGTGTTAGCCCCCTGTGTTCTCTGTCTATGACCTGATGTTTAGATTGATTCTAATCTAATAAGTGAGATAACAGTGTTTTACATAAATTCCTGCGAGGGAAAGGCAGATATCGTGTCTGTGCTGGTGAATCTAGCAGCGGCAGTGGATCCTGCAGTGGTAGTTGGGTGGACAGCTATCGTGGAGATGATGTCGTCAGAAGTGGTTGCAGGCCGTGAGGTGGCAGAAGTGATGTCATTGATCACCCCAGCAATTGCGGAAGGAGCAGCCACTTCTGCCCCGTTAACAGCCATAAGCATCACTTCTGCCCCCTTTTGTGAACGTCACTTCCACTGGTGATGTCGCTACTGGTCCTACAACCATGTCTACTCAAGCCAGTCTCCACCCCCACCTTAAGCTTCAACCCCCCCTCCAGATCCTAGACAATGGCATTTGTGCAGTTTCGGAGGCCAGGAGAAGGTTCTGGAAGGTTCGAGGAGACCTGTGTACTGAGGGAAATACAAGAAAGTTTGTTTAACTTATGTTCTTTTCTGTCCAATGCAGTAGGGAAATACCATTTGTTGAGCACTTTTATCCTTCTGAGGATGTAGAAATACAGAGTTCCTCTACAGGTCTGGGAAAGTGAGGCTCTGAGCTGGGGCAGTACTGACTGCAGGTAGAGTAAATGGCAGCACATGGCTGATAGCGTGGAGCAGAGGATCTGGAAAGAGAACCATTGTTAAAGGTTTCAGATTTGTATTGTGTACTGGATATCCTGTTCAGGTCCAAACTGGGTTGGTCTGAATGTGGTCCAGAGTCCATATGGAATCAGATGGTTCAGTAGGTAGGTGCTGAGGAAGGAGATGTGGTTGTGGTAGCGAGTCTGTTTCAGGACGTGGCTGAAGAGCTTCAGGACAGAGGAGAGGGCTTGGGGAGTACAGTGAGAGAGGGACTCACTGAGATCTTTGTTGAGAGAGGAGAACTTCTTCAAGGTAGGCATCCTTGGAAGAGGCTTCACAGTAAGGTTGAAATCAACTGGGTGAAAATGAGGACTGCAGATGTTGGAGATCAGAGTCAAGAATGCAAAGCTGGAAAAGCACAGCAAGTCAGGCAGCATTTGAGGAGTACGTGAATCAACTTTTCAGGCATAAGCCCTCTATCAGGATGTAAGAACCCGTACAGGATACCCATCAAATTACTGCTCTGATTTGATCAGCACTATTTATAACTCAAAAAATTTCCTGAGTTACTGCAGCAGACTATCTCCTGTTGCCTTATTGGTTGGTCTCAAATGATCAAATTAATATTGGGATTGAGTTTAATTGCAACCTTGATTTATAACAGCCATCAGTGATTATCTCCTAGTTATCAATGTTAATATCCATTCTTCATGATGTCCTGCAAGTGAAGGTACAGATAACAGGAAGTGGTTTTTCAGTGGCCAGTGCACCATGCAGAAGTTCGTTTGGATGACAACCATCAACCAATCAGCAGCACAGAAGACATTGCCTTAGCAATGAGTTTATATTGATTGAATTTAGACATTCTGAGGTTTCCAAGTTAGTTAATTCATCTTGCTGAGATTCCAAGTGTTAGTTGGAGACAGTAAAACATGGAAAATGTTTAGTATGTTTCTCCTTCCCTCCATAGCTGCAGAACAAGAACAAAGATCATAGAAGGATTTGAAAGAAGAGGTTTTAAGTCTGAGGCGCTGTTTAACTGGGAGCCTATGTAAGCACAAGGGTGAATGAGATTTTGAGAGTATTAGAATGTAGTGAGCAATTTTGGTACAAATGAAAAACTCAAATTCATGGAATGCACATTTCCAGAATGTTTATTTGCTCATTTGCAACTTTTAACCATTCAATCACTCGGAGATAGTCTAACATTTCAAGCTAATAACATTCAAGCTATAATGTCGACTTGGTGGTATCATTTTAAAACAAAAGTGGTGACACATATAAAACATCTTTCATGACCTTAAGTCATCTCAAAGGGCTTTAAAACCAATGAAACACTCTTCAGGTGTCACTATCCATTGGGATGTAGGAAATAGCATTTATTTTGCACACAACAAGCTCCCACTTACAAACCTGTGATAATAACCAGACTAACCTGCTACTATGGTGTTGCTGATTGAGGAATGATTATCGACCAGGATGAGGGATAACTTCTCTGCTCTCATTCAATTCGTGTCCCTTGAGAAAGCAGGCAGATCAAACATCCCACTTCCAGTCTTGACTTTTGTCACATCTGAGATTGGACTTGAATTCACAATCTTCTGAGTAAGTATTGCTACGAAGTGAACTATAATGGATTAATTTCACAAAGTAAACAGCCACTGGAGAGAAGAGATTAACTGAAAGTTATTTTTGTTGCACATAAGTAAACCAACATCAAACAAAGAACATAATGTTTCAAAGAAAAAGGTAATTTCTTCATCAGTTGTATTCATGTCCTGGTATTTTGGCCAACTAATCTGATTTGACTTATCAACATTTTCATGCTTGCCTTAATCTCCAGCTTGTAGATCCACAGCATTGTTCCTTTTAAACCCAAAGTTGTTCAAGCTAACAAATTTCTTAGAGTCATAAAGATGTACACCATAGAAGAGATCTTCAGTCTAACTCATTCATGCTGACCAGATACCCTAAATTAATCTTGTCCTGTTTGCCAGCATTTGGCCCATATCCCTGTAAACCCTTCCTATTCATATACCCATCTAGATGCATCTTAAATGTTGTAATTGTACCAGCCTCCACCACTTCCTCTGGCAGCTCATTCCATACATGTACCACCCTCTGCATGAAAAAAGTTGCTCCTTAGGTCCCTTTTAAATCTTTCTCCTTTCACCTTAAACCTGTGCCCTAGTTCTGGACTCCACACCCTAGGGAAAAGCCATGGCTATTCACCTATCCATGCCCCTTAAAGTTTTATAAACCTCTATAAGGTCACCCCTCAGTCTCTGAAACTCCAGGGAAAACAGCCCCAGCCTATTCAGCTTCTCCCTACAGCTCAAACCCCCAACCCTGGCAACATTTTTGTCAATCTTTTCTGAACCCTTTTAGGTTTCACAACATCTTTCCGATAGCAGGGAGACAGAACTAAATGCAGTATTCTAAAAGTGGCCTAACCGATGTCCTGTACAGCTGCAACATGATCTCCCAATTCTTATACTCAATGCGCTGACAAATAAAGCCAAGCATACCAAATACCTTCTTCACCATCCTGTCTACCTGCAATTTTGCTTTCAAGGAACCATGAACCTGCATCCAAGGTCTCTTTATTTAACAACACTCCCTAGGACCTGACCATTAAGTGTATAGTCCGACTTTTATGTGCCTTTCCAAAATGCGGCACCTCACGTATATGTACATTAAACTCCACTGCCACTCCTCTGCCCATTTTCCCATCTGATCAAGGCCCTGTTTTACTCTGATGTAATCTTCTTTGCTGTCCACTACACCACCAATTTTGGTGTCTTACTGACCTGTCATTATATTGCAGATGTCAAAGATGGCATGAATTTTGCCACTTAAAATATTATTTATTGCTGTACAATAATATCGCAATTAGAAAAAGTGCCAAGGTCCCTTAAACAAAATAAAGAAGTGAAATTAGTGCAATGCAATTCAATTCATTATGATATTCAAACCAGCAATGTTCTTCAATTTATTAGTACTCCTCCTGAACATATTAAAACACATTGTTTGTAGTTGCAGTGAAGAGAAAATGAATTTTCTGCTCTAATGAAAAGAAAAAGCCAAGCAATTAACTCCCAAGGATGATGTGTAATTTCTGCTGGCCCAAATCAGAGAACAGAAGGATGGCAAAGTTGGAACACCAGGGGAGAAATCATTACATGCAACAGCACAAACCATAGGGAAGGTGGGAGGCAGCTGCTGAGTGGAACCCTCAGCAAGCCTGTTCACAGAGTCTGAAAAAATGTAATGACCTCACCTGGGGTGAAGTGACGGTGGTGGGTGCATATCAGCAAATTGGCCGATCTAGCAAAATGTCTTTGCAGGCATGGGGGTGGGGTGTCTGAAACAAGACCGTACCACAAAAGTCAAGAACTGTGTTGACTTTTTCTTCTACATCAAGACACTGTCTGCAGACTTGACTATAGCGCAATCAACTTTATCCAAAGGAGTCCACATGTGAATCGTATCTTGAACTGTATTTTACACTATAATTCTCAGAGTGGTTAGTGCTAGAAGGATTGAGATTCTTTTGGCATTACCTGATAATTCTATATTGTCTCACGACTTTCTACCTTCAACTTAAAAACTACGTATAGTGAAGTCTCTATTTGGAACTCATTGTGCAGCCATCACTTATGCACAGTGGTGTCAAATGGCTTTTTTTTTGTACTTCATTAAGCTACTCTGAGCACAAATCCTTGATTATTTTCAGCTGTGGATGAAGTAAGTGGGTCTAGTGACTGACACCACAGAGAAAATTCAAGAAAGCTTCAGGGATCCTTGCAGAGTGCCTTGTATCTTTTTTGATGTACCTATGTGCAACAAAAAATAACTTTAAAGTTAATCACTTGCCTCCAATTACTGCTATTAACCTTTTGACATTAATCAGGAAATTCTAGAAAGACCTAGGGTTCTCTACGGAGTGCTTATGTCTATTTAAAGTTCTATAAATTCCAAGATGCTTAAAGTCTTTTAAGTAAACTGTTTGGATTTAGAACTAGAGTCATCTTTGCATGATTTGGAGAGAAAGAAGATGTGGAGCCTTTCAATCCAACATAAAAGTGACTGGTTCAGTGATTCTCTTGAACTAAAACCTTTCCAAGGGAATACTGGATATTAAGAAAAGCTTTCTTAATAGAAGAAATGTTGTTTTTCTAATACCTGCCCAAGCAAAAGTTTCAGATCAATAGAAATCTGATAATTCAAAGCTTTATGTAACAGCAGGAGTTACATAAATTAATGCAATCCATCAATAACAATTGAATTAACAGTATGTGTTTATTGCTGCTTTAAACTAATATCAGGAAATATGATGTGACATTGAATGCTTAGTACAGGGTATTATTAATTTTCTGGCTTTACATTCTTATTAAAATATCAATATCCAAAATATGGGTCTCTATACCTTCACTAATATTAATACATCTCCCTCACAGTAACGAGTTCAATATATTCTTCCACACAATGATCAGTGTCAGCTCTCTAAGCAGAAAGAATATTAAAGCAAAATGATCTGAAAGTTAATCTTCTTGAAAGGGAGTATTGAGGATGTGAATCTTAGAGTCATAGAGATCTATAGCACACAAAGATTTATCAAAAATCCTTTTTTAAAGTTCTACATTGTGCAGTGAACCAGACAGTGGATATTTAGGTATATTTCATATTAAAATGCTGAAAGCTATCCACTGTCTGCAGAGATATTGTTTTACCCTCGATTTGAATATTATTTGTGAGGTTGAATACAAGATTTAGAGACTAAACATTCGAGATAACTGATCCTGTCACTCAGGGGTATTCAATCAGTGTTTGCGGGGCCATTTCCTTTTTGTTTTATATAAATTTATTTAACCAAATTTACTTAATCTACTCTCCTTCTCAAACAGCAAAGGAGATTCAATTTGTGCAGGTCAGTTGGATCTTAACAGGCAATTTAATAATTCACCCTCGTTAAAGTTCATTCTTAATTTGCATTTTATTTCTGTGTATGCGAAGCAGGTCAAGTTCTAATTCTAAACATCCTACCATACTACGCTACAAACCCTGGGCATGGAGGGCTGTTGTGTCAGCTTTAAAAATTTACACATGCTGGAAATGACTTGGGGTAATGATCATTAATCAACATAATGGTACGGAGTTTCTGAAAGAACTCTAAATTGTTTTGCTGGGAGATATTTTCAATATTAAAAAGGATTCAAATTCCATGGTAAATATTCCAAATTTAGATGTTGGTCTTGGTCAGTGCTTATAGAATCAAAACATTTGGGATATCTCAGACTTGACCTGCTTGAATGAGTTTCTTGAGGCAGTTGAACTTAGTAATGGGTGAAAAAAAAATGAGCAAAACTCTTTCAAGTTCAATTCCATGTTGTCACATTTTCTCTAGCAATGAAGAGCTCAATTAGAAGTTCACTTGATATTTTAAGCAATTTTCCGACTGTTGCTTTCTATATAATTCACTGGGACTACACCACCATTCAGTAAGATCACAGCTGATCTGATCATTCCATGTTTCTGTACAAGTCCTTTCACACCAATGCTTCTTGTCAAGGCAAAGGAACCCCAAAGAAAAGGAAATATTCTATTTATACAGGTACTGGACATTTTGTTCTTTCCTTTTCTCAAATAACAGAACTGCTAAGCCAATTTAAAAAAGCACAGGGGCAGGTGTAAATTTCTCCGTTCAAAACTAACTGATTTGTTCAGGGAGTAAGGCATCCAAGAGGGTGGGATCTTTTTAAACTGAATTTATTTTGTTCTGTCAGAAAGGGCATGCGAATAAGCAAGGGGAACAATCTTACCTCTCTGCTCCTGGGAGTTTAATGATTATGGGGTCTCAGTCTGGGAATTGTAATAAATTGGGAAACCTACCCAAGGTCTGGTAATCACATTGCAGAATCTAGCCACCTTTCTTTTAAAAACCTTCAAGGGCCTTGCTTTCACCACCTTTCCTGGAAGAGTGTTCAAACAATCATGACCTTAACCAAAAAAAAACACCTCCACTTAATAAGCAAAACCTATTTTGAAAAGTGGCATTTAGTTCTAGAAACTCCCACAAGATTAAACATCCTTTCTGTATCACCCTGTCAAACGAGACAGCTCAGGATGTTATCTGTTTCAATCAAGTTACCTCTGACTATTTCAAATTCTAGTGGATGCAAGCCTTGCCTGTCCAACTTAGGTTAAGGGCTACCTTCATATTTTTGTACCCAATAAATATTAATATTCTATCAGTTTTCACAATTACTTGCTGCAGCTGATTATTAATCTTTTACAATTTGTGCACTAGGACACTCATACCTCTGCATTTCAAACATCTGTAATCTCTCATTATTCAGACTTTGCATCCAATATTAAACTTCATATTATTCTCCATTTTGTCAGATATTAGCTCATTCACATAACCTAACCCATCTCTATCCCTTTGTAATGTCCTGCTGTCATCTTCACAAATTACTTTCCTAATCATCTTTGTGTTATCAACAAATTTAACAAACATATCTTCAGTCTTTTAATCCAGTGCATTTATATAAAAATTGTAAAAATCTTAGCACTGATTATTTTTCACAATAATCCTTCCATTGTAGAAAGTGATGAGAATGGGTACGACTCTATAAATTCCAAATGTCTTGCAGAATGTTGTGGAGGAAGAGGAGTTAATAGTGTGCAAAAATTTACATACAATTTGTTATGGATCCAACATCCTATAGATTGTTTCATATTTATCTGGAGATCAGATAATCTACCTCGACCAACTTTTCTGGTTTTGCAATTGTGGTTGCTGCAAGGTTACACATCTGCAGCATGAGAACCTAATGAATATACCTGGCACAACTCTTAAAAAGGAAGGCTACCATGTTATGTCAATTTTATGTGGACTCTGCTTTGCAACCTACCTTCTGATCTTCTGACTGAGGATTGGATGATATTGCAAAGTCTATACGTTTTGATGTGGGAGCAAATGATAATGTAGCTTTCAGTGGGAAATAATTCTTCCCCAAAAACAGAGCACTGTAAATGGAAGCCCTACGGGCATTAAATCTGTTGACATAATGGAATGTTTCCTCTGATAAATGAATTAGGCCATTTAATTGTGAAGGTATTCTAGAAAAGTTGACTAATTTGCTTTATGTTCTGGATTAGTGGTGCTGAAAGAGCACAGCAGTTCAGGCAGCATCCGAGGAGCAGTAAAATCGACGTTTCGGGCAAAAGCCCTTCATTGCCCGAAACATCGATTTTACTGCACCTTGGATGCTGCCTGAACTGCTGTGCTCTTCCAGCACCATTAATCCAGAATCTGGTTTCCAGCATCTGCAGTCATTGTTTTTACCTAATTTGCTTATGTGATCAATGTACATCTGTAATTTCCGTTGTATCTTGCTAAAGTCCTATCAATTTTTTTCCATATGTAAAGTTTAAATTTGATCAAGTCTCATCTTTAAAATGCTAACTCTTAATCAGTAGCAAAACAAATATGCTTTGAACAACTTAGGGGTGAGGTGTTACTGATGCAGAGTCCTGCATTTGAATAGATTTTATTAACACTAATTTTTTTTTGAAAATGAATGGTCTATTTATGAAAATAGTTTTAATATGCATTAGTTTCTTTGAGATTGAGCAGCTTTCACCTTGATCATTGTAATCAGAGGGGGGATGCAAATAACCTAATGATAGATTCTTAGGAATATGGGAACAGGAGTAGACCATTCAGCCCCTTTAACCTGTTCCACTATTAAATAACTGATCTGTGGCCTAACTCCATACAGCTGCCTTTCGCCCATATCCCTTAGAACTTTTACTTGATTAGATTTGGTTCCCTACAGTGTGGAAACAGACCCTTTGGCCCAACCAGTCCACACTGACGCTCCGAAGAGTAATCCACCCAAACACATTCCCCACTGACTAATGCGTCTAACTCTATGGCAATTGAGCACAGCCAATTCACCTAACCTGCACATCTTTGGACTGTGGGAGGAAACTGGAGTACCCGGAGGAAACCCACGCACACACAGGGAGAATGTGCAAACTCCACACAGATAGTGACCCGAGGCTGGAATCAAACTTGGGACCCTGGTGCTGTGAGGCAGTAGTGTTAACCACTGAGCCACTGTGCTAATACAAAACATGTATCTATCTCAGATTTAAAATCCACATCTTATCTAGCATGTGTTGCCATTTGTGGAAATGTTCCACACATCTACCACCCTTTATGTGTTGAAGTGCTTCCTAACATCGCTCCTGAGTGGTCTGGCCCTACTTCTCAGACTATGATCCTTCATTTTAGAATCCCCAACCAGTGGATATAATTTATATTTAGCCCCCTCGTCTTTAACTGTTGATACCTTGAAGGCTTTGATCAGGTTGCACCTTAACCTTCTAAATTCTAATGAAACAAGCCTAATTAGTACCATCTCTCTGTATAACCTAACCCTGAAGTCCAGATATCATTCTTGTAAACCTATGTTGTACTCCCTCCACGGCCTTCTTAAAGGTGTGGTGCTCAGATCTGCTCATGTACTGCAAGTGGGGTTCAGCCAGGTTTTGTGTAACTGCAGCATAATTTCTGCAACATTATATTCCTGTCCACTATATATTACAGCCAGTACTCCATTTGCTTTCCTGATTATTTTCTGCACCTATTCATGACATTTTAAAAATCTATATGAAGTGAACCCCCAGGTCTCGTTGGATGTCTCCTGCATTTAGTTTCATACCAACTACAGAAAGTACCTGGATCTATCCTCTCTCCATCCAAAATGGATAACCTCCCACTTGCTGACATTGAACTCCATCTGCCATAGTTTTACTCATTTATTTATGCTATCTACACCGTCTACAATGCCACTTAATTTGGTGCCAAATTCGGAGATATGAGTCGTGAAGCCGTTATCCAATTCATTAATAAATAGTGAATAATTGAGGCTCAAACACAGGTCCTTGTGTGACACCACAGGTCACATCTTGTCAATTTGAGTAATTACGCATTATTCTTGCTTCCCCGCCACTCAACCAATTTCCCAATTGCCCAGTAATTTTCCTCAGTGCCATGGGTTTCTACCTTAGTCAACTACCTCTTATGTTGGACTTTGTCAAATGCCTTCTGGATGTCATTATAAACAACATTTATAGACATCCCCCTGCTCACTCAGTCACTTCTTCACAAAATGCAAATGAGGTTTGTCAGGCATGATATGCCTATCATGATCCCATGCTAGCTATTTCTGATTAACTGAAAATTTAAAAAGGTGTACAGATAGCCGAACTTTGATTATAAAAACAATTTTCCTCACCACTGGTAAGTAAAACTGGTCTGTAATTCCATGGTTTTCCTCTTCCACCCTTCTTAAAAAGCACAGTGATATGTACAATTTTCCCCTGTAGTAGAATGACTCCTACATTTAAGGAGCTCTGAAGGTTATAGTTATGTCATTTACAAAGTGCCCCCCAACTTCCTTTAACATCCTCTGATAGAAATAGTCATGTCCTGGAGATTGTCATTCTTTAACTTAAATTCACTTTGACACATTGAAACTGAATGCCATTGACAAGTTAAGGAAGCCGTGAAGATAAAGACTAGACTGAGTGATGGGAGCTAGAAACAAAACCTAATTTGTGTAATTCAGACATCTAGGAGAATGGAGTGAGAAGTCCAGCAAGGCCTATCTCAATATCAAGAGCAAGTAGCTGCCTTTTTCAGCGTTCTGAGCATCAAGGTGATGTTCTAGCTCGGAAACAGTGCGATGGTTTTCAAAAGGGGGATTATTACCTGTTGTCAGCTTAATTAGCTGCACATCTCAATGCATTAATAAGCAGTCTCCTATCCTGTAGCTCACAGTGAGGAATCTAGATGCTGAGATTTTGTGCACAGAGGTCAGGCTGGGTGAAATAACTCCAGGTATCCTGTCACCAAGTCATCCGTTATTTACAAGTCCTTGATACTGATCCAGCTCCCGCAGAGCCAGCTCTCAGAATGAACAAGATGTTGGAGACTCCTGTTCTGATCTGTCAGCTAGGTTTCCTGATTGGACCAGATCAACAACCCCAGTCAGGGAACTCGTGAGGTCCACCGGCTAACCTTGTTGCAAACACCACAGTGGATACCTGGCACCTTCAGCTCACCACAGTCTGCTCCTCCAAACCATCATCTCAGATACCTGGCAGCAATGTCTCACAGTATATTCCCTGTGCACAGACACTGGCTTGTAACACATGCAAGTCTCTCTGCATCATTGCTTGCACATCACTGATGTACTTGTACAATTCTGCTGCTGCACTTTGGAGTGTGTCTGCAAACATAATTGCTGCAAGGACACTTTACATCCAGGGACAGAAGGACAGCTCACACATAGGACCAGGCTACATCTCAGGTCTCCTCACATAACACCTGGCTGCACGCCTGCAACATCTGTGTCTTGCCTTTGAGCTTTTCACCTCAGTCATTCCTTAAATACACATAATACTGCTACATTGCCTTGCTGTTTAGTATTGACACAAGCCCAGATATCATGTCATGTTCATTAGCAGTCAGGAGACAAAGGGATGACCATGTTGCTGTATTGAACTGTGATACATCAATCTCATAGCTGCACCATGTGCCAGCTGCATATACACTTAAACACACTGCACATGCTTCAAGCAAAAAAAAAACATGACATCCAGGAATTGCTAGTCAGCACACAGTGATTTGCAGGCAGCTGCTGCTGATATCAGTCCAAGGGCTTGGACATGGTCAGAAATCCATTGGGGTGGGGTGGGGGAGGGGGGGAGGAGGGATTGGGGAGGTAGTGGTGTACCTATCTGTACCTATAACATCCAAGGAGTGGGTCAGTCAGTTTTCTGGTTCATTTGTTGTGGACATTCATCTAAGCTGTGGATACTACGTGGACCCAGATAGTTGCCTCAGACTTGGCTGGCAGGATCTGATAGCATGGTCTCATCTAGAGGACCTAATGGGGAGTGGGGAGGAGAAGAGATGACATCCCTCCTTTCCAGCAAGCTGTCTCACCAATAACGAGAACCCTGTCCGCAGAGTGGGTGCCAATTTCTGCTTGCCTAGCATTGTGTCCAACAAAACAATGTGCAGCCATGCAGAGCAACTCTAGAATAGCACTACTCTTCTGGATGTGCAGCATCGTTTCAATACTAGACCAGCATCCCTGGCTCTATTCTGGCATATCCGCCCAGTAACAAATTCTTCCAGTTCGTGAGTAGAAAAATCAGCCTGGCATCGGAGGAGAGTTGTGCCACTGAGGCAGGGAGGATAGTCAATGAGGAGTGTTGAGCAATGCTATGAGAAAACATATTAGACCTTACAGAGAGAAACCCTTCATGAAAAAAAGCAAAATTGATACTCAGCCAAATATGGTAAGATTCAACACTGTGCATTGGGAAAAACACCTATTGTTACCTTGCCGGTTTAAAAATAGTTTTCCTGAAACTATGGGATTGAGCATTTGGGAATGACAGAGACTAATAGGGTTGCAAACCAGAGGTGTTCCCTTTAACGACATGTGGATTGGGGTTTATCTTAAATTGGACCATGTGGTACAATATACATACTATGCTAAGTCAGGGATCAACAGAGACAACATTGATGTTCTTCATTCAGGGAATGTTCTTTCTAAATAAACTAGCCTTAATTATTCAATTTGTTTTCCCCTCAACTCCTTCCTAACTCTAGTGAGAGAACATTGAAACACCTAGGAAGCAGTATAAAACAATTTTCTCAGCTAAATCCATTATTGATGCTCCGATTATTTCCCAAGGTAGCTATAGTAGGAGATAAAGAGAACCTCTGTAAGTGTCAGGCCAATTACAGGCTATATTTGCATTGGGTGACACGGAATGATAGTCATCATCCATTCTGCAAATGCTTTTTAATTGTGTGTCCATTTAAGAGGCCACAATGAACTGAACCTTGGTCTAGACTACACAGGAGCAGTAGGTTCCTGTCCCCTAAAGTATCATTAAGTGACCTGTCATGAGGAGGCTAGCCAAGAGGACATTGCATCAAATAAATTGCATGAGGGCATCTGTAAAATAATTGGATGTGAAAATTACGTCAGGCCATTTTTTTTTAGGTTCCCTGGTGACATTTTTAGGGGAAAATTAGGTCCCTTAATATGAAAGCTCCAAAAACAGATGTTAAATCTATCTACAGGTATTGGACAACAAGTGAGTGGCACATGGTTCTGGTGCATGAACCTACAATGCATTTTTGAAGGAGACAATTCCAGCAGAAAATTTTGAAGCTCAGGAACAACCCACAAGATGTCAGTAGAGTATTTATCTATCCGGGATTGGAAAAGAAATCTTTGTGAAATCACAAGTTTCTGCGTGAGATTGATCATCATGTACTGACAAGGTACTTCCACAGAAGATAAAGTCTTTAAACCAAAGCATCATCTCCTCAAACGTTCATATTGCCCATTTAGAGCATCATGAATCAGACATACAAATTATAATCCATATTTCTGATTGACGAGTCTGCCCACACTGACCAAACTTTTATCATAGTAGAAATTGTGGATGACAATTACATGAGCCATACAAATACATTGACATCTGCACAGAGTCAAAGAGATTTAAAGCATAGAAGCAGACCCTTCAGTCCAATTCATCGATGCCAATCATATATTGTGAAAAGATTTGTAGCTCGGGTGCTCGTTGTTGTGGTTCTGTTTGCCGAGCTGGGAATTTGTGTTGCAGACGTTCAATCAATAAGCACATCGACCTGGACCCAATATATCGGCCACTGCAGCGGACAGCTGGAACTGACAACTGGAAGTGGCAGATTCAAACCACTACAAATGCCGGAGGAAAGATCACAGAAGTGCTTCACAAGAGACTCCCAAGCACTGAGGATGTCACCTAGACAGGGGACGAAACGTCTGCAACACAAGTTCTCAGCTCGGCGAACAGAACCACAACACCGATCATATATCCTGAATTACTCTAGTCTCATTTGCCAGCACTTGGCCCATATCCCTCCAAACCCTTCCTATTCATGTACCCATCCAGATGCTTTTTAAATGTTGCAATTGTACCACCTCCACCACTTCCTCTGGTAGCTCATTTCATACATGCATGAAAAAGTTGCCCCTTAGATCCCTCTTATATCTTTCTACTCTCACCCTAAATCTATGCCCCCTAGTTTTATATTCCCCCACCCCAGGGAAAATACCTTGTCTATTTATCCTATCCAGGCCTGTCATGATTTTCTAAATCCCTATAAGGTTGCCCCTCAGCCTCCAATGCTCCAGGGAAAACAGCCCCAAATCAATTCTCTTGTAGGACATGTGTTTAAAAGGGTGTGACACTGTGCAGTGCAATGATATTGTAGCCAAGTAAAATGTGTCCTTAGCTAAACACTAGCCTCTGATTTTTCTTGGCAGGTTCAGAGAAAGTAAAGGTCTGTCAGTGAGCAACATAAAATGCAGCATCTATGTATTTTAATTAAGAATCAAAGAGTGACGAGACAACCAAAGACCCATGGTTTCAATGTTCCTGTACTTCCTGGCTCAACAATAAGCAGACACTATCCAATTTAGAGGCAGCCTCTTGAAAGATTGTGAAGAGTTTTATTGGACTCAGTGTTAAATTGTTTCTCTCTGTTTAGATGTTGCCAGACCTAGGTTTCTCTAGCATTTTTTTTCAGATGTCTGGTCTTCAAAGTAATTTTCTCCCTTCCCCTCTTGAAAAATTGAAGATTTGGTTGGAAAGTATTGACCAATGTATGGTGCATGCAGTGGTCAGTTACAAAGCAAAACAAAACTAAACATTGTCAATAGGGTATGAAGCAGGTGCCAATCTGCACATACATGGGGCTGGGGCGAGTTGCACACCCTGGTTCCTTTTGAAGTGGCCTTACTCTATATGGTGCAATTCCAATGTAGAAGAAGCACTACATGATGTCTGTACCATTGATGACTCAAAGTTACATCTCCAAAAGTTAGTTAACTCAGTGCATTTGTTTTTTAAGCCCCTAGATTCTACTGTTTGGCTACTTGCATGCATAGTATCGGTAGCTATATTGTTAAATATCACTGGAGGAGCTGATGAAGGAGTTTTAAATAGCAGTACCTAGTATAATGTTTAGTACAAATGACAGCCTGGTTTAGATATGTGCTCAGAACAGCTGTCTGGAGAATAATTAAGTCTCTAGAAATTAATTTAATGGATAACCAACACCTATTTATCGAGGCTGCAAATCCTTCTTTTGCACTGGAACTAGCAGCAATGAAAACAAACCGGTGAGAATTCCAAGCAATACTATTCACCAATTTAACAGTTTATTTGCTGAATGAATAATATATTAGCTTCCTGAATAATATATGTCTGAAGTATCTTGAATCTGGACCTTCTGACCCGCAGCTAGGACACTATCACCATAGTACAAGAGTTGACGCAGAGTTTGCTGGGGGCATTTGGTCCTTATTTGGAGACTGTGACCCACCAAGGCTTCACCAGTATTTGGTTTTTCCAGAAATTGAAGAATTATTCACTAGAAAAGATTCAGTGTCATGCAATACTGTAACTTGTTGGTGACCTGGAGAGTCATCAGGAGAAAAAAAAAGGAGTGGTTGGTAATAGAAATCTTGCGAGGGATGGCCCTTGATCTGGAGCTGGAATGAGAATAGGTGAAGTAAGAGCAGACCTCACTGTAGGAATAGTGTCGTTATCTAAAAATATAACATTCAGCATCGTCATCCTCCCCTCTGTCAATAAAACACATCCAGCATTTCAGAATTTGGATAGGTGCAGCTTGGCAAGATCATTTTACTTGCCTTTCAAAATAATCTCAGCTATTGATGGCAAACCATATGCAGAGGCATAATCTGGTGACAAGAAAATCTTGTTTTGATATCCTACTCTTGGATGAGTGATTTAATGATGGAAATATTGACTCACTGAGATGTGATAAAGGGTGTCATATAGTTTGCACTCTATTTGACACACATGCCCCTGAAAATGATTGTGTACCTCAAGCAATGTGGCTGAAGTATTCATATGCACCCCGTCTCTGTACTCAAAAGGGGCAATTTAGGATTGCTTTGATAGATGTTGAGCTAATTAACTTCATTATCTGCTCCGACAGTTCAGCCTCTGAGAAAATAAATCAGACCTTTTTATGGCATCTGCTGACAAATTGATTTATTGATTTTGGTAGCTTATGCCCATAGGTCATCATTCTGAAAGTTGACTCTTGCATTCAGCTGGTCTGCTCGGACTTTCCATTTCCTTGTGTAACATTTCTGATTTTCTTCAAAACAGCCTGAGGTATTGACTGTGAGACTCCTTGTTACCAATTGCTGTGAGTATCTTCACAGTTTTGTTTCGATTGGTTCTGCATGGTCTAAGAACCAAAGCTGCAGCCTTTGTTTATATCCATGGTGGGGGCACTTGTTAGCCATATTTCTGTTTATTAGTTATTTTTCACTTTATAATTTAACTTTAAGCATTCCTTATATGCTTTCAGCTTAGTGTTCCTATTGTTTTTGGCACTGAACTTATTTTCAGACTTGTTCTGTTGGAGCTGCACTGTTCCCAAAAGCAGTCTGTATTTTATAGATGTTTGAATTTGGGCACACATTCTCCTTGATCAGCATGTGATTGACTCCCAAGGACTGTTTGAATTTGAAATGCCCGCAGATTGAGCAGCTTTGAATCAGCTGTATATCTGCACAAACCTGACAAATTTGGAGATATTCATATTTTTGCAAATAAATCTGTTCTGTATTGTAAGAACAACTGGAGTGCTGTTACATTTTGTTTGATGGGCTCTTTGGTTTTTCAGCTCATAAGACTAGTTTCTTAGTGTTTTTCTTCAGAAACAAAAATTCCCAACTGCAGACTGCTTAATGATATTGTTGTGTTATCTGAATGAGAGAAATAGATTCCGTTTACTTGAAGATCGGATGGATTTCTACACAGGACGGATTAGAGTAATCTCCAAACATCCTTTCCATTGAGTGAGCCTGTGGCCATGTATCATCATATGGAGATGTGGCTAAATTCACACATCAGTCTCTTAAAGGGGTATAAGCACTAGCTGGTATAAAGAGGGACAGGAGGGACAGGCATGTGAGTAGAAATCACAGCAGGTGACCTTGCCATATATGGCTCTTTGAGAGTACTAATGCCCATTCATGTGGCCAGAGACCAGCACTTAGCCAATAAATTTGACACCCTCCCCAGAAAATCATGATATACATTATAAAAATACTTGCTAATTTCTCCATTTCCAGCAGAACATTGTTCCAGTCCCATGCAGCTACTTTCAGCAAAACAAACCTAAGAAATATCATTCTAACTGCATCTTCAATCCACAAAGAACACTTGTTAAATTCTGCGGCATTCTTTTTATGTCACAAAGTAGTTTCTTTGCAGAAAAACTAGCTTTTTTAGTTGGTAGACATCCACTGTTAGCACCATGTTCCTAAAAGAGCATGAAGAATCTATAAATCTTGCCTCATGCCCCTCATCTTATACATTTAGATCATGTTTGTATTTACTGCAGGCTTCCCTGCTCTTGCTATGTGGTGACATTCCTTTATTCCTTGACCCCTTTTGACATGTGCTATGTAAACAACTTTTGACTGTTTCTATCACAGTCCATCCTCAGCCATCCTCTCATCTAACATAATCTGGTCTTTACAATTATTAACATTGTGTATGCGAAGTGCATTTTACTTTCTATGAGTTGTTCAGATTCTGTGACTGAATAATTATTACCAAATTGACCTAATGGAGTGCACCTTAACAGTTTGCTTGCTATGATTTAAATTTACTGTTTTCTCATTGCTGACAATGACCACTCTGACCATTCCACTCTTCCTGCCTTTGTCTTTTGGAACACAAGGTCCCAAGGATTATAATTTATAACTGACTGCCCTATACAATGCTGTGTGGCTGACCATGTCATCTGAAATTTTAGCCTTAATGACTGCTCTTCTCCCTGTAAGCAAGTTATTAAAGTGCTCAGGTAAACAACCTAATTATAGTCCCTTCCTATCCCTGGGAATAATCTTTCTATTTTATGTAGACTTTAACCTCCACTATTTACAGTGAGAATTGCCCATATTCTACTTAATGCCAGCGCAGATGTAAAATTACAATTTAGTTGCTTCACTTAACTCTATGAAGCATCTTTCTTTTACACACTCCATTTTCTTAAAAAATGGACTCCAGCCTGTAATGTTCATATTTTTAGCCATATCCCTAAATTCATCACTAGCAACAATGAGACACTGTGAATATTTTTGTTTTTTTCTTGAAAGAGGCTTTCTACATCTATTACAAAGGCATGCTTCTTCCTAAAACATAACTCTAGTTTCTTCATATTGACATTTAGGAACAGGAGTAGGCCATTCAGCCATTTCAGCCAGTTTCACCATTCATTGAGATCACGGCTAATCTGTGGCCAAACTCCCGTGTACCTGCCTTTGACCCATATTCTTTAATACTTTTACCTTTAAAATTAACAACTGATCTAGCACCAAAAGCCTTTCATTCTTAACATATCTCCTGAATAGTCTACTGATGATTCTCAGACTATATCACATAGTTCCAGAATCTCCAACAAAAGGAAGTAGTTTATCTTTATCTACCTTGGCTTGTACCATTGATAGCTTGAAGATTTTGATCAGACCACTCCTTCACCTACGTTCCAGAGGAAGCAGAAAATACTCACTTAAACATAGTCCAACACTTTGAAGGCCAGTGGCATTGAGCTCTCCAAATAGAATTGTTTTCAACTTGCATAACTTTTGTTAAATCTCAATACATAATCTTTTACAAAATAACCATCCAGTGTTCTAAATTACAGAGTCTTACCGTGCCTCATATAATTGATTTGAATATATTTTGTCAATAAATGTTGATAGACTGCAAAAGCCTTCTACAGAGTCTAATTCTTGAGAATACTTTCTCCCTATCCTGCTCCTAATAAGAAGCAACAGTGTCAAATTGTTGCATCTCTTTGGTAAGAGATCCATATCTCTACTTAGTTTTTCCATTGATCATAAGGTTCAACTCCTCATTTTCACACACACTTCACACTTGATTTTGGCCATTCTTAACAAGTAACTCAAGGTTGCAACTTTTTGTTTGAAAAAGAAACTCTTAATTTCCAGTTTTCACATGTAAAAAAATTCTCATCTGCTATCAACGTCAATTATGACTTTATTGAAATAGAAATCAAACAACTTTTCCCTGTGGATAGAATTGATAAATTCAGACACATAGCTCCTGTGATATTCAGAACCACCTGTGCCCTTTTGTATTTACTCACACAATTAAAATTGATGAACCCATCAGCAGCCTAACTCTTGCTGTACTGACCCAGTGCTGTCTCAGACATCACTGTGTCAGCATGGGCTGTCTGCAGCTGATAAACAAGGGTAATGGAGGAGTGGTGGGGAAAGAGAGCACAAATGTGTTCACCCTGGGAGAAATTGATAGGTGCTAGGTTCACCTTCCATAATTTCTATCTTGAGAAGTTTGTCCGACCATCTTAGTGATTTGTTGGAGGATGAATCCACTGGGAATTGGAAATACTTCCAAAAAAAGATTGCAAAGCCACCCTGGCAACTGATAAAGCAATATACTAGGCCATGGGAAATACTAGCAGTGGGTCTGAAATTGTTGGCCTTCCATTGAAGCGGTTTGAATGACATAAGGGAATAAATAAATGTGCTGCTTCAAGCCTTATTTCCCCTGCTTTGCCTTTAATACTAGTCTCTGTTATTCCTCCTGTTATTGCCAACAATGCCTCAGATATCTCGTGAGGTTGTGCTTAACTTCTCTCCATCGGATCTCCTGGCTCTTGTTTTGTGCTCATCTTCTTGTGTAGATGATATTACTTCTAAAGTTCAGAAGAATGACAGTTGATCAAATCTCACATTAAATCCATTCAGTGCTTTAAGCACTTTAGGAGTGATCTTTGAATCAAGTAGTTTTGTCATCAATCTCTTCCCATTGATTTATGTTATCTCTCTTCTTACTTCAAGTGCTCTGAATTGATACATATCAGAGATCTTACTTTCTGAGGAAGGCTTTGCAGGTATGTATATGCGGAATAGAGATTTTGCAAAATCTCATACAAAACACTTCTGGATGTGGATTGGTTAATTAGTTGCCAGATCAGTTATTGATTGGTTGCCATACTCCTGATTTGTTTTCCATAGGCCTCGCCATATAAAGGACTTTTCCAGTTAAACTGCAATTAACTTTCTACTTTCAATTCATCAGTCTTTGCTGATTTCAACCAGTCTTCTGTAATTGATGGTTCTATTCAATTCAGCAGTATCAGGGCAATTAAGAAGATTGGTGCAATTAGCAAGGGCTTGCTTGCGGTGCAGTGATAGTGTACCTACCCTTGACTGAAAGGCCTGGCTTCAAATCCCACCTGTTCCAGTGGTGTAAGGACATCCCTGAACAGGTTGATTAAATAAACAAATAAAGGCTCTGACAGTACACTGGTAACATCCCTATCCACAGCTTTTGATGACCTGAGCACACAAGTTTGAAAGTGAAGTTGTTCTATTGTTAAATCAGAAACAGAATTGGAGAGAGACCAGAGACTGAACTGACTCTGTGTTCTGAGCTGAACTGGAAAGCAAGAGTCATAGCATGCCACTAACTCACTGCCTTGCACTCTTAGGTAAAAATTCCTGAGTTACTGTGCGAGACTGGCTGTAAACAAATATTAGAATGAATTTATGTTGTAACATCTCTAGAACTTAGTTGTCAATATGCTTTTAACCAAAGACCACATCTATTATGAGAAAATAAAATTGGATCTTTTCAAATTACAATTTATTTCTATCATAAGCATCAAAAAAGAAATAAATTGAACCTTATTTCTCAGCAATATCATTTATACACATTGCCAGTGAAATATCATCCTACCTGCACTTTAAAGTTTCATATTGAATTGACAAGGTTGGAAGCATTTCCTTCCAGCAATTTCTGCACATTCACCAGATGTGATTCAATCAATTACTGTCTCTCCTGGAGACACTGATTAATTCACTGAGGTTTCTCTGACTTTGAATACTGTGAGGGTGCTGAAACAGCTTTAAACTCCTTTCCAGCTTGGAGAGCTCAAAGGATTCCATGATTTAAAATCCTGAACCTCGCTCTTTAATGTTGGCCTTGCCCTCTGTGTGCGTTCCCTGCAGCCGGAACATAGTATTCCTCACTCTGTTCTGTTACCTTATCCACTTCGTCTGTTTGTTCTACACACAAAACAAAACTTTTCACTGCACCTAGGTACATGTGACAATAATAAATCAGACCAACTTACTTTTGACCCCTGATTCATCTATCTTTTATGTAGGTTGTAAAAGTTCCACTTAGTAAAACACCCCAGCAACTATCTCTCTGGATAGTATGCTAGTCATTTACTTACATCATATTGCCTCCTTGGAAAGGAAGTGAGCCTTTCACTCCCTCTTTCAAACATTTCTTTAAAAAGAAAATCAGAAATGCACAGTAATGTAAAACCAAAATCCTATTTTACACTACTTTAGCATCCAAATTTCCAACAAAATAAAACTGATCAACTTTCATCACATTTTGAAAATATGTGAACTCTTGCCCTCATACCTGGTGCCAGTATCCTGTTCCTGCTGTTGCATTGCGAGCCAGCACATGCCACACATTCAGTAGAAGTGTATGACTGGAAGCTACAAAGTACCACTTGGTATTAATCAGTATCTTGAATGCTAAACTAAAACACTAAATCTCCATTTCAGCAACTCTGAACACGCTTAAATCATGATAAACAACAATTAATCCACAACCGAGAGCTTAATTCAGACTTTTAAACTGATGCATTTTATTAGCACAGCACTCACTGAGAGCCAAATTTAATTTTTCTTTTCCAAAATAACACTCCTTTTTGTCCAGCTGATCATCTTGAACATAAAAGTATGCAAAGGTAACAAAGAATAATAGAAATTTTGGAAAGAAAGCCCAACTGAGCTGGAGTACATCGTGGAATGTAACAAAGACGAAAAAGAACAAGCATTGGGAAGAACAAAGAATATCAAAATGCATGTGAACATAGTCTAAAAATAACTTTAGATATTCTAAAGTAAGGTTAATGCAGCTGGAGACTTCCAGAGGTTTAAGAAATGCTGAAATATCTGACAGTTGAAAGGAGATTGGCTAGACTAAATTGAAACAGAAGTAACAAAATTATAGCTTACAACAAATAGAAGACTAAATAGAGGATAAAATACCACTGACTAACAGAAAATTAAGAATCTAAAACAAGGGAAAATAAATAGCTAAACCAGCATGGCACCAACATGTAATCAGAGTTTCAACAATACCCACTGGATCCTCTGTGCATAGAACAGATGAGGGGTTAAACTGAAGGAGCTATAATTCTGGGTCACTCTTCAGCAAAATATTCCTATTTCAACAGGAATGACTGGATTAATGATTTAGTAATGAAACTCTTACTAAATGTTCCCTCCCTAACTTGAGAATGGTTAATGGTCTTTATGCTGTTCCACAATCTTTCCCCTACCACCTTCAAGTGGCTCAAAATCAAATCTAAGACTTTACTGAACTAAAGGTGTCAAGTCAGAACTTTCAATGAATGTATCCATCTGCTGAGTTATTCGTGGAAATTACTGGTTGCAAATGCAAAAAATGCCCTAAAACTTCCTTTTGTCTTTACCATTTCATTGTGCATTTGGTGGTTTAGATCAGTTGATCGAGTCCTACTCGGAGTCAGATTGCTGTAAGAGCCAAAATCCAAGTAAGTTGTCTTGCTGACATTTCAGTCCAGTGCTGCAAGAACTCAGCAGGTCTGGCAGAATCTGTCCAGAGGAAGCAGAGTTAACATTTTGAACAGTGAATACAGCAGCGATTTACTTGCACTTCACTCGATCTATGATATCTATGCACTATGATATTCACTGCTCACAATGGGATCCCCTCCACAATGGGGAGTTGAAAAACAGACTGGGTGACCAACTTTGCAAAACACCTACATTCTGTCCATTAAAAATGACCCTGAGCTTCATGCCACTACAGCACACTATCGTGTTCCCTGAGCAATACTTTTGTTGCAGGCTGCTGCAGTACTCAAGGGAGCCTCAGTGTAAACTTAAAGAACATCTCATTTTCCACTTGAGACCCTGCAGCCTCTAGAAGTCAATGTTGAGTTCAATAACTTCAGAGTCTGATTCTATATTTCCATGTTTTGTTTTACCCAGCCCCATCCTCTCTTACGCTCAGCTCTCATTATCACTTATTCATTTTCTTTTCTGTCCTGGTCTACTATCAACAATGCTCTCATTTGCTTACCCCTTTCTTATCTCACTCTTTCTGGGCTCTGTCTCCAACCATCCACTCACTCCAATCGCTGGTCTACTTGCTCCACCCTTCCAATCTCATCCTCAGTATAAATACCACCTTTTCCTAGTACTATCATTTCTGATGAAGAGCCACGAGCCTCAAAACACTAACTCCACAATTTCCCCTCCCACGTCTTCAGTGCCCTCCAGCACATCTCCTCCACTTCCCATTCCACTTCCCTTGAACCCCACCCCTCCAACTGCATCAAGGATAGAACCCTCCTGGTCCTCACCTTTCGCCCCACCAATCTCTGGATGCAATGCATCATCCTCCACCATTTCCGCCACCCACAGTCAGATCCCACCACCAAAGATATATTTCCCTCCCCTTCCTTTCAATATTCTGCAGAGACCATCCCCTCTGTGACTCCCTCATTAGGTCCGCATACCCCCCACCAACCTCCCCTCCACTCCTGGCACCTTCCCTTGCCACCACAAGAGATGTAAAACCTGTGCCAACACCTTCCCCTAAAGGTCCCAAAGGATCCTTCCACATCCGCCAGAGATTTTCCTGCACTTTCAAACACCTCATCAACTGTGTCCGTTGCTCGAAATGTGGTCTCCTCTACATTGGGGAGACAGGATGCCAAATTGTGGAATGTTTCAGAGAACATCACCAGGCCACACGCACCAAACAATCCACCACCCTTTGGCCAACCACTTCAACTCCCTCACCCACTGCGCCAAGGACATACAAGTCCTGGGCCTCCTCCACCGCCAAAT
Organism: Hemiscyllium ocellatum; assembly: GCF_020745735.1. Classification (NCBI taxonomy): domain Eukaryota; kingdom Metazoa; phylum Chordata; class Chondrichthyes; order Orectolobiformes; family Hemiscylliidae; genus Hemiscyllium; species Hemiscyllium ocellatum. The sequence goes on along the minus strand of NC_083412.1, from coordinate 42,118,174 downwards.
CCTAGCCACCCAATGCCTGGAGGAAGAATGCCTCATCTTCCGCCTTGGCACCCTCCAACCACATGAGATCAATGGTCGATTTCACCAGTTTTCTCATCTCTCCTCCCCCCATCTTGTCTCAGATCCAAACCTCCAACTTAGCACCACCCTCTTGAACTGTCCTACCTGCCCATCTTCCTTCCCACCTATCCACTCCACCCTCTGCTCCATCCTATCACCATCACCCTCTATTTTCATCTGCCTATCACCTTCCAAGCTAGCTTCACCCCCAGACACAACTTGCTCCTATTTATCTCTCAAGCACCCCCCCCCCCCAACCCCCACATTCATGACGAAAGGCTTATTCCCAAAACATTGACTGTCCCGCTCCTTGGATGCTGCCTGATCTGCTGTGCTTTTCCAGTGCCACATGTTTTTACTCTAACTCTTCAGCATATGCAGTTCTCACTTTCTTCCCACAGATGCTGCCAGACCTGTTGAGTTTCTCTAGAAATTTCTGTTTTTGTTTCAGATCTCCGGGATCCATGGCTCTTTGTTTTATATTACTGCAAGAAATTAGTATTGTTGGAATCCTTACTGCCGCTTGTGAAAAATAATAACTCTATTTGCCCAATCCAAAGGGTTTCAAGTGGATATCAAAGACCTTGAATGAGGAGCAGTGATTCCTCTTGAGGACTCATTGATGAAAATAGAATGTTAATTTCTCATTCATCTCATTGGTGTTTGTGAAATCTTTCTGTGCAATACACAGCTGCTTCTGTCTCAGTGTAGTTCCCTGTGTTTGAAGTACTTGAGACTTTTCTTGGAAAAGTTATGAAATGCCTTATGGATACAAGTCATTTTTTCTTTATGTGAATCACCTTTCACCTATTAAAGTTCATCTCTAACAACTCTGCAGGTTTAAGTTGTCCTGTCTCCAAATGCCGTTTCTTTCACATCAGTTAAGCAAATGTTATTTATGTGACTTCAAACAAACCAAAAATATAAGCATCTTTTGAACTTCATCACTATTCACTTTATGTAAAGCTCTTTTATCCCAGACAGTAGACCCTGGTTGTTGTCAAGTTGCCATGATAAGTGGAACTAAGTCTGGTTGTGATGTGATCAGACTATAATAAATACTGTAGCAGCGGAATTGAATATTACTGTTTTATATAAAACAATCAAATAGCTACTGGATCAATTGGAAATTATGTGGCTGGAAGTTGGGGGAGATAAGCTCAGTGTAATAGAATCATTAAAATTTTTAGTTTCGTGAAAAATATCAGACGTTTCATTAGAACTGGAGCATTTATTTAAGAGGCAGAGAACAAATCTAGGTTTGTCATTTAAGCAAGCCTAAATTTGTAATATTAACAACTTGACTAGTCTAACAAATGTATATATTTGAATATATTAAAAGCAATTCATCATTACAAGCAAACATCAGACTCCAGATGAGACTCCATATGGTACATTTTGTTACAGAGATAAAATAATTGGAAAGCTCTGGCTGGTTAACTGAAGTTTGAACAGACAGGCAAGTTCTGAGCTGGAAAGTTCCCTGAATAAACAAATATTAAATTGTGAGGTTGTGGTGGAGACTGTGATCAGAGTGTTTGGAAGGAATGGGTAGATCTTGATCCTACCACATGTGGAACTATAATCACTGACCCCACCGATGTTCAGGACATGGAATAAATACCAGTTGTTTGTAATTCTGATGTTTCTGTGGGCCACTATACTCCCCCTAACACCATCTCCGGAAAGGACAGGCTATGGTGGTCAACTGCAGGGTTCTGGGTTCCCTCCTAATGGGAAGAATAGCTTCTCACCTTGATGGTCAAAATATGTCCATAGATAATCAATGCTGACAAACCTTTGCCAGTTCTGAAAGCTGAATGAATAAAGACAACTTGTGACCTGTGCTGATTTTCTTCTTAGGTAAAACATTCCTGAACAAAATCCGTTTCCTAAACTGAATGTTGCTAATAAAACTCTCAACGTTTACATTACATATGAAGGAAGAACCTTTTCCTTACATTCTCTTGTAGCACTCTGACTTTCCTATGTCCCAATTCAGGGAACTGTTTTAAACATATAAGAAAACAGAACAGGCCGTGTGGCTACTTGAGCCTGTATGTATTAAAGGTAAAACACTGTTTCTAAAATCTTCAGAAGAGTCCAAGCTCCTAACCTGGTTTGAACTCCAATTTGGACCCTGCTCCAATGCCACCCTGGAAGCACACCTGGTGGGGCCACCAATATGCCCACTAAGTCAGTACAGCACCAAACCTTATTATCCCCAATTTGTGCCTGTGAACAGTTAACAATTTGAAATATATGACTCACTTTATGCTGACAATTTCTTCTGACTGTTTGATTAAATTCTGAATAGTTAGTGAATTTCAATTTGGGAAAACAGTGGAATAGTGGTAATAGCACTAGATTCAACTTATGTATCACAAAAATATAACGCAAAGTGGTTGATAGCCAAGTTTGGTATTCACGGGGATGGCCTCAACCGGGACCTTGGGTTCATGTCACACCACAGGTGACCCCACTGCACCACATACATACACACACACACACACACACACACACACACACACACACACACACACACACACACACACACACACACACACACACACACACCCCTCCCTACATGCAAAGACACTCCCACACACACAGAGACACTCCTACAGACTAATACACTCATGCAGACCTTTTGTCAAACACAAGCTCTCTCTCATACACGCACACGCACCTTCTTAAAGACGTATATCCCATTACCCTCACCCTCACACATACACACACTCTTTCACTGACACTCATAACCATTCCCCCCCCCCCCGCCCCCCCCCACATAAACACACAGACACATTCACATGCACACACACATATAAGTTTGTGGGGTGAATTTATACTTGCAGAATTACATTTTATTTTGCTCAAAAACTGCATGAATCCATGTAAAATTCTGTAAATCCATTTTTTAGATTAGAATCAGTCTGAACATTGTGGCACAGACAGTCTCACAGGTTATCTCACACCTTCAATGCATTATCTTGGCCGAGATGACACTAATTGTTAAAGTTCACTTGAGAATGTAACTTTAAAAAGTTCTGAGAGTTACATGTGAAAGAACTTCAAATTGAGGGGTGATAGATTTAAGACAGATGTCAGAGGCAAATTCTTTATGCAGAGAGTGGTAAGGGTGTGGAACGTCCTACCTGCTAATGTAGTTAACTCAGCCACATTAGGGAAATTTAAACAATCCTTAGAAAAACACATAGATGATTTTGGGACAGTGTAGGGGGGGGCGAGCTGAGAATAATTCACAGGTCGGTACAACATCAAGGGCCGAAGGGCCTGTTCTGCACTGTATTGCTCTATATTCTATAACTGAAACCAACATGTTCATTCTAAAAGATGAGAGACTAAACAAACAATTCAGGTCTTTTTCAATATATAATTTCAGTTACATCACACTGTAAACTTTTGCTATAAATTCTGTGTCTCAACCACCTGATGAAGGAGCAGCGCTCCGAAAGTTAGTGCTTCCAAATAAACCTGTTGGCATATAATCTGGTGTTGTGTGATTTTTAACTTTGATCACAAAAATAGGTTGGAAGATGAGTGGTGAGGATGAAAAAGTCTGCAGACAGGATAAACATGTGGGCAAAAATTTGGTAGATGGAATATGATGTGGGAAGATATGAGGTTATGTATTTGATGGGAAGAATGATTTGATTTATTATTGTCACATGAACTAAGATATAGTGAGAAGTATTGTTTTGCATGCTAACCAGACAAATCATATCTTACATAAGTACATAAGGATAATAGAGCAAAATGCCGAATATAGTGTTACAGCTACAGAGAAGGTACGGAGAAAGATCAACACTAATATATGAAGTCAGTTCATAAGTTTGATAACAGCGGGGAAGAAGCTGTTATTAAATCTGTTGGATACATTTTCCAACCTTTGTATCAACTGGAAGATGGTGGAAGAGAGTTTAACCTGAGTAGGAGAAGTTTTTGATTATATTGGCTGCTTTCCTGAGGCAGCTGGAAGTGTATTCAGAGTCAATGGAAGGAAAGCTGGTTTTCGTGGTGGACTGGGCTACATTCACACCTCTGTAATTTCTTGCAGTCTTGGGCAGAGCAGTTGCCATACCAAGCTATGATGCATCCAGATTGGATGCTTTCTATGGTGCACCTATAAGAACTGTTACGAGTCATTGTGGACATGCCAAATTTCCTTAGACTTCTGAGGAAGTAGAGGAGTTGATGTGCTTTGTTGATTGTGGTGTTGACATGGATGGACCAGGATAGAACATTGGTGATATTTACTGCTAGGAACCTGAAGTCTTGACTACCTCCACCTCAGCACCATTGAAACAGACAGGGACATGTTCTCCACTCCATGTCCTGAAGTCAATGAGCAGCTCCTTAGTTTTTCTGACATTGAGGGAGAGATTGCTATCTTTACACCATGCCACCGAGCTCTCTTTCTCTTTCCTGTACACTCCATCAATACTGTTTGAAATCCACTCCACTAGAGTGGTGTCATCAGCAAATTTGGTAAATTGAGTTCGAGCTGAGTTTGGTCACACAGTTGTGAGTGCATAAGGAGTATAGTAAGGGGATGAGTGTACAGCCTTGCAGGACACCATGTTGAGAATTATTGTGGAGGAGGTGAAGTCACCTTGATAATCCTGGTCTTTGGAGGGGTCCTGTGGTTCATTGGTAGTATCCCTACATCTGAGATAAGAGACTCTAGGTTTAAGTTCTACCTGCTCTAAAGTTGTGTCATGACATCTTTGAACAGATTGATTAGAAAATATAATGCTGATCTTCAGATGACTGTTCAGGAGTGAAAAAATCCATTTTCTGACCTGTGCCTGACTCCTTTTGAACCTTGCCTAATCGTAGAATCATAGCACAGAAAGAGACCTTTTGGCCCATTAAGCCTGTGCTGACAAAAAGGTTACTGTAAATCTACACTTGTTCCACTTTTCAGCACTTGGCCCATGACTTTGAATAATATGACACTTCAAGTGCTCATCCAAAAAGGGCAGATAAAGGCTTTGTCTCCATGATGCTATCTGGAAAACATGAGCATAAACCTAATCCAGACGCACCTGAGTCATGGAAAGGCTCCCAAAGGACTAACAGGTGAGTCTGCCAGAGTACACATCCAATTTCAAAGCCTGGGTGATCTCAAGCTCATTGCAATTTGGCTTTCTTAAAGGAATGAGGCAGCTCACACACAGTTCTAACTTAATACCATAATAGAGAGTTGTAGGAGGTTCCATTGAATTATATTTACTTCATATAAAATTGAGATCATATTTAAAGTGTCCTTTGGGTTCATTGTTACACAGAACAACACTCAAGAACAGATCCTGATCAATTTAATGATACCATTTACTGCCACTAAAGAAATTTAACTTCTAAAGTAAATGTTGTATGTTGGTGATAGGATTCTATTTAGCTTCAATGACAACAATATCATGATGCTGCATCTTAGGTACCAACAGGAGAATTCCAATTTACCAGTTGAATTGCAGTCAACATTCTGAAGCAGATCTTAAGTCAGAAAATATATTAAAAAATGGTTGCCAAGGAAATTCATTTTCTATAGTGCTGCCATCTGTTGGCCATGAAAAGATTTTTAAAAATGGAAGGATGAATTGAAATTACACCTATTCACAAAAATTAATATTATTTGTGAAAACAAAAGCCCCCTATTTAGAACAATCTGTGAAATAGGTTAATGTATTATTACATGTTCAATGAAGAGATTTCTTTTCATGAATTGTCACTAGAACCTAAATATATAAATCAATCACAACGACCTACATAAAATCTCAGATATAGGACCGATAGTTACGTAATGCGCTGAAAATGTGTTGCTGGTTAAAGCACAGCAGGTTAGTCAGCATCTCAGGAATAGGGAATTCGACATTTCGAGCATGAGCCCTTCATCAGGATGTTTCCTGATGAAGGGCTCATGCTCGAAACGTCGAATTCCCTATTCCTGAGATGTTGCCTAACCTGCTGTGCTTTAACCAACAACACATTTTCAGCTGTGATCTCCAGCATCTGCAGACCTCATTTTTTACTAGTTATGTAATGCGGCCAGTCAACTAGTTATAAGTAATTTTCTCATAGTTCACAAAGAAACAATACTTAATTAGAAAGGAAAAAAGTATATGACCTGTGACAATCGTGGCTAGTTTACTAATAACAGAGGATGTTGCCTACCCTATTCCACGATTAAAATTGAGCCCAGGTGTCCCTGGAGAAGGAGCATGTGGTGTCCACCAACACCCTCGAGGTTTTCAGGGAGAGTGGAAAGCTTTACTTTCCTCTCCTACTCTATTTTGATTTAGTCCTTGCTCCCCCCCTTCACCTTTTGGTCACCAGCATTGCCCTTTGTTGAGAAGGGCACTACTTGTCACTGACCACTCTGGTGTTTCTTTTCTTCCTGGTGGTGGAATATAAATAAAGATCTATGCACCTGTTGTTCTACACTGTGTCCGACACCTGCACACACACAACATGGGCGCTGGGGAAAATAAACACTACTGCTCTTAGGTGGTAGTCTGGGGGAAAATAAAGAAGAACAGGAAAAAAGAAAGGAGTATCAGGGGTTCTGTTCACTCTGAGAGTTGCCTCTGAGGGAGCTAGATCTGTGTGTAAAAAGAACAGAAGATGAACAAACAGTTGGCATAGAAAGTGAAAACCTCATTAAAGTTTCAAAAACAGCATTCAAAAATAGCTGAAGTATTAGGGAACCCTTTCCTTTGTCTTCCCCCTCTGCCTTTGGTCCATCTTCAATCTGAAGGAGTCAGCTGCCTGGTGAGCACTGCCAATTGAAGGGGACTCTCTGCTGACCCTGTGCAATTATCATGTGCTCTTTCTGAGAGTTGGTAATTCCCACTATGTTAATCACTTGGATAAATTCTTCGAGCCAACAGATTGGGTGGAAAATTCACAAAATCAGAGTAGCAGCCACCTATTGTCCGTCCCCAGCTTGAGGTCAGCTTATTTTATGTAAAGAACATCATTTTGTAAGAACTACTTTTCCAAAACAACTTTGGACACCAGGTACTAATGACTTGTTAGTCATCAGCAGCTTCGTCTTTAATTTGTTTTTTGTCCTTGTCTGCTAGAGTTTGTCCATTTTTGGACATATAGAGAAAGGATTAAAGCTGTCCGAGCTAAATCTACTAAAAATTTCAAATTTGATTAAAAAATAGGAGGGTCCCAATTTATTACATCTTATATACGATTGACTATTCTTTGGTTCTGAAAAATATGACAGAACTTGAAGATAACAAATCAATGATTATGCGTATTTCAGGTTATCCCTCTAAGCCACTAACGATCTTTTAACTGCCTTAACTATTTGCTGAGTTGCAGAATACGGGCAATAAATCATATATACATACAAACTATAGAAATTTGTGGGATTTATACGGGATATCATCATTTCACGAAATAATTTTATAGGTTAATATCAAGTGATGAGCAATGAATCACTTGGCTTTTTGTAATCCATACAGAACCAGTTAATAATAAATAAAGACATGCAGATTTGTTGTCTAGAATTTTTAACAATGCACAAAACACTTTACAACCAATGAAACATTTTTGAAATGTTATACATTTAGAGGAATTAAGGAAAATGGTAGCCAATTTACTCACAGAAATCTCCCACAAACACCAATTCAATAATGTTCAGATCATCTGTTGTTCTGATGTTGTTTAAAAGATAAATATTGGTGACAAAAACCAGGGATAACTTCCCTGTTTTTCTTCATAATAATGCCAGAGGAATGTTTGTGTCATTTGAGAGAAAGATCAGGGTGCTAATAACCAAATATGACTGATATCATAGTGCTTATAAGGAGCATTGGTCAGCTTATATATTTTGACAGAAAACAACCACATTACACCATTCTGATGTTAAGGTGAGATGGGAAGTCATCACAATGTGTGTCATCACAATGATTTAGGATCTATCATATCAAAATATTCATATTACTGTCACTGCAAACCTGCAATCTACATCACAATTCTGCTCCTTTTATCACTTTAAGTCACTTCGCTTTTAAGTTTAATTTGCAAATATGGAGATTGCTGGAGGTGGGGAAGGAAGTGAGTGGGATCATGACTGAGGCAAGGGTCAAGGAGAACTACTACGCTCAATATAGCAGGCTTGTTTTTACATTTTAACATTGTAGGTTCAAACCCAACTCCAGAATTTGAGCACCTAATACATAGCAACAATTTGGCTCTCATTGTTTTGAGGTTACAGCCACCCATTTTAGGCAAGTATAAATATCATTGTTTAAATAGGAGCAATGGCTTCTCCCAATGTCTGGCCAAACATTTGTCCCTCAAAAACTGATAATCTGTACAGTATTCTATTTGTTTGTGGGACCATGCTGTGTGAAAATTGACAGCTATGTTTCACTCCCTAACATTAAGTATACCTCCAAAATAACACCCCTACCATGAAGCACTTAGAGATGCCCTAAATATGTAAAAGATGTTGTGAAAGTGTAAGTTCTTTACTCTATACTTCCCCCAGATTTGTTGGTTTCTGTAGAGACCCCACGTTAAATGTCTTTCAGCATTGCCTCATGAAAGTTTAATGAATACAAAGAGACAGTAGACAACTTTCATATGTAGTTTAAACTGGAAAGACAGTGGGTGGGATGTGAAGGTGGCATAATTTAAATTAACTGAATGAATTGTTAATATGAACACTTCTCGGCATGGACAGGCTCCTGAATTGGTAATCCAGGCAAAAGCTGATATTTAAAAGTAGCTAATGAAAACTTAAAGTGAGAGTTCTTTCTGATGATAGGTAGATGACAGTACATCTGTCAAACAGCAGAAAGACCTTCCAAGAAAGCCTCTAGCAATGTATGTATATATTAACCAGATGAGCAGTATGAAAACAGCTATTTCAGATAGTCAGCAAGCATTAAGGTGAGTAATATATATGTTGAAACTGATAGCTATTGCCCTCAGCTTTTAGCTGATGTTTGGAAAGGAATTTATGAGCCTCATCAGGAATACCATGGTACCAAAAGTCCCATTTCATTTGTCTTACTCTCCGTAAGAATCTACAGGACACAACTTTGGTCCTAACATGAACAATGTTTTATTTCTCCAGTGCTGAGTCTGTTGTAGCTGCATATATGCTTGGATTCACTGATGTTCTCAAGATATACCCTAGCTCTCATGAATATTGCTGATGTGTAGTGGCACTTGATTCTTCCACCTATCACCTTGTGTATCACAAATGTCCCTCCAATAGCTGTTGTTTGTGCACAACAAGGACATCAATATTGGTCACTGAGCAAGTATAATTTATCGGAGGAGGAGGAGGAGGATAAAGAGAAATGTTTGTTCTGGTTGCTCACGAAGGTGACTGGAATTTAATGGCATGTTTCATTGGTGTAGACAAATGCCTGCATTTCCTTCTTTGCCATTTTCTATCGTTGAGTCAATCCTATTCTATCTCTCTGTGTTGCTCCATTGCAAATTCATTTTAGATACCATGCAGTCAGCCATAAACATATTCAACACTTTTGGCAGCCATCATACTTGTTGCAACATCAAAATGCACCTTTCAAAGCCTTCGTTCAGCAAGCTACATGTTCTCATCAGACTTTAACTCAGTTCAGGCTCTGAGCTTGTTTTTCTGAATGGGGATGTGTGCCATGTGCGCAGGAGAAAGCCCTAGACCTTAAATGGAAAGATTGAGAATTACTGTAATGTAAAAGCATATTTAAACTTTCCAGCAAGGTATAAATGGAGCAGAGTTTTATTTTTACTTCATAAAGGTAGTGAAGGATGCCATAATGTAATATTAGTGTAGCTAGTATAGGCAGCTTTCAATCTCTATGAATTCTAGAACCCTCTGTTGCTGACGTAACCAAGGAAAAATTGTTTTCTCTAGTAAACTCGGCATCGGTCATCTGCTAATACAAACAATCATGAACTGCCAATTGCCTGATGTTACTGAAATTCCCTGTAGTATCTTGAATGGAGCAGATGGAGAAATCATTCAATGTCCTTGACTGCACCAGTTAATACAGTGCCAGTTGATTATGCTGGTTGTTGCTGGCAATAATATAACACAGCATCTTCATGCACCGCTTTTCAAAAAAAAACTTCAGGTATGTTGTCCTGGGACCAAACATCTTTCAGAATGATTCCTGCAAACTATTTATACCTTGTGTATTTGCAGCTCTGATTGATACTTTCATTTATTGCAGGTCCTCTTTCCCTTGTGGAACTAGCAGAAGGAAATGAATACAAATGTAAGTTGAAAGCAAAGACATTTGAAAAGCCCATTAAGAATACACAGCATTTAATACTACAGTAAGCAGTTTGAAATTATCTTTGTGGCAAATGATTGTGCATTCAAATCCCACTCCAGGTCATAAACACAGAAATCAAATCTGGCATTCCAATGCAGGACTGGGAGAGTACAACACCATCTGAGGAGATGGGACTTTCAACCAAGATCCTTTCCGACCTCACAAGTCAACATCTAAGATTGAATGGCACTAAATACTTCTAAAAATGAGGAAGGGTTTTTGTGCTGTTTTTCTAGATGACCACTCCTGATGAGTTATGGTATTTGCCACCTCCATTGGTACGTGGTACAAGGTAAGGGTTGTTAGAAGCAGTTCACATGTACCAATCCTACTTTGTCTTGGGTGGAAAATGAGGACTGCAGATGCTGGAGATCAGAGTTGAGGAGTGTGGTACTGGAAAAACACAGCTGGTCAGGCAACATCCAAGAGCAGGAATGACTCCCCACACCTCTCTGCGTTCGGAGAGACCATTCCCTCCGTGACTTTCTTGTTAGGTCCATGTGTCCCACCAACCCATCCTACACTCCCAGCACAATCCCCTGTCACCACAAGAAGTGCAAAACCTGTTCCCACATCTACCCCCTTGTCTCCAACTAAGGCCCCAAAGAGTCCTTCCACATCTGACAGAGATATACTTGTACTTCCACAAATGTCATCTACTGTGCCTGTTGCTCTCAATTGTTGTCTCCTCTACATTGGGGAGACAGAACCTCAACTGTAGAATGTTTCAGAGAACATCTCTGCGACACATGCACTAACCACCCCACCCTGTGGCCAAACATTTTAACTCTCCCCCCACACTCTGCCAAGGACATGCAACACCTAGGCCTCCTCCACAACCAAACTCTAGCTACCCGACACCTGGAGGAAGAACTTGCAATTTCATGGAATCAATGTGGAATTCACCATTTTCCTCATTTCCCCTCCCCCCCAACCATATCCAAGATCCAAACTTCCAACTTGGCACCGTCATCTTGAACTGTCCTACATGTCCATTTTTCTTCCCACTTGTCCCCTCCACCCTCCTCTCCAACCTATCACCTTCACCACCTGCCCCCAGCTTCATCTACATATCAGATTCCCAGCTACCTTCCCTTCCCGTCTATATCTCAGCCCCCTTCGGCCATCCCCCCATTCACGATGAAAGGCTTATTCTCGAAACATCGACTCTCCTGCTCCTCAGATGCTGCCTTACCAGCTGTGCTTTTCCAGCACCACACTCTTCGACTCCTTTGTGTTAGCACTATCCAATAAGTAGTGGTGGAGTATACACCATAGAATATCTATAGAAGAAGCACTGTTCTTGGATGTCAAGAGGATTATTGTACGCTTATACTTATTGCAGTGAGTACAACTCTGCTTGGTCAGGTATAAATACCAGTACCTCAGAGAGCTGGTAATAGCACATCTACTCCATCTAAGAGCTAGAACAGAACTCCTTGTCTCCAGTGACAGACTGAGTGTGGCATCAATAGAATGAGTGGAGACAATGTAACATGAACTTTAACTTCTTCAGAAATATTTCTTATAGAATATTTTCCTCCCATTATATAGCCATATTATATTAAATCCAAATCAAAACCTAAGGAATTTTGGAAAAACATAAAACTAATGCAAGAACTATCTCACTAATGACTCAGTATCAGACCTTAGGAAAAAGTCCACCAGGAACCAGGAATTTACCAGCCTGCAAATGCAGCAATGTACTCAATACCATTTACCTGGTGATTGTAATTTTCCTGAGTATCCACTTCCCTTCCTTTTCATGATTTACAGCTATTTCTGGAATGGTACTTATATGAATGTGACACTTTACCCAAAATATCTGTTCAATTCATTTGCTATCTGCAAATTTTCTATTATTGATTCCCCAAACACACTCACTATTGGATAACTATTTGCTGACTTAATTCTTTTCATTTTAAAATATGTCCTGGAACACTTAATATATTTATATTCCTAGCTAGCTTGCTCTGTCTTAATTAGATCTTTTAGTCAATCTTTGTTGTTCTTTATATTCTGTCCCATTTTCTGAACTGTCTTCACAACAATTATACTTTACAGTTAACTTTATGACTTCTGTAACTTTATTTCTAGTTTAACACAGATAGTGGATCCAATCTTTCAAACTTTTTTTCCTGTGGTACATATCTACCTTTTCATTCTGAAATGTTCCATGTTAAATGTTTGCCTCTGTCTCTCTAATGACCTAACCCTTTACCTAATTTGTGAGTTTACTTAAGGCTAGCTCTACTTTTATGCCATCATAACTGGGTACACCACTTTCACTGTATTGCTGATGACTCAGACTCCTAAAAATTTTTAAAAAATATTTAAATAGGGTGAAGTCTTCACCAACTTGTAGTTTGCATTGTTTGCCCTAGAATTGCAGGATGCTCCAAAGCACTTCATGTTAAATTGATTACTTTTGAACTGATATCGTGAGAAAAGAAATATTCAAAATTGCACTTTTTGACTGCACAATTTTTTTCTAAAGATGCCCAGCATATTTTTGCGCCATGTTGAAGAACATTGAGCTGTTTCTAGGCCACTTATTGTTTTTAACAGGAGATTAAAAAACAGAGGAAATGAAATAAAATAGTTAAAGCAATAGCTATCTGATTCATTTGCTCAAATAACATCACACAAAACCATGAATGTAGCTGAGAAGAAAGAAACCATTAAATAGTGTTGTAAGTGTAAAGTGGGATCAATAAGACCCAGTAGAGTCGTGACCTGGAGTATTCAGTTTAGTTCAATTAGTTTAATTTATTTAATTGATTCAACACAGTGTGCAATATAAAAAAATAACTGCACCTGCAGTTATCACATTTCTTTAGCATCCATAATTAGCTTTTCCAGTTAATGAGTCAAGAAGGTGAACAGTTACAAATGCTGGAAATGTGAAACAAAATAGGAAAAGATTAGAAATTGGACAGAATAAAAGAAAATTACTGAGAATGCTGGAGTTCTGAAATTAATTTAAAGTTTTGTAGGAACCCAGCAGTTCTTGCAGCATCAGTGGTGAGAAAAACAGTTTTGAGTCCAACAGGAGTCTTTTTCCTTCAGTTGATTCTCTGCAAGGTCACTGTCACATCTGCTGGTGTTTTTACAATAAAGAATATTTTATTATTAAAATTGAGTTGAACTGCAAACCAAATTATGTGTTTCTTTGTCTACCTCACTGACGAGAGCACTTGGATAAAGTGTTTTTAATATATAAACTGTTTAAAGTGTCCAAAGCACAACATTGGTGGCCCTGGGTGGGCTTTGATTAGAAATGTTTGTATAACCTCTAAAGTCGAACCAACCCTACCGACCTTGAACTCACTGATGTCCAATTTGAGTCTGATTTAAGAACGCAGCTGCCCCACGTGCTCATAACATGAGGAGGACAAACAGCTAGAGTTAGTATGGTATTGGGTACCCACTGAAAACAGAGGCTAGGAAGCCCAATACAGGGTCAGAGGACCCGTGAGGTGACTAAAGACAGATGTTGGGGTCAGGACACCAGAGAATACAAAGACAATGGCAAGGATCAGGGATCCACAGTCACAGAGAAACAAAAAAGGCAGCTGATATAGGGCTAGGGACCTACGACAAGAAAAGGAGAGGGAGACGGAACAGTAAATTAAATAGAAACAACAGGAGAAATGGAACAGTGCCCATTGAGGAAGGAGATACTAAATGTTTTTAGTACATAAACTGGTGGAAGTGTCCAAACCACAGACATCGGGGATGGATGGTTGTGGATAGTAAAGATCATGATTTGTGATATTACTGCATTGACATAGATGACAGTGAATAATGCACAAGTTGGTGGACCACTAAATATCCATGAGTGTAGTGTTACTCTGCGTAGCTTCAAAGCTGCTTTCTGCACCTCCCAATTGTCTGCATTCAACAAGTGTAGTCAACAATGTTGCTTGTATGCTACAACCAACTCACTCTTTTTATTGGCTGGTTGTCCCCTAAAGGAAATATATCTGTAATGCTAATTTCAGAACAGCCTCTGAAGACAGTAAGAACAGGCCACTACCTCCTGGAATCTGGACCCAAGGACCTGGCAGCTGTGCCACAAGAAAACTAAATGACCTCTTGACAAGGTCCCAGATGGAAGGCAAGAGACCAAGGGACTGAGGAAAGATGGAAAACTCTATCCAAAATTGCTTTATAAATAGGAGGCAAAAAGTAATGATGAAGGTTTGTTTTTGGAAATGGAAACCTGTGACCAACATTGTACTGCAGGATTCAATATTGGGACCCTTGTTGTTTGTCATGTTTATTCGTGACCTGGATGTGCATGTAGAAGGTTAACTAGTAAGTTTGCAGATGACATGAAAATTGATGATGTTGTTGATAGTGAGGAGGATGGTCTCAGACTACAGTTTGATATTAATCAGCTGGGAAATTGGGCAGAGCAATGGCAGCTGGAATTTAATCCTGATAAGTGATGAGGTCATGTGTATTCGGAAGTCTAATATGGGAAGGATTTAAAAAATGAATAGTAAGGTCTGTAGGGATTATGGATGAACTTAGGGATTTTGGTGTACAAGTCCATAGATCCCTGAAGGTGTCAGCACAAATAATGCAGTGAATAAGGCTCACAGGAAACTTGCCTTCATTAACCAGGGAGTAGAATCTAGGAGCAGGGAAGTTTTGTTGCAAATTTGTAGAGCATTGATTCGGCCACTGTGTGCAGTTCTGATGCCGCACTATCTGAAGGACATGATTGCACTGGAAAGGGGTTTGAGAAGTTTCACAAGGATGTCGTGTGGGTTGAAAATTCTTAATTCTAGGGATAAATTGGTTTGGTTGGGTTTGTTTTCCTTGGATCAGAGGAGCTAAGGAAGTATCTGATTGAGGTATACAAAATGATAAGAGGTATAGGCAGGTTAGATTGAGAATCTTTTCCCCATGGCGGACATATATAAGACCAGAGAGCATAGGTTCAAGGTGAGAAGTAAGTGGTTTAGAGGAGATCTGGGAAAAAGTGTTTTCATCCAGAGTGTGGTGGAAATATGGAATGCACTGTCTAAGAGGGTGGTGGACGCAAGTACTTTCACAACAGTTAAGAAGCACCTGGATGAGCATTTAAAATGCCAGGGCCTAGTAGGCTATGGATCAAGTGCAAATGAATGTGATTAGTGTAGTTTGTATTTTTGTTGATCAGCACAGACACGATCGGCTGAGGGCCCTATTTTTATATTGTATGACTCCATGACTATTTTAGGTCATCAAAGTCAATCACAATTCTGACTACCCAAACTCGGAGAAAGTGAGGACTGCAGATGCTACTACACACGCTGTCAACCTCTCATACATCTCAATGCACCTCTCCCCATTACTCGCTTAGCAGCAGCTCCAAAAACTCAGGACTCCAGTCTAACATTCAGGAACTCCACCTTACTCTTATATGCTTTCCTTTGCTGGTGGCACCACATTCCAGTCTTTTTGCATCCACAAAACTGCAACTATTCAGCTATAGCAAGAACATCATTCAAACGCAGCACAAACGATCACTGACGTTCTTCCCTACCTATTATACAACAAGATGGTATGTAAATCTAAGAGAGTATAACAGTATCAACATGAGTGGCCTATTTCTGGTGCTGGTTTAAGGGGAGAAGAACATCTGTATCTCTTGATAAGAAAAGACTCAAGTTCTAATTCATAGGTACACTGCTAATTTCAGCTTGACAATCTACAAATGTGCTGCTTATTCCCAGTCTCTGCTTTCTGCCCACTAACTTATCTTCAAACCAGACTAATATATTAACATCAATCCTCTAAGTTCCATCTTAAAGTAATAACTTTTTGTATTCACCTTGTTTCTCATTATCCATCCTATCAGTCACATCCCAAAAAAATCTCGAACACAGATTACTGCACCTAATTCAATTCAACAAATTAGGTGACAGCCATTCACTGGTTCATTTCTCAGAACAATTTCCTTACTGATCAGAATCAAATATTTAGTTTAAAGTTTGACAAAGTCTGATAATTTTCAATTGGTGCTTTCTCCATACCCTCACCTCTGCCAATCAGAGTTCACTTGTCAACGAATCGGCACTGTCTTCTCAGGCAGTTTAAATGTTGACTTTCCCCGTGAATTTGCATTCTTACAAATGGTCCTGATGAATCCAAGAAAAAAACTTTGACAAAATGGCCATTTTGCTAAATTTTAAAATCCTTTTGTAGTGATTGGAATTAGGTGCATCTTGTTGACAAGGAGGCCCTTGGTTGGGATTGTTACCTGGGCCAATCAGGAGGCCCTGGCTAACCAATGTTAACAGGGGCCTCCACCCCCAACTCTATTTTGATTTAGTCCCTGCCCTCCTCTTCACTGTTTCATCACACAGCATTGCCCTTTGTGAAGGGCACTGCTTGTCACTGGCCACTTGGGTGTTTCTTTTCTTCCTGGTGTTGGAAATTGAATAAAGATTCGTGCACCTTGTGTCTTTAAAAAAAAATTAACAGGAGCCTCTGGACGGAATTTCACATTGGCCCCAAGGTCCCATACTTTTCCCGGAAACCCATGCCCCACAACCTGAGCCTCCTCCGGAATTTTAGTTTTGTCCCTTTTAAGGACATAAAACGGCGGGCCCTGTACAGACTGCTGCTGCACACCGTCCACCTCTTCTCCCTCATCCACCACCCAGATGCGCATTGGTGGGCCCATTTGCCACCGGGTGGGAGGGATGCCCAGTGGAGGGTTCTCTATGCGGGACTCCTCCTCCTTTCTCTCAGGGATCTGGGGTGGAGGGTGCTGCACGCAGCGGTCCCCTGCAACTGCAGATTGCAGAGGTTCACGGATCCCCAGCCCAACTGCTTGTTCTGTGGTGCTGTGGAGTCTGTGGACAATGTATACATTGGGTGTGGCTGCTTGCACTCCCTTTTTGATTTCCTCAAAAACCTCCTTCTCTGTTTTTGGTTGCACTTCAGCCCCACACCCCTGATCTTCAGACACCCGATACGGAGTGGGGAGGGCAGGTCTGAAGACCTCCTCGTGGGTCTGCTCCTGGGCCTGGCCAAACTGGCCATAAACAGGTCCAGGCAGTGGGCTGTGGAGGGAGTTGTTAGGGCCGACTGCCTGCCCCTCTTCCGCGGTTACGTTAGAGCCCGGGTGTCCTTGGAGAAGGAGCACGCGGTCTCCACTGACACCCTGGAGTTGTTCAGGGAGAGGTGGGTGCCGCAGGGAATGGAGTGCATTATTTCCCCCTCCAACTCTATTTTGATTTAGTCCCTGCCCTCCCCTTCACTGTTTGATCACACAGCATTGCCCTTTGATGTGAAGGGCACTGCTTGTCACCGGCCACTTGAGTGTTTCTTTTCTTCCTGGTGGTGGAAATTGAATAAAGATTCATGTCTCGCACCTGCACACACACAACATGGGTGTGGGAGAAAGAAAAAAAACGAACAGGGGTATCAGGCATCCTGCTCACTAAAATAAAATTCAAAAAAATTACCAGGGGCCTATTGGTATTACTGCTGGACTGTTGTTCCAGGGACCTGGGTTTGAATCCTGCCATGGTAGAATTTGAATTCAATAAATATCTGGAACTAAGAATCTAATGATGATCATGAATCCATTGTCAATTGTTGGGAAAGACCCAACTGGTTCACTAATGTTCTTTATAAAACAATTTGCCATCCTTACCTAGTCTGGCCTACATGAGACTCCAGACCCACAACTACATGGTTGAATCTCTTCCTTTGCTGTAAGACTATCTTTAATTGCTCTTGTTGGACCACACTTTCTGTTGTATTTTTTGCACCTTATATTATATTTGCCACAAATTCTGCATTTGTTTTAAAGTGCTTGCTATTGCTTGCCCTTCATCCTATTTTTCACTTCTATACTTCACTCAATGTGCTTCTCATACGAAAATAATTTTCTTCATTCATATTGAACTAAATCACTTCCCAATTGAATACAAAATTCTATCCTATTCTGGGGTTGGATTTTATGCGGAGACAGGTCCCTGCTTTTTTGGCTTAACTTGCAGCCATTGGCTAGGAGAGGCCTCCTGTCCCCCTCCTGTGAGGAAGCCCTGCTTTGAAAGCTGGCACCTTTCTGGTCTTAGCCTGCACCACCCAGGTCCATTGGCTACTACTGGGACTGCCAACGGACCCCCTAGTCTTAATCCTCGATGGAACTAGATGCAAACGTGATAGTGGCAGACACTGGTGGGAGGTGGAGGCTGTTTGTGGAGGAGATGAGAAGAAAGCCCTTGTGGGGAGGGGTGAAATGGTGTTTGGGGGGGTTATGGATTGAGACAGGGAGCCCATAAGGGAGGGATGTCCCCATTGCCCCAACAGCCTGAGCTTTGAGGTTAGCTAGGCTGCAAACATTTATTTTAATATTTTCCTGAACATTTTGCTTTGCACACAATCTTTGGAAAGGCTGAGAATATATTTTATATCAGTGCGAGTTTTGGAAAAAAGTGAAATCATTTTTTTGTCCCATAAATTGTGATCTTTTGAGTAAGAGACGGAATAGCTGCTGCATTGATTTTGCCTTTCTTTCCAAACAATAACCTGCTGTTTTATGGGTTTCTTCACTTAAAAGCATGTGGCTTAGAAGCAATTTATCCAGATCAATTAGTAACAGCAGAAATATCCCTGACAGCAATTCCTGACATAAGTAAATTATTTTTCTTGCCAAATTGCATTTGTTCTTAACATTAGACATTCAACACCCTTGTTTCATCAGTTTTCTTCAATCACTTAAGATGTAAATCATCCTTCTCAACCATGTCTAAAATGGAGAGAGTTAGAGGGCGGCGTGGTGGCTCAGTGCTGCCTCACAGCACCAGGGACCTGTGTTCAATTCCCACCTGTCTGTGTGGAGTTTGCATATTCTCCCCGTGTCTGCGCGGGTTTCCTCTGGGTGCTCTGGTTTTCTCCCACAATCCAAGGATGTGCAGGTTAGGTGAATTGGCCATGCTAAATTGCCCACAGTGTTAGGTGCATTAGTCAAGGGTAAATATAGGGTGTGGGAATGGGTTTGGGTGGGTTTCTCTTCGGAGGGGTGGTGTGGACTTGTTGGGCAGAAGGGCCTATTTGCACACTGTAGTGAATCTAATCTAATAATATATTTTGCTCAATTCATTGGTACAGTCCTGATCCAGTAATAGCGGCAAAATTTGAAATGCACAGATTAGACTCTACCAGTTTACCATAAAGTGGAAACGTGGCAGAAACATTTCCCCCTTCTTTCAGTCCAGTATGATATCCATGTTATGGAGTTACATTTCCATGAGAAAGTTCAACAGTTGCTGCAATTTCTGTTGGTTTGGAATGTGACTTCATGGACTGTACAGTGCCCTTCAGTGCATTGTTTGAGCATCCTTTTAGCCCAGGCCTACCTGACTGTCTTGTATTGCCTCTCTGTTCCCAAATCTTCAATGTAACAGTTCTACTGTCATGCTTAAATTCCTGTCTTTATTCTATCTATCTTCAAGCTTCACAATGACACCTACCCCTTACCACCATACCACCTCCCCCCCCCACCCCCCCTCCTCCCCCACCCCACACCACCCAACTCAATATTCACCCAGTTCTGGCTTTTTGTTTCCCTCCTTGTTATCGCACCACTGACAGCAATGCCCCAATATCTTTTGTTTCCTTCTAATTATCTTTCTGCCTATCTAACTGTGCTGCTTCTTTCACCTCTTTATTTAGAAGAAGTGAAATGACTGACTGAAGATAGAAAATAAGGCTGGCACCTCATTCCAACCATCAATGGCAGTAGTGCTGCCTCTGGAAATGACTCTAAACCTTCCCAGTGTCTATTGTACTGTGCTGTTGATGTTAGCAGTCTAATGAATTGTGGATGCTAAGTTCAGTTCTGGCTTTCATGTCAGTAAAATGCAGTTTGGATGATTTGATGCTAAGTTTTAAATTCAGTTAAGCATTTTCTCTTTTCTTCTACTTTTAGCTTTGATTTTATTTATGGTAAAATTCAAAATCTGTTATCAAAATCACAAACCCAAAGCCCATTTCAAGTACTAACAATACTTATAGTTCATAATAGCCTCAAAACCTACCTGCTTCTAATTTCAGCCTGTTAGTGTTTGTGGGGTCAGGTAAAGCTGCATGGTTTTCATTTTTTGAAGTTGTCCTTCTGGGTACTTCCCTTTCCAAAGTAATCAAAATGTTTCAGAGGATAATGGTTCCAAGGCTCCTTAGTTTGTAATCAAAAATACCCCTTATAGAAATAGTTGACTCAAAATTTTAAAACAAAATTTAAATGAGACAAATTGTTTGCAACCAGACGGCCATCCCAATCTGGACCTTCATATGGACCTACATTTGCCAATTGGTTATATTGGTACAATTTCACCCACCAGGATTACCAGCTTCCTGTAGATCAAATAAATAAGAGGGCACGCTGCATCCCATTCCTTTCCCCTTATGCTAATAGGTTTTTAAGGGGATGGCTGAAATACTATCCAACAAACTTTGATGTTGATCCAGGAGCTGACATAAGCAGAACCAGGTCTAGTTTCTGCCCATGCTGGAGTACGCCCACTGAAGTTATGGTACTCTGAAATGTCCTTCAACTTTGATCCAATTATCTTTCTTGGACGTGAATCATGCATTCTTACTCATTCTGGTTTCAATTTTCTCTTTCAGGCCACAATCAAACACCCTTCCTTGTTTAGTACCATGAGCCCCACTCAAACAATATTCATGTATACAAAAGAAGAGTCTGAGTTGTTGGAAAGGAGACTCTGATTGGTGAGGTGTTACCTGGAAGAATGCATGCATTGGTGATGAGTGACAGTTAACTGCCAAACTCTTTGCATGATTGGTCAAGATATTACCCTAAGAAATAAGCCAGTACATGCACATGTCCTTTCCACCTGCAAAGTACATGCTCCTGCGAATGCAGTGTGTCACACTGTGAGCCCAACTGACAATCTTTCGTGGGTGACAACCATTCTTTGGTTTGTTTTTCAGTAATAGACAAACCATGCCTTGTTAACTATGTAAGACTTTTCTAGTTAGACCACGAAATAGTTATCCTCTACTACACTGGACCAAACAGACTCTATAGTTTCCAATACTTAAAGGATAGTGGGAGTGAACTGCCCCATGATCAATAACTCGGAGAGTTTGGTGAGCTGGAATGTTTGTACAACACATCACAACCTATTCCTCCTCTGAAAATTACCCGAGAAGCACTGTTGACAAAGTAAATGGTTCAAACTTCAACCTTCTTAAGGACAAGTCACGTACAAAGCCATTTCAGGTACCAGCAGCTTTACAGGAATAGTGAAAAGAAAGCCAAGCCTCAAATTCGGGCACCTTTCAGTGCTATCATTTTGGGGCATAAAGTAGGCATAAATTTTGAGACAAACATGAGCCCAAACTAAGTTTTTCATCACCAAATCCGAGTAAAACTGAAAGAAACTCACCCATCTGTCTTGCTAATATGAAAGCTCTGTTACCTGCTGAGTTAGCTGTTTGTAAAAATTCTTCTGGAATCACTTTATTGTGCAGCAAAAAGGTCAACATTGGCAGAAGAGATGAAATTGAGATACTTTTCTAAGTTACTTTCAATTCATTTTATCGAGACTCTCCAACTGCCGAATAACAGAGAGCCCTAATTAATCATACTGGAAAATCAATGAATTTTCTTGCTACCTGGTGCTTCTGAAAATTTAACACTACTACAGGCAGATAATTTGGTAAAAAGTATCACTTCAATTCTATCTCAGGCTGCTTTATGTAGTGGCTAAGTTAAAAAAAAACACTGCCAGTAACAGTAGTTATCAACAATTTACTTACAGTTTCTATTTGAACTTCTTCACCTAAGTAATTAAACATACATATTACAATAGTAAGTGGTTTTGAAACAGTGTGCAAATCACTTGTACATAACTGGATATGTTTTTGTATTCCCCAGTTCTTGGTATGTCTGCAAATGGACATTTGAATTGTAATTCATGTGGCTTTGTCAGAATACAACTGGATTATAATCAGAACACACTTAACATCTAAGTGACTTCAAGAAAAAGTCCCAATTAATTATGGTTTATACTTAAATAGAAAATTCTTACTTCCTTTTCAGACGTAATGTAAAATAAGCTCAAGCCCGGTAAAATTATTTAAATGATGTTTTTTGTGTGGAATAGGGATTATAAGAGCAGCTATTTACAATTCTGCACAACATAGAATTGGAAAATCTATTAAAAGAAGTTCACAAGAAAGACTACTCATCAACAATGATAAAAAGAAGGAAAATTTGGATTTTGTATAATTTTCATGTAATTCTGAAAATCTGACCAGTTAAAGAAGTTTTGTAAACTGAAAAATCAAGCTTTTCCTGCTTTATCTTATGACTTGGTTATTATTAAGATTATTAGGATTTATCATCAATTTTCAACAACTGATTATGTGGAAATTAATTGTTTTCCTGTTGGTCAATTAGCGGTAACCCTTGAAAGTAGTAATCTTTTCTTTTCAAGTTCAAAATTAATTGTACAAATTCGTTTTAGGCGGTTTTTGACACAAACTCTTGCTGTGGAATTATTTGATGATGCCAATCATTCTCCCACCTTAACTCATCCAAATCATTTGGCAAAAATGATGTTATCAACAAGCTATTTGACCTTGCAAGGCGTCACTACCAAGCCTTCTCATGTCTTCACCTCTTCTCAAAACCATCATACAATATACACACATATAAATTCAAATTTGTTGGAAATGTTTATATATCAGCTTTTTAAAATACTTATATGAATAATATTGAAAATGTTCTTTGATGGTACTCAAAATTTCCTGTGTGCTTAAAAGTGCTTACAGCAGTATAAGGTATGTGTCATTTTATTTAACATTATTATAGGCTTTTTAAATTGTATTACACATAGAATTTATGTGTTCTTTTGCTGCCCCTGAGTAGAACACTTTAGAACAAAAGTCATGTGTGATTTTTTACTCTCCTTGTCTATCCCACTTAATCATCCAGCAGCATGCTTTTGTGGGTTTAAAATGAAAACAAAGGTTACTTCTTCTGTCAAACTTACTTTGAATTAAATGTGACTTTCCATTTGAACTTTCTCAGAAATATACTTTCTCACACACAGGTTGCATGCAGTTGAAGGTAATACATTGTTCTCAATATAATTAATTCAGTTTTGAATTATGCTGTCCAGTCTCTCTTCTGGCAGGCCTAATAATTTCTTAGATGGTTTATGCATTACGATTGAAACAAGGGTCTTAGAGTCATAGAGATATACAGCATGGAATTAGACACTGCGGTCTATCTCATACATGCTGCCAGATATTCGAACCTAATCTAGTCCCATTTGCCAGCACCTGGCCCATATCTCACTATTGTGGGTGGCACGGTGGCATAGTGGTTAGCACTGCTGCCTCACAGCGCCAGAGAACCGGGTTCAATTCCTGACTCAGGCGACAGACTGTGTGGAGTTTGCACATTCTCCTAGTGTCTGCGTGGGTTTCCTCCGGGTGCTCCGGTTTCCTCCCACAGTCCAAAGATGTGCAGGTTAGGTGAATTGGCCATGCTAAATTGCCTGTAGCCTTAGATAAGGGGTAAATGTAGGGGTATGGGTGGGTTGCGGATCGGTGTGGACTTGTTGGACCGAAGGGCCTGTTTCCACACTGTAAGTAATCTAATCTAATCTAAACCTTTCCTATTCATACACCAAACCAAATGCCTTTTAAATGCTGTAGTTGTGCCAGCCTCCATCAATTCCTTCAGCAGCTCATTCCATACACACACCACCCCCTGTGTGCAAATATTGCCCCTTGGGTCCCTTTTATATATTTCCCCTCTCACCCTAAACTTATGCCCTCTAGTTCTGGACTCCCCTAGCCAAGGGAAAGGACTTTATCACTTTAACCTATCCATGCCCCTCATGATTTTATAAAGCTCTATAAGGTCTCCCCTCAGCCTCTGACACTCTGGGAAAACAGCTACAGCCTATTCAGCCTCTCCCTACAGTTCAAATCCTCTAAACCTGGCAATATCCTTGCAAATCTTTTCTGAACCGTTTCAAGTTTCACAACATTCTTCTGATAAGAAGGAGACCAGAATTGCATCCAATATTCCAAAAGTGGCCTAACCAATGTTCTGTACAGTTGCAACATGACCTCCCAACTCCGATACTCAATGGTCTGACCAATAAAGGAAAGTGTATCAAATGCCTTCTTCACTATCCTATCTACCTGCGAAATATGAAACTGCACTCCAAGTTCTGTTTGTTCAGCAACTCTCCATAGGACCTTACCATTAAGAGTATAAGTCCTGCTTAGATTTGCTTTTCCAAAATACAGCGCCTCATATTTATCTAAATTAATCTCCATCTGCCATTTCTTGGGCCATTGGCCCATCTGATCAAGATCCCGTTGTAATCTTAGATAACCTTCTTCGCTGTCCACTACGTCTCCAATTTTGGTGTTATCTACAAACTTACTAACTATGCCTCCTATGTTCTCATCCAAATAATTTATATAAATGACGAAAAGTAGTGAACCCAGCACCGATCCTTGTGGCACTCCACTGGTCACAGGCCTCCAGTCTGAAAAGCAACCTTCCACCACCACCCTATGTCTTCTACCTTTGAGCCAGTTCTGATTCCAAATGGCTGGTTCTCCCTGTATTTCATGAGATCTAACCTTGCTAACCAATGTATCATGATGAACCTTGTCGAATGCCGTACTGAAGTCCATATAGATCACGTCTACTGTTCTACCCTCATCAATCCTCTTTGTTACTTCTTCAAAAAATCTCAATCCAGTTCATGAGACATGACCTCCCATGCAAAATGCCATGCTGACTATCCCTAATCAGTCTTTGCCTTTCCACATACATGTAAATCCTGTCCCTCAGGATTCCCTCCAACAACTTGCCCAATACCGATGTCAAACTCACTAGTATATAGTTTCCTGGCTTTTCCTTACCATCTTTCATAAATAGTGGCACCACATTAACCAATCTCTTCGAACTGAAAGTTTTTTATTGGCACCTTGTGAAGTCTTCCCATAGCTGAATTTCCAGCTATGGGAAGACTATCAGGTGATTATCAGGTGAACTTGAAATTGTAATAAGCTAAGAGTGTCCTTCTCTCATTTGAGATCTTCCACTTTCAGCAAGTTGCTGTTGACTATCTTGCCTGTTTACAGACTTAAACCTAATTCAAAAACTTAAAGCAGTTTCTATAATGTGAGTCACTCATCATTTGACATTTTCCAAGTTCAGACTCTTTTTCTAAATAAGGCGATAGTGTTCAAATTGATTCCACCTTCCTGGGTTGTGGTTTAACACTCTGTGCAACTTGCCTCAGGCCCTCTGCCCATTGCTCACCTGCCTATCCCCATTCCCCGCCATCAATTTATCAGCTGTGGGGGATGCCTTATTAACTGAAATAATTCCATAAAGGCTGGCATCCCATCACTAACTCACCCTTTGTTCACATGTGGGAAGTTCTTGACTCTGGTGTAGTCTTGTCAGAGTCAGTACCCAGAGTGTAGGGAAAAAAATAAAAGAAAAGAAATAAGAGAGTCAGAATCTCTACCGCCTAACTGCTGTAGTGCTTATTTTCCCCAGCACCCATGTCGTGTATGTACAGATGTTGGACGATGCCCTCCACCGCATCTCCTCCACTTCCCGCTCCTCCGCCCTTGAGCCCCGCTCCTCCAACCGCCACCAAGACAGAACCCCACTGGTTCTCACCTACCACCCCACCAACCTGCGCATACAACGTATTATCCGCCGCCATTTCCGCCACCTCCAAACGGACCCCACCACCAAGGATATATTTCCCTCCCCTCCCCTATCAGCGTTCCGCAAGGACCACTCCCTTCGTGACTCCCTTGTCAGATCCACACCCCCCACCAACCCAACCTCCACCCCCGGCACCTTCCCCTGCAACCGCAGGAAATGTAAAACTTGCGCCCACACCTCCACACTCACTTCCCTCCAAGGCCCCAAGGGATCCTTCCATATCCGCCACAAGTTCACCTGTACCTCCACACACATCATCTATTGCATCCGCTGCACCCGATGTGGCCTCCTCTATATTGGTGAGACAGGCCGCTTACTTGCGGAACGCTTCAGAGAACACCTCTGGGCCGCCCGAACCAACCAACCCAATCACCCCGTGGCTCAACACTTTAACTCCCCCTCCCACTCCACCGAGGACATGCAGGTCCTTGGACTCCTCCACCGGCAGAACACAACTACACGACGGCTGGAGGAGGAGCGCCTCATCTTCCGCCTGGGAACCCTCCAACCACAAGGTATGAATTCAGATTTCTCCAGCTTCCTCATTTCCCCTCCCCCCACCTTGTCTCAGTCGGTTCCCTCAACTCAGCACCGCCCTCCTAACCTGCAATCCTCTTCCTGACCTCTCCGCCCCCACCCCACTCCGGCCTATCACCCTCACCTTGACCTCCTTCCACCTATCCCACCTCCATCGCCCCTCCCCCTAGTCCCTCCTCCCTACCTTTTATCTCAGCCGGCTTGGCTCTCTCTCTCTTATTCCTGATTAAGGGCTTATGCTCGAAACGTTGAATTCTCTATTCCTGAGATGCTGCCTAACCTGCTGTGCTTTGACCAGCAACACATTTGCACAGTGAAAAACAACAAGTGTGTAAATCTTGTAAATCTTTATTTGTATTCCATCTACAGGAAGAAAGGAAACACTCGAGTGGCCAGAGACAAGCGGTTGCCTTCTTAAAGGACAATGCTGCGTGATCAAACAGTGAAGAGGAGGGCAGGGAATATATCAAAATAGAGTTGGAGGGGGAAATAATACACTCCACTCCCTGCAGTGTCCACCTCTCCCTGAAAATCCTGAGGGTGTTGGTGGACACCACATGGTCCTTCTCCAGGGACACCTGGGCTCTGATATAACTGCAGAAAGGGGCAGGAAATCGGCCCTAATGACCCCCTCCATGGCCCAACACTCTTTTTTCTTTGTTTTTTTTTTCTGTTTTTTAACGCCTAACTGCGGTAGTGCTTATTTTTTCCCCAGCACCCATGTTTTGTGTGTGCAGGTGTGAGATGCAGTGAAAGACACAAGGTGCACGAATCTTTATTCATTTTTCACCACCAGGAAGAAAGGAAACACCCAAGTGGCCAGTGACAAGCAGTGCCCTTCACATCAAAGGGCAATGCTGTGTGATCAACCAGTGAAGGGGAGGGCAGGGACTAAATCAAAATAGAGTTGGAGGGGGAAATGATGCACTCCACTCCCTGCGGCGCCCACCTCTCCCTGAACAACTCCAGGGTGTTGGTGGACACCGCATGCTCCTTCTCCAAGGACACCCGGGCCCTAACGTAACCGCGGAAGAGGGGCAGGCAGTCGGCCCTAACGACCCCCTCCACGGCCCGCTGCCTGGACCTGTTTATGGCCAGTTTGGCCAGGCCCAGCAGCAGACCCACGAGGAGGTCTTCAGACCTGCCCTCCCACCTCCGCACCGGGTGCCCGAAGATCAGGAGCGTGGGACTGAAGTGCAAACAAAAGCAAAGGAGGAGGTTTTTAAGAAAATCAAAAAGGGAGTGCAAACGCCCACACCCAATATACACATGGTCCACGGACTCCACAGCACCACAGAACAAGCAGTTGGGCTGGGAGTCCGTGAACCACCGCAATCTGCGGTTGCAGGGGACTGCTGCGTGCAGCACCCTCCACCCCAGATCCCCGAGAGAAAGGGGGAGGACTCCAGCGTAGAGGGCCCTCCACTGGGGATCCCCACTGCCCGGTGGCAAATGGGCACGCCAGGCCGTGTCTGGGCGGTGGATGAGGGAGAAGAGGTGGACGGTGTGCAGCAGCAGTCGATATAGGGCACACCTTTTAACGTCCTTGAAGGGGACAAAATTAAAATTTCGGAGGCGGCTCAGGTTGTGGGGCACAGGCGGGAAGTACGGGACCTTGGGGCCGATGTGAAATTCCGTCCGGGCAGGGGTGAGCGCGGACGGGATCCCACCGCACACCTGAGCGTCCTCCAACTGGTGCACTACGTCGGGTCCGAGCACCGCCGTTTTAAGGCGTCGGATGCCGGTGGCCACGTACCGGACGTCTACCGCTGCCCTGCTCGCTATGTCTTGCGGCAACGTCCAGCCCAGGCCCCCGGCACCCAGCACGTCCCCGACCCTGGTCACCCTCGCCGTCACGGCCCTCCCCTCCGACAGCCACTCGAACCCGCGAGCACGGAGGTGCGGATTCCTGAGCAACGGCTCCCTGACGACAGCCGCTACTCCTGCCGGAGGGTAGGCGCGACGCGATTCGACCATGTTCCAGACAGTGATCAGGTCCTGGTAAAAGACAGGCAGCACCTTGAGGGCGACCTCCAAACCGTCACGATCGACGAACAGGAGCTGCGTGTCATAGTTGAGGTTACGCACCTGGCGGAAAAAATACGTCGCCAGGGCGCACCACCTAGGAGGAGGCTCGACGTAAAGGTATCGCTGAAAGGTCTGAAGGCGGAAGGTCGCGACCTGGGTGCGGACGCACACCAGCGACTGACCGCCCTCCTCAATGGGGAGACTCAGAACCTGCGCAGCGACCCAGTGCATCTTTTTGTCCCAGAAGAAGTCGACCAACGTTCTCTGGATGTCAGCGACAAAGCCAGGAGGAGGGACCAAAGTGACCAGCCGGTACCACAGCATGGCGGCCACCAGCTGGTTTATGACCAGCACTCGGCTCCTGTAAGATAGCACTCGGAGCAGTCCTGTCCAGCGGCCTAGACGAGCCGAGACTTTGGCCTCCAGCTCCTGCCAGTTGGCCGGCCAGGATTCCTCGGTCGGGCTGAGGTAGACCCCCAGGTAGAGGAGATGGGTGGTACTCCAGCTGAACCCCCGAAACTCCTCCGGCAGGGAGTCCACCCTCCACGGACCCACCAGTAGCCCGGAACATTTGGCCCAGTTGATCCTGGCGGAAGACGCCGTCGAGTACACGGCCTGGCACTCGCGCATCCTCCCCAGGTCAGCCGGGTCGGTGAAAGTGAGGAGCACGTCGTCGGCGTAGGCCGAGAGGACCATCCCCGTGCCCGCGCCGCGCAGAACCAGCCCCGACAACCTCCTCCGCAAGAGGCGCAGGAAAGGCTCCACGCACAGGGAATACAGCTGGCCGGACAGGGGGCAGCCTTGACGCACTCCTCTCCCGAAGCGAAGGGGCGCCGTCAGGGACCCGTTAACTTTAACCAGACACTCTGCGGCGGCGTACAAAAGTCGGATCCGGGCGACGAACTGCGCCCCGAACCCGAACGCCCGCAGAGTCCCGAGCAGGTACTCGTGATCGACCCTGTCGAACGCCTTCTCCTGGTCGAGAGACAGGAAGGCGCTCGGCAGACCAGCCCGTCGACAGAAATGGATCAAGTCCCGGACCAGATGGACGTTGTCTTGTATCCTCCGGCCCGGGACCGTGTAGGACTGGTCCGGGTGAATCATGTGGGCCAGCACGGAAGCCAGGCGAGAAGACAACACCCTGGCGAAGATTGTGTAGTCCGTGCTGAGGAGGGAGACCGGACGCCAGTTCTTCAAGGAACGAAGGTCCCCCTTCTTTGGCAGCAGGACGATGACCGCCCTGCGCCAAGAAAGGGGCAGCTCTCCGGCATTTAGACACTCCCCCAGGACCTGTGCGTAGTCGCTCCCCAGGACGTCCCAGAACGCCCTGAAGAACTCCACAGTCAGCCCGTCCAGCCCCGGGGATTTGCCCCTCGAGAGCCGGTCGAGGGCGCCGGTCAGCTCCTCTAAGTTGACATGAGCGTCGAGCCTTCCGGCGTCCTCCGGGCTGAGCTGCGGCAGGTCCTCCCACAGAACTCTGCGAGCATCCTCGCTGGACGGATCCGGAGAGAACAGGGCCGTGTAATAGGATCGGACGTGGGCCCTGATACCCTCCGGATCCGAGACGAGGGACCCGTCGTCGGCCAGCAGCACAAGGAGCTGCTGACGGGTGCCACGCCTTTTTTCCAGCGAGTAGAAGAAGGGGGAGCCGCGGTCCAGGTCCTGGAGGAGCTGGAGCCGCGACCTCACGTACGCGCCCCGAGCCCCGACGAGCTGCAGGTCCCGGAGCGCGGCCTTCTTCTCTTCGTACACCCCGCGCAGGGCCGGGTCCGCGTCGGGCTGACCGAGGCGTGACTCCAGGTCGAGCATCTCCCTCTCCAACTCCCCGATCCTGGATTTCCGCCTCTTCGTCGACCCCCTCGCATACTCCTGACAGAAGACGCGGACGTGAGCCTTGCCCACGTCCCACCATAGCCTCAGGGAGGGGAAGCTTCCCCGCTTCCTTCTCCAGCCGGCCCAGAAACGACGAAACGAGTCCCGGAACCGCTCGTCCTCCAGCAGCAGGTTGTTAAAGTGCCAGTACGCGGAGCCCAACCTGGCGCCGAACGGAAGGAGTTCCGCCCACACCAGGTGATGGTCCGTGCACGACACCTGCCGCGTGGAGGCCTTCGGAAAGCAGGAGGCGTACGCCCGCGAAACGTACAGGCGGTCGATTCTGGACGCTCCGACCCCAGGCCTCACGAAGGTGAAGGCGATGGAGTCAGGATGGAGATTCCGCCAGACGTCCACCAGGTCCAAGGACTTGACCAAGTCCCCCAACCTCCTCCCCGACGTCGAACTCGTGCGGGCACCGCCGTGGTCCCTGTCCTCGAGGACGCAGTTAAAATCTCCCCCGAGGACGACGCACTGGTTCTCGTCGATGGAAGCGAGATGAGCGGACACTTCTTCAAAGAAGCTCGCTTGCCTCGGCCCGGCCAGGGGAGCGTAGACGTTCACCAAGTGAAGCACCGCGCCCCCCAGCCGAACCGTCAGGTGAAGCAAACGGCCTGGCACTGGCTCCCTGACCCCCAAGATCTCCGGCTGAAAATGCGGGGCCAACAAGATAGCCACCCCGCCAGATCTGCGGGTGAGGTGACTCATGTAGACCCCCCCTCGCCACTCCAGGAGCCAGGTGGCTTCGTCTCCCGGGGTAGTGTGGGTTTCTTGCAGGAAGCACACCGCATACCTCCCGTCCCGAAGGGCCGAGAGGGTCTGGAATCTGCGCTGTGACTCCCTGCTGCCGTTGATGTTGAGGCTGGCTATAGTTGTCTCCATGTCGAAAGTATAGTGCAACCACCACCAGTAAACAGTTAACAAAAACTATGTACATATTTACTGGGAGGACGAGAGAGGGGCACAGAAGTCCCTCGCCCTCACCAGGAGTGCTCCCAGGAAGTTCCTGACTCGCTTTCGCTCGTTAACGTCAAGCCCGGGCGCCTGGCGCGCAGCGTGGGCCGACCAGTAGACTCTTTCGAAGGAGCTCCAGCGGTCGAGCGCCAGTTGGGCTCTATCCCGGCGACTCCGAGTTTCCTCGACAAATTCCCGGAGTTCCTCGAGGGGGATGAGGGGGAGATCGGTGGGGGGCACCTGGGACTCGAAAATGTCGCTGGAGACGGACTCCGCGTCGTCCCCGGTGTCCGCCACCGATCCAGAACCCTCCTCCGGGAGGTCGCCTTCGGTCACCGACCCCTCCCCCACCGAGAGGATGGGGGCTGGTCCGGCACCGCCAACTGGCCTCAAACCTCCAGTGACCCCACCCCCAGGGTCACCTTCCGTATCTTCCTCAGCGCACCCCTTCCCGGAACGCCCCGAGTTCGGGTCGCCGGGCGGCAGAGGCTCGGGGCCCCGCTCCCCTCCCGACACCGGGACGCCCGGCTCCTCGGGGAAAAGGTCCTCCCCCAGGGCCAAGGCCCCCGGAAAAACAGTCTGGGAGGGAGGAGCGAGGATAACACCTTCCTCCCCTCCACCGCTCGACGACCCAGCAGTGAATAAAAGTCTGTCGACTGCACCATGGCCCGTGTTGTTAATAAAATCCTCCCCAGGGGCTGGAGGAGTTATGGCGGTGGAAGGCCCAGCTGTCGCCCCTGGGGGTTTGGGCAGGTCGGGCCATGGTGCAGGACAGTGGGGGGGCACCGTCGGCTCATCCCCTGGAGAGGGGCAGCGCCGCCGGCGCGCTGATGGGATTTCTCCCCCCTCCAAGGGCCGGCGCCTCTTCCCCAGAGAGACAGGGGGGGATTTATGGGTCTTCCCCTCCCCGCCCGCCTTGGTGGTCATGGGGCCCGAGGTCCCTCCCCCCCGCCTTTCCCGGAATATGATTGGCTGGGGGAATGCAGGGGGCGTGGCCAGGGTGGGGAGGGTCAGCCGTGTCACTTCCTGCCCCGCCCCTGGTATATCAGGTGATGGTGGGCGGGGCAGGGGCCCAGTTCCCTCTCCGGGGCCCAGAGACACAGTCGCTGCAGGAAGTGGAGCAGCGATGGTTCCCCCCAGGTTAGTGCCAGGGGGTGGCTGGGTGGGGCGGGGCTCAGTTTCCGGACGAGGGGTTGAAGCCCCAGGAGTTTCCGTAGCGAGGTGGGGGTTGGGGTTGGGGTTGGGGTTGGGGTCGGGGTCAGTGGGGCCGGGATCAGGTACGTGTTTGGGGGTTCGGGGGTCAGGGTTCCCGCGCCGGGGTGACGCTGGCACGGCCGCAGGGGCATTGTCGTGCCGGGGCGGGGCAGGTCGTGGGCTACGTGGAGGGGAAGGGGAAGGGGATGGGGATAGGGTGGTCTCCCCGTGGGCGGGCTTGACGCGTAGCGTCTTTCTGGGCACCTTCTGTCCGGTCGGACGCTCACCCCCCTCCCTGCCAGAGGCTGAGGTATTAGGAGCCTCCGGCTTAGCCCCCGGAGCCGGGGCTTGTGGTGTTGGCTTTGGGGGAGGGGGAATGGGTGCGGCGGCACCACCCGCAGCCGTTGGTGTGGGCTGGGCAGCCTTCTGGGTGGGGCAGTTTTTTCTAATATGCCCCACCTCGCGGCACAGGTGGCACCGCACGCCGTCCGCCGTCCAGAAGGCGCGGTATGCCGCGCCCTCGTGGAGGATGGTGAATGAGCCCTCCGTGACCTCCTCCCGGGCCAGGCAAATAAACACCTGGCGTCGGAAGGAGTATACATGGCGGAGGGTGGGGTCCTTAAGACCGAGCAGGAGCGGTTGAACACCTGACCGGATCTCCCCCAAGGTGTTGAGGTGGGGAAGAAGGAGCTCGCTGGCAATGAAGGGCGGGACGTTGGAGATCACGACTCTCTGGGCCGTGACCTCCAAGGGGTCGACTGGCAAATATGTCCCGCCCACAGTGAGCCCCCTCTCCACGGCCAGGTGGACCGCCTGCTCGGTCTTAAGGAAGAAGACGGCCTTCCCGTACATGCGGGCCGCAGCGACGATGGCCAGTGGGCCGACCACACCAGCCATGGCCTTACTGCAGGCCTCGATGGTCATGTTGGGATGGGGATAGGCCTTGACCCCCAGGCGTTTGGTCAGGTGCCTGAAGGGGGATGCGGTTGCGGCCGGGGTTGGGCCAGCCGAGCCCAAGGCAGCGGCTACCCCGGCATAGGTCCGGCTGGGCCCTGCGACCTTCGGGCTCGCCATACTCCGTCGGCCCCCGGCAGCAGCGGTGGAGGTGGGCCTCTGGCAGTATTAGCGATGAAGTCCTTGGGGAGGTGCCCGAGGCCAGTCACCCGAGGCGAGTCCTAGGCAGCGGTGGTGGAGGCAGGCCTCAGGCAAGTCCTCGGCAGGCCCTCAATTGCAGTGTTGGGGGCAGGCCTGTTGGGGGGGCCCCAAGACAAGTCCCAGGCAGCCCCAAAATTGAGTCCTGGGCAGCAGCGGTGGAGGTGGGCCTCGGGTCGCAGCAGTGGTGGAGGTTGTGGGGAGTGGCCTCAGGCGAGTCCCAGGCTGCAGTGGTGGAGGCAGGCCTCAGGCGACAGCAGTTGAGGCAGGCCTCTGTCGAGTCCCAGGCAGGCCCTTGGTTGGGGAGTGGCCTCAGGCAGTGGTGGTGGAGGCAGGCCTCAGGCGACAGCAGCAGTTGAGGCAGGCTCTGGCAAGTCCCAGGCTGGCCCTCGGTCCCAGCAGTGGAGGCAGACCTGTTGGGGAGGGATTCCCAGGCAAGTCCCAGGCAGCAGCGGTGGAGGTGGGCCTCAGGTCGTACCAGTGGTGGAGGTTGTGGGAAGGGGCCTCAGGCGAGTCCCAGGCAGCGGTGGTGGGGGCAGGCCCGTGTGGAGTCTCAGAGACCAGCAGTGGGTGTGGGCCCCAGGTCAGCTGCAACACTGACTTGACCTGGGCAAGGCCCAGGCTGCAGCTCCAAAACTAGGCCCAGGACTCCAAGCTCTCGCCTCCTTCCACCTCCTTCTTCTTCTCTCTTCTTTTCTCTGTCTTCCTCTTCTTGCACAGCTACACACTGCCACTGGTCCAGCCCAAGTGATAGATAAACACCTGAGTGGTCCAGTGACAAGCAGTGCCCTTCACATCAAAGGGCAATGCTGTGTGATCAAAACAGTGAAGGGGAGGGCAGGAACTAAATCAAAATAGAGTTGGAGGGGGAAATGATGCACTCCACTCCCTGCGGCGCCCACCTCTCCCTGAACAACTCCAGGGTGTTGGTGGACACCGCGTGCTCCTTCTCCAAGGACACCCGGGCCCTAACGTAACCGCGGAAGAGGGGCAGGCAGTCGGCCCTAATGACCCTTCCATGGCCCAACACTCTTATTTTTATTATTTTTATCCCCAGCACCCATGGTGTGTGTGTGCAGGTGTGAGACACAGTGAGAGACAAGGTGTACAAATCTTTATTCAATTTCCACCACCAGGAAAAGTAGGAAAACACCCGAGTGGCCAGTGATGAGCAGTGCCCTTCACATCAAAGGGCAATCCCCTGGTTGTATTTTTTTTTTTCTACAAATCTTTTTTCAATTTCCACCACCAGGAAAAGTAGGAAAACACCCGAGTGGCCAGTGATGAGCAGTGCCCTTCACATCAAAGGGCAATGCTGTGTGATCAAAACAGTGAAGGGGAGGGCAGGGACTAAATCAAAATAGAGTTGGAGGGGGAAATGATGCACTCCACTCCCTGCGGCGCCCACCTCTCCCTGAACAACTCCAGGGTGTTGGTGGACACCGCGTGCTCCTTCTCCAAGGACACCCGGGCCCTAACGTAACCGCGGAAGAGGGGCAGGCAGTCGGCCCTAATGACCCTTCCATGGCCCAACAGTCTTTTTTTTGCAAAACACCCGAGTGGCCAGTGACAAGCAGTGCCCTTCACATCAAAGGGCAATAACACTCCTATTTATTTATTTATTTTTTTTTTTCTTTTTTTTTTTCTTTTCTTTTTTTTTTCATTAACCCCCCACACTACCGCCTAACTGCGGTAGTGCTTATTATTTTTATCCCCAGCACCCATGGTGTGTGTGTGCAGGTGTGAGACACAGTGAGAGACAAGGTGTACAAATCTTTATTTAATTTCCACCACCAGGAAAAGTAGGAAAACACCCGAGTGGCCAGTGATGAGCAGTGCCCTTCACATCAAAGGGCAATGCTGTGTGATCAAAACAGTGAAGGGGAGGGCAGGGACTAAATCAAAATAGAGTTGGAGGGGGAAATGATGCACTCCACTCCCTGCGGCGCCCACCTCTCCCTGAACAACTCCAGGGTGTTGGTGGACACCGCGTGCTCCTTCTCCAAGGACACCCGGGCCCTAACGTAACCGCGGAAGAGGGGCAGGCAGTCGGCCCTAACGACCCCCTCCACGGCCCGCTGCCTGGACCTGTTTATGGCCAGTTTGGCCAGGCCCAGGAGCAGACCCACGAGGAGGTCTTCAGACCTGCCCTCCCTCCTCCGCACCGGGTGCCCGAAGATCAGGAGCGTGGGACTGAAGTGCAACCAAAAGCAGAGGAGAAGGTTTTTCAGAAAATCAAAAAGGGAGTGCAAACGCCCACACCCAACATACACATGGTCCACGGACTCCACAGCGCCACAGAACAAGCAGTTGGGCTGGGAGTCCGTGAACCACCGCAATCTGCGGTTGCAGGGGACTGCTGCGTGCAACACCCTCCACCCCAGATCCCCGAGAGAAAGGGGGAGGACTCCTGCGTAGAGAGCCCTCCACTGGGGATCCCCACCGCCCGGTGGCAAATGGGCACGCCAGGGCGTGTCCGGGCGGTGGATGAGGGAGAAGAGGTGGACGGTGTGCAGCAGCAGTCGATATAGGACACACCTTTTAACGTCCTTGAACGGGACAAAGTTAAAATTTCGGAGGCGGCTCAGGTTGTGGGGCACAGGCTCCCGCGGGAAGTACGGGACCTTGGGGCCAATGTGAAATTCCGTCCGGGCAGGGGTGAGCGCGGACGGGATCCCACCGCACACCTGAGCGTCCTCCAACTGGTGCACTACGTCGGGTCCGAGCACCGCCGTTTTAAGGCGTCGGATGCCGGTGGCCACGTACCGGACGTCTACCGCTGCCCTGCTCGCTATGTCTTGCGGCAACGTCCAGCCCAGGCCCCCGGCACCCAGCACGTCCCCGACCCTGGTCACCCTCGCCGCCACGGCCCTCCCCTCCGACAGCCACTCGAACCCGCGAGCACGGAGGTGCGGATTCCTGAGCAACGGCTCCCTGACGACAGCCGCTACTCCTGCCGGAGGGTAGGCGCGACGCGATTCGACCATGTTCCAGACAGTGATCAGGTCCTGGTAAAAGACAGGCAGCACCTTGAGGGCGACCTCCAAACCGTCACGGTCGACGAACAGGAGCTGCGTGTCGTAGTTGAGGTTACGCACCTGGCGGAAAAAATACGTCGCCAGGGCGCACCACCTAGGAGGAGGCTCGACGTAAAGGTATCGCTGCAAGGTCTGAAGGCGGAAGGTCGCGACCTGGGTGCGGACGCACACCAGCGACTGACCGCCCTCCTCAATGGGGAGACTCAGAACCTGCGCAGCGACCCAGTGCATCTTTTTGTCCCAGAAGAAGTCGACCAACGTTCTCTGGATGTCAGCGACAAAGCCAGGAGGAGGGACCAAAGTGACCAGCCGGTACCACAGCATGGCGGCCACCAGCTGGTTTATGACCAGCACTCGGCTCCTGTAAGATAGCACTCGGAGCAGTCCTGTCCAGCGGCCTAGGCGAGCCGAGACTTTGGCCTCCAGCTCCTGCCAGTTGGCCGGCCAGGATTCCTCGGTCGGGCTGAGGTAGACCCCCAGGTAGAGGAGATGGGTGGTACTCCAGCTGAACCCCCGAAACTCCTCCGGCAGGGAGTCCACCCGCCACGGACCCACCAGTAGCCCGGAACATTTGGCCCAGTTGATCCTGGCGGAAGACGCCGCCGAGTACACGGCCTGGCACTCGCGCATCCTCCCCAGGTCAGCCGGGTCGGTGAAAGTGAGGAGCACGTCGTCGGCGTAGGCCGAGAGGACCACCCCCGCGCCCGCGCCGCGCAGAACCAGCCCCGACAACCTCCTCCGCAAGAGGCGCAGGAAAGGCTCCACGCACAGGGAATACAGTTGGCCGGACAGGGGGCAGCCTTGACGCACTCCTCTCCCGAAGCGAAGGGGCGCCGTCAGGGACCCGTTAACTTTAACCAGACACTCTGCGGCGGCGTACAAAAGTCGGATCCGGGCGACGAACTGCGTCCCGAACCCGAACGCCCGCAGAGTCCCGAGCAGGTACTCGTGATCGACCCTGTCGAACGCCTTCTCCTGGTCGAGAGACAGGAAGGCGCTCGGCAGACCAGCCCGTCGACAGAAATGGATCAGGTCCCGGACCAGATGGACGTTGTCTTGTATCCTCCGGCCCGGGACCGTGTAGGACTGGTCCGGGTGAATCATGTGGGCCAGCACGGAAGCCAGGCGAGAAGACAACACCCTGGCAAAGATTTTGTAGTCCGTGCTGAGGAGGGAGACCGGACGCCAGTTCTTCAAAGAACGAAGGTCCCCCTTCTTTGGCAGCAGGACGATGACCGCCCTGCGCCAAGAAAGGGGCAGCTCTCCGGCATTTAGACACTCCCCCAGGACCCGTGCGTAGTCGCTCCCCAGGACGTCCCAGAACGCCCTGAAGAACTCCACAGTCAGCCCGTCCAGCCCCGGGGATTTGCCCCGCGAGAGCCGGTCGAGGGCGCCGGTCAGCTCCTCTAAGGTGACGGGAGCGTCGAGCCTTCCGGCGTCCTCCGGGCTGAGCTGCGGCAGGTCCTCCCACAGAACTCTGCGAGCGTCCTCGCTGGACGGATCCGGAGAGAACAGGGCCGTGTAATAGGATCGGACGTGGGCCCTGATACCCTCCGGATCCGAGACGAGGGACCCGTCGTCGGCCAGCAGCACAAGGAGCTGCTGACGGGTGCCACGCCTTTTTTCCAGCGAGTAGAAGAAGGGGGAGCCGCGGTCCAGGTCCTGGAGGAGCTGGAGCCGCGACCTCACGTACGCGCCCCGAGCCCCGACGAGCTGCAGGTCCCGGAGCGCGGCCTTCTTCTCTTCGTACACCCCGCGCAGGGCCGGGTCCGCGTCGGGCTGACCGAGGCGTGACTCCAGGTCGAGCATCTCCCTCTCCAACTCCCCGATCCTGGATTTCCGCCTCTTTGTCGACCCCCTCGCGTACTCCTGACAGAAGACGCGGACGTGAGCCTTGCCCACGTCCCACCATAGCCTCAGGGAGGGGAAGCTTCCCCGCTTCCTTCTCCAGCCGGCCCAGAAACGACGAAACGAGTCCCGGAACCGCTCGTCCTCCAGCAGCAGGTTGTTAAAGTGCCAGTACGCGGAGCCCAACCTGGCGCCGAACGGAAGGAGTTCCGCCCACACCAGGTGATGGTCCGTGCACGACACCTGCCGCGTGGAGGCCTTCGGAAAGCAGGAGGCGTACGCCCGCGAAACGTACAGGCGGTCGATTCTGGACGCTCCGACCCCAGGCCTCACGAAGGTGAAGGCGATGGAGTCAGGATGGAGATTCCGCCAGACGTCCACCAGGTCCAAGGACTTGACCAAGTCCCCCAACCTCCTCCCCGACGCCGAACTCGTGCGGGCACCGCCGTGGTCCCTGTCCTCGAGGACGCAGTTAAAATCTCCCCCGAGGACGACGCACTGGTTCTCGTTGATGGAAGCGAGATGAGCGGACACTTCTTCGAAGAAGCTCGCTTGCCTCGGCCCGGCCAGGGGAGCGTAGACGTTCACCAAGTGAAGCACCGCGCCCCCCAGCCGAACCGTCAGGTGAAGCAAACGGCCTGGCACTGGCTCCCTGACCCCCAAGATCTCCGGCTGAAAATGCGGGGCCAACAAGATAGCCACCCCGCCAGATCTGCGGGTGAGGTGACTCATGTAGACCCCCCCTCGCCACTCCAGGAGCCAGGTGGCTTCGTCTCCCGGGGTAGTGTGGGTTTCTTGCGGGAAGCACACCGCATACCTCCCGTCCCGAAGGACCGAGAGGGTCTGGAATCTGCGCTGTGACTCCCTGCTGCCGTTGATGTTGAGGCTGGCTATAGTTGTCTCCATGTCGGAAGTATAGTACAACCACCACCAGTACACACAGTTAAACTATGTACATATTTACTGGGAGGACGAGAGAGGGGCACAGAAGTCCCTCGCCCTCACCAGGAGTGCTCCCAGGAAGTTCCTGACTCGCTTTCGCTCATTGACGTCAAGCCCGGGCGCCTGGCGCGCAGCGTGGGCCGACCAGTAGACTCTTTCGAAGGAGCTCCAGCGGTCGAGCGCCAGTTGGGCTCTATCCCGGCGACTCCGAGTTTCCTCGACAAATTCCCGGAGTTCCTCGAGGGGGATGAGGGGGAGATCGGTGGGGGGCACCTGGGACTCGAAAATCTCGCTGGAGACGGACTCCGCGTCGTCCCCGGTGTCCGCCACCGATCCAGAACCCTCCTCCGGGAGGTCGCCTTCGGTCACCGACCCCTCCCCCACCGAGAGGATGGGGGCTGGTCCGGCACCGCCAACTGGCCTCAAACCTCCAGTGACCCCACCCCCAGGGTCACCTTCCGTATCTTCCTCGGCGCACCCCTTCCCGGAATGCCCCGAGTTCGGGTCGCCGGGCGGCAGAGGCTCGGGGCCCCGCTCCTCTCCCGACACCGGGACGCCCGGCTCCTCGGGGAAAAGGTCCTCCCCCAGGGCCAAGGCCCCCGGAAAAACAGTCTGGGAGGGAGGAGCAAGGATAACACCTTCCTCCCCACCACCGCTCGACGACCCAATACTGAAAAGAAGGCGGTCGCCTGCACCATGGCCTGTGATAGTATTAAAATCCTCCCCAGGGGCTGGAGGAGTTATGGCGGTGGAAGGCCCGGCTGTCGCCCCTGGGGGTTTGGGCAGGTCGGGCCATGGTGCAGGACAGTGGGGGGGCACCGTCGGCTCATCCCCTGGAGAGGGGCAGCGCCGCCGGCGCGCTGATGGGATTTCTCCCCCCTCCAAGGGCCAGTGCCTCTTCCCCAGAGAGACAGGGGGGAGTTTATGAGCCTTCGCCTCCCCGCCCGCCTTGGTGGTCATGGGGCCCGAGGTCCCTCCCTCCAGCCTTTCCCGGAATATGATTGGCTGGGGGAATTCAGGGGGCGTGGCCATGGTGGGGAGGGTCAGCTGTGTCACTTCCTGCCCCGCCCCTGGTATATCAGGTGATGGCGGGCGGGGCAGGGGCCCAGTTCCCTCTCCAGGGCCCAGAGACACGGTCGCTGCAGGAAGTGCAGCAGCGATGGTTCCCCCCAGGTTAGTGCCAGGGGGTGGCTGGGTGGGGCGGGGCTCAGTTTCTGGAGGGGGGGTTGAAGCCCCAGGAGTTTCCTTAACGAGGTAGGGGTCGGTGTTGGGGTCGGGGTCAGTGGGACCGGGATCAGGTACGGGTTTGGGGGTTCGGGGGTCAGGGTTCCCGCGCCGGGGCGACGCTGGCACGGCCGCAGGGGCATTGTCGTGCCGGGGCGGGGCAGGTCGTGGGCTACGTGGAGGGGAAGGGGAAGGGGATGGGGATAGGGTGGTCTCCCCGTGGGCGGGCTTGACGCGTTGCGTCTTCCTGAGCGCCTTCCGTTCGGTCGGACGCTCACCCCCCTCCCTGCCAGAGGCTGAGGCATTGGGAGCCTCTGGCTTAGCCCCCGGTGCCGGGGCTTGTGGTGTTGACTTTGGGGGAGGGGGAGTGGGTGCGGCGGCACCACCCGCAGCCGTTGGTGTGGGCTGGGCAGCTTTCTGGGTGGGGCAGTTTTTTCTAATATGCCCCACCTCGCGGCACAGGTGGCACCGCACGCCGTCCGCCGTCCAGAAGGCGCGGTAGGCCGCGCCCTCGTGGAGGATGGTGAAGGATCCCTCCGTGACCTCCTCCCGGGCCAGGCAAATAAACACCTGGCGTCGGAAAGAGTATACATGGCGGAGGGTGGGGTCCTTAAGACCGAGCAGGAGCGGTTGAACACCTGACCGGATCTCCCCCAAGGTGTTGAGGTGGGGAAGAAGGAGCTCGCTGGCAATGAAGGGCGGGACGTTGGAGATCACGACTCTCTGGGCCGTGACCTCCAAAGGGTCGACTGGCAAATATGTCCCGCCCACAGTGAGCCCCCTCTCCACGGCCAGGTGGACCGCCTGCTCGGTCTTAAGGAAGAATACGGCCTTCCCGTACATGCGGGCCGCAGCGACGATGGCCAGTGGGCCGACCACACTAGCCATGGCCTTACTGCAGGCCTCGATGGTCATGTTGGGATGGGGATAGGCCTTGACCCCCAGGCGTTTGGTCAGGTGCCTGAAGGGGGATGCGGTTGCGGCCGTGGTTGGGCCAGCCGAGCCCAAGGCAGCGGCTACCCCGGCGTAGGTCCGGCTGGGCCCTGCGACCTTCGGGCTCGCCATACTCCGTCGGCCCCCAGCAGCAGCGGTGGAGGTGGGCCTCTGGCAGTAGTCGCGGTGGAGTTCTTGGGGAGGTGCCCGAGGCCAGTCACCCGAGGCGAGTCCTAGGCAGCGGTGGTGGAGGCAGGCCTCAGGCAAGTCCTCGGCAGGCCCTCAGTTGCAGTGTTGGGGGCAGGCCTGTTGGGGGGGGGGGGGGGGGTGTCCCCAAGACAAGTCCCAGGCAGCCCCAAAATTAAGTCCTGGGCAGCAGCAGTGGAGGTGGACCTCAGGTCACAGCAGTGGTGGAGGCTGCGGGGAGTGGCCTCAGGCAAGTCCCAGGCTGCAGTGGTGGAGGCAGGCCTCTGGCGAGTCCCAGGCAGGCCCTCAGTTGGGGAGGGACTCCCAGGCAAGTCCCAGGCAGCGCTGGTGGAGGCAGGCCTCTGGCTGCAGCAGAAGTTGAGGCAGGCCTCTGGCGAGTCCCAGGCTGGCCCTTGGTCCCAGCAGTGGAGGTAGGCCTCAGGTCACACCAGTGGAGGAGGTTGTGGGAAGGGGCCTCAGGCGAGTCCCAGGCTGCAGTGGTGGAGGCAGGCCCAGGCAGGGTCCCAGAGACCAGCAGTGGGAGTGGGCCCCAGGTCAGCTCAAACACAGGGCCCAGAACACAAAGCTCTCACCTCCTTCCTCCACCTCCTCCTTGGTCTTCTCTCTTCTTTCTTCTTTCTTCTTTCTTCTTCCTTCTCCTTCTCCAGGCACAACACTGCCACTGGTCCAACTCTTAACAGGTGAAACACCCAAGTGGTCCAGTGACAAGCAGTGCCCTTCACATCAAAGGGCAATAACACTCCTATTTATTTATTTATTTTTTTTTTTCTTTTTTTTTTTCTTTTCTTTTTTTTTTCATTAACCCCCCACACTACCGCCTAACTGCGGTAGTGCTTATTATTTTTATCCCCAGCACCCATGGTGTGTGTGTGCAGGTGTGAGACACAGTGAGAGACAAGGTGTACAAATCTTTATTTAATTTCCACCACCAGGAAAAGTAGGAAAACACCCGAGTGGCCAGTGATGAGCAGTGCCCTTCACATCAAAGGGCAATGCTGTGTGAT
Organism: Hemiscyllium ocellatum; assembly: GCF_020745735.1. Lineage (NCBI taxonomy): Eukaryota > Metazoa > Chordata > Chondrichthyes > Orectolobiformes > Hemiscylliidae > Hemiscyllium > Hemiscyllium ocellatum. The sequence continues at coordinate 42,075,087 of NC_083412.1, read as the reverse complement.
CAAAACAGTGAAGGGGAGGGCAGGGACTAAATCAAAATAGAGTTGGAGGGGGAAATGATGCACTCCACTCCCTGCGGCGCCCACCTCTCCCTGAACAACTCCAGGGTGTTGGTGGACACCGCGTGCTCCTTCTCCAAGGACACCCGGGCCCTAACGTAACCGCGGAAGAGGGGCAGGCAGTCGGCCCTAATGACCCTTCCATGGCCCAACACTCTTATTTTTTTTTTTTTTTTTTTTTTTTTTTTTTTTTTTTTTTTTCTTTTTTTTTTTAACCCCAGCACCCATGGTGTGTGTGTGCAGCTGTGAGACACAGTGAGAGACATAAAGTGCACAAATCTTTATTCAATTTCCACCACCAGGAAAAGTAGGAAAACACCCGAGTGGCCAGTGATGAGCAGTGCCCTTCACATCAAAGGGCAATGCTGTGTGATCAAAACAGTGAAGGGGAGGGCAGGGACTAAATCAAAATAGAGTTGGAGGGGGAAATGATGCACTCCACTCCCTGCGGCGCCCACCTCTCCCTGAACAACTCCAGGGTGTTGGTGGACACCGCGTGCTCCTTCTCCAAGGACACCCGGGCCCTAACGTAACCGCGGAAGAGGGGCAGGCAGTCGGCCCTAACGACCCCCTCCACGGCCCGCTGCCTGGACCTGTTTATGGCCAGTTTGGCCAGGCCCAGGAGCAGACCCACGAGGAGGTCTTCAGACCTGCCCTCCCTCCTCCGCACCGGGTGCCCGAAGATCAGGAGCGTGGGACTGAAGTGCAAACAAAAGCAGAGGAGGAGGTTTTTAAGAAAATCAAAAAGGGAGTGCAAACGCCCACACCCAATATACACATGGTCCACGGACTCCACAGCGCCACAGAACAAGCAGTTGGGCTGGGAGTCCGTGAACCACCGCAATCTGCGGTTGCAGGGGACTGCTGCGTGCAACACCCTCCACCCCAGATCCCCGAGAGAAAGGGGGAGGACTCCTGCGTAGAGGGCCCTCCACTGGGGACCCCCACCGCCCAGTGGCAAATGGGCACGCCAGGGCGTGTCCGGGCGGTGGATGAGGGAGAAGAGGTGGACGGTGTGCAGCAGCAGTCTGTACAGGACCCGCCTTTTAACGTCCTTGAACGGGACAAACCTAAAATTACGGAGGCGGCTCAGGTTGTGGGGCACAGGCTCCCGCGGGAAGTACGGGACCCTGGGGCCGATGTGAAATTCCGTCCGGGCAGGGGTGAGCGCGGACGGGATCCCACCGCACACCTGAGCGTCCTCCAACTGGTGCACTACGTCGGGTCCGAGCACCGCCGTTTTAAGGCGTCGGATGCCGGTGGCCACGTACCGGACGTCTACCGCTGCCCTGCTCGCTATGTCTTGCGGCAACGTCCAGCCCAGGCCCCCGGCACCCAGCACGTCCCCGACCCTGGTCACCCTCGCCGCCACGGCCCTCCCCTCCGACAGCCACTCGAACCCGCGAGCACGGAGGTGCGGATTCCTGAGCAACGGCTCCCTGACGACAGCCGCTACTCCTGCCGGAGGGTAGGCGCGACGCGATTCGACCATGTTCCAGACAGTGATCAGGTCCTGGTAAAAGACAGGCAGCACCTTGAGGGCGACCTCCAAACCGTCACGGTCGACGAACAGGAGCTGCGTGTCGTAGTTGAGGTTACGCACCTGGCGGAAAAAATACGTCGCCAGGGCGCACCACCTAGGAGGAGGCTCGACGTAAAGGTATCGCTGCAAGGTCTGAAGGCGGAAGGTCGCGACCTGGGTGCGGACGCACACCAGCGACTGACCGCCCTCCTCAATGGGGAGACTCAGAACCTGCGCAGCGACCCAGTGCATCTTTTTGTCCCAGAAGAAGTCGACCAACGTTCTCTGGATGTCAGCGACAAAGCCAGGAGGAGGGACCAAAGTGACCAGCCGGTACCACAGCATGGCGGCCACCAGCTGGTTTATGACCAGCACTCGGCTCCTGTAAGATAGCACTCGGAGCAGTCCTGTCCAGCGGCCTAGGCGAGCCGAGACTTTGGCCTCCAGCTCCTGCCAGTTGGCCGGCCAGGATTCCTCGGTCGGGCTGAGGTAGACCCCCAGGTAGAGGAGATGGGTGGTACTCCAGCTAAACCCCCGAAACTCCTCCGGCAGGGAGTCCACCCGCCACGGACCCACCAGTAGCCCGGAACATTTGGCCCAGTTGATCCTGGCGGAAGACGCCGCCGAGTACACGGCCTGGCACTCGCGCATCCTCCCCAGGTCAGCCGGGTCGGTGAAAGTGAGGAGCACGTCGTCGGCGTAGGCCGAGAGGACCACCCCCGCGCCCGCGCCGCGCAGAACCAGCCCCGACAACCTCCTCCGCAAGAGGCGCAGGAAAGGCTCCACGCACAGGGAATACAGCTGGCCGGACAGGGGGCAGCCCTGACGTACTCCTCTCCCGAAGCGAAGGGGCGCCGTCAGGGACCCGTTAACTTTAACCAGACACTCTGCGGCGGCGTACAAAAGTCGGATCCGGGCGACGAACTGCGTCCCGAACCCGAACGCCCGCAGAGTCCCGAGCAGGTACTCGTGATCGACCCTGTCGAACGCCTTCTCCTGGTCGAGAGACAGGAAGGCGCTCGGCAGACCAGCCCGTCGACAGAAATGGATCAGGTCCCGGACCAGATGGACGTTGTCTTGTATCCTCCGGCCCGGGACCGTGTAGGACTGGTCCGGGTGAATCATGTGGGCCAGCACGGAAGCCAGGCGAGAAGACAACACCCTGGCAAAGATTTTGTAGTCCGTGCTGAGGAGGGAGACCGGACGCCAGTTCTTCAAAGAACGAAGGTCCCCCTTCTTTGGCAGCAGGACGATGACCGCCCTGCGCCAAGAAAGGGGCAGCTCTCCGGCATTTAGACACTCCCCCAGGACCTGTGCGTAGTCGCTCCCCAGGACGTCCCAGAACGCCCTGAAGAACTCCACAGTCAGCCCGTCCAGCCCCGGGGATTTGCCCCGCGAGAGCCGGTCGAGGGCGCCGGTCAGCTCCTCTAAGGTGACGGGAGCGTCGAGCCTTCCGGCGTCCTCCGGGCTGAGCTGCGGCAGGTCCTCCCACAGAACTCTGCGAGCGTCCTCGCTGGACGGATCCGGAGAGAACAGGGCCGTGTAATAGGATCGGACGTGGGCCCTGATACCCTCCGGATCCGAGGCGAGGGACCCGTCGTCGGCCAGCAGCACAAGGAGCTGCTGACGGGTGCCACGCCTTTTTTCCAGCGAGTAGAAGAAGGGGGAGCCGCGGTCCAGGTCCTGGAGGAGCTGGAGCCGCGACCTCACGTACGCGCCCCGAGCCCCGACGAGCTGCAGGTCCCGGAGCGCGGCCTTCTTCTCTTCGTACACCCCGCGCAGGGCCGGGTCCGCGTCGGGCTGACCGAGGCGTGACTCCAGGTCGAGCATCTCCCTCTCCAACTCCCCGATCCTGGATTTCCGCCTCTTCGTCGACCCCCTCGCGTACTCCTGACAGAAGACGCGGACGTGAGCCTTGCCCACGTCCCACCATAGCCTCAGGGAGGGGAAGCTTCCCCGCTTCCTTCTCCAGCCGGCCCAGAAACGACGAAACGAGTCCCGGAACCGCTCGTCCTCCAGCAGCAGGTTGTTAAAGTGCCAGTACGCGGAGCCCAACCTGGCGCCGAACGGAAGGAGTTCCGCCCACACCAGGTGATGGTCCGTGCACGACACCTGCCGCGTGGAGGCCTTCGGAAAGCAGGAGGCGTACGCCCGCGAAACGTACAGGCGGTCGATTCTGGACGCTCCGACCCCAGGCCTCACGAAGGTGAAGGCGATGGAGTCAGGATGGAGATTCCGCCAGACGTCCACCAGGTCCAAGGACTTGACCAAGTCCCCCAACCTCCTCCCCGACGTCGAACTCGTGCGGGCACCGCCGTGGTCCCTGTCCTCGAGGACGCAGTTAAAATCTCCCCCGAGGACGACGCACTGGTTCTCGTCGATGGAAGCGAGATGAGCGGACACTTCTTCGAAGAAGCTCGCTTGCCTCGGCCCGGCCAGGGGAGCGTAGACGTTCACCAAGTGAAGCACCGCGCCCCCCAGCCGAACCGTCAGGTGAAGCAAACGGCCTGGCACTGGCTCCCTGACCCCCAAGATCTCCGGCTGAAAATGCGGGGCCAACAAGATAGCCACCCCGCCAGATCTGCGGGTGAGGTGACTCATGTAGACCCCCCCTCGCCACTCCAGGAGCCAGGTGGCTTCGTCTCCCGGGGTAGTGTGGGTTTCTTGCAGGAAGCACACCGCATACCTCCCGTCCCGAAGGACCGAGAGGGTCTGGAATCTGCGCTGTGACTCCCTGCTGCCGTTGATGTTGAGGCTGGCTATAGTTGTCTCCATGTCGGAAGTATAGTGCAACCACCACCAGTACACACAGTTAAACTATGTACATATTTACTGGGAGGACGAGAGAGGGGCACAGAAGTCCCTCGCCCTCACCAGGAGTGCTCCCAGGAAGTTCCTGACTCGCTTTCGCTCATTGACGTCAAGCCCGGGCGCCTGGCGCGCAGCGTGGGCCGACCAGTAGACTCTTTCGAAGGAGCTCCAGCGGTCGAGCGCCAGTTGGGCTCTATCCCGGCGACTCCGAGTTTCCTCGACAAATTCCCGGAGTTCCTCGAGGGGGATGAGGGGGAGATCGGTGGGGGGCACCTGGGACTCGAAAATGTCGCTGGAGACGGACTCCGCGTCGTCCCCGGTGTCCGCCACCGATCCAGAACCCTCCTCCGGGAGGTCGCCTTCGGTCACCGACCCCTCCCCCACCGAGAGGATGGGGGCTGGTCCGGCACCGCCAACTGGCCTCAAACCTCCAGTGACCCCACCCCCAGGGTCACCTTCCGTATCTTCCTCGGCGCACCCCTTCCCGGAACGCCCCGAGTTCGGGTCGCCGGGCGGCAGAGGCTCGGGGCCCCGCTCCTCTCCCGACACCGGGACGCCCGGCTCCTCGGGGAAAAGGTCCTCCCCCAGGGCCAAGGCCCCCGGAAAAACAGTCTGGGAGGGAGGAGCGAGGATAACACCTTCCTCCCCTCCACCGCTCGACGACCCAGCAGTGAATAAAAGTCTGTCGACTGCACCATGGCCCGTGTTGTTAATAAAATCCTCCCCAGGGGCTGGAGGAGTTATGGCGGTGGAAGGCCCAGCTGTCGCCCCTGGGGGTTTGGGCAGGTCGGGCCATGGTGCAGGACAGTGGGGGGGCACCGTCGGCTCATCCCCTGGAGAGGGGCAGCGCCGCCGGCGCGCTGATGGGATTTCTCCCCCCTCCAAGGGCCGGCGCCTCTTCCCCAGAGAGACCGGGGGGGATTTATGGGTCTTCCCCTCCCCGCCCGCCTTGGTGGTCATGGGGCCCGAGGTCCCTCCCCCCCGCCTTTCCCGGAATACGATTGGCTGGGGGAAGGCAGGGGGCGTGGCCAGGGTGGGGAGGGTCAGCCGTGTCACTTCCTGCCCCGCCCCTGGTATATCAGGTGATGGCGGGCGGGGCAGGGGCCCAGTTCCCTCTCCGGGGCCCAGAGACACAGTCGCTGCAGGAAGTGGAGCAGCGATGGTTCCCCCCAGGTTAGTGCCAGGGGGTGGCTGGGTGGGGCGGGGCTCAGTCTCCGGAGGAGGGGTTGAAGCCCCAGGAGTTTCCTTAACGAGGTAGGGGTCGGTGTTGGGGTCGGGGTCAGTGGGACCGGGATCAGGTACGGGTTTGGGGGTTCGGGGGTCAGGGTTCCCGCGCCGGGGCGACGCTGGCACGGCCGCAGGGGCATTGTCGTGCCGGGGCGGGGCAGGTCGTGGGCTACGTGGAGGGGAAGGGGAAGGGGATGGGGATAGGGTGGTCTCCCCGTGGGCGGGCTTGACGCGTTGCGTCTTCCTGAGCGCCTTCCGTTCGGTCGGACGCTCACCCCCCTCCCTGCCAGAGGCTGAGGCATTGGGAGCCTCTGGCTTAGCCCCCGGTGCCGGGGCTTGTGGTGTTGACTTTGGGGGAGGGGGAGTGGGTGCGGCGGCACCACCCGCAGCCGTTGGTGTGGGCTGGGCAGCTTTCTGGGTGGGGCAGTTTTTTCTAATATGCCCCACCTCGCGGCACAGGTGGCACCGCACGCCGTCCGCCGTCCAGAAGGCGCGGTAGGCCGCGCCCTCGTGGAGGATGGTGAAGGATCCCTCCGTGACCTCCTCCCGGGCCAGGCAAATAAACACCTGGCGTCGGAAAGAGTATACATGGCGGAGGGTGGGGTCCTTAAGACCGAGCAGGAGCGGTTGAACACCTGACCGGATCTCCCCCAAGGTGTTGAGGTGGGGAAGAAGGAGCTCGCTGGCAATGAAGGGCGGGACGTTGGAGATCACGACTCTCTGGGCCGTGACCTCCAAAGGGTCGACTGGCAAATATGTCCCGCCCACAGTGAGCCCCCTCTCCACGGCCAGGTGGACCGCCTGCTCGGTCTTAAGGAAGAATACGGCCTTCCCGTACATGCGGGCCGCAGCGACGATGGCCAGTGGGCCGACCACACTAGCCATGGCCTTACTGCAGGCCTCGATGGTCATGTTGGGATGGGGATAGGCCTTGACCCCCAGGCGTTTGGTCAGGTGCCTGAAGGGGGATGCGGTTGCGGCCGTGGTTGGGCCAGCCGAGCCCAAGGCAGCGGCTACCCCGGCGTAGGTCCGGCTGGGCCCTGCGACCTTCGGGCTCGCCATACTCCGTCGGCCCCCAGCAGCAGCGGTGGAGGTGGGCCTCTGGCAGTAGTCGCGGTGGAGTTCTTGGGGAGGTGCCCGAGGCCAGTCACCCGAGGCGAGTCCTAGGCAGCGGTGGTGGAGGCAGGCCTCAGGCAAGTCCTCGGCAGGCCCTCAGTTGCAGTGTTGGGGGCAGGCCTGTTGGGGGGGGGGGGGGGGGTCCCCAAGACAAGTCCCAGGCAGCCCCAAAATTAAGTCCTGGGCAGCAGCAGTGGAGGTGGACCTCAGGTCACAGCAGTGGTGGAGGCTGCGGGGAGTGGCCTCAGGCAAGTCCCAGGCTGCAGTGGTGGAGGCAGGCCTCTGGCGAGTCCCAGGCAGGCCCTCAGTTGGGGAGGGACTCCCAGGCAAGTCCCAGGCAGCGCTGGTGGAGGCAGGCCTCTGGCTGCAGCAGAAGTTGAGGCAGGCCTCTGGCGAGTCCCAGGCTGGCCCTTGGTCCCAGCAGTGGAGGTAGGCCTCAGGTCACACCAGTGGAGGAGGTTGTGGGAAGGGGCCTCAGGCGAGTCCCAGGCTGCAGTGGTGGAGGCAGGCCCAGGCAGGGTCCCAGAGACCAGCAGTGGGAGTGGGCCCCAGGTCAGCTCAAACACAGGGCCCAGAACACAAAGCTCTCACCTCCTTCCTCCACCTCCTCCTTGGTCTTCTCTCTTCTTTCTTCTTTCTTCTTTCTTCTTCCTTCTCCTTCTCCAGGCACAACACTGCCACTGGTCCAACTCTTAACAGGTGAAACACCCAAGTGGTCCAGTGACAAGCAGTGCCCTTCACATCAAAGGGCAATAACACTCCTATTTATTTATTTATTTTTTTTTTTCTTTTTTTTTTTCTTTTCTTTTTTTTTTCATTAACCCCCCACACTACCGCCTAACTGCGGTAGTGCTTATTATTTTTATCCCCAGCACCCATGGTGTGTGTGTGCAGGTGTGAGACACAGTGAGAGACAAGGTGTACAAATCTTTATTTAATTTCCACCACCAGGAAAAGTAGGAAAACACCCGAGTGGCCAGTGATGAGCAGTGCCCTTCACATCAAAGGGCAATGCTGTGTGATCAAAACAGTGAAGGGGAGGCAGGGACTAAATCAAAATAGAGTTGGAGGGGGAAATGATGCACTCCACTCCCTGCGGCGCCCACCTCTCCCTGAACAACTCCAGGGTGTTGGTGGACACCGCGTGCTCCTTCTCCAAGGACACCCGGGCCCTAACGTAACCGCGGAAGAGGGGCAGGCAGTCGGCCCTAACGACCCCCTCCACGGCCCGCTGCCTGGACCTGTTTATGGCCAGTTTGGCCAGGCCCAGGAGCAGACCCACGAGGAGGTCTTCAGACCTGCCCTCCCTCCTCCGCACCGGGTGCCCGAAGATCAGGAGCGTGGGACTGAAGTGCAAACAAAAGCAGAGGAGGAGGTTTTTAAGAAAATCAAAAAGGGAGTGCAAACGCCCACACCCAATATACACATGGTCCACGGACTCCACAGCGCCACAGAACAAGCAGTTGGGCTGGGAGTCCGTGAACCACCGCAATCTGCGGTTGCAGGGGACTGCTGCGTGCAACACCCTCCACCCCAGATCCCCGAGAGAAAGGGGGAGGACTCCTGCGTAGAGGGCCCTCCACTGGGGACCCCCACCGCCCAGTGGCAAATGGGCACGCCAGGGCGTGTCCGGGCGGTGGATGAGGGAGAAGAGGTGGACGGTGTGCAGCAGCAGTCTGTACAGGACCCGCCTTTTAACGTCCTTGAACGGGACAAACCTAAAATTACGGAGGCGGCTCAGGTTGTGGGGCACAGGCTCCCGCGGGAAGTACGGGACCCTGGGGCCGATGTGAAATTCCGTCCGGGCAGGGGTGAGCGCGGACGGGATCCCACCGCACACCTGAGCGTCCTCCAACTGGTGCACTACGTCGGGTCCGAGCACCGCCGTTTTAAGGCGTCGGATGCCGGTGGCCACGTACCGGACGTCTACCGCTGCCCTGCTCGCTATGTCTTGCGGCAACGTCCAGCCCAGGCCCCCGGCACCCAGCACGTCCCCGACCCTGGTCACCCTCGCCGCCACGGCCCTCCCCTCCGACAGCCACTCGAACCCGCGAGCACGGAGGTGCGGATTCCTGAGCAACGGCTCCCTGACGACAGCCGCTACTCCTGCCGGAGGGTAGGCGCGACGCGATTCGACCATGTTCCAGACAGTGATCAGGTCCTGGTAAAAGACAGGCAGCACCTTGAGGGCGACCTCCAAACCGTCACGGTCGACGAACAGGAGCTGCGTGTCGTAGTTGAGGTTACGCACCTGGCGGAAAAAATACGTCGCCAGGGCGCACCACCTAGGAGGAGGCTCGACGTAAAGGTATCGCTGCAAGGTCTGAAGGCGGAAGGTCGCGACCTGGGTGCGGACGCACACCAGCGACTGACCGCCCTCCTCAATGGGGAGACTCAGAACCTGCGCAGCGACCCAGTGCATCTTTTTGTCCCAGAAGAAGTCGACCAACGTTCTCTGGATGTCAGCGACAAAGCCAGGAGGAGGGACCAAAGTGACCAGCCGGTACCACAGCATGGCGGCCACCAGCTGGTTTATGACCAGCACTCGGCTCCTGTAAGATAGCACTCGGAGCAGTCCTGTCCAGCGGCCTAGGCGAGCCGAGACTTTGGCCTCCAGCTCCTGCCAGTTGGCCGGCCAGGATTCCTCGGTCGGGCTGAGGTAGACCCCCAGGTAGAGGAGATGGGTGGTACTCCAGCTGAACCCCCGAAACTCCTCCGGCAGGGAGTCCACCCGCCACGGACCCACCAGTAGCCCGGAACATTTGGCCCAGTTGATCCTGGCGGAAGACGCCGCCGAGTACACGGCCTGGCACTCGCGCATCCTCCCCAGGTCAGCCGGGTCGGTGAAAGTGAGGAGCACGTCGTCGGCGTAGGCCGAGAGGACCACCCCCGCGCCCGCGCCGCGCAGAACCAGCCCCGACAACCTCCTCCGCAAGAGGTGCAGGAAAGGCTCCACGCACAGGGAATACAGCTGGCCGGACAGGGGGCAGCCTTGACGCACTCCTCTCCCGAAGCGAAGGGGCGCCGTCAGGGACCCGTTAACTTTAACCAGACACTCTGCGGCGGCGTACAAAAGTCGGATCCGGGCGACGAACTGCGTCCCGAACCCGAACGCCCGCAGAGTCCCGAGCAGGTACTCGTGATCGACCCTGTCGAACGCCTTCTCCTGGTCGAGAGACAGGAAGGCGCTCGGCAGACCAGCCCGTCGACAGAAATGGATCAGGTCCCGGACCAGATGGACGTTGTCTTGTATCCTCCGGCCCGGGACCGTGTAGGACTGGTCCGGGTGAATCATGTGGGCCAGCACGGAAGCCAGGCGAGAAGACAACACCCTGGCAAAGATTTTGTAGTCCGTGCTGAGGAGGGAGACCGGACGCCAGTTCTTCAAAGAACGAAGGTCCCCCTTCTTTGGCAGCAGGACGATGACCGCCCTGCGCCAAGAAAGGGGCAGCTCTCCGGCATTTAGACACTCCCCCAGGACCTGTGCGTAGTCGCTCCCCAGGACGTCCCAGAACGCCCTGAAGAACTCCACAGTCAGCCCGTCCAGCCCCGGGGATTTGCCCCTCGAGAGCCGGTCGAGGGCGCCGGTCAGCTCCTCTAAGGTGACGGGAGCGTCGAGCCTTTCGGCGTCCTCCGGGCTGAGCTGCGGCAGGTCCTCCCACAGAACTCTGCGAGCGTCCTCGCTGGACGGATCCGGAGAGAACAGGGCCGTGTAATAGGATCGGACGTGGGCCCTGATACCCTCCGGATCCGAGACGAGGGACCCGTCGTCGGCCAGCAGCACAAGGAGCTGCTGACGGGTGCCGCGCCTTTTTTCCAGCGAGTAGAAGAAGGGGGAGCCGCGGTCCAGGTCCTGGAGGAGCTGGAGCCGCGACCTCACGTACGCGCCCCGAGCCCCGACGAGCTGCAGGTCCCGGAGCGCGGCCTTCTTCTCTTCGTACACCCCGCGCAGGGCCGGGTCCGCGTCGGGCTGACCGAGGCGTGACTCCAGGTCGAGCATCTCCCTCTCCAACTCCCCGATCCTGGATTTCCGCCTCTTCGTCGACCCCCTCGCGTACTCCTGACAGAAGACGCGGACGTGAGCCTTGCCCACGTCCCACCATAGCCTCAGGGAGGGGAAGCTTCCCCGCTTCCTTCTCCAGCCGGCCCAGAAACGACGAAACGAGTCCCGGAACCGCTCGTCCTCCAGCAGCAGGTTGTTAAAGTGCCAGTACGCGGAGCCCAACCTGGCGCCGAACGGAAGGAGTTCCGCCCACACCAGGTGATGGTCCGTGCACGACACCTGCCGCGTGGAGGCCTTCGGAAAGCAGGAGGCGTACGCCCGCGAAACGTACAGGCGGTCGATTCTGGACGCTCCGACCCCAGGCCTCACGAAGGTGAAGGCGATGGAGTCAGGATGGAGATTCCGCCAGACGTCCACCAGGTCCGAGGACTTGACCAAGTCCCCCAACCTCCTCCCCGACGTCGAACTCGTGCGGGCACCGCCGTGGTCCCTGTCCTCGAGGACGCAGTTAAAATCTCCCCCGAGGACGACGCACTGGTTCTCGTCGATGGAAGCGAGATGAGCGGACACTTCTTCAAAGAAGCTCGCTTGCCTCGGCCCGGCCAGGGGAGCGTAGACGTTCACCAAGTGAAGCACCGCGCCCCCCAGCCGAACCGTCAGGTGAAGCAAACGGCCTGGCACTGGCTCCCTGACCCCCAAGATCTCCGGCTGAAAATGCGGGGCCAACAAGATAGCCACCCCGCCAGATCTGCGGGTGAGGTGACTCATGTAGACCCCCCCTCGCCACTCCAGGAGCCAGGTGGCTTCGTCTCCCGGGGTAGTGTGGGTTTCTTGCAGGAAGCACACCGCATACCTCCCGTCCCGAAGGACCGAGAGGGTCTGGAATCTGCGCTGTGACTCCCTGCTGCCGTTGATGTTGAGGCTGGCTATAGTTGTCTCCATGTCGAAAGTATAGTGCAACCACCACCAGTACACACAGTTAAACTATGTACATATTTACTGGGAGGACGAGAGAGGGGCACAGAAGTCCCTCGCCCTCACCAGGAGTGCTCCCAGGAAGTTCCTGACTCGCTTTCGCTCATTGACGTCAAGCCCGGGCGCCTGGCGCACAGCGTGGGCCGACCAGTAGATTCTTTCGAAGGAGCTCCAGCGGTCGAGCGCCAGTTGGGCTCTATCCCGGCGACTCCGAGTTTCCTCGACAAATTCCCGGAGTTCCTCGAGGGGGATGAGGGGGAGATCGGTGGGGGGCACCTGGGACTCGAAAATGTCGCTGGAGACGGACTCCGCGTCGTCCCCGGTGTCCGCCACCGATCCAGAACCCTCCTCCGGGAGGTCGCCTTCGGTCACCGACCCCTCCCCCACCGAGAGGATGGGGGCTGGTCCGGCACCGCCAACTGGCCTCAAACCTCCAGTGACCCCACCCCCAGGGTCACCTTCCGTATCTTCCTCGGCGCACCCCTTCCCGGAACGCCCCGAGTTCGGGTCGCCGGGCGGCAGAGGCTCGGGGCCCCGCTCCTCTCCCGACACCGGGACGCCCGGCTCCTCGGGGAAAAGGTCCTCCCCCAGGGCCAAGGCCCCCGGAAAAACAGTCTGGGAGGGAGGAGCGAGGATAACACCTTCCTCCCCTCCACCGCTCGACGACCCAGCAGTGAATAAAAGTCTGTCGACTGCACCATGGCCCGTGTTGTTAATAAAATCCTCCCCAGGGGCTGGAGGAGTTATGGCGGTGGAAGGCCCAGCTGTCGCCCCTGGGGGTTTGGGCAGGTCGGGCCATGGTGCAGGACAGTGGGGGGGCACCGTCGGCTCATCCCCTGGAGAGGGGCAGCGCCGCCGGCGCGCTGATGGGATTTCTCCCCCCTCCAAGGGCCGGCGCCTCTTCCCCAGAGAGACCGGGGGGGATTTATGGGTCTTCCCCTCCCCGCCCGCCTTGGTGGTCATGGGGCCCGAGGTCCCTCCCCCCCGCCTTTCCCGGAATACGATTGGCTGGGGGAAGGCAGGGGGCGTGGCCAGGGTGGGGAGGGTCAGCCGTGTCACTTCCTGCCCCGCCCCTGGTATATCAGGTGATGGCGGGCGGGGCAGGGGCCCAGTTCCCTCTCCGGGCCCAGAGACACGGTCGCTGCAGGAAGTGGAGCAGCGATGGTTCCCCCCAGGTTAGTGCCAGGGGGTGGCTGGGTGGGGCGGGGCTCAGTTTCTGGAGGGGGGGTTGAAGCCCCAGGAGTTTCCTTAACGAGGTGGGGGTCGGTGTTGGGGTCGGGGTCAGTGGGACCGGGATCAGGTACGGGTTTGGGGGTTCGGGGGTCAGGGTTCCCGCGCCGGGGTGACGCTGGCACGGCCGCAGGGGCATTGTCGTGCCGGGGCGGGGCAGGTCGTGGGTTATGTGGAGGGGAAGGGGAAGGGGATGGGGATAGGGTGGTCTCCCCGTGGGCGGGCTTGACGCGTAGCGTCTTTCTGGGCACCTTCTGTCCGGTCGGACGCTCACCCCCCTCCCTGCCAGAGGCTGAGGTATTAGGACCCTCCGGCTTAGCCCCCGGAGCCGGGGCTTGTGGTGTTGGCTTTGGGGGAGGGGGAATGGGTGCGGCGGCACCACCCGCAGCCGTTGGTGTGGGCTGGGCAGCTTTCTGGGTGGGGCAGTTTTTTCTAACATGCCCCACCTCGCGGCACAGGTGGCACCGCACGCCGTCCGCCGTCCAGAAGGCGCGGTATGCCGCGCCCTCGTGGAGGACAGTGAAGGAGCCCTCCGTGACCTCCTCCCGGGCCAGGCAAATAAACACCTGGCGTCGGAAGGAGTACACGTGACGGAGGGTGGGGTCCTTAAGACCGAGCAGGAGCGGTTGAACACCTGACCGGATCTCCCCCAAGGTGTTGAGGTGGGGAAGAGGGAGCTCGCTGGCAATGAAGGGCGGGACGTTGGAGATCACGACTCTCTGGGCCGTGACCTCCAAAGGGTCGACTGGCAAATATGTCCCGCCCACAGTGAGCCCCCTCTCCACGGCCAGGTGGACCGCCTGCTCGGTCTTAAGAAAGAAGACGGCCTTCCCGTACATGCGGGCCGCAGCGACGATGGCCAGTGGGCCGACCACACTAGCCATGGCCTTACTGCAGGCCTCGATGGTCATGTTGGGATGGGGATAGGCCTTGACCCCCAGGCGTTTGGTCAGGTGCCTGAAGGGGGATGCGGTTGCGGCCGGGGTTGGGCCAGCCGAGCCCAAGGCAGCGGCTACCCCGGCGTAGGTCCGGCTGGGCCCTGCGACCTTCGGGCTCGCCATACTCCGTCGGCCCCCGGCAGCAGCGGTGGAGGTGGGCCTCTGGCAGTAGTCGCGGTGGAGTCCTTGGGGAGGGGCCCGAGGCCAGTCACCCGAGGCGAGTCCTAGGCAGCGGTGGTGTAGGCAGGCCTCAGGCAAGTCCTCGGCAGGCCCTCGGTTGCAGTGTTGGGGGCAGGCCTGTTGGGGGGGTCCCCAAGACAAGTCCCAGGCAGCCCCAAAATTATGTCCTGGGCAGCAGCGGTGGAGGTGGGCCTCGGGTCGCAGCAGTGGTGGAGGCTGTGGAGAGTGGCCTCAGGCAAGTCCCAGGCTGCAGTGGTGGAGGCAGGCCTCTGGCGAGTCCCAGGCAGGCCCTCAGTTGGGGAGGGACTCCCAGGCAAGTCCCAGGCAGTGGTGGTGGAGTCAGGCCTCTGGCAGCAGCAGCAGCAGTTGAGGCAGGCCTCTGGCAAATCCCAGGCTGGCCCTTTGTCCCAGCAGTGGAGGCGGACCTGTTGGGGAGGGACTCCCAGGCGAGTTCCAGTCAGCAGTGGTGGAGGTTGTGGGAAGGTGCCTCAGGCGAGTCCCAGGCAGCGCTGGTGGAGGCAAGCCTCTGGCGAGTCCCAGGCTGGCCCTTGGTCCCAGCAGTGGAGGTAGGCCTCAGGTCACACCAGTGGAGGAGGTTGTGGGAAGGGGCCTCAGGCGAGTCCCAGGCTGCAGTGGTGGAGGCAGGCCCAGGCAGGGTCCCAGAGACCAGCAGTGGGAGTGGGCCCCAGGTCAGCTCAAACACAGGGCCCAGAACACAAAGCTCTCACCTCCTTCCTCCACCTCCTCCTTGGTCTTCTCTCTTCTTTCTTCTTTCTTCTTTCTTCTTCCTTCTCCTTCTCCAGGCACAACACTGCCACTGGTCCAACTCTTAACAGGTGAAACACCCAAGTGGTCCAGTGACAAGCAGTGCCCTTCACATCAAAGGGCAATAACACTCCTATTTATTTATTTATTTTTTTTTTTCTTTTTTTTTTTCTTTTCTTTTTTTTTTCATTAACCCCCCACACTACCGCCTAACTGCGGTAGTGCTTATTATTTTTATCCCCAGCACCCATGGTGTGTGTGTGCAGGTGTGAGACACAGTGAGAGACAAGGTGTACAAATCTTTATTTAATTTCCACCACCAGGAAAAGTAGGAAAACACCCGAGTGGCCAGTGATGAGCAGTGCCCTTCACATCAAAGGGCAATGCTGTGTGATCAAAACAGTGAAGGGGAGGGCAGGGACTAAATCAAAATAGAGTTGGAGGGGGAAATGATGCACTCCACTCCCTGCGGCGCCCACCTCTCCCTGAACAACTCCAGGGTGTTGGTGGACACCGCGTGCTCCTTCTCCAAGGACACCCGGGCCCTAACGTAACCGCGGAAGAGGGGCAGGCAGTCGGCCCTAACGACCCCCTCCACGGCCCGCTGCCTGGACCTGTTTATGGCCAGTTTGGCCAGGCCCAGGAGCAGACCCACGAGGAGGTCTTCAGACCTACCCTCCCTCCTCCGCACCGGGTGCCCGAAGATCAGGAGCGTGGGACTGAAGTGCAACCAAAAGCAGAGGAGAAGGTTTTTCAGAAAATCAAAAAGGGAGTGCAAACGCCCACACCCAACATACACATGGTCCACGGACTCCACAGCGCCACAGAACAAGCAGTTGGGCTGGGAGTCCGTGAACCACCGCAATCTGCGGTTGCAGGGGACTGCTGCGTGCAACACCCTCCACCCCAGATCCCCGAGAGAAAGGGGGAGGACTCCTGCGTAGAGGGCCCTCCACTGGGGATCCCCACCGCCCGGTGGCAAATGGGCACGCCAGGGCGTGTCCGGGCGGTGGATGAGGGAGAAGAGGTGGACGGTGTGCAGCAGCAGTCGATACAGGACACACCTTTTAACGTCCTTGAACGGGACAAAGTTAAAATTTCGGAGGCGGCTCAGGTTGTGGGGCACAGGCTCCCGCGGGAAGTACGGGACCTTGGGGCCAATGTGAAATTCCGTCCGGGCAGGGGTGAGCGCGGACGGGATCCCACCGCACACCTGAGCGTCCTCCAACTGGTGCACTACGTCGGGTCCGAGCACCGCCGTTTTAAGGCGTCGGATGCCGGTGGCCACGTACCGGACGTCTACCGCTGCCCTGCTCGCTATGTCTTGCGGCAACGTCCAGCCCAGGCCCCCGGCACCCAGCACGTCCCCGACCCTGGTCACCCTCGCCGCCACGGCCCTCCCCTCCGACAGCCACTCGAACCCGCGAGCACGGAGGTGCGGATTCCTGAGCAACGGCTCCCTGACGACAGCCGCTACTCCTGCCGGAGGGTAGGCGCGACGCGATTCGACCATGTTCCAGACAGTGATCAGGTCCTGGTAAAGGACAGGCAGCACCTTGAGGGCGACCTCCAAACCGTCACGATCGACGAACAGGAGCTGCGTGTCGTAGTTGAGGTTACGCACCTGGCGGAAAAAATACGTCGCCAGGGCGCACCACCTAGGAGGAGGCTCGACGTAAAGGTATCGCTGCAAGGTCTGAAGGCGGAAGGTCGCGACCTGGGTGCGGACGCACACCAGCGACTGACCGCCCTCCTCAATGGGGAGACTCAGAACCTGCGCAGCGACCCAGTGCATCTTTTTGTCCCAGAAGAAGTCGACCAACGTTCTCTGGATGTCAGCGACAAAGCCAGGAGGAGGGACCAAAGTGACCAGCCGGTACCACAGCATGGCGGCCACCAGCTGGTTTATGACCAGCACTCGGCTCCTGTAAGATAGCACTCGGAGCAGTCCTGTCCAGCGGCCTAGGCGAGCCGAGACTTTGGCCTCCAGCTCCTGCCAGTTGGCCGGCCAGGATTCCTCGGTCGGGCTGAGGTAGACCCCCAGGTAGAGGAGATGGGTGGTACTCCAGCTGAACCCCCGAAACTCCTCCGGCAGGGAGTCCACCCGCCACGGACCCACCAGTAGCCCGGAACATTTGGCCCAGTTGATCCTGGCGGAAGACGCCGCCGAGTACACGGCCTGGCACTCGCGCATCCTCCCCAGGTCAGCCGGGTCGGTGAAAGTGAGGAGCACGTCGTCGGCGTAGGCCGAGAGGACCACCCCCGCGCCCGCGCCGCGCAGAACCAGCCCCGACAACCTCCTCCGCAAGAGGCGCAGGAAAGGCTCCACGCACAGGGAATACAGCTGGCCGGACAGGGGGCAGCCTTGACGCACTCCTCTCCCGAAGCGAAGGGGCGCCGTCAGGGACCCGTTAACTTTAACCAGACACTCTGCGGCGGCGTACAAAAGTCGGATCCGGGCGACGAACTGCGTCCCGAACCCGAACGCCCGCAGAGTCCCGAGCAGGTACTCGTGATCGACCCTGTCGAACGCCTTCTCCTGGTCGAGAGACAGGAAGGCGCTCGGCAGACCAGCCCGTCGACAGAAATGGATCAGGTCCCGGACCAGATGGACGTTGTCTTGTATCCTCCGGCCCGGGACCGTGTAGGACTGGTCCGGGTGAATCATGTGGGCCAGCACGGAAGCCAGGCGAGAAGACAACACCCTGGCAAAGATTTTGTAGTCCGTGCTGAGGAGGGAGACCGGACGCCAGTTCTTCAAAGAACGAAGGTCCCCCTTCTTTGGCAGCAGGACGATGACCGCCCTGCGCCAAGAAAGGGGCAGCTCTCCGGCATTTAGACACTCCCCCAGGACCTGTGCGTAGTCGCTCCCCAGGACGTCCCAGAACGCCCTGAAGAACTCCACAGTCAGCCCGTCCAGCCCCGGGGATTTGCCCCGCGAGAGCCGGTCGAGGGCGCCGGTCAGCTCCTCTAAGGTGACAGGAGCGTCGAGCCTTCCGGCGTCCTCCGGGCTGAGCTGCGGCAGGTCCTCCCACAGAACTCTGCGAGCGTCCTCGCTGGACGGATCCGGAGAGAACAGGGCCGTGTAATAGGATCGAACGTGGGCCCTGATACCCTCCGGATCCGAGACGAGGGACCCGTCGTCGGCCAGCAGCACAAGGAGCTGCTGACGGGTGCCACGCCTTTTTTCCAGCGAGTAGAAGAAGGGGGAGCCGCGGTCCAGGTCCTGGAGGAGCTGGAGCCGCGACCTCACGTACGCGCCCCGAGCCCCGACGAGCTGCAGGTCCCGGAGCGCGGCCTTCTTCTCTTCGTACACCCCGCGCAGGGCCGGGTCCGCGTCGGGCTGACCGAGGCGTGACTCCAGGTCGAGCATCTCCCTCTCCAACTCCCCGATCCTGGATTTCCGCCTCTTCGTCGACCCCCTCGCATACTCCTGACAGAAGACGCGGACGTGAGCCTTGCCCACGTCCCACCATAGCCTCAGGGAGGGGAAGCTTCCCCGCTTCCTTCTCCAGCCGGCCCAGAAACGACGAAACGAGTCCCGGAACCGCTCGTCCTCCAGCAGCAGGTTGTTAAAGTGCCAGTACGCGGAGCCCAACCTGGCGCCGAACGGAAGGAGTTCCGCCCACACCAGGTGATGGTCCGTGCACGACACCTGCCGCGTGGAGGCCTTCGGGAAGCAGGAGGCGTACGCCCGCGAAACGTACAGGCGGTCGATTCTGGACGCTCCGACCCCAGGCCTCACGAAGGTGAAGGCGATGGAGTCAGGATGGAGATTCCGCCAGACGTCCACCAGGTCCAAGGACTTGACCAAGTCCCCCAACCTCCTCCCCGACGTCGAACTCGTGCGGGCACCGCCGTGGTCCCTGTCCTCGAGGACGCAGTTAAAATCTCCCCCGAGGACGACGCACTGGTTCTCGTCGATGGAAGCGAGATGAGCGGACACTTCTTCAAAGAAGCTCGCTTGCCTCGGCCCGGCCAGGGGAGCGTAGACGTTCACCAAGTGAAGCACCGCGCCCCCCAGCCGAACCGTCAGGTGAAGCAAACGGCCTGGCACTGGCTCCCTGACCCCCAAGATCTCCGGCTGAAAATGCGGGGCCAACAAGATAGCCACCCCGCCAGATCTGCGGGTGAGGTGACTCATGTAGACCCCCCCTCGCCACTCCAGGAGCCAGGTGGCTTCGTCTCCCGGGGTAGTGTGGGTTTCTTGCAGGAAGCACACCGCATACCTCCCGTCCCGAAGGACCGAGAGGGTCTGGAATCTGCGCTGTGACTCCCTGCTGCCGTTGATGTTGAGGCTGGCTATAGTTGTCTCCATGTCGAAAGTATAGTGCAACCACCACCAGTACACACAGTTAAACTATGTACATATTTACTGGGAGGACGAGAGAGGGGCACAGAAGTCCCTCGCCCTCACCAGGAGTGCTCCCAGGAAGTTCCTGACTCGCTTTCGCTCATTGACGTCAAGCCCGGGCGCCTGGCGCACAGCGTGGGCCGACCAGTAGATTCTTTCGAAGGAGCTCCAGCGGTCGAGCGCCAGTTGGGCTCTATCCCGGCGACTCCGAGTTTCCTCGACAAATTCCCGGAGTTCCTCGAGGGGGATGAGGGGGAGATCGGTGGGGGGCACCTGGGACTCGAAAATGTCGCTGGAGACGGACTCCGCGTCGTCCCCGGTGTCCGCCACCGATCCAGAACCCTCCTCCGGGAGGTCGCCTTCGGTCACCGACCCCTCCCCCACCGAGAGGATGGGGGCTGGTCCGGCACCGCCAACTGGCCTCAAACCTCCAGTGACCCCACCCCCAGGGTCACCTTCCGTATCTTCCTCGGCGCACCCCTTCCCGGAACGCCCCGAGTTCGGGTCGCCGGGCGGCAGAGGCTCGGGGCCCCGCTCCTCTCCCGACACCGGGACGCCCGGCTCCTCGGGGAAAAGGTCCTCCCCCAGGGCCAAGGCCCCCGGAAAAACAGTCTGGGAGGGAGGAGCGAGGATAACACCTTCCTCCCCTCCACCGCTCGACGACCCAGCAGTGAATAAAAGTCTGTCGACTGCACCATGGCCCGTGTTGTTAATAAAATCCTCCCCAGGGGCTGGAGGAGTTATGGCGGTGGAAGGCCCAGCTGTCGCCCCTGGGGGTTTGGGCAGGTCGGGCCATGGTGCAGGACAGTGGGGGGGCACCGTCGGCTCATCCCCTGGAGAGGGGCAGCGCCGCCGGCGCGCTGATGGGATTTCTCCCCCCTCCAAGGGCCGGCGCCTCTTCCCCAGAGAGACCGGGGGGGATTTATGGGTCTTCCCCTCCCCGCCCGCCTTGGTGGTCATGGGGCCCGAGGTCCCTCCCCCCCGCCTTTCCCGGAATACGATTGGCTGGGGGAAGGCAGGGGGCGTGGCCAGGGTGGGGAGGGTCAGCCGTGTCACTTCCTGCCCCGCCCCTGGTATATCAGGTGATGGCGGGCGGGGCAGGGGCCCAGTTCCCTCTCCGGGGCCCAGAGACACGGTCGCTGCAGGAAGTGGAGCAGCGATGGTTCCCCCCAGGTTAGTGCCAGGGGGTGGCTGGGTGGGGCGGGGCTCAGTTTCTGGAGGGGGGGTTGAAGCCCCAGGAGTTTCCTTAACGAGGTGGGGGTCGGTGTTGGGGTCGGGGTCAGTGGGACCGGGATCAGGTACGGGTTTGGGGGTTCGGGGGTCAGGGTTCCCGCGCCGGGGTGACGCTGGCACGGCCGCAGGGGCATTGTCGTGCCGGGGCGGGGCAGGTCGTGGGTTATGTGGAGGGGAAGGGGAAGGGGATGGGGATAGGGTGGTCTCCCCGTGGGCGGGCTTGACGCGTAGCGTCTTTCTGGGCACCTTCTGTCCGGTCGGACGCTCACCCCCCTCCCTGCCAGAGGCTGAGGTATTAGGACCCTCCGGCTTAGCCCCCGGAGCCGGGGCTTGTGGTGTTGGCTTTGGGGGAGGGGGAATGGGTGCGGCGGCACCACCCGCAGCCGTTGGTGTGGGCTGGGCAGCTTTCTGGGTGGGGCAGTTTTTTCTAACATGCCCCACCTCGCGGCACAGGTGGCACCGCACGCCGTCCGCCGTCCAGAAGGCGCGGTATGCCGCGCCCTCGTGGAGGACAGTGAAGGAGCCCTCCGTGACCTCCTCCCGGGCCAGGCAAATAAACACCTGGCGTCGGAAGGAGTACACGTGACGGAGGGTGGGGTCCTTAAGACCGAGCAGGAGCGGTTGAACACCTGACCGGATCTCCCCCAAGGTGTTGAGGTGGGGAAGAGGGAGCTCGCTGGCAATGAAGGGCGGGACGTTGGAGATCACGACTCTCTGGGCCGTGACCTCCAAAGGGTCGACTGGCAAATATGTCCCGCCCACAGTGAGCCCCCTCTCCACGGCCAGGTGGACCGCCTGCTCGGTCTTAAGAAAGAAGACGGCCTTCCCGTACATGCGGGCCGCAGCGACGATGGCCAGTGGGCCGACCACACTAGCCATGGCCTTACTGCAGGCCTCGATGGTCATGTTGGGATGGGGATAGGCCTTGACCCCCAGGCGTTTGGTCAGGTGCCTGAAGGGGGATGCGGTTGCGGCCGGGGTTGGGCCAGCCGAGCCCAAGGCAGCGGCTACCCCGGCGTAGGTCCGGCTGGGCCCTGCGACCTTCGGGCTCGCCATACTCCGTCGGCCCCCGGCAGCAGCGGTGGAGGTGGGCCTCTGGCAGTAGTCGCGGTGGAGTCCTTGGGGAGGGGCCCGAGGCCAGTCACCCGAGGCGAGTCCTAGGCAGCGGTGGTGTAGGCAGGCCTCAGGCAAGTCCTCGGCAGGCCCTCGGTTGCAGTGTTGGGGGCAGGCCTGTTGGGGGGGTCCCCAAGACAAGTCCCAGGCAGCCCCAAAATTATGTCCTGGGCAGCAGCGGTGGAGGTGGGCCTCGGGTCGCAGCAGTGGTGGAGGCTGTGGAGAGTGGCCTCAGGCAAGTCCCAGGCTGCAGTGGTGGAGGCAGGCCTCTGGCGAGTCCCAGGCAGGCCCTCAGTTGGGGAGGGACTCCCAGGCAAGTCCCAGGCAGTGGTGGTGGAGTCAGGCCTCTGGCAGCAGCAGCAGCAGTTGAGGCAGGCCTCTGGCAAATCCCAGGCTGGCCCTTTGTCCCAGCAGTGGAGGCGGACCTGTTGGGGAGGGACTCCCAGGCGAGTTCCAGTCAGCAGTGGTGGAGGTTGTGGGAAGGTGCCTCAGGCGAGTCCCAGGCAGCGCTGGTGGAGGCAAGCCTCTGGCGAGTCCCAGGCTGGCCCTTGGTCCCAGCAGTGGAGGTAGGCCTCAGGTCACACCAGTGGAGGAGGTTGTGGGAAGGGGCCTCAGGCGAGTCCCAGGCTGCAGTGGTGGAGGCAGGCCCAGGCAGGGTCCCAGAGACCAGCAGTGGGAGTGGGCCCCAGGTCAGCTCAAACACAGGGCCCAGAACACAAAGCTCTCACCTCCTTCCTCCACCTCCTCCTTGGTCTTCTCTCTTCTTTCTTCTTTCTTCTTTCTTCTTCCTTCTCCTTCTCCAGGCACAACACTGCCACTGGTCCAACTCTTAACAGGTGAAACACCCAAGTGGTCCAGTGACAAGCAGTGCCCTTCACATCAAAGGGCAATAACACTCCTATTTATTTATTTATTTTTTTTTTTCTTTTTTTTTTTCTTTTCTTTTTTTTTTCATTAACCCCCCACACTACCGCCTAACTGCGGTAGTGCTTATTATTTTTATCCCCAGCACCCATGGTGTGTGTGTGCAGGTGTGAGACACAGTGAGAGACAAGGTGTACAAATCTTTATTTAATTTCCACCACCAGGAAAAGTAGGAAAACACCCGAGTGGCCAGTGATGAGCAGTGCCCTTCACATCAAAGGGCAATGCTGTGTGATCAAAACAGTGAAGGGGAGGGCAGGGACTAAATCAAAATAGAGTTGGAGGGGGAAATGATGCACTCCACTCCCTGCGGCGCCCACCTCTCCCTGAACAACTCCAGGGTGTTGGTGGACACCGCGTGCTCCTTCTCCAAGGACACCCGGGCCCTAACGTAACCGCGGAAGAGGGGCAGGCAGTCGGCCCTAATGACCCTTCCATGGCCCAACACTCTTATTTTTATCTGGCAACATGGGCTTCCTGATTGGATCAGATTAACACTCCCAATCAGTGAACTCATATTCTGTGAGGTCCATGTGGATGACCCATTGCAGTCACTACATTAACCATGAGCTCAGAGAAGGTTTAACTGCCTAATTAAAGACCAGTCAAAGATATTCTACCGTGGCTGGGAATCCTAACTTTGGAAGGAGAGGCTGAATCAAGTGTGCAATCCAGAAGGTTTCATTGGCTGGTCAAAAGGAGTATGGGAGTCTCTTTTCTGGGTCCCTTCCACCAAAAGCCCCCACTGAGGTCTTCCCATCCTTGCATTTCCTCATCCTTTTGATTGCTCCCCTAATTATCTCTCCTCTCTGGTCAGAACCAGCATCACTGGCATTTGCAAGGCCCCTTACATTAAAGTTTGGATTCTACCGTAGCACACTTTCTTTATGACTGGCTGCAGTCCCAGTGGTACTCCTGAGACCAGAGAGGTCCTAGTCAGTCGATTGACTGGCAGCTCTAAGGTAAGATATTTTATGGAAACCATAAGACCATAAATCCATAAGACATAGGAGCAGGATGAGGCTATTTGGCCCATCAAGTCTACTCCACCATTTGGTCGTGGCTGATACATTGCTCAACCACTGTAACCGTTAATCCCCTCACTGATCCAGAACCTCTCTCTCTCTGTCTTAAATACGCACAATGATGTGGCCTTGTCACTCTTCTGCGGCAATTCACCATCAGTTGGTTAAAGAATTTCCTAATCATTTCAGTTCTAGAGTGCTGCCTGTTCACTCAAGGCTGTGTACTCAGGTCCTAGTCTCTACTAATGGTGAAAACATCTTCTCCATATTACGCTATTCAGGCCTCTCAGTGGTCTACAGATTTTAATGAGATCCTTCCTCATCCTTCTAAACACCATAGAATACAGATTGTCAATCCCTCCTCAAGTGACAAGGAAAGGATAAAACCAATGTACTGGTCTGAATAATCGGTTGATTCTGAGGCATACCAGTCAATTGAGTGATACATTAGGAGTAGGGACCCTACATACCAACCCTCTCAGATAAATGATGAAAGAAGTAGGAAAACGTTGTTTGCTAATGGAGGATAAATACTAAATATTTGGTTTCCACATTGTAATTTTCATGTAATTGTCCAAAACTTTCACTTGTAACCAAGATTTGCAACTTCCTACAGTTCAATAATTTTAGGTCTCTTACAATCCCAGCAATAAACTATTTTAAATGCAGGATCCTAATAAAGAAAATGGATACATTATATTAACATCATTTTTTGAATGTTTCTTTGTCATTTGTATTGTTCCAGAATAATGTTTTTACACATTATTTTCTGATTAATGGTAATTAACAGCAGTAGTAAGGAAAGTAATAACATTAAACAGATTTGATTAAGGCATAAACAAGACAGAGTATTGAAAATGAATAGACGACAGTTTGGTTGTACTTGTTCAGTGATAATAACTGAAGTAAGATGTAAAACTCAATGATAACAAATGGGTTTCACTGTAGCATAAAACTGTCTCTGTGAAACATTCAGTTTTCCCAGATTGCTAGGGAAGTGTCACTCCACATTCAGTTCATACATATTTAAATGCATCATACTTTTCTGACAAGGCAACTTTAAAGAGAACAGTTTTGTTTAATTGCTCCACTGTAATCTGTACAGCACATTAAATGGGGAATTTTGAAGCATTACTGTCATGTTCTTTGACATTTCAAGAATTAGAGTGAAATAATGATATAGAGCTGAAAGAATGTGCAACAAGAATGTTCAATGATGTGTCTTTGAATCTTTGTCCTACAGTGATTGTTCTATACTCTGTAAGATTGGTGTCTCCAATACTGTTAGACACAATGTGACATTGTATAACTAATGTTCCAGCTCCTCTAGGTGAAAATGGTTTCTTCCCTCTAAAATATAACATGTCATAGAAAGTGAATATGAAGAATTGAATCCTTTTTGTCTGCATGTTTCAGTTCAGCCCATAAAGTTGTTTCATTTAGCACACAAAGAAAACTGTATTATAAAAGAATTTAGTCTATAGAAAGGACTGAAAACACAGTAGTGGTTATTAAGATAGAATAATTGTTATGACCTAGTGCTCCCAGTGTGCTGCATCATGTGATGCGAGCACATATTGAAAGGAGGGGCATAATGGACAGACAATTGCGTAGGCTGTGAATTGGTCAGACTGACTCCCACGCTTGAATTCCAAATATATTTTTCTGTTCACTATGACCAGTGGAATATTAAATTGTAAAATATATCCCTTTACTGTAATGCTCTAGTTGCAACAATTATCAAATATTCAATTAATAACTTACTACAAACATAATGAAATATGAAGAGTTCATTTTAAAAGTCTCATGGCAGGATTTCTTTTACTGAATTGTAGGCATTCAGAACACATCTCTCTCACTTAGTTTTAAATTTAAAAGGTTAATTGAGCCAGCATTTGTACACAGATCTTTCCTATGGAAAGTGACAAATAAGTCTGACCTCTCCATAAGTGAGCAATATTCTTTGACTCATATGAATATTAAACATATATGACAAGTTGTGGTTATTCAGGCTCATTACAGGGTGTGTGGCCACTTTGTAGTTTATAAGTTGTACAACACAGTTGTGAATACTGTAATGAAAATCACTGAAATTCTAAAATCCATTCAGATCAAGAAATCTGAAAATGAAATTTCTTCAGGTGTCCTACTAAATGTGTTGAAAGCCCTGGGGAA
The DNA here is from genome assembly GCF_020745735.1 of Hemiscyllium ocellatum. Classification (NCBI taxonomy): domain Eukaryota; kingdom Metazoa; phylum Chordata; class Chondrichthyes; order Orectolobiformes; family Hemiscylliidae; genus Hemiscyllium; species Hemiscyllium ocellatum. The sequence goes on along the minus strand of NC_083412.1, from coordinate 42,049,439 downwards.
AGAGCAGAAATGTATATTTTTAGCACTTGAATGATTTATTTTTTCCCATAGAGTGGAAGCAGGCCATTTGGCCCATCAAGTCCTTATTAACCCTCTGAAGAGCATCCCACTAAGACCCACACCCGACCCTATCCCTGTAATACTGCATTTCCCATGGTCAATCCACCTAGCTTGGACATCTTTGGACTGTGGAAGGAAAAAAGAGCACTGGGAGGAAAATCATTCATACATGGGGAGAATGTGCAAACTCAACACAGTCATCCAAGGCTGGAATTAAACCTACGCTCCTAGTACTGTAAGGCAGCAGTGCTAACCACTGAGCCACAGTGCCACCCTCTTTTTGGATTGTCTATGATGGAAATCAAGCAATCGTTCATGAGAACTCTGTCAGAACTCCAACCTAAAATATGCCTCTCCTGTAAGTGGAACATTACCATTACAGGCTGCTTTAGAGGTGGGGAGTGGGGAAGTTTTGAAAGATGCACATTTACTGGCTTCCTGATGTGTTCCTGTCTTTCTTCATTCTCCCTGGTGTTGGGCTAACATGGGAGTCAACAATGGAAGAATAGGTAACCAATGAGGAAGATTAAGGTCCATCTTTTCCATGTGGGCATCCCTTCACCCCCCTGTGAATGTGCAAACTCCACACAGTCAGTTGCCTGAGGTGGGAATTGAACCTAGGTCTCTGGCTCTGTGAGTAAGCGGCTGACCATGATAACAAAGATGAGCAGGTTTTTGTCTTTTTTTTTATCTCAGAGGACAGTGAATCTGTGAAATTCATTAAAGGTCTATCAGGCTCAGTCATTATTTATAGTCAATGTTTTATTTGGTAAAGGAATCAAGGATATTGGGGTTAAGGCAGGAGAGAGACGAGAAGCAGAGATTGTCAGATCATGTATGATCTGATTGAATGACACAACACCAGGTTAGAGTCCATCGGGTTTATTTGAAAACACTAGCTTTTGGAGTGCTGCTCCTTCATCAATTGTTAGTGAGAGAGGAAGGCCTTCGACACAGAATTTATAAGGAAAGAATCAAAGGGTCATACAACTGATGCAAATGAGTTTAACCACTCAGATGCATGTATCCTCTCTCACTCATGTGATAACACACACATACTCTCTCTCTCTCCCCCCTCATGCACACAGTCTCTCTTTCTTTCTCTCTCTCTCACACACACACATGTGGGGTGAATTTGCATTTGCAGAGTTTGATTTGGAGATACATTCTATTTTGTTCAAAAAGTACACAATTTGTAGACAGTCAGTCAATGTGGCATTTTATAAACTCCTATTTTAGAAATAAAATCAGTGTGACTGCAGGTTAAGGCACAGACATACCTCAAACAAAATCTCTTGCCTGAAACACATTGTCTGACAGGAGGTATCACCTCCTTTTTTTTGGCAATACCTTATGTTATCTCAAGGTAGTGTCTTGAAAGAAATTCTAGGATTTGCATATTAATCAATCAAAACTGCACCTCCATTCTAAATGATTAAAGATTTAAGAGTCATTTTATGTGTGTTCAATTAATCTACATGAGTTGTATGACCCTTTAACTTTTTCCTCATAAATTAAATGTGCAAGGTCTTCCTCTCTCACCTGATGAAGCAGCACTCTGAAAGCTAGTATTTTCAAATAAACCCATTGGACTATAACCTGGGGTTGTGTGACTTTTAACTGTGCCCACCCCAGTCCAATACCAACACCTCCAGATCATGATTGAATGACAGAACAGAGTCACTGGGCCAATAACCTACTTCTGTTCCTACATCTTCTGGTCACTGGTTTTGTGTGTGCTTAATTCGAATGTCAACGAGACCGTGCATTACTTTGCTAATGGTTGAGAGTGGACTGGTAGGGTGAAATTGGCTGAATTAGAAGGTACGTTTTTTTATGGACTAGATCCTCTGGGGTAATTTTCCACATTGTAGATACTAGTGATGTAGCTGCACTGCAATCACTTGGTTAGGGACATGGCCAATCTTGGAGGATGCATTGTAGCTAGTTAATATGTTACGATTCTTTCAATCATGTGGTGTGCATCAAATTGACTTGAGACAAATACTTGTGATCTTTAAGGCTTCGGGATGAGGTCAAAATTGATTATAGACAAAGCATTTCTGACAGAATCAATAATAATTTTGAAAGGAGAATTGGATAAATTCTTAAAAGAAAATATTTGCCTGCCTATTGGAAAGTAGGAATAATTAGATACTTTTTGGACAGCCAGCACAGGAGAAATTGGTGAGATGGGTCTTTTTTCTCTGCTGTAAACTTCAATGATTTTATTCTCTCTACCTAAAATTTACCTAAGATTTACAATGCCTGTGTGCTGATTCTGAAACACTCTGCAGTTTATACATTCATAGTCTCTCTAATTATATCCTCTGATTTAGAAACCTTTCTCACAAAATGTTTCCACTATCTCAATCACTCCTGCGCAAAACATTTGAATAAAAGAGCTTTATTCTATCATGAAGAGTAATGTCTTTTCTTAAAGCCCCATATACCCTGCTGTTATGTTGTGTATTTATGGTGCCTTTTCTCACATGTGACAGAGGTTGCAGTTTGAAGCCCTGGTTAATGACTCCTGTGTCAAAGCCACAAATTCTCACACACAAGCAATACATCAAACATATGATGGCTCACATTTTGTAATAGGGCAGAACTGTACGCACTGCAGTGCTGCTAAATTATGTTAGTCCTTTCATGTCAAAGGCTGGCATTATATATCACTGCTAAAAAGGTACAATAGTTGTTTCGTTGGGAACATGAAACCCTGTGCTACAAACAAAGGAAGATGCCTAAATGAAACTCATTTAACATGGCTATAGCATGCACCCGTCTTTGTAGATATTTATAAAATGTCATCCTAGCTCAGTATATCTTTTAAGTCAATGAATGTACTACAAAGCTTTTATATTAATAATGAGGAAAAATGTTAGTGAATAGTTAGAACCCAGAATAGACTTCCTGCGTGTTTGGCACTTGCAACTTCAAACTAAGTTGCAAAATGAGAATTGGAAAATTATCTCAATAGAAGAAATCTGCAGGGCTCTGGGAATACATTTGGTGAGCAAGACTAGCTGAGTTGCTCCTACTGAGAGCTAACAGAACATGATGGGCCAAATGGCTGCCTTCCATACTGTAACTATTCTATGATTTCCAATCCCTCTCAGCACCCCCGATATCTGATTCCTCATACATCCTATGTTGCTCAATTCCTGCATGCATCAGGATATCAGATTCCTGTTCTCTCATAATGTCTTATTCATCCTCTTGCAACATCTAATTCCTTCATCCACTCTTATGTTCTATTTATCATTCTGCAATGTTCAGTCTCTCTCCCTCCCAGACCCCTCATCAACAATGTCCCTTTTGCAACTCCAAAGAAATTTCGTTCCAACAACTAAATTTCTCCATATTCCTCACAGCATACATTTGTGCTTAGCTATGTGTCATTTGTAAATTGAAAATATTGTATTTGGTCCCATGTCCAAATCATTAAAATCAGGGACATAGATGGGATAGGTATGAAGGGATGTGGACCAAATGCAGGCAAATAGGACTAGCTTAATTGTGAAAATGGGGTGGCATGGGTGAGTTCGGCTGAAGAACTTGTTTCCTTGCTATAGAACTCTACGACTCTATCTATTTTGAGCAGCTGGAGCTGTTTTCTGTCTGTGAATCATTCTTTGATCCACGCCAGTATATTACTTCTTATCCCATGTACTTTATTTTTTGTAAGCCTCCTGTGAGGGACTTTATCGAAAGCCTTCTGAAAATCTAACTTTACTACGTTCATCAACTCTCCTTTATAAGTTTTGTTACGAACATCTTCAAAAAGCTCCCAACCAGTTTGACAAACACAATTTTGCATTTGCAAATTAATGCTGACTGTGCCCAGCCAGATCATTATCAACCAGTTGTCTATTTATTGTATCCTTTATAATAGGCTTCAGCATACGTTTCAAGTGAAGAGTAAGTGGTTTCGAGGGGATTAAGGAAAACAAATCACCCAGAAGATAGTAAAAACATGGAACCTGAAATAATGGTGGAGGCAGGTACACTGGCAACATCTAAGAAGCATTTGGATGAGCACTTAAAATGCCAGGAGAAAGTGAGGACTGCAGATGCTGGAGATCAGAGCTGAAAAATGTGTTGCTGGAAAAGCACAGCAGGTCAGGCAGCATCCAAGGAGCAGGACAATCGACGTTTGGGATATAAGCCCTTCTTCAGTAATGCCTGAATGATTCCTGAAGAAAGGCTTATGCCTGAAACATCGATTCTCCTGTTCCTTGGATGCTGCCTGACATGCTGCGCTTTTCCAGCAACACATTTTTCTGCACTTAAAATGACAGGACCAAGTGCAGTAAATGGAATCAGTGTAGTTTGGTGTTTGTTTATTGACATCGTGGGCCGAAGGGTCTGTTTCTATGCTGTATATCTCTATGAATCTCCCTCTTCCCCCACTGCTCCCATCACTGTGTTGAATTTACCTGTCACCAGATTACTCAACGATTCCCAGGCCATTAAACACTATAAGAAAACTATTCTGACAACCTACCCAGTTGCCAGGTGGGGATGGTGTTAAAATAAATTTAAAACCGGTCCTGCTGCTAATTTTGGAAATCCATATTTCTGGATTCCCTGTCTGAAAATCCTATCACTAGCACCACAATGCTCCTCCCTATCCCACCCCAACCTGACTCCTGTTTTTTGTCTTTTTTTTTGAGTTATCAGTAGGTTGTATCTGTCTATGTAAGTATTACAATGGGTTTAGTTGGTTATTTTCTATTTAGTTACTCTACTGCTGTGCTGAATAGAACAGTTTATATTAGGAATTTCATGCAGCATTGGAACAATTTCTAACCCTATGGTAACTACTCAACTTTCCAATTTGAATGTAATTTTTACTTCTTACTTTAAAAGAAAATGAGATGGAACAGAGAACTTGTAGAAATAATAACGATATACTAGATATACAGTAATAAGGAAGTAAGACATTTTGTTTTCCCACTTATTTCTAAATATAACTTTTACATGGTCACACTATCCAATTTATGCATTTAAAAATTAATTATCTTTTGTTACAAGAAGATTGTGAAGTAATTTCTAACTACATTGCCACTTCAGGATTTTAAACTTAACAATCTCTTTCCCATTTCATAAGATAAAGTTGAGATGATCTAAAATGAGAAACAGCCATTTACTTAATGTAGCCCACTCTATCAAGAGTACAAAACTAGCTGTTTATAGACCTTCACATCACAACCCTAACCACCCTTCTGTAAAAGACATTGAACACTTGATCTGATGTAGAAAACTGCTTCCCATCCTGTGTGAGAAACTTTTCCACATGTTGTTATTTTTATTTACATCTTTTCTTCTGATTTTCCATTCAATCTCTTGAATGTTAAATTTTTCATGCTTAGAAATTTATGACATTCTTCAATATGCCTCAGCTGCCCACACAGGTCCTGGTCTGCTTGCACATCTTGCACCAGTTCTGTACTCTAGTTACTAAATTAATACCCTTTCATCCATATAGTTTCAAAATTATTGCCTTCAGCTATAAAATCCAACATTCTTAAACTTCCTTCATTAACAATGCAGCTTTCTGCCCGTCTTTGAAGGTCTTTTTTCATAATACATCTTACATCCTTGCAGCTGCTACTCCTAACTGACTCCTCCACCAATAGCCTTGCTTTTGAGAATCTGAATTTTCAATGTATAATTTCAGTTACATCACACTGTAAATTTTTGCTATAAATTCTGTGCTACGATCGAGCCCTCCACTATCACCTGATGAAGGTGCGTCGCTCCGAAAGCTAGTGTGCTTCCAATTAAACCTGTTGGACTGTAACCTGGTGTTGTGTGATTTTTAACTTTAAACTGAGGTAGAAACTGAACTCCTAATGCAGACTTATCTCATTGTCATTCATGTATATCATGTCTCACCATCTGGTGAAGTATGCCCTGTCCTCACTTGCAGGGTTCATCAGTGATACTCTAAGGTTTAAGAAACTCCTTTGCTCCTACTGTGCCCATATTAGGGCTTTCCCACTGAAGTCGATGGGGCTTGCCGCTGTGGGATGTTGATTGCTATGGTAGCCTACTTCAGAGAGTCATGGCAGATGCAGGAGGGCTGGGCTAACATCTAGCCCAGGAGGAGCAGCAGGCTGGCATGGAAAAGGAGGAGCACCCAGATCAGGGAGGTGCCACCGCTGCCCTTCCTTTCAGGAGAGCCAGGGTTGTCTGGGACACTATAATGGAACTATGCTGAATGTTAGATCAGGACCTGTCATAATAGTTTGAAGGTGACTGTTAATCCAAACATCTGAGTGACAGGCTGCTTTCAAGAGCGATGGGTAATGTGTGAGAATATTACCAGGAGCAGGCCAGTGCTGCAGTATGATTTGGGACCATAGTTTATTTCCCCAAGTGGAGGGTACCATTGTCTGTATACACGTTGTACTGAGACGACTGTTTCACAATGCTGCAGAATTCATCAACAGGAAAGGGTTCATTCCATTAGTGATCTGGTGATTTGTAATTATTGTTACCATTGCCTGGAGGTGTGTGCCTGCTATCCTGGCAGCTGCCACAATGTATGTGTTTGAGGGTCCAGAGGCCTTAAATGACTGAGTAGTAAAAGACAAGGGCTACTCACTGTGACCACAGCTCAAGACACTTTTACACAAGCCTCTGGTTATTGCAGAGTAGACCACACACTGATTGAGAATGTGATTGAGCAGATAATAGGGCTACTGAAAACACAGTCCGTTGTTTGTACTGATCAGGGGGACCCTCCAGTATTGTCTGAATAAAGTGTGCTACATTATCCTGCAGTATCCAACCTTGCACAATTGAAGCAGAAAAAATGTGGCAATGCTCTATATGTTGAGTAACTGGTCAGTCTTCTGCCTCCTGAACTGCTGTGCTTTTCCAGCACCACTCTAATCCAGAATCTGGTTTCCAGCATCTGCAGTCCTTGTTTTTACCTAGTCTTCTGAGGAGGGGACAACGAGATCATTGGCGAGGAGGCTAACATTGTCAATGATGGAGCTCTGCTGTAAAAGGCACTACAAGTCAGACAGTACCTCTGATAACAAAAGCAGAAGTTGCTGGAAAAGCTCAGCAGGTCTGGCAGTACCTATAAAGATAAATCAGAGTTAAGGTTTCGGGTCTGGTGATCCTTCATCAGAACTGGATCCAGAACATTAACTTTCATTTCCCTTCATAGATGCTGCTAGACCTACTCAGCTTTCCAGCAACTTCCGTTTTTGTTTCCGATTTACATAATTATTTGGTTTTTATTTAGTACCTCATTGATATCCAGGTTCAGTAAAAGAGAGCTGGTGCAGCAATCATTGACTATTTCATGATTGCTAAATCTGGTTGTCAATTTGAGGGCAATATTCAGCCTCAGTCAGCTTCATTTTAGTTCCCCATTGGCATTCTGTTAACTAAAAGCTCACATTTGCATTTTTTTCAAATGTTTGCATGGGTGTGATGTTCCCCTATTGCACAATGTCAAGATGCTGGTCTACAGCTGATGCTGGGGACAGGATATTGCAGATGTAGAGGATGTTTAGATGGAGTAGATCTAGAGAGAGGCAAAATGTGTATGCCATGGTAGTTAAACAGGTGTATGTGAGAGGCAGTGTCAGCCATGCTAGATGTGTTGTGGGCAAGAAGCTGGACGAACACAGTAAGCCAGGCAGTATCAGGAGCTAGAGAAGTTGACATTTGGGCAACACGACCTTGTAGCTGACATTGTTGGTGAAGCTTATGGCACAGACACCAAGCATACTGATATTGGGCAGATATCTGTTGAATGGCAAGTTGCACTGGGAAGGGCATATAGTAAAATAGAGATAGAATCTGATCTGATAGATGCCATAGGAATGGGGTAGGTAATTAATGAGGTGAGTTTGGTAGGATATGTCGAGAATATATGTTAGACTCCATTGCACAAAACCTTCCAGACAACTGGATGCACCTCCAACCTAGCACAAAAGCTATAGGATTCAGCTCATCTAATATAGGAAGAGGACGTTTTCTTGATCATTGTCTGTACCATTGTCTAGAAAAACTCATTTTCTGTTTCCTTGTGGCTCTGCAATTTCTTTCTCCATCAAATAATTATTCAATTTTCTTTGAAAGTCATGATTTAATCTAACTCCATCACACGCAGGCAGTACATTCAAGAAGGCAGCACACATCACCACCTTCCTGAGGGCAATTAGAAATAGTCAATAAATTCAGGCTCAGCAAACTAAATCCCTGTCCACTACTAATAAAGAAAAAAATTCCAGATCATGACTACTTACAACATTTGTCATCGTCAATGATTTCATACATGGCTAGCAGTGTTTGTCTACTCCTGGAACTCTTGCATTTTTAGAAAATAATTAAGCCTACACTTCCAACATTATGTTCAATTTGCTTTTATCTATGATTCAAGTAATTGTTATCCTCTTTCAATTTAAATGGAACCTCTCTTGTCAAATTATTTCTTCCACTTAACTTGTCCAAATGTTCTAAGAATCTGAAGGCTCCCCTTCTCAATGTCTCTCAAGTAAAAAAAAACTATTGAATTTATTTTGCTTTGCAGGATACGTTGTGAGTTATGTTCGTTATTATTTTACATGATTACTCAGAATTGACAGCAGAGACCTGGGCCATTTTTTCCAAACTGACTGTATTTATGTTCCACAAAAACTTCCTTCCAACCCTCTTAACCCAGTCCTATCAGGATAATCTTACACTTGTTTCCCCTCATTTACTTATTTTATTTCCCACAGAATGTGTCAATGTTATTTCCCTCAATTTCTCCTCAAGATGAGATAGTCCACATTGTAGCTACTCTTTAGATAAAGAATTTTCTCCCAAATTCCCTTCCAAATTCCTCATTAAACTAATTAGTAAGTACACTTTTTCCGGTCCTTCATTTTGCACGGACCTTACAAGTGGAAGCATTGGGACAGATCATAGCTTATTTCCAGATAAGACTTTTAAGTGTTTAAGACTTTCAGGGTTTTCTATATTTGAATATTAATTCTAGGGCCCCCCTTCCCCAACATCCACGGCAGTTCTGCTCATTTTAACCACCACATTGTTCATGAATGCCTTGACACAACTATTGGTTTAATTACTGAGTGCAACCTTCAATAAATCAATAGGAAGCTAGGTTACATACTGGAATCTTTGGAGATGGTGCAGAATACATAGACCAGAATGCTGCCTAGACTAGAGAATCCGAGCTATAAGGAGAGGCTAGAAAAACTTGGGTTGGTTTCTCTGAAGTGGCACAGGCTGAGGGGAGAACTGAAAGAAGTCTAAAAAAATTATGTGATGCATACATAAGGTTTATGGTCAGAAATTTTCTCCCAGAAATGTTTAAACTTAGGGAGTATGCATTTAAGGTGAGAGGAGGAAAGTTCAAAGGAGATGTGCTTTTTTACACAGAGAGTGGTAGGAATCTTGAACATGCTACCAGTGGTGGTGGTGGAGGGAGGTACTACTGGGGCGTTCAAGGGACTTTTAGGTAAGCACACAAATATGAAAGGAATGGAGGGATATAGACCAAGGACAGGCAAAAGAGATTAGTTTAATTTGGTGTCATGTTCGGCACAACATGGTGGGCCAAAGGCCCCATTCTTGTGCTGTGCAGTTTTATTTTCTAAGCAAGAAGACCAGCAACAATTGATGGTAACAAAACTGGAAACATATAGTGAAAACAAAGAAAAAAATCAGACTTGAAGTTTCCATTACAACAATGGGATCATCATTTGAGAAGCAATTGTTTATCTCACAGTATTTGATATGGGGAACTCCATGCATATATCACTGGAGTTGCCACATGCTCCAAGTTCCAGTGATCATAATTTCCAAAAGTCTAGGGAAGTTTAGTTTATACCTGAGCTAATGTATTTTCTTTGACAGTGTCACTGTCTCCATAAATCAGAAATAATTTCATTCTGAGTTCATAAGGTTTAACTTTTGGATAGTACATTTTGTAAGCCAATTTTCCAGAAAATTGTCATGATGCCTTCATTTTGAGGCAGTTCTACATTCCAATAAATTGACTTCAAAAGGAAATTCCTTGGATAATTTCTGGTTAATTAAGGCTACACACAGGCCACGGCTCATGATATTACAGTGTTATAACAGGAACCCAGATTTAAAAATGGGCCCATAATGATGTTTGGGCATCCACCCAAATAATCAATGAACTCACAATTGTTGTGTTGAAGCAGCACACCTACAATATTTGTTGTGTAAAGCTGTGTAGACATGACTGATGGTCTACTCAATCCCAACCTCCATCTGCATCAAGTTAAAAATACACACAACACCAGGTTATAGTCCAACAAGTTTAATTGGAAGCACACTAGCTTTCAGAGCACCACTCCTTCAGCAGGTGGTTGTGGAGGACACAATAGTAAGACACAGAATTTATAGCAAAAGTTTATAGTGTAATGGAACTGAAATTGTACATTAATTGAAATTAAATGAAATTAACCATCTGTATCAGCCTACTGAATTAATGTTTGATATTCACAAAACATCATTTTCTCTCGAGAAAGTCCTCTGAGATCCAAATGGCCATAGTCATTGTTAAGACTAGACACAGGTTGCCCCTCTAGATATCTGATTTCTACTCTCTTTCTAGGCTACCACTAGCTGTTTATATTCACCACAATGTGTATTGTTCCATCTCACTTAGTGAGCACACAGTGGGGTGGATATAAACAGGAGTGGCATGGTGGCTAGCACTGTGGCCTCACAACACCAGGGCCCAGGTTCGATTCCAGCCTTGGGTGACTGTGTGGAGTTTGCACAATCTCCCGTGTCTGCCTAGGTTTCCTCACACAGTCCAAAGATATATAGGCTAATACAGGAGGGGAATAGATCTGGGTGGATTACTTTTCGGAGGGGTCAGTGTGGACTTATTGGGCTGAAGGGCCTGTTTCTACACTGTAGGGATTCTAAACAAAAGTCTAAATTAATGTTAGTGAAGGTTGCAGGAAGTACAGTCTCAAGTTCTAGAAACGTTCTGTTCTACTGGAGCCTGACAACTTCCCACGTCATGTCTGAACAAAGAAATAAGACAGCAAGAATGTCCTTCTGACCAGCTTTTACAACTGACTTTGAGCAGAAGTGATAAAAGGACTTCAAGATAGGATTTGAGGTCAGTAAATGAATAAGAGAGTAGAATGTAAAAGGAAAATAACAGAATATAATGATGAGCTTGGACCTTTTCCAGTACTTACTGACTCATCCATGAGATGTATAGACATCCTCCTCATATCTAGTTCAATGTTCAAAGGTTAGGAGGTGTATTTTCTTAAGTGTTAAGTGTTATCTTCTCTTGGTGTTATGGTGCAAATGTTCAGAAGTTTCCATGGTCACACTGTGATGTGGAAACAAGGACATTCAGCCTTTGAAGCTCTCATGATAGATATACATACACGGCTTTAAGCTACTATTGGGAGCAGAAGCAAGATCGAGGCAATAAATGTGCATTTGCATCCATCCTAGTTAAAAAAAAGTTGCTGACAAAGTACAATAAAGAGGATACACTTGAGACACTGAATGGGCTGAAAATTAGTAGAACATGAAGTACTGAAAAGTCTGATTGTAATTAGCGTAAGACACCAAGTTTAGATGTCACACCTTGGGACACTGAGGGAATGAAGGTAGAAATTATGGAGGTAGCCTTATCTCTAAGGAAGATTGAAGGGCCTGTTCTGTGTTGTACTGATTATGGGTTATATGTTAGAGAACAAAAGAATTGTTACGCCCATGTTCAAAGTAAGGATAAACCCAATAACTACAATCATGTTAGTTTAACCTCTGTGGTTAGCAAACATTTAGAAATGAAAATCTAGACAAAATTAACAATCACATGGACAAACATATATGAACTGAAGAATATACATTTGGAGTTGTTAAAGGTGCATTGTGTTTCCATTGTCAAGTTTGTTCATTTTATTTCCAAGAAGATTGATGAGGGCAATATGGTACATTTGGACTTCTGAAAGGCCTTTGATAAAGTGCTACTTAACAGGCTAGTTAGAAAATTTGAAGCCCATGGAATAAGAGGGACAATGGCAGTATGAAATTGAGTTAAGGCCAGGAAACAAACTGTTTGTGAAGGCTATAGGAAGATACATTGTGGTTACCCTCAGTTCAGTATTAGTCCTATGGTTTCCATGATAATACAATCATATAGGGTACAATTTCACAATAATGAAGAGGACCTAAAATTTAGAAATTTTGTGAACTGCAGAGGAGGATAGTAGTAGACTTTAGGAAAATTTAGACTGGTTGGTAGATCAGTGGACATTTGGACTGAAATCTAATGGAGAGAAATGTGAAGTGCTACTTGCCGCTTCCTGCTGCAATTATTTTACAATGTTTTGAGTTGACACTCCAGTTTAAGGTATAACATTTTAGATCAAATATGCAGGCATCTTTAATAATGCTATAAAACTGTTGTAGTCATCCATGGTTGAGTAAGATCAGAAATGAAACACATTAAGGGAATAAACTCTAAGTACTTCCCTCACCCACTGTGGATAAATCACTTTTATGTTAGATCTAGCTATAAAAGCAGAATGAAACTGATTCAAATAAACAGTGTTTTAGCTCCATTGGACTTTAGTTTTCTAAACTGCTGCATGTATGATTCACTGGAGCAAAGAATCAACATACAAATTGCAGCTGTGAAGATAAAGCTACTTTATCTTTGTATGAGCGTTGTATGAGCAACAGTGATTTGTCATTAAAAATCAATTTGTTCTGAAGCTGTATGTGCAATCTTCTTGCAAAGGTTTCATGATTCAATGAGTAACAAGGATGTGATCTTTGTAATAGCAGAATTAAGGCACCAGTAACAAAGGGAGCAGTCAGGAGGTGATAAGAAAGATTGTTAATGTGGTTGAGAGTTCAGCATACCTAAGTTATTTTTATACATTAGGTTTGCTCTATCAATATTTTCTAATCTCCCTGTTGAGAGATATTGTTCCACATCTCTGGAACAGGTAAGACTTGAACTCAGGTCTCCTGATTAAGAGATGGGACACTACCACCGCACCACCCTCAGCAAACCTAAGTTTTTAAATAAATCTGCAAATTTCAAGTCTTGATTGATAATATTATTCAGTGGATTTTATTTAAACTGTGTTTTTTTGCATTAGCCTGTTCAGAGACGTCACTACACTCCTCTGGAGCAGATAAAGCCTGAACTCCGCTCTCTCAGTCCAGGGGTAGAGACACTACCACTGCATCACAAAAGACCTTCCATAAATTGATGTTAAAGCTTGATGATTATCAGTTGCAGCTGATAATGTGTCTCTGCTCTGAATTCTCTTTAGGCTCTTACATTCACTTGCTAGGCCCAAGAACTGCTATTTTTGTTTGAGATAGTAATGCAGCATCAATAAACAAGAGTATTCCTTTTAACTGCAGCAGCACTAGATTACAGAACGCCCACTGAGCTAACCAGCCTCTTGACGTGTAGCTTTAACACATCAATTGCACGTTCAATGATTATGTGGGTGGATGCCCAAACATCATTATTGTCCCACTTTTCTCGCTTCCTGGTATACAACAATGATAACATGAGCTATGGCTTGAATACTATCTTAATTGCCCAGAAGTCATCCAAGAAATTTCCTTTCAGAGTCAATGTTGATAGAATGTAGACCTGCCTTAAAATCAAGAAACATGACAATTCTCTGGAGAGTATTGGCTTACAAAATGTATCTATGGTATAAACTGCATACTCTAAATGAAATCCTTTCTGATTGAGGTAGGCAGTAACATTGTGAAGCTAGAATTTCTTAGACTTTTGGAAATCACAATCACTGGATCTTAAGCAAGATGTAAATTTAATATATAACTTGTCAGGAGCTCTTGGCACCCATCAAATTTTGCAATGGAAAATGTTAATGATGGGGTGGAGATAAAACTTTTCACACAAATTGCTGAACATTGGGCCAATTTTTGTGGAAATAAACGGAGTCATTCTTTGTTTACCCTGAACAAAAGCAAGCAGAATTCACACCTCACTGCAAAACCTGGTTCACAGTCATTGATTTTGTCCATTTTTGCACTCAGTTGGAAAATCTAAGCTAGAATGTTTCAAATGATGGTTTGTCAGGCTAATAAACCTTAAAACGTTACATGTATTTGTTTGAGGAATAGCCTGCTTTACCTGCCATATCAAGCCCCTGAATTGCTTCATCAAATGTAAACATTGCACCTCGTGATCTACATTTTGTTTGATCAATTACTATTTATGTCTTGTTGTAACTTACAATGTTTAAAATTTTCACAATTGTGGAAAAATTTAGTCAATGGCAGAAACAAAAGCATTTCACATGCTATAAGCAACGTGCTTCAGGCAATAAAATACACTTATTCAACCTTGGGTGTGTAAATTGCTATCTGTCTGGATAGTGTAGAGTTTTACACCTGTTTCCTTCACAATTCACTGAAATTACACTATTAATACTGTATGGTTTTCCAATAACGGAAGGGCCACATTCCATTAATAGGTTAAAAAACTTGTGACCTATGTTACATTAAAAATAGAACAGAAACTTAATTTCTTTCGGATTGTTATTTCACAAAACAGTGAAGAGTGTTGCATGGTGTCACCACTCTCCAGTGCCATCTTAAAATATGGTAAAATAAACTAAAACAGAATATAATGGCAAACAAAAAGTGTCTAACTTCACAAAACACTTTCTTAAAAAACAAGCTCAAGGTAAATTTAATTCTGTCTCATTTATGTCATCCTCAAAGATGTAATAACTTACATTTGAGTGTTGCATACAGTACAAAAATTTGAATGTTATACAACACTGACAAATCAGTCAGTAAAGTGCAGTTAATATTTAAAAGAGAATTATTATACATTCGGCATTTCAGAATGCATTTTTCAAATTTTGCCCTGACAAATGACCATGAAATTTGAATTCTAATTCGGACATTAAATTTCAAATGAATAAAAGCTAAATATTCTCCATCTTACTCCCTGAAGAGTATATGAAATACTTAGTAGTGTGCGGCAATATCTGTCTAAATGAGCAATGGTAAAAGAAGTTATGTCTGTAGTAATGATTTTTAATGATCTGTTTGTTGCTCCATTCCTGGGTGGCTTTTCATCTTCTGTAATGTCTTTATACATTATTAATGAAACATTACCCACAGGAATGGAAAATACCAAGCTTGATTTTACAAATCTAATTTATACCAATAGTAGCCCAGGATTCAGTGATTCACGTTTCACCAAACCTTCAACTTGCATTGAAGCAACAAGTAATACAATCTGACTATTAGAACCAACAGATATGACTTCAGCAACACTCTGTTTAGATCATAACTGCATGAAAGAAGGAATGGTAGCTAATGGTGCCTTAAGTTCTGAGCTGCAGTTCCGTTCGTACATACTTTCTTAAAGATATGCTGTATCATACTTTGCCAACTCAAAATTTCAGAATATACGTTTTACTTTAGAAGTCATTTAAATGCAACATTTTAATTATTTTTGCTAAATATTAGTGGCTTTGGAGTATTTCATAATGAATTTCATAAGCCCTGACAGAGATCCGCTGGTTCCTGTACTCATTTAAGAGAAACTGAAACCTTTCCCAATAAAAATAGAATTTATGAAAATTTAGAGGCAAAATTGATCAGGGATAATCAATATGGCTTTGTGTTAGGAAAATGGTGTCTCACAAACTTGATTGAGTTTTTTGAGGAGATTACCTAAGAGATTGATGAGGGCTGAGCAACAGATGCTTGTTTATTTGGATTTTAGTAAAGCCTTTGACAAAGTTCCGCATGGTAGGCAGATGAATAAAGTTAGGTCACATGGGATTCAGGGCGAGCTTGCCAATTCAAAACTTAATTGGATTAATGGCAGGAGACAGCGTGGTAGTGGAAGGTTACTTTTCGGACTGGAGGCATGTCACCAACAGTGTCCGGCAGGGATCGGTTCTGGATCTTCTTTTATTTGTCACTTATATAAATGAATTGGATGAGAATATAGAAGGCATTGGTAGCAAATTTGAGGATGACACCAAAATTGGTGGCATAGTAGACAGTGAAGAATGTTTTCTAAGATTGCAAAGGGATCTTGATCAAATGGGTCAATGGGCTGAGAAATGGCAGATGGAGTTGTTATGGACTAGGCTAGACCACTTGAAACATTCTTAAGCAGGCAGTCCAGACCTTAGCTTTGCAATTTGTTTTGGTAAGTGTACAGTGAAAATTACCCAGATTAAGTTAGCGAGGTTGACTACCAGGTTCAAAACAGTCAAACAAATTCACAAATTCATATAATGAAACATGAAGAACAGATTAATGAACCCCTACAGAACTCAGTCTAGACTTAAGTATGCTGTTCTGAATATGCACAACTGTCCCAATAAGCAAACCCATTTTAAAACACAGTACAAAAAAGGGTCAAATAATTACAAGTTGAAGTTAGAAGGGCCGAAAAGAGAGTTTTCACACAGCTCACTGTTGAATACCCCAACCAGTTCTGGACTGAACTAAACTACTCAGCTAGAGAGGCAACAACTCCCTTTCATTCTACAGGTTGCTTCTAAACAAAAGGCCTCTTAAAATCCTTTTCATCTCTCTACTAAACCAGTCTTATCACAGCCAGGCCTGGTTTATTACCCCTCTGAAAAAAAATCAAAGACAGTACCCTTGAGCCAAGAACAGCTTTTAGAAAAAAAATGGACTAGCTTTAAGACAGAATTCAATTTGGTTAAATGCATGATAATGCATTTTGGTGCAACAATCAAGGTAGAGCTTATACAATTAATGGTAGAGCCTTGGATAGTGTTGTACATAATTCTTTGAAGTTTAAACCCTAACTAACCCTCTGATTATCTTATACGTCACAATTAAGTCACCTCTCAACCTTCATCTATACAACAAAAACAGCCTCAGCTCCCTCAGCCTTTCCCCATAAGACCTTCCTTCCTTACCAAGCAACATCCTAATAAATCTCCTCTGAACCCTTTCCAAAGCTTTACATCCTTCCTATAATGTGGTGACTAGAACTGTACACAATACTCCAGGTGCAGCCTTACCAGTGTCTTGTAGCTGAAACACGACATCGTGGCTCCGAAACTCCCACTACCAACAAATACCAACACATCAAATGCCTTCTTAACAATGTAAAAACAATGACTGCAGATGCTGGAAACCAGATTCTGGATTAGTGGTGCTGGAAGAGCACAGGAGTTCAGGCAGCATCCGAGGAGCAGTAAAATCGACGTTTCGGGCAAAGGCCTTCAACAGGAATAAATTGGGTGGCAACTTTCAGGTATTTATGCACCTGAATACTGAGATGTCTCTGTCCATCTACACTGCCAAGAATTTTACCAATAGCCCAGTACTCTGCATTACTGTTACTTCTTCCGAAGTGAACTACCTCACACTTTTCTGCATTAAACTCCATTTGCCACTTCTCAGCCCAGCTGTGCAGCTTATCTATGTCCCTCTGTAACCCACAACATCCTTTGGCACTATCTACAACTCTGCCTACCTTAGTGTCAGACATAAATTTACTCACCCATTCTTCCACACACACATCCAGATCATTTATAAAAATGGCAACCAGTAATCACCCAAAAACAGATCCTTGTGGCACACCACTGGTAACTGAGCTCCAGGATGAATATTTCCCATCAACCACCATCCTCTGTCTTCTTTCAGCTAGCCAATTTCTGATCCAAACTGCTAAATCACCTTAAATCCTGAAACTCCATATTTTATGCAATAGCCGATCGTGTGCAACCTTATCAAACGCCTTATTGAAGTCCATAAATACCACATCAACTGACTTACCTTCATCCATGTGTTTTGTCACCTCTCGAAGAACTCAATAAGATCAGTTAGACATGACCAAACCTTCACAAAACCGTGTTGACTATCCCTAATCAAATTATCCCTTTCCAGATGATTATAAATCCTATCTGTTATAATCTTTTCCAACACTTACCCACAACTGAAGTAAGGCTCCCTGGCCTATAATTACCAAGGCTATCCTGACTCCCCATCTTAAACAAGAGAATAACATCTGCTATCCTCCAGTCTTCCGGCACTACTCCTGTCGACAATGTTGACATGAAGATCAAAGCCAAAGGTTGTGCAATCTCCTTCCTGGCTTCCCAGAGAATCCAAGGAAAAATCCCACCTGGCCCAGGAGTCTTATTTATTTTCAGATCTTCCAAAATTGCTAAAACCTCCATTTTGTCAACTGCAATTCCATCTAATCTAGTAGCCTATATTTCCATATTCTCATTAACATTGTCCTTTTCCAATGTGAAGACTGACAAAAAAAGTATTCATTAAGTGCTTCCCCATGTCCTCAGATTCCACAAACAATTTTCCACTATTATCTTTGATTAGCCCTAATTTTACTCTAGTCATTCTTTTGTTCCTGATATAACTATAGAAGGCCTTAGGGTTTTCCTTGGTCCTATCTGCCAACACCTTCTCATGTCCCCTCCTGGCTCTTCTTAACCCTCTCTTTAGATCTTTCTGTTTAACTTATAACTCTCAAGCACCCTAACCGTGCCTTCAAGACTCATCCTCACATAAACCTTCTTCTTCCACTTGACAAGAGCTAAAACTTCTTTAGTAAACCATGGCTCCCTCTCTCAACAACTACCTCCCTGCCTGGTAAGTATATACTTATCAAGGACCTGCAGTAGCTGTTCTTTGAATGACCTCCATATTTTAAGTGTGCCCATCGCCTGCAGTTTCCTTCCCCATTCTATGCATCCTAAATCTTGCCTAATTGCATCGTAATTGCCTTTCTTCTAGTTGTACATCTTTCTCTGTTGTATATACATATCCCAGCCCATTGCTATTGTAAGCATAACCAAATTGTGGTCACTATTGCCAAAGTGCTCAACTACCTCCAAATCTAACACCAGGCCGGGTTCATTCCCATGTACCAAATCCAATATGGCATCGCTCCTTGTTGGCCTGTTTACGTATTGTGTCAGAAAACCCTCCTGCACACACTGGACAAAAACTGACTCATCTAAGCTAATTGAACTATAGTATTCCCAGTCAATATTGGGTAAGTTAAAGGCCCCCATAACAACTACTCTATTACTCTC
Source organism: Hemiscyllium ocellatum (assembly GCF_020745735.1). Classification (NCBI taxonomy): domain Eukaryota; kingdom Metazoa; phylum Chordata; class Chondrichthyes; order Orectolobiformes; family Hemiscylliidae; genus Hemiscyllium; species Hemiscyllium ocellatum. Next base: position 42,030,267 of record NC_083412.1, on the reverse strand, counting down.
GCTCTTATTGAGAGTCATCTTTGTTATCCTTTTCTCTACATCCCTGGAACAATTTGGATGCCCTTAGAAAACTCCTAATAGGGTGACCTCTCCTTTCCTGTTTCTAACCTCAGCCCAAATTACCTCAGTGGATGAGTCCTCAAATGTTCTCTCAGCTACTGTAATACTACCCTTAGTTAACAATGCCACAACCCCCCCTTTTTAACCATCTTCTCTGTTCTTACTGGAACATCTAAATCCCGAAATCTGCAACAACCATTCTGTCCCTCCTGTAGCCATGTTTCTGAAATGGTCACAACATCAAAATCCCAGGTACCAACCCATGCTGCAAGTTCACCCACCTGATTCCAGAAGTTCCTGGCACTGAAGTACACACATTTCAAACAAACATCCTGATTGCCAGTGCCCTCTGGCGACCATGTAAACCTATCCCTGACCTCACTACCCTCAAACACCTGTACAGTGGAACTACATCCCCCTGCTGCATTAGTTTAAACCTTCCCTTCCACCTGAAGAGCATTAGAAAATATCCCCCCAGGATATTGGTACCCCTCTGGTTCAGGTGAAGACTATCCTGTTTGTAGAGGTTTCATCTTCCTCAGAAAGAGCTCCAATTATCCAAGAATCCAAAACCCCCCTTCCTGTACCATCCCTGCAGCTACGAGTTCAGTTCCACTCTCTCCCTGTTCCTCACTTCAAGAGCAAGTGGCATGGGTGACAAACCAGAGATAACAACTCTCTTTGTTCTAGCTTTAAGTTTCCACCTTAGCTCCCTGAATTTCTGCCTTAGATCCTCACCGTTATTCCTACCTATGTCATTGATGCCTATGTAGACCACAACTTAAGGCTGCTCCCCCACCCCCACAAGGATCCCAAAAACACAGTCAGAGACATTACAATGGCACCTTGGAGGCAACACATTCCCACAGAACCTCCTATCTGTCCTCCTGAATATGGAGTCCCCAATGAGTAAAGCTCTGCTCCTCTTCCCCCTTCCCCTCTGAGCAACAGAGACTCTGCGCCAGAGACCTGTGCCCCATTGTTTAGCCCTGGTAAGATCCCTCCTCCCCCACCAAATGTATCCAAAACAGTATATTTGTTGTTGGGGGGAACCACCACAGGAGATCCCTGCACTGCCTGCTGTTCCCTTTCCTACCCCTGATGGTAACCCATCTACCCTCTTCACATGGCTGTGGAGTAACTACCTCCCTGTAACTTCTCTCAACAACCCCCTGCACCTCCTGAATGATCTGAAGTTCATCAGCTCTAGCTTCAGTTCCCTAACACAGTTTGAGGAGTGCACTTTCTGCAGATGAAGTCAACAGGGACAATAGAGGTGACCCTTACCTGCCATATACTACAGGAGGATCATTCAAGTGCCCTAACTTCCATCCCACTATTCTAAATTCCCAAATAGACTGCTGAAAAAATGAAACACGAAAGAAAACGCTTGTCACTCTAACAACTGCCACACAAAACTTTTTTTTGAGTAGAGAAAGAGGATGGGTGGGAGACACTATCCGAGTAGAATTTTAGGTAAAGTAACTTGCCAAATATGTAACCTCATGGCCTCTCTGATTGTGTCCAGGGTCCGAACAACGCCTGAGCTAAAAATAAGTAATATATACTGTATACTCACATATCCTGAAAGGCTCCTCTGCTCCCTGGTGACCTTGTGACCTCTCCAACTGCCTCCAGGGTCTGAACAACGCCCAAGCTAAAAGAAATTTATACCATATACTCACGTATCCCAACAGGCTCCTCTGCTCCCTGGTGACCAGGGTCTGAACCTGATAATGAGAGATACCAGAAGATGTTAAATCATCCATAGCTGGTATCTGAGTGAGGAAAGTTCTGATGAAGATCTCAACAGTCTACCTTTATAATGAAAAAGTGTAAATTGTCACCAAATGTTTCGTAGTTTATTACAATATGGTGCTTTTCCCTCTTCTACTGAAAGCGTACAGATCCTATTTTATGTTAGTACACTCTTTAATATATTCTTTACTTATCTTTTCACCGTTAAAACCAGCAACAAAGCCACTTTTTCCAGTCAAGCCAGCTCTTCCATTCTCAGCTCAGCATTTGTTTCCTTCTGACAATTTGTGAGCCATTTGGAGACGGATGATATAAACTGCAGTCATTGTGGTTGCAGCAGCTCAGTTGCCTTCTCTAATGTACTTCCCAGAACCTACCATCAGCAGGGAGATCTGACCAGCATTTGTCATCTTCAGGTGAGTTTCAATCCACACCACCTTCTGACTCAGATCAGAGTGCTCCTGTTGGACTAGACTGGTATGTAAATTGGTATATACAAACTGTCGTCTCAAATGAAAGGAGAGGAGTGGGCAATTAGCATCACTTGTCTTCATCACCTGACTTCACACAAGAAACTGGTGGGGAAAGACAGCTGGATGTATGGGTGAATGACCTACCTGGGAAGTGGTGAGAGATTGTGTCTGGACTGGTAATCCATTAGATCTAGAACAAGAATGCATGTAGATGTGTGTACAAGTCTCAACATTGTAGTTCTCAGAATTTGAATTCAACTCAAGAAAAATATTTTGGAAATTATAAATTGGTTCAATTATTATAAAAACTGAATTAGTTTTATGATATTCCTTATTTAGCTGTGAACCCTATGCCATACCAATAGCATTGTTTCCTCTCGAAAGACCAAGCCACTCAGTTCTTTTAAAACTAGAAAAGCTCAAAAAAGAAAATTGAACTTCTCAAGGCAGCCAAAGATGAACAACAGAAGTTGTGAGTCTTTCCAAAGAGACTCAGGTCCTAAAAACAAATTGAAAGAAAAATTCTTATTTTATTTAGTAAACACGCTGCAAAGACAAGCACTAAACATTATTAAGATATTAATTTATACCTACTTCCTAGAATCATACAACATTACATACCAAAATAACTCAACTTTGCTGACATAAAGTTGGAAGTACCAACATTTAATGTGAATATGTAGTCAGCATTTATTTCTGGAATGCTTTCTGAGATTGGATTTTAGGTTTGTGACACAGCCTACAATTTTATGTGAACAATAGTGATGATCCACAGTGTTAATATAAACTCATCTTCGGACACCTACATTAAATCCTGTTATGACATCATGATTTGTTTTCTTTACTTACATTGAAGCTAATAAGCCGAATGTCATCTTCAAAATGGCAATTCTCCTCCCTTTCCTGTAATCTAAAGGGGGCATCTTAAGGCTAGGGGAAGCTTAGATTTTTTTCCACTTGCAAAAACAATTTGCAACAAATGCTAGGAATTACGTTTAATAGGTATGCATTAATTAAGCAAAAAAAGAGAAAATTAAAAAAATCAAAGAAAAAAGCCTCAACATCTTATTTTAAGAGCTATCCATTGAATGCAAAAGATTTGCCAGACTATACTCTGTCAGGATATTCCTACTGGTACCTCATGCTTCCTAAGGCTCTTCATATTTCCTGAAAAGACAAAATTGTGGAATTTCATCACTGAGACTCAGCATCACTTCGAGACTCTTGACAATGATGTCTTTATAATACATGAGACATAAAACTGGAAACGAGAAAGGCCACTGTTCTTTTTATTGAGAAAATTCTTAAAGTTGGACGATCACACTGAAATTCATTGAGGAGGTTTAATGTAAAGTTCTTGCAGTAAGAATCTAAGAAGTATGGAAGGGTGATTCTTGAAAATGTTGAACGTGTTTTGCATTCACAACTTGAGAGAATAGATAGAGCTACTTGAATAAGTTCCATGGAAATTCTGACCTTGAAATAGAGAGACTAATGATCAATGGCGAAATGTTTAAAACGTTTATGCTAATTTCCTCTGTTAGCCGTTTTAATGAATGTGGTAACTGATTTGAAAAAATTGGAATAAAATCTTTTTGTTAAAAAGAGGGCAGCAGGATCAGAAAATAATTCTTCTCGTCAAAACTTGTCCTGTAATATTGCAAGATTTTATCCTTCAATTTCTATTGCTTTTGTGCAAGTTCAGTTTATCTAGTCACAAATTACAAGTGCCTCTTTATCAACTGTTATGATCAAAATTGGACAGTGCACTGTTATTCTCACATTCCACCATTGATCTCAACAGAAATTTAAATGCTTTACGAATCTGTCTAATGTACATTATCCATGCCAACAGCAATGACACGGTGCTTTAGGAAATGTATTATGTCTTGTTTTATTTGTTGAAGAAAAGTTTCATGACAGAGGTCCAGAGCAGTCTACCAGAGCTACTAAAATAGTTTGTGAGGCCTTAGTTTTTTTTTGAAAGTTGGAACAATAGAAGGAGCCTGAATGGGTGTGGTTAAGCTCTCACAGAATCAGGATTTTTAGTTTTTGGTTTTCAGCAGTTGCTGTTGGTGCCATGAAGAATGTAGAACATAGAATAATACAGTATAGAACAGGCCCTTCAGCTCTTGATGTTGCGCCGACCTGTGAACTAATCTAAGCCCATTGCCCTACACTTTCCCATTATCATCCATGTGCTTATCTAAGGATTGTTTAAATGCCCCTAATGTGGCTGAGTTAACTACATTGATAGGCAGGGCATTCCACGCCCTTATCACTCTGTGAGTGAAGAACCTGCCTCTGACATCTGTCATAAATCTATACCCCTCAATTTGTAGCTATGCCCCCTCATACAAGCTGACGTCATCGTCCTGGAAAAAGACTTTCACTGTCTACCCTATCTAATCCTCTGATCATCTCATTAGTCTCTATTAAATCCCCTCTTAGCCTTCTTCTCTCCAAAGAGAACAGACCCAAGTCTCTCAGCCTTTCCTCATAAGACCACCCTTCCAGACCAGGCGACATCCTGGGAAACTTCCTCTGCACCTTTTCCAATGCTTCCACATCCTTCCTGTAATGGGGCAATCAGAACTGCACATAATACTCCAAGTTCACCTGCACTAGCATTTTCCTTAGTTGCGGCATGACATCATGGCTCTGGAACTCAATCCATCGACCAATAAAACCTAACACACCATATGCCTTCTTAACAGCACTATCAACCTGGGTGGCAACTTTCAGGGATATATGTACACAGACTCCAAGATCCCTCTGCACATCCACACTACCAAGAATCTTTCGATTGACCCAGTACTCTGCCTTCCTGTTATTCTTCCCAAAGTGCATCACCTCACATTTAGCTGCATTGAACTCCACCTCTCAGCCCAATTCTGCAGTTTACCAAAGTCCCCCTGCAACATTCATCCAAACTGTCCACTACTTTACTGACTTTAGGGCCATCTGCAAACTTACTAAGCCATCCATCTAAGCCATTTATAAAAATGACAAACAGCAGTGGTCCACCACTAGGAACAAGACTCCAGGCTGAATATTTTCCATCAACCACCTTCTTACAGAAAGCCAGTTTCTAATCCTAACTGCTAAATCATCCTTAATCCCATGCCTCTGCATTTTCTCCAACAGCCTATGATGTGGAACTGCATCAAAGGCTTTACTGAAGTCCATGTATACCACGTCAACTGCCCTACCCTCATCCACATGCTTGGTCACCTTCTCAAGAAGCTCAATGGGTTTGTGAGATATGACCTGCCCTTGACAAAACCATGTTGACTATCTGCAATCAAATTATTGCTTGCTAGATTACAATAATTCTATTTCTTATAATCCTTTTATCCAACAGAAGTAAGGCTCACTGGTCTATAATTATCTAGGTTATCTCTACTCCCCTTCTTGAACAGGGCACAACATTTGTAACCCTCCAGTCCTCTAGTACTGAACCCTGTAGACAATGATGACTCAAAGATTAAGGCTAAAAGCTCCGCCATCTCCTCCCTATCTTCCCAGAGAATCCTTGGATAAATCCCATCTGGCCAGGGGACTTGTCTACTTTTACATCCTCTAGAATTGATAAAATTTCCTCCTTACTAACCTCGATCCTTTCAAGTCTAAGATTCTGTATCTCATTATTCTCCTCTCCAATATTCTCCTTTTCCTGAGTGAAAACAGATGAGAGGTATTCACTTAGCACTTCTCCGATCTCCTCAGGGTCCATACACAACTTCTCACTTCTGTCTTTGACTGGCCCTATTCCTACCCTAGTCATCCTTTTATTCCTCACATACCGATAGAAAGCTTTAGGCTTCTCCTTTATTCTACCTGCGAAAGACTGCTCATATCCCCTCCTTGTTCTTCTTAACTCTCTTTTTAAATCCTTCCTAGCTGACCTGTAACTCTCCATTACCTCATCTGAACCATCTCATCTCAACATCACATAAGTCTCCTCCTTCTTCTACTTAACAAGAGATGCAATTTCATTAGTAAATCATGGTTCTGTTACCTTATCACTTCCTCCCTGCCTGACAGGGACACACCTATCAAGGACACGCAATATCTGTTCCTTAAACCAGCTCCACATTTCGATTGTCCCCATCTCCTGCATTTTGCTATCCCTTTCTATTCATCCTAAGTCTTGCCTAATTGCATTATAATTGCTTTTCCCCAGTCTATAACTCTAGCCCTGTGGCATGTACATATCCCTTTTCATCGCTAAACTAAGCGTAAATGAATTATGGTCACTCTCTCCAAAGTGTTCACCTACCAGTAAATCAAACACCTGGCCTGGTTCATTATCAAGTACCAGACCCAGTGTGACTTCCCCTCTCGTTGGCCCTTTGACATACTGTGTCAGGAAACCCTCCTGCACACATTAGACAAAAACTGATCCATTCAATGTACTAGATTTATAGCATTTCCAGTTAATGTTGGGGAAGTTAAAGTCCCCCATAATGACCACCCTGTTCCTTTCACTCCTACCCAGAATCGTTTTGCCAATCCTCTCCTCCACACCCCTGGAGCTCTGCTGAGTCCTATAAAAAACTCCCAGCAATGTGACATCTCGTCTCCTGATTCTAACCTCAGCCCGTACCATCTCAGTAGACGAGTGCTCGTCAAAAGTTCTTTCAGCCACCGTTATGCTTTCCTTTATTAACAAGGCCACACCTCCCCGTCTTTTAGCGTCTTCCCTGATTGTAATGAAAGATCTAAACCTTGGATCCTGCAACAGCCATTCCAGACCTTACTCTATCCATGTCTCCAAAATGACCACAACATTGAAGTCCCAGGTACTAACTATGCTGCAAGCTCACATATCTTATTCCGGATACTTCTGGTGTTGAAGTAGACACCCTTCAAATCAGCTTGTTATCGGCCAGCACACTTCTGTGACCGTGAAATCCTGTCCACGCCCTCCCTACTCTCATCCTCCTGTGCACTGGAACTACACCTCAGATTCCCATCCCCCAGCTGAGCTAGTTTAAACCCACCCGAATAGCACCAGCAAGTTTCCCACCCAGGATATTAGTACCCCTCTGATTCAAATGAAGACCGTCCTGTTTATAGATGTTCCACCTTCCCCAGAATGAGCCCCAATTATCCATGTACCTGAAACCCTCCCTCCTGCAGCATCCCTGCAGCCACATATTTGGCTGATATCTCTCCCTATTCGTTGCCTCGCTATCATATGGCATGGGTAACAAACCAGAGATAACCACTCTGTTTGTTCTAGCTCTCAGCTTCTACCCTAGCTCCCTGAAATCCTGCCTTATATCCCTATCCCTCTACCTATGTTGTTGGTACCTACGTGGACCATGACTTGGGGCTGGTGCCCCTCTCCCTTCAGGACTCCAAAGATATGATCCAAAACATCACGGACCCTGGCACCTGGGAGGCAACACACCAACCATGAGTATCTTTCGTTCCCAACAAACCTTCTATTTGACCCTCTTACTATTGAGTCGCCAATGACTAACACTCTCCTCCTTTCCCCCCTTCATTTCTGTCCAATAGGGACAGACTCTGTGCCGACACCTGCACCGCAATTCACGCCCCTGGTATGACATCCTCCCCAACAGTATGTAAAACGGTATACTTGTTTTTCAGGGGAACAACCACAGGGGATCCCTGCACTGACTGTTCTTTCCCCCTTTGAACAGTTACCCAGCTGTCTTCATGCCCAGGAGTAACTATTTCACTGTAACCCTTATCTATCACAGCCTCTGCCACCCGAATGATCAAAAGTTCATCCAGCTCCCACTACAGTTCCCTAACGTGGACTTGGAGGAGCAAGAGTTGGATGCATGTCCTACAGATGTACTTGGATGGGACTCTAATGACATCTCTCACCTCAAACATCTTGCAGGAGGAACATTCCTCTCCCTGCACTGCCATCCCTGCTAGAAAATACTCACTTATATAGCTGGAGGGAAATAAAAGAAGACCCTCCTTTCCCAGAAACCCCTGCTCTCTAATGTCAGATGTAAAGACTCAAACCGGTGATGCATCTCTCCGGACAGGCCCCTGGCCCAAGCTGCCAACACTTCGTGCTGCTGCTGAAAAACAGAAATGCAGGACACCCACATTTGAGGTAAGTTTTAATAGACACAAATCAGTGACACACCGTTCCTGACAGGCTCATTGTCCAAGCTCCTGCACTTTGTGCTGCTGCTGAGAAACAGAAAGAGGTGGAAATGATTTTTTTCCCCTTTCTCGGTTACAGTCAAAAGCTAAGGATTCTCCTCCGATTACTGGAGGTGCATGTGGGACAATCTGTTTTCTAGATTTGCCAAGGGTTTTTTTTTTTAAAATATATTACTACATTGGAACAATTAATCAATCATAGTTACTTAATCTATTATTCGGTTAAGTTTTTCAATAAAGTTATGCCATTCCAATTACTTGTTTCTTTTGTTGTTTTTTTAACTATAGTGAATGAATAAAGTATGTTTTACTTTAAATCTAGTAAAGTAAGTACTTTAAATTTACTTTTAAAGTAATAAAATAGCTTGACTATCTTCTGAATATGTTGAGAGGATTTGAACTGTCCTCAAAACAACAACACAATTATTGATTTATGATTGAAACAGTACCTGATCAACTTACTTAAAAGCTGATTAATGTCATTTAAAATAGGAAATTACCAATATTTACCTTTTTAAATAACCCAACATGCATGTGCACACACTCCCAATTAAACAAGCAAGTTAAAAAACTTTCCCTAGAAATTAATTTTGAAAATAAAAGCACCTTGATGTCCAAGGATGAGATTGTTAGCTTCTATCTTTCAGCAGACTATGTCCTAGCTGAACTCCAAACATTACCAAAGCTAAGCTGTAAACCAATATCTAGTAATTGGTCCAAACAGTTACCTTAAGCTATGTGACTTTCAAGAACCATTTCTTTAAAAAAAATCATATCCTTTTAGTGACCAAGTTTCTTAAATCATTTTCTCTGTACTCCAAATGGACCAATTATGCATCATCAAAATATAGCAATAACGAAGCATTGTCAAAACTCTATGATAAAGTCCCATTAAAATAATTTTAACAGGATAACCACTGTTGGATCGTGTTCAAATAATGACCGGAATCAGTGAGTGGTGAAAGTAACCTCTTTTATTCAGCACTCACAGCACAAGTTCGAGGTGGCAACAGAATCCTGAAATACAGTTCTTCCAAGAGCATCTTTATATACAGTTCTTACATATATTAAAATTCCATTACTACGGTGTTACATTGTTTTATCTATAGTTCACAAAGGTTTGAAGAACTTCTGTCCTGGGAGACAGAAAGTGGGTGAAAATGTGCTAAATGCTGGCTTCTACTTCTGATAGGATTTCGAGTATCTGTCTGGTCTGCTTGCATAATTAAGAAGTGTTAGTCCTTTTGTATTTTATGTTAGTAAATATACTAGGCCTATATGCTCTAATTAAGTTAGAAATTGTACCTGTACTTAATCAGTTTAGAATCCTTTATGCTTTTATTACTGCAGCTGGGTTGTGAGGTTTGTTTACTATTTGCTGGTGTGGGTTTCATTCATTCATGCAATCTCATGGGAACACTGTTCTGTCAGTTAGTTTCTTAAAGGGATAAGGGCCCAGCAAAAAAGGTATTTAACAGGTACCTATTAATTGGGGAATCTATTCCAGTCCAGGAGATGATTGGTGAGGGCTGATCAATATTATAATGTTTCGAGAAGACTTGGTGGGGATGGTATTGTTCTGTATGCTACACTTATTCAGAGGTAAACATTGCTTCTAGCAAGGGCTGATAAGATATGAAAATGCAGTAAAATATAACAAACTGATGAGTGAGTTAATAAACATAACTTATAACAATATCTCATAACACTAAAGTAGATTTGTATTTCTTTCAGAAATATCCCTCAGTACATCTTGTGTTACATATTATTTTGTAACAATGTAACAATGTTAGCCAATATGGCAGTTAATTTCCAAACAGGAAAGGACCTCAAAGTAGAAATAGCTGAATAACCAGTTAGTTTGCTTTGTTTTTATTTGATTGAGGAAGAATTGAGCAAAATTTACCAGACTGATCCCTGGGTTGCCAGGATTGTTGTGCAAGGAGTGATTGATGAGACTGGGCCTGTACTGTTCAGAGTTCAGAGTGAAAAATGAAAGGTGATTTCAGGAGAGTATAGAAAATTCCTACAAGGCTCAACAGAACAGATGCAGGAACAATGTATCCCTTGGTTTTGTTGGGAGTTGAAGGTTAGGTTTGGGGTGGACTTGTGTGCTCTATAACCAGATATTTTCAGAATAAGAGACAGAACATTCAGAACTGAAACGAGGAGCAATTTCTTCACTCCAAATATGGTGAATCTTTACAATCTCTATTCCCAAAGCGTGTGGATGGATAATCTTTGCATCTACTCAAGGCTGCGATTAATAAGGTTTTAAATACTAATGAATTGTAGGGACAATATGGGAAAATGTCATTAAGGTGCCATTGTTCAGCCATGTTCTAGTTGAATGATGGAGCAAGGTGAAGGGACTGACTGATACACTGCTCCTATTTTTGATTCTCTGAGATATTTTGACATATTTCAATAATATTATTATTTGATGCAATTGATATTACTAAATATGTTTACATTTTTAGTTATCATTTTTCAGTTCACACATAAGATCACCAGATAAGATTTTTACCCTCCTTGAGTTATTTGAGAAGCTGATTTAGAGTGGATAGTGGGAATTTGAATAATGAGAGCAAACTTCAAACTAAGGCAAATGTTCAAGAACTATTCGAAAGCACAGGTGGAGCAGCACGGCAGGGCAATACTCGGTTTAGAACTGGAAGAACAATGGTCAACATATGGTCCAGCCTAGATTGTTAAGCAGTGGTGAAACTTAAGAAAAGGCATGAACAAAGGAGCCAGAAAATGTCTTCCATTGTCGGAAATATTCATAATGATCACCTTTTGCCACATTAACATTCAGGACAGAAAGCATGCGTGGGTGTGAAAAGTAAATGCACATGAACTGCAATTTGTATCAAAGGGCAAACACTTGAAATACATCAAGATATTCATCAGTAATTTCAGTATTTTTATTCATTGTTAACTGATGAATAAAATAAGATCCAAGCAGCAACATAATACATAACATCTACAGACAAGAGAATCACCTTGAGAACCATCGAAGGTCCTTCATTCTTTCCAGTTTTTTGGAGCCAAAGAAGAGGATTCAAGAGAGAAAAGAATAAAGGTATAGTTTAAAATAGTAGGTAAGTTTGAATTGAATGATTAAAATTTTCTGCAAAGCTATACAAATAATATGTACCTGTTTGTATAGACTTTAGAATGAAAAGCACTAGCTTTATTATGTTTTAATGTTGGTTGAAAATATTATGAGGTGAATTACGAATTTAGGTTCTATGACAGTAATGGCTCTGGTAATATGGGTGCCACATCTGTGTTTGAGCTATGCCAGCATGGTCCATGCAGAATGATATCTTGACAAGAGCATTAATGCAAGCATCAGGAGTACATGATGTAAGTAAGCAGAGTAGATGTCTCTGGATGTTCTTTGCCATACACCATGGATGTGCTACTTGCTGCCCCAGCTAATCTCTCTTAATACATACAGCTGAATATGCATTCACTTTCAGGAAGGAGGCTCTCTCCCAACCCAAACCCCCAAGCTAGCAAATTTAAAAGGATTATCAACAATTTACAAGTTAATTGTGGATTTAATCTCTCATGGCTTTGTTTGACTTGTGGTGTTTTGAAGATTTGGGTAAAATTGTTGAGGAGGTAAGGGAATAATGTTACATGTTTGTGATTGCAAGTGTAATCCAATTACTGGCTCCAGTCTCTAGATTCCCTTGGATGACCTTTCCAGAGAATAAATTCCTCCTCTCTCAGTAGACATGCTATCACTGCAGGGTGTCTTAAGCCTCATACAATCTTGTTTATAATTAGGTAATCTTTTAGTTGTACATATTCATAGAATTCTAGGCTGTGCTAATACAGTCACTTATTAATAAATTAATTCTTTTTCACATTGGGCCCTAATATTGAACACATCCATTCATTACTTGCATTCATTCAAAACAGGTCTTCAAAGCTTGTAAAATTTCTACTGTTAATCTTCCTTTTCAGTGAAAATTAGGATGGAATCCAGGAAGAACAAGACTGTGGGGCCGGGTTATTGAACTGGATGATTGCTGCTCTGGTTTGTTAACTTAATCTGTCACAATATTGTAATTTTGTAGCTGCAAGTGGAACACCTGCCAATTCTGCTTTATATCCTCTTTGATTTTGATGGACACTGGGAGAGGAAGGGTTGCAGATATTGTCTTATTCAATACTTTCAGCTGTGGCTTCTGTTCCTTTTCTGTGCACTCCTATGACTTGCAGCAACTTGTAGTCGTGCTGAACATTCCTGCAATTAAAACAAAATACTGCAGATGCTGGAAATCTGAAACAGAGGAAATGCTGGAGAAACCTCAGCCAGCTTGGCAGCATGTGTCACGAGAGAAACAGAATTGATATTTTGAGTCCACTATCGTGCTGGCCTTGGAATGTTGACTGTTTACTTTCTCTCTCTACAGATGCTGGCAGATTGGCTGATTTTCTCCAAATTTTTTTTTATTTCTGAACATTCCGGTGTTCCCTGTTTAGTAACTGCCTCTACACAACTCATTAGGAGTGAATCACAGCTCCAGTCTGAAACAGGCAATGGCTCACAGGGCATCCATTTTTCTCAAACTGCATTTTTATTGAATTGGCTGGAAAGTGGATTCCTGCATTGAATTATCCACGATATTTGATTGTGACAAGTCAGGGGACACACTGTTGCATTTCTGTCTCAAACAGTATGAAAGGGAGAATGAACGAAGGCAGCGAAGAAGAACCCAAGCTTGTCAAAGAGACTGAAGGAGGAGAGGGAGTAAGATACTTGGTATGGGGACTTCAGCCAAGGTCTTTCCAAGAGCATTCTTCACCTAGGCCAGGATGTGTGCTAAGGAAGTGCTTCCAAAGCTCTTCTGCCTTTTGTAACCAGATGTGCAATTGCACACACAGTCATGGCAAGGAAGGTACTGCCAGTGACTGCAGCCATGAATTTCTTTGTATAGGAACCTTTCCAGATTGGAGTAGATGATGTAGCTAACATTATTCAGTTTACCATCCCAAGCTTCATCAGATTGGTGATTGCTGTTCTTTGTCAGGTGAACAGAGTTTACTGTGAACTCTTATGATCCTCAGAGGCCAATTTCCTTTCTTTTAAAAAAGGAATTGCAATGATGTGAATGAAATAAGAAATGGACAAGTTTACACTTCTCAAAACATCTTTTCCTGTGACAAGCCTCCTAAAAAGCAACAGTATGGAAAGAGGCCATTTGGCCCAACCGCCCCATCCAGACCCATTTCCCCTCTAACTATTGCACCTAACACAATAGGCAATTTAACATGGCAATTCACCTGTCCTGTACACCTTTGGACTGTACAAGGAAACCAGAACACCTGGAGAACCTGCATAAAACCCAGGTCCCTGGCACTATGAGGCAGCAGTGCTAACCACTGAGCCACATGATTCCCCTTTAAGTAACAGGTGAAGGATATTTTAACTGAAATAGTAAATTATATGTTGAACAGTCGACACCCCAAAGATATTCCACCATTATTACAGGTACTCATCGTTTTCCATACAAACAAAGTATTATGTGCTGTCTCATCTATCTTTTAAATTCAGCTTCTTTAATGTAGAATGTTATAGTTCTCACTCAATCATTTCAGCTCGAGTTATATTCACATTCCACCCGAAGGCCCCAGACACAATTAACATTGAAAAGGTCTACATCCCTGAGTCTTGTTGCACTTGGGTATCAGCTATCCTAATTACATAGAATCGCCAGAGATTTTCTTTAACCCCTTTCTAGTGGTATAGCTATCTGGCAAAAATGACGAGGTCAGCAGTATGCCTAAAGTTGCTTAATTGTTCCTTTGCAGAATTTCATAGATTTTTGGCTGGCTTCACTCCTGGGAGAGTAGAACTTGCATTGATGTAGCATATCTCACAGGCACAGACATCCCAATGTAGTACTTTTAAAATGTAGTCATTAGTGTAACTTAGGAAATACAACAACCAGGTTGCACAAAGCAAGATCCCATAGACAGCATTGAAATAAATGAAATCTGACCCAGATCATTGTCACCCACTGTTACCCACCATATTAGATTAGATTACTTACAGTGTGGAAACAGGCCCTTCAGCCCAACAAGTCCACACCGACCCGCTGAAGCGCAACCCACCCAGATGCATTCTCCTACATCTAACACTATGGGCAATTTAGCATTGCCAATTCACCTAAACTGCACATTTTTGGACTGTGGGAGGAAACCTGAGCACCTGGAGGAAGCCCACACAGACACGAGGAGAATGTGCAAACTCAGTTACCTGAGGCGGGAATTGAACCCGGGTCTCTGATGCTGTGAGGCAGCAGTGCTAACTGTTGTGCCACCCATATGAAATTGCTCCCATAATTTTCCACAAGCACTTTATAACTTCTGAGATGGAGAGCAGCTGTGTACCTGGGACAGCACTGCAATCTGCAGGAGGCACATATGTAAGTTCAAAGTACCACACAGCAAGTTGACAGCTTCACAACAAAGTGCATGCAAACATCAATAAATGCAGATCTCAATGCCATGTGACTGTCCAAGTGTCTCTATTGATGCTTTATACCCACACTCAAGATGACCTCCAACATTTTAGTCCTTCACCAAGCACTGATTCTCTTTCCATATTCCAAGCACAATAATGGCATTCCTCATTGGAAAGTACAAAAGGATGAAACAAGCAATTCATTTTTGAGTACTGCTTACTGCACATGTCCTTTCATCCTGACCCACTGCACAGTCTCTGATTGGGTTGAAGTGTTCCCTGAGGAGAACTGTGTTGGCAGGTTGAAAATCATGACGCAACATGAGACAAAGCTACATCTAGTAATGGAATAGCTGTCAGTACTTAGCTGCTCTCTATCATTTCTTCAATTCTTTGAGGAAACAGAAATATATTCAGACCTCTTGAGACATGTCACTTGATTGAATCTATGCTGGAGCAGGAAGGATGTTGATAGTGCAGTTTAAGTCATCAGAATGCGAGAATGGCATTCTCTCCATTCCTTCATTTATGTCATAAATATTCAGATGATGCCACCTTCCAAAACAGCACTGCTAACATGCCCTGTTTCTTCCATAACAGTGGTTTCCCACCATGAGGTTGACAGGGACCTCAAACACATGTGATCTATCATCTATGCTTCTGCCCTTGCCCCTTTCCATCACTCACAATAGCGTGATCGAGTTCCCCTTTGTCGTCACTTTTCACCTCACCAGCCTCCACATTCAAAGGATCATTCTCCACCATTTCAGATAACTCCAATGGAACACCACCACCAAATATATCTTCCCCTTCCTCCCCGGTCTGCATTTCACAGGGATCATTCCCTTCAAGATACCCTAGTCCATTGCTTGACCACCAACACCACCCACACCTTCTCATGTAATCGCAGCAGGTGAAACTCCTGTCTGTTCACCTCCTTCCTGCTCACCAGCCAAGAGCTTAAACAATCTTTCCAGGTGAAGCCACATTTCACCTGTACCTCCTGTATTCTTATATATTGTATTTGTTGCACTCAATGCAGCCTACTCTACACTGGAGAAACCAAACTCAGACTGAGTGACCATTTTGCAGAACACCTACAGTCGATGCGCAAACATGATGCCAAACTTCCTGAAGTTGCTCATTTTAACAGAGACCTGCTTACACATCCATGTGTCTGTCTTCAACAATTTGCAATACTCCAGTGAATCACAGTGCAAACTGAAGGAGCAGCATCTCATCTTCAAACTAAACATTTTACAACCATCTGGGCTCTGAATTCAACACATTCCCTTCCTTCTTTTAAACTTATGGCATTCTCTGTCACCGTGTTCCTTCCCCCACCACTCCCTTCCAGTGGGAGCACCTGTTCTTTCAAGTCTTGTAGTTAGACACACCATTGTTCTGCTATTTTCACTTTCTGATCCCTTAACCTGAACTAATAACATCCTTTCTCCCCCAGCACTATTGCCTAAATATTGCCCCCTCCACACATCAGCTCTGATGAAGAGTCATCATGACTCAATGTTAGCTTGCTCTCTCTCTCTGTGGATGCTGCCTGACCTGCTGTGATCTCCAACATTTTTAGGGTTCAGTACAGATTCCAGCATCTGTAGTAATTTGCTCCTTAAAGAAGATTGTGTTCACTTGCCATTCATGGAGATGATAGTAGCCTTCAGACTTCTTGCTGAACCATGACATGACTCATCCTGCCCACCTTCAGCATGATGGTCACCAGCTTTGTATCAATCAACCTGAAACACTCTTGACTCTGGTGTTCTCTTTCCTATCATTTACTTGCAGCAATATTCCTCAGTGCTGCTTCTCTATAAGATGGACAAGCTGATTTTAAAAAGAGCAGCCAGGCTGTATCACTTGGTTTCTGAACAGTATTACTGAATTCTTTTATCACTGGTGACAAATAACGAGGAGGAAGCTGAACAGGATCCACTTGATGAGTTCACACAATCCTGCAGATGCATCAAATTTGCATTCTAGCATTATGAAATGAGCAGGTGTAGGCAGCTCATGAATTGTGGCCCTACCTTCATGTGAGGCAATTGCTAGCTCCTCCATTAGTATCCTTCAGATTAACAAGTGCAGCTGTGTTGGCTCAATTTCTTCCTGTTCTTGCTTCACAGACTATTTCTGTTTGAAAAACATTGAAGTGTTGTCAACATACCACCCTGGAGAAGTTTGCTGCATGAATAGCTGCAGGAAAAACTTTGATCTTTCTTCTCATCAGTCATCCTGAACCTTGCTATTTCTTATTCTTATTATTGGATGTTCACATTGACCTTGCGCAGCTAACAAAGCTGTGTGCTTTATTATTGTGTTAATTATTATGGACAAGAATGAGAGAGAACTGACAGCCCTCATCCTTTACATTTTTTTGCAATGGATGCTGTGTCTGAAGTCATAACATCAATTTGAATAGTCAGCAGCAACTTTTCATGGTTTCCTCTTTGATTAAAGAGGAATATTTGTTGACACTGAAAGGTCTAATGTACATCACTCACTCATGCATGCACGTATGTCCACATATACACCTATTCTTGGCGTATTGGTTAAAAAGAATAGTGCACCTTTCCAAGTATTAAACAAAAGTTAAAAATTTATATTGGCTCACCATTGGATACAAAAACATGGGCACAGTCCTGGTCAAGACAGTTCATTATCTGAATTGTATATTACAACTCATTATAGGATTCTCTCAAAGAGGTGGACGTTCCATAGGACGTTACATGGTTGGTAACCTGTAATCTTGACACCAGGACGTCAATTTCTGTATTTGTAGATGTAAAAGGAAATAGGATTGGAGACCCTTTGATGTTGCGGTCTTCAGGTCTCAAATGCATAGATATTTCTGTGTTTTCTCCTGCTATCTCTACAGTGCTGTGGGGTTTTATTTTGGACAGCAAAGAATGCCTTCTTATAAAAGCAGGACAGCAACCTCAGTGCTTTATTTTATGATCCCATCAGACAATTCAGATCCCAGATAGGAACAAAGCTCAATAAATCATCACATCATTCATTCTAATTTTATCAAAGTGATCTCTCACAGAACCATAAGCATGTGATGCTACAGATTGTCCTTTAATAACAAAACAGAAGTTTATTACAAAATAAACAAAACTAAAATATAATTTTCCAACTGACTTATAATACAAAATCAAAGGTTTTAAACACAGTAAAAATATAATCTCATCAATCCTAAAATGCTCCTTTATAAATTGAAAAGAAACAAAATAGATATTTTTTAATAATGTCCACAACAATCCACATGCAATCCTCAAAACACGACTCCTGGCACAGTACCCAAAACACCACTCATGTAATAATCACACAATTCAACTCATCTTTGGACTTAAATCACTGAACTACAATACGTCTATAATCTCTTCCAACCTCTTCCATCAGGCAGAATATACAACAGTGTAAACACACATACCAACAGATTCAGGAATTGCTTCTTCCCTGCTGTTATAGAGTCATAGAGATGTACAGCATGGAAACAGACCCTTTGGTCCAACCTGTCCATGCCGACCAGATATCCCGACCCAATCTAGTCCCACCTGCCAGCACCCGGCCCATGTCCCTTCAAACCCTTCCTATTCATATACCCATCCAAATGCTTTTTAAACATTGCAATTGTACCAGCCTCCACCATTTCTTCAGGCAGCTCACTCCATACCCGTACCACCCTCTGTGTGAAAAAGTTGCCCCTTAGCTCTCTTTTATATCTTTCCCCTCTCACCCTAAACCTATGCCCTCTAGTTCTGGACTCCCCGTCCCCAAGAAAAAGACTTTGCCTATTTACCCTATCCATGCCCCTCATAATTTTGTTAAACTCTATAACATCACCCCTCAGCCTCCAGGGAAAACAGCCCCAGCCTGTTCAGCCTCTGCCTATAGTTCAAATTCTCCAACCCTGGCAACATCCTTGTAAATCTTTTCTGAACCCTTTCAAGTTTCGCAACATCTTTCCGATAAGAAGGAGACCAGAATTGCACGCAAATTTCCAACAGTGGTTTAACCAATGTCCTGTACAGCTGCAACATGACCTCCCAACTCCTGTACTCAATACTCTGACCAATAAAGGAAAGCATACCAAATGCCTTCTTCACTATCCTATCTACCTGCGACTCCACTTTCAAGGAGCTATGAACCTGCACTCCAAGGTCTCTTTGTTCATCAACACTCCAGAGGACCTTACCATTAAGTGTATAAATCCTGCAAAGATTTGTTTTCCCAAAATGCAGCACCTCACATTTATCTGAATTAAACTTCATCTGCCACGTCTCAGCCCATTGGCTCATCTGGTCCAGATCCTATTGTAATCTGAGGTAACCCTCTTCGTTGACCACAACACCTCCAATTTTGGTGTCATCTGCAAACGTACTAACTGTACCTCTTATGCGCATATCGCAATCATTTATGTAAATGACAAAAAGTAGAGGACCCAGCACTGATTCTTGTAACACTCCACTAGTCACAGGCCTCCAGTCTGAAAAACAACCTTCCACCACCACCCTCTGTCTTCTACTTTGAGTCAATTCTGTATCCAAATGGCTAGTTCTCCCTGTATTCCATGAGATCTAACCTTGCTAATCAGTCTCCCATTCGGAACCTTGTTGAATGCCTTACTGAAGTCCATATAGATCACATCTACTGCTCTGCTCTCATCAATCCTCTTTGTTACTTCTTCAAAAAAACTCAATCAAGTTTGTGAGACCTGATTTCCCACGCACAGTTATTAGACTTCTGAAAGGAACTCTCAAGTTTCAAATTAATGTTGACTGCCCTCTTTGTGCACCTTCTCTGTAGTCACAGGCAATGTATTTTTTCCTCTGCTATGTTACCCTTATGCACTTTGTATGGTATGATCTGATTGTACTGCACACAAAACAAAACTTTTCACTGTGCCTAGGTACATGTGACAATAATAAATCAAATCAAATAAAATTTAGTTTAGAAACACTTCCAGGTCTTTATCTCATCTGGAACTAACTAACTTGTCATTCTAATGAACTAACTCCCTAAATCCTTCTTTCTCAGGAGAATGACCCTGTACAGTCATCCCCATCTTTGATCATCACAGGAATAAAATATTATCCACACTTAAAAATGAAACTGAAAAGCTCTGTCACTTAGCCAAGGGACCCCTCCCAAGCTTTAAAGAAAAATTAAGAATCTCTAACAAACCTTGAGGCCTATTATTTACATGCTTCACATGTTGGGTCGCAAACCTAAGTGTGAGTGCCCAAATCCATTCATTGTACAATCAGGCTTCAAACACAGTTTTCAAAATAAATCACCATGGTTACAGAAGTACTTGCATGTTGATGATTAACTTCAGACCTACAGAAAAACCCATTGGTTATGAACTTGAAAACCAAACCCAAACTGGCTCCCAAATATCATCAAAAATTAAACATATAAAATGCCACAGTTTACATCACACTTACCAGGTCCCCTTTCCAAATAAGGATTTTGGCTTAATTGATTCGTCACAACCTGGGTCTTGGTGTGCAAAAATTCATCTGCAGAGATCTGTGACAGTCACTGTCTTTCTTTGTCACAAATAAAAACTCAGTCATGTCAGGCAATCCCTTCTTGACAGTCTCAGAATTTGGGTTCTGACGCATCTTGATCTGGCATGTGTTATTTTGATAGTGTAGCAGTCTGAATTGACAGATCATTCAGGTAACTCTCATCCAACATATGCAAATATTTTAATATTGTTTCTTTTAAACATACATCAGTTCCAGAAGATTCCATACTCATTCCAGTTCATGTTTTAAAAATTTTGGCTAGGATGTGCCTTTATTCGGCATAACAAATACTTAGTTGTTTAAATTGTGATACCTTTAATATATCTGTCAAATGCCTCAAATATTCAAGTGTTAGTACTCCTTAAGTTTATTAGAATCTGTTTCATGTTTTGTGTGAAGAACCACTTGTTATTTGATTCAGGTTGACTGTAAGATTTTGGTTGTTGGGGCCTGGGTTGAATTGTACCGGCTCAGTCAGTTCTCATTGGCTCGTGTACAGACTTGGTTTGGTACTGACACCTCAGAAATGCAAATCTTTCATTTTTTAAAAGGCAAGTGAGAAGAGTTTGCGCAGGATTACTTCTCTTCACTTAGTTCTCGTGCTGTAGTTCATAATATACTATACCTTATCAAAGTACAAAAGCCGATGGAGCATAACTTGCTTATAGACTCAGGAAATACTCATACCAATTTTCATTTAACAGCAACTGTAACATTGCCTGAATCTGGGACAATCACCCTTTAACTCAATGCAAACAGATGCTTATAGCATGGGTGATAGAGCATTCTATATGGGTGATTGGATCCATTTGGCACAGGCACAAAATATAGCCCCTCCAGCTATCAAGCATACAACTATTAACGAGCTATCTATTGTGAATGTAGCAGCATGCTATTGAACCCCCTGTGGAAGGAATACAGGATGCAAATCTTCAAAGACATCACTACCATTATATACATCATTAATAAGAAGTGCTATAATATTGTGAATTTCAATATTTGACTTTCCTATGTATGCAATGCAACTTTAACATCTTTTATCATTCATCTTTATACCAGGAACCAGCAACAGCCTAGCTGATGCTATTTCTAGTTTTCCCTTTTCCAAGACTGTTAATAACATTTCCAATCCTCTGAGACTGCTATAAATGAGATTGTAACTATTGGTTACAAGGGTACATGTCTGCAGGATTTTTGTTTTTTTATTCTCACAAATTACTGGTTTCTTCTCAGAAGAAGGCCCAGAGCTCTCAAAGTGACAGTGAGCCCAGTTTGCGGCAGTAGCCGGATGCATAAATCAGTGCCACACACTTGCATGCAGCACTTCTGCAAACAGACTGTGGTGCTCCAATCCTGATCTCAATTACTGAATCACAAATTCATTGGGCTCAATTTAATCTATTTTTCAACTGGGAGAAAGACCCGCTTTCCTTTATAGTTTCTGGTTCTAAGAGCATTGTGAAAGTAGCTACTTTTAAAATCTGCCCATTATGGAAGTAACATATTGCTAGTAATGTCGGCAACATGAAATAAAAGGTACAATTTTAAAGCTAGCGTACAGACAGAAATGTTGGGAACTATGTGTGTAAATTGTTAAAGGCAGCAGGACAGTTGGAGGAAATAAATAAAAAGGCAGAGAAATCTTCAACTTTATAAATAAAGGCATAAAGTGCTAAAGCTAAGAAATAACAGAGCTTTTATAAGATTCTCATTCAGTCTCAAATTGAATATTGATTGGGATTTGAACTGCTGGGTTCAGGTTCTGTTGAAGATTTGGCTGCAGGTTCAGTTCTGGGTCACAGCCTAACATGATGTATTCAGACACAGACACCCACGCAAACTCCTCCCCACTTTCATCCTGAGCTGACCACAAGATCCTGTAATCATCACAAATTGACTAATTATCACAAATTAATTAGCTTCCCACCTCTTATAGGTATCTGCTGCTCCAACTCCAAGCCTCACTCATCGAACATGACTCAGATTCAGGGCTATGATGGGGACTCTACACTGAGGATAGCTACACAAAATTGCCACCACCTTGCCTCTGATTCCAGCCGCTATCAGTTTCTAAGTATACAATTCTGGGCATTACACTTCAGAAAAGATGTGAAAGCATTGGAGACAGTGTGTAGAAAAGGCATACAAATATATTTTCAGGGTTGAGCAACTTGAATTATGTAGATAGATTGGAGAAGTTGTCACTTTCCTTACACAAGCAAGCAGTTTGTTAATGTGTTCAAAATCAGGACTGTCTAGACAAAGTAGATGGAGTGACGCTGTTCTCGTTGGCCAAACTGTCAAGAGCCAAAGGGCATCAATTGATTAGGATCTGGAATATGCCACCTCAGAGTGATCAGGGCAGATGCATTCAGGGATTTCAAAAGAGAATTGGATAATTCAATAAGAGCAAAGGATTCAGGGCTCAAATCAAGTTACCATAGTTTTTTCAGACCACAAGGCTGCTGTGTCTCATTAGAGAGAAACAATTGATGGTGATTTAACCTGACAGCCACTATACCTTGGGTGATGGGAGAGGTTGGGAAGGAGAGTCCTTCATGTTAACCTCAGCTGGTATGGGGATTTAACCCATGCTGTTGGTATCACCCTGCTTCGTAAACCAACCATTCAGCCAATGAGCTAAACTGACTCTATTTCAGAGTTATAGAGAGAGGATGGGATCTTGGCCTGCTTGAGTTATTCCAACTAATGGATTGAACCAGGCCACATCCCAGGGCTACTCATTTACTTTCTTAGCGTCTACCTCTATGCTCAACAGCGTGGGATAATGTTGAAATAATGACCGAAGTTAGTGAGTGATGAAGAAAGCCTCTTTATTCAACAACTGCAGTAGCGGCGATGTAATTCTGAAATACAATTCTGACAGTAACTTCTTTATTCACAGTTCTTACATATATTACATTTCTATCATTATGGTTTGTCACATTGTTTTATCTATTGTCCATAAAGGTTTGCGTGACTTCTGTCCTGCGGAAACAAGAGATGGTTTAAACATTTGTTAAATGGTGGCTGTTACTTCTAATGGAATTAAGGGGTGGAATGGTGGTTCAGTGGTTACCACTGCTGCCTCACAATGTCAGGACCAGGGTTTGATTCCCATTTCGGGTGACTGTGTGTGTGGAGTTTGCACATTCACCCTGTGTCCGTGCAGGTTTCCTCTGGGTGCTCCAGTTTCCTCCCATAATCCAAAGATATGCTGGTCAGGTGAATTGGCCATACTGATTAGATTAGATTACTTACAGTGTGGAAACAGGCCCTTCGGCCCAACAAGTCCACACTGACCCGCCGAAGCGCAACCCACCCGTACCCCTACATATACCCCTTACCTAATACTATGGGCAATTTAGCTTGGCCAATTCACCTGACCCGCACATCTTTGGACTGTGGGAGGAAACCGGAGCAACCGGAGGAAACCCACGCAGACATGGGGAGAACATGCAAACTCCACACAGTCAGTCGCCTGAGGCGGGAATTGAACCCAGGTCCCTGGCGCTGTGAGACAGCAGGGCTAACCACTGTGCCACCGTGCTGCCCCCAACAAAGCAGTTTCTGCCCAGTTTCGAACTGGGGACCTTTCGCGTGTTAGGCGAACGTGATGACCACTACACTACAGAAACAAGCCCATAGTTTTAGTTGCATCAGTCAGGGGTAAATATAAGGTAGGGGAATGGGTCTGGGTGGGTTACTCTTTAGAGGGTGAGTGTGGACTTGTTGGGTCGAAGGACCTGTTTCATACTGGAGAGAATCAAATCTAAGAATGTCAGTTTGGTTTGAACTTGCATAATTAAGAGGTGTTAGTCATTTTGGTCTTTTAAGTTAGTGAAAGTACTAGGCCTATATGTTAGATATTATATATGTTATATAAATAAGTTAAAATTATACATATACTTAATATATAAATAAAGGATATTAAACTGATTGCCACAACTAGGTCGTGAGGTCTGTTTACTATTTGCTGGTGTGCGTTTCATTCATTCGTGCAGTATCACAGAGGCGCTGTTTTGACAGTAAAGGGGACAGTAGCCCTGTTTAATGTATTTACCAGTTGGTGAAACTGTTTGATGTTCTGTAATCTATTCAGGTCCTGAGAGATGGTTGGTCCGAGTTGATTAATATCATAATGTTTCCAAAGTTTCAGTTGAGTCGTGGAGCCATGGTGGTGGAGGTATTGCTTTTGTATAGGTTAGTAGTCTTTGATATTTATTCCGACATAGCTTTTAATGTAAATAGGCCTGATAAGGGTCAAAGGTATGAAGGAGCAGTAATGGACTTGGAAGGAATGTTTTAATGTAGTCTATTTTGCAATTGTAAAATGTACTAAAAAATTAGGTTTATGAACGAATGAATAAAAACTCATCATAGTAAATAATGGGTTGCTAAAGGGTTTTGAATGAATGAATGAATGAGTGAGTGAATGAATGAGAACGCTGTATTAGAGAATATAGTGAGCTGAGTGAATGAGTTAGTGAAGATACTTATAACACAACATCTCACACCAGTACCAATGCTTGTCATGCCTGTATTGACATGCCATGCCAAGCCTATTAGAGTACTGCCACTTACATAGAAGCATTGAAAATAGGTACAGGAGTGGGCCATTTGGCCCTTTTGAGCCTGTCTACTTTGACTGTTAAGGTCAGGCATTTGTCCTAGGTCAGTTCTAGGAGCGGGCAGTGGTCAGTTCTGCAGGACCATCACAAGCAGAATCAGGTTGTATGTGCAAGGGACTGTCAGGTGCATCAGCTATGAGCCATGAGCAGCATGGTTTTTGGTTGGTGTACTATTACATTGCTGATAAGGGACAATGCTGGATTGTCAATTCTTGTCCTGATCCACATCAGCTTTCAAAAAATGTCATGGATGCATGAGGTATCAGTCTTTTGGCAAATAGCTACTGAGCGTTGCTGTGATCTGGGAATAGCACATGGCAAGGTAAAGCTCGAATTGGACAAGAGATATACTGTACAAGCTGGGTCAGTAGTTAATGAGGAGAGTTTAAGATACAGTGAGAAATCTCACAAGGCTTCAGGGCAAAACCCTCCAATAAACTCATCACAATGCACACTTAGCCCAAGAAAGTACGCTTCAGCTCTGGGTTACTGGCTAACCTTTGTTTGCTGGTATCTTCTACTTGGCAAATTGGTCATCCTTTGACTTATGACATGCATGACAATTCATCATTGAAAGAAAGTCAGTATACATTTTTATGGGTGGCACGATGGCTCAGTGGTTAGCACTGCTGCCTCACAGCACCAGGGTCCCTGGTTCAATTCCAACCTCAGGTGACTGTCTGTATGGAGTTTGTACATTCACCCTGTGTCTGCATGGGTTTCCTCCGGGTGCTCCGGTTTCCTCCCACAGTCCAAAGATGTGCAGGTCAGGTGAATTGGCCATGCTGGATTGCCCATAGTGTCAGTGCATTAGTCAGAAGGAAATGGGTCTGGGTGGGTTACTCTTTGGAGGGTCGGTGTGGACTGGTTGGGTCGAAGGGCCTGTTTCCACACTGAGAGAATCTAATCCTCAGAAGACCTGGGAGCTTGCATGTCTATAAGCAAAGTCAAGGTGTGAAAATGAATGTCATGTAGCAGCATAGATATGGATATGAAAGCACTCATTATTAAAGATCATTTGCAAAAAATACTGTAGCAAAAGAGAGCTTTGAGCAAAGCTGTGGCAGATTGGGAGTGATAATAGCAGACACAGTTGCACAAATTATAATAAAATACAAAGATGGTGAAGTGAATTCCCGATAGGAAAGACATTTTGTGGGTTAATCATCTAGGCTGAATTCTGACTTCAAGTATTTAAAGGCAAACGTTATACATAACATAAGGTTCCTTGGGTAAAGCAATAAATTGCAACATTAAACAATTTGTGATATACAACATTGCAATAACTGATTCATTCAAAGGAAAGAATTTGAAATCTTGAATTTGGTAATGTCTAAAAATATTGATGTTTTTCTGCTTATCATAACTTCTATGATTTTTAGACACATTAACTATTTGTCCATCCCTATTAATATAATTTGGACTGATGGCAGAAGTATCTTGCTGGCCGCAAGAATATTATTGACGCACAATCTGTAGTTTTGTTGCCACCTGTTTGAGTTCGAAAAATCTTGAATGGCACACGCACAGTTGTATTGGAACTTGGTGGATGACACATGGAGTATTGTATACAATTTTGATACCCTCACCAAAAGAAAGATATACTTTCCATAAAAGGGAGTGCAGCAGAGGTTGACCAAGCCTACTTCCGGGATTGGAAGGACTGCTTTATGAGATGAGCTTGAAGAAGTGTGCATCTATTCACTAGACTTTGAAAGGTGACTTCATTAGTGCTTACAATTTTTTTTAAAGGGGTTGACAGGGTGGATGTAGAAAGGATGTTCTCCTGGCTGGGATCAATAACAAGGGGCTTAGAATAAGGGACATGACATTTATGACTGAGATGAAGAAGAGTTTCTTCCCCTAAATGATTTGGAGATTCTGGAGTTGGACTGGGGTGTACAAAGTTAAAAATCACACAACACCAGGTTATAGTCCAACAGGTTTAATTGGAAGCACACTAGCTTTCGGAGCATCACTCCTTCATCAGATGATAGTGGAGGGCTTAATCCTAACACACAGAATGTATAGCAAAAATTTACAGTGTGATGTAACTGAAATTATACATTAAAAAATTGATTGCCTGTTAAGTATTTCATCTGTTTGAATACCATGAGCCCTCCATTATCACCTGATGAAGGAGCGATGCTCTGAAAGTTAGTGTGCTTCCAATTAAACCTGTTGGACTATAACCTGGTGTTGTGTGATTTTTAACTTTCATCTAAATGGTAATGCATTTTTTGGAATTCTCTACCCCATGTGTGCCATGGCATCATCCACTGATTCTATCAGCAAACACATCGACCTGGACCCAATATACCGGCCACTGCAGCGGACAGCAACTGACAACCGGAAGTGGCAGAGACAAGCCACTATAAATGTCGTAGAAACATGACAGAAGCGCTTCACTGGAGGCTCCCAAGCACTGAGGATGTCACCTAGAAAGGGGACGAAATGTTGGCAACAAAAATTCCCAGCTCGGCGAACAGAACCACAACATTGATTTGTATTGCTAATCATGTCTGGATATGGAAATAACAGAATAATATGATATTGAAGAAAATAATTGGTGGTGGTTGAGAATGATAGACTAGGCTTGAGGAGCTAAATGGCTTCTAGTGTTTCCACCTTAATAAGATGATAGGAGGAAGTCATGTGGCACAATAATGGCGTCCAACCTTTGGGTTAGAAACTCTGGGTTTGAGTTCTAGCTCCAGTACTTGTTGGTCATGAAAGGTTCTTTTGCAATGTGGCCTAACAAGTTGATTTTCAACCTGTAATTTCTTCCAATATGCCTGATGGGAGCCAGTTAAAGTGAGAGAGTGTCCTGGTCAGCCATTTTGTGAAAAGCAACAAGAACCAGTATTATATTTTGCCTGTATGGTTTGACCAATCTGATGGAAGTCCATGGCTCAACCTCAGGAAAACAAGGACAAGAGAAATTACAGATAAACATTTTACTCCACTATCCAAGTGTTTATATATATATTTTTAAAAAGTAGCAGTGGTCCAAGCACTGACATTTGAGGAGCACCAATGTTCAACATTGTCCAGTCTGAAAAAAGAACACTTTTTTTTAAAGGATGTGAAAGGATTGCCCAAGAAAACCCAATCTGTTTTATGTGACAATTGTGCATAGCCTATGCAGAGAACTGAAAAGTCTTGAAAAGAAATGTTGTGCCTATCTGTGCAAATAACAAAATGCTATTATTCTGTAGGCTGACTATATTGGCCTTAGACTGTCAATTGACACAAGGCTCCTGAAGATTCTAATGGCCAAGATATTCTGGTTTCCAGACAGTCAGAGACCATATATTCCCTAAAGGAGTGACTGGACATCTTCAGATTGCAACACTTTTGATTACTGGTTTTGTTAAAATGCTCAGAAAATGTCCCCAACTCTGAATTGGAAACTTCAGAGATTCTGTATTTGTTATCTTTAGTAGTTAGCCAGGAAAAGATAGAAGATTAACATCTGTTCTAACTCCTGAGTATTCATCGTTCACATTGAGCCCTCCCCTAATCTCTCCAAATGACCTCCAACAATCCTCAAACACCTAGCCCAACACTCCTTCAAGGATATTCAATTTCCCTCACTGAACACCCAACACACCAGCTGACATTCAATGCTTCCCCACCTGACATCAAAATCCCCTATCGTATGCCTTCTCACCCAAAGACTTGGCCGCATTGACAGCCCTCACTGTTCTAAACACATGAATCAACATGTGACTCATGCTGTCCCCTTTGCATTGGCCTGCCAATTTTTTCCTACCATGCACAGAGTGTGCTGTCATCTACCAAATTTGTGTCCATTATTCTTAAAATTTTCATGTTTGATTCCAATTCAATTTCATCTGATGCTGCAGCATTGAAACCGCCTGAATCAAAGTCACAAATCAAATCCTCTGTAACTGTAATAGTATTGAACTTTCTTTCGTTGACCTTTCTGTAGTCTTTGACATAATTGACCAGTGCCTTTCCTTGGGCAAAGTTCTATTTTTACTTTTCTATGTTGAGCTAGAGCAGTTTAAACAAAACTACTCTGACATCTAGTCACTAATGAGCTACAATTTCCCTCAGATAAATATTAGGAAGGCCAATAGTTTTACCATAATATGCCACCACAAATTCAGTACTCTTGTCACTCATTTCATCCCTGTTCCCAGTCATTGCCTTGGGTTGATTTTGATTGTTTAAAATCTTTTCATCATAGAACATTGAACAGTATAGCACAGGAACAGGCCCTTCAGCCCACTACATCTGTGCTGACAATGTTGCCATTGTAAATTATCTCATCCGCCTGCTCACATTCTGTATCCCTCTATCTAATGCCTGTTCATGTGTCTGTCTAAATGCCTCTTAAATATTGTTATAGTTTCTGCTTCTATCACCTCCCCTAGCAGTGTGTTCCAGGCACCTTATACCTTTTGCATTAAAAAAACTTTCCTCATACAACTTCTTCAAACATTTCCCTCTCACCTTAAATCAATACCCCCTAGTATTTGACATTTCCACCCAAAGAAGCGGACTCTGACTATCCACCGTATCCATGTCTCATAATTTGATATACTATCAGGGCAACACATTGGCCTCATTACACTAGGGACCTGGGTTCAATTCCAGCCTCAGGCGACTGTGTGGAATTTGCGTATTCTCCTGGTGTTTGTGCGGGTTTCCTACTGGTGCTCTGGTTTCCTTCCACAATCCAAAGATGTGCAGATCAGGTGAATTGGCCACGGTAAGTTGCCCATAGTGTCAAGTGCATGAGTCAGAGGGAAATGAGTATTGGTGGGTTACTGTTCAGAGGGTCAGTGTGCACTTGTTGGGCCAAATGTTTCCACTGTAGGGAACCTAATCAGGTTACCTCGCAGCAGATGATGCTCTTTTGAAAACAATTCAAGTTTTTCCAACCTCTCTTTGAAGCTAATACACTCCAGTTCAGGCAGAATCCTGGTAAACCTCTTCTGCACCCACTCCAAAGTCTCCATATCCCATCTTCAGTATTGCAACCTGAACTCCAAATGTAGCCTCACTAAAGTCTTAAACATCTGCAACATTAAGCTTTCGAGTCATAGAGTCTTACAGCACAGAGACAGGCCCGCTGGCCCAAACTGGTCCACACTGACCAAAATGTCCCTTTTTCCCTGCACTTGGCGCATATCCTTCCAATGCTTTCCCATCCATGGATTCATCCAAATTCCTTTTAAGTGTTGTTAATGTATCTTCCTCAACCATTTCTGCTTGAGGTTCATTTCACATGCGTACCACCCTCTCTTTAAAAAAAGTTGCCCCTCAGGTTCTCTTTTATTCTTTCCCCTCTATTTTAAACTGATGCCCTCTCGACCTTGATTCCCTAACCCTGAAAAAAAGACTGAGTGTATTCACCCTATCCATGCCTCTCATGATCTTCTACACTTCTATAAGATGCTCCCTCAGTCTATTACGCTTTCAAAAAAAGTCCAAGCTTATCTAATCTCTCCCTATAACTCAGACCACTGTGTCCAGGCAACATCCTTGTCAATTTCTTCTGCAGTTTTTTCCGTTTAATAACATTCTTTCCATAATAAGATGATCAAAACTGAACATATTACTCCAAGTGCATCTTCACTAACATCCTGTATAACTGCAACATAACTTCCCAACTGCTATACTCAATGTCCTGACTGATGAAGGCCAGATTACAAAAAGCCGCCTTCACTGTCCTGTCTACCTGTGACTTCACTTTCAGAGAACTGAGAACCTGAACACCAAGGTCCCTTTGTTCCCCTACACCTCTTAAGGCCTTACCATTCACCATGAAACTTCTACCTTAATTTGACCTTCCAAAATGAGAGACCTCACACAGCAATATTAAACTCCATTTGCCATTTCTCAGCCCATTTTCCCCAGCTGATCAAGGTCTTGCTGAAATTTCTGATAACTTTCCTCACTGTCCATGATGCCTCCTTGTTTAGTGTCATCTGCAAACTTACTAATCATGTCTTGTAATTCTCATCCAAATCATTGATATAGATAACAAAGAGCAATAGGCTGAGCATCAATCCCTGAGGCACTCCACTAGTCACCGGCCCCCAGTCCACCATTACCCTCTCCTACTTACCATAAAGCCAATTTTGTATCCAATTTGCCAGGCTCCCCCTGGATTCCATGTGACCTAACCTTCCAGAGCAGCCTATCATGTAGGACCTTATCAAAGGTCTTACTGAAATCCATATTGACTACATCTACCACCCTGTCCTTGTCAACCGTCTTGGTCACTTTACCAAATAATTCTAACAAATTTGTGAGGCATGATTTCCCACTAATTGACTACTCCTAATCAAACCCTGACTTTCCAAATGCAGGTATATCTTATCTCTCAGAATCATCTCAAATAACTTACCAACTACAGATGTGAAGATTACAGACTATAGTTCCCAGGCTTTTCTTTGCAACCCTTCTTGAATAAGGGCCCAACATTCACTACTCTCCATCTTCCGAGTCCTCACCGATGGCTAACACTGATGCAAGATATCTGCCAGGGCCCCTGTAATTTCTTTTCTAGCCTCCTGCAGTGTTCTTGGATATATCTGGTCAGGACCAGGAGGTTCATCCACCTTCATACATTCTAATACTTCCAAAACCATCTCTACTGTGATATAGACTGTCCCTAAGATATCATCACTAACTTCATCAAGTTCCGGAGTTTCCACGTCTTTCTCCATGGTAAGCACAGAAGGAGAAATATTCATTGAGAACCTTGCCCATCTCCTATGGTTCTACACATACATGTCCACTTTGCTCTTTGAGGGGCCCTATTCTCTCCTTAGATATTCTTCTTCTTTTAGTATACTTTAAGAATCTCTTTGGATTCACCCTAATCTTCTCAACCAAGGCTATCTCGTACCCCCTTCCAAACTTCCTGATTACCTTCTTCAATAAACTCCTGTACTCCCAGCATACTTCCAGGGATTCCTTTGATCCCAGCTGCCTGAACCTGAGATATACATCATCCTTTTTTCTGGTCAAAGCCTCAATATCTCTTGTCATCCAGGGTTCCTTATTCCTGTCAACCCTGCCTTTCACCCTCACAGGAACATATAGACTTCGAACTATAGCTATCTCATTTTTAAAAGCCTCCCACTTGCCAGAGGTCCCTTTGTTTAAAAACAAGCTAATCTAATCAACCCTTGCAAGCTTCTGTTAATTATATCAAAATTCACCTTGCCCCAGTTTAAAACTCAAACCTGTGGACCAACTTTGTCTCTCTCCAAAACTATATAAAAATTAATAGAGAGATGAACACTGGTCCCAAAGTACTCCCACACTGTCACCTCTGTCACCTGTCCTGCCCTATTCCTCAAGAGCAGGTCAAGTTTTGCCCCTTCCCAAGTAGGATCCTTGAAAACTGCTTGAGGAAACTTTTCTGAATGCACTTAATAAATTCCACCCCATCTAAGTCCTTAAGGCTCTTCGCAGTCCCAGTCTTGCCAAATTTTATACTTAATGCCCTGACTATTGAAAGCAAACATGCCATATGCCTTCTTTATGAAGTTATCGACTTATATTGCCACTTTCAGGGACCTATGGATTGCACCTCAATATCTCTTGATGTATCAATGCTCTTAAGGATCTAGCCATGCACTGTATACATTTCTCTTGTATTTGATTTTCCAAAATGTATCACCTCACACTTGGCCGGATTAAATGCCATATGCTATTTCCCTGAAACTTTTCCAACTGATCTATATCCTGCTGCATCCTTTGTCAACTTTCCTCACTATCCACAACTCCATCAATTTTCATGTCGTCTTCAACTCCATATTCAATTCAGATGAGCTTCCAGCATTGTGTTCTCCCCATTGTGAAGACTATTGACTTCCAGATCCATACCAACATACATCTCTAACCCCACCTCAGCCCACTTGCTGCTGAAACTCCTATTGATGCTATTGAAGTCTCCAAACCTGACTCCCAAAAACCTTCCTAACTGACCTCATTCTCAATCCTCATTAAACATATCACCCACAAAAACGTGCCCATATTATTTTGAGATAAAGTCCTGTTCAACTGTTACTTATTTTTTTCTGAACTACACTGAGTCTGAATTTCTTAATGGATTAGTGGTGCTGGAAAAGCACAGCAGTTCAGGCAGCAGCCGAGGAGCAGTAAAATCGACGTTTCGGGCAAAAGCCCTTCATCAGGAATACAGGCAGAGTGCCTGAAGGGTGGAGAGATAAATGTCATTTATCTCTCCACCCTTCAGGCACTCTGCCTGTATTCCTGATGAAGGGCTTTTGCCCGAAACGTCGATTTTACTGCTCCTCGGATGCTGCCTGAAATGCTGTGCTTTTCCAGCACCACTAATCCAGAATCTGGTTTCCATCATCTGCAGTCATTGTTTTTACCTAGTTGAATTTCTTAATGAACCTCCTGCAAAATATTTATCCTTGTCTTCATGCCCCTTTATGCCCCCTTTCTCTCCATCACTGTCTCCAGACCTGCAAACCTCTGAGGACTCATTATTCTTCCAACCACTGCCTTTTGTGCTTCTTCCTCATTTTGTTCCACCACTGGTGACATTGCTTTTAGCTTTTAGGACCCAACACTATGAAATTTCTTCCCTCTACTCCTTTGCCGCTTTATCTACCTTTGTTTTTTAAAAAACTTCACAAAACCCATTTGGTCAACTTTCCTTCTTTGACTCAATTAGTTCTGATTATGCTTCTATGAAGCACCCTGAGATATTTCTATCTGAACAGTTTTATCTAAACACATTTTTAAAAATTGCTGCATTATCTGTGGTTTGCCCAGAAATGCAACATCATCAGTGAAGATAGATATAAACTAGTACATTTTCAAACTCACTTTCAGATCTTGTTGCGTGAGTTTTGTATAAACATCCTCTATTTGTTGGTGAGCATATGCCGGTACTATTTTGGATTTTCTGGGTTGCTACGTTACATCAGTTTGGTTCCTTTATCATTTCTCACCTAGCTTCTATGTTTATATATTTCTCAGATTTCCCAATAACTAGAAAGTCATTTCTGCAGATTAGATGAAAGTTGTTCTTTGGAGCTTATGGAATTCCTGACATAGTGGACTAGGAAGAGAATTGCCTGGACAATTGAAAATTTCGATGGGCAATCCCCCCTCATTTGGAATTTCCAAAGGTTTCCACTTAAACCAGAGGATTCAGAGGGTTGTACTGTGAGTAATTTAGCAGTTACTTAAGGCAAGTTGGATGTTTAAATACCTAGCCTAACTTGTCTTTGGTTATTAAACTGACCTTGCAACTAACCTCCACAAGCATCCACTCCCTCCACTGATACTCAGTAACAGCTGTGTGTATTACCTACAGGCTGCACTGCAGAAATTCACCAATTATCCTGAGACAGCATCTTCCAAACGCATATCCACTTCACCTAAAAGAACAAGGGCAGAAGATAATTGGGAAAGCCACAACCTGTAAGTTCTCCTCCAACCTGCTTACCATTCTGACTTGGAAATATATTGCCATTCCTTCACTGCCACTGTCAAAATCCTAGAATTCCCTCCCTAATGGCATTGTGGGTCAACCCACAGCAGGTGGACTGGCGAGGTTCAAGAAGGCAACTCACCACCACCACCTTCTCAAGGGCAACCAGGGCAATAAATGCTGGCCAGAAAGCAATGCCCATACCCTAAAAATGGAAGAATTTTAAAAAGAAACTAACCACAGGGATTTCCCAGTCATGCAACCCCAGACCCTCTCCCCATTGGGACTCAACACCTCTTGCATGGGACTCAAGATCCCCACTCCCCTCTACACCATGAATTAAAACCTCCTCTCCATTTGGGGCATAACTGCTCACCTTTCCTTGGCACTCAAGTGTCCCAGCACCAGATATCACCATTCATCTCTCAGGACTCAAAATCACTATCACTTCCGAGACCGGACAATTCACGCCTCCACACTCTCTCGCCTTGCTGGACATGACACCCCTCCTCTCTCTGCTAGATCATATACTCTAAATCCACCCTAAACATGCAATCATTTACCTGGTACCCTACCCACCATGGTACCGTACTCTCAAATTACCCTACTCACTACCATAATGTCACTGGGAAGAATGTACTGAAAATCATGCCATGTGCATTGATAATTATGCTCCTTTTTTTTAACACAAACCATCTCACACAACATAAGATTGTGTAACATCCCAGTAAGACTATCAGAATGACTAATTTGCTTGGCTGACTGCTACTCAGGACAAAAGCAATTCCTGCCAGATTTCTTCAGTAGCAGTAAATAAAACCTCTCTTTATTAAAACATACTTAATTTAACAAGACCTGTGCAAAAGCAAGTCTCTAATTTATGGCATTTAAACTATATGGCATTCAAAAACCCCAAATCTGTGCACACTGCGCACAATGCTTTGAAAGGCTGGTCATAGCATTGGGCTCTTGCCCGAAACATCGATTTTCCTGCTCCTCAGATGCTACCTGACCTGTTATGCTTTTCCAGCACCACACTAACCTTGACTCTGATCTCCAGAATCTGCAGTCCTCACTTTCATCTGGTCATGGCATTAATCAATTCCAACCTCCCCATTACTCTTGACCCACTCCAATTTACCTATTGGACCAACAGATTCACGTAGGATGCCTTATCCCTTGCCCTTCACTCCTTCCTAGAACATTTTGATACCAAGAACAGCTACATAAGAATTCTACCCATTGACCACAGTTCAGCCTTCAACACTATTGTCCCCTCGAGACTGATTACTAAACTTAGTGATCTCAGACTAAGCCCCACTCTCTGCAACTGGATCCTCAGTTTCCTGACTCACAGGCCATAATCAGTGAAGATTCGGGACAATATTTCATCCTCAGTAACGCTCCATACTGGATCCCCCCTCCTCCCCACCCCCACCCCCACCCCCCCCCCCCAGGGGTGCATACTCAGCCTTCTACTGAACTCACTGTATATCCACAACTGCGTCGCCCAATACCAAACGAATGCCATTTACAAATTTGCTAATGACATCACCATTGTTAGTCGAATTTCAGATGGAGACAAAAAAGACAATAGACGGGAGATGGAAGACCTGGAAAAACAGTGCATGGAGAACAACCCAGCTCTCAATGCCAGCAAAAAAAAAAGAACACCACTGACATTCAGCAGGATGTTACTCATGCCCGACTACACAATAACAGCACAGAGGTAGAACGAGAGGAGAGTGTCAAGCTCCTGGGAGTGGTCATCCACAACAAGCTTTCTTGGACTCTTCATGTGGATGCACTGGTTACAAAGGCCTGCAGTGTCTCTTTTTCCTCAGGTAGCTGAGGAAATTTGGCATGATGGCGAATACCCTTGCCAACTTTTATAGGTGCGCCATCGAGAGCATTCTGTTTGAATGTACCACTACCTGGTATGGCATTCAAGATCGGAGATGGTTAGAGAGAGTGGTGAACTCGGTCCGGACAATCACAAACATCACCCTTCCATCTATAGAATCCATCTATCAGGCCCACTGTCAAGGAAAGGCTGCCAGCATTCTCAAAGGTCGATCCCACCCTGCCAATGTTTTTGTACAATCGCTACCATTGGGGAGAAGGTACAGAAGCCTGAACACCAGCAGGTTTCTTAACAGTTTCTACCCCATTGTTGTTAGAATACTGAATGGACTCTCAAACTCTCAACATTTGCCTATACCTGTGTTTTTGTTTTTGCCGCTGTTTACCTATTATTTACTTATCTATGCTACTTAACTCTGTGATCTGCCTGTATTGCTCACAAGACAAAGCTTTTCACTGTGCCTTGGTACGCATGACAATAAATTCAAATCAGTTCAATTCAATTTATTCAATCTGGTTAAAGACAGACAAAAGACAAATGGTTTGACACATATATTACTGATAGAAAAATTATATAGAAAGTGTAAACAATATTCCAAAGATCCAGAGGCCTTACCTCAAGGTGTAAAGTTATTTTTTCCACAGTCATTCTAACTTTGACAATAATGATACACTGTTTGTAAGTTGATGTTCATCCTTTGAATCTTGGTCTTGTGAATTTAGGTATTTATTTGTATAAGTTCTCTCTTCTAAATATTTTCTTTTTATTTTTATCTTTGACGAGAGTTCCTTTCTGTGTCTTTACTCTTACAACTTTTTAAACTTAACATATTTTCACAAAAGCTGACAGTGTCTATTTGTGCTTCTGGATATTCAAAACACTGAATGCAGTTGTAAATAAGAGGGCACAGTTTACTGTCTCCCAACTCTGGTAGTATGAGGATACAATAGGATTGAAGATTTGCTCTGAATCTCCCACCAGTCTGTATTAACATTAATAAAGTAGGAGCAGAAAATCATGCATTGTCACTCCTCAGAGAAGTTGGCCCATTATTTATCTCTCTTTAACAATTCATACCATCTGACAAGGGAACTTCAGTGATATGTGCCAATCCCAGTTGGAATAACCAACAATCTTTGGGAATTTCTCTTGACCTTTAGGAGCTGGAAAATGCACTTAATGATAATGGTTGAATAATCAATTGTTCATCAGGCAGTGATTTACCCTGTGGGTTAGTTTAGGATCATCAGCACCAAATTCTTTTGCATTGGGCTTTAACAATGGTTGTGCTGAAATGATAGCAATATTCTAGAAAGTTTAATTATGTATTTGCCTTTGAGCAGTTGATTGCCTGCACAATTTTGTGGGATGGTTGGATGAGCAACAAGCTACACATCACAGAATATATGCAGTACATTCCCTCAAAAAGGGTAAATTCTGAAGTACTGAATTCAGAGCCTGAATGGGGTCTGAGGATATCTTTTCATAAAAATTCGTAAAGGTACCTAAAATATCCATCATTGTTTTGGCTGAAACAGTTAGATTATTAGGAGATGAGTCATCAAACAGCAGGTGGAAGCAGAGGGTCAGGCATGTCAGGGGAGGACAATTATCAGCCTAAGTCTGAAGATTTGCCAGCTGTACTGGAGCTGGAACAAGAAAACAAATACATCAATGTCTGATTGACAACAATTTCAATTAAAACTCAAAGTCATTCCTGAATATGTGTCCCCAATGTACTGATGCACCAAACTCTGTCACCACCATTATCCTCCATTTAACCTCAGTCATCATGCATGCACATCCATTCATCTCCAGCAATAGACATCCTAACATAATAGAGATAAAGTCTCAGTGCAAGGTGAGATTGCAATTCACATAATTTATACCTCAATTTGGCACTTGGCACTATAAATTGGTGATGTTTTCCCCTCTCAATGCCCTTTGGAATATATCCAAACACAAAGCAGTTCTTTTCTAGTTGTTAACCAAATAAGAGATGAAAGTAAGGTAGCCAACAGGTAGAGGTCCTTCAGTAACTTCTAGACAAGTCATCTTTTTTAACCTTAGTTTGCTAAATAACAAGATGGTTTAGTAGTTGCTGGCATCATTTTAAATGCCATAATGACTGCCTGTTCTGGTTTAGTCCTCACACGGGTCATTTGAGTGAACAAAATAGTGTTATGGACTTTGAGCCACCAACTACGCCAGGTTTTTATTCACATTGCTTTTATGATATCCTGTGATTTACATGTGAGCAAATATGAAACCTGCAGTGAGGGAATTGAAGTCTCTGAACCAGCAGCAGGTCCATGCAGTTGTGAAACAAGGCAAGATAGATAGATGGACATTGAAGCTCAAACCATTAATGGCATCAAATTGAAAACTGATGATGATCCACAGAATAGCTTGGATCTTCTGATTAGAAATGCTAGAATTATAATAAACCATATGCATTAAGACCTCTTGTTAAGGCCAATTGCAGCTCTGCACTACAGCATAGCCATACATAATTGACTTGAGGCATTGCTTTTAAAAGCAATACATCTGATGTGATTCCAATAAAGAATCTTGTGTTCTATTCATGGCTGATCAAATGGTTCTGTTATTAATGAGGTTTATACAGTGGGGACTTTGGTTAATCCTTTTGGAACACCATTTTACAGTGCTTATAGGAAAATATGTTTCAATATTACAATGGTCTTCAGGGTTAAAAGATAAAAACCACATCACAGCCAATCATAGTGCCATGTCTGTAGTAAAGACTGGTATAGGTCAGTATACAGCATGATGTGGGAGATCCTGTGATGCAGTGATAGTCTCTCTGTTTCTGAGCCAGAGGACTGGATTCAAATATCACATACTTTAGAGGTGTTTCATAACATGTCTGAACATGTATAGACATGTTTAATGTGACTGTTTCCCTGATAATTGAAGATCCATGTGCACATTTCATTGAATACACAGAATCATATGCATACAGTGTGGAAACAGACTCTTCAGTCTAACTTGCCAACCAACATCCCAATCTGACCTCATCCCATTTGCCAGCATCTACTAATATCCCTCTAGACCCTTCCTATTCATGTACCCATCTAGGTGTCTTTTATATGTTGCAATTGTATTAGCCTGCACCACTCCCTCTGGCAGCTTGTTCATACACACATTACCCTCTGGATGAAAAAATTACCACTCAAGTCTTCCCTTTTGCCCCTCTCCCCACAAGCCTATGGCCTTTAGTTTTGGACTCCTCCTCCCTAGGAAAAAGACCTGGATATTGGAGATACAGAGCATGTACATTTTTTTTCTGTATATAAAGACCAGGGTCCAATGTACTACTGTCATAGAGCCATAGAGATGTACAGCATGGAAACAGACCCTTAGGTCCAATTCGTCCTTGCCAGCCAGATATTCTTACCTATGCTAGTCCTATTTGCCAGCCCTTTGCCCATCTAAACCCTTCCTTTTCATATAACCATCCAAATTCATTTGAAAGGTTGTAATTTTATAGGCCTCCATCACTTCCTCTGTAGCTCACTCCATACATGTGAAAATGTTGCTCGTTAGATCCCTTTTAATTTTTTCCCCTCTCACCCTAAACTATGTCATCTAGTTCTGGACTCCCTCACCCCAGGGGGAAAAAAAATTGTCTATTTATCCCATTCATGTCCCTCATGATGTTATAAATCTCTGTAAGGTTACCCCTCAGCCTCAGGCACTCCAGAGAAAACTGCCCCAGCCTGTTCAGGTAGCTTCCAGGATAGGTATGTGCACCACACTGAGAGCCCAACTAATGATCCTAAATTGGTTATCAGCATAATTCTTTGTACCTGTAAGTATGCTATTAATGGGTTACACTTCAGCATATACAGATTAAAGCAAAATAGTTTCTCAGATTGCTGAAACTAATTCAGCATAGCCACTATTGAAGGAAACTGAATAAATTCCTTCCACCTAGCTATGGAACCAAGAATCTCCAAACATCTGCTCAATTGCCAAATTCAGCCCTCAGAGTTATTAAAAAAAAATCAGCAAATGTTATCTTACTGTGAAATCGCACCTAATGTTGGACATTGTGTAGAGAGTTTTGCAAGTGTGGGTTCGT
Source organism: Hemiscyllium ocellatum (assembly GCF_020745735.1). Taxonomy (NCBI): domain Eukaryota; kingdom Metazoa; phylum Chordata; class Chondrichthyes; order Orectolobiformes; family Hemiscylliidae; genus Hemiscyllium; species Hemiscyllium ocellatum. The sequence continues at coordinate 41,989,715 of NC_083412.1, read as the reverse complement.
TGGGTACAATGTTTGTTTGTTGTAAGCAGCTGAACAGATATGATCCACCAGTCTTTTGGATATATGGTCCAGTTAGCTGGCATCACACCAATATTAAAATTCATATACACATTACTCACTTGTGTGAAAGGCAGAACATCTTTTTGCCTTGACGGCAACACCTTGTTAGTGGCAACAACAGCCATGTTGCTACTGCAGAGTGGCACTGTGAAACAGTTAGCTTTTCCTGTTACTCAAATCTTACCATATCCTTGTAGTGTAATCAGAAGTAGACTGGACACATCTGTGGAACAAAGTCATATGTTACATGACACTAGGTTATAGTCCAACAGGTTTACTTGAAATCACAAGCTTTTGGAGCTCTGCTCCCACATCAGATGAAGTGTCCACCCCAGTCCAACACCGGCACCTCCACTTCAGGAAGAATAGTGATGGTTTTAGGGCTGGTCATGAGTTTGCATAATATATAGTAAGAAATGATCTGATCAAGGTATGTATAATCCCAAGAATGTATAATGCAATGGGATAATGTTATTCTTCTATAGTTCTCAAGATTTGATTACACAACTTCACACTGTTATGTGTTGTCTGCTGTTGTAAATTGATGAGAAGTGTTTTTGCGGGCTAGTTGTTATTTGGTGCTATCACAATGTTTTTAGTGTCTAAATCACAGGGTAAAGAAAATCAAAGAGAATCATTTTGAATGGACATATAACTTTTGTTCCATCTTACAACATGACAATTGCTATAGCAATTTCATACAAACTTGATCAAGCACATTTTCTTAGTGCTCCTCTGTGTATCCAAGTATTGGCATGATTACATAGATTACATAAAACATTACAGTGCAGTACAGGCCCTTCAGCCTTCGATGTTAAGCTGACCTGTGAAATTAATCTGATGCCCATCTAACCTACACCATTCCATTATTATCCATATGTATGTCTAATGTCCATGTAACTGCCCTAATGTCAATGGGTCTACTACTGCTGCAGGCAGGCTGTTCCACGCTGCTACTACTCTGAGTAAAGTAACTACCCTTGATATCTGTCCTAAATCTATCACCCCTTAATTTAAAGCTATGTCCCCTTGTGTTAGCCTTCACCATCTGAGGAAAAAGGCTCTCTCTGTCCAACCTATCTAACCCTCTGATTATTTTATGCATCTGGATTAAGTCACCTCCCAACCTTCTTCTCTCCAACGAAAACAGCCTCAGTTTCCTCAGCCTTTCCTCATAAGACCTTGCTTCCATATCAGGCAACATCCTAGTAAATCTCTTCTGAACCCTTTCCAAAACTTCCACATACCTTCCTATAATGCGGTGACCAGAACTGGATGTAATACTCCAGGTGCGGCCTTACCAGTGTCTTGTACAGCTGAATGATGACCTCACAGCTTTGAAAGAGATTCCCCCTACCAATAAACATTGACACACCATTCTTAACAATCCCATCAACCTCGGTGGCAACCTTCAGGGATTTATGCACCTGGACACCGAGATCTCTCTATTCATCTACACTGCCAAGAATTTTACCATTAGCCCAGTACTATGCCTTACTGTTACTTCTTCCGAAGTGAACTACTTCACATTTTTCTGTATTAAACTCCATTTGCCACTTCTCAGCCCAGCTTTGCATCTTATCTATCTCCCTCTGTAACCCACAACATCCTTCAGCACTATTTGCAACTCTACCTACCATCGTGTAATCTGCACATTTACTCACCCATCCTTCTACGTCCACATCCAGGTCATTTATAGAAATGAAAAACAGCAGTGGCCCAAAAACAGATCCTTGTGGCACACCACTGGTAACGGAGCTCCAGGATGAACATTTCCCATCAATCACCAAGCGCTGTCTTCTTTCAGCTAGCCAATTTCTGATCCAAACCATGAAATTACCTTCAATCCCAAAACTGCATATTTTGTGCAATAGCCTACCATGTGGAACCTTATCAAACGCCTTACTAAAGTCCATATACATCATGTGAACCGATTTACCTTCATCCACCTGTTTTGTCACTTTCTTGAAGAACTCATTAAGGTTAATTAGGCAAGACCTACCCTTCACAAAACCATGCCTCATACTCTAGTCTCATACTCTTATGTTTTGACCTGCGTAAAACTCAGATAATTGTTCACATACTCTTTGATCATATTACGACACTATACTCTCTCTCTTCTTTCCAAGGTATTTATCTGGTTGGATAGGTAGTGTGAGATGGAAAAGTAATATGGTCTTGACTTCTGAGCAATGGAGTTGCAGGTGAGCATATGTCTTTGCTATGAGGTGTGGATTGTAAATTCAGTTTAGCTATCTTAGCGACTTAATACGTTCCCTTCACATTGTGATCATTGCTTTAAGAATAAATACAGTTTTCTCATCCAAAACATTGGATTGTGGATAATGCAAAAAGGAGGTGGATATGTTGGCCTCCTCATTTCCTGCACACATGTTGAAATGTCTACAGCACAGAGGAGCATTAACTCACATGATCACCGGTGGGACACCAAACATGCTGATGTTTAGCAGTTAATGTGCCAATGATGAAGCTGGTAGGATCTTTCCTTTGTTGATGAAAAGAAATGTGGTAAAGTAATCTGTTATCAATATATAGACTTGACTGTCAAGTGTTAACTTGAAATAAATCTGCAACAATCTTGGACCATGATTTAGAGGAAATGTTTTGTGGCATAAATGGTTGTTTACACTATTGGAATTGATGAAGTTGAAATGATCTAACGGGTCATCAATTAATCTGTCTTTATTGATGCCAGGAAAATGATAGATTTAAGTGCCAGTCTTTTGGTTTTCATTTGGATCATTTGACTAATGTGCACATACTTTGTAATGTCTTAGCAGAAGGTTTTGAGAATTAGGACTTGATTAGCCTTGATAACATTTCTCAATAAGACTAACTCATTCCTTTATGGTCACAAAGAAAGTATTTGTTCAGTCGCTTGTGTAATGTCCTTCGACTATCTGCTAAGGATGATGCGTTTCAGCTCTTGTGTTTAGTCATGAGATATAGCGTGTTGAATTAGTTCTGCTTGGTTATGACAAAACTGATTGAATCAATAGGAAGGTTATTCTCTGCTTTATATTCAATGACATCACTGTGTATATCTAATGGTATTTCTTCATTCTGGCTAGATTTGGCTGCCAACTCAGTGCATCCTACGCATTCATTCTGCAACCCAGATTGTATTGGCTTTCTCGACTGTAGCCTTAGATTTTGACAAAACAGCATTGTTACTGTGGTGGCAGACATATAGCTTCCTGCAGATGATTTCCAAAAGTTGATGATCAGTAGAGACAACAAAGCGTTTGCTGAAGAGGTATGTGTGAAATTGCTGTATTCCAAACACCAGTGCCAGACTTTCCCTTTTGATGTTGTCATAAGTTGTCTGGCCTTTGTGAGGATTTTGGTTTCACCTGTGGTGGGCTTGTTGTCCTTTAGGTTACCTGAAAAGTGCTTTTTAGAATGGTGTGATTAGCATTGAGGTCACTACCCATTCTTAGTCTTTCAGCCAATTCTTCTTGACTGAAGTCACACTCTGTGCTGACATGTACCAATAGAATAGTCAATCATTCCACTTGGCTTCTGCTCGTAGGATATAAGCTTGAGGCTGTGATTTTTGGCTGAACCTTGAGCCTAACCTCTATGAGGTTAAATATCTTCTTCTTATGGTCTTTCTGGTTATTGTCAAAGAAACTTGAGAGAACAGCTCTTCCCACAGTTTCATTTCCTATTACAATGAGGAATTTGACAGCTTTGTTTTCTTGGGCAACTAGCTATCGGTCAATGAAGTGGAATGGCATCCTTTGTTTGAATAATTGGAACACCGCTCAGTATCTTGCCAATGCAACATGAGAATTATGTTCTCTATTTTGGATGATACAGGCACAAATACTCATATTTCCAGAAATTAATGCATAATCATTACTGAACTATCACCAGCTGAAATATATAATACTGCTTTGCTTTGCAGCTTTGACCACTGCTTCACTGCTTATCTCACTGAGCTGAGGAAGAGACTGTTGCAATTGGGTGCAGAGTAACACATCATTGGTTAATGCTAACAGTGGATTATAATCTCAGTAGGACTTACCATGGTCACTGATCCCACCAAAGAAATAAACAATGTGGAGTCTCGCAGATCTACCATGTGCTTTGTGCCTCATCCTACAATTCAAAATGGCAAAATGGTTCAACAGAGAAGAGCCCTGAAAAGCACTGAGAACTACCCTCACATTACTTCACATGCTTTAGTTGGATTCTGTAACTGCAGCAGAATGAGGTTACACTGTTTATAAAATGCAGACAGCTTTCTGCTGTTAGATCTGGATCTATTCTGATACTTTGTTATATTTCCTTTAAAATTAGTGAGTCTATTCCACCAAAGCAGATAAACTGGGAAGTTAATCAGTCTCACTCCAATTGAATAGAATATACTCACAGGCCTTCCTTCTCTCAAGGAATTGCTGTGCTGCAGAGTGAGTTCAAGCATTTTGAATTCATTGTTGCTCGCTCGTTGACTACCTACCTTGGCCCCGGCAATGAAGCTGCCATGATGATTTTGGCCTTTTGGAATTCAATAAAGAGTTTTATTTTCGAGCACTAGTCACTGGGCAGTCTACTAAAATATTCTTCCAACATTATACATTGGCTGTCACCAACTGCTGCCATTGCATGTTACCTGTGGTTATTCTATGAACTCTGGCAGCATTGACACTGAGACTAGGTTCATAGCAATAATGGTAATGTGAAGAATAATTCAGAGAGAACTAAATATCTTGTAACTCTATCACAGACATTGGTATTGTCTGGCTTCAAGCTGGCTGATTAACTGGCTTTCTTGATCGATTACAAGCATACAACAGTAGCTAGTCAAGCTGGAACTGATACCTTTTATGTAAGAGTATTACATGGCTTGTTGTCACACTGATGTCATTTAACTCTCATCAAGGTACATGCTTGCTTTATTATAGATAAATGCGTGATCACAACAAAAACCAAACCTGTTTTTTTTCCCCAATACTGTCTGATAGTTACTACATTTACAATTACAGTTAACATGCAAGATTCCAAACAAGTCAAACACAATTGGAGGAGTTTCTCAGTTTCCAGCCCTTTGATGTGAAAAACCTTAGACTGTAGCCTTTCTCTATTGTGCTTCAGTGGAAGGTGCCCCAAGCTTCATTACAGCTCTCAGAGAGTACACCTGGACCTGGAAAATCACAACACCTTGTCATGGACAATGGTTTACATTGGAAGACTGGAGCCTGGGCAGACTAAAGGGTATCTTGCACTCAACTGATGGTTGTCCTGCAGCAACTGACGTTTCACTTGGGAGGCTCCGGGAATAATTTGTACAGCATAGAGTCTTGAGTCACTGCTGTAAATAAAATGAACTTCAACAAAGCCACTACATCTTAAGGAGTCCTTGCGACATTCCAAAGGGAGCTGCATAACTTCCAAAAAGAAGCAACTACTGCCCATAAAATGTAAGTGGTATACTGAGCAACATGTGTCATGGTCGTTATTGTCCCCTCAAATTTGTTATTCTTGCCCCCAGGAGTCAGAATTAAAAAATCATAAAATCTTTCACTTTTTTGATTGGATTGTGCTCAGTTAGGTTAGGTATTGTTGTGTCGTGACACAGCTGAATAGAACAGATGTGGTGAACTAACTGGGGGCTTTTTCATATGTTTGTATTTCTTAGAACTTTCTGGTAACTATACATTGCTTTCCACTCACACCTTTTTTGTTAAAATGAGTAAAGTCAAAATCATCAGCATGATAGTTATTTTGAGACACAGCACCTTGGTTTTACGCAGAAATTCAAGTTATTTGTAAGTAGCTGTAACTGCATTTTATCACTGCATATATCACATTCAGTAGTCACCTATTCAAATCAAAACAGGTAACAATTTAAAATGACAATAATCAGACGTGATTATAAACACATCTTACGAGAAGGATTGCGCAACATAATCTACAGAATATTGTTCTGGTATTTTGCATGGTTATTTTGAAATAGGCATTTTTGGAAACTATATAATATGATATACACATTACATTAATGCATTTACAGGAATGTATTATTCAACCAACCAGATGAAGTTTAATCATACTGACTAACATGAAAAGTATGTAAGGTGATTCACCTTGCAAACAATCATTTTGTTTTGAACCTTACTATATCTTACTTGCAGTACATGTCTTTAGTGTACGATGGAGCTGTTTTTCAGTAGATCTGCTATCAGAGCTTTAATTTGATATGTATGAAATGTTAATTATAGTGTTTTTGCCACAGTTCAGTCACATGCACTTTTAATTGTGCAATTTACATACAATTATGATGCCACAGCTGTTGGTGTACCGCAATCTTTCTAACTGGTTGAATTCTGGAAGTTCCAGTTAAATGCCTACATGTGTGACAGTTATATAATGGAATGGTGTACATGAATATTAATAATTATATAACTGATTCTAGTATTCTTCCAGTGAATGTCATTAGATCACAGTAGACTGTGGTATATGTATATGTGACAAGAAGGCATTCAATGTTGCATCATTTTGGAAGTACAACAGGAAATTAATCCCTTGTACAAATGTGCATGGAAAGTCATTGCAGAGAGATTGGACAGAACATAGTCTAGAGCCATTTTAGTGCTGGAACAAGTCACTGGAATCAGAAAAAAAATGAAATGCAACTGCAAACTTTGTACTAATTCCTCAAACCATTCAGAATGTCAATGCATATGTTTTGCAGCTCACAGGTAGAGGGAAACTGCTTTGAGGAGTTTTCAGTCTTTGTATAAACTTTAACATTAATATGATGAGTTTATCTTTATATTTGTTCAACTTGATATATTTGTGATTTATAGTTGCCTTTAGAAATGTAAATACTCACCACTTTAACAAATATTGAAAAAAAAACATGCTCTCTGTAGCGCAGTAAGATAATTGCCTTGTTATTTCAAGCACAAATGCAAGCTATTCACTTGTGGTGCTTATGGAAAGAAATATAAAAGGGCTTCTTGTATAAAGGTTTCCCACAACTTTTGCTATTCCCTGTTTTTGTGATTCATCTTTCTCCCTTTAATGCCTTTCTCATTGCACTGTCTGTTCTGTGCAATTTTTTTATTATATGTGTTCCAATCTCTCTGCATATGATCCTTAGAATTATGCATTTGCTATAATGCCAAATTTCTATTTCTCATCCTTTTTGAAGTGAAAGGAGAAACTGGTTAGAGATTGGCTGGATAAAAGCACACAATAAGAAACCAAGCAAGGAGGTTGATTGATCCCTGTTAATGATGGTGTCAACCACAACGAGCTATCTAGTCAACTGAGGGTACTAAAGACAGTAGTCGCATCACTTCTCAACCTTCTATTTTTCAATGGTAGAATGTATAATGTATTCAATCATTCTTCATGATACAATAGCTCCAAATAGATTTTGTTGGCCCACTTCCATGTTCTCAGAATAGCAATAATATTCATTCTATCAAAACATTTGCACCCAGTTTGCTAAATGCTGTTACATCAACGATTTACAAATCGGCTGAATTACCCTAGCATTCTTACTACTCATTAACATTTAAATAAACTCTAAAACATGATTCATATTACTTGCTACCACAGAACATTTTTGTGATAGTTTCAATACATTTTCTACCAGTATCCTATTTTCTTCCCATTTTAAGCTGTAGTCTCTTTCTGAATAACTTTGCTTCTACCTGAAGTGTACGGATGGGCTCCAGACATTAATAGCGTCCACTGTAAATGTTTTGCCAGGTGGTGGATGGGGAACCAGATTCTAGGCTTCCTCAGCTATATTTATTGAGTTAGCCATTGATTGGCTATAATCATATGATCCACTGTACACACTATGCCTGGCTTCCTTTAGCCCTTAATGTGTTTGTAAAAATCCTTTGGATTCTTCCTAATTCTATTTGCCAAAGCTATCTCATGTCCCTTTTCAGCCCTCCTGATTTCCCTTTTAAGTATACTGCCTTTATACTCTTCTAAGGATTCACTCGATCTATCCTAACATATGCTTCCTTCTTTTTCTTAACCAAACCCTCAATTTCTTTACTCTAGATTAGAATGGTGCTGGAAAAGCACAGCAGTTCAGGCAGCATCCGTGGAGCAATAAAATCGACGTTTCGGGCAAAAACCCTTCATCAGAAATACAGGCAGAGAGCCTGAAGGGTGGAGAGATAAATGAGAGGAGGGTGGGGGTGGGAGAAAGTAGCATAGAGTACAATAGGTGAGTGGGGGAGGGGATGAAGGTGATAGGTCAAGGGGGAGGGTGAAGTGGATAGGTGGAAAAGAAGATAGGCAGGTAGGATAAGTCATGGAGAAAGTGCTGAGCTAGAAGTTTGGAACTGGGGTGAGGTGGGGGAAGGGAAATGAGGAAACTGTTGAAGTCCACATTGATGCCCTGGGGTTGAAGTGTTCCAAGGCGGAAAATGAGGCGTTCTTCCTCCAGGCGTCTGGTGGTGAGGGAGCGGTGGTGAAGGAGGCCCAGGACCTCCATGTCCTCAGCAGAGTGGGAGGGGGAGTTGAAATGTTGGGCCACAGGGCGGTATGGTTGATTGGTGCGGGTGTCCTAGAGATGTTCTCTAAAGTGTTCTGCTAGGACGCGTCCAGTCTCCCCAATGTAGAGGAGACCGCATCGGGAGCAATGGATACAATGGATGATATTGGTAGATGTGCAGGTGAAACTTTGATGGATGTGGAAGGCTCCTTTAGGGCCTTGGATGGAGATGAGGGAGGAGGTGTGGGCGCAGGTTTTGCAATTCCTGCAGTAGCAAGGGAAGGTGCCAGGATGGGAGGGTGGGTGTAGGGAGGCGTGGCCCTGACCAGGAAGTCACGGAGGGAACGGTCTTTCGCGGAAGGTGGAAAGGGGTGTGGAGGGAAATATATCCTGGTGGTAAGGTCCGTTTGGAGGTGGCGGAAATGTCAGCGGATGATTTGGTTTATGCGAAGGTTGGTAGGGTGGAAGGTGAGCACCAGGGGCATACTGTCCCTGTTTTTACCTCAATTTCTTTAGTCATCCAACATCTCCTATACCCATCAGCCTTTCCTTTCACCCTAACAGGAATATTCTTTCTCTGGACTCTCGTTGTCTCATTTCTGATAAACAAGTAAAAAGTTCAGGATAACAATCTTTCAACCCAGTCCATGCTGGCACCTAGCCTCTAGTCCGCACTGAGCCTTGATTCCAGACCATGCTAGACTTCACCTCAAGGCCAGGGATCTGCTCTGGAACCATCTCGTGGCCAGAAGTACATGCTGAGGCCATGCCAAAATGAGAGACTGTGAAACAGATGCCCAGAGACCACTGCATCCAGTCCACGCTGAGGCTGATAGTCCAAGACTGTGCTGAGGCAGAGAGTTCAGACATCACCAAGAAGAAAGAAGGGAAAAAAAAAACACAAAAGAGGAAACAAAAGAGAGAAAAAAAGTAAAAAAAATTATGGAGCAGATGAGCTCCAGCTGAGGAGTCCTATTCCCCCACCACCTTGGATCCTTGCATCCAATTCATTGATATAGACTGTAAACAGTTGGGGCCTCAAGAACTAAGACCTGTGGCATCCTACTAGTTACATTTTGCCAGCCACAAGAAGATTCACTTATCCTGACTCTCTGCTGGTTAGCCAATCCTCTTTCCAAGTTAATAAATTATTCCCAATACTATAAGATTTTAGCTTGTGCATTAATCTTTGGACAGCACTTTATCAAATGTCTTCAGAAGTCCAGTCATATTCCATCTATAGGGTGCCCACTATCCACTTTGCTCAATACATCTTCAAGGAACTCTAGCAAATTAGGTAAAATGATTTATCATTCATAAAACCATGCTGACTCTGATAGATTGTGTTTTGACTTCAAAATCTCTTGTTATTAATTGCTTAATAATGGATTCTATTAACATGTTACATTAACTGGTCTTTCCTTTCTTACTTTTGGCCTCCCTCTCTTTTTGAATGAAGATATTATATTCACATTTTTCTAATTCACTGGAACCTTTCTGGCCTCCAGGGAATTTTTCAATATTGTAACTATCCACTACCTTTGCTGCCATTACCTTTAAGACATTAGGGAGTAGGCCACCAGGCCCTGGGAACCTATCTGCTTTCAATCCCAGTAGCTTGGTCAGAATGTTTTCCCTAGTGTTGAGGATTGTTCTCAGTTCCACCCTTTCAATGACTTTGATCAAATCAGTGATGTGATCTTAAATTTATATATAATATTCTTGCTGTAAGGATTGTTGAGAAAAGATAAGCATTGTTGGAAAACAAAAATTTCAGTAATTGTGTCAAAAGGAAAAGAGTAGCTAAAGTTAATGTTGATCTATTATAGAATGAGACTGGGGAGTTAATTCTGGAAATCACAGAAATTGCGGTCACTAAATCAATATTTTACCTCAGTTTTCACTGTGAACTATGCTAATACAATTCCAATTGAAATAGGTATTGCAAAAGGTATTGAAAGGGTGGAACTTAGAACAATCATCATCAGTAGGGAAAACATTCTGACCAAGCTCGGAAAATGAGGACTGCAGATGCTAGAGATCAGAGTCAAAAAGTGTGGTGCTGGAAATGCACAGCAGGTCAGGCATAAGCCCTTCGTCAGGAATGTGTAGGGTGTGGGCCAAGAGGACTGAGAGATAAATGGGAGGAGAGTGGGGCTGGGGGAAGGTAGCTCACAAGGTAATATGTAGATGAAGGTGGGGTGATAATGATAGGTCAGAATGGAGGGTGGACTGGATAGGTAGGAAGGAAAATGGACAGGTAGGGCAGTTCAAGGTGGCCGTGCTGAGTTGGGAGGGTTGAATCTGGGATAAGGTGGGGGGAGGGAAGATCAAGAAATTGGTGAAATCGACATTGATTCCATGCGGTTGGAGATCCCATGGCGAAAGATGAGGCCCGGATACAAAGCATCATTTTCTGCCATTTTCCCCACTTACAGTTAGACCCCACTACCGGAGATATATTTCCCTCCCCACCCTATCTGCAGTCTGCAAAGACCATTCCCTCCATGACTCCCTCGTTACGTTCACATCCCTGACCAAACCACCCACCACTGCCGGCACCTTCTCTTGCTGCCGCAAGATGTATAAAACCTGCCCCCACATATCCCTCCTCACCTCCATCCAAGGCCCCAAAGGATCCTTCCACATCTGACAGAGACTTTCCTGCACATCGAAACACCTCATCTATTGTGTCCATTGCTCTCCGTGTGATCTCCTCCATATTGGGAGGACAGGATGCCAACTTACGGAATTTTTCAGCAAACATCTCCAGGACACATGCATCAAACAATCCACTACCCTGTGGCCGACCACTTCAACTCCCTCTCCCATTCCGCAAAGGACATTCAAGTCCTGGGCCCTCTCCACCGCCAAATCCTAGCCACTAGACGCCTGGAGAAAGAACTCTTCATCTTCTGTCTCGGGACCCTCCAAACACATAGAATCAATGTTGATTTCACCAGTTTCTTGAACTCCCCTCCCCCCCCTTTATCCCCGATCCAACCCTCCAACCCGGTACCACCCTCTTGAACTCTCCTAACTGTCCATCTTCCTTCCCAACCATCTGCTTCACCCTTTGCTCTGACCTATGACCCTCACCCTCACCTTCATCTACCTATTGCCTTACTAGCTACCTACCCACCAGCCTCAACTGCACCACCATCCCCACCCCCCCTCCCATTTATCTCTCAGTCCTCTTGGGCCTGCCCACATTCCTGATGGCGGGCTTATGCATGAAAAATCGGCTCTTCTGCTCCTTGGGTGCTGCCTGACCAGCTGAGCTTCTCCAGCACCACACTTCTTGCTCCTAAAGTTGATGGGGCAGCAAGTTTCAGTGAAGAAATAAAACATTTACCAGTAGATATGGATAGTTTAGATGAATGGGCCAAAGTTTGTCAGATGGAGTTTAAAATGGATAAATGTGACATTTCTCATTTTGGTCAGAAAAATGGACAGACAACCTATTATCCAAATGGAGATAAACTTCAGATTAATTTGGTATGGACGGATTTGGGTGTCCTTGTGCATGAGTCATAGAAAACTAGTATGTAGGTACAGAGCGAAATAGAATTTTGGCTAATATTGATGAAAGAATAGAGTATAAACATAGGGAAGTATTGATGAGAGTGTGCAAAGCAGTAGTGAGATTGCATCTGGAATATTGTATTGAGTTTTGATCCCGTTTTGTGGGGGAATACATTGGAAAAACTTCAGAGAAAATTTCATGGATTGATTCCAGAAGTAAGAATTTTATCTAATGAAGAGAGATTGAGTTGTTTAGCCAATGCTCTGTAGAGTTTAGAAGAACGAGAGGAGATCTAATTGATATATATCCGATACTAAAGTGGATTGACAAAGTAGGTTTCCTTTTCTGGGCGGTCTAGAATGAAAGATTATTGTTTTAAATCTGCTACCCTTATGTTAAAACTGTGATGATGGGAAATTCTTCTCAAAACATTGTGAATCTGTGGAATCCATCACCCCAGAGTGTGGTGGATACCTGGACATTAAGTAAATTTGAGGAGAAAATAGACAAATTTATAATTCTTTCCGTATCTACTTTGTCAATCAGCTTTATCATCTCGAATGGGTTGAAAGGTTATGGCGGGTGAACAGGAAAGTGAAGTTATGATGAGATGAAATCAGTCATGGTCATATTGATTTGGAGATGCCGGTGTTGGACTAGGGTGGACAAAGTTAAAAATCACACAACACCAGGTCTTGGTCCAACAGGTTTAATTGGAAGCACTAGCTTTCGGAGTGCTGCTCCTTCACCTCATGAAGGAAGGGTGCTCCAAAAGCCAATGCTTCCAATTAAACCTGTTGGACTGTATCCTGGTGTTGTGTGATTTTTAACCATGTTCATATTGAATGGAGGAGCTGAATTTCCTACTCCTGTTCCTTGTACTTTCATTCTTATAAAGGTTTTCAAAAAATCCTAATTCTTATTACAGGTGAACTACCATTCTGATCCTGAGAAACTAATTTTAGGAAATGTCTGGGTGTTTCCCATGAAAGAGGATGTTGACAAATTATGAGTAGATGCAGATTTGATAGAGGTAACTGATGAGGAGACACTTGATAATCAAGATGTTCTGGCAAAGCAGTGACTAATGTGTAACTTGTCTCTTCTGGAGCATATACCTCTGGTTGGTCAGGGAAGTGGAATTGGAGATAGAAGAAGAGATTATCATAATTTTCTAATCTTTCTTGGTTAGGGATTAGAAATTAGCAAATGTGATAGCCTTGGTTCAGGTAAGGGAAAGGGCACTCCTGCCCCTTTAGATCAGATGGGTGGTGTGGCAAGGTTTTGGAAGAAAAATCGACTGAAAAGATTTAAGTTCATTAAGGAGAGCCACCGTGAATTTATTAAAGACAGATTGTGTTTGAACAATCCATGTAATATTGTTGATAAAGAAACAGAATAAGTTGATTAAGAAATGCAGTAGATTTTGTCTTTATTGATCTTTTTTAAGGAAGTGTTTGATTAAATACTACAAAACATTTGTTAATAGAAGTCTGACACATGGAACAGAGAGATGATTGTTGACTTGGGTAAAAATAGATCTAAGGACAGAGAACAGAAGGCTAACTTTTGGAAAGGAGTATGAGACCTCGGGGGGGAATTAAGACCTCTGTTTTTTTTTGATGCATAAATAAATAGCTTGTATATTGAAATCTTCAAAGAAATTTCAAAAGTTGTCATATAACCAAAGTTGGATGAGTGAAGATGATGTTATGGTTTTATGTTATGATACAAAACAAAAATAACAGGACATTTGCTAGCAGAATAAGCAGACAAGTGGCAATGGAATGTAATATCGATAAGTGTGAAGTTGTTGCATCTTGATAGTTGAGATAAGAGTCAATGTAGGTTTAATAACATAGTCCTAAAGAAACTGCAGGGGCAGGGGACTATGGAAGTTAAGTACATAGAAAATAACAGGGTGTCTTGAAAGGTATAGTTAGCAAAGACTATAGATGAATGGGTTTCATAAATAAAGGCATTGCATAAAAAATCAGGAAAGCTATGGTGATCCTTGACAAACTTCCGTGTATAGGTAATATAGAGATGGGAATCAACTGGATCTTGTTGACTACAAGATCCTTGATTGGGGTTGTTAACCTGGATTAATCAGGAAAGCTCTGGCTGACCAAAATATACAGGAGGTTAACTGAAAATATTTGATTTTATAATTTTCTAATAGTGTCCCAAAATAATTTTTGACAAAATGTTGGATATTTTTTGCATTATAGGTACATGTTTCGTGTGCTATTACCATAATGTGGTGTCTACTTGAAAGTTTCACTGAAATTCTTCACGGTGGTCTATCTAATGAACTAATAAATAAAATGTCTTTTTAAATTAAAAAAAACTAAACAGGAGATTTAGAATCTCCTCAGTTCTGGGGACTGAAAACAACTAGGATATTAAATTCAAAGAAGAAAGATCCTTGATACAGTGTGGAGAAACTTTACAAGATTGGTTTCAGAGAAAGGAGTTTCAGCTACAAGGTTAGGTTGGAGAAGTTGAGGCTAATACATTATTATATAAGAAATGTACTTTCAAATTGGTTGAAAATTTCCAGACTGTGCCTCTCATGAGTCACTGCGACTGGCTGAATAGTCCAGAAGAAAATGATTGGCAGCTGGTGCCACATAAAACCCAGTTTACTTGGATTGCAAAAATAGTCTGTGAGTAATTTTTTATACAGCTGGAAGCCTATTTTCTTGAACTAACTTCCTTTGGCCATTAAAAGTAAAATAGTTGGACAGTTAACCTGCAGAAAAGTTAATAATTTTCATTAATGGATCCTGAAAGATTTAGACACTATTTTGTTTAATTGCATCATTCCTTCCACAATACCTTTGACTCTATTCTGACATTCCAGTATGCCATGGACCAGCCTAAATTTGTGAAAGATGAATTATCTAACAGAAACAGTATTATAGGACTGTTTTGCTTTGAACTGGTTCTGCCTTTGATTTTTGTACTTGAACTCAGCTATGTTACTTTAGCTAACAACCCTTTGAAGACTTTACTAGGGCACACTCATATTAAAGGGGCCATTATGTTTGGATTGTATAATGTGTTTTACTTAAAACATTGCACTCTTTGAACGATAACTGAGAATGAAGGATTTACCATTTATCTGGAGATTATCAGATGTGTGGGAGTGATTTGCAAGGAAGTAATTCAGCTGAGATATTCAGATGATATAAAGGCTGATTTGGTGACTGTGCTTCGAGCACTCAAATGTACACCTACACTAATTACTGACAACCTGACCTGATTGGATTTGATAGGGTCACATCATTTTCAGAATTGCCGCACTGTTTTCTGTGAGAAGGGGGTGTCATTATATCTGTGCACCAAAGGATTCAGATAGGAAGGAATAGAGCAATTATTAGAGGAAGCGACATCTCTATTTTACAGACTGAGTTCATGATCTGGCGTGTCTGGAAGAGCTTCCAGAACTGTTCATTTCTGCAAAGACGCTGGCAGGAGGTGGCTCTGAGATGCAACAATATTTGGAGCAGGCAATTCTTTTTCCAAAGGCAACTAATATAGAGAAATTATGGCTGGAGGTTGCCAATACTCAATGCTTTCTAGGTGAATTATATATGACAGTAAATGAAAATAAAATGTTTTTCCAAATTAAAGTCCAAAAATAGAGAACCTCATGGGTGTCCAAAGAAAAAAGGCAATACCTGAAACTGAACTAAGTTAGCCAAGTTAACACACAGGCGACAAGATCAGGGCAGAGGCTAGCATGTGACAATTATCTTACCTTCATCCCCCAAAAGGATCCCTATTGTCAACAAAGCTTAAGTTAGGAAATCATCATAGGATCCCTACAGTGTGGAAACAGACCCTTTGGCCCAACAAGTCCACACTGACCCTCTGAAGAGTAACCCACCCCCCTACATTTACCCCTGACTAATGCACCTAATATGCATGTCCCTGAACACTGTGGGCAATTTAGGATCACCAACTCAACTAAGCTGCACATTTGTGGATTGTGGGAGGAAACCAGAGCATCTGGAGGAAATCCACGCAAACCTGGGGAGAACGTACAAACTCCACAGCCCAAGGCTGGAATTGAACCCAGGTCCCTGGCAATGTAAGGCAGCACTGCTAACCACCGAGCCATTGTACTGCACTATAAAGCGATGCAAATGCAAAGATTCTTGAAGGCTTTCCCAGAGCCAGTAGATTGGTCTAGACATTGGTGTGGTACTGTCACACTTAGTAAACATGGAGATAGTTGATAGAAAATACAAATGCCATAGCTGTTGTTCAGAGCACCAGGCTAAAGTGCAGGAAATGATTTAATGATTTCACTAAAATGTCAAGGGAAGAGTTTCTTCATGTCAGGTGTGATGGAGGTGTTATTATCACTGGATTGTAAATACCTGTTAATGATCTAGAGACCTGGGTTTGAATCCCATTATGACAGGTGATGAAATTTGAATTCAATAAAAATATGGAATTAAGAGGCTAATGAATCTATGAATGCCCTTTAGGAAAGAAAACTGCAATTCTTACTTGGTCTGGCCTACATTATGACTCCAGACCCACATCAATATGGTTGATTCTTAACTATCCTCTGGGCAATTAGGGATGGGCGATAAATGCTGGCTTAGCTAGTAATGCCCTTATCCCATGAATGTGAATAAAACAAAATCATAAACCAGCTAATGTTACCTCAATCCCAGCATGAATGAATCTATCTTTTACTTTCTCCAAATCACAATAGAACATTACACTACTCCAAATTCTACTTGTGCATGCATCCCCACAGTCTGTTAATTTCCTACCAACTACTTTTCCATCTTGAACACACTTGTTGCTTCTCCAAGTGATGATGTTCCCATCTTCTGCTGTCCTTGTCCCTCCAAGCTTAGAGGCCATGAGGTTGGAAGGTGCTGTCTAAGGAGCTTTGATAAGTTGCTGCAGTGTATCTTATAGATGTCAGCCATTGCAGCCACCTACACTTTTCTGACTGAAGATTTTGAGCAAAGTTCCATCACAAGTGCAGAGTGTACTTTACATCTGACAAGTAACGTGTAGTACAGAGTAGTTTGGAAAGTCAAACCGTGCCTGCTTTTTCAAAGCAGAAGTTATCCTATACTGAAATTTAAATGTCCAACAGCAGATTAAGCTATTTGACAACTCCTGTGAAAGGATAAGGCCATAAGATAAGTGTGAGGTTAGGGTGCCAGGAAGCCATGTAAGTATAGTGCCAAGTGGGTAGGATGTCAAAGGGCATTAAGTACAATGCCAGGTTAGGCTGCCAGGTAGAGTGTCATGTGAGTTGTGTGCTAAGCAGATAAGGAGTAAAGTGCCAGAGTGCCAGTAACTTGCCAGATGGGTAGGGTACCAAATGGCTAGAGAGCCATGCAACTTGGGGCATTGTGCCAGGTAAGTAGGATTCCAGGTGAATATGATGCCAGGGAGCCAGGTCAGTTGGGTGCCAGTGCATAGGATGAGTGATGGACTGTCAGGATAGATGGGAATATTGAGTCCTGCCAGGAGTTAGAGAGTTGTTGAGACCCAGGGAGAGGATGTTTGGGTCTGGTGTTTGGGAGGTCTGTCCTGGGCCCAGTACTTTGAGGAGGGAGATAGTGAGCACTGGGTTTGGCAGCAGGACTGCAGGTGTTGTGTCAGGAGACATGGGAATATTTGGTCCTGAATGCAAGGTGTGAGGACCATGCTATTGAATATGATGGCAAGAGTGAACTGACGTTGGGTTCCTGGAGAAAAAGGGGGTTGTCAAGTTTGATGGGGAAATGATCTTAGGTCTCAGTGGGACAGAGGATTTATTGGGTATAGGGTGGAGAATGGAGTGAGTTCCAAGAGGTGGGAGGGTGGAGGCGATTGCCTGGTCTGGAGGGAGGGTGTAGTGTCAGGTATTAAGGGTGAGGGGGAATATTGGGGGAGTTGAATTGTTGTGCCAAAATTGGGGTGTGATGAATTGAGGAAGTGTATTTGGGGGTGTGAGTGGCAAGTTGTGGGGTCACTTTAAGAGCTACTTGGATATTAGACTATGTTTTTCATTGTCAAATGTTTCCTGGGTAACTATTTTCTTTGTTGCAACAGCAGCCTCCGATTTAAATGGATACTTTCAGAGATTTCCAGTGGAAATGAGCATTGGAATCTTTAACTGACTGGGCATTTCTCTGAGTCTGTTACATTGGGTATTCCTCAGGATCTCGACTTGTAATTTCCATTTACAACATGGCAACAACGTCAGAAAGTCTAGGCCCCTAACAAGGTTGATTAAGTTTTTCATGACCGCAATTATAACTTTGGCTCTGGAAGTTAATCGTTGTTGCAAAATCAAGTCACCCATGATTCAAGCTTGCTATCCTCCACATGCAGCTGTCTAAAGATTGAAGCTCCATACACTTTTAATCCTTACCCAAATGTTCTTTGCAAATTATTGTGCAGAAATTGCTCTTTAAGGTAATCTAAGAATAAAATGAGATAACTGCTTTACTTCTGAAATCTTCTAAAGCATGAGTTTTGTTTGTACCTCAGACTTGTATTGATTCCTGTCAAGTAACTTTCCTTCTGGTACAAATCTTCCTGCTTGATAATTGCCTGTGAAAGCGAGATGTATCAATGAGTAGCATTCTTGCAGCTGCCACAAGTATTTCATGATTCTTTCCAAATATAGTAGTTTGATGCTGATACCAATTTGGAATGGTCAGCGATTAATCCAGAATCATATACTGTTTTTCCTATCAGCATTAGAATATACAAGAAGCCACAGTCTCCTAAAAACATGGAGAATTTTTTACTCCGAAAGAAGACCTAAGTTTAGGGTGTAGCTTTGCTTGCTGAGCTGTAGGTTTGATATCCAGACGTTTCATTACCTGGCTAGGTAATATCATCAGTGGTTACCTCCAAGTGAAGCCTTGCAGAAGACCTAAGTGCTGAAGTAGATATGAAAGAGATGGAGTTAGTGGAAATTGTTACACTATACCACACAAATATAGGCTAGTGGATATTATTATACAATGGGCAGAATCTTATAGGATCCAAAGCAGAATGGGGAGTCCAGCAAGGCCTATCTCAATGTTGGGATCAACATGCTGCACTAAGATCCAGGTTTCAAGATGCTATGCTCAATAGGCAATGATAAGATGCCTATTGAAGGGGAATATAGCTTGTTAATAATTATATTAACTGCAGATCTCACCTTATTAATATGCAGGTTTCTCTTGTACCACCAGCTGCAAGAAAACCAATGTCAAGAGTTTTTCGCATGTAAGTCAGAGGGTACCTGGCAACCTCAGTTCACTGCTTGAACCAAATCACCTCCACACTGGACAATAGGCACGAACATCTCAGGACATGTTCCCTGGGCACTGGCCCCACACACGCGCGCGCGCCAACTCCACAGATATTGACATCTAGGAGAAAGTGAAGACTGTAGATGTTGGAGATCAGAGTCGAGAGTGTGTTGCTGGGAAAGCACAGCAGGTCAGCAGCATCCGAGGAGCAAGAGAATCGACACTTCGGGCAGAAGCCCTTCATCAGGAAAAAGGCTTTTGGGCCTGGACTGAGAGATAAATGAAAGAGTGGTAGGGTGGGTAGCTGAGAATGTGATAGATGGATGAAAGTGAGGGAGAAGGTGATAGGTCAGAGTGGGCAGTGATGGACAGGTGTAGAGGGCGGTGCCGAGTTGGAGGTTTGGAACTCGGATAATTTGGGGGGAAATAAGGAAGTTGTTGAAATCCACATTTGTCCTGTGTGGTTGCAGGGTCTCAATGCAGAATATGAGGCATTCTTCCTCCAGGCTTATGGTGGTAATAGTTTGGCAGTGGAGGAGACCCTGGACCTGCATGTCCTTGATAGAGTGGAAGAAGGAGTTGAAATGTTCAACCATGAGTTGATGGGTGCGGGTGTCCAAGAGATGTTCTCTGAAACGATCGCAAGAAGGTGTCCTGTCTCCCCGATGTAGAGGAGACTACACCGGGTACAACAGATGCAGACAATGACATTGTTAGAGGTACAGGTAAATTTCTTGGGGCGTTGGACAGAGGTGAGGGGAGTGATGGGGTGCAGGCTTTGCACTTGCTGCGGTAGCAGGGAAAGGTGCCAGGACTGGGGTGTGGGCTGGTGGGGAGTGTGGGCCTGATGAGCGAGTTGCAGAGGGAATGGTCTCTCTGGAATGTTGATGGGGGGGGGAGGGGAATATATCTTTGGTGGTTGGGTCTGTTTGGAGGTGGCAGAAGTGGCAGAGCAGATATTGACATCTGACAAGTACCAGCTTTAAGTGACCCATCTCATGATACATCTCTGATCAACTTACAATAAACTTCAATATGGCACTTCGGTATGTAACAACAAATATCATTTTAAATCCTGCAGTAAGGCTACTTCACAGTTGGGGACATTCACTGAGCTCATGAATTAGACCAGCCTGCATTTCCTGAGTGGTTTTTTTTACACTCTTAGTGGTCACTCACTTTGAGCCAACCTGGATGCTCACGGCATCCTTCTCTTGCCTTTCCTGTTTGCATCTTGCGCTCAATTAGGCTGACAGGAGTGCTCAAGGTACCTAACATGGTGCTGTAATGTGATGGCTGTAAACTTTTCGCTGTACTAAATTGCATGCATGTGACATAAAGCTAATTCAATTCAAACATAGGAAGTTGTCAGCCATTCTGAGTCAAATTAAGGAAGATAGCCTTCAATCAAAGGTTCCAAACACAATAAGTCAAGGACAACCTCTGATACCACTCCAGGGACTTAGATACAGTCACTCAGTTGCTCCAGGCAGTCACAGCCAGGATGCCCCCCCACACCCACCCACCCACCCACCCAAGAAGAGGCGAAGTTTCTGAATGTCAATAGACAATGGAAAATAGACAATAGGTGCAGGAGTAGACCATTCTGCCCTTCGAGCCAGCACCACCATTCATTATGATCATGGCTGATCATCCTCAATCAGTATCCTGTTCCTGCCTTATGCCCATAGCTCTTGATTCCACTATCCTTAAGAGCTCTATCCAACTCTTTCTTGAAAGTATCTAGAGACTCGGTCTTCACAGCCTTCTGGGGCAGAGCATTCCATACACTCACCACTCTCTGGGTGATTCTGTTCTAAGTGGCATACCCCTTATTTTTAAACTGTGTCCTCTGGTTCGGGACTTACACATCAGCGGAAATATGTTTCCTGCCTCCAGAGTTTCCAATCCTTTAATAATCTTATACACCTCAATCAGATCCCCTCTCAGCCTTCTAAACTCAAGCGTATACAAACCCAGTTGCTCCAATCTTTCAGCGTAAGATAGTCCAGCCATTCCAGGAATTGACCTTGTGAACCTACGCTGCACTCCCTCAATAGCCAGAATGTCTTTCCTCAAATTTGGAGACCAAAACTGTGCACAATACTCCAGGTGCGGTCTCACCAGGGCCCTGTACAGCTGCAGAAGGATCTCTTTGCTTCTATATTCAATTCCTCTTGTTATGAAGGCCAGCATGCTATTAGCCTTCTTCACTACCTGCTGTACCTGCATGCTTGCTTTCATTGACTGATATACAAGAACACCGAGATCTCGTTGTACTGCCCCTTTACCTAACTTGACTCCATTTAGGTAGTACTACCATTTAGGTAATAGTTCTTGCCATCAAAGTGGATAACTACACATTTATCCACATTAAACTGCATCTGCCATGCATCCATCCACTCACCTATCCTGTCCAGGTCACCCTGAATTCTGCTAACATCCTCCTCACATTTCACCCTGCCACCCAGCTTTGTGTCATCAGCAAATTTGCTAATATTACTTTAATACCTTCATCTATATCATTAATGCACATTGCTAAAAAGCTGCGGTCCCAGCACTGATCCCTGCGGTACCCCACTGGTCACTGCCTGCCATTCTGAAAGGGAACCGTTTATCACTACTCTTTGTTTCCTGTCAGCCAACCAATTTTCAATCCATGTCAGTATTTTGCCCCTAATACCATGTGCCGTAATTTTGCTCACTATCTCCTATGCGGGATTTTATCAAAGGCTTTCTGAAAGTCCAGGTATACTACATCCACTGGATCTCCCTTGTCCATCTTCAGAGTTACATCCTCAAAAGTAGCATTGCACCCATTTTGACGTTCTCGGTTTTATTGTATGCTGCTTTTCTCCTGGAATGGTTGACAGGCAGATATTTATGGAGATAGAAGTGGTTGGCTCAGCTGTTACTGTTGGCACAACTTGGGGTGGTGTCCCAAGCGAGTGATAGCAGTGCAAGGGTACACAGGGTTAGTGATGCCATGGGTTGAAGTGTGGAACAGGGAGTGAAGGAAGATATTTCAGGTAATACTGAGAGTGTAGAGCATGAACCTTCGTGGCAGGCAGATACAGTAGCAAAGTTAGTAACATTTATAGTGGCAGAATGGAGAAAGTCATTGACCTTACATTTCTGGACCTTCCTCTGAACTGACCTGGGTGGCAACCTCAGACCAGACTGACTAGGTCTGGTGTTGTGGTCTCCATTATTAGTTCTGAGGGGAAAAGAGATTCTGCCTTTGTATTATCATAATTCTGTAGCACCTCCAGGTCTCTGCCTACAGGTCTGTGTGCTAAATTTCCCTTGTCTGCCATATCTGGGCCAAATGTTAGGAAAGTGTACAGGGCAGCTCCAGGCTGGTGGTGCTTGTTTGGGTGCGCAACGGCCTTTTAAAGGTGGTGCTGAGCCTGTGATATGATTCATTGAGGGATATCCTGACAGTGGTGAGATGTTCTGGGTGTGCGGTGAGTGGGAGCATGGTGCTAGCAGTAGATGAGATGATCATAGTAGGTAGTTCACAAGGTGCGATGGCAAACTATGGTGAGAAAATCCTCTAGGGCTCACAGAGAGAATCCTCTATGAAACTCAATAAAATTGACACAGCCAAAGAAACCATAAAGTTCAGTGCCACATATCTCCATTGCTAGATATAGATATACCACATTACACCATAGTAGTATGTTGAACACTGCTAAACTGCTCTTCACTTTAGTGATATGTTGCACATTGTTAACAGTGCCTTGTTCAGATTGAGTTAGTGGATGTTGTTCCATTATGCTTTGCCATTTAATGTTGTTTTTTTCTTTTGAAGGCAACTGTCTGCTACAAAGTAAGAGAAGTTTAATATTTATTATATATGCTAAGTGCAAGGCCAGTATCTGGAGCTGATGCAATTTGACTTCAAATATTATTACCCTGGGAATTACATTTGAACGTTGCTCCCCACAAGTCTAGCAGCTGTGTCTTTGCTGTCTCCATTTCACAAGGCAGGCTACCATAGAGTTGTACTATTTGCTGCAGAATGACCTGCAGCCAACATCTAGATTAGAGATGACTGTCTCTGTGCAAGTGAAGTTACCACAGCATGAAGTATTTATACCAACAGATCCTTCCAAACCACCCTAGGCAATATTCGTCACTTCAAGCAGCCTGCATTTCACACATGCACCAAGCATATGTCAAATACTATATTTGCAAGAAGCAATGAGTTCATCATTTCCCTTGTGAAAAGGAGGCATCAGTTGGACAGTTTTCAACTGTTATTTGGTTCCCTTAAAAGGAGGGTTCATACATTAATGTGAGCATAAAGGTTCCTCATATCAACCTGACAGCTTATGTCCTGGCCAACCTTTATAGTTCAACCATCTGCACTAAAGTACTTGTTTTCTCAGAGACATTTTTGTGCTGAAACAGGCTGTTGTGTTCCTACTTTACATATATTTAATTTATTGTTATGCCTCACTGGGATAGTGCACTAGAAACCCAGCCCCACTAATCCACGCATCATCACAAAATTTAAGCCTTGCAGAAGTTCCCCAATTTACCTGGATGTTAGACTCAGGCAAACAGAAAAGATGGACCAGGTTTCTGTGCTTAAGAGCTACAACCTATTACAAATAAATAGACTATAGCTACAGGTAAACAATAATGAACTGTTGATATATAATTCAACTGGTTAAAGCTCTAAATCCCTTAGAAAACTTCCACAACATGGACAGATGAATGGACATCAACAGACACAAAATAATGTTACAGTTGTTGTGGTTCTGCTCGCCGAGCTGGAAGTTTTTGCTGCAAACGTTTCGTTCCCTGGCTAGGGAACATCATCAGTGCTGTTGGAGCCTCGTGTGAAGCGCTGCTTTGATGTTTCTTCCGGTATTTATATTGGTTTGTTCTTGCCGCTTCCGGGTGTCAGTTTCAGCTGTAGTGGTTTGTATATGGTGTCCAGGTCAATGTGTCTGTTGATGGAGTTTGGGGATGAATGCCATGCTTCTAGGAATTCTCTGGCTGTTCTCTGTCTGGCTTGTCCTATGATAGTGGTGTTTTCCCAGTCAAATTCATGTTGCTGGTTGTCTGAGTGTATGGCTACTAGAGATAGCTGGTCGTGTTGTTTTGTGGCTAGCTGATGTTCATGGATGCGGATTGTTAGCTGTCTTCCTGTTTGTCCTATATAGTGTTTTGTGCAGTCCTTGCATGGTATTTTGTATTATACAAATCACTACAGCTGAAACTGACACCCGAAGCGGCAAGAACAAACCAATATAAATACCGGAAGAAACATCAAAGCAGCGCTTCACACGAGGCTCCAACAGCACTGATGATGTTCCCTAGCCAGGGAACGAAACGTTTGCAGCAAAAACTTCCAGCTCGGCGAGCAGAACCACAACAACGGATACCCGAGCTACAAATCTTCAATCAGATTTTAAATAATGTTACAGGTGGAAAAAAATATTGGTAAGGCAATTTAATGGCCCCTGTTGATGAGATGATAAAATGTGGAGCTGAAAAAAGCATAGTAGATTAAACAGCATCAGGAGAGCAGGAGAGTCTATGTTTGGGCAGGACCCTTCATCAGGACTGAAGTTTGTTGAGATGATATTTTTGTTTGTCAAGATTTGTTGTTTGTCAATCTCTCTTACCTTGTCATTCCTTGGCGGAAGGCACCAAATAACTGGCTCCAGCATTTCTACTGCAAAGTGATACATCACCTTACATTCCAGATCTCATTTGTTTTAAATCAAGTTTGAACCAACCCCTCCCACTGCTTGAACAGAACAGCAGTGTAAACACCACTTATAATGATTTTCAGTAACTTGCTTTTAAAAAGTATAGCAATCCTTGGTTTTGAAATAGTCCTTTATCCATTTCAGTCCAAAATCGAAAATACAGCAAAATTAAAAATACCATCATTATAATATGCTTCAAATATATTTAATTTGCTGTAAAGTACTTTGTGTAATGGTTATGGCAGGTCCTTTTTGCATGTAGATACAGGAAGAGCATGAACTTAATTATACTTCATACCATAACTTTGATAAGCTCTGACATTTTGAAGCTTGGTGCATTTTGAGATGGTACTTACTATCATGTGAGCAATGTTAAGTTAGCGGCAAAGCACTGTCACTGACTTGAGTCAAAATTGATAAACCTGTGTTCAAGCATGTGTGTCATTGTCAGAGGGTATTCACTCACCATTCTTTCCTCTACCTGCTCATAGCACAGTTGTTACTTAGAGTTCCAGAATCATTTCTGGTAGCTCATAACCATTCTTCAAATATCTATATGGTTTGGTATATTTCACATTAGTTATTCTCATTGTGCTCAGTGCGACTGGATACATCAGCAATCTTCTATGAATGTTGACTCCAGCCACTGGCTGGGCAAAGGTAACATAGAAACATAGAAACATAGGAAATAGGTTCAGGAGTAGGCCATTCAGCCCTTTGACCCTGCACCAACATTCAATATGATCAAGGCTCATCATGCAATCTCAGTATCCCATTTGTGCCCTCTCTCAATATCCCTTGATGCCTTTAGCCACAAGGGCCACATCCAGCTCCCTGTTGGTATATCTAATGATCTAGCCCCAACAGTTTCCTGTGGGAGAAAATTCCACAGATTCACAACTCTAAGTGAAGAAATTCTTCCTCATCTCAATCTTGAACAGCTTACCCTTATTCTTAGACTGTCGTTTTGGACTTCCCCAACGTTGGGAGCATGTTTCCCACATCTAGCCTGTCCAGTTCCATCAGGATTTTATATGTTTCTGTGATATCCCCCCCATTCTTCTAAATTCCAGCAAGTACAAGCGCTGTTGCCCCAGTCTTCCCTCATATGTCAGTCCTGCCATCCCGGGAATCAGTCTAGTGAACCTTCGCTGGACTTCCTCAATAGCAAGAATGTCCTTCCTCAGACTAGGACACCAAAACTACAGTCAATACTCAAGGTATGGCTTCGCCAAGGCCCTGTCTAACTGCAGCAAGACATCCTACTTCGATCCACCCTCTCCTTCCTGACCTATCACCTTCATCCCCTCCCCCACTCACCTATTGTACTCTATGCTACTTTCTAACCCCCCACCCTCCTCTAGTTTATCTCTCCACGCTTCAGGCTCTCTGCCTTTATTCCTGATGAAGGGCTTTCGCCCGAAATGTCAATTTTGCTGCTCCTTGGATGCTGCCTGAACTGCTGTGCTCTTCCAACACCACTAATCCGGAATCCTACTTCGATACACAAATCCTTTTGCTATGAAGGCCAGCATGTATTAGCTTTCCTCACTGATTGCTTCAGCTGCATGCCAACCTTCAGTGACTGTTCCACCATGACACCCAGGTCTTCTTGCACCTCACCTTTTCCTAAACTGCCACCATTCAGATAATAATCTGCCTTTCTGTTTTTCTGACCAAAGTGGATGACCACATGTTTATCCACATTATATTTTATTTGCCCACTCAGCCAGACTGTCCAAGTCACTTAGCATCCTCCTCACAACACACACTGTCCCCAGCTTAGTGCAATTACATGTAAACATAGAACTCTAAATATTGTGCTGTGGTATACTTGAGTATATTATGTTTTGAAAGCTGATAGTCTTACTTTCAGTTAATGCAAGAAAATAGGACCAACTATAAATTAGACTGATAATTTAATATAGACTCAAAAACAATATTGTACTTTGCCTAAGATATTAAACTCTGGACTCCATCCCTCAACCTCTCTGATTTGCTATCTTTCTCTTCTCATATAAGTAGCACATTAAAGCCCACCTATTTCTCCAAACATTGGAAAACCTGTCCTAATGTCTCTGCATGTGACTCAATTTCAAACTTGGCCTCCATTCCTATGAAGTGTCTTGAAGTATTTTAGTCATTAAAGGTGATATAGGAATACAAGTTGTTTTTTAAAGTATTGACACTTCCCTTCTTCCTTTTTTAAAATTACTTTTATTGGTGGTAGAAACAATGCTACACATCGATGAATTGTTCATGTATGTTTTCTCCCTCGTATGCAGCATCCTTTGCTCAGTCATTATTGATTCAGTTAACATAGGCAGAAACCAGGGCTGGTACACACAGTCGTTTGTCGCTTTCTGTGAAGTTCACATGGCATGTGACATTGAAAAGGACATGAGCATCTCCTGTCTGAGCCAGAAACAAATAGTTTCCCCACCATCCTCACAGCCTCATTTCATACAACTGTACCAATTGATGCAATGAATGGTGACCAAGTAATTCAACTAAATTGTACGTCAATCAAAGAAGATCAGATGTTCAGCCGCAAGAAGGGCCAACTTGCTTCTTGCAGATAAGTTAATTTTGACAAATTTCTGGCTGAAGGAAGATGGTAAAGATCAAGTACAATGACTTACCCAGGGATGAAACCACAATGTCACAGAAAATAGTATGACTGATCAACACTGCAATCAATCTTCTGCTCCAGGAAATAGAATGTGTGTAATTTTTATTATATTAATCACTGGGCCACTTTAACACAGGAGGTGTACTAGAGATGTGTCGAATTAAATTGTGAACATAACCTTGATAATGTAATCTTGATCATTGAATTTTATTATGCCGTACTTTAATAACACAGTTAGGTGATATATGGTAATACTTACAATTAAATGCACTATTCTCATGATAATTTAGATTATATCGATTAATTTTAAGCATGAGCTTACTTTGACTGTTATCACTAATGCTGCATTTTATGATGGTACTAATTAAGTATTACTGATAAGTTAAATAATGTAAGTAATACAGCCATGGATCTGACACAGTCTTGCTTATATTCTTCAAGTACATAAAACTTGCATGCATTGTACAGTGTGCCTTAGTCATGGCAAATGTAAAGTAATAGGGTAGGGAAATGGGTCTGGGGGGGTTGCTCTTCCGAGGGTTGGTATGGGGTTGTTGGGCTGAAGGACCTGTTTCCACACTGTAGGGATTCTAATTCTTAATGGAGTAGGTTGATTGCCTGTTTTATAGCTGAATTAGATAGACCATTTGAAGCAAATGAATTAAAATATTATATCTGAAATTGTGAGTATAAACTTTAAATTCTAACTTTTATTTTATAGCTGACACAATTTCCAACCAATTGATTTCAACAAAATAGAGGAAGAAAATAAAAATCTAGCAGATTTTGTAAAAGGTTGATCCTTTTGCATCACCAAGTTATTGTCTGACAGTCTAAAGTAACCATATTATTCTTTAAACTGAATTAGATAGAGCATTTTGAAGCAAATTAATTAAAATATTATACCTGAAATTGTGAGTATAAACTTTAAATTCTAACTTTTATTTTGTGAACATTGGACATTCACTCTAATTTCAGCCATACTATTGAATTTTTGGGTGCAGAATATCTTAATATTTGTGCATCTTATGTCAGTTCCTGTGTAGTTAAATCTGAACAAGCCCAAAGCAAGTTATAATCAACATAGGGTCAATCATAAAACAGTAACCACACCAGTGTGGGAATAATGAGGACTGGGGTGGGGGCAGGTCACAATTATAGGCATTAGAGATAGAGCACTGCGAGGTACACAAAATAGATATTTGAATTATCTGATTTCAATCATTTTGTCTCATTACTATTTTGCTTCCTCAATGGGGGTGCGCATCACATGATTTCACGTCAGCTATTTTAAGTGGCAGTGTGGAGATGGAATTTGGCACAGCTGAAAATGTTGAGAAGAACAACATGATGAGACAGAAATATTTTGATATGGACTTGAGAAGGACAATGGCTGGTGGCCTATTGTATAACATGTTGGTTCTGAAGGAATTGATGTTGAAGTTGTACTAAGCTCCATGTAATCTGATGATATCACATAGTATTAGTGTGGAGCGCCAGGCGGCTTAACATTTGGCCCTGATGCCAACAGAACGATTGTTTTTGGTTCCTGATAGTATTAAGCAATTATGTCTAACTAGTCAAAGTAACTTGTACTTATTGCTAGCTTGTAATAAATTGCCTCTTGTTATGTGTCCTCTACAACTGAGGCACTTATCCTCAATATATTAGAGACCCTTTGGTCCAACCCGTCCATGCCGACCAGATATCCTAACATACTCTGGTCTCTTTTTCAAGCACTTGGCCCATATCCCTCCAAACCTTCCCATTCATATACCCATCTAACTGCATTTTAAATGTTGCAATAGTACCAGCCTCCAACACGTCCTCTGACAGCTGAAATCCTCTAACCCTGGCAACCCCCTTGTAAATCTTTTCTGAATCCTTTCAAGTTTCACAACATCCTCCCAACAGGAAGAAGACCAGAATTGCATGCCATATTCCAACAGTGTCCTGTCCAGCTGCAACATGACCTCTCAATGCCTATTGACCAATAAAGGAAAGCATACCAAACGCTGCCTTCATTATCTTATCCACCTGCCACTCTATTTTCAAGGACCCATGAACCTGCACTTCAAAGTCTCTTTGTTCAGCAACTCTCCCTCAGACCTTACCATTAAGTGTATAAGTCCTGCTAAAATTTGCTTTCCCAAAATGCAGCCCCTCGTGTTTACCTAACTTAAACTCCCTCAGGTGGAATAGAATTGAAGGTTTTGGGGTGTTTTTGAAACATGCGAGTCACACATATATGGAAGTGAGTTACACCTTGGAATCTAATTGAGTTGGTTCCGGGTGGTTCATATAATCCCGACAGTGGGGAAACAAGCCCTTCAGCCCAACAAGACCACACTGACCCTCAGAAGAATAACCCATCCATACCCATTTCCCCACATTTACCCCGACTAATGCACCTCACCTACACATCCCTGAACACCATGGGCAATTTTAACAGAGTTTGGATTGGATTTTTAATATACAGACTAACAGATACCCAAGAGTGTGATACAGACTGGAATCTAATCAAAGGATTGAGGTGGCTAATGTACAGAGTCCCTTAAAAACAGAAATTGGTTACAGAATGGAATATTATCAAGGGGATTCGGGATGATTATGTGCAGAATAACAGATACCCAGGAGTGAGCTGCAGGCTGCAGTCAAATTGAGGGGATTGGGTGATTTATAGATAGAGCAACGGGATACAACAGGGGAGAAAGCAGAGGAGAAAGTACCCACCATGGACCAAGTCAAAAATGAGCGGAGCCAGGCAGGATTCAACTGCTGTATATGGAGTTTTCCATGTGTTCTGAAAGATGGGAGAGAAACAGGCAGATACTCACACTTTCTATGATGTTACAGTCAAATATCTGAAGGAGGATTGGTGGCAGTACTCTACCCTAAGCTTCTAGAGTCCAATATGACATGATGTTGTTTAATGAGCCACCTCTTGAGATGTTGTAGGGTACAGTGAGTTTGGGAAGGAGGGTCTATTTCCCAAGAAAATGAAACCCCCCACTGTGATGTCGTGGGACTTGGCAGTAATAATGTATAGCAATGGAATGGTACTCCATACCTGGATTTGGGAAGAGGTTTAATCACTCAAGTGGATTAAGGAAGGTGAGCATGGATCACCTCTATCCTGCTGTGCCCCACTCCATTCACTTTGTCTTGCGAAGTAGAATCCATTACGTTTTTCCTCAGTTTTGGTAAAACCAGTTATCACAGAGTCAAAGAGATGTACAGCACTGAAACAAGCCCTTCGGTCTAGCTCTTCGATGCTGACCAGATATCCTATCCCAACCCAATCTAGTCCCATTTGCTAGCTCTTGTTGTTTCATTCAATGTACTTCCTCACCTCCTCTTTATGTGAAGCATCACTGCCTCTCACCCCAGTTATTATATGATGTGATATCCTTGAATTCTTGCTATGCATCCTTGAAAGCTACTGTAAAATATACCCAAAAGTGCATGCCAGTGTCACTTGTGATGCATCTTCCTGATAATGTTTATCCCTGAGAAAATAACCTGGTGATGCGACAAGGCCAACCTTTTGTAAAATCTGCCTGATTTGTATTTATTTTTATCTTGCTGAAATCAATGTGTGGGGAACTGGGTATACGTTGGAACTGTACAATTGATGGTCATTCTACTTTATGGTTATTGACCAGGCAGCAAATTTGAAAAATGTGGTGAACCTACCTGAAAATCGCATTTACAGACTGCAACAAAGTCACGACGATGTTATATAGGAACTCTCAGATCTGTTGTGTCTTCTTGCAGAAAAGGAGATTGCAAAACACAAAGGGTGGAAGACCAGGGATAGGACATTAACTGGTACAGTTGTTAATTGCAGAAGCTATTGGAGATACACGAGTTATCAGGCTGCCTCCTCTCCCATTTGCCAAGTTGTCCCATCACTGATGCAAGTGGATCAGTCTTTAGCATAGGCCTCATAAGATCCATAAGACTACAAGACCATAAGACATAGAGTGGAAGCAAGGCCATTCAGTCCATCGAATTCACTCCGTCATTTAATCGTGGCTGATGGGCGTTTCAATTCCACCTACCCACACTCTACCTGTAGCCTTTAATTCCTTGCGCAATCAAGAATTTATCAATCTCTGCCTTGAAGACATCCAATGTCCTGGCCTCCACTCCGCGGCAATGAACTTCACAGGTCCACCACTCTCTGGCTGAAGAAATGTCTCTTAATTTCTGTTCTAAATTGACCCCCTCTAATTTTAAGGCTGAGCCCATGGGTCCTAGTATCCCGCCTAATGGAAACAATTTCCCCACATCTACCCTTTCTGAGCCCTTATCTTGTAAGTTTCTATTAGATCCCCCCTCAACCTTCTAAAGTCTAATAATACAATTCCAGGAAACATCATAGGTCCAACACCAAGAGCTTGTCAGTCATAAATATCTTAGAAATCAGAGTAGGGATCAATTGATTTTGTAAAGAATGCATAGTTTATAAAACCAAAAAAGAAAATTATGTGAACAAAACTGGAAAATGGAATTGACAATCTGGATTAATAATGGTTTTCACTGTGAGATTCCTTGGAAAACAATCCAGTAGATTATTGAGCTCTTTAAGCCACCCATGTTTACATGTTTTGTAAAAAGTCAAATGCCTGTGTGACATTGACATGCATGCATACCTTTTAAGAGAAATAAGAGTTTTGTTTGTCATGGTTTTAAATGTGGACAGACAGGTTTGGAAGGGACCCAAGGTCTGTAAGTTGCCTAGCAAATACCTCTAAATTAAAGTTGCTGCTTCCGTACAAACCGAAGTATATCACTTGAAGGAACAAACCTCCTATAATCTGACAGCAAAAATAAAGATCTCTGTCTCCTCTGGAAAAAAAAGGGAAATCAAACATCAGGATAAGCTATACAGCAAAGTATCTTCTGGGGACCTGAGAATGGTCCAGAAATTGGTCGTTGACTTCCTCTTAAAATCTGAAAGCCGAACAGTTGCTTCCAATCGATGCTCATCTGAATTGAAATCTGATTTGAAATCTATAACTGACACCATTGTGATCTCATCAACAGCCCATCAAATTGATGGTGAGCAGTATTTCTATTTTTATCCATTGTGGTTGGCTGACTGTGTTATTTTCCTCATTTGCCTATATTATCTCTGCGGAGTTGTATAATTTTATTTTCCTGGGAATGTAAGTTTGAGCTTAAGGGGATATAGTTTAATTCTGAATGGAAAGTTATTTAGAGCTATAGAGCCATACAGCATGGGAACAAACTCTTCAGCCTAACTCATCCATGCTGACCAGTGAAACTGAACAAGTCCCATTTGCCTGCATTTGGCCCGTATATCTCTAACCCTTTTCTATTTGTGTACCTGTCTGAATGTTAAATGTTGTAATTGTACCAGCCTCCACGACCTCCTCTGACAGCTCATTCCACACACACATCACCCTCTGCATGAAAATATTGCCCCTCAGGTCCCTTTAATATCTTCCCTATGATCAGTTTTGACAATTGTTGTAAAATATTAAACTTGCTTGTGATAAATGAACATTTAGAACATAGAAAAGTACAGCACAAAACAGGCCCGTTGGCTCATGATGTTGTGCCGAGGTTTAATCCTAATGTAAAATATAATAACAACCTACGCGCCCCTCAACTCACTGTTATCCATGTGCATGTCTAGTAGTTGCTTAAATGTCCTTAATGACTCTGCTTCCACCACAGCTGGCAACGCATTCCATGCATCCACAACTCTCTGCGTAAAGAACCTACCTCTGATATCTCTTTTATACCTTCCTCCTGATATCTTCAAACTATGACTCCTCGTACTAGTCAATCCTGCCCTGGGGAAAAGTCTCTGGCTATTGACTCTATCTATTCCACTCATTATCTAGTATACCTCGATTAGGTCTCCTCTCTTCCTCCTTCTCTCCAGAGAGAAAAGTCCAAGCTTATTCAACCTTTCTTCATAAGGCAAGCCCTCCAGTGCAGGCAGCATCCTGGTAAACCTTCTTTGCACCCTCTCTTTCCTTTAGTAGGGCGAACAGAACTGGACACAATATTCCAAGTGTGGTCTTACCAGGGATTTGTAGAGCTGTAGCAAAACCTCGCTGCTCTTAAACTCAATCCCCCTGTTAACGAAAGCCAAAACACCATATGCTTTCTTAACAATCCTATACACTTGGATGGCAACTTTGAGGAATCTATGTACTTGCACACCCAGATCCCTCTGTTCTTCCACATTTTTGAGTTTATTGGAAAGACTGAATGTCTGTTTTATTTTGGTGATTAAATAAACTTTTTTTTGTAGTTTTTGACATGGATCAAGGAGTCATGGGGATGTGATTATTGATGCATGTCTTCTGTCAGTGTCATAACAATCTTGCCTCTACCTCTGCTGAAGCCCAAGGGTTATATGACATAGATGGGGCAGAGAATCAAAAAAAAATTGTAGTACACTGAGAAAACATACATGGGTAATTATAGTATATTCACGCATTTCACTTATTCATTCACAATAAAATACTTGATTTTGTACCCGTTTCACAGTTCACTATTCTTGATGGAGCTGATTCAGGTTCCTTCATGATGAATGAATTGATAGAGAACATTTGGTGGATGTGTAGCAGTGATTGGCAATGGGATGTTTTGCATCAATAGCGATGATGTAGTTATAGAGGTAAATGAAATTATTGTTAATGACTTGTATGGCTAGTAGGACATTCCTGGTATCTTCACTAACAATATATATTGGGACAGAGATCCTATTTTCAACTTCTTATTTATTCTTTCTATCTTTGGAAAGACACATCAGGCGAAGAGTCCTGAATGACTTGCTCTTGTACATTTTAATTCTCACTGCTATATTGTGTTGTACAAAATACAGCACCATGATGTTATTGAGATCTTTGCTGGTGATTACAAAAGGTACCTACAGAAATCCATCTTGAGAATGTTGACAGCTTTCTTAATGACATATCTGTTTGTCATACATCTTGTGTAATAGTGTTCTTGATGTTAATTGGTGAGATTCCTTACAGGTGTCAACGACCAGGTTTGTAGGGGTAATCTTCATCTCCTAGCAACAATGCCTTAGAAGTTGTTTCCCTTTACAAGTTATGGTGCTGACACCATGGAACATATGGTGAATAAAAACCAATGAAGAATAAATGCTCTAGTTTGAAAAACTAAAATGGTGATCTTCATAGTCAGAAAATTTCACAGAGCATTACATTCATTGAGGTTTTAGTTATGAATGGTATGTCTCATTAAACAGATTTGTATGGCATGAGAGACAAATTGTACAGAGACTGTGGAAACAATTTTTCTGATTAGCTTTCCCCATTCTATTCTTTCTTATGTTCACAACATTTTCAAGTCTTTTGCACAAATCCTGCAGATAATAATTGGCATGACTGAGAAGGACTGCAATTAAGACTGAAGAATCTGAAAAAAAATGTGCTTTTTTGGTTATGTGCCAATGTAGTCCTATGTCTCTATATCACAATTTGTTTCATTTTCTTCCTGTAGAATTATCGTAAATGAAAGGAACAGCCACTTTCAAGCAAGTAAACTCTTTTTCAAAACAAACAGAAAAATATTAGAAATTATAATGTAGAGTTAATGGTTCCATAAATATTGACATTTTGTGCCGTCACTCCTCAATAATTCAGCTTTCTGAAATGGAAATTGTAACATCTGAGTCTAGTGGAAATCAGACGATCAGACATTTTTGCAGATTGCAATGCAATATGAAATAAAACTTCAGTGTCAAGTTAACATATGTGTGCTCAAAATTCAAATTAAATTTTCTGATTGTTAGTTATTTAATGACATTGCATTCACATTAAATTTGTAACTTTATTTGTGCATTACAAATTTGCTCCCAACAATATGCCTTGAAATCTTTAGCGACATCGGAATTACCAAATGACAACAATAGGATTGAGAGACATCAATCGTAACATAGTTTTAAAAACTCAGAAGCAGTTGTATCTACCATTAGACTTGTGTATTAGGGAACTTGTATTAGTGCAAGTTAAACTTAATATGTTCTGAGGAAGGGTCACTGAACCCAAAAGGCTAACTCTGATTTCTCTACACAGATGCTGCCGGACCTGCTGAGCTTTTCCAGCAATTTCTGTTTTCATTTCTGATTTACAGCACTCACATTTCTTTCTGTTTTTAAACTTGGTGTCAAATTTTGCAGGATGAGAGGCACTATAATACATTGTAAAGACCACTAGACATGTAACTTCTCTTGTCTGCAAATCTATTATCTGATATCATGAATTACCCATAGACTTTTTTGACCAGACCCTAGCAACTCATAGGAAACTCCACTCAAATGTTCATGTGCTGCAATGAATTCAGAAGGCATGGACTCACTTGATCCTATGGATGCCTGGGGCATTGTGAGTGAGTGGGATTGCAAAGTTATATTGCATTTTCCTCCTGTACACAGTTAACACAGACCTCCATCACCTGCCATGAGTGTAAAGGCTCCAACAAAGTAAACAAAATCAGTAAACAAGTCAGTAAAAGTATTGCATTTAATAAGGTTATTTGGTGACTTCTTTTAAACACCAGCATTGCAAACTGATCTTGGGAATATTATACCAGATCATGTCTTCTCAATTAATATTCTATTTATATAAACAAAACTGAAACAGAATGTTTCTAACAAAATTTGGAAATGAATAAATAGTATTGGCATAATGTTAAAAACTGAGCAGCTAGTATAACACTAAACGGTGTGGCTGATTTATCTAAACTCAGTTGGAGTGAAAAGGTTCAAGAACAAAGAGACTGCACCTATTAGCTAAAATAAGCTGATTGGCCCAATGGGAAATACCTCAACTCCTTACATGTATGTTTAATCATTTTTGTTTTAAATCATTTCAATATTATGTGCATTAGATTCAGTTGAGAGAGGTTTTGAATCATTTCAATGTGCAAACTCAAAGGTCTGCTAAGAAGCAGTAGATATAAGTACTGCAATCATTCTCTAGCTGTACTGCAATATCAAGATAGACAAAGCATAAATGGATTGTAACATGTTTTAATAGAAAAAATGTCCCTCTGTGCATGCACAGATCCATTGTCTCTAGCCTGTTATTAGTTTCCCACTGTCAGCGCAGCTGGGATGCAATAACTGCAGCTTGAGTGTTGTGCAAGATGAAGAAGGGATTGCAAATTTAACAGAAGGATCAAATAGAATTAACGTATTGAATGATTAATTAAATATTTCATAACAATACAAAGAGCATTGGGGATATTTTTGTAATTCAAAGAATAATCAACTAATAAAAATATCGATACTAAAATTATAGAATTGTGTCGGAGAGTTGGAGATGGACAGATGGGGTAGAGTTAGAACTGTTTCATGCTGATGGACCTGGAAAATTACCTGGGAAAATGGTGAATATTGACTGAATTGCAAATTTTCTTTTGTTTCCATAAATCCAACATTTTGAAACTCAATTTTAACTCCTCTTTTCTCTTGAAAGTCTCAGTTCCTGTTATGAGAATAAACTCAGTAATACTGTACTGTGCACTCATGAAATCCTGAATTGCAAATGCATCTCTTATCATCATAGGGAAAATTTCATTGAATACTTCCCAAGGCTCTGTGCTGAGACTGCTGCATCAATGAATTAACCCTATGATTAGCAGGTACTGGTAGCCAGCAAATAAACTGTCAAGCAAATGATAGTTTATTCTCCCGAGGAAATGATTACCAGTTGACACTTGTCTAAAGCAGCTGCATGCGTCAATTTTGGTCTGGTTCATCTAAAGCTGATAGAGTTAAGTGTGAAACTAGGAGCAAATGTTGAAGGGGTGTCATTAACGGACTAAAAAAATGTGTAGCAGGTCAGGCAGCATCCAAGGAGCAGGAGAATCGACGTTTCGGGCGTAAGCCCTTTTTCAGGTTTATGCCCAAAATGTCGATTCTCCTGCTCCTTGGATGCTGCCTGACCTGCTGCGCTTTTCCAGCAACACATTTTTCAGCTCTGATTTGCAGCATCTGCAGTCCTCACTTTTTCCACATTACTGGGCTAGTAATCCAGAGATCTATGCTCTGTTGTTATTGGTTCAAATTCCACCATATTGAATTTTGGCCTCAAATAATTTGGAATGGATCAGTTTGGAATAAAAAAACTAGTCTAATGGTGACCACAAAACTATTGTCAATCATCATGAAAACCAATCTGGTTCACTAATGCTCTTTAGAAATGGAAATTAACCACCTTAATTGACTATATGTGACTTCAGATCCACAGCAATATGGTTGACTTTGCAGTGGCCAAACATGCCACTCAGTTCTAATTAATTGCAGCAAAGACCAACAAAGGAATGAAGCTGGATCTGTCTTCCAGCATCAACCAAGGCAAAAGGGAGGATAATTGCATTCACAACTCTGAAGACCCTGCAAAGTCCTCCTTACTATCATCTGGGCACGTGCCAAATTTGGGATCGTTGCTCCACAGACTGATCAAACAGTTGTCTGACATTGTCTGTAAGTTATGATCTATGAAAATGCCTAGACTATGTTCCAAGCAACACCATTACTATCTCTGGGTATGTCCTGACACACCAAATGTGTTGGTAGTATGGAAAGCAGCATGGCGGCTCAGTGGTTAGCACTGCTGCCTCACAGCACCAGGGACCCGGGTTTGATTCCCGCCTCTGGCGACTCTCTGTGTGGAGTTTGCACATTCTCCCCGTGTCTTCGTGGTTTCCTCTGGGTGCTCCGGTTTCCTCCCTCAATCCAAAGATGTGTAGGTCAGGTGAATTGGCCATGCTAAATCGCCCTGTAGTGTTAGATGCATTAGTCAAGGGTAAATAGAGGGTAGGGGAATGGGGCTGGGTGGGTTACTCTTCGGAGGGTTGGTTGGGCTGAAGGGCCTCTTTCCATACTGTAGGGAATTTAATCTAATCTAATCCAGCCACGAGTGAGTTGCTCTTACAGTTCTCAATATTGATGCCAGATCTCATGATGTCTCTTCGCATCTGGTCAAACATGGAGAATGAATCCACTCACTGATTATTACTACTCCTTTCCCACCCACACTTGGCTAAGTAATCAGTACTCATTCATGTTGAATGCTACTTGGAGAGGTGTACTAAGGTTGGCAATATTCAGGGGACAGTGGGTAGTCTACAATGTCCATGACCAAGAATGGCCAAGTAGGCTCACTACTGACCAAACTGGCAGAATCCTAAAAGATATAAGAACATGACTGAACCTGGGGCAAATAGTGAGGGAATCAATAGGAGAGTAGTAATGTACTTGCTTTCATCCTCACTGATTGAACTGTAGACCTGCCTTCATGTAGAGAATGCTGTCCATCATATTGTCTGGCATTACCACCACACTGAATTAGATAGAATTTGGACAAATCTAACAACTCAAGATTGGGCACCCAGCTCTGTTGCCTTGGTTAATGGTTGATGCTATTTTAATTCCTTTGAGCCATCAGCAGAACAGCAGAATTGTATTCAAGCACAACCTGTAAACTAATGGCCTGGCCTGTTTTCCCATCTATCATTAAGATCAAGCTATCAGCTCTGATTCAATGAAGAGGTGCAGGAAAGCATGCCAAAGTAGCACATACTATATCTAAAAATGAAGTGCCAAAGACATGGACAACAGTCGCTCAAGAAGGCAGCTCAATAATTAGTGAATTCCTCAGCAACATGGGTGCCATTCTTCAGCCAATTCAATCACTCATCATTATATCAAAGAAGACACCAGATACTACAAGGGTTACAGGCTGTGACAACAATCAGGCCACAGAATGTGTAGTATTCTGAACCCCTAGTCAAGATATTCCATTACAGTTACAACATTGGTATCTATGGAGCAAAGTGGAAAATTGCCCAGGTATTTCCTGTACACAAAAAGCTGGACAAATCCAACCCAGCCAAACATCATCCCATCAGTTTACTCTCAATCGTTAGCAAGATGATGGAAAGTGTCAAAGACAGCACAATGGAAAGGCAATTAATAACGACCGACTCACTGACATTCCGCTTGGGTTGGGCCAAAACCTCTCAGTGCATGACTTCATTGCAGTCCTTGGTGCAAATAAAGACAAAAGAGCAAAACTCAAGATAGGAGGTGAGGGTGACTACTCTTTTCATGAAACTCAGTGTGGCTTCAAGTAGCTCCAGCAAACCTGGTGTCAAAGGAACGTGGGTGAAATCGCTCTTCAGGTTGGAGTCATATCTAGCAGAAAGGTATGTTGTTTTGATTGCTGAAGGTCAATGATCTCAATTCCATGAGATCACTGTAAAACTTCTTCGTCATAATGTCAGGGCATGTCCATCATCAGCTATCTCATCAATGACCTTTTCTCCACTGTAAGGTCAGAGATGGAGTTGTTTGTTGTACAGTTATTAATATCCAGCAACGTACACAAATCCTCAGATACTGGTACAATCCATTTCCATATGCAGCAAGCTCGCTATTACCTTCTCGAGGGCAATTAGAGATGAGCAACAAATGCTGGCCTCGCCAGTGATGCCCACATCCTGTGAATGAAACAAAAAAGACTGATATGGTCATAATAGTAGAATATAAACATGCAAATTCGGATCAATGGTGCAATGCTCTGATCAAACTATATGCAAAATATTATGTCCACATCTGATCAATGTGTGGCCTGCAAAATATTGAAATGATAGGGC
This sequence comes from Hemiscyllium ocellatum, assembly GCF_020745735.1. NCBI lineage: Eukaryota > Metazoa > Chordata > Chondrichthyes > Orectolobiformes > Hemiscylliidae > Hemiscyllium > Hemiscyllium ocellatum. The sequence continues at coordinate 41,949,322 of NC_083412.1, read as the reverse complement.
CTCCACTAGTTCCCATGGTGTTGAAATACAAGCTTTCAGTGATACTAGGAAGGTGAATTTGATTCCACAGGAGGAGGTGGTGTTTGTCTTGTCATTGAGGAATGCCTGTGGACATTGTGTGTAACTAACTGCAGGCTGCATGCTCTGGGGAATCGATGTACATCTGCATAACAACACCAAACATGACACTACCCAAACAAAATTCTCCTCCATGTTTATTCATAGCTTAAATAGCACACCAGAGAGACGTAAGTCCAGAAGTAAAATACTGCAGCTGCTGAAAATCTTAACTGCAAAATAAATGCTGATCAGGTCAAGCTGCATCTGTGGAAGGAAATAGATTTCATAAAGGCAGAATCCTATTGACATCTTAATGATGTGGCTATGGAGAGAATTGAGACAGAATTGGACAAGGATCTGACAAGACTGATGTTCAAGATTGGGAACATCTTGCTGTAATTTATATGTTTTTCACAAATGGCATGGCAAGTTTCTGGTTAGGCAGTGATGAGTTGATAATTAAGGAGAATTGATGGTCATTGAGCCACTCAAAGTGTTCAGGGTTAGGATTCCTTCCTCATAAAAGATTGAGGAATTAAATGTCAGACAGTGTACTATCTCTTTTGAGTCCTTCTGCTGTGCTGGGGCTATTTTCCTTCTAGAATAAGGATTGAGGGGATATGAAAGTAGGTGGCATAGCTGTTACTGTTGGTGTAGCTGGGGGTGTGTCCCGAGCGAGGGTATGCAGTGTGGAAAACATGCAGAAGGGTTAGTTGTGTTTGGGGGTTGTGGTGGGTGGCAGCTATTGAGGGAAGATTTTGCAGGCAATAGTGAGAATTGTACAGCTCGAGCCTTGGCGGGAGGTGGGCACAGTAGCAGAGATAGAATGAATGTGTGAGGCACTGGAGAGAAGATGGTGGCATTTACACCAGCATTCCTCCAGCAGGCTGAGAACACACTGACCTGGCTGGCAAGTTCAGACCAGGCCGGGCATGGTCTGCTATCTTGGCCTATACCATGACTGTGGGTGACGAAGAAGTCCTGACTCTGCACCAGACCATCCAGCAGCAGCTGCAGGTCCCTGCCTATAAAGTGAGGCACCCATATCCCTCCATCTGCCATGTCTGGGGAAAATGTCAGTAACTGTTCAGGGCAACCCCAGACTGACAGTGCTTGTCATACACATTGCCATTTTAGTGATGGTGCCGGAACAACGGATGCAGGTAAATACTAGAATAAGCACTGGCTCTCAGAATGGAGCATGGTAAGATGAGGTCAGAATCAGAATGACAGATGTGATGGGGTGAGGTAGCGATTTACTGAGGCGATTTTTGTAAGATGTGGTAAAAGATTTCAGTTGGCCTCGAATGGAAATCCTTCCAAAATGCTCAATACAGCTCAAACTTAGCCAAATAAACGTTCAGTGCAATTCTTCAATTTGATGACATCTTCTCAGAATTTCTCACTCTGGTTCCAACTGACCTGAAATGTTAACTGTTCCAATTCACACACACTGCTGGACCTACTCAGCATTTACAGGCAATTTTGATGATGGTATAAAAAGTTCTGATATAATACATAATGCAGATGGATGCATAAAATTGCAAAGAGGGAATTACTGATTCAGTAAATGGGTGAAACTGAAGCAGATGGATTTTAATGCATTTAGATGCAAACTCTAAAGTGATTTACAGATCACAAAAATATCGTTTAAAGACAGAAAATTCTGGAAATGCTCAGCAGGTTTGTCAGTCTCTGTGGAGTGGGAAACAGAATTAACATTTCAGGTGGATGCATCCAGTGCAGTATTACAGAGGCAGGAAATTCATGATAAGGTGGAAATGCTTGAGATAATCAACAGACCAGGCAACGGCTATGAAGGTAGAAATGGTGGTAATTGAGAGACAGTACTTTCTTCTCGACCTTGGGACAGCAGCATCAGCATCAGATAGGGCTCCCGAGCCCACGCCTGCAGGTAGTGTGACAGGGACAAGCTAATTTCCTGGAAGCGGCCTCTGAGCTCATCATTCCAATAATGAGTGTTGGTGGGTGGGACCCAGGTGCTGCTGGTTAAATCAGAGGGCCAGTATCTCTGGCATCTTGGCTGCCCCACTGCAAGAGGTGGGCACTCTCCATGAGGAGGTAATTCTTCAGAGGGGCCAAACAGACAGGCCCCCTCAGATTGGAGGTAAAACTTCCTTGGCTGTCTTCTTGTGCTGTGTTTTTCCTCGTTGTAGACCCTCCTTACAGTAAGGTGCCATCCCGAGACCGAGGTCTTGCTCCCCTCTTTGTAACTGGATTCCTGACCCATTGACAGCAATCAGTATGAATAGGCAACACACTTCCTCCACCATAATCCTCAACATCAGTGCCCCGCAAGGCTGCGTACTCAGTCCCTGACTGGACTGTTTACGCACTCACATCTGTGTGGCCAAATTCCAGCCCAACTCTCTATTTTGTTCTCAAACAACAATGAGACAGAATACAGGAATACATGCTTAGTGGCATGGTATAGTGACAACAATCTCTCCATCAATGTTAGCAAAATGAAGGAGCTGGTCATTGACTTCAGGAAGAGGTATGGAGGGCATGCCCTTGTCTGCATCACTGGTGCGGAGGTGGAGATGGTTGAGAAGGTCAAGTTTCTGGGAGTGAAGATCACCAAAAATCTGTCCTGGCCCACCCAGGTCAGTGCGATGGTTAAGGAAGCACAACACTGTCTGTATTTCCTCATGAAGCTAAGGAAATTTGGCATGTCTACAAAGACTCTGACCAACTTTTATAGATGGACCACAGAAGGTACCCTGTCTGGATACAACACCGCATGCTATGGCAACTGGCTCTTCTCAACACTGCAAGAAACTACAGAGTTATGAACTCAGCCCAGGAAAGGGCTCATAGTAGTACCCCCCTGGACCCACCATGACATGGAGCTCTTCTTCTGCCACCTCTGCCTCCGTGCCTTCTTCTTTGACAAAAACTCTCAATCTCTCTGAGGACTCCTTCTCCCACTTCCAACCTTCCCCCTGCACTTGATCACCCCCCTCCTGCTGGCCTTGTACCCGCCCTCAACCTATTCATTGCAGGCTGCTGTCGTGATGTTGGCTGCCTCAATTTCTCCCCCGCACCAACCCCACCCACTCCAGCCTCACCCCCAATGAATGTGCAGCGCTCCACTCTGTCTGCAGCAACTCTCCCCAGTTCACCATTAAACCTGCTGACAAAGGTGGGACAGTGGTAGACTAGAGAATGGATGTCTATGTTGCAGAGTTGAGAGTGTGAAGCTGGAAAAGCACAGCAGGTCAGACAGTATCCGAGAAGCAGAAAAATGGATGTTTCCGGCAAAAGCCCTTCATCAGGAATGGTTTTTGCCTGAAACATTGATTTTCCTGCTCCTCTAATGCTACCTGACCTGCTGTGCTTTTCCAGCACCACACTCTTGACTCTGATCTCCAGCATCTGCAGTCATTTATGTTGCACAGGCCAAACGGCAACTCACCGATACCATGTCCTACCTCCCTCTTCCCCACAACCCCATTGTGACCCATCATGCCAAAATCACTCGCACTGCCCATGCCATTACTGCCTCTGATGATCTCCCCTCTAAACTCATACACCCCAGTCTCGCACTGCCCGTTTCTACTTTATCCCCAAGATCCACAAACCCAACCATGCTGGTCGACCCATCATCTCGACATGCTCCTGCTCCACTGAACTCCTCTTGTCCTACCTTGACTCCAACCTCTCCCCTTGGTTCAGGTACTTCCCACCTGCATCTGCGACACCAACCACACCCTCCATCTCTTCAGTAACATCCAGGTCCCCGGCCCCCAGTGCTGTGTCTTCACTATGGATATGCAATTGTTATACACGTCCATACCCCGCAAGGATAGCCTCCAGGCTCTCTGCTTCTTCCTGTCTAATAGATCCATCCAGTCCACCTCCCCTAATATCCTCCTCTGCCTCGCCAAACTGATCCTCACCCTCAATAACTTTTCCTTTTTCTCCTCCTATGGGCACCGGGATGGGCCCCAGCTACGCCTGCCTCTTTGTTGGCTGTATCGAACAGTCTCTGTTCAGTATCTACACAGGCACTGCACTCCAACTCTTCTGCCGTTACATTAATGACTGCATCGGTGCAGCGTCCTGCACCCAGGCTGAACTGGAGCAGTTCATCGACCTCACACAAAAATTCCACCCTGCCCTTAAATTTACTTGATCCATCTCGGACACCTCGTTCTCCTTTCTTGATTGCACCACTTCCATCACCAGCGACAGTCTCCAGACGGGCGTTTACTAAGAACCCACAGACTCCCATCGAACTTTCTCCCATCCAGTATCCAGCAAAAACTCCATCCCATTCTCCCAATTCCTCCACCTCTGCCGCATCTGCTCAGATGAGGAGACATTCTACTTGCGACCATCCTAGATGTCTGCCTATTTCAAACAACGTGCTTCTTCTCCCTTTGTCATCCAGATAACCCTCCACCGCACCTCATCCATTCCTTCTTCCACTGCTCTAAATCCCCCTCCAAAAGCAATAAAGACAGAGACTCCTTGTCCTAACATGCCACCCCTCCAGTCTCTGCATCCAGTGCATCATCCTTAAACACTTCCGCCAACTCCAACTAGACCCCACACCAAGAACATCTTCCCTTCCCTATTCCTCTCTGCCTTCTACAAAGACAGTTCCCTTCGACAGTCCTTGATTTGCACCACTCCCTCCACCAAACCCCCAGGACCCTCAGGTACCTTCCCCTGCAACTGGAAAAGATGCAAAACCTGCCAGTACACCATCCCCTCACCTCCATCCAGGCCCCCAAACAGTCCTTCCAGGTGAGACAGAGGTTCACCTGCCTCTCCTTCAACCTAGTTTACTGCATCAGGTGCTCCCAATGTGGTCTTCTCTGCATCAGGGAGACCAAACCTAAACTTAGGGAACGGTTCACCGAGCATCTCAGCTGGGCCTGGAGGGGCTGATCTGACTTTCTGTCACTGCCCATTTTAATTCCCCTTCCCACTCCCTTTCCGACATGACCATCTTGGCCTTCTCTGTTGCCAAAACAAACCAAAGCACAAATTGGAGGAACAACACCTCATAGAATCCCGACAGTATGGAAACAGGTCCTTCAACCCAACAAGCCCACACTGACCCTCTGAACAGTAACCCACCCAGATCCATTCCTCTACCCTATTATCTTATATTTACCCCTGACTGATGCATCTGTCCACTACAGGGATTTTAGCATGGCCACATCATCCTAACCTGTACATCTTTGGACTTTGGGAGGAAACCGGAACACAGGGAGACACAGGGAGAATATACAAACTCCACAAAGACAGTCACCTGAGGTTGGAATAGAACCAGGGTCCCTGGCACTGTGAGGTATCAGTGCTAACCACTGAACTACCGTGCCACTCTCACCTTCCACCTGGGCAGCCTACAACCCAGAGGACTCAACATTGAATTCTCCAATTTTAAATTATCTCTCTTTCCATTCTCCGACTTCCTTTTCAGCCCCTTCCCCTCCCTTTGACTCTTCCCTGCCACCAACTGGATTCATTCCTCCCAACTAGATTGCAACCTCTACTGGTCTTCACTTATCCCCACCTCACCATCCTGCCCCCACCACCACTTTATCTGCAGCTCCCCCTACAGCCATCCCCAGCCCTGAAGAAGGGTTACACCCGAAACGTCAACTTCTCCACCTGCTGATGTTACCTGGCTTGCTGTGTTCTTTCAGCCTCCTACCTGTCCATCACACAAAGCAGCCTTCCTTCCAATGACTCCATCTATACTTCCTAAATGTAGGGGTATGGGTGGGTTACGCTTTGGCGGGTCAGTGTGGACTTGTTGGGCCGAAGGGCCTGTTTCCACACTGTAAGTAATCTAATCTAATCTTAATGTTTCAGTTGGAGTGAAAATTTCTCAGACCATTAACTCTGATTTCACTCCACAGATGTTGCTAGACCTGCTGAGAGTTTCCAGCAATTTCTGTTTTCATTTCAGATTTCCAGCATCTGAAGTTCTTTCTGTCTTTTGATAACAAGTAATGTTGTTTTACGACTATTTGTGTAGTTTATCAACTCTTTTCAATATTGAAGACAGAGTTAACAACATCCCACTCTGGCTCTAAACCTTGATTGGCCAATTTATCCCTAATGTCCCACACAAACAATTATTCAGTGATTCTGATTCTATGTTGTCAGGCTGAAGATTTGTTGCTGCTGTATCTAAGATTTGCTGTATTTTAGTAACGCATTCACATCTCATTCAGTGTATTTATTGAGACACTATCATTCATTTCACTATTACGAATGTGCGGGTTCTGAAGTTTGTTTCAAGATCTATTTAATCGATGTCAAAACGTGCCCCTTGTGTCTCCTCTCTGTGTGACATCATGCATTATTAAACAAACCTGTTATTTTGAGAGCATTTTGAACTCTGTGTGCTCTCTAAAATGTCAATTTAATTTCTACAACTTTCGATTAATGAAATTGTATATATTAAAAATATGGACTGAACAATTTGACTCTAGTCTTACATGGTTGGCACAATATCAGCCAGAAGCTCTCAGGTGGGGTGCACAATGCTTTGGTTTGCTTTTGGTCAGCCTTGTGATACCCCATGCTTCGTGTTGACATGGCAGTGTTATGTGTATACTTGAAGCTTCCCAACTGGACAGACATGCCATTGAGTAGCAGCTATGATCGGTTTGGTACTTGAATTCCTGAATGGATTCACTTGTCATTCACTAACAAACTCGATGCAGTGGGAGCCATCCACCCTCTATCTTCCCTGCGCCCTCCCCACACCCATTAGTATCATTTAAAGGTAAAATGCTTTAGATTTTTTTACGCTGTCAAAGCTAGTGGAAGTATTGTGGGATCTCTTTGGAAGACTTGTGATGAGCTCTGGATTTGACAGAGAGGCTTGTTGCATTCTAATATGGAAGGCATTAGGTTAAAAAAAAAACTTTAAGATGAATAAGACAACAACTCTGAGCTTGCAACATGAGGAGGGGATGAAACATTGGTTGTTGAGAGGTGCAGCACAGTGCTTTGTGATGTGGAAGTGATAAGGAGGGGAGAAAGTAGCCTATCAGTAACTTCTCTGGCTCTGTTTCCTTAAGATAAGACACCTTCTCAATTATTGCTCATCACCAATTCTCAATGGCCACTAGGAATGAGATGTTGAACTGAATGTCGCTCTTGCCAGCAATACATTTGAATACAAAATTAAGCAGACCAAGATATTGGATAAAATCACATCTGTCCCCGTTGTGTACAATGCTCCTTATGTTCAGTTTGAGCAGAGTGGCAGCAACACAGTGTCACCTGCCTCAAAAGCCCCGGATTAATTGGCAGAGGTATTCACTGACATCTTCAGCCTCTCCTTCCTACAAGCTGAAGTGCCCGCCTGCTTCAAGAATACCACCATCATCCCGGTACCTGAGAAAGTACATACAATGCTCGTTAATGACTAGCACTCTGTGGCTCTGATCTCCATAACCATGAAGTGCTTTGAGAGGCTGGTCACGGCCCACATCAATTCTGGTCTCCCAGACTGCCTCAATCCCCTGCAAACGTCTACTGATGAAATAGGTCCACAGCTGACACCATTTCCCTAGCCCTGCATTCATCCCTGGAATATCTGGACAACAAGGACACCAATGCTAACCTCCTCATCAACTACAGCTCTGCCTTCAACACTGTAATCCCCTGCAGAGTGATCTCAAAACTCTGAGACCGAGCTCTCGGCTTTGTCTTCAGCAACTGGATCCTCAGATTCCTGACCCACAGACTGCAATCAGTAAAGTTAGTTAACTGCACCTCCTCCACAACAACACTCAATACTGGAGCCCCCTAATGATCTATTCTCAGTCCCCCACTGTACTCTCTGTGCACTCACAACTGTGTTGTCAAATTCCAAATGAACACCATCGACAAGTTTGCTGATGACACCACCATGATAGGATGGATATCAAACAACAGAAAGGAGATAGAGGGCTTGGTATCGTAGTGCAATGATAACAATCTTTCTCTCAAGGTTGGCAAATCTAAAGAACTGATCATTGACTTCAGAAAGAAAGGAGAAGAACATATCCCCATCTACATCAACAGAGCTGAGTTTAAAAGGGTGGAGAGCATCAAGTTCCTTAACTGACATCCTATTCTGGATTTTTTATGTAGATGTGATGGTCAGGAAAGCACAACAAAACCTCTTCTTCCTCAGGCAGCTCAGGAAATTTGGCATGTCCATAAAGACCCTCACCAACTTTTCCAGAAAGCATTCCATCTGGGTGCATAATGGTCTGGCATGACAACTGCTCTGCCCAGGACTAAGAAATTATAGAAAGTTGTGTGCAAAGCCCAGACCATCACGAAAGCCAACCTTCCATCCACAGATTCCATTTGCACATTTTGTTACTGTGTAACGGCTGCCAACATCATCAAAGACCCTTCCCACCCCAGTAATACTCTCCTACAACCTCATCCATCAGGCAGAAGATACAGAAGCTTGAACACATGCGCCAACAAGTTGAAGAAAACTTCTCCCTTGTTATTATTAGACTGCTGAATGGACTCTCTAATTCCAAGCAATGTTGATCTTCTCTCGCACATGTCCTGTGTGGTGTAACCTGTATGCCTCACTCTGTCCAAGTTTTTTCTCACCCTATGATCTGTATATCCTTGCTTACTATGATCTGCCTGTGCTGCTCGCAAACAAAGCCTTTCATTGTACTTAGGTACACATGACAATAAATCAAATAAAATTAATCAATCAAACAATCAATAACAATATTCCTTGAAAGAGAAAGATCAGCCTATCCTGGTCTTGTTTATCTTTATGAGAAAGTGAGGACTGCAGCTGCTGGAGATCAGAGTCAAAAAACATGATGCTGGAAAAGCACAGCAGGTCAGGCAGCATCCAAGGAGCAGGACAGTTGACATTTTGGGCATAAGCCCTTCAATAGGAATGTTTATCCTTATCCAGTTGTAGCAGAGAATCCCCAGCCAGGGCTTTTCTTCTTGCTCCTATGCCATTACTTCTGATGTTCCCCAAGGATCTCCTCTTGCTCCCTTCCTTCATTCATCTACCTGCTGCCCACTCTCTTTCTGACATCTGCAATTATAGCATTGCTTTCCACATGTTTTGCAGACAATATTCATTCAACCTTTGTTCCACTTTCCTTCACCCATTGTTCATCTCTAAGTTGTCAGACTGCTTGTCAGCATCTAGTATTCAATGAGCAGACATTTCTCCCAACAAATCGTTGGATATACCAAGCCATTGTCTTTGGTCCTTGTCAAAGACTTAACCTTTAATCATTGAACCCACCTCTCTCTCTCCCTGATAGTTGTCTGAGGCTGAAAACCTGTTGTAATTTTTGTGTTATTTTTGACCTTGATATGAGCTTGCTAAAACAAAGAAGACCATAAGACATAAGAGCAGAATTAGGCCATTTGACCCACTCAGTCTGCTTTGCCATATTGCTGATATTCCACAGATTAACCAACCTCAAGCTGAAGAAATTCCTTTTCATCTCAGTTCCGAAGGCTCACCCTCTCACATTGTGCCTTTGGGTCCTGATCTGTTCTTGTAGTGAAAACATCTTCTCCACTTCCACTCTATTCTCAACTACTCCTTGTATGTCAAGCCCTTCATCCCCAAGATCATTCTTGTAGACTTCCTCTGGACCCTTACCAATACCAGCATATCTCTCCTTGTATACGGGGCTGAAAACTGCACACAGTATTCCAAATACAGTCTGAGCTGAGCTCCACATTGTAAGTAATCTAATCTTACATAGCCTCAACAGTACATTTCTGTTCTTGTACTCTAACCCTCTTGAATTGAATGCTAACATTTAACCTGCCTTCCTAACTGCCAAGTGAACCTGCATGTTAGCCTTAAGAGAGTTCTACAGTAGAACTCCCAAGTCCTTTTGTGCTTCAGATTTCTAAAGCCTTTCCCTATTTAGTAAATAGTCTACACCTCTAATCTTCTGGCCAAAGTGCACACTTTCTCTCACGGTGTTCAATCTGCCACTTTGTCCACTCTCTTATATTATTATAATGTAAAAAATATAATCACAATATATTATTATTACATATTTTATTTCTAGTTAACCGCTCATTAATGCTAAAATTAATGCCATTTAAAACACTCGTGTCTGAGTTTTACTGAGCACCAACGTCCACTCATCTATTGCTCCTTGGATCACTAACCTTGAGGAACTCCTTGATTTTAAAATGATTATCTTTGTTTTCAAATCTTTCCATAACCTTATACACCAACCTCAAATTCTCCCTCAAACTCATGCTCCACCAAGTGTGGCTACTAAGCAACTGGTTTCAATTGCCTTTCCACTGGTGGCGATGCCTTCAGGCACCTTGGTCCCTAGCTCCAGACTCCTCTTCATAAACCTCTCTGACTCTTCTTTGCTCTTTTCTCTTTTAAGTTGCTCCTTTGAATCTGCCCTTTTAACTAATCTGAAGTTTTGTATTTTTCAAAGGCCATATCAGTTTTTTTTTGTCTTTGAAGACCAAAATGGACCAAATTCCCTTCTTATCTTTGAGAAGGTGGTGATGAGCCACCCTTTGAAACCGCTACAGTCCATGTGTGGTATGCAAACCAACAATGTCATTCGGGAGGAAAATTCAGGATTTTGACCCAGTGACCCTGAAGAAATGGTGATATATTTACAACTCAGAATGGTGACTGATGAATCGTGAGTAATGTTGAATATTGTCAGGAGCTGGGTGGCCCTCACTAAAATCCAAACTGAGCATCACTGATGATCGAGAATAGACTGATGGGGGCAAGTGGCCGGGTCAGATTTGTCCTGCTTTTTGTGTGCATGGCATAGCCTGGGCAATTCTCCACATTGTTTGCTAGATTCCAATATTGCAGCTGTACGGGAAGAGCTTGGCAAGGAGAGCAGCAAGTTTTGGAGCAGAAAACTTCAGCAGCATTCCCTTTGTTTTTTTTGCTGGCTGCAAAAGTCTCCGAGGCCTGTGCGTGGTAATGACTTCCAGAAGTCAGTACCATAGTTGGTGTGCCAAGGCCAATTGGATGCGTGGAGCATCCGAGCAGCTGGGTATTTGCAGCCATTCAGCTTCGAGCAATCATTGTAATGCCAGAATGTTGTCAGGGCTCATAGCCTTTATAGTGCCCAATGTCTCCAACTGTTTCTTGATAAGACATGGAATGAATTGAATTTGCCAAAGACTAGCATCTGGGATACTGGGGGTCTCAGGAGGAGACTGAGATGGATCATCCACTCAGCACTTCTGGCTGAAGATTATTGTGACTGTGTGAGCTTTCTTCTGCACTGATGTGTTAGTGTTCTCCCATTATTGAGGATGGGAATAAGTGTGGAGCTGCCTCTTCCTCCAGTGACTTGTTTAATGCAAGTAGTCCCGTTTTGTAGCTTCGTCAGGTTGGCACCTCATTTGTGCTGTCACCTCTGCTGAGCGTGTCTTGTCAGTAAGGCAGCTAATACCCATGGATGGTGAGGGCAGTGTCTGGTGTATTGTCTGTAAAGTCAGATTCTATGATTTTGGCACTAACTGCCAGATATTAGTAAGGAGAGTTGTGCAGAGTTGACAGGGCTGTTTTTTTTTGTTGTCATTTCTGGTGCATAGGTTGATGCCAGGTACACTTCCATTTCTTTTTTGGTACATCACAATTGAAACAATTCAATAGTTGCTAGGCCATTTCTGAGGGCAGTTCAGACTCAATCACATTGCTATAGTTTTGGAGTTACATAAAGGCCAAACTAGGTATGAATGACAGATTTTCTCTCCTATAGGCCATTAGTCATAGAGTCATAGAGATGTATAGCATGGAAATAGACCCTTTGGTCCAACTCATCTGTGCTGACCAGTTATCCTAACCTAATCTAGTCGCACTTAGCCATATGCCTCTAAAACCTTCCTATTCATATACCCATCCAGATTCTTTTTAAATGTTGCAACTGTACCAGCCTCCATCACTTCCTCTGGCAGCTCAGTTTATACATGCACCACCCTCTGTGTGAAAAAAGTTGCCCCTTATGTCTCTTTTTAAGTTTTTCCTCCTCACCCTAAATCTATGCCCTCTAGTTGTAGACTCCCCCACACCAGGGAGAAGACCTTGCTTATTTACCATATCCGAACTCCTCTTGATTTTATAAACCTCTATGAGGTTACCTGTCAGCCTCTGACCCTCCAGGGAAAACAGCCCCAGCCTATTCAGCCCTATAGTTCAAACCCTCCAACCCTGGCAAGATCTTGTAAATCTTTTCTGAACCCTTCCAAGTCAACTAGATGTTTTTTTCCAACAATTGACAGTAGTCATCATTAGACTCTTAATTCAGGTTTTTTTTTGGAATTCAAAATTCATAATCTGCCGCAGTGGGATTCTGATCCAGGTTCCCAGAACATCATCTGGTTTCCTGGGTTAATAGTCTAGCATTAATGCCACTGGCCTCCCCATTCCCTCTGCCTTCACTGTCATGAGGCATTCAATGTGTCAGCGAAAGAAGCTCAGAGATGATGAGATTGATACCTGCTACAGGAACAGGCTCATATATGGAATCTCAGTGCTCAAAGGAATAGGCAGGCTCTCAGAGCAGTCGAGAAATCTGTGCTCTTATGGATTAGTAGAATTGCTGAGGCCACACAGGATGACAGTGGAATTGACATATGGAGCACAAACTTGTTACTGCTCCACCATTGTCCTTTCTGTATGCTGTCAGCCAGCTCAGGCTGCTGCCTTCCATGCTGAGATGGTGTAGTCCAAAGTCCCTGTACTCAAGGCCTTGAGCTGCTCAATATTATGCTGCAAGACCAACTTCCCCTGTAAAAGACACAGGCTTTCCAACTATAGCCACTGAGATAATGCCGCAAAGGGGCACTACAACAGGCAAAGACAAATGAGGGTGAATATTTCATTTGGAGTGTATCTTGACATGGATGGTTTGACAAAGAAGTTACCAGAAAGATTTTGTTGGTTTTGTTGCAGGATTCTGACCATGAAGTAATGGAACATCATAATTAATAGAAACTTAGGTCACACAACAGCAGCAAAAACAACTTGAATTATATAGCTGCTTTAATGTAGTAAAATGTTCAAAGGTGTTTCACATGCTTTATGACTTTAGATACAAGATACATGAGAAGTGTCATGACCTATGTAACATAGTGTGGTCATACATTGTACACATAATCGTAGTGACTGGGCTTCTGTTTCAACATTACAGCTTCTAGAGCAGGAATATTGTGCAGAACTGTTTATTTTAATGAAGAGGTGGGGCACTAATTTGTACACAAAATTCCCCTTTAACCTTTGTTCTGAATGGAATAAAATATGGTCCTGTATGAGAAACTGGTGCAGTTTGCTCACAAAAATTTTTTTTGGTATTTCCGGTCAAAATAAATTCACAAATAATGTTAATCCTATTTGATCCCTGTTGGTGAATACCAGTGATACATTGCTCAGCTGACCACGTTTGGAAGAGTAATTAACAGATTAATGTTGCACAGATGATGTCTGGAGATTTTAATTTAATGTCTAACTCTGCTTTGTGCATGGACCACAGAGGTATGTGCTAAGATGTGAATTGTCTTTAGCTGTTGAGCACAGTTTCACAAAGGGGTCTAACAGATGAACTGATAGATTGTATTGTGGCCTTGGGTGGGGTGCTGATTTGTGTGAAATGATAATTGACATTTTAGTAACACTCTAAAAATGTTTTTTTTCCCTCAAATGTCTGGTAGCACAGAAGCTGAAGATTACAATATATTTATTCTAAAGCATGAACTTAACCTCTGATAGCTAGACCATACCATAGGCCCTGAGTCTCATTCTGTTCATGTTTATAGAAGCTGCAGAACACTCACTGCCTCCTTTTACCATTCTGGAAGTCAAATATTCACAATAGGGAAGAAAATGGCTATGACCACATTTCATTTTAAGAAGTTTTCTTTTTCCTCTCCCTACACCTTAGGTGCCTATGGTTCTGTATGTGGGCTGGAGGGAATCTGTTCAGCAGTGGAGCCCACCGGTCCTGGAGGTTTGGTCAGTCATCCTGGGAGTGCCAACGGTTTCCATGCCAGAATTGAGTTAACTCTCAGTTTAAATATCTAAAGTTAAAAAGGGCAGGACAAGTGGAAATGGAGTTGTCTGCCCACCTCTGATGTGTCTTGAGTGGAGATTTCTGAGGGGAATGTATGTGGATCCTCCTCAACGCTGTGTGTGTCCTGGATGGCCCTGGCTCTTTGTGAGGAAGGGGCACCTGTAGCACATGTTCCCCTGTCACTATTCTTTCTGTCCTGCGGAATGGATGGCTGGTGTGATGGATTGCAGGTTTCTGATCCTGTCTGAAGATACATGGCCTGGATCACCATGGCAGGCACCAACCAGTCTATGGAGACAGTCTGACCGTTGCATGGTTTCCTGCACTACTGCAGCTTCTGGTCAATGATGGTCTTTGCGTACTTCATATCCGTTGGTGCCACTCTGCCAACAAAGCTTCCAAGTTCCTGCCAAGGAAACACAGTGCATTCTTCCCCTTGTCTGCCATATTTGATTCCATCTGTCAATGAGCAGAGTAGCTTCAGAATGCCAGGAATTGGTTGGGTGCACAGTGGTTTTTAAGTCTGGTGTGGACACAAGGGATGCTCGAGTGTTGGCAGATATCCAGGGAGTGAGAACTTCCTCTAGGAATGGTGCATGGTAAGATGGGTATGGAATCTGGCATGAAAAATGCCAGATGGGCAGAGTAGGTAATTAATGACATGACGAAAGTGAGGACTGCAGATGCTGGAGATTAGAGTCAAGAGTGTGGTGGTGGAAAAACACAGCAGGTCAGGCAGCATCCGAAGAGCAGGAAAATCAATGTTTCGGGCAAAGGCCCTTCATCAGGAATGAGGCAGGAATGACATTAGTTTGGTAAGATATAGCAAGAGATCGTGAAAATGTGTTGCTGGAAAAGCGCAGCAGGTTCGGGCAGCATCCAAGGAGCAGGAGAATCAACGCTTTGGGCATGAGCCCTTCTTCAGGAACCTGAAGCCCTTCCTGAAGAAGAGCTCATGCCTGAAACACCGATTCTCCTGCTCCTTGGATGCTGCCTGATCTGCTGCGCTTTTCCAGCAACACATTTTCAGCTCTGATCTCCAGCATCTGCAGCCCTCACTTTCTCCTATAGCAAGAGATCGTGCATAGCCTCATGATGAAAAGCCCTCAAAAAACTTGACACCACTTGGATTTATCAAACAAAACCACACAAGATGTGGTCCAATGATTATTACTTATTCTGTTCCATTTGGATTTGGGGCCAGGAGAAAGATTTTATTAAGTTAAACCTCACCTAATTTTCTTGGGCCGAGAAGATGATGTTAAAAAATACTGATGAGCATCTGTTTGAGATTCATTCAAATTAATTGAAACTTGAACATTTTGTGGACACTGTCAGGCCAGACTGAATCACATGCACCTAAATGATACAGCGAGACAGAAAGCGTATGAACTCCTACCTAAAAGAGTTTGGCGCAGTGAGAGACTTTTCAAAAGTACTTTTTCAAAAGATCAGCTAAATGGGAATGATTTCACAATGTAGTCCGTGTGAGTGCCATTGCTTATTGTATGTACTCAGATAAGAACTCAGTCCTGTGGTCGACTCAAGGAGATGATTTAATGGGTCAAACAGATTTCACGTGAACTGCTGATTTCTTTGTGTTTTTATATTTTTCCTCCCCAAATGAAGTCGACATGAGCCTGGCTCATCATTTACTCTTATGCCTTTTAGCAGGAGTTTACAGAAAAGCAGTCAAAAGAAAGCTCCTTTACTCTCCTTACCATAGGATGCTAATTCAGACCCCAACCACAAACTCCTCACCTGACCCCCACCCCGTGCAACATCCCCCCTCTCCACCCCGGGAATCTGATCTAGGATCAACTTTGCAATTTTCAGTGTATCATTTTCTCAGTTGAATGGTATTCTGTATCTTTCCTTGGTTTCGTTAGCTATACAGCTGCCCTGGCAGTTTTCAGAAACATCTATTGCATCCGCTGCACCCGATGTGGCCTCCTCTACATTGGGGAGACGGGCCGCTTACTTGCGGAACGCTTCAGAGCCCACACCTCCTCCCTCACATCCCTCCAAGGCCCCAAGGGATCCTTCTATATCCGCCACAAGTTCACCTGTACCTCCACACACATCATCTATTGCATCCGCTGCACCCGATGTGGCCTCCTCTACATTGGGGAGACGGGCCGCTTACTTGCGGAACGCTTCAGAGAACACCTCAGGGACGCCCGGACCAACCAACCCAACCACCCCGTGGCTCAACACTTTAACTCTCCCTCCCACTCCACCGAGGACATGCAGGTCCTTGGACTCCTCCACCGGCAAAACATAACAACACGACAGTTGGAGGAAGAACGCCTCATCTTCCGCCTGGGAACCCTCCAACCACAAGGGATGAACTCGGATTTCTCCAGTTTCCTCATTTCCCCTCCCCCCACCTTGTCTCAGTCGGTTCCCTCAACTCAGCACCGCCCTCCTAACCTGCAATCTTCTTCCTAACCTCTCCGCCCCCACCCCACTCCGGCCTATCACCCTCACCTTGACCTCCTTCCACCTATCACATCTCCATCGCCCTTCCCCCAAGTCCCTCCTCCCTACCTTTTATCTTAACCTGCCTACCACCTTCTCCTCATTCCTGATGAAGGGCTTATGCCCGAAACGTCGAATTTCCTATTCCTTGGATGCTGCCTGACCTGTTGTACTTTAACCAGCAACGCATTTTCAACTGTGATCTCCAGCATCTGCAGACCTCATTTTTTACCCGAAGTTTTCAGAAACATGCTAGCATGCAAATGAAGTTGTGAAACATTTGAGGCATTGCTCATAATTTATTTTACTACTGTTTAATAGATGTTAAAATTTTACATTTAAAATAAACCATCAAACCTCCATGCAAAAACAGTTGAGAGAGCAAGTTGATGAGAGTCGTGTGACAGTTCACTCACTCTGGTTAAAGTCAGTGTATGAGATGTGAACCTGGTGGTGGCCGTGGGAACCAATGCTGTTACTACATGGGAGTGAGACAACCCTGGGCTCATGTTCTAGCCAGTTAAACAACACAGGCTTTCCTGCATGCTGCAAGGGAAAGGTGGGACCCTCTCTTTCAAACAGATGAACAATAGAGACCCCTTTCACCTGACCAAACCTGGACTGATATTATACAGGAGGTCAGCAGCTATGGTATCCACTATAGTCTTGGATTTGGTGCCACAAACCACTTATTGAATCCCTACAGTACAGAAAGAGGCCATTCAACCCTTCAGGTCTGCATTGACCCTCTGAAGAGCATCCTACCCGAATCCCTTCCCTATCCCTGTAAATGTACAGTTCCCATGGCTAATCCTCCTCCCACACATCCCAGATACTATGAGGAATTTACCATGGACAATGCACCTAGCCTGCACATCTTTGGACTATGAGAGGAAACCGGAGCACCCACAAACAAAAGGAGAATGTGCAAACTCCAGACAGTCGCCCAGTGCTGCAACTGAACCTGGATCCCTGATGCTGTGAGACAAAAGTGCTACCCACGGAGCCAACGTGCCATTGACTTCCTCCATTCCTATATTTTCATTGAGTTCTAAGCATTGCTCTCCTCACCGGGGCTGCATGTGGCAACCTGAGATGGTTTCTAATGGGTTGGGATTGACCATTCAAGGTGGAAAGGATATACCAGCACAGCTCTCTTATGATAAGAGCCCCAGGTAGGGGCTGCCACTTATCTATATTTTCTGGCATTCCCACCACCGCATCATCAAGAGGACCTAGGAAGGAGACATTGGGCCCATCATGAGCTAAAGACTATCATCCATACTTGTGAATGTTGTCCTAATGTATGAATAAAACTCACAGTGCCCCTGACTGCTGGAGAAGCAGGTCCACAACAGTACAGTGAGATCCAAGACTGGGAGCAGACCTTCCAACACCATAAACTGGTTGGATTGCAAGACTACCAAATTATGTTGAGATTAACTATGTTGGTGGCATGGTGGCACAGTGGTTAACACTGCTGCCTTACAGTGCCAGAGACCTGGGTTCAATTCCCACCTCAGGCAACTGTCTGTGTGGAGTTTGCACATTCTGCCTGGGTTTCCTCCCACAGTCCAAAAATGTTTAGGTTAGGTGAATTGGCCATGTTAAATTACCCATAGTGTCAGGTGAATGGATAAATGTATGGGTGGGTTGCTGTTTGGACAGTCAGTGTGGACTTGTTGTGCTGAAGGGCCTGTTTCCACAATGTAAGTAATCTAAATTTTTGTTAAGAAAGCATATGGTGTTTTGGCTTTCATTAACAGGGGGATTGAGTTTAAGAGCCATGAGAACTTGTTGCAACTCTCTAAAGCTTTGGTTAGACCGCGTATGGAATACTGTGTCAGTTCTGGTCACCCTATTATAGGAAAGATGTCGATGCTTTGGAGAGGGTTCAGAAGAGGTTTACCAGGATGCTGCCTGGAATGGAGGGCTTATCTTACGAAGCGAGGTTGACTGAACTCGGACTTTTTTCATTGGAAAAAAGAAGGAAGAGAGGGGATCTAATTGAGGTGTACAAGATAATGAGAGGCATAGATAGAGGTGATAGCCAGAAACATTTTCCAAGGGCAGAAATTGTTAACACGAGGAGGTCATAGTTTTAAGCTGTTTGGCGGAAAGTATAGAGGGGATGTCAGAGGTGTGTTCTTTACGCAGAGAGTTGTGAGAGCATGGAATGCGTTGCCAGCAGCAGTTGTGGAAGCGAGGTCATTGGGGATATTTAAGAGACTGCTGGCCATGCATATGGTCACAGAAATTTGAGGGTTCATGCATTAGGTTTACCTTACATGAGGATCAATGGTCGGCACAACATCGTGGGCTGAAAGACCTGTTCTGTGCTGTACTGTTCTATGTTCTATGTTCTATTAAGAGGGCCAACACAAAAACTTGAGGAAGTATTGAGCCCATGTGTTCACATGAACATGTGAAGACCCACATCAAGGCAGGATAGGCGGAAGAGATGTGAAACCTAACAGTGGACAGCAGTTCCTCAGCACCTCTGTATTACCCAGAACAATAAGTTTAGGTCCTGTACATGAGCCCCTCAGTTGTGCCAGTGTACATGGAGAGTCAATGTGGCTCTTTAACTCTGTATTTTTTAAAAATTCATCCACAAGATGAAGATGTTACTGACTAGGCAGCATTTATTGTCCATCCCTAATTACCCAGAGGAAGTCAACACATTGCTGTGGGTCTGGAGTCCCAACCAGGTAAGGATGGCAATTTCCTTCCCTAAAGGACATTAGTGAACCAGTTGGGTTTTTCCCAATAATTGACAATGGATTCATGGTTATCATTAGATTCTTAGTTCCAGATATTTATTGAATTCAAATTCTACTATAGCAGCTCCCTGAAACACTGTCTGGATTGACAGTCTAGCAATAATACCAATAGGCCATCACCACCTCTGTATGCTTGAATGGAGGAGTCTCATGCTCTTTGGTGTCTCGGTCTCTAGAATAAATCTCCCCTGAAAACCTACCTTTAATAATTCCCTGTGGATTAGTGACAATGATTTTATGAGTTCATTGCTTAAGAACCTCATAGCACAATTGGTTCCCACTGCAGCTGTCAAACCATTACTGCACGAAATCCCAATTTTAGAGGCATATCACCTCAAGTTGGCAATAATCTCTACTCTACTCAATCAAGTATCAAGTAACCAGCCTAAATATGACTGACTTCCAGGGGATGGTACTGAGGCTTTCCATCAATGCCACCAGTTTTAACTGGCTAGGAGTTTGACTGTTAGAGACTAGGGCAAAATGCACCCATCTAAATACTTTGACTAATGCACTGTTTAACATGTTTACCCAAATATCTTATAGTATCAAAGCCGACAGACAGAAGTCGGATAATGATAAAATAGTTGCAACTTTATTGAATTGATAATTTAAAATAAGCAAGCTAGTCAGTATTAAGTTACTGAACTCTTTCCACCTGGGTATCCCAGAAATACTTGTTACACATACTCAAACTTGCCATTGGGCTGACGGTGTTTGTAGAGCTGAGTAATCTCTCTGTCTGAAGAAGTGGGTCTTGTGCTACAGTTAAACTCTATAGATAGAGTTTCCTTTCAGTATGAGCATCTTCAGCCTATTGGTGGAGCCTCTGCTGCTTTCACAAGGCCAAAACCAGGGTTATTTAAATTTCTGGAAGATTTCCAGAAAGTTCTGTCGAGCCCTCCAATCAGAGTGCAGTCCTTAATTGTCAGAAGTTATTTTGATGCTCCATCCCAGAGGTAACAATCCAGGTGTTGTTCTGTCTAAGGAAAGGGTTCAATTGCAAATGTCCCCTTTGTTTACACTGGTACCACTTATAGCCCTGAACATTCTATTAGGCTCAGAGGTTCCCATTCACACCCTGGTGTTGTGGCTTGATTGCATTTGCAGACTGTCTGGAGTTTGCGGAGAGTTTGTTTGACAAGTCTTAAATTATTTTTGCTCAGATCCCATAATTCCATTGGTTTGGCCAATTTTTAGGCCGGGAAGCCCAGCAGCCTCCGAGTTATGCAATTTGTGATCTATGTGTGCAACTAAGTATCTCACAAACTCCGCACCAAATTGCAGATAGTTGCATGAAAATGACTGTTGCATACCTGCTCAATATGCTGAATTGCTTTCCCCCCTCTTGTCTTGGCTGTAACACTCGTTGCTTTCCTGTCACTGATAAATATGTGAAATCAATTTCACATCACTTGGGCTCAGTCTGGCACTATCTCCCTCCAATCTTTTTGTCCTTGTGCTTGTATTCTGCTCCCAAGAGCTCCATAAAATCCAGACTTATGATTCTTTTTAAGACTATCAGCTTGAAAGGCTTCAATTTAAATTTTCGACCGTGATCTTAGCATGCGCAGTTATCAGAAATAATTAACAGATATCAGTTCAATTTATATTGCTGCCAGTAGGTTTAGATGTGGACTGATATAAAAGTGATGACATAATAACAGCAAGGATCTGCATTAAGGGTCAGGCAGCATTCAATATAAATATTAATATCCACTGTATTTGCTTTCAATTTCATGACTGCTATTTAGTCACATTTCAGCTTGAAGCATATTTTCCTTGTACTCAAGAGGTTAGAGTGATTGATTGAAAATATAGCACAACAAATTTAGTTGCTTGGAGGGAGGAATCAACCATTTATAGGAATAGAATTTCCAGTGTACACTTTAGAACTTAAAGATACTCAAAGTTGGAATATTAGATTAAAATGCATGCCTTTGATAATATTCATGATTTGGAGATGCTGGAGTTGGACTGGGGTGTACAAAGTTAAATATCACACAACAACAGGTTATGGTCCAACAGGTTTAATTGGAAGCACACTAGCTGTCACCTGATGAAGGAGTGTCGCTCCGAAAGCTGATGTGCTTCCATGTAAATCTGTTGGACTATAACTTGGTGTTGTGTGATTTTTAACTTTGATAATATTGTAATGGAGAATCTCCTGATAATTTATTTTAGAATTAACTAACATTCTTCCTAATTTTCCAGTACCTTTTCCTGAGCAGGGTTGGAGAGAGAAGAGATTGGCCCTGGCAATCTGTGTTCACTTGCAAGTTTTCACTTCACACTGTACTGTTTGATTTTTAGCTTTGTTATTTCTTTCTACTTTGTTCTTATGATTCTGTGCCTAAATACTTGTCCTAAAGATAGCACCTTGTATGGCAACATTATACACTTTTCACTGTACTTTTGTACTTGAGTATGTGACAATAAAAAGTCTAAATTTAAATGTAACAACATGCCTCTTCTGTCGCAGCCCTGATTGACAGCTTTGGCTCACTATCAGGCAGGAAATGTCCCAGATAAGGCTTCAGCCCAAGAAGAAGGTAAGAGTGTTTGCAGGTATATTAGTGATAGCATGGTAGGCAGGTGAACTGGAAACTAGGAAAGTGGGAGTTGCTTGCCAACCTCAGGGTGGGGAGGGGATGGCGGGGGGGAGGTGGTGGTGGGGGATGCATGCAGTCCAAATTCAAAGCATGTACCTGAGAGAAGAGGTTGGTGTGTTAGGAACAGTAACAGAAATTGCAGGAAAATCTCAGCAGGTCTGGCAACATCTGTGGAGAGAGGTCCGAGTTAATGTTTGGGTGAAGTGACCCTTTCTCAGGACATTAACTCGGACCTCTCTCGACAGATGTTGCCAGACCTGCTGAGATCTTCCAGCAATTTCCGTTTTTGTTCCTGATTTACAGCATCCGCAGTTCTCCCGATTTTATTTGGTGGGTTAGGATCTCAGCTGAGGGTGATCTGATTGCTCCCCTTTATACAAGTACGCATGCTGGACTGGTGATGGTGTTCCCCTGCTCCTCTTGGCCAAAGCACTGATGAATGTAAAGACAATTACCTTTTTCTAGAAGCAGTCTTCACCAACTTTTAGCTTCAGGAAATGATTTGGTTGCCACTGTTCATCCACTCCACCTTGACTCAATTTAAATTAAGTTGGAGGTGGCCAGGGATTGGTTTACAATTTGTAAAATTTTCATTTTTTTTGGATAGCTTGAAACCACGTGTTGTGACTGTTCAATTTCCCATTCCTGCTGAATCCATGACCCCACTGCAATCCCTCGCCTCATGCCATTTATTGCTCTATGAAGGTCACCTGTTATTTTCCTGTCGGGGAGCAACAGGAGACAGAGCAGAGGTGATGTTGGAGACTAGGAGGTTGCTGGGAAGGTAAGGACTTAGTATAAATTCTTACCTTTGAGGCCCGCGACCTTTTTCCTGTCCAGGATCAGCAGGAGACAGAGCGGAGGTGATGTTGGAGACCAGGATGTTGCCAGGAAGTTAAGGACTTAGTGTAGATTTGGGCAGCAGCTAAACCCGAGATACTACACGTGTCATATCTCCCTCCTGCCACCTCCCCCCCACACCGCCTCCCACCCTCACTCCTCTAACCAGAAGAAAAGGACTCTGTAAGGTAAGGCTTTTTTTCCTTTTCTTTCATATATTTACGTGCATTGTTTGGTTTTAGTTAGTTGATATAAAGCTAAGGTTTACAATGGCAGGGGACCTCAGACCCATGGCATGTGCCTCTTGCTTGATGTGGGAGCTCAGGGATGTGGCTGACATCCCTAGCTATTACACTTGAAAAAATTGTTTCCAGCTGCAGCTCTTGTTTAACCGCATGACAGCCCTGGACCTGTGGATGGACTGACTGTGGAGCATCCACAATGCTGAGGAGGTCGTGGATAGCATGGTATTGGTCACACCGCAAAATTAGAATTGCTGCAGGAGACAGTGAATGGGTGACCAAAAGGCAGATAAAGAGTAGGAAGGTAGTGCAGGTATCCCCTGCAGTCGTCTCCCTCCAAAACAGGTATTGGATACTGGTGGGGGAGATGGCTTACCAGGGGAGGGCAGCGTTTGCCAGGATCATGGGACTGTGGCAGGCACTGCTGTTTGGGGGGGTGGGGGAGAAGATTTGTAGAGCCATAGTCATAGGTGTTTCTATTGTGAGGGGAGTAGATAGGTGGTTCTGTGGCCGAAAACGAGGCTCCTGGATGGAATGTTGCCTCCCAGGTGCTCGGGTCAGGGATGTCACTGATTGTGTGCAGAACATTCTGAAAGGGGAGGGTGAACAGCCAGTTGTCTTGGTGCATATAGGCACCAATGATATAAGTAAAAAATGAGATGAGATCCTGAAAGCAGAATTTAGGGAGGTAAAAGAGAAGTTAAAGAGGAGGACCTCAAAGGTAGTGATCTCAGGATTGCTATCAGTTAGCCAGGGTAGAAATGAAAGAATAGACAGGATGAATACTTGGCTTGAGGGATGGCATGGGGGGAGGGGTTCAGATTTGTGGGGTATTGGGACCGGTTCTGGAGAAGGTGGGACTATTATAAATTAACGGTCTACACCTGAATCAGACTGGAACTAATGTCCTTGGGGGAGTTTTGCTACTGCTTTTGGGAGGTTTTCAACTAATATAGCAAGGGACTAGGAACCAGAAGAGAATACTAGTAGACATTGAGATGGAAACTGGAGACTGTAAGGATCATGAAGTTAGCATGACCAAGGAGAAGAGTAGACAGAGAGCAGATGAACACAAAAGAACTGGCAGCCTAAAGTGCATACACTTTAATGCAAGGAGTATTGTGGGTAAGGCAGATGAACATAGGTCTTGGATTGGTGCCTGGGAGTATGACCTTATTGCAATTACAGAGACTTGGTCGAAGAAAGGGTATGATTAGCAACTAAATGTTCCAGGATGTAGATGTTTCAGATAGGGCAGGGAGGGAAGTAAAAGTGGGGTAGGAGTTGCATTGCTGGTCAGTGATGATATCATGGCAAAAGGAAGACTCTGTGGAAGGCTTGAGCAGTGAGGCATTATGGGAAGAGCTGAGAAATAAGAAGCGTGCAGTTACATTGTTGGGGCTGTATTACAGGCCTTCCAACAATGAGTGTGAGGTTGAAGAACAAAAGGTAAACAGATTATGGAAATATGTAGCGGCAACAGGGTGGTGATGATGGGAGATTTTAATTTTCCAAACATTGACTGGGATAATCTTAGTGTCAGAGGTCTGAATGGGGCAGAATTTGTAAGGAGCATCCAGGAAAGTTTTCTAGAGCAGTATGTCAATAGTCTGGTGAGGGAAGGGGCCATATTGGACATGGTGTTGGGGAATGAGCCAGGCCAGGTGATAGAAGTTGCAGTGAGGGATTTCTTTGGAAACAGTGATCACAATTCTGTAAGTTTTAGAATACTTGCAGACAAAGATAACAGTGTTCCTAAGGGAAGAGCACTAAATTGAGCCAAGGCCAATTATATCAAAATTTGGCAGGAGCTGGGAAATGTGGATTGGGAGCAGCTATTTGAAGAGAAGTCCACATTTGATATGTGGGAGGCTTTCAAAAAGAGGTTAAATATAGTGTTCCTTTGAAAACAAGGGATAGGAAAGGCAAGATTCATGAACCCTGGATGACTAGAGAAATTGTGTGCCTAGCCAAGAGGAAAAGGTCTAGGCATCTAAGAATAGAATGGGCCTTGGAGGAATATCTGGACAGGAGGACCAATATTAAAAGAGGAATCAACTGGGCCAAAAGGGATCATAAAATAACTTTAGTGAGCAGAATTAAGGAGAATCCCAAGGCCTTTTATTCATATATAAGAAGCAAGAGGGTAACTGGAGAAAGGTTGGTTCACTGAAGGATAAGGATGGAAGGTTGTGTGACGAACCTGAGAAAATGGGTGAGATTCTCAATGATTACTTTACATCAGTGTTGAGGAGAGGGACATGATGAATGTTGAGATTGGAGATAGAAGTTTGTTTACTCTGGATCGCGTTGACATAAGAAGGGAAGATGTTTTGGGTAGGCTAAAAAATATTAAGGTGGACAAATACCCAGGACCGGATGGGATCTATCCCAGGTTGCTGAAGGAGGTGAGAGAGGAAATAGCTGGCAGATTTCTTAGGAACATTCTTAAACACAGATGAGGTGCCGGAGTACTGGACTGTTGCTCATGTTGTTCTGCTGTACAAGAAGGGCAGTAGGGATATTCCAGGTAACTACGGACCAGTGAGCCTGTCATCAGTGATGGGAAGAATCAAGATTAGAGTGGTGCTGGAACAGCACAGCAGGTCAGGTAGCATCTGAGGAGCAGGAAAATTGACGTTTCAGGCAGGTGTCCTTCATCAGGAATCTTGGTGGGATAGTTGCTGGAGAAGGTGCTGAGTGGTACAATCTATTTATATGTGGAAAACAATGGACTTTTTTGGGATAGGCAACATGCTTTTGTATGGGGGAGTCTTTGAGGAAGTGACCAAGTTGATAGATGAAGGAAGTGTTGTGATTGTCATTTACATGGACTTTAGTAAGGCGTTTGATAAGCTTCCCCATGGTAAACTAATGGAGAAAGTGAAGTCACATGGTGTGCAGAGTGTTCTAGCTAGGTGGATAAAGAACTGGTTGAGCAACAGGAGACAGAGAGTAGTAGTTGAAGGGAGTTTCTCACAGTGGAGAAAGGTGACCAGTGGTGCTCCACAGGGATCAGTGCTGGGGCTACTGTTGTTTGTAATATATATAAATGATCTGGAAGGAGGGCATTGTTGGTCTGATAGAAAGTTTTCAGATGACACAAGGATTGGTGGAGTAGCAGAAAACATAGGGGACTGTAAAAGAATACAGGAGGATATAGATAGACTGGAGAGTTGGGCAGAGAAGTGGCAGATGAAGTTCAATCCAGGCAAATGTGAGGTGATGCATTTTGGGATGTCTAATTCCAGAGTGAACTATACTGTAAATGGAAGAGCCTTGGGAAAAGTCGATGAGCAGAAAGATCTGGAAGTTCACGTCCATTTATACTGAAAGTGGCTACACAGGTGGATAGAGTGGTCAAGGCGGCATATGGTATGCTTTCCTTCATCAGATGGGGTATTAAGTTTAAGACCTGGCAGGTCATGTTAAAATTGTACAAGACATTGGTTCGGCTGCATTTAGAATACTGTGTACAGTTCTGGTCACCACATTACCAAAAAGATGTGGGCGCTTTGGAGAGGGTGCAGAGAAGGGTTACGAGGATGTTGCCTGGTATGGAAGGTGCTAGCTATGAAGAGAGGTTGACTAGGTTAGGATTGCTTTCATTAGAAAAAAGGAGATTGGGGGGGACTTGATTGAGGTCTACAAAATCATGAAGGGTATAGACATGGTGGATAGAGATAAGCTTTTACCGAGGGCGAGGGATTTAATAATGGGAGCTCATGGGTTCAAGGTGAGAGGTGAAAAGTTTAAGGGGGAAACACGCAGAAAGTACTTTACACAGAGGGCGGTAGGTGCCTGGAATGCGTTGTCAGTAGAGGTAGTAGAGCAGGCACGGTAGATTCATTTAAGTTGCGTTTGGACAGACGCATGAGTAGGTGGGGTGTGGAGGGATACAGATGCTTAGGAATTGGGCAATATGTTTAGACAGTGGACTTGGATTGTTTCAGGCTTGGAGGGCTGAAGGGCCTGTTCCTGGGCTGTAAATTTTCTTTGTTCTTTGTTATAAGCAAGTTTATCACTCAAGTCATACAAATCACTATTGTAAGTTTTGATTGTTCAGGTCACAATTCTTCTCTCTAATATTCTATAACAATGGCCAAAACTCCCAAGATTGCTGACCTGCATTAACCAGAGGCCCAGTATTCAGATTGTCTGATTACACTTTCTGATTCTGTTTCATTTAGGATTCAAGTTGTAGGTGAGAAAATATCATTGTGTCTAGAAGCCACCTGTTAAAGTATCTATTTGAGATGGCCCAACTTTTTTACTTCGTCAAGATTAAGGAGCTGAGCTTCATAAATTCAAATCTGCTCAGAGTGTTATACATGAAAATGTATCAGGATTGCTCTATTATTTGCATATTCCACTCAGCTTATTAAATTACAAATTATTTTCCTATTGAGTAGGAGTTTTGTTAAGCGTATTCAATATAAACCAGAAATTTAGTTATCCAACATCCAACTGTGAAATATACGCCACCTCCAGTCCCCGGAGTGAAAAGGAAGTACTGCCACATATTCCACAAGTGAACAAATAATATAACCTTATTTACATCAATCCATTGACACTAAGGACAGATGTCCTTAATTCTTCTGAACAAATGCCACTACCCCTCCCCCCCCTCCCCCCGCCACCCAACTCCCCACCCCCTCTATGGTCAGGCGCTTTCCTGCATCTCCTCAGCAGAAGTGTAAAGCTACCAGCTTTCTCACACAAATAGCTGTCTTCAGATCATAGTTCCAAATCCATGTATAAATATAGCTTTTTCAAGTGCACAAGCAAAGTTAGATTTCTTATAAAATATATACATTAATGGCAAATTACCTGATGCTGTGCAAAATGAAATATATATTTGTGTGTGTGTATGTATATATATATGTGTGTGTGTGTGTGTGTGTGTGTGTGTGTGTGTGTGTGTGTGTGTGTGTGTGTGTGTGTGTGTGTGTGTGTGTGTGTGTGATATATATATATATAGTTTGGCTAAGTTATCCTATCTAGATGATTATCATAAGAAACTGATTACAGAGCAATATCCTTAAATATTAATGAGTGTACATGAACATGTATTTGGGTAATGAGACAGACCAGACTTTATGAGAATTGTGTGAAAATGATAAATGAAAGATTCACATTTATGAAGCACCTTTTACATTTCAGATTGTCCCAAAGCATCTGGGGCATATTGAAAAAGAACTGTTGCTGTGCTTTGGCACATGATGCCCAACTTATTACCTGTATTTACGTCCTTTATATAATGTTTCACAATTAATACAATATGATACAATACAGCATAGGAACAGGCCCACAAAGCCTGCACTGATTTCTAATCCTTATTTAGACCTACTACGTATTACCCATATGTTCCCTCTGTTCATGTCCTGTTTATAAGTCTATCAAGATACATCTAAAACTTTGCTAACATGCCTACTTCCACCACCTCCAATGGCAGTGAGTACCAGTCATCCCCTACCCTGTGTGAAAAATTTTCCCCATATTTTTCCCCCGAAAACCTCCCTCTTCTCACCTTGAACCTATGCCCTCTTGGAGTTGACCTGTTTGCCCTGCGAAAAAGCCTTATCCATCCTATCCATTCCTCTCTTAATTTAGCAGGTTTACAATTAGTACCGTTGGATAAATACTTTAATATACTTGCATTCTATTCAAATTGTTACCAGAAAATACTGCATTTTTGTCAGCAATCTTCTGATAAAATTTTTTTTCGAAGTTGTATGCCCAGTCAGTTGCTTCAATATAATTTTCGCTCTATTGTATATACTCAAATCAAGGGCTGTGCCAGGGAAATATAATGCTACAACAAGACTCCGAGTTGCAGTTTGATACTTTTCCCTGGAACTGCAAGTCGAGGAATAAAATACCAAATGACCATCCATCCTGTCACCTTTTTGGACACAACTATGTTGGACAGATGATCAATAAATATTAATTTAAATATATGCATTTCTATCTCTAAAATCTTAACTTTGTTCAATGCCTCTTGGCTCAACAACAAAAACTTTGCTTATAAAGCATTTTTAAAGCACTTATGAAGAATATTATAAAACAAAGCATGACGTCGAGACACAACACATGAAATGAGGTGAAAAGAATATATTTTAAGCACTGTCTATAAGAAAAACGCGAGGAGGAGAGATGCAAGCAGGGAATTACAGAGCTTGTGGTTGAAGCAATTTCAATAATGATGAAAAATTTATAATTGGGGAAGGCAAATGTCCATTGGTGGGACTTTGTTTTATTTGCTACCTCTACCAGTATGTGGTACTGGACCAGTGGTGTTTGAGCTCCCTCGCTGCCACTAGTCTCCCTTTGTCTTTGTTTTGTCTCAGACCTATCTGATGATTAATGGTAGAGGAAGTACCATAGGGTGTCTATAAAAGAGTCACTATTCTTAGATAATGAGAACAACTATTGCATGTTAACAATAAATACAACTGTATTTGGTCAGGTGTAAACGAAAGGGCATAAAGGAACTGGTTCAGATGCATCCACTCCCTCCAAGAGCTGGATTAGAACACCTTGTATCCTCTCACAGCCTTTGTGAAATACCAGTAGAATGGGTGAAGTCAATGCAATAGGAACATTAAAACCTTTCAATATCATTACTTATTTAATCATCAGCACTTCCTGTTATTATAGAAACTGGATCTACAGAAAATTCACCTATGGAGGGGAAATAAGTGTTAAAGGCAAATGCTGGAAATGCAATTTTGGCTTCCCAGTCTGTGAAACAAAAATGACCAAGCAACAGGATGAGATCCTTCATTTAATGGGATGAACATTTGTCTTGTACATCTTTAGTTACTTAAAATTCAAAGTAAAGAATCACACTTTGAGGAATGGTTGAAAGGAAGCAAGTCAGAGAATTCCAAGATTCCAAGGTTTTCATTTATATTTAAAGGATAGAAGTCACTGATTTTCAATTGGTTAGGCTACAATAACTTAATGGCAATTAAGTACATAAAAAAATCAACCAACTCAAGCTTATTAATGACAAATTTTGAAAGGATTGACACACTAAAATGTGTACATGGGTGCTCCAGATATAGTGAAATGCATAGGGGAAAAGATAGGGTGAAATATAGTAAGAGTATTTCCTTTAAAAACATAGGCTGGAGTCGGGTAAAAATATAAATAGAAGCAACTAAGAATTAAAGATGTATAATTGACCTTTTATAATGAAAGTGACAATTTGGTTAACCTAACTTTAATCAAATCAAATGATTATTAACCTTAGCCCTCAAAATATATGATTTATTATTTTTATCCAGTAGTTCATCAGTTTGAAGGGTATAATTGATATTTTGGAATCAGCGATTATGAAATTAAATAATTAAATAATTTTAGTTTCAATTAAAGAGTTGTAACAATTTAATATCATTTTCATTTTATAATCAGATTTATTGCAGGCACAATATATTCAAAAATCAAAGTGGCTCAGCTGTTCAATGATTTTATTAATGTTCACTTGTTTGATTATATTCATTTTGTGACTCTTGAAAATATTTTTATTATTTGATAAATATAGTAGAACCTCAATTATCCGAACGAGACCGGCGGTGAGTATTTTGTTTGATATCTGAATGATAATTGATCATTCAGATACTCAATCTGATCATAATCAAATGGCAATTTATGAGTACCGGTTATCCAAACATTTTCTTGGTTACCTGACAATGCACACCATAATGCCTTTTAACTGATAACTGAATGCTGAGTTTTACGGGATCTTGAGATCTTGATCGGATTATCAAAAATTTGAATGATTGATGTTCGGATAATCAAGGTTGTACTGTATTCAATCTAAATAACCATTTCCTAAACAGATGTATTGTTATGACATGGTGGTGAACCCTTCTGTTAATTAAACCAAACCCTCAAAAGGTCTCATCGCCTTGTAATTGTCTCGTAAGTAAAATATGAGTGAGAGAGAATGCAAATTCCACTCTTTAAAGAAAATAATATCATTTATTCTTTAACCCTAAAAGTGAACTTTAAAATCTATTCATAACTTGTAAGCTCACCTTTTTCTTAACTACTTATTAACTGTCTCTAACTCTATAACAATATACTGTTCAAATAAAACCCTTATTAAAATTACATCAACTTAATTTCAAAACCATACGGCCACTATCATCTTCGGTGTCTGTTTTCTTCTGGCTGGTGATCTGCCTGGGTCATTTGCTTTGTTTTTACTGAGAATATATTTCAGATGAAATGGTACCTTTGATAGAGAGTGTTTCAATGTTTTGGGTCTCTCTTAACGTCAGTTACTCTGTCTGATTTTCAAAATGCCTGCCTTTTTTTATAGTCCCAAAAATGGATCATCTCATTGAATCGAGGTTGGCAAAACAGTAAATTCAAACTCGATTGGGTTTTAGTATCCTGTGGCATGACTTAAACTGATTAGCTAAATTCGAATTGTTGTCAAAACAGCAACCAACTCAGTAGGTATCCATTTCACAGCCAAGTGTCATATATTTTCAATTTTCCAGTTCACTCTGAGACTGCTGTTGATAGCTCACAGTGCAGAACAGCATTCTCTCTCTTAAATATACAGTATATGCCTTTAACTTCTTAACAATATCGTTTGTAAAACATCATGTGCCATAGATTTTATTTGGTGAAATGTAGGTTATCTATGATTGTGCAAGAAAAGTGAGAAAGCAAAAATGTGGGTCAAGGTAACAAGAGGACAATTGTTTCAAAAACTAAATAATGCCCATTAGATTCCCACTGTAATTTAATATATTTCTGCTTATTGCCACTTTCGTTAACAAGCTAACTAATACATTTTATGTTTTTATACCATGATAAGGAAGCAAAGAGAACAAAACATGAAATAATGCTCTGTTTTAATATACTCCCTGTAACATGGAAAGGAAGTTTCAAAAGTTCAATAATTCTGCATGTGTTTTGCTTTGTTTGTTGCCAGAGATTTACTTGTTTACGGTGACCTGTAACGATTAATTTGCTCATTTTCATTTTAATTATGTTTCTTTTTGTTGTCTATTTCTTGTTTTTTTTATTTTTTATCACACTCTATCTTATGCAGCTACTACACTTTACCACCCTATTCATGACATACTAAACATCCAGCTGATTTAAGTTTGTCTATAAACACAAATTAAAAATTTCACACGGGCTTTCAGAGCAGTCCAGTAATATGTATTCCAGTTGCTACTCTGGACATTTATCAGCGGCTTTCTGGTGCACAAAACTATATCTACCCTTTGGATAACAGCATTTGTGCTCCCACCACTGCACCTTCGCCAGTGTCCTTGCAGTTGCCACTTGACTAGTCAATCCAGACTTTCGCCATGTATGCTGTGATGGTGTAGGGAGAATCCAGACCTTGATGGAAATAAAATTTGGATAGCTGGCACTCTAACATAATGTAAGATTTCAGTTGGCATGAGTTGCAGTTAGATACACGTGGGAGCAAAAACAGGGAAGGCATGATCAACATTTACAAAGCTCTGGTTAGGCCGCAGCTAGAGCTGGTCACTCACCTCTGGAAGGATCGAACAGTCCTTGTGACAGCACAGTGAAGAGTTACCAGAATGATTCTAGGGATGAGGAATTTCAACTGCAAGGCTACAATTTTTCATAGATCTAATGGTCCTCTCTGGGCTGAAAACTCAGTGACCAACTTGCTTCTGATTTCGGTTTTGTACCTGCTAAATGGTGAAGGCTCACTTGGGAGGTTGGCTGACTTTTCAGAGCTGCCTGTCAATCAGACGATCACAGCTCACCATTCCTAACAGTGCCACTGGGAATAATGGACATTGCTGCAGCTCATTCAGTGGAGCTTGGAAACTGGATTCAAAGGTGAACAATTACAATGCCACCAGGACCAGGCAGGCATGGCATCTCCTACCACTGACAAAATACCATTAATTGCCACTTAAGGGCCCCAATTTGCCTAATAGTGGTTTGTTCTCAGTCCACTTACTTTGACATTGGTAAAATATCAGTAGAGGCAGGTACCCAACGTGCAATATCATTCAATTTTACTCCATTAGGCTGTAGAAGCTGGAACTTTTTCTTTAGCGCAAAGGAGATTGGGGAGATTTGATAAAAGGTTACAAGATTATGACAGGTTTATATAAGGGGGATAAAGGAAAGCTGTTCCGATTAATAGTTAACGATAAATGAACTAGAGAAAACAGATGAAGGTTTTGTACAAAAGTTTCAGAGGCTTTGTGAAGATAAACTATTTTATGCAGCAAGTGGCAATAACCTGGAACTTGTTGCTTATGAAAGTGGTGGAAGTGAAGCTGATTAATTACTTCCAAATGAAATTGAAATGGGCATTTGATGGAAATGCACATGCAGGGTTACGGGGTAGAGCAGCGGGATTGGATGACATGATTACTTACAAAGAGCCGGCATAGAGGTGATGGGACAAATGTCCGATTTTAATGCTGGAATAAGTCTACTTCAGGTGATGGTGAATTTGTACTTACTTGGTCTGGTGTTGATTCAGTTCAAAGAATTCTTGCTTCCAAATCAGAGGCTTGTCAATTTTAAGTCTAATTCTAAAGCTTTATTGAAACAGACACTTCACAGCAGCATTAAATAAGTGATATTTTGTCATTTATATAAAGCAATAAACTGAGGTCCAGAAGTAATTGTCCATCGTATTCAGGTGGATTTGAATTCCATATTACAGCTTTAGTTTCAAATGATTTTTTTTGTGCTTGCCATAAATTGCATGCAGTGATATTTACAGCAATGTTAAAAGTCACAGGACAATGTCAAGTCAGCTAGTGTACTAAGTACGTTTACATTTATACAAACATCTTCTTCTTATGAAAAATAATACTGCATGGATTGGCATATATATTATGTCATCCAACAGACATGCTCACAGAGTAAATTATCATTAATTCATAAAACTGTGTGGTAACTCTCATCCTTTCCACTTTCAATCTCTGAAAATTGAATTACATACATATTCTTTAAATAATGCAGCTCTTCTAATGGTACTTGTACATGTTGTTGTGGCTGTTTGTTTGCCATCTGCACAATCCTGGGGTGATGTTCCTTCGCTAGGAGGTATCATTCCTGCAGCGTGCTGTTACCATGGTAACTGCTGTTGTTGATCCATTTCCATTGCTGAGGAGTGGTGGACCTCTGGGAGTGATGGACATTTTATATATTTTTTGCTGGTGGTGAGATCATGTCTTCACAGCTTCTCTAGTTGTACATAGATTTCTCAGTATAACTGATATATCCTGTCATTCATATGGAACGCATATGATCGAGGTTATAACTGCTTGAGCACAATACCCAAGTTTCCACATGAACTGACTCTTGCTGAAGGCATGGAATATATGCACTCTAGCTTTCCAATGCATAGTTCTAGCAATAATTTGACAGTTTTATCAATGTAAAATTTGACTGTCTATCATTTCCCCTTGATTTATCACTGATGCTTTTTAATACGTCTGACTTCAGTTGCTTTTTTCACTAGTTAGAGAGTGGTTTGAGTGCAGCTTGACAGTAACCTTTGAGACTGGATTCCTTTCCATACCTTCAGCAGGTGTATCTTTCCAATCAAGGATTGCCTTGTGCAAGTCTCATCCGGATTGATTTAGTTTCTTTATTATCTGTTTGATTACTTTTACTGACACCTCAGTCTTTCCACTTGAATGGGGATAGTATGGAGATGATACATGGCATTGAATTCCTCAATGCCTTATGAAGCTCCTGAATTCTTCACCCAGGAATTATGGGCCAATGTCACTGATCACAAAATCTGAAAAGATGCAACAATCTCTGACATAATTTGGTTTAACTCCCACTTATCAGCATGGTATCTCACAGTGACAAGAGTGAAGAGGTCCATGGTCAGCCTGGAATGTCATGTGTCATAAGTGGCTCTTTATCTTGCTGAGATTGGTATTCACCATAAACACAGTGGTTGATGTGGCCCTTAATCTTATCACTTAGTAGGTCAGTAGAGTATTTCTTATATCATTTCTCAGACTTGACACAATTCCTTGAAGGTTTGCATGGATATGCTTCAGTATCTATTTTCTTGTCTCCCTGGGGATAATGACTCTATTTGTTTTGTACCAGATGTCATCTCTATATGTCCAATACTGACTACAGCAACTAATAGATGATTTCAGGCCATTCTTTCATCACTACTTCATTGACAGCATTTTGAGAATTGCATCTTGTTGCCTAATTTATTTGGTTTGAGCAAAACGCTTGTTATTTAAATTTAGTTTTTCATGGTCATAGTCACAGAGTTTTACAGCATGGATAGGGGCCCTTCAACCCATCATGTCTGTGTCAGTGATCAAGCATCTATCACATAGGTTGATGAATTCCAGAACTCATCATTCTGTTGCTTCCTGCTAAATCGGATAGATTCCTCAGGCTCTCTAATAATCTTCAAATTTCTTCCTAACAGTACAAGTCTTTCCAGCATGTCAGCACTGTACCTTATTCAGTTGTAAGTCACATCCAGATGGTTTCTTGACAAGCAAAGTATAGTTTTTGGAGATACTTTGATGCAGATAGAAATATTGTGAGGAAGATGCTTTGAATTAGTTTGTGCTCGGACTCCACTAACAGTTTGTCTCTCTTAAACAGATCGTGATTATAATGTTCGCAAGCCAAAGAGAACAGCCAACCTCAGTATAGCACATGCAGTTTTCATTAACACTTTGGTATCAAATGTAACTGGTTGTCCTTGTTGCTGAAGGGTTGCTTCAGGCCCTCTCTCACTGCCATCACACTGCAATGTGGCTCCTTCATTAATGTTGGAATGCCTCCAAACTGGCGTCATTATCTCTAGTAACATTTCCTTTGAGCTGCATGGCTGCGCATTGTAATCAGCCATTCCAGAGTTCCAGGCATGATGATCAGTGTGCCAAGTGTAGATTTGATTTCGAGACCTTGAAAGAACCTCAGTGACCTGTGCAGCCAAAGAGAAAATTGAAGGGAATGCTGGAGACAAGTTCTTGAATTCTAGTGACAGCTGCCTCATTTCTGCGCCCAAAACCAATGTACATTTTTGCAGTGAGTTTGTTTAGAGGTTCATAACTGATGACAAGTTAGACAAAAACTTTGTTAAATAGTTTAAAAAATCCAACAAGTGATAGCTGCTTTCAATCTGTTGGTCGCTGCATTTCTGATACATTCCTCATCTGGTCTGTACATGACCAATATACTCTGCCTCGGACATCATCAATTGCATTATTTGTTGTTCAACTTCAAATTCACCTGGCAAGTTCTTTCTAGAAGTTGCACTAGAATCTGATAGTAACGTGTGATGTCTTCTTCCACTGTGTCTCCGTATCTGTAACAGATCATCCACTCCATAATGAACACTGACTATGAATGCAAAATGGAGAGTGTGGCGCTGGAAAAACAGATAGTCAGGCAGCATCCAATGAGCAGGACAATCATTGTCTTGGGCATAAGTCCTTCATCAGGAATGAGGCTCTTTTTCAATGTAAGCATCCTTGAAAGAGGCTCCACAGTAAGTTTAAAATCAATTAGGAGAAAATGAGTACTGCAGATGCTGCAGAATGCATGTTGTCTCCTGGAGCAGTGGAAATACCACAAGGGCATATATAACCATCTGAATCTTCCAAATGACATCTAGAATGTAGTTGGGAAATTGTTGTTTTCATATAACTTCACTTGCCAGTTGCCATACTTCACATCCAGGATCTTAAAAATCTTTGCCTAGGGAAATTGTAGCAACATTTCCTCAGCAGATGGCACAGCGTAGTGAGACAAACACAGAGAACATTGAACACTCTTGACAAGTCTGAAACATTCTTAACAAGTCTGACTGCAACTGTGGAGAGGAAAACAGAGTTAATGTTTTGACTTTGGTGTGATTCCTCTTTAGATTCTTCTGTTAACTCTGTTTCTCTCTCCACGGATATTGCTAGACCTGCTGAGTTTCTCCAGCATTTTCTGCATTCATTTCAGATTTCCAGCATCCACAGTGTCTTATCGAAATGGAGGAGTGAGATTTCTTCAATGTTTTATCGAGATCTTTGGATCTGTGCATACTCTCATGTTTTCTGTTTTTCTCAGTGCTACCATGCTTCAGAAGCAGCCTGCAGGATTGCTGAATTTTTTGATTATTCCTGACTTACCGCTTTTTCTATGTTATTATTCAGGTTGGACTTGAGGGCAGCTGTAACTCTCCTCAGCAGATGGTGTGTTTTCTCAAACCTTTATCTGCGCCAAGATGATATTCATCAGAATTACTCAGAGCCATTTCCCCATGCTGTGCACCAAGAGCAAACATGATAGAGTGCAGGTTTGTGTGCAAACTCTGTAACTGCTGGACATGGTTCCCCATGGCAGCTGTCAACCTATCCATTGAAAGCAGCCAGATGATTGCATATCTGAGCTAGCAGGATCATAGCCACATTATGGCTGCAGGGTCACACAAACTTTCCAGTGGCCTGACAAACCTACCTGCTGCTCCTGAGTCTCCTTGTACCTGTCAGTGAAGTCCCAAATTATCAACACTATGAGGTGCTGTCCTGGCTGGGACTGAACAGGTGCCTAGTTTCTGGCAGTCTTCCAAGTGCCAGCAAACCTGGGGAATTTCTTCCTTGACCAGCTACAGAGGTGTGACAAGAAAGTTCTCACCAATCCTCAGCAAAGGCAGGCGATGGCCTAGTGGTATTATTACTAGATTATTAATCAGTAACTCAGCTAATGTTCTGTGGAACCTGGATTTGAATACTGCAATGGCAGATGGCAGAAATTGATTTCAATAAAAATCTCAAATTAAGGGTCTAATGATGATCATGAATCCATTGTTGATTGTCGGTGAAAATCCCACCTGGTTCACTAATGTCTTTTAGGGAAGGAAACTGTCATCCTTACCTGGTCTGGCCTACATGTGAGTCCAGACCCACAGCAATTAATTAGGAATGGTAAATAAATACTGGCATAGCCTTTGAAATGTGTATCCCTTGAATGAGTAAAAAAGATGCCTCTGCTCTAATCTAGATAACACCGTGGGCGGCACGGTGGCACAGTGGTTAGCACTGCTGCCTCACAGCGCCTGAGACCCGGGTTCAATTCCCGACTCAGGCGACTGTGTGGAGTTTGCACGTTCTCCTCGTGTCTGTGTGGGTTTCTTTCGGGTGCTCCGGTTTCCTCCCACAGTCCAAAGATGTGCGGGTCAGGTGAATTGGCTATGCTAAATTGCCCATAGTGTTAGGTAAGGGGTAAATGTAGGGGTATGGGTGGGTTGCGCTTCGGCGGGTCGGTGTGGACTTGTTGGGCCGAAGGGCCTGTTTCCACACTGTAAGTAATCGTGGGCGGCACGGTGGCACAGTGGTTAGCACTGCTGCCTCACAGCGCCTGAGACCTGGGTTCAATTCCCGACTCAGGCGACTGACTGTGTGGAGTTTGCACGTTCTCCCCGTGTCTGCGTGGGTTTCCTCCGGGTGCTCCGGTTTCCTCCCACAGTCCAAAGATGTGCGGGTCAGGTGAATTGGCCATGCTAAATTGCCCGTAGTGTTAGGTAAGGGGTAAATGTAGGGGTATGGGTGGGTTGCGCTTCGGCGGGTCGGTGTGGACTTGTTGGGCCGAAGGGCCTGTTTCCACACTGTAAGTAATCTAATAATCTACTAAAGTGTTAGTATCTGAGCTGATGGATGGTGCAGGCTGCAGCATTGCTAGGCATCCTTTGAGGAATCTCTTCCTCAATGGTGAAGGAGCAGATGTCTTGCGATGGCTCGCTTTTGACCACAGAGACTGTGGAAATCCTCAAAGTTCCTGCAGGAAATAAACCAAAGAATATGTTGCAAAAAGGGATAGAAATTTTGACATGTTAAAAATACATTCACAGTGGGAATAATCGGAGAGTAGCACAACATTGGACAATGCTTCCTATTTAATTAAAATAAAGAATTATGGATGCTGAAGACCTGAAAATTATGGATGCTGAAGACCTGAAGCAAAAACAGAAATTACTAAAGAAAATCAACGGGTCTGGCAGCATCTGTGATGAAGAGCCACCAGACTTAAAAAGTTAACTCTTAGGAGTTAACTGAATTCAGGGAACATTCAGCCCCAAATTTTCAAGTGATGTTACTAATGTCAGTCACAAACTGCACACAAAAGTTCCCACACAGCAGACATGGAGATCACATGATTCTGGCAAGCCAACCAGTTCCCTAAGTACCATAGTTGCATTTCTCTACACGTTTTTAAAATTAATATCTTTCTCACATTAATGTCAACTAAAGGAATATAACCATAACAGTTTTTTGATATTGGAGGAGAGTACTCAGACTAGTGTAGAAGATTTAAAACTACTGGCTGTCTATTTCTTGTTGAGAGTTTTATGTGGCAGAATTAACTGGTCTTTTGATAAGCTCCTAACAACTCCACCCAAGACAGGCAAGAGGTTATTTATATATGTGGTCATAGATTTTGCATGAACTGGATCATAAATTTCATATAAGATTGGATGAAGCATGTATGCTTCATGCTATTTCCATTTCTCCAGACTTTGAGATTTCAATTGAAGAATCTTAAAATGCCCGTTCAAGGTATCTCCATAAAGAAAAATTTCATGTTTCTAAGAACAGGGCTGATTATTAAAGCCAAACAAATTCTCCTGGTGGTTTTCCCTTATTCTCCATACCTTACCTACTATTAACTAAATTAGTGACTAGCTAATTATCCACTATGTTGAAGTAGTCTTTGCTGAATACAAAATATTCAAAGGTAAAATGAGCAAGCTGGACTCTGCATGCTACCACTATCCCAGTTAACATGTGGGTAGTTAAAATCTCATACTATTACTGCATTATTATCTTGCACCTTACTGAAATTTGGTTACACATTTGTTCCTCTATTTTTCTGTGGCTGTTAGTGAGCTTGTGGCGTGCGCATACACACACACACACACACACACACACACACACACGATTTGTGCATTTTGTGTTTTTTCACTTCTACCTCGATCATCCCTCTTCACAGCTGTAGTTGATTCCTTGATCATTATTGTGATCTCCCACCCATCCCACCCATTCCACTCTTCTATCCCATCTTCTGTCTCATCTGAATACTCCATAACTAAGAACGTTGAGCTGACAATCCTGTTTACGTTTCGTTCAAATCTCACTCATAGCTATGATATCATACACCCACAAGCCAATATATGTCCTTGGCTATCTGTTTTATTTTGCATGTTCCTTATATAAAAATATATACCATTCCACCTAATGAAATGTGTTTCATTCTTATCTAGCTTTAGTTTTCTGTCTTTACAGACTCACTCAAATTTTATCTTTAATTTCATCTGACTCCTATCTGCTCTGAACTCCTTGTCAGGATCCCATAGTCTTGCCAATTCTTAAAGTCAGAAGTTACATGACACCAGGTTATAGTCCAACAGGTTTATTTGAAATCACAAACTTTCACTTCACCTGATGAAGGGGCAGTGCTTTGAAAGCTTCACCTGTTGGCCTATACTCTGGTGTCGTGTGACTTCTGACTTTGTCCACCCCAGTCCAACACCGGCACCTCCACATCATGAGCATAATCTAGTTTAAGCTAGAGCAGAAGCTTAGAATTGAAATTGCTTTGTCTTTTTTTAGAAACATCTATCCCAGCTCTCTTTGATTAGATATGAATGCAATTAAAATCATGAACAGGACTTAATGTTCAAGATCCTTCTCTCTCCCAGTAAGCTATCAGTTTAAACTTCTCTTTCTGGCCCTACAAAGCAAAGCTAAAAACCTACTGAGAGACCCTCTTTGGGCCTTATCAACTTCCCTAGCTTTTTCACCCTGTTGGAGAAACTGCTGTGGTTTATCCACTTAGACTGAAATTAAAATCTATGGACCCAATGATACTAATTATCATGGTGAAATGAATAACCTATCAGTATTCTTTGAGCATCTGGATGTAGGTTGGTTCGCTGAGCTGGAGGGTTCGGTTTCAGGCATTTTGTCATCATACTAGGTAACATCATCAGTGATCCTCCAGATGAAGCACTGGTGGAATGGCTCATTTTTTATTTGTGTTTAGGTTTCTTTGGGTTGGTGATGTCATTTCCTGTGGAGATGTAATTTCCGGTTCCTTTTCTCAGGGGATGGTAAATGAGATCCAAGTCAATGTGTTTGCTGATAGAGTTCCGGTTGGAATGCCATGCTTCTAGGAATTCTTGCATGTGTCCTTGTTTGGCTAGTCGAAGGATGCATACATTGTCCCAGTCGAAGTGGTGTCCTTCCTCATCTGTATGTATAGATATTAGTGAGAGTGGGTTATCAACACCAGTACATTGACTTGGATCTCATTTACTACCCCCTGAGAAAAAAAACAGGAAATAGCATCACCACAGGAAATGACATCACCAACCCAATGAAGCCTAAACACATAAATAGAAAGTGGACCATACCACCATTTGGAGGCTCACTGAAGATGTTACCTAGTATGGTGACAAAAAGTCTGAAATTGAACCTTCCAGCTCAGGGAGCAAACCTACATTGAGAACCTCAAACTGAGCTACAAATCTTCTCAAAACTTGCTAATTCTTTGGGCAATTAGTCAACTATCCAAGAATATCAATATTGGAAGTTATGGGATCTGGGCATCTCTCTGAGGAGTAAGTAACACAGACACTTTTGTTGCTTAAATCCAAATCTGAACACTTGGTCATTTTAATAACTTCATAAATCTTAATTAATAAATGGAGCTTCTTAAAATGTATCAGGTATTGACATGTATGACTTTCTGTAAGTAGCTCATCATGACATGACTTAAAGATTGTCCGATGAGCTTAGTTGACTCATATCTCCTGGAGGATCGAAAAGAGAAAAGTAACTTGTTTCAATAGCCACATTGCTGGCTTACATATATAAGATATAAACATAAAACAATAGAGCAAGCTAAATTGTCTATACATTCATTCAAAAATATTTCACAAAACACTTAAAAAGTGATGATGGCAATGAATGAATTCAGCACATGGATCAAAAGAAGCTCAATCTGATGCTCTGTGTTGGGTTTTTCTGTTTATATTTGAGTTTGAATGCTACTATTCTGAAATTCCTATAGTTTCAGTTGCATATATGTAGCAGGGTAGAGACTCACATGCCTTAGCTCCAGGCTGGAGACCCTGTCCCAAATTCCAGAGATTTTACTTAGAATCATAGAATCCCTAAAGTGTGAAAGCAGGCCCTTCAGCCCAACAAGTCCACACTGACCCTCCGAAGAGAACCCCCCCCCCCCAGACCCATTCCCCAAACCTATTACTCTACATTTACCCCTAACTAATGCACCTAATTTACACTTCCCTGAACACTACAGGCAAGTTAGCATGGCCAGTTCACCTAAACTGCACATGTTTGGATTTTGGGAGGAAACTGGAGCATCTGGAGGAAATTCCACACGGACAGCCACCCAGGGCTACAATCAAACCCGGGTTCCTGGTGCTGTGAGGCCACCGTGCCACCCCTTGACCTCTAATCAGGATACATTCAGCTCTCATTTGGCCTGAGTTCTATGGAAGGGAGAGAGGGCAGATTTCCCAGTGCATCCTGGGAAGTCCTGCAGACGCACCTTTCTTAAAAACAAGCACACAGGCAGATGCTCAACTCATGGTCTGTGAAGAATAGAGTAAATGGGGCAGTATAGTAGCAGACATTTATCCACCCCATCTTAGTTCTTAATTTGGAAGTGTATCAAGTTTCTATCTTGTCCCAATTGGAACT
Source organism: Hemiscyllium ocellatum (assembly GCF_020745735.1). NCBI lineage: Eukaryota > Metazoa > Chordata > Chondrichthyes > Orectolobiformes > Hemiscylliidae > Hemiscyllium > Hemiscyllium ocellatum. Next base: position 41,906,490 of record NC_083412.1, on the reverse strand, counting down.
TGAGATGCATGAAAACAATTTCAGAAGAACATAACAGAGAATTGACATGGCCAGATATGTGGCTGATTACATTTAACTCAAACAAATGTGAGGTGATATATTTTGTTCAGAAGAACGAGAAAAGGCAATATGAACTAATTGGAGAGCATACAAAAACAGTCTTCTGAGGTTGCATATTAAAATTATTAAGTTAGCAGGACAAGTTGACAAGGAAGTTAAAAAGGCATTTGGGACCCTTGGATTTATAAACAGATGTAAATAACTGTTTTTAATGTATGGACACACAGATGGCATGGTGGTTCAGTAGTTAGCACTGCTGCATCACATCACCAGGTATCTGCGTTTGATTCCACCCTTGGGTGACTATCTGCGTGGAGTTTTTGCACATTCTGTCTGTGTCTGCATGGTCTGGTCTCCTCCCACAATCCAAAGATGTGTAGGTTAGGTGGATTGGCCATGCTAAATTGTCCATAGTGTCCAGGGATGTGAAGGCTAGGTGGATTAGCCATGGGAAAAGGCAGGGATGGGGAAGGGGGATGACTCTGGATAGGATGCTGTTTGGGGGGTCAGTGTGGACCCATTGGGCCAAATGACCTGCTTCCACACTGTTGGGAATCTATAATTCTACGTTGACAGTGAGACAATCCTATACTCTATAGGAAGCCAGAAATACGCGAGATCCATCTGTTGGTGGTGTTCCCGCCACAGCTTCTGCAGTAACAGCTGCTGTCTAGATTTTTTGACCAATTAATATTGGTGGGCTTGGTGACAGCCAGAAGGATGTGATTTTAACTCTAATTTTAAAGAGACACTCCAAAGGTACCAATTACAACAATTGGAAGTGGGAGGGATAGAAAACAAAGCCATAGAAGATTTTACTTAAAGATTATGCAACACTCTGGTGATGCCTCACTAAATGTACAGCTGGAGATGGTGAGGACACAATGGGATGTACTATTACCCAGAAACAGGAAGATGCAAATTTAGGATACCAAGAAGTTCAGGATACCAAGAAGCCATGGATGAAGGTGACAAAAGTAGTCAGCGCTAGGAGTGTGGTGCCATTCTCCCATGATGAAATGTTCATCTTCTAAGCAGGAGAGAAGAGGTGACAGTTGTTGCATATTCACCTATTTCCTGATGTGCATATCACTGTAACTCCCTTGTTCTGCCTTCTGAAGCTTACTCAAGCAAATTAATGCTCACACCATGTACCTTTCCGGAACACTTACCCTCCTATGTCTTCAGTCCACCTGACACTGCCATTTATACTCATTATGGAGCCCTGAAGAAGGGCTTATGCCCAAAATATTGATTCTCCTGCTCCTTGGATGCTGCCTGACCTGCTGCACTTTTCCAGCAGCACATTTTTCAGCTCTGATCTCCAGCATCTGCAGTCCTCACTTTCTCCATACTCATCACTATGCAATGTCATGTCCTTCACTTGTAGGATTTTCACTAAAGCCTCAATTTATCTTCTTAAAATGTTACAAGACTGCTGTAGGTGTTCCCTTTCTTTTCTTCTTCGGTATGGAGAAACAGAGACTGCAGAGGAGGAGGTGTTGCAGATCAGTGGAGTCTGTGTGTTCTGCTACAGGTGATGGGATCCTCACAGCTACCTGCTGATAGGGCTAAAGTCAGATAGCTGTCTGGCATTCAACATTCAGTCCTATTGACCTGATGTCAACAGTGAGCAAAATATCATCTTGAGCAAGAACAGGTGCATCAAATATTCTTACCTTGAATTATTAATCCACATCTTTCACCTTCCATGAGGCTTTTGTACACCCCACAGGAAGAAATCCAGGTCTCTACATCTGCATACAATTCTATAGAGGAGTTCAAACCCTCGTAGAATTTATGCAGGCTGTATTTTTGCCCAGTTACTCTTAAATTGCTGGAAAACTTAAAGAAAGCTGGTTCAGCATTGTACTTCATTAGTGAAAGATGGTGTAGTAAGGGACAGAAATGGAGAGTCCACATTGTGGAAGGTGCAGGAATAACCATCTTCTTCTCGGCTGGATGCAGATATTATACCATGGAGGCCATTATTGAACAGGATAGTTATTGAACAGCAGCATGCAATATCCGACATACAGGTAGTCCTTCCATAACATGATGGTTGTGACCTTGTGCAACCCCATATTATAGAAAATTTGCACTTTAGGTTTCCTCCCACAGTCCAAAGATGTAGGTCAGGTGAATTAGCCATGCTAAATTGCCCATAATGTTAGATGCAATTGGTCGGGGTAAAAGACAGGAAATGGATCTGGGTGGGTTACTGTTCAAGGGTCAGTGTGGACTTGTTGGGCCAACTGGGCTGTTTCCATATTGTAGAGAATCTAATCTAACACACGTTTTAAAAGTTTGCACTTTAGAGAGTGTCCCCAACTTGTCAATTGTGTTACAGTGAATTTGTATCAACGAAACACACGTTATAGCAGAATGACCTGTACTGTCTTTTAATCAGTTACACTGTACAAGATTGTCGAGAGATGGAGGTGTTAATGTCAAGAATGAATGGCATGATGTTTCAGACCTTTGCAACTCCTTTTAAGAAACAGGAAGTCTTGGGGAAGAGCAGGCAGCTTATCCCCATGTGGTTCGCAAACAAAGTTGCCAGGGTCTCCTGCAGTTTATGGATCTTGCTGACAGTATTCAGGGTGGCAGGCAGCACTGGAATCACACCAGCCAGAATCACTAGCATGGAAATGAAGGAAGCACACCTTAATCTGAACACACTTCCCTCCTGGAAAATGCATCAATCTTATTCCTTGATCCATAGTGTTTGTTAGCATTTTGGCTTAACTTTCATTAGATACTAGTGATATAATTTACACACTTCTTAATGTTCTTTTCTCAGGAATTGTCAAAGATTTACAACAGCTTTCACAAGTGTAGTACAGATGTTCCTTTAAAGGTAGAAAGATTTTCTGAAATGGCTGGGAGATTAGTGACCCCATGGAGGATCAGTGTCATAATCTTTTGAATGTATGGGTTTTATGATTGCTCAATCATGGATATTTTCAACTCTCTTTAAGACTAGAGGGAGAAAAAGGTTGACATATACACAGCAGGTAAAGTAGAAGCAAAGCTGGAAGGATATTACGTGTGCCTAGCTTCTTTGGGGCAGAAAATAAATTAACGTAGGTTTATTTTAGGTAGCTGCAGCAACTTCTTAATGAGGACCACTTGACCAGTTCTGGAACACCTGTCAAACTAATCAGAGCTCCAACTAATTTATTATACACTCCGGTGACTTAATTTTCCTCAAGGGAGCCACAGAAAGTCATGAAAGAAGCAACATGGTAAATGTTTACAACCTTGACAGTGTGGTGCTGGAAAAGCACAACAGGTCAGGCAGATGTTTTGGGCATAAGCCCTGATGAAAGGCTTATGCCTGAAACATTGATTCTCCTGCTCCTAGGATGCTGCCTGACCTGCTGTGCTTTTCCAGCACCACACTCTCAACTCTGATCTCCAGCATCTGCAGTCCTCACTTTCTTCTAACTTACCTTAATATACTATTTGGAGAAGCTCCTCCAGTCTCTGCATCCATAATACCTACCACTGTCAACCTGTGTATGCCTATTTTGTTTATCCAGTTAATATCCTTAGTTTATTGATTAGCCACTAAAATTTGCAAGCCCCGGAATTGCAATCTTCCCTCAGATGCCTGATTGGGATGAATCCAGTGACCTACAGACACCAACAAGTTCTGAGGTCAAACTAAGAATGATCTTCAGGCCTTTCCTCTAACACACAAGTTCCAGTGTGCTATTATGTCCCAGTTAGTTACTGGGTTGGACTTTGTGCTCAGCAGTGGAGAAACAACATTTGCTGTTACCTTAAAGGAAACATCCTGCATGGATCTGGTGATCTCTAGTGTGGATCCCTGCTCCAGACGGCAGTTTAAATCTGATGCCAAGTCAAGGTCATCTCCAGGTGTGTAGCAACAGTAATGTTAGAAACTCAGGTAAACAGCCAGTCACAATGAAGTATTCTCACAGACAACAAAGCTGCAAGTTAAAATCACTGAAACCTTTCATGCTCCATTTAAATTTTCAGACGACAAAATAAGTGATAATAATTAGATTATGACAAAAGCCAAAGTATCACAAAAAGGCTTTGTAATGGAAGAATTTTAACATTCTACATGCATACAACCGAAACCAGTGATGTTGTTCAGCAGCACTTATGAAGTCAGTGCATTGTTAAAAACGCGAACACAACTCATTCAACTTAGTCTAACTTTCACAAGGGTTTGTTTTTTACAGTGAGACTAATAGTATTAAAGGGCAAGTTCTTGTCAGCTCAATGATTTTTAATTAATTGCAGACGGAGAGAGATTCAACAGTGAACTTTATGGAGATGCATAGAATCAGTGACAGCAATTTCTGACTTTCCACATTTAATTGTGTACAGGTGGACTCCTGAGATTATAATCTGTTTCAGTGGAGTGATGACGCTGAGCATTGACATTTTTACCATCATAACCACCACAAAATGCAGGCTATCAAATTTACTGCCCTGCATATGTTGTTTAAATAAGGAGCTGCCTCATCGTTGCTGTGGTTGGAAAAAATCTCCCGTCTGGAACAAGAGTCAGAATACTTTCAGCTGGTCCTTTGCAAGGATTGTAACGTGGAAGAGTTTATGTTATCAAGGGAAACACAAATCCCACAAACACTAGCCACATAACTAATTCATCGAAACGGTATTAAACCTTGCTCCATTTTATTTCAACTGTGTCAAGATTTGCTTTGCATGCAGTAATGGCCGCTTAAAGAAATCTCTCAGTTGTTGAGTTAATGTAGAGCCCCGTGTTGTTGACGATGCATTTTGTAATTGAACTATGTTCAATTCTATTGCAGGAAACACAGCAATCAAATTGTAACTAGCAACTTCCACAACAGGCATGTTGGAATGACCACTTAGTGATGTCAGTTCAGGGATAAGTATTGGTCAAGACTCTGTGAAGTGCACCCCTACTCTTATTGAAATTAGTACAATTGGCAATTTTTTAAAAAGATCATCTGGTGTGTGACATAAACAGACAACCCTGCGACTCACAAGAAAGGATCCTCCCACTATACCACAGCATTACCCAGTTTATATTATTAAAATTGATGTGGAGGACTACGGTGGATGAAGTTAAAAATCACACAGTGCCAGGTTATAATCCAATCATTTATATAAACCATAAATAAACCTTTTGGACTATAACCTGGTGTTGTGTGATTTTTAACTTTATCATATTAGATGTTAAGATGGTTCAGTTCAAATCTTTCCCTTTTTCTCATGTTTGTTTTATTCTGTTCTTGGTCTTGGTGAGGTGTCTTTCATGTTCATAGGCAACGCTTCCATCTCTTTAGATAGAGATATGCTGCAACATGCAAAATGCTGTGATAATTTTGCAGATTCTCATAGAACTGTATTAAGTGGTCTCTGAACTAACCAAACCTTTCAAACATTGTATTAAAATGCCTAAGGCATGTTCACCAGTGATTCTAGTAACTGTGTGGATCCCATCTCATCCGCACTTTGCTACTGTTTATGGCTGTTTCACGCATCAGGACAGAATCTGCCTAGCTCCTGAATCATGTGGGCATTGGTGACTGGACTGGGAGAAAAGGGTGAGAAAGTAGAACTGAGATTCTCAATGAGAAAAACATCCAGTTCTCAAGCCAAGTGATAAATGGTGAGATGAGAAACTCACCAGCAAGGGCCTATCTACAACCATTTGGATACATTAGCATGCCATTATTACTGCATCTCTCCTCATTGACATGGTTTCCCATTTTCCCAACCTTACAATAGAAACTGGACACCAAAAATTCCCAACCTAAAAATCAGAGTGGGATCACTGCTTGCTCCCCTGGACCTAAATCTTGAACAACGATTACCTGCTGCTCAGGGCACACTTCATGGGCAGCACCCACTCTTCACTGATGTTGGCATAGGACATAAACCAAACCGGGCTGTCTGTCCAATGGCACATCACTGGTCCATTTACAATAGAGTTCTGCTGTTTAATGCCTCACTTGGGAGTGCACTGGAATATAGCGTTTAGTTCTGGTCGCCTCATTATAGGAAGGACGTGGAAGCTCTAAAGACGGTGCAGAGGAGATTTACCAGGATGCTGCCTGAACTGGAGGGCATGCCTCACGATTAAAAGTTGAGGGAGCTAGGGTTTTTCTCATTGGAGTGAAGAAGAATGAGAGGTGACTTGATAGAGGTGTACAAGATGATGGGAAGCATAGGTAAAGTGAATAGTCAGAGACTTTTCCCAGGGAAGAAATGGCTATCACAAGGGGGTTTAATTTTAAGGTGATTGGAGGACGATTTATGGGAGATGTCAGAGATTTATTTTTTACAAAGAGAGTGGTGGGTGCGTGGAATGCACTACCAACAGTCTAGTAGAGTCAGATACATTAGGGACCTTTAAGCGACTCTTGGATAAGTACATGGATGATAGTAAAATGAAGGGTATGTAGCTTAGTTTGATCTTACAGTAGGATAAAAGGTTGGCACAATATCGAGGGCGAAAAGGCCTGTACTGTCGTATGTTCTAGGTTCTATGTCCTATGTTTTATGTCCTATCTTCTATGTTCTATGTCCGATGTTCTATGTTCTACATTCTACCTCTGTCATGGGGCTGCCATGGTCGTAGGGACAGGCACTCGTCTCCTGGATTGGACCATGGTGAGATTCAGGGTTCAATGCTTGCTGTCTTATTGCTTTCTCACTTTGTACTTACTTTGTTCCTCACAGCATCTCTGCCTTTTTGTCTTTTCAGCCAGAACTTAAAGGCTCAAGTAAGCCTGCCTTTTCTTACTGTTTCGTACCGTTAACAAGCCCAAAATCTTACAACAGTTGTCAGCAGTCATTGGTCGAAGGGGTGGGCATACTGCTATATGTCACCATGATACGTCAATCTTGGTCCTACACCACGTGGCAAACATAACGCATGTGCATCAACCAAATGGCTATCTCTCAAAGTCTAAGCGGAGGAGTTGTCAGTCATGTTGAGGGAGACAGCCTTCAATCAGGTGTTCCTGGTTCAGTAAGTTAAGGACAGTGCCTGTTTTCAGTCGAGGGCTTGGACACAGTCACTCAGGCTCAGGGAATCTATCAGTTTGGGCAGGGGGCCACAGTCAGTCCTCCATGCTTAGTACAATCAGTGTGAGGAGTTTGTGATAGATTAGTCAGGAATCTTAACAAGAGATCCATCAAGGGTCTGGTCACACACATGTCAGGGCTGTCTCATCAAATAGGTTGGTGGGGTGGTGGGCCATCTCAGTGCTGTTGGTCAGCTCAATGAAAGACAAGGAAAGCAAATCAACATATAAGGGGAACAGAGAGAGTGCATTGAAGACATGGGTTACTGTGAGTATGGGGATTAATTGAGGGTCACCATCACCTAGGCTTTGATGGGAAGACAGTGCAGCACGTTAGTTGACATGAGCAAACTTTAGGATCAGGACTCAGTGTAATATTCAGAGATGAAGTTGTCATTTAAAGAAGAATGTGGGAATGTCTGGAAGTTCAGTACTGAGAAGCTTGAGAGCAAGTGCCAGGAAGAAAGGAACATGGAGTTTTGGTAAACCTCTGGATTACCAGGCTCAGCCTCCAATGTCCCGTGTCAAACCCAATCTGTGTAACCTCCATTTAGGAGGACACAACTTATATCACCAGTCCAAATCACCAACACTAAATGAGTTGATTTCACACTCATTTTGATGCTCTTTCGATGATGATTCAACTATCGGCACAGCATGGTCAGTCTTTCGCTCACTAGTTGTTTGCTGGACCCACATCTTTCTTGTTTTCTTCAGGTTTTAGACTGACTTTATTCAGCATTTCTGAATACAGTTTGTTTTGTTCTTTTGACAGAAAACTGGACAGAATAACTTTACAGAAAAAGGGGAGAGAGAAAGATTTAGGCAACTAAGATCCAAAGGTCTCTTTGCTCTCCTTGTTTCACTCTACTCATACAATGTGTGTTAAACTGATTCTAGAACAAGGGAGTCTGAGAATTAGTGCTAGACTATTTAGGAGAGATGTTAGGAAATAGTTCTATGCACTAAGGGTAGTAGATATTTGGAACTCTCTTCCACAAATGGTAGTGAATGCTGGATCAGTTATTAATTATAAATCTGAGGTGGATAATTTTATGTTAAGCAAAGGTATTAAATGATATGGACCAAAGGCAGGTATATGAAGTTTGGCTCTAAATCAATCATGATCTCATTGAATGGTGAAACAGGCTTGAGGAACTGAATGGTTTATATTCCTATGTACTGAGCAGAATCTATAGAGATGGTGCAGAGGAGATTCAACATGATGTTGCATGGGCTGGAGCAATTCATCTATGACTAGATAGGTCTCTAGTTGTCTTTAGAGTAGAGAAGGCTGAAGGAGACTTGATTAAACTGTACAAAGTTATGAGGGGCATAGGCAGGATAGATAGGAAGAAACTTTTCAACTCATAGAGGTGTCAATAAACAGGGTGTACAGTTTTAAAGTAAGGAGATTAGATTACTTACAGTGTGGAAACAGGCCCTTCGGCCCAACAAGTCCACACTGACCCGCCGAAGCGCAACCTACCCAGACCCATTCCCCTACATTTACCCCTTCACCTAACACTACGGGCAATTTAGCATGGCCAATTCACCTAACCTGCATATTTTTGGATTGTGGGAGGAAACCGGAGGAAACCCACACTGACACAGGGAGAATGTGCAAACTCCACACAGTCAGTCGCCTGAGGCAGGAATTGAACCCGGGTCTCTGGCTCTGTGAGGCAATAGTGCTAACCACTGTGCCACCGAGCTTCCATGAGGAGTTGAGGAAATTTGCTTTCCACTCAGGATTGTAAGCACCTGAGCTCACTGCCTAAAAAGTGGTAGAAACGGGAACATACAAGGCATTTAAGAATTATTTAGATGAGCACTTGAAATGCCATAACATGCTGGAGGCTATAGCCAAGTGCTGGAAAATGCAATTAGAATAGATGGATGCTTGATGAGTGCATGGACAGAATAGGCCAAAGAGCCTTTTTCAATGCTGTAAAGATTCTATTACTCTATCTCCAGAAGAGAAAAATCAAACCATCACCCTTGACATTTAATAGCATTACAATCACTGCAACTCCCATTTTCAATATCCTGGTGGAGTTGGGGGGAGGTGGTTAGTGATGGTGGTTAATATTGACCACAAACTGAATTGGCCTAGCCACATAAAAACAGTGGTTGTAACAGGAAAGCAGACACTAGGAATCCTGCAGTGAGTAACTCACCTCCTGACTTCCCAGAGCCTGTTCACCATTCGCAAGTTATAAGTTGGGAGTGTGATGGAATACTCCCCACTTGCCTGGATGGTGCAGCTTCAAAAACGTGCAAAGAATTTGACATTATCCAGGACAAAGCAGTGTGCTTGACTGACACCATATCCGCAACCATTCAATCCCCCATCACCTGCCCTCCATACCCCCATCCCCAACTCCCCCCATATAATAGAATAGCCTTTATTTTCATGCGTACTCAAGTACAGTTGTACAATGTGATCTCTTTTGGCACCATCTTAGGCTAAACTACCCAGGTACAATCTTAGATACGCAAAGAAGAATAAAAAAAGTAGTTACATTACTTCACAGTCATTCACAGATTAAGTTAGAAATAAGACATAGTTAAAAGGATAGACAAAACAGCCAGATAAACAAATTACACATAAGCATTATATTGCTGTGGCTCAGTGCGGGGATTTTACACATGGTCCGACAGCCTGAGCCAAACCCCAGTTCAACAAATGTCACTGCTCCGATCAGCTCCAAGCCTTCAGTCCACTCCACACCGGCTCTCAGCTGCTCCCAGGTAAGTTTTCTCTGGGACTTATTCCCCCCCACCAGTCTCCTCCCCGGGACTTGTTCCCCTCACCAGCCTCCTCTCCGGGACTTGTTCCCCTTACCAGCCTCCTCTATAGGACTTGTTCCCCTCACCAGCCTCCTCTCTGCGACTTGTTCCCCCTACCATCCTCCTCTATGGGACTTGTTCCTCTCACCAGCCTCCTCTCCGGGACCTATTCCCCTCACCAGCCTCCTCTATAGGACTTGTTCCAGTTAACAGCCTCCACTCTGGAACGGCATCCCCTCTCCGGCCAGCACTCCAGGTTTGTTTTCCCTCCCCAGCCTCCGCTTCAGGACTGTCTTCCCTCACCAGTCTCTGCCCCTGAGACTGCCTTCCCTCACCAGCTTCTGACCTGGGACTGGCTCCCCTCACCGGCCTCTGCTCTGGCACTGCCTTCCCTCACTGGCCTCTGCTCCGGGTCTGGCTTCCCTTACCAGCCTCCACTCTGGGACTGCCTCCCCTCCCCGGCCTCTGCTCTGGTACTGCCTCCCCTCCCCGGCCTCTGCTCTGGTACTGCCTCCCCTCCCTGGCCTCTGCTCTGGGACTGCCTCCCCTGCTCGGCCTCTGCTCCGGGACTGCCTCCCCTCCTCGGCCTCTGCTCCAGGACTGCCTCCCCTCCCTGGCCTCTGCTCTAGGACTGCCTCCCCTCATCGGCCTCTGCTCCAGGACTGCCTCCCCTCCTCGGCCTCTGGTCTAGGACTGCCTCCCCTCCCTGGCCTCTGCTCTGGTACTGCTTCCCCTCCCCGGCCTGTGCTCCGGGACTGCTTCCCCTCCCCAGCCTCCACTCCGGGACTGCCTTCCCTCCCCAGCCTCTGCTCCGGGACTGCCTTCCCTCCCTGGCCTGTGCTCTGGGAATGCTTCCCCTCCCCGACTTCTGGTCTGGTACTGCCTCCCCTCCTCGGCCTCTGCTCCAGGACTGCTTCCCCTCCCTGGCCTCTGCTCTGGGACTGCCTCCCCTCCCCGACCTCTGCTCTGTTACTGCCTCCCTTCCCCGGCTCTGCCCTGGGACTGCTTCCCCTACCGACCTCTGATCTGGGACTTTCTTGCCCTCTCCAGCCTTCACTTTGGGACTGTTTCCCCTCCCCATCCGCCACTCTGAGACTGCCTTCCTGCGGCTCCGGGATCCAACTCCTGGGCTCGTTAGCTCCTCCAATCCCCTATGGGTAATTCAAATTCATTAGTTGAAAAGAAAAGCAGGAAGAAGGAAAGGAAAAGAGAAAGCAAAAGATAAAGAAAGATAGAAGAATGGGTGGAGCAAAGGAGCTCTGACTGGACTGTCTTACTCTGTTATCATTTTGCCATAACATGCCATCTGCACATTTGCAGCAGAATTTCCCATCAACAATATATAAAGCAGAATTTCACTCATACACCTTAGACAGCATGTTCCAAATGCACGACCACTGCCCCCTGGCAGTCTAAGTGTAACAGATCCAATGAGAAACCATCTCCAAGTTTTTTTCTCCAAGTCACTCACAGTCCTGTCTTGGAAATGTATTGTTGCTCATTTTCCATTACTGAGTTAAAATCCAGGAATTCCACCCCCCCCCTAGCATAGTTGTTATGCCTGCACCAAATTTCATGCAGTGAAAGCAGTTCACCACCACCTCCTCCAGGACAATTTGGAATGGACAATAAATGCTGGCCCATCCAATGAAGCTCATATCCCCTGAATGAATGAAAAAAGACAACAGGAAATGTTGATAATATAGAAGCTTCTGTCATAGAGGGTGTGGGATTTTGTGGAGAAATCCTAAAGGCTTTATAGGTGTCAACAATCATGTCCTTCATCTTGGGGATTTCTCTCATACAAGTAAATTGCTGAGCTCTTGTGCTGAGTGCTGAGATGGTAAGTAACAAAATGTTTGCCACAGGAAACAATGAATACATCACTATCATGATAGATCTGTGACTTGTGGACAACATTCTCTGTGGCAGCTTGGAATGAGTCAAATGCATAAATGTTCATGGATCGTGATTTTGACAGCTCATGCAGTGCTACCTCTGAAATGAAGGCTAGGTAGAAGTTATAGTCTAGAAGGCAATATAGTTCTGCCACTCTCTCAGTCGTAACGTGCAACCACAGCTTTCCCCTCAGATTCCAATGTAAGCATGTCTTTGCTTATAGGCACACCCTTCTGGATATGTTTGGGTATAAACTGCTCACACCTTATGCACCTGCCTTACATTCCTAAATACAGAAAAATTATATTCCTATTTGCAAACTTATACTCACATTGTTGGCAAGAAACTCAACAAATAAGTGGACAAAATAGCTATACGAGTAACACTGAGTTCAAAACCAAATAAAGCATACTTTTTTCTGAGATTCTTTGCAAAGCACACGCCCTCCCTAAACTTAAATTAGCATACTCGCTCGGTCAAATACTTCCTCCAATTAAATGCCAGAAGACCATCTCCAAGCTTCCAGCTCACTGCCTTTATTCCTGATGAAGGGCTCTTGGCCGAAACGTCGATTTCGCTGCTTGTTGGATGCTGCCTGAACTGCTGTGCTCTTCCAGCACCACTGGTCCACAACCAGAAGACCAAAGCCAATTTAATTGAAAAAAGAACTGTAAATGCTGGAGTGACTCAGCAGGTCTGGCAAGATCTGGACAGAGGAAAACAGAGTTAAAGTTTTGAGTCCTATCACCACTTCTGACAAAGGGTCACTGGACTCGAAATGTTAACTCACTTAATCTCTTTTCAAATCCTGCCAGACCTGCTGCGTTTCCCCAGCACTTTCTGTTTTTATACCAAAGCCATTGACTAAGGCTGAAACAGATTGTTAGAAATTTTGTTCCTGTATTTAATCCTAAAATGAGCTTCTGACTGTACATCCATTCCTGCACCTTGCTTTCACCTCAGTAACATTATCTATTTCAATTCCTGCTCAAACTGATCTGTAGCCTTGTTATTTTTAAACTTGAATACTCCACTATTCTTCTACCAGACCTTGATCCCTGCACAATATTTAAAAATAAATGCATTGGATGTTTAGTGTCCTGTATTCTAATTCACACCCAGTCCTGTTCATCTGTCACCGTTATGCTTGCTGATCTACTTTCATTCTTGGTCTTGTCATGCCTCAATTTTAAAACTCTAGTATTTGTTTTCAAACCCCTCCGTAACCTTCCTCCCTAAGTATACAATGTTCTCTGGCTCATCCTAAAAGACCTCTGGGCAACCTTCATTTGTTTAGTCCATCTGCCTTCAGCTGTCCAGACCATAATCATTTCAATCCCTCTATAAACCTTGTCACCTCCCTTCCACTTGCTCCTCATATAAGACTGCTCTTAAAATATGTGTCTTCTTGATCTGATATCTTATTTGGTTGTGTGCAGTATTTTGTTTGATAATTACTCTTCAGAATTACTCTTCTTATTATTTTAAAGGTACAGTATTGATGTGCCATTTTTATAAAGAGTCTTGAACATCAACATACATTTGAAATTGCTTTTAAAATTCATATGCATGACAGATATTTCAATATGAATTCAAGGATGACTACTTTCTGTCCTTTTAATTTTCTTCTTTTTCCTGTTGATTTAATGCATGTGCGCAAAACTGATTTAAAGTATGTCAGCAAATTTTCTGCTTGAAGGGCCTGGACTTTTCAGTGGTCAGGGTCTAATAGCAAAGAGGAAAATGTTGATTGTTCAAAAATTTCCCTCGTTAAGAAGTTGTCTTTTATTTCCAAAATGGATTGAATAATACTGAGGGCTAGCTAAGTACCACAGCATTGATTTTAGGTGGCACAAGCATGGTGCAAGAAGGAGGTTTCAAGAGGACATTAGCTGATCACTTAAGTAGAAATAACATGCAGGGATTACACAGAAAAGGCAAGAGGTTGCATTAAGTAAAAATGCTTAAAAAACTGGTGCAAACACATTGGACTGAATGGCTTTCTTCTGCATCATTACAATTCTGTTACCTTGTGGGATAGCATGTCGTCAAGAACAGAAGAGTATGAGGACTGACAAGTTTGAAGATCTCTCTACAGCAGTGAAAGTGACATATTTCCCACTGGGAAAGGATAGAAAGCTGGCCAACCAGTGAGAGCAGGATGTAGGCAGCTGTAAGCCATGTCTTGAGACCTAAGGAAATGGTGAAATTTCCAGAAGGGAAAACCAGTGAAGCTTTTGATGAAAATGTCTGGTTCCAGACAAGACCTGGACTGGTTCTTGCATACTTCAAAAGGGAACTCCATTTCATGGCTTGCCCAGTTTTCTCTTGATCAACAAGAAATTGATCAGCATTTACATTTCACAATTTACAGACATGGCATATTTTAAAATATTTTTTATCCGCTTTAAATACTTTATCCTTGAGAGCAGGTTAAAAGGAATATGTTAATAGTAAAATCATACAAAGGTATGGTTGATCCTGAGGGACAGTAACATTTGAAGAGACAAATTTCACCAGCAAAATAATAGGCTTTCTTCACTTCCAATCTTCTTTTTATCCCTCCCTTGATAGGACAGTTCAACATTTCACATTGTCCTTGTTAGCATTGTTTAAGCTGCAATAAAAGACACCATCTGATGCTTTCTGAGGACATAGAACCTGATGCAAAGGGCACCAAAAGTATCTTACTAATTCTGTGAATAAATTTGAACCAACGTTTCCATATGATAAAGTAATGAAAATGTTCTGAAAAACATTGATTTTTGCTTCTTCAATGCCAAGAAAAAAACACAAGCATAAAGCTCAAATCAACACCTAAAAGATCTGTTAACTAATACTTCCAACATCAAATAATCTTGTTGAGCATTTCATACTTGTTCATAACAAACAGCCAAACGCTGTGCTAATTTTTCTCAACATATCATGTGTAAATAATCTAATGTTGTCATGGTTACCAAAATGTCCTCTTCCTGTAATGGTATTCTGCCTTGCTTCCACATGTACCATGGTAACTTTGTGCTCAGCATCACAGTATAGAAAATAAGTCATGGTATATTTTATATACACAATTGATTCCGATGGTTACTTCATGATAAGGAAACAAATGCTTTCAAGAATTTATTTAAAAAATCCACTGCTATAAAATAGGTCATTTCATGTTATTATGTAGGAAAATGTTTCACAGTTCCTGTATGATCAAACAATGTTCACTGCTATGTAAGTGCCTCCATATAAATCACAGTAATTGTTTCCTTATTTTGCAAAACCATCTCTATGTACAACAGGCTGCAATTAACATGACATCTGGTAAAGTGCTGGGTTTGTACATTGATTATCCCAGTGTTACTCATTATTTAACAATAATGACTAATGAATAATGCAACCAATCAATGATTAACTTTTGAATTGGAAAGGTCATATTAGCTACGTTCAAGTCAACTTAGACAAGTGACTCAACTGAGATATGAGAAACATTCTCAATTTGATGAAAGAGTGTGAGGTCATTAAACAAATGCAGTTATAGGTATCCACTTTCTGAGATTTAAGATTTGGGGCAACTCCCCAGATGTAATAGTAGAAATATACCCAGATGCACTGTTTTATGAAGAGACTGAAATAATCGTTTTTTGGGACATGTAGACCACAATCAAAGTCTAGTGCTCCAGGTGGCTGTCACTTCTGCCAACTAGCTGGTTGGTAAAATTGGTTCTCTGTTAGCATACTGTCTGCTGCTCTTCACCCAGGCTGAGGATTAAGAATTTTCAGGATGTGTAAGACTCCTTCCTCAGAAACCCCTTCCTCATACCAGCATAGCCCAACCCTGAGACATTGTTGTATGTTTTGAGATGCCAACCGTTTCCAACTTGCATTTGGGTTAGTTTGCTGCCACCAGTTAAGATCTTATGGGAAGAGACTCTTACGTTAAATATTAGGTAGTTTATTGCACTTTGGTAATCAGTAACAAATTATAGACATTTTTAATAAGACGATAAGAAGACCTAGGATGCAAACATTCATTCCACAAGATGCTTTGTTGTTCTGCCTTTATTCCATCCTAGTTAACATGGTATCATCAGATTGAATGGACCTTAATGCAGTCTCAGCATTAACTGTTTCTGAACTGTTACTTTATGAATCACACAATGCCCCATTCCTAGGTGTGGATGGGGTCAGGGCGTTACAAAAAGATCATGTTGACACTGGTACAGAAGCCTGGAATTTGTCAATGTGGACTTTAATTGACAGCCCTTTGCCTGCTGGCTCACTAGATTTACAGCATTTATAGGCTGGACTAGCTGAGAATGTTACATTTTCATCTGATGCGCTATAATACTGAAAATAACACCAATCAGGAATAAACTGTTCCAAATTTGGGATTGTCTCAACTACCAATAATGTTAATCACAATTATTAATTTAATAACAAGGATACAATTTTTCATGAATAGAACAGAAATAAAAATATATATTCACCTCTATTTTCTATTCTGTTTTCTCTTTTCTCCTTTAAAAATAGACCATCAATTATACCCTTCAGTTAGCTCAATCTTCGCTTTGTATTAATTCTTCTTTTTCTTGTGTAACTTCTGTTTTTATGCTTCCACTAGTCAAAACTGAAATTTACAAGCAGTTTTACAACCAGTACAAGGCTCGAGTATGTAAATCAGCATGGTAATATGATATGACCTTTTCAATCTATGATACAGAAAGCATCACCAATGAATGAGTGTACCAGTGACAGACACATAAATGAACGCTTTCAAAATGCTGTAAAGTTTAATTAAGATATCAAAGAGAGCACTGCACTATCTGTTAACCAAGCTAAATATACATTTATTTGAGGAATAATGAATGTACCAAAATGATAATGGTTTCGAAGATGTAAAATGATAACTGAAGGTCAGCCCCTGCCCCCAACCCCAGACCTCTGTGGTCCATTTCAAATTCAGCAAGACACTGTCTATTTAAAGTTAAATACTCAATAAGCTTTTAAAGATTTTTTGCATTAGACTTCCTTCAGCTATTGTTTTAAGAACAAAAGGGAAGTACTGCACAGGCACAGGTACTTTGGCCCCTTCAAGTCTGTGCTGAGCATCATGCCCAAACTAAAAAAAAATCCCTTCTGCCCTTATTCAGTCCACACCCCTCTATTCCCTCCCTATTTATGTAGCCATCCAGATGCCTCTTAAAAGTCACCAACAAACCTACTTCCATCATCTTTTCTGGCAGTGCGTTCAGACTCCTACTACTCTCTGTGTGGAAAGCTTCCCTCACAGATCTTCCTTAAACATTCCCCATCTCACCTTGAATCTGTGCCCTCTTGTAATTGGAAGTTCAACCTGGGGAAAAAAAAACATCTGAATATCCAACCTATTTATACCTCTCATAATTTTGTAGACCCCTATCAGGTCTCCTCTCAGCCACTGTCTTTCCAGTGAAAACCATCCTAGTCTTTTTAACTTTTCCTCATAGCCAAAGCTCATCCAGGTGAACCTTCTCTGCACTCTCTCCAAAGCTTCCACGTCCTTCTGGTGGTGTGATGACCAAAACTGCACATATATAGTTGCAACATGGTTTGCCAACTCTTGTCCTCCATGCCCCAGTTGATGAAAGCAAGCATACCATTTGCCTTCTTAATCACCTTGGTCACCTGTGCTGCCACTTTTAGTGAACTGTGGACCTGCACACCCAGATCATTCTGTATGTTAATATTCCTAAGGGTTCTGTCATTTACATCTACACTTGATCCTCCAAAATGCATCAACTTATGTTTGTTTGAATTAACTCCAGCTATATTTCTGTGCCCAAGTCACAATCTATCTATATCCTGTTGTATCATTTCACAAGCATCAGCACTGTCAGCAATTCCACCAATCTTTGTGTCATCTGTAAACTTACTAATCAGATGACCACATTTTCCTCCAGATCACTTATACATATGACAAATACCAGTGGACCTAAGACTGATCCCTGTGGAACACCACTAGTTACTGGTCTCCGTTCTGAAAAATACTCTTCCACCGTTACCCTTTGTCTTCAATGACCAAGCCAGTTTTGTACCCATCCGCCCTGCCTACCCTGAATGCTATGTGATTTTAGTTTTTGTACCAATTTGCCATTTTGAACTTTATCAAATGCCTTGCTGAAGTCTATGTAAACTACACCCACACTCCAGGCCTCATCAATTATCTTTGTCATCTCTTCAAAAAATTCAATCAGGTTGGTGAGACTTGGCTTTCCACATACAAAACCAAGCTGCCTGTCACTAATTACTCCATTTTCTTCCAAATGTGCAAATATCTTGTCCCTTAGTATCTTCTCCTAGAACTTCTCCACCATTAGGTTTTATCCATTGTCAGCATTCCACTGCTGTATTTTCCAATTTAATGTACATAGACCATAAATTTACAAATATTGCATTTATATTGTGTATTTAATATTAAAAATGTCCTTAGATACTTCGCAGAAATATAAGCAGATATAGATAGGTATCTAGATGAAACTTAATAGACATAGGGGGTGGTGGAGGGGAGGCAATCCATTAGATGAAAAACTGGAAACCTTGATACAATCTGATTTTTAAGAAGCCTGGTTGGATTTAGTTCCACTTCAGGGGTGGAAATCCTGCCCTGGTGAGCTGCTGGTAAACCGGTGGCTGGCTACACTGTACGATAGGCACTGCCGGTGGCAGAGCTAGCTGCTGCCCGGAAGGCATCACCAGGAACCTAGGCCACAGGTGAGTGACAGTAGGTTCAGAATTGTAGGGAGACGGTAATGAGGGCAGTGAGGGAGGAAGTTCGACAGTGAGGAGAAGGAGTGCCAGTCTGGTTGTCCCCCTAAACCTAAGCCCCATCACCACTTCTCTCTATGCCAGTTTCCTTGATCAAGTGTAAATGGGGACTGTCCTGGAAGCCCGTAGTCAACTCTGAAAAGATTTGCTTTTGAGTTTTCCGCATGCTTATCGCTGGATTAATAGCTGTGGCAGCAAGATGGGGGTCCTTGAATAATCATTAATTGGTTAAAAGCTTCGATTGCCAGGTGGGTGAATTGATTGACATAAGCATTCATCCTCTAGACTTAATAGAAACAGAGGCAGGAATGCATTTGCCTCCCCAGCACCACCCTTCTGCCTGATTAAATGCACCCTACATCTTCAAACTCCCCTCTGTGAGAGACATTAAATTCCACACCCCACCGTGAATCAATTTACAGGCCTTACCTTCTAATTCATAAAGCACTTTGGCTACACAGACTGAGAAAATTGCCAAATTTTATTACTCATAAGGATATTTTCAATGTTCAAAAGAGCGAGGATGATTTTCTGCTTCAATTTGCTGGAGTGCTGCTTAGATTCTTAAAGTATGTTGCATCTGACCTATTCAGCTTAGAAATGGAAATGAAAGCTACATATTTTCAGATGTAGTGAAACCATGATTCATATCAAAAATCATTTTTTTATATTTACTCTCTGGAAACCCCTAATTGTGTGTTGTTTTAAAAATGATGTAGAGTTCCACATATTAGATTCCAATCTCAATGCTGGCTGAAAATTTGCATCGCTCTTTCACCTCACCCTGTGTTGGCTACAAGAACTCTGCTAGTCTTTGTCAAAATCCTGGGATTGTTTGTAAAGGTCCTTTGGATGATACCTGTCAGCAGGCACTAAACAGTCATTAATGGACTTTTTGTATTATGCAGAGGATATTCATACACCCTTCCAACGCAACAGTTGATAACTTCCTAAGTAATATTATATTGTTTGACCCTCTTGTTCAAGGCCCACTTGTCCTGATCAGTGGATTGATTGTCTCAACCTCCTTTAGCTTATGTGGAGAAAGATTCAATCAATTTATAATGGCCACAATGGTGACATAGCAATAAGTTCTACTATGAACTATCCCCTCAGAACTTGAGAATCTTAATGGCCTGCTCATTTTTTTCTTATGTAGTGATTGAATACTTTATTGTGTCTATTTTGGGTCTTTGTCCTACATATAGTCGAAAGGTGTCATTAGTCATGGCTGCCGAACATCTTGACACAAAACTCTGAACAGTGAACAAAAAAGGTGTTATCAGTGTACAACATGAAATGGTTTGTATCATTCATTATCTGCACATGCAGTGAAGGAAATGTCTTATAACTACATGGGTTGCATCAATAACCTTGCATTTGAGAAAAATTATGCTAGTCAAAAGAAGTTGATTGCTGTCTCTATTGCATTGCTGGGTCCATGGGAAAATTGAACTCAGAGGTCTTCTTGAACATGACTTACTGTAATGAATGCTGATTGAAAAGTATGAATAATGTCACCAGAGACACTTTGAAATATACGAATGCATTAGGATTTAGGGCAATTGTCGTGTTCACAATCACTGGCAAGAAGGAAATCAATTGCTTCTCCAAACAAAACTCACTTTAAACTTAATGCAAAATTCAACCAATATCTTTCAATACAAAATGTAGCAAACATTTTATGTTGTAGGTCATTTCCAGTGAAAACAGTATTGACAGATTGCTATACTTTATGATCTTTCACCTTGTAGATTTGTTTCAATCTCTCTGAACACAAAACTGTCACTGCTATTGAAGTGTTATTTTATAAGTAGGTATTTTATCAGGGCAGGAAATAGGTGAAAGCCAGGGAAGCCCTAAGGACCATCTTCTCCCAACATTATGTACCTGCTTGTTTCAAATTTGACTGTGTCATCAGATATAGGAATTCCTTCAGTAGAACTGGGTGGCCTCTGAGTTCAGGAATGACTGAGACCTTAGACTCAAGAAATTGCTACATTCTTATATTGAAAGATATTGGTTGAATTTTGCATTAAGTTTAAAGTGAGTTCTGTTTGGAGAAGCAATTGATTTCCTTCTTGCCAGTGATTGTGAACACGACAATTGCCCTAAATCCTTATGCATTCATATATTTCAAAATGTCTCTGGTGACATTATTCATATTTTTCAATCAGTATTCATTACATTACATGAAATTCTGTTTTAACAGCTATAGGGACTTGTTAACTTTGCTCGATTGATATATTTAAGCAGTTAGACCAAATCGCTCTTTCTGAAATCTCTTTTGTCTTAATTGTTATTTCTACAAAATTAAGAGTGATGGAGAGTTGAAACCTTTTTTATTGATATTTTAAAGGTCTGTCTGATTGACAATTTTGTAGGACCATAAAATGGCAATTTCTTTATCAATACAGGGGTAATGATTTTACTTTTCTGAGTAGCTCCACACCAAAATATCATTATTATATGATTTATTGGGTCTGTGCATTGTTGAAACTGTGTCAAAGGCATAGAGGGGTCATAATTCAGTATGGAAGGTATTAAACATCATGGGGTGGGTAGATACATGAGTTGGTATGAGTTGGCATTATGACCATAGAGGTGACATTGTGAGGGATGGGTGGGTGAAGATGTATTCTAGTTACAGCCTGTAATGCAATTGGGATTGAGTTTCAGAGAACTGAAATAGAGCTTATAACCAGACTACCTTAGCAGTTGGTCACTCTTGTGTCTTTTTTGTTATTCACTCTCATGAGAGGATCAGGTATCTTCACAGGATGAATCGTTTGGCTTTGCTCAATTTTTTTGCAATCATTCACTTTGCTCTTCCTTGGATGTTGCCATCTTATTTGGCTTGCACTGCCTTATAGGGAGAAGCAGGCAGTGTCTTCCGGTTCAGAGCACTGGAAATTGACATATTGCTGTATCACCCTATGCTACATCAATGACACATTGGCAGCATATGCTGACTCAGCAATTGAACCATGGTCAGTCTTGCTGGTCAAGTGACTTGCTGTAGTGAGTGACTTGTTGG
Organism: Hemiscyllium ocellatum; assembly: GCF_020745735.1. Taxonomy (NCBI): domain Eukaryota; kingdom Metazoa; phylum Chordata; class Chondrichthyes; order Orectolobiformes; family Hemiscylliidae; genus Hemiscyllium; species Hemiscyllium ocellatum. The sequence continues at coordinate 41,884,848 of NC_083412.1, read as the reverse complement.
CTACACCTGAAAGACAGGATAATCACCAGTCTTTCATGCTCCTTTTTGTTGTCATCCCATGTCCCTGATAACTTTTCAGGCTTCCCCCATCTCATTCAGCCCCATTATATAATGCTCCCCAATCTATCCCTGTAGCTTATACTGTACTACACTACAGGTACGTCATTCAGGATGCTATGAAGGTATCAGATTGGGGTCTCTGCTATTTTAATTCCTGGCTTGAGGGTTTACACAATAATAGGCAGGGAATTGATCAGATTCTGAAAAAGCACAGCAGTTCAGGCAGTATCCGAGGAACAGTAAAATTGATGTTTTAGCCCTGATGAAGGGCTTTTGCCCGAAACATCGATTTTGCTGCTCATCGGATGCTGCCTGAACTGCTGTACTTTTCTAGCACCACTAATCCAGAATCTGGTTTCTAGCATCTAGTCATTGTTTTTACTTCGGGAATTTATCAGAGGCAGTCTTTGGAGACCTGGAAAAAAGTGACTCAAATCTGTGGATAAGCTACATTGTATTCAGTCATTGAAGGAATAATTAAAGCTAAAGGGGGCAATTTGGGATAGAAGGGTGAGATCGAATGGAGCACAAAAGGGGATGGGGAGCTCCAAGGCCAAGCTGGGAGTGTTTCCACAAGTCATTATCATCCTGGTCTCTACATAGTAACAGTATATGGCCAAGAAGGACATGACATTCGCAAAGGCATGGGCTGCAGGGTAGGCTGGGGGCATTATTTCAGGAGGCTGAACGAGATGGAGAAGTCTGAAAAGTCATTAGGAACATGGAATGACAACAGAAACGGAGCATGGAACATTGGCAATGATCCTGTACTTCAGGCATAGACAACGTGTCACTCTCAAGGATATAAAGATGAAATCGTTGATCCAAAGTCAATGTGCAATAAGTACACAAAATGGCTATCACTGCATGCAGAATATACAGAGTAATTTACTGTTTTTCTCTTTGTGGAAGGAATAAAGTTGTTTGTCCTTAGCAAGGCCACCAGACATTCAATTAGACTCATCATGTATCCATGGGTTCAGTCATGCCACCCATCTGGCATCAAATTGCATTTCATTGGCAGGTCATTCATTCTCAAGAATACATGTGACAAATGATGGCCTCAATTATGACCTTTACATTGTTAACACTAATCCCCTCCTTGTTGCGTCAGCTAAGCAAATGTAATCAGAAGCTAACTGAGAACAATCAGCAGAGTTTGGTATTTCTGAAACATGTTCCGTCCATTATTAAAACATACCAAAGTGTAAGTAACCAAAGATGTAAGGATGCCTATTTTTAGTGGTGGACAGCAAACATGTTGGCATGCTGCCTGAATTCCACTCCACCAAGGTAGCATGAACACTTTTGTTGTGTAATGCATATTTGTTTAAGATTATATTGTGTACCTCAGAGCTTCTTTTGGTGAAATTACATTGACTTCCTTGCAAAACTTCCATGCCACATTGTGAGTGAATAACATAATGTTTCATTGTAGTGGATGTGAGAGGTCAGGAGCACCCTTAGTGAAATGATGTTTTCTTTCTGACATTCCCTGAGCAGATTATTTCCTCCTCTATCCAACATAGGCAGCCCGTCAACTTGATTCCATGCTTTAAATGTGACCATAATGTCAAAACAGAGAACAACTCCAGTTTTCATCAAATCTAGCAAGAACCGTAACTACCAGTAGCTGTCGCACAGCCTCCAGAGAGAGAAGCAGCTGCTGAAAGTTCACCAGAGGAGTGGAGGAGAGTGATGCAACTGGATGTCTACAGGCTTCACTGTTATTTTCTATAGCTGTTAGAACACAGTGCAGCACACAGTGCAGTAAAGGATACCCGAACAGTTTGATCACATAATCACCAAACTGTATCATCAACTGGAATAGGGCTTTAACTCAGGAAGACTGAGTGGTCACCCCAATGCAATGACCTTTAAAGTAACAGATGCCCTGTATTCTCATGCCAGCGGCTCATTTCAAAGACCAATTGTGGCATTGCCCAATCTTTAACCCACAATTGCATTCAGGATGTCAATATTGTATTTTGTGCAGATCGCAGCTGTTTACATCCTTCCCTCTGATGAGGAGATTAGAGCAGCCTGGGCAGTGAGAGTCTTCACATCACTGGCTTTATGGACAGAATCCATGTTGCTTTCAGAGTATTCTGTCACCAACCTGCAGAGTCTGTCAATAGAAAAGGTTTCTATCCCATTCATTCAATTTTTAAACAAAGGTCCTCAAGCCATTTAGAAATTTCTGCTGGAAGACATGGCTGATAACACCTTTTTAAAACCTTCAGACTTATACAGAATGAAGATACAATGCTGCTCACACTTCGAAAAAGGGGACAGTGGAAGAACATTGACCTACAGAAAACGTGGGTTTGATGTTTGGATCAACCTGGCAGACCTTACAGTATAACCAATGGTATGGCATCATTGTGCCAAGACGTGCCCTTCACAACTGAAGTGCCAAACTGGGGATGTTCTAAATGGAGAGGAAACAGTGATTGACATCAATCTCCTGAAGATGAGAATGAGGATCAGGACATTAACTGGGAAGAACATCTAAGAGAACACAACAGAATATTGCCTTGTCAAGCATGACAAACCAGAAAGGATCTCATTTCAACTTTCTTCCAGGATGAATGACTATTCTGAAGAAAGGTCACTAAATCCAAAATTTTAACTGTTTTTTCTCTACAGATGCTGCCAGACCTGCTGAAGTTTCCCAAAAATTCCTGTTCTTGTTTGTGAATGAGCCCGGAGTTGGACTTCCTGTAATTGTAATTCTGTAGGTTGAGGCAAGCAGCTTCTGCTTTATCCTAAGGACATTGCTTTTGCAATCCTTGACCTATTCCGTTGCTGGCTCATTTTCCATTTGATTGTGCCCTTTACAGCTTTGGGCAATTCCATTTTCAAGTAGCTCCCTATTCTCTGTCTTTCTCACTGTTAAGGAGAAACCAGCAGTGAGTGAGACAGTGGCACTGACATTGCATGGCACTAAGGTTTTGGTAGTACTTAAGACTTTAGTCAGCACATGATAGCCAAGCTTCCCGTAATAGACAACAGGTCGAGAGAATTTCTGTGGCATCTCCTTTTTGTCCTTCCATCATTGGTTAGCCTTTAACATTTTGTAGTGCACGTAGACTGTTTAATTACACAGCTTCTTTCAATGTGCTATGAAAGAGAGTGGATATGTGAAATGCCCTTTGTATAAACGCAGCCTTGAATGGCAGAGAACTCTGTTGATAAGTTGATGGACAGAATAAAACATTTAGGGATGTGTGGCATTATCACTGCTTCTGTACTTTCACCACAAGGTGTGTTGGTCTGGCCTCGTGCACAATGTGCTTAGTCTCAGTGCTGCCCATATTAAATGCAATGCTTGGCTGCACTCATCAATGCCACAGTTTAAGGATCCCTGATGTGTGAGTCTATCTGCAGTCAAAGAGCCAAAAGCTTGTGAGAGATGAGCAATGCTTGGCCACTACAATTCCTTTCATCTCTGAAGGGGTTGCACAACTCTCATGGCTTAATCAGGTCTGACAATAATAGAGACACTAGAGCAGATATTTTAAGAGTATGAGTGCATGAGTGCATACATATTTGTAGAAGTTAAGGCCATAAGACATAGGAGCAGAAATTAGGTCATTCAGCCTATCAAGTTTGTTCCGCCATTCAATCATGGTGAATAAGTTTCTCAAACCTATTCTCCTGCTTTCTCCCAGTGACCCTTGATCCCCTTTACAATTGAGAACCTATCTATCTCAGTCTTAAATATACTCAATGATTGGCATCCATAGCTTTCTGTGGCAATGAATTCCATACATTCACCACTTTCTGGCTGAACAAGTTTCTCTTTATCTCCACTTTAAAAGGTCTTCCCTTTACTCTAAGACTGTGCCTTCAGGTCCTAGTCTCTCCTACCAATGGAAACATCTTCCCAGCATCCACTCTGTCCAGACCATTCAGTATTCTGTGTGTTTCAATTAGATTCCCCTTCATTGCTATAAATTCCATCATGTATAGACCCAGAGTTCCTCATATGTTAAGCTGTTCATTCCTGGGACCATTTATGTGAATCTCTTCTGAACACACTCTAGGGCCAGTGCATCCTTCCTGAGATATGGGGCTCAGAACTGTGCACTATACTCCAAATATAGTCTGACCAGAGCCTAAAAGAGCCTCAGAAGTACGTCCCTGCTTTTATATTCAAGTGCTCATGGAATAAATACCATCATCACATTTGCCTTCCTAACTACTGACTCAACCTGCAAGATTACCTTGAGAGAATTCTGGACTAGAACTCCCAAGTCTCTTTGCACTTTAGACTTCTGAATTTTAATCCCACCTAGAAAATAGTCCATCCCTCTATTCTTCCTACCAAGGTGCATGGCCTCACACTTAGCCATGTTGGACTCCATCTGAGAAGTTGTAATCCCAACTGAGCCTTGCAGAACACCTCTTGCCATTGGCTGCCATCCTGAGAAGGGCCCTTTTACCCCACTCTCTGCTTTCTGCCAGACAGCCAAGCTTCTATCCATGCTAGCACCTTCCCTATGATACCAGAGGCCCTTATCCTACTCAGTAGCCTCCTTTGTAGCACCTTGTCAAAAGCCTTCTTGAAGTTCGGTAGATAACAACCATTGGTCTTCTTGGTCTAATCTGCTCATTACTTCCTCAAAACATGATAACAGATTTGCCAGGCATGACCTTCCCTTGATGAAACCATGCTGACTTTTTCCTATTTTAACATATATTTCCAAGTATTCAGAAATCTCATCCATCACAATGGATTCCAGGATCTTAACCACAACCGAGGTTAGGCTAATCGGTCTGTAATTTTCCATCTTCTGCCTTACTCCCTTTTTAAATAGAGATGTTACGTTAGTGATTTTCCAGTCTTCTGGGATGCTCCCTCATTCTAGCAATTCCTGAAAAATCACCACTGACGCCTCCACTATCTCTTCAGCTATCTTCCTTAGAACTCTGGGGTATAGTCCATCTGGTCTAGGTGACTTATCCACCTTCAGGCCATTCAGTTTTTCTAACGCCTTCTCCTTGGTGATGGCCACCAAACTCCTCTCTGCCTCCTCACTTTCTTGATTTTTTCGGATATTACTCATGTCTTTCACTGTGAAGACTGACGCAAAGTAATTATTCAGTTCCGCAGTCATTTCCTTGTTCCCCACTACTATCTCTCCAGTGTCATGTTCCAGGGACCCGCTGTCCAATTTTGTTTCTCTTTGGCCCTTTATATACCTAAAGCTAGTTTACCCTCATGTGTAATCTTCTCCCTCCTTATTTCTTTATCTTGTTGGTTTTTGTAAGCTTCCCAATCCCCTGGTATCCCACTATTCTTCGCTACTTTATATGCTTTCTGTTTTGCTTTTATCCTATCCCTGATTTCACTACTTCCAATTATGTATTTATTGCCTGTGCCACCTATAGGTCCTCAGTAAGTTTTTTTCTTCTTCTACCTTCCAAGTACTGGGTTGTAGGGAGTATATTCTGTAGTTAGCACCATTCACCTGGAAGACTTGAGCAGGCATTCCTGTGGGCATTTAGATTTAGAGGTACCAGGTCTGCTGAGATTGTCCTTCCCAGGTATCAGCTCAATCTGCTTGGATGGAATGTCTACAGGCTTTGGCATCACAGGCAAGGAGGGAGGTGGAGGTGACAGGCATCTTTGGTAGGTCTCAAGAAAATAAACACCTCTGGGTGTCCTGTGTATAGCTCTTCATCTTCATGGATAATTTCTGGCAAAATGCTATTTCCCTGAAAAGATGGGATACTTGGAGTAAGCTCGAGTTTCCTCACCCTCTCTCTCCTTGCAATTGATGCTGAGCATCTATAGCTGGACTAATAGAATGATAGTCTGTACACATATCCTTCTGATCCTTAGTGTGCTGGACCTGGTATTATGTGGCAGTCACCAATCTGTCCATAGAGGCTTCCAGAAATATGTATATTAGAGCCATAATGACACTGATAGCGTTATTATTCAAAGCAGTTTACTGACTGCTTCTGATTAACCTGCCTTCTGTATTCATGCCTGTCTGTGCATTTTCACAAAGTCACTGATTATGGGATCTTCTCATCTGTAGGGCTAAGTAGGTGCCTGGTCTATGAAGTTGTCTGAGTGTGTGCTCACCAGTTTGTGCTCCTGAATCTAATCTGTAGAGAGAGAGAGCCCACTGCATTGAGAGTCTGTGAGCTGGTGGAGGATGCAAGTCAATGTTTTGCAGGTTCAGTGCTCTCTCCCTTGAGCTGGAATTGGAGTTGTGGGTCTCTGGTGCTGGCTTCCTCTGGGCAGAAGTTTAATAGGTGCCACTCCTGCCTGCATAAGTAACAAAAGGGAATTAATTGTGTAAGAGAGACAAAAGGTTGTGCAGGGTAAGAATGAGTGCAAGCTGGTGGTAATGAAGGAATAGCACAGAACATCACCATGAAGCTTACTGGTTGGCTGTTCATAGAGGTTTGCCGATCAGCACATGAGCATTTGTGCTCTCCTCCAGTCATTTTGGGAATTTTCCCCTCATATGGCATGAGGAACCTGATGCCTGCACACTTCAAACAATGTCAGCCTGGTTGTGGGACAATTCTTCCCACATTGTGAGAAAGGAAGGAGTTAAGTGTGATGGAAGTGGTTGGAGGTGCCATTTGTGAAGGTACATTGGAAGGAGAAGTGTTGAGGTGTGCCCATTGAGTAAGTAGGAAGCACAAAGGGCAGGAAGAGCTGATTGTTTGGTGAGTGAGGGCTGTTGAGCAAAGTAGTGCATTTAGTATTGAGAGTTGCTGTTCAAATGTCTTGGGAAGATATCTGCACAGAGACGGAGTTAGTGTAAGATAACAGAGAGAGAAAGTGGTGGCATTTAATCTTGCAGAGTGTAGATAATCTTTTTGAGCCATGTGTTTAGTGACAAGCATCCCAACGTGAAGGGTAATTGTTGGCTTGCAGTGAATGCAGTGTGCAACTGTGCTTTAAACATGGTGCCACAATGTGAATGCTGACAGGTCCTGATGTTCCACTTCCTGCCACATGATTCTCCAAGAAAGACAATGAAGAGCCTGGATGTATAAATAATAAGGTGGAGCGCAGTAAGTAAAGATAATGTTAGCCATAGCTGACCAGCCACTACAAATCTTATTTGGCATAACATGTTACCTCCAAATTGGAAAATTCAGTCAATATTTTTTCCTTCATTTGTTTTCCATTTGCAATATCAATTCTTGTTTCAGAAGAATAATGGAATACTTTGTACCCTGTTTGCAGCAGGATAGTTGCATAACCAAATTGGTATTGACTTATTTTTCTCAGCTATTGGATTTTAGTATAGCATATTGATTTTTTTTTCCAGTTTACATGTGTGAAGAAATATGCCAAATCACTCTTTCACTACATGACATTACACCCTGTCAACATTTCTTGACACATTCTGTTTAAAGACCAAGATGAGTAGGGGGTCTAAGTACATCTGTTTTTCACATTCAGAAGCCATCAATCAGCCTGCTTGATTGTGGTTGTGATGGTACACTTAATTAATGGAAGTGGGGATGATTTATAAGTGAATATGAAAAGGACATTCAGCCTTTATACCAAATTTGCTTTTGCAAATATTTTGTTGATAATGCACTGTCACATGTAATATTCCATTTTGTCTGTCACACATTTATCTCTTCAAGACAATGAACAATTTAAGAGGATCATAATAAAGCAAAGCAAAAGTGCCACAGCTGCTCAGATTATCTGATGTGCTACCGAGCTGCCCTTGAATACTTCCAGTGCATTTGGTTTAGATCCAAGTAAGAATTTCCTGAATAGAGGCTCTCATCTTAAAATGTTGAAAGCAAATCTGTTTGCTTTGCTATTGCTCCAGTGAAAACTAATATTGATTTTATAAAAATCTTAGTTTATTTACCCATTACTTCATTCTCAACAAATAATTTGTTTTCATGTGAAAATATTTTCTTTCCTGTAAGTCCCTTTGTTCTCTGCTGTCTAAAACTGTGTTTCTTCAATAAGTGAAACATTCTTTTTGGTATCAGTGTCTTGCGACAGCTGCTCTGCAGTGGGCCAGAGATGTAAACTTGAAATCTTTCAGAACACGAAATTATTTGTTGGAAAACATAATTTAAATAAAGAGCATATTACTTAAGCAAAAAATTTCAGGTAATATTTCAAAATCCTTGTCTGAAATGCATGTATTTCTTCTAACACTAAAGCTGAGAATTGTTTTTGCATTGGGTTTGTGACAAAGGAAATTCTTCACTGCAACTGACCTGTAAATAACTTTGAGGCAGATGCTATGCTCCATTCAGTGAGAAATATTGTTGAGGATAAATAGAGGATGGACTCTGCTGGGCTGATTTTTAACACATGTAAGCATTGATGTACATCTCATGACAAGTTTATCTCCTTCATCCCTGTGTGTCTCTAGCTCAGTTTTACCATCCTATTGTTCCTACAATATGTAAAAAATGAGGTCTGCAGATGCTGGAGATCACAGCTGCAAATGTGTTGCTGGTCAAAGCACAGCAGGCCAGGCAGCATCTCAGGAATAGAGAATTCGACGTTTCGAGCATAAGCCCTTCATCAGGAATAATAGATGGAGGATGAGTAATAACTCACAAACAGATTGATGAATAACCTGTGAATCCTTTCCACATACCAGTAGTTGGCAATAAGAGTGAGAGATTGCTGGTCAGCATGTGAAAGTTGGATCCTCTACTATCATTAGCCATAGCTCCAGACCACAACATGGATGTACAAGTGCAAGTTGCCACAATAACTCAGACTTCCTGAGTGATCTCTAATGCACCAGCATCATTTCAAAAACGCACACAGAGAGCTATTCTAATGCTTATTTATTTTGTATTGAATGTCCCACAAATTCTCTCTTCAAGATGTTTGTATTAATTGTAAACTTCTTACAGTTGTGCTGTGAATATGCTGTGCATTTCTCTTGTACGCCATTTATAAAAAGGAATGCAAGGACACATCTTGATCACTGGGACCTGAAAACTTCAGGTGGTCTGACCTAAAAGTAGGTTGTCAAAATCAACTGTATGTTTGGTGGGAACAAAATAATAAGATAATTTTTAAACCTTTCAAAGAGAAACTCTTCAAAGGTCACACACTCCTCACTTCCTTTGATCAATTGATATGAGTGATTGACGAGCAGGGAAATAAATAGCTGAAGCACCATACTGACTGTAGAGAGGTGAATGGAAATTGCCTGGCAAGCTACTAAGCTAGCAGGAAGTGGATCAGCTCTAAACGAGCAGGACATTTTTAACGAGTTTCGTGAGGGAAAAGCTGAGGAATTGATTTCCATATGAATTTCTTAGTTAAAATGTAAATTGCATAATTTTAGTACCTCTGCTGTATCAAACTCAAAAAAACATTCATTCCATTAGAAAAGTAATGCATTTAGGTAATGCCTTTCATAACCTGAAGATGTGCCTTATATTTTGTCAGACTTGTTGAGATTGTTTTGAAGCAGTTTCATCAGTATATTTGATATTTGGCTAGGCCAGCATTTATTACCCATCCATAATTGTCCTTGTAACGGTGATAGTGAGCTGCCTTTTTGAACTGTTGTCGTTCTTAGGGCTTAAATACGCCACAGTGTTGTTTGGAAGAGAGTTCCAGAACTTTGACCCAACCACAGTAAAGAGATAACTATTTCAAATCAAAATGGAATGTGACCTGGAGGGGAACTTACGTTTGATGATGTATGTGCTATAATGTAACTTACAATAATTACTCTTGTCATTGTATCTCCAGCCATGGAGGATCACAAATTCATTAATATCATGCATAATAATTTATATGTGTAAACTCATAATGATCTTTTGAATTTTTGTTATGAGCTACAACCTATTTCACTCTTGTTATTTCCCTTCTCTGATTGCATTTAATTCCAGCAAAGTCTAGTTCTAAAAATGCTAGTCAGCTTCTTCTCACAAATTCTTCATATTGTTAAGTCTTGACGGTATTAATGTGTTATGTAATATATGGAATGGGAAAGAATATCACAACAGCATCAAATTCTACTTTCGATGCATTGATATATTTATATAAGCTATATACAAGGCAGCATAGTAGCTCAGTGGTTAACACTGCTGCCTCACAGTACCCACGTCCCAGGTTCAATTCCACCCTCATGTGACTGTGTGGAGTTTGCCCATTTTCTTTGTGTTTGCAGAGGTTTCCTCGAGTGCTTTGGTTTCATTTCATGGTCCAAAGATGTGCAGTTAGGTGGATTGGACGTGCTAAAATGTCCATAATGTCCAGAAATGTGCAGGGTAGGTGGATTTGCCATGGGAAATGCAGAGTTAGAAGGGTAGGTCTATGTGTGATGCTGTTCAGATGTTGGTGTGCACTCGATGGGCTGTAAGCCCTACTTCCACACTATAGGGATTCTATGATTCTATCACAGATAAAATACTGACATGCTTTCTTCCCTCTAGCCCACAGATGCTGAGCTCAGCAAATTTAGTTCCTATTTTCCTAAATTCTAGTGTGCTATTCATCAGGTCCTTCTGATGACATAATTGAATTATATGCTAAGTTTACCAACAAAGTCATCAAGAGAGCTTCTGTACCAACCAATCTGACAAGTCAGTCAAATCCAACAGATCAAAATTTGACAAGAATTTACATGTTTTCAAGTTAGCTGAACTGCTGCAATTCTGGTCACAGTGGGTTGGCAATTAATTTGAATATCTTTTTGCCGCTTAGCCCAGCTTCTCAATTGGGTGACAAAACTGAAAGTTCAATTGCAATATCCAGCTCCACAATCCTCCAATGTATTGGCATTCCTGTAATTCAGACTTTCTGAGCATCCCTGTTCTCATTATTCTGCCATTGGTGCCAGCCTCTTCACTTGACTTAGTTCCTTCCCTAAGCCTCTGCACCTCAATTCCTCTCTTTCCTTCTTTAAGATGCCCCTTAAAATCTATCTCCGCCTAGCTTTGGCCACTACCCATAAAATATCTTTACATGGGTTGGATCCAAATTTTGTTTTCTGACAGTTTTATGAAGTGCCTTGAAGTGTGTATTATGTTAAAGTGGAAGAAGGAGCTGTTGTTGTGTCCCTTTGACTGTTCACTTCTCTGCAATACTACACACGTGAACTGTTCGCTGTGGAGTTGTTGCTCTGCTTTCAGTTTGTTTTCAATCCCTAAATCCTGTTGTTTTGTGCTGACAATGTTGTCTGACCTGGAATGATGGTTCGATCTTGCACTAGTAAGAGGCTGTTCTTAGACTTTACATCCATACTCTGATGGCTCTTTCTCTCTGCCTCACCCAATAATGACTATTGTTTGGCTCTCTGGAGTTCTAATAGGCTCTATTATTTACAGATTACTATTACAGAATACTGATCTCTGTAATAAGGTTCTTCAGTGTAGTTATTCTATGCTCTCTGCTCAATGTCTTAATAGGCTGCTGGTGTCAGTGTGACATCAGGTTATACATCATCATCTCATTAGTATGCTTATTGTTCTATATCTATTATCTGCTATCTTCCTGTAAATAAGTGCTAAAGAGGACTCATTGTTCACTATATTCTTCTTTGTATAAAAAGACACAGTGTCATGTTATACAAATATCTTGTCAACTACTAATTCTTGGCCAATACAGAATGTCCTCATCTGACATGACATATGTGTTGGCCAAATATGTCCTGATGGTAAGGGTTTTTTAAAACTCATCTATTCCACATGGCCAAATGCTTACTGAAAATCAATTTGTTTTTATTTAATTTGTTCATGGGATGTGGAGTTCACTGGCTAGGCATTGTTTTCTTGGCCATTCTTAATTATCCAGATGATAATTGACAGTCATTGCTCTCGTGCTGGAGAGTCATGTGGGCCCACTTAAATGAGAATGACCTAAAGGATTTTCATGAACCAGATGATTTCTATAATAAAGATCCAGGACTCTGTTGAATGATAAGTACTCTAGTCATGATTTTAATCTTGTCTGCAAATCTGTGGTAGAAGTGAAAAGGTGGATAGCAAACTTCACGGTTTCAGCGAATGGAGATGAACAATTTATTACTTGGACCTAATCTGAATATGATGGATGGCATCTCATCGGACTGTGTGATGGATTGAGCAGTCTGCCCACATGACCTGGATAGTTTCCAGTGCGATTTTGGAGGTCACTTGAAAGCAGCGACCCACCTGAAGATGAGTTTGCATTCCCAGCTTGAAATTGTAATTATACAATCCAGTAAAACCTTTCGGGATGAGTCAGTTTCCTTGGTTTTCTGATGTCTTCTGGAGGTTCAAAGTGGAAGAAACCAGAACAAGGAAGAAACTGTTTCCAAAAAAACTTACAAGAGGCTGCCTACAGCATCAATAAAGCAGGCTGGGAAAGGGTGGTTAAAAAAGGTCAGGATCATGAGCACCAGTCCAGGACTCAGGTTCAAAGTAAAAAAAAAGCTTCAATAGCATTTGAAATGTGAAAAGAAATGATCACATCTCCACTTTCCCACCTAACTCAAGTTAACCTGCCAATATGCTCATCACATCCTCTTTTACGCCATGTCTCTCAACAATTCTCACCTCTTCACTATTGAGAGACCACTTCAAATAGCAAGACTTAATTTCTCATTCCCTTCATATTACACCCAAGCATTAATGCATATTGACACTTGCCTCAACTCCCTCTTCATTTCGTATAACTTATCTCTTGACTTTCATTCTACCTTACTTTTCCTCTATCTCTCATTACATGTATGCATTTGCTTGATAGTTCAGTAGCCTCTCGTTAAGTTTTACATCTTTTCCTTTCTTTCTGGATGTCAATCTGCATCTAATTCCAAGGAGATGAACAAGGAAGAAGCAGGACTTTTTTCTTCATGGCAGACATGTTGAAAAACAGAGGGAAGAGGCTCAAAGTGAGGAATATATGGTTTAAAGGGGATCTGAGGAAATATTCTTAACCAAGAGCCATGGAAGAAATGTGGAATGTACTGCCTTAGATGGTGGTGGAGGGAGATACTCTCACAACGCTTAGGAAGCTTGTGAATCAGCAGTTAAAATGCTAGGGGATAGTAGGCTATGCATCAAGTGCAGGTAAATGGGATTGGAATAGTTTGGTTTTTAATTCATTGGCATAGACATGTGTGCTGAAGAGCCTGTTTCTGTGCTGGATGACTCACAACTGATCACCTATCTACTCTACATCACTACCATCTTCAAACAATGCAGTAGCTCAAGTGGTTCAGGCAGAGTCATCAGTATTTGGGAAGCAAAGGATTGGTGAGAGATGGCTGACTTTTTTTCCCATTCACCTCAGTAAGTATGCAGCAAGTTTCACAACTTCATGCTGTATTCTCAAAATTGTCTTCTGCAAATAGCTTTTATCTCCCATCTTAACTCTGTTCTTTATCATTTCCATGATATCCTCATATGCAGCAAGAGATCTCACAGGAAGATACTTCTGCAGCTGTGTCTTTCATTCTCCCAGGTTTAGTCTTAACTTAAATTAATTAGCAAGCTAAACATATTCAAATGCTCAATACTGGTGAGCAGCAGGGTCAGCCTAGGAGAGAGATTACTAAGGGGTGAAGTCCTGATATGGAGGATAGAGAGGAAAATATATGTGTAATTTGAAGAAATTTAGTAGTCTCATATAAGTAATTAAAGGAAATATTGGAAAGAATGTCATGAGATTTAAGCACTGTGATTGAGCATAAGACATTGGAGCAGAATTAGGGCATTTGGCCCATTGAGTCTGCCACACCATTCGATCATAGCTGGTACGTTTCTCAACCCTATTCTCGTGGTTCTCCCTGTAACTCTTGATCTTAAATATATTCTATGACTTGGTTTCAGTGGTTTTCTGTGGCAATGAGTTCCACAGATTCACCACTCACTGGTTGAAGAAATTTGATTTGATTTTGTTATTGTCACATGTACTGAGATACAGTGAAAAGTTTTATTTAGTGTGCTAACCAGACAAATCATACCTTTCATAAGTACATCACAGAACAGAATGCAGAATACAGTGTTACAATTACAGAGGAGGTGCAGAGAAAGATCAACGCTAATATGAAAGGTCCATTCATATGTCTGATATCAGTAAGGAAGAAACTGTTCTTAAATTTGTTAGTACATGTTTTCAAAGGTTTGTATCTTCTGCCCAATGGAAGAGAGTACAATCGGGATGGGAGGGGTCTTTTATGATGTTGGCTGCTTTCCTGAGGCAGCAGCAAGAGTAGACGGGATCAATGGAAGGAAGGTTGGTTTTCGTAATGAATTGAGCTGTGTTCATAACTCTGTAATTTCTTGCAGTCTTGGGCAGAACAGTTGCCTTGCCAAGCTGTGAAAGTCCTTCTCAGGTCAGCTCTAATGAGTTTTCCCTTCCCTCTGAGGCTCTGGTCATAGTCTATCCTGCTCGTGCAACTATCTTTTCCACATCCACTCTATCCAGGCCTCTCAGTATTCTGTAAGTTTCAATGATTTTCCCCTCTCATTCTTCTAAACTCCATTGAGTACAGACCCAGAATCTTCTATAGTTCCTCATATGATATGCCCTTCATTCTCGAGATTATTCTTGTGAACCTTTTGTGGTTCAGATTTCTGAGGTGTCTTCCCATTTAGAAAACAGTCTATTTTCCTTCCCAAAGTGCATAACACACTTTCCCACAATGTATTCTGTCTGCCATTTGGAGAGTTTGGGGAGTTAGTTTCTCAACTGTGTGGAATATCCTCAGACCGTAATAGCCTTCAGAAAACTAACTCTAAAGAATGTGGCCACTAGCAGAGATGGTAAAGCTGAGCCTTCATGGCAGGAGTTAATTTTCATCCATTTTGATGGAAACTCAAGTGGTTATCAATCAAATCTCTGATCTCAATGAAAATACAGATGTCCACCTTGGACAGATCAATTCATTGGAACTTGGAAAAATCATTTATCATCCAGTGGATGAGTGGAATCGATTAACCCAGTCTTGCAGGAATGGTAGGGGCCATATGGGAGGGATGCTCATTGGCCTCTCCCAAGATGTCAGCACACCTGCTCCAACATCACACAGGTGCCACTATTTGCCATGGGTACCTGCAAGTCAGTTGAATCTGCCTGAGGTACAGCAGCAGTCTGCAACCAGATGTTTACTCCTGAGAAGCACAGTAATTTTTAATTCATCATTTAGAACTTAGCATTAGTAATTCAACTTAACATTCTTGAGTGTACAGACGACTCTCAGTGAGATTCAAAATAATACAATGAGCTCTCACTTTAATCATATTTATATCAAAATGATCCTGTAAATGAAGCATACCCTTAAACTACTCTGAGTGACTGAGTAGAGACTGTCACAAAGCAATTTGGTTTGAGTCTAGACAAAATGGCTCCTTATCTGATATTCTCATCCATGATAGCCAGAATTATACAGACTGGAACCATTTCCCTGGTTGGAACATTTATCCATCTGTCTCTTCTTTTTAGGGTATAAATAATTGAAGCTTGGGTGCAAAAATTGAAGCAGAAATGTTATTTAAAATACTGCGTGCAGGAATCAAACATAGTGAAGGTAAAAGGTCCAAAATAGAATACACATTCTTCTTTATCACCTATTATTTATTCCATGGGATCTCTACACTGTGGAAGGAGGCCATTCAGCCCGTCAAGCCTCTACGGGCTTCCGAAGAGCATCCTGTTCAGACCCTGCCCCCATCCTATCCCTGAAACCCTACGTTTCCCATGGCTAATCCACCATAGCCTTCACATTTTTGGACATTACAGGCAATTTAACATGGTCAATCTAACTAACCTGCACATCTTTGTACTGTGGGAGGAAACCCATGTAGACACAGAGAGAATGTGCAAACTCCATGCAGACAGCCACTTGAGGGTGGAATTGAACCTGCATCCCTGGAACTGTGAGGCAGCAGTGCTAACTACTGAGCCAACGTGCTGCCTGAAATGGTTTGAGAAATGTTCCACAGGTGCTGCAGAATTTTAGGCCAATAAAGATGTAAGGAGTGTCACACACTGATCTGAAAGACATCACATTGTGTAATAGGTCAGCCATGCACAGAGAACAAAACTTAGAGGGCATGGAATAATACATATGTTTGGCATCATTCATTTGGGACCTGGATTTTATTAAGCTCCATAGAAACCATAAACAATGGTAACTATTTTGGGGTTCTGAGAATATTAAACATATTAGATTAGATTCCCTACAGTGTGGAAACAGGCCCTTCGGCCCAACATGTCCACACCAACCCTCCAAAGAGTAACCCAACCAGTCCCATTTCCCTCTGACTAATGCACCTAACACGACAGGCAATTTATCTAACCTGCACTTCTTTGGATTGTGGGAGGAAACAGGAGCACCCAAAGGAAACACATACAGTCACCCAAGGCTGGAATTGAACATGGGACCCTGGTGCTGTGAGGCAGCAGTGTTAACCACTGAGCCACTGTGCCACCCATTTTCACACAAGAATCAGAATCATAATGTTGAGACCACACATTACTCCTTAGCCCTTGCAGGGGGCTCACTAGAGCAGCTTTACATGAGACAGCTTCATTTGCTGCCTCCGCATTTGCTGTAAATTTAAGGAAGATACTCAGACTAGGAAAGCTGGAAGCCCACAGTCAGGGCTTGCAAGAACATTTCAATTCTAATCCTGCCAGGCAAGTTGGCGAACAAGTAGGAGACCTCAAATGGAGGCTCTTACAAAAGACTCCCTCATCGTTGGTGGAAGAGATAACAAAGTACTATGTATCTCAGTATCACAGAGAGTTAATCCTTCCAGATGAGTATCTGCTGACTCTCCTGGATCATCGCAGCTCCCTGAGACTGACAATTAATTAAATCACTTTTGAAGGACAGACCTCCTGCTGAGGACTGCTGCTTGGTCGGTAGGTTCCCAATGCAATGAGGAACTTGTGTGACCCAGGAAAATTGCAGCCATCAGAGAAATTGGTTCTTGATTTCACAATCTGCCTATGCCATTGAGTGGAAAAAGCTGCCTGGAACTGGGACTATGTCAGGAAATGGTCTCAATGGGTTCTCAAAGCACATCACCAATTTCTGTCCTGTCTCCAACCTGCCTCCATGGAACTGGAAAAATTCAGGGCATTATATGCACACTCTCAAAAGCCTAAATCTCTGTAACACACCTCGGGGCAAATCAGGAGGAAGGTCAGTGGTTGAAGAAATTGGGGAATGCTAATTTTATGGGTTCCGCTACTTGATTCTGCAAAGACAATTGACATAATCAGAAGTTCTTCCGAAATACACAGTAGAGGATAATTTAACAAAGTCATCTCTGATAACTGGGTTGAACAAAAAAGTAAATTGTAATCCTAACCATTAAGCAGAAACTGGTTGGTTATTAATATATTTTGCCTGAGACAAATGGAACAAAACTAAGGGTGGTAGAACTAGTATAGCTGGTTTTTCACCCTCGTCCAAAGTCAATGTTACTCCCACAGAGGAAAGAATATATAAAATAAGCTCCCCATTGAGACTGTGCTGTTCTCACCTGGGTTCTGTGACTCAGTCTGTGCTGCCAGCTCACTAACTGCACCTTCTGTAGCTGTGTTGATGCTTACAAAGATTGGCAAGGGTTATTTTTCTGTTTTGTCCTAGCTGACTGTTATGTAGGCTGCCATCTCAGATCAAAAATGACAGAAAAATGATGAAATTGGCTCCATGAGACACCCTGGTCAGGCAGCATCCAAGGAATAGGAAATTCGACGTTTCGGGCATAAGCCCTTCTTCAGGAATAATAAATTCCTGAAGAAGGGCTTATGCCCGAAATGTCGAATTTCCTGTTCCTTGGATGCTGCCTGACCTGCTGCGCTTGTCCAGCAACACATTTTCAGCTCTGATCTCCAGCATCTGCAGACCTCACTTTCTCCTCCATGAGACACCCTACAAGACTCTGTTAAATATTAATTTTGCACGTTTGCTTGATATGTACATCTCTGTGTGGGATTGAGTAAGTAGGGGCAAGACTTAAAGTCTAAATGGGTCTACTTCTCGCACGAGAGAGGCTTGCATCTTGACTGTCTATTATCTTCTTAAACATCTTAAAGGCCAGGATTCCCGAAACCTACCAATGCTTTTCATTTCTGAGTGCTTTTGTTTACTACTGTTCAATTCGGTGCCATCTCATGAACAACCACAGGAGGGTAACTTGAACTCTGTCCAACAAATTAAACTAAGTTATAACATATTGGCTATTCATTTTACATCTCTTTGACATTTAATTTTCACATTGTCCATTTTTCACTATGGTACACAGACAAACTTAACCTCAAGTTTTGTTGACATTTAGTAAGTTGAACAAATGCATACGCAAAGGTAAAAATGTGCAACTGGAGATTAGCTGCAAACCACAATGAATGTAATGAGGTGGCAAAATAGCACATAGCTAGCGTTATGATAAATGGCTTTTATGTGAATTTAGAAATAAATTGTGAATGTGCCAAGATTGACAGATTTATTTTTAGGTTATAGTGCATGTAGATATTCAGTAATAAAGGAATTCTTAGGTTGTATGAAAATTTAACATGGATCAGTACTGAATTTAATATATTATTCAACATCATTTATGGTGATTTTAGTCAAATACCTCACTGGTTTAATCATTAGCTTGGCTTAGCTTGGTACCTTTCTTAAGGTGTACTATCATGTGTGAATATCTTGTGAGTACAGTGTTCAGAATTCACTCTAGCTGCCATCTTCTGACAGACCTGCTACTGATCATGCTATTTGATAATACCTTGAAGTGGTAGTGAGCTGCTTTCCAATTTATCCAATGCAGTATCTCTGATCTTCAGATACTGAGTCCCTTCAGCTTTAGCCTGATTGTTTTCTCATATCTTTACATTTGGTTAATGGATTTATCAGCATCTGATTTGTTACTTCAAGCAGCTTTTGAAAGGTGAGAACTTGCTTTGAAGCTTAACACAAATTTCATTTCTCAATGAAAACAAAGAACTGTTGATGCTGGAAATTTGAAACAATAAAAAAATTAATAACAAAGAACAGTACAGCACAGTAACAGGCACTTTGGTTCAGTATATCTGTGCCGACCATATCGCTGTACTAAACAAATCCTGTTTGTACATTGTCCATGTCCCTCTATTCTTCGTCTATTCATGTAACTGTGTAAATGCTTCTTAAATGTTGTTATTGTAGTTGCTACAACCACAATCTCTGACATGTTCCAGGTAGCGATTCCTTTCTGCATAAAAGACATGCCTTGCACATCTCCTTTAAACTTTCCTCCTCTCACTTCAAAGCTATGTGCCCTAGTATTTGACATTGCCATCTTGGGAAAAGACTCTGACTATCTGCTAGATCCATTCCTTTCATAATTTTACATATTTATATCTAGTTGCCCTTTAGACTCTGACACTCTGAAGAAAACAATTCAAGTCTATCTAACCTCTGCATACAGCTTAAATACTCCAAACCTCTTTTATACCCTCTCCAAAGTCTTTACATCTTTCTTATAGTGTGGCAACCAGAACTGCATACAATATTTCAAATGTGGCTTAACTAAAGTTTTATGTAGCTGCAACATGATTTGCCAAATTTTATTCTCAAAATTGTTAGAGAAGTTCTGAAGAAGATGATTGGGCCCAAAATGTAAACCCTGCTTTCTCTGCATTGATGCTGCCAGGCCTGCTGAGTTTGTCTCGCAATTTTTTTTTGCTACAGATGTGATCTCATCTCTTTAAGTAACTCTATCGGATCATATCTTCCCTTAGTTTTGTTGGCAGCTCTTTGCAGACTCCAGACATGCATTTGCATACTCATCTTTGCATTCTGCAAACTCATAACATTTGCCCCAAATGGGCCAACAGCGATCACAACTATAGATGTTTGGTTGCTACCAATAGTTCCCTGTGATCAGATCTTTTATGACTTAATGGGTGCAAATACTCTTGTGTCTGTCTCCCACCAAAGCTAAATTCAGATGACAAGCAGATTTTACAGCATGGTGATTCTAGTCTGTAAAATCAATATTTTCTTCCATTACTGGCAAAATGAACACTTCTTACTCACAAAATCCAAGGAAATATATTATATTGCAATCTCTCCTCTGCAAAGTCACCTTCATCCAGCATCTCGATAGTATGGAGTTCCTTATCTCTATCAGTCTTCACCATCTCCTTTCAAATATATGCTTTTAAAGCCCAGCTTGATGTTACCATTGGTACTAACTTTATCTTTTTTACTCTTATCAATTTTAGCAGACCCAGGAGAAAGACCAAGGTCCATCACCAATAAGAAAATCCTTTGAATTCTTACAGTGTGAAACAAACAATGAAACCAGTGGTAATAAAATGATCAAAAATATCAGAAGGATTCCTGTGGGGAACATTTGAGCATGTTGTAAATGACGTGTTATTTATTACATGATACATAAACGGGATTGAGAATCAAGAAATTGCATTACTATGGTCTTTTAGCAAATCCATCTCTTAGTGAGCATTGATTCTCAAGAAAACATTGCAAAGTAAGATTAATTTGATTACATAAAATAAGCAGAATCTCTTCTATTTTGAACTACAATCAGGAAACACTGTTCATCTCAGTTCCAGAATCCCAGAGGGTAGTGCTGTTACTCCTTGAAGTGGATATGTCACCGGTTTTTGATAAAGTTCAGTCCCATATTTAGAGTCATAAAGATGTACAGCATGGAAACATACCCTTTGGTCGAACTCATCTATCTGAACCAGATATCCCAACCCAATCTAGTCCCACATGCCAGCACCTGGCCCATATCCCTCCAAACCCTTCCTATTCGTAAACCCATCCAGATGCCTTTTAAATGTTGCAATTGTACTAGCCTCCAACACTTCTTCTGGCAGCTCATTCCATACACATACCGCCCTCTGAGTGAAAACGTTGCCCCTTTGGTCTTTTTTATATCTTTCCCTTCTCACCCTAAACCTATGCCCTCTAGTTTTGGACTCTCACATCCCAGGGAAAAGTCTTTGTCTATTTATCCTATCCATGCCCCTTGTGATTTTATAAACCTCTATAAGGTCATCCCTTAGCCTCCGATGTTCCAGGGAAAGCAGCCTTAGCCTATTCCACCTCTCCCAATACCTCAAATTCCCCCAACCCTGGCAACATCCCTGTAAATCTTTTCTGAACCTTTTCAAGTTTCACAACATCTTTCTGATAGTAAGGAGACCAGAATTGCATGTAATATTCCAACAGTGGCCTAACCAATGTCCTGTATAGCCACAATATGACCTCCCAACTCCTGTACTCATTACTCTGACCAATAAAGGGGAGCATACCAAACGCCTTCTTCACTATCCTAGCTACCTGTGACTTTGAACTTGATTTCAAATCAGCAGCTTTTCTACAGCTCCTTTAGCTAGGGTCATTCCACACATGACTGCAGTGAAATGTTGAATCAGTTCTGTGGCTAATAAATTATACATTTATTCAACGAATCACTTGCATTGCTCCTACACATTGTGTGGGATGTTTTAAAAATAGCTAGTGTCTGATGGTCCCCCTGTTCTTGATTATATTGTGCAACAGTTACATGACAACAATATGTTGTCTATAAATAGGCAGTATCTTATAGTCCTATCCCTTGTTGTCAGGTATATTTTACATTTTACCATAACACCATTACTAAAATGGAAAAGGCCATTGACTCCATTGTGCCAGATCTATCTAATTCATTTTGTACAATTACAGTGTTATGAATTCCACCAATCCAATCCAAAAGATTCCAGGAGTACAGTTTAAACAAAAAACTAAAGTAAGGAATTTCCTGTCAACGACTCAGCAGCAGAGTATACTTGCTCCAAAAAAAACTAATAGAAAAACATACAAAAAAAATTAATCCCTGATAGAAATGTTTATGGCATGTCTGGAATTTCCATACATTAAAGCCACTAGTCCTAAATTGATTGCAATACCATAAAGTAAGCAACTTATTGTACCAGTCGTGAATACTGACAAGATTTGTTTGTCTAACATTATTTATTTGGCCTCTGGATGCAAAGATAATTTTATATCAACTGCAACAGTTAAAACTGTCTGCACAAACAGCCATTCTTGGTTAAGTGATAGAACTCATTCCAACTTTAGAATTAACCCCGAGTTCAATTTAACATGTTTTAGTTCAGCACCTTTGTTTGAAATCTTAAGTCTTTTTCAGGCTGTATAACTGCGGAATAGGTACAAGTCTTGTGCATCTGTGTTAATAACAGTTAGGTTGATGACCCTTTTTGTTACAGAGTAATCACATGATCAGTCAATGCTGAATCTGCCTCTGCAGCAAACTATTTCCATCTCTCAAGTGACATGTGGGTTGTGTCTCTTTCTCTGATGAATTGGTTACTGGAGAAAGGTAATCATCATTCACTCCTGATTCATCACACTTTCTTTTTAACTGTTACAATGTTATTTTTATACTTTTAGTACCTTAGTTACATTATAAATGTACAATGAAACTTACTAAACTTCTCCCTGGAATGAATTGAGTTCTTCCAATTTCTTAGAGAAAACTTGTGTTCAGCCATTTCCAAGTTATGGTCACATTCTTTTCCCCTTCAGGTCTAAAGGGTACAGAATTGAATTCATCTGAGCGCAATTGTTCGAATTATTTATTTTAAGTTGTTTTGACCATCCATCATCATATCTGACCTAACTACTGGTTGGCTTCATTCTTCTCTGCACAAACTAACACTCTAGAATTATTGTACAAACCAAAGATAATGATCAAATTATTTTCTTCACTACCAGCCATCTCTTAAAAACCTTTTTCCTTGTAAACTACAGCAAAGAACATGTGAATCTCGAGAAGTTCTTTAATCTTAAGAATGTGACCATCCATTCAGCCAGTTCTACAACGCATAAGAAGCCAGGATATCCAAAGATTCCTTCTGTGCTAGCTCTGATCCTGTGAAATTTAGAAAAAAAACTCCTCCTACCTTTTTCCATGCCCTCTCCAAGCCCATCATCTGCATGATATCCAGTAATGTTTGACCCCCATTGCTGTTCAGTCTACATCCTTCCTTATGCTGACTGATGTTCAGGCACTGTCCTCCAACCTTTCAAAACTGATGTCATCACCTACCCCACAAGTCAATCCATGACTCCTGTATGCTCATGCCTCATTTCAAACTCCTCAATTCTCACCACAGTCCTGGAAGAGTTGTGACCTACTGAATCCAAACCCGAAGGCTCAATTTTCCCAGCTTTTTGGTGGTGGTCTAAAGGGTGGCAGATGGCCTGTCTACTCAGACCTTAATTAATCAATTTAAATGGCTAGTTATAGGCCACTTGCTATCTTCAGCATTTTACTAGTGGTTGGCAGGACATTTGGTACAAGGAGAGACCACCAGGAACACTCGGGTGACATTCTAGAAGATATTTGGGGCACTCTTTTAACCCGAACAGGGGCCTTCACTGCAATAGTTACTCCAACAGCAATTCTGTGGTCTTCACTCAATGGCCTCTCACCTGCCTGATTGACTCCGGCAGCTGAGAACCCATTTGCCGTGATTTGAGAATGCACATCTATTGATGCATCCTGTTCTTCCAACTGCAGTCTTTTCATTATTGGCTGTAGGCTGTTAGGAGTAGGTGACTGTCTTCAACTGAGTCAGTAGTCCAGATGTAACAATTTCTTAATAGGTTGTCTCTGATGTGAAAGGTCCCATGGAATAAAAGGAATTACACATTTACTCTTAGTTACTGAGCATATGTAAGAGGGAAATAAGATAAAATAAGCTGAGATATTGCTTAGGGAGCTGTATCCTGGTGATGGCAGGCGCTGGGTCTATTCAGCTCCAAGTAATAGGCCATCACTCACAATTCTCTGTATGTAGTTATGTTCTACAAAGCCTGATCTTGTTCATTCAGCTGAGTATGGAGTTAATCATATTACAATTTCCATTGACTGCTGAAAGAAGTGTGTCACCAAATCCAGGCTGAAAGAGATGTTCTTAAGCTCTATAGAAAGCCCTGTGAGGGTGCGCGCTGACTTCCTTCATGCTTTTTAACTTTGACTACAGGCATTAAAACAGGCTTCCCTGCTTTAATGCACAAATCATTTTGTTTTGCAGACACATCATTGATTCTCTGTGACCTGCCTGACAGAATGCTCACCTGGGACCTTTGCAGTGAAATTTTTGCCTTCCATTGAGCTTTTATCTATATTGTTCTTCCTTCCTGTCTTGTTTTCAACATATTATGTTCAGAGTCCAATGGGATATAGGTGTCACTGGCTAGACCAACAATTATTAATCAACTGTAATTGCCTGGGGGGATTGCTGTGGGTCTGGAGTCACATGTTGGCCTGGATTTGATGGCAGATTTCTTTCCCTGAAAGGCATTACTGAACTGATTGGGTTTTCACAACAATGGATAATGGTTACCATTCTACATTGTTTCCAAGGCCAATATCACTTCTTCCAAAACTGGCCATAGCTTTTGCCCTTTTGTAGTCACAATGTACCCAATTCATCTTTAACATCTGTTTGGAAGTTGCAGTTTTAGTCCTACTAATGTATGGAACCTGCAAGCAATGTGTTTCATGTAGGTATAGGAAAAAGTACAAGCAACATAATCTTAACATGTTGCCTGTACTACATTGAACAAAGGCAGGCTAATTTTTTAGTGTTTCTGATTAAACCCAAGGGTCTGCTTTCAAATGATGACTCAAGCTTTACCTCCACAACATATCTCAATCCCCTCACTGCCCTTGTTGTCAGAAAATCTTTGGCCTTCATCAAAAATCTGTCCCTTAGGGTATGTTTCCAAAGTGAACCCCAGCTACTGACTCAAATTGAACTAAACCTTTTACAACTTTATATCTTATTTAATCCCGATACTTCCAATTCCTGATCGATGTCTTCACTAAAATATCTACCTTCATCCCTAAAAATCATTTTTCTCTGTCTTCCCACGACCATCATCTGCTAAAATCCTCATTAAATCATAGAATTAAATCATGACAGGAGGTGTCAATTCAGAACACAATGCCTCCAATGGCTACTTGAAAGATGTTGTATATTTGCAAGTTCATCTAGTAAAAGGTTTGTAAGGTTTAATGTTTGGGACAATGTAACTAGTCTCTCCCATGATGAGAGGAAAGAGTACACTTTAATGAGAGATGAGAGAGAATGATCACAGTTAATCCTATTTATTAGCATATAATAACCCAGTTATTGTTTATACAGTCCAAATACTCAGTGATCAATCTAAAAGTAAACTGAATAATATGCAACAATCTGTTGTTTAATTTGCTAGGTTTATAACTGACATTTTCTCAATAATGTAAATTTGCACAGAATTGTTTAAGTGTTGCCAGATGTCCAATTTTACCATTCCTTGTCAAAATACAGTTTAACCAATTTACGTTTTGGCAGTTAATTAATTGAATGATAAAACAAAGTAAAATGCTAAAACAAGACTTAGATGCTAAATGCATTATTTAAATTAACATAAGTTAAATTGCACTTATCTCAAAGAGTCATAGAGATGTACAGCACGGAAACACCCTTCAGCCCAACTCGTCTATGCCAACCAGATATCCTAACCTAATATAGTCCCATTTACCAGCACTCGGCCCAAATACCTCTAAACCCTTCCTATTTGTATACCCATCTAAATGCCTTTTAAATGCTGTAATTTTACCAGCCTGCAGCACTTCCTCTGGCAGCTCATTCCATACATGTATCACCCCTGTGTGAAAAAGTTGCCCCTTAGGTCTCTTTTATATCTTTCCCGTCTCACCCTAAACTTATGTCCTCTAGTTCTGGACTCCTCCACCCAGGGAAAAGACATTGTCTTGTTATCCTATCAATTGTTCTAATGATTTTATAAACCTAAGGCCACTCCTCAGCCTCCGATGCTCCAGGGAGAACAGCCACAGACTATTCAACCTCTCCCTATAGCTCAAATCTTCCAACCCTGGCAACATCCTTGTAAAGCTTTTCTGAACCCTTTCAAGTTTCACAACATTCTTCCGAAAGGAAGGAGACCAGAATTGCATGCAATATTCCAACAGTGGCCTAACCAATGTCCTGTACAGCTGCAACATGACCTCCCAACTCCTGTCCTCAATACTCTGATCAATAAAGGAAAGAATGCCAAATGCCTTCTTCACTATCCTATCTACCTGCAATTCTATCTTCAAGGAACTATGAACTTGCATTCCAAGGTCTGTTTGTTCAGCAAAACTCCCTAGAATCTTACCATTAAGTGTGTAAGTCCTGCTCTGATTTGCCTTTTCAAAATGCAGCACCTCGCATTTATCTGAATTGAACTGCATCTGCCATACTTGAGCCCATTGGCCCATTTGATTAAGATCCTATTGTACTCTGAGGTAACCATCTTCGCTGTCCACTACACCTCCAATTCAGGTGTCATCTGCAAAGTTACTAACTATACCTCCCATATTCACATCCAAATCTTTCATATCAATGACAAAAAAACAGTGAAACCAGCACTGATCCTTGTGGCACACCACTGGTCACAGGCCTCCACTCTGAAAAGTAACCATCAACCATTGCCCTCTGACTTCTACCATTTAGCAGGTTTGTATCCAAATGGCTTGTTCTCCCTGTATTCTGTGAGATCCAACCTTGCTTACCAGTCTCCCATGAGGAACCCTGTTGAATGTCTTACTGGATTCCTTTCACCTAAGAGCCCATCAAAACAGTTTATTTCTTCTTTACAGCATTGCTATTTTTGAACATTTATAGTGTGTAAATTGGCTGCTTTATTTTATGCATTACAACAAGGACTATACTACTGAGGTATTTTGTTAGCTATAAGGTTGTTTTAATCATGATAACTATGCTACCAAAATTGAAGTTCCGTCATCTGATTATTATTTAAGACTTGAAATGGATAAAATAAAGTTTATAAAAAGGATAAATACTGTCCAAAAATGATGACTGTGATCACCTGACCACAGATTGAAGTAGACGAGACCATTGTGGAATAATTAAAACAGTTTGCACTGAAATTCACATTGGAGTTGATATCTTTAGATTCAGTCACCTAAGTCAGCATCAAGCGAATGACATCTCCTGTTTTAAATCTGATTTATATGATAATTTAACATACTGAGATTTGAGAGGTGAAAAACAATGAAGCCAGGTTTCGGAATACACACTGAACTGTATTTCAAGTTGCTCCTTGGTAGAACAGAAGAGAGAAGGAAAATGAATTTATAACAATGCAAGCTAGAACGCTTTCTCTTTTCCAGCATTCTTCCCTCGGCATCTTAAAAGCAGCACCCGTGAAAATGGAAGTTGGGAAAGAGAGGACTCAAACAGATCTACAAAATTTGTCACTCCTGAGGATACTAGTCAATATTAGACAATAGTTTAATAACTTAAAAATCTAACACTTCAAGTACTTTAAAGACTTTTTAACAATATAGCCTTTATTCTTCCTATTTACCAGGCACTCTTGCTTTTAAAATTATAACCTGTGTTTATGTATGTTTGATGTAATGTCTTCAATATTTATTCTCAGGTTTAGAAGGTAATAAAAATCCTTTCTCCTTTAATTTTAGGTAACTTTATAACTAGCTCCTTAACTTTGATTAGTATGAAATTTAATTGAGGTCTGATAGTGGAGTGGTAAAAGGAAACAAAAAAAAAATTGTGAGTGACTGAAAGGGGTTTTAAAATAACAGGAAATTGATTTTCCCACCCTTCTAGAACATCCTGAGGTTGGAAAAATGTGACATAACTGCAAGTCATTCTTCATTTTGTATATTTTATCATTTTTTGAGTAGATTAATGTGTAGAAAAATACGTTGTAGAAATATTATTCTGGGAAATCCAGCTAATTAAAGTCCGACAATATATGATGGACAATACTGGCATGATTCTCTTTTTTGCGCCTGTTCCATAAGATTTAATGTGTTAAATATATGATAATGTTTCATTTTGCCACACAACTGTAAATACACAATATTTTATGTACAGAGTTCTTACTGACCATTTTCTGAAATAATAAGCTGTAATAATGCAAATTAAACACTTTAAGAACCGGAAATTATCCATCTGACCTGTGGTAATGTGCTGATTTATTTTCTATTGGTGGTAGCTGGAGGGAAATGCCTAACTAAGTTCTGTAGGAATTTAAGCTGCATTTTCAGTAAGTATTTTTATACTATTATCAAAAGATCTATAAACAGGAGAGTACCCTCTTCTAGTGAGGTTAATTATCACACTGATTTTCGCCACAGTCATATGTGCCTTCTCCCATAATGTACTCTAAAAGCAGAGTCGCTGAAGAAATCTGAGCTCATGATTTTTCACATGTCGCACAATCTACATTGGTTATCTGTAGTGCCATTTAACTCAAAGGATTTTAGATTTGAGGTGGTGTGAACGAAATACTCTTCTTTGACAAATTATCTGAATTTAGCATTTTTCACAGTTGCTATTTCTTGCTAAAGATTTCTACAGGTACTCTGTGGCTGGAGAAAATAGTTTTAATGTCTTTGATCACTATTTTTCTCATGATCATAATGCTGGATCAATTGGTTAGTAGTCTGTGAATATCAAATAGTCCTTTCCTTCACACATGAATAAGTCATGGCATGGTTGTTGTGCTAAAGATCAAAGCATTAATGGTTTTACCTTTCATCTGGCTAAAACTGAATGCGAAACATACTATTTATTGGCAATGTCATGATGTGTCCTGTGCCTTAAACTGTCATCTGATAATATAGTCTGGACAATAGCACTCGGACTTCTGCATGTTGCACCTGTGCCACATTAACTTCATACAAAAACAAAATACAATTTTGAAATCTAAACATGAAAGTGCTGGAATTACTCAGTAAGCCAGGGTTTTTCTGTGGAGAGGAACAGAATGAACAATTCAAGTTCATAACCATACATTTCTATCTTCCTACAAATTTAATGGAAAAGTGGAAGAGTGGAAGAGAGGCAGAAACAAAAAGGAAGGCCAGGATAGAGAATGGATGAAATAAATTAGTAAATGTTTTTGCAATACAGAACCCAAACATTGTACTATTGGATATAGCACAGAGATAAACGTCATGACCAGATGAGGCATAAATGATTGAATAGCAGCCAACTTAATAAAACATGAAGGATTAAAGAAACAAACCAGTAAAAAGATTACCAACAAAAAACACAATGGAGGCAAAGGTTACAATCTAAGTTTGTTAAACTGAATATTGAGTTTAAAAGACTATAAGAATGTTGAGATGAAAGATAAGAATCTGTTCCTCAAGCTTGCATTAATTTCACTGGAACAGTGTGATAGGCCAAGAACAAAATATCCAGAGTGGGTGAGAGGTGGGGAATTAAAATGACCAGTGCCAGGAGGTTTGGATCATACTCACCAACTGAGGAGAGGGTTCTGAAGTCACCCAGCTGCTTTAGTCTTCCCAGTGTAGAGGAGACCTCATTCTGAGCAGTGCATGCAGTATATTAAATTGAAAGAAGACAGCACTACAAAAAGGCAATCAGCAATTGCTTTCTGCAGGAGGCTGTCTCATAAGGATATCTGCAAATTTCTTTATTGAAAGTCAACAACCAAAAGAGTAATATTGAATAACAGAATAGGCCAGGCAACTGCACAAAGATATGGAAACAAAGAGGAATTGTTAATTTTTGAATAGAATATTGGATTGTTTGTTTGATAAAGTTTATTTGGAATGGTTGGTTTCTGGTGGCTTTTGAATTGTGACCAAGAGAAGGCAAAGTAAGGTTATACTATGCAGTTGTGTTCACTATCATCATATCTAGATAAGCTGACAACAGCCAGAGTGGACTGGAAAGGGGATATATTCGTTAGCTCTTAATCATATACCTAATGCCAATGTCTGTGTCCTAATGCTGGTGAGAATGTGAAAGATACAGAAGACCTTGAAAAATCATGTCATGGTTTCTGAATGGTATAGCAGTGTTCCGTCAGAGTGGTGAGCTAATGTAAGTAATGTTTCACCAAATTACCTGGTGATGTTTTGTGTGACAGCGTTATTCCTACTACATGCATTCTGACCATGGATGGGGAGGTCATTCACAGACAATGAAAATCTCATACCTATTGGAATAAACAAAGGACAAAGTTTCTTCCAGGCACTCTATTTCATGTCCCCTTATCTCCCTCACCCACAGTCTTATCCTCCTCTCCTGACTATTCACCAAACTGTATCAGCTCCCAAACTAAGGGTGTGACTGTCTCCTGAATCGAAGATTTCAAATATCTCTACCCCTCCCAGAAGCCAAGCAATGTCTGTGTATTGGACAGCATTTCAATAACATTAAGCTGCAATTCCTGAATAAGCAAATAATGATTGCAGATGTGCTTGTCCAGAATCACAATATTCTCACCCATTGCAGTTCAAATCCAACAGCTGGGTGGCAATCCTTATGCAACCTTTATTTATTTATTTAATTAAATGCAGTTAAATATATTACCTTCATTGTTAGCTTTATAAACTAATTACTTGATTCATTTATTATATAGGAGAGTTACTTAAATATTTAGTTGTAAACACGATTCTTCAGGCCATGCTTTGCTGTGATATAGAACATAGAATATAGAACAATACAGTGCAAAACAGGCCCTTCAGCCCTCAATGTTGCGCTGGCCTGTGAACTATTGTCAGCTTGTCCCCCTACACTATCCCATAATCATCCTTGTACTTATCCAAGGATTGTTTAAATCTCCCTAATGTGGCTGAGTTAACTATCATTGTAATTTTTTTGCACCATGCCATTTAACTCTCTTTACTGCTCCTTTACCATATTTCTGGTCAAATCCTTGGGACTGCTCCCATTACTCTCCTCATTCTCCTCACCTTTTTTTAAACAAAGGAATAACTGCTCTGACATCAAAATGAACTATTACAACAGACCGGTATTCCTTAACATTTTAATTGTTGCTACAGATTTTAAAAATGTAGCTTTTAAAAAGAAATTCCTGAATGACTCTTATTTCCATTTAAGACCATAAGACATAGAAGCAGAAATTAGGCCATTCAGCTCATCAAGTCTGCTCTGCCATTCAATCATGGCTGATAAGTTTCTCAACCCCATTCTCCTGCTTTCTCCTACTTTATTGCCCATATTGTCATGAATGATAGAGGTTGCAGATTTGGAAAGTGCTGTTAAAGGTGTCAGAGTGACTTACTCTAGTGCATCTTATAGATCAAACCTCCCTGAATATCAGTGATGAAGAATGTGAATGTAGAGTGTAGTGGATGACATACCAGTCCAATATGCTGTTTTGTCCGAAAAGGTGTCAATCTCTTTTTGTGTTGTTGAAGCTGTGTCTAATGAGGTAAATAAATATTACACTCTTGTTTGTGCCTACTAGAAGTGTTTAACGAATCAGAAGGTGCACTACTGCTTGCAGAATTTCTAGCCTCTGGCACTCTGTTCTATCCACACATTTATTTGGCAGGTCCAGTTTGGTTTCTAATCTTTGGTAACCCGCAGGATGTCTGTAGTGGAAGATTCAGGAATGGTAATGCCATTGCATATCAAAGGGAGAAGGTTAAACATGCTCTCATTTGAGATGATCATTGCCTGGCACATGTGAGATGATAGCTATTTGTCAGTTAATAGACCAAGCTGTTTAGGTGAAAGTGAGGACTGCAGGTGTTGGACATCAGAATCAAAAAGTATGGTGCTGGAAAAGCACAGTTGGTTAGGCAGTATCCAAGGAGCAGTCAACATTTTGAGCATAAGCTCTTCATCAGGAATGTTGTCCAGGTCTTGCTGCACATGGACAAAGGTTGTTTCAGTATGTGGTGAGTCACAAATAGTGTTGAAGATTGTGCAATCATCAGCAAACATCCCCTTATGATTGAAGGAACATCATTAATGAGGAAGCTGAAGATGGTTGACTTGAGTTGCCAACCTAAGGAACTCCTGCAATGATGTCCTTGGACTGACATAATTGACTTCCAACATCTAGAACCATGTAGGTGTTTGGTAGTACAGAGCTTGAATATTGCTGAAAAAAGACACATTTATTGAAAGAGGGTAATATAGTAGTGATGTCACTGGTCTATCACTAGAAAAGCCTAATCTAATGTAATGTGGACATAGATTGAAATCTCACCAAGGAAGCTGGACAAATTTATATTCATTCATTCCTTTTCAGGAAGGAAATCCAATATCTTGCCTTGTCTGCCTCTGTATGATTTCAAATCCTGAGTTCTGTGGTTGACTCATAACTCCTCTTTGAAATGTACCAGTGAGCCACTCATTTAAGGGCAATTAGGGATGGATAATAAATGCTAGCCTTGCTGGTGATGTCCACATCCTATGAAAAAGAATGATTTTGTTGAAGCATTAAATCCCAAAACCTGGTGGATTGTACCAAACTACATATCCCTCAAGTTGTTTTCAAGAGCAAAATGTTGGATGTACCCAACCAGAACAACCTACCAAAATTCTCAATGCAATATTCAGCAATAAATATGATCTGTGATTGGATAATGTTTATTAAATAATCCTGAGTATGCAATGAGTCTCAATGATAACTAATTTAAGATTGACATTTAAGCTTGTAGTGTGGCATACTTGTGCATACAGGAAGCTACACATATGAGTACATGAGGCTATATACTTTGAGGACAGAAATAACATGTTTACACACTGTGTCTGTTTCTACTCACCAAAATAGGAAATAGCCATTATCTAGTTCATTTCTCAGGGTGAAGCCATGGCTAGTTAGAATCAATCCATCCTGTTTAAAATTGAAACTAGTTTGGATTCTCCATGGCATGACTCCACCAATCAGTAATTGACTTTGCAACTAACCAGCGCTCTCCTCACGTACTGTATAAATGCTGTTTTCCTTTTACTTCAGTGTTTTTTGAAGATTGTCCTAATGAGAGCAAACTGGAAAGCTTGGACAGATGTGTCTGTTTGCAATATTCACCAGCTCTTCCTTTGTGCTAGGTATGACTGCAATCAGTGTAGCATTTTCCCCAGATTCCTGTTGACTTCTGGTTTGTTTAGTATCCTTGAATCCATACTAGGTCAAAGAGTGCCAAGGATAGTTATTCTTAACTCACCTCTGGAATTCAGCTCTTTTTCCAAGTTTGGAACAAAGCTAAAATGAGGTGAGTGGACCAAGTAGAATCTGAACTGAACACCAGTGAGAGGTTATTGTCAATCAAGTTCACCTTGATAACACTAGTGATCTCTTCCATCACTTTGCTGGTGATTAAGAGTAGACTGATAGGGCGATGATTGATCAAATTGAAGTTGTCCTGTCTTTTGTGTACGGGGCATAGCTGGGCAATTTTCCTTATTATCAGGTAAATGCCTGTGTGATAATAGGACAGCTTGAGAAAATAAATGACTAGATGTAAAGCACAAGTCTTCAATGTTATTCTGGGCTGATGCCAGAGCCCACCACCTTTACAGAATCTAATGCTTGCACCTGTTTCTTGATATCGTATCGAGGCAATCAATTTGGTTAAAGACTGGCATTAAAGATGCCAGGGATCTCAAGAGTAAACCTTTGTTGTCTTTGTGTTATATAAATTTCATAATTCTTCAATTTTCTAGGTTTAAGAGGTGCAAAGTTGCTTGTCTGTTTACCCAAATTACAGGAGTTTGAATTCTTGACTGTGACTTTATCAGCTTTCACTTTGAAAAATTCTAAACACTGAAATGTGAAGGACAGTTTAACTGAAGGAACATGCTGCTAGATGCTCTGCCTCAGAAAAAATTTAACTGAATACAAACAGAAGATTTTAATTACAAATTCGTGATTGTTTGAAGGTCCATTTATCTTATTACCATACTGTAAGCAAATTATTAAATATGATATTTTCTTTCTTCAGAAAAGCTTTGGCTATTGTAGCGTACATATGTCAGGTACTGCACAGTCCTGCTTAAAGCATGACATAAAAGCAGTGTTCAGTCATGTGATGCGCTCTCACCTTCAGGCAATCTTGCTACAGACAGGTCAGCGAAGGCAGTGCCTACCTTCTCGGCAGTAAACAATTTAAATAATTAAACATGCAGTTGAAGGCAGATAGGAGACATTGTCAGGTTGGCATCCCACTGCTGCCAATGCCTGGAAGATGTCAGGGTTGGAGGAAAAATGAAGCCTTCATACTTACCCCTCTTACAGAGTGACAATGACCAGTCAGCCTTAGCGAAGTACAACACCTATCTCTCCTGGTGGAGCTGCCATTTTATCAAGGCAGCAAATTCTCTGATTGGGCATATCAGTAACCTGTCCACTATCCTTCATTGGATGGCATATACATTAGCAGTAAATCAGGAACCATCTTACAATACAACATATTTGCGTGCACCGTGTTCCCATAGTGATACCTTTGACTAGGGCAGCAGATGCAAGGGAACACCACCACCTGCATGTCCGTCCCCAAGCAGTATATCATCCCGACATTAAACCATAAAGCTGTCTCATCGTGGTTGTTGGGTATACATCATGGAATCCTCTTCTGAGCAGAACTGTGGGTGGACCTACCCCATAAAGATTACAACAGTTCAAGATGACAGCTCCCAATAAATGTCTGAGGATCAGTTAAGGATTGGCACTATATCCTTGTCTATTTAGCAATATCTACATCCAATGAATTAATTTTTTAGAAGTAATTGGTTTGGAACCCAGAAATGGCCTTGCACTGTGACCAGTTTTAAAGGATATCAGATTGCATCCATAATTCATGTCGCACTTTAAGTGGCAAACCTTTCAGTGGTGCCATCAGACACTACCTCTACAAACCCATGAGGCAAGCCTAATTGAGATCCAAGTAGTTTTTGCCAGATACACTAAATGTCTACCTTGGATGGTTGCTAGCCTTGAGATGCCAAAGGTATAAATGTTAGTTTTCTGATCTAAATTCTGCTACCCACTTTGAAAATATTGGAGGTTTTGACTTCATGTACTTGCAAGTTGTCCATCATAATATAAACTACCAGTAAAAAGAATAATTAAAATGGAACAAAACTGATTTCTCCATTTCTATAGAATAATCCATGCTGAAATGCATTGCAAATTATTAATGGATCAAGGAGACACTGATAAACTAGATGAATTTCTCTTTCCAACTCTATAATGTCTGTTCTAGTTCTTGATCAGCTTTTGCCTGATTAAATACCCCAGCTCACTTTTAATCTCATCTAAATATGCAAACATATGTAGATTCCCACTCTTTAAATCATTGAATAACAAATATTCATAATCATTTATGATAATCTGAAATTGATGCAATGTATATTCAATCAAGTTAATCTGTAAAATGAGCCATATATATTCAAAGTATATTTTATGGTGCTACCAATATTGCTTAAAAGAAAGTGACAATCAGTGAAACGAGTACTTCAGCAGATTATAATTTTTATTAAATTTATGAAGTAAGTATTTTTTCCTTCGAGACAGCACTGTCTTGAGCCACCCACACATATGGAAAGATGTAAAAGATTGGAACGGCTCTGCAGTGCATCAAGGGAGCTCAGAGGGCATGCTCAGGGAGAAAAGAAATATTCAGCTATTGTTAATAACCATTCCCCATGTGTCCTGCTTTCCCAGTTCAGTGGATAAAAAAAACATGTAAAACTCCATGTCTCCAGGTTATAAAGAAAAGAGCAACTATTTTTAACTCCGAGGCTGCCCATTTTCTTTGTTAAGATAATAGATTCATCTTCAGGTCCTGTAATTTGAAGCTTGTGGTTCTCACCAGCAGCTATCACAGTTTATTATCTAATTAAATGTATGCTGATTAAGTATACATCTGACTTCCTTTAGTTTGATTCGAGTGACATTTATTTTGCATTTATTCCGATGGAGGCTGGCTTTGTTCCTTGCATATTGGCACATTTGATTAAATGTGTAGTTTTGCTATTTGTACTTTTTAAAATATTTATTTAAGGGATGTAGGCAGCGCTGGCATTTATTGTCCATCTGTAGTTTTCCTTGAGAACATGATGGCAAGCTACCTTTTGAACATGGCAGTTCACCTGATGGAGGTGGTTGCCTAATGTCATAAGGGGAGATCTGAGGGGCAGAGCTTGCATGTGGTGGTCTACCCATGTATCTCTTGCCCTTGACCTAAGATGGAAGTGGTCATCGGTTTGGAAGGTTCTATCCAATGTGCCTTGGTGAATTTTTACTGTGCATCTTGTAAAATGTAAACACACTTACTGATATTCATTGACAGATATATTCATGGCACACAGATTGTTGAGAACAAGTATGTTATTCCCTGTTGTTGGTTACCTCACTATCTGTTGCAGATGCAGTCTAGCAACAAGGTCCTTTAGGACTCAACCAGCTCACTCTGTAGTGCTGCTGCTGCACCACTCTTGATGATAAATATTAACGTCTGTTCCCTTGCTATCCTTGATGCTCCCTTCAACATGGAGGTATATTGATTAATTAACCAATGCAAAGGATCTATGTGATAACCAGCAGGAGGTTTCCTTGTCCAAGCTTGACCTGATGCCATTGAGACTACACAAGATCTGGACACAATGTTGTGATTCCCAAATGTTTATCACTGTTGTCACATCTCCTGTCCCACAGGCAGGACAGACCAGCGGATGGTGATGGTACTGCATAGGACTTTGTGAGTATGGGCATGACTGTTGCTTGACAGATGTTTGTAAGAGGATTTTTGCAGTGTCCAAATGGCTGAGTTTGCCATTGTCATTTCTGGTGCCTAGCTTAAGGGTGGTTGCTCCGATTTCATTCATTTTTGAGACCTTTTAGCTGTTTATACAATTGAATAGCTTGCTAGGCCATTTCAGAGAGCATTTAAGCATCAATCACAATGTGTTGATCTGGAGTCACATACAGGCCAATCCAGTTACGGTTGGCAGTTTTCCTTCACTAAAGGACATGAGTGAACCAGATGGAATTTTACAACAATTGAAATGCTTACAGTAATCATTAGACATTTAATTGCAGATTTCTATTGAATTCAATACCATTTTCCATTGGGGTATTCAAACCCATATTCCCAGAACTTTACCTGGATCTCTGGATTGCTAATCCATTATATGACTAACCCTTTACCTCGTCCCCGTAGCAGCAGCATAAATGGAAATAATTTCAGTTTCCAATTTTCAATATGTTGAGCATGAAGCTAAACACGTACATTTGGTACCCCCTTATTTGGTAAGTCTAAGAGTTCAAGAATATTGTTCTTTTGCGAGGTTGAAGAATGTACATTACAAAGCACACAGGGCAAGAAATGAATGAAGTGAGCTGACCTTGCACAGAATACATCCTGCTGTTTAGGTTGAGATTTAATTTTGACATCCTATGATATTGTCACTTGATTTTTGGTTGTTGTCTTTGATTATAAATTTCCCACAACTGTCGATAATGTGAAGGAAGTCAATGGAGTTTAAACCGACAGATCATACTGTATATTGCTTGGCAGCCATGTTGCTTTGTACCCAGCCACAAATCCAAAGGAGAATGGCTTGCTTTAAAGAAACTTAGCAAGAATACATAAGTGGTGTTCCGCAAATGTCACCATCATCAGTAACTGGGAAGCCCCGACACATAGGTGACACAAATAAGGCATTTGCAACAATCTTTAACCAGAAGTGCTAAAGCATTTCCTAAATCTTCAGCCAATTCGATTCACTTGATGTGATATCAAAAAATGATTGGAGACACTGGGTACTGCAAAGGCTGTGAACCCAGACAATATTCCAGCAATAATATTGAAGACTTGCTCCAGAATCTGTGGTAACCTAACCAGGATATTCTAGTACAGCCACAACAGTGGCATTTACCTGGCAAAGTGGAAAATTGCTGATCTATGAACTGCACATGCAAAGCAGGACAAATCCGACCTGACTAATTACCCTCTCAATCATTAATAAAGTAATGGAAAGTGTCATCAACAGTGCTATTAAGCAGCACCTGCTGATCATTTTGGGTTCTGCCAGGGTCTTTTTGCTCCCAACCTCATTTCAGTGAGATGTAAGCATGGGCAAAACAACTGAATTCTAGACGTGAGGTGAAAGTGACTGCCCTTGACATTAAGGGCCTAGTTGACTACATTTGGTGTCAAGGAGCCCAAGGAAAACTAGAGTCAATGGGAATTGAGGAAAACTCTCTGCTATTTAGAGTTGTATTTAACACAAAGAAAGATTGTTAAGGTTGTTAAAAGTCAGTCATCTCAGCTCCAGGACATCACTGTAGGAACTCCTCAGGGCAGTGAACTGGGCCCAACTATCTTTAGCGGCTTCCTCAATGGCCTTCTCTCCATCACAAGGTCAGAAGTGGGGATATTTGCCAATGACTGCATAGTGTTCAGTAGCATTCACAGCTCCTCAGTTACTGAAGAATTTCATATCTAAATGCAGCAAGACTTGGACAATGTCCTGGCAAATGGCAAGGTATCTAGGATAAAGTAGCTTATTTGACTGGCACTACATCCACAAACATTCACTCTGTCTACTCTTGGGTGGCAAGGTAGCTCAGTGGTTAGTGTTGCTACCTCACAGTGCCAGGGACCCAGGTTCAATTCCATCCTCGCATGAATGTCTGTGTGGAGTTTGCACGTTCTCCATGTGCCTGTGTGGGTTTCCTCTGGGTGCTCACAAAGGTGTGCAGGTTAGATAGATTGGCCATGCTAAATTGCCCAGAGTGTTCAGGGATGTGTAGGTTAGATAGATTAGCCATTAGAAATACAGGGTTACAGGGATAGGGTAGGGGAGTGAATTTGGGTTGGATTCTCTTGAGAAAGTCAGTATGAACTTTCTGTGCTGAATGGCCTGTTTCCACCCTGTAGGGATTCTATACATATGGATTCTATGAGTAGTAGTAATGTGTGCCATTGACAGAAAGCATTGGAGAAATTCACTAAGGCTTCTATTCATGACCACTATCATCTATAAGGACAGGGCAGTGGATACAATTGAGCATCACCTCTTGCAAAGTTTCCTGCAAGTCCACTCACCATACTGAACTGGAAGTACATTTCTGTTCCTTCAGTGTAACTGAGTCAAAATCCTACAATTCCATTCCTAATAGCATTGTTGGTGCATGTACATCAAATGGTCTACAGCAGCTCAAGAAGGTAGCTCACCACCTTCTCAGACTAAATGGGATAGGCTTAGTCAGTGATATCCAATCCACTTGAATAATTAAATAACCTATAAAACAGTGTTAATTATAGATGATGTGTAATTAATTATGTGTAGATGTGAACATTAACTGGAGATTTACCAATTGGCCTATATTGAAATTGCAGATTGTGGGTAAGGAGATGATTATAATGAGTAACTCTGTAAATAAAGGCTTTCAATTGTGTGTTAAGTTTAATGCACTCTCTGTCTTTCACACACTAGCTTGTACCACATATTAGACAGATGTATCTTGATTGCAGGAAGTATTGTCTGTCATCTAGTTCCATCTTTATTATTCACCTTGTCAAGCCTCACAAAATTGTACACTTTTTTAATGGCATCTCATGAAAGTGCATATGGCAAGGACATACACAATCAAACTTTGCCTCATAACTGAAACTGTACTGAAACCAGTGCTCTGTCAGAACACCTACTAGCTGCTCCCCAGTGACAGGCTGGGGGACTTGCAATGTCTCAAATTTACTTCTCCACTGGCACAAAAAGGCACTGCACATCTGGTACCAGACTCAAGTTATAGATATGCTATGACACCATTAACCCTCATGCACTAATTTCCTTCAATATGACCTGAGAGTGGAGGAAGACTAAGGTGACAGTCTGTTCCAAGCTTAGGCCAAATCAGTTATGTCTTGTCCCCTTCACATTCATGGTTTCACAAACACACAATAGTATATTGTGAGACAACCCCTTTATTAAAGGTATAATTTTTGCATTCATTACAGGAAGAGTAACCTTCAAGTGGTAACCTTCAAGCCAGGAAAGGACAGCACTAGACAATATCCTATGTGTCCCCACAGCAATTTACAAATGCCAGCACAACTCCTCACCTCCTGAAGATATATCAGTGAGGTTAAAGGAGTAGAGAGAATGAGAGAAAGTAACAGCATAAAAGGAGCAGGAGCCAAGAGCTGAATTGTCTCAAATTTGCCATCTTTAACCCTTGTATTTACTCAAGTATACAAAACTATGAAGTTGAATTCCATATCCATAATATTCTTTAGGGAAGGAAACTGCTGTCTTTACCTGGTTTGGCTCGCATGTGACTCCAGACCCACAGCAATGTGATTGACTCTTATCAGCCATTTGGGCAATTAGAGATGGGCAATAAAATGGCCTGGGCAGTGATGTCCTCATCTCATGAAAATAAAAAGGAAATCATGCTCCTACTGCTATTCAATGGCACAGTGTTAGGAATTTGTTTTGTAAAGAAGTAGCTCAGATATTAGCTGATACAACTTTAAATAATCTACAATGGCCAAGAATAGAGAGTCTGGAGGTGGCAGTAACTATTACTACCATTGGCATACTACACATTCTCTCCAACTGACTTGTTCAAAGATGCTATTATGCACCTGTGGAACAGGTGTGACTTGAAGCCATGTTTCTGAACTCAGAGGTCAGGATACTACCACTGCACTACAAGAGCACTCACTGGCAATCCCATACTGAATTTCGTTTCAGATGTCTGCATTGATTGAAAAAGCTCTACAATTGGTTTTCTGATGACTGAGATTCTATAGAGGCAATTGTTCTTAGTTAGTGCTGATAGACATCCTAAAACTTGATGCTATGGTAGCATACTAACAACTGTAAATAGCACCCTTCAGATTCTACTTAATAGACCTTATTTCATGTAATTCTATTTCAATCATAAAATACCATATTTTTGCTTCAAGCAGACTAATTTACTCATCAATTTATGAAGGATTACATGAAGTCTAGGGAACAGAAAATGCCATTCTGCCCAGCCAGTCCACGTGAATCTTTAAGCTTGCTTTTAACTTTTCTCATCTCAGTATTAAAACGTAACTCAAAAAGAAACCAGAAGGACTGCAGATGCTAGAAATCAGAAACAAAAAAACAGAAATTGCTGGAAAAGCTCAGTAGGTCTGGCAGCACCTGTGGTGAGAAATCATGTTAACATTTTGGGTTGAGGAAGTCATTCTCAGGGTCTGGAGGAAGGGTCATTCGACCCAAAATATTAACTCTGATTTCTTAACACAGATGCTGCCAGACCTACTGAGCTTTTCCTGCAATTTCTGTGTGTTTTTTTAACTCATTATAACTCTCCTTTCTCTCCTTCATATTCTTAGCTTGTTTCACCTTCAACGAATCCATACTATTTGCTTTAGACTTTCCCTGTGGTTGTCAGATTCAGATCCTTACCACACTTTGTGTAAAGAAATTTATTCTGAATTCTCAATTGGGTTTGTTTGTAACTATCCAATAATCAAAACTGCTAGTTACACTGACCTTCACTGGAAGAAACAATTTATCTCTATCTATTCCATTTATGTTTTTGATAATTTTGAAGAAAGTCACCTCTCATTCTTTTTTCAAGTACAGAGACACAGCCCATCAATCCCTTCTTGATATATGCATCAACACTTTCCTGGCACCATTTTTATGTAAATCATTTTGTTAAAATTTCCCTGTATCCTCTCCAGTGCCTCTATATTACTATAATACAATGACCAAAATGGCACACAATACTCTGTTGTTTCTCACAAGGTCTACATGGATGCAGGATAACTTCCATAATCTTCAATTCTTCTATAGCCAACTGTCATACTTGCCACTGTCACTGGTCTCCTCAGCTTATAGCTGGATCCAAAAGCCTTCTTATGGCTAATGAATGTTGGTTAAAGAAGAAACACTAGTCAAGCACTTACTGTTTATTAATTTATTGCAGCTTCAGTCTTGTCTGCACATAACAAAAGCTTTTTGCAATCTGCTTGCTTTGCTGATGACCCACATGCTGGATCTCCTTTGCAGCGATTTACTGAGCAATAATGCAAAGATAAGGAGCCACTCCAAAGGTCATTCCAAAATCCTTCTTAAATATCAATGTCAATACTCAAATGTACTGTAAACATGATAACAAAATCCGAACTCTGCTCCCATTCAAATTCTCCAAACAACATAGAGCTTGTTTTTGTTCAACCAAATTTGACTTCAGAAGCAGTACTGACAGTCCCGATATAAAGCTGTAAAATCATGCCACATATTATTTTAGATACATTTTCATGTATTCTGAAACTATGATGAGGCTACAGAATGACATCTATGTACCTCTCCAGCATACAAATTGAACAAGAAGAAAACTTCATTCACAAAGTATGCTCACTCAATTTTCTTCTCCTTAAGACATGAAGTCTGATGATAGGAATGTGGCTCAGTGAATTGTTTGTGGGGGTCAGTCTATCATGAAACTGAAAGCTGACCTCTAGGGACAATTTCTGATTTGTGTTCTTGTCAAATGAGGCTACATACATAATGTGAAGTCAACAAACAATGCATACTATAACTCAAATTTATTTGCATTCTTGCTTGGAGCATTTGGACATGTGCCAGCATCTAAGAACCCTTACAGGATTTCTCTCTTCACTTACAGATTGCTTCTGCATTACAGTGCTGTATTGTGGGCTACACCTGAAATAACTCCACAGAGACAGGTATCTCATCACCATGCCACCTTTTATTTACATGTGAAGAGTGTTTGATACTGATCTAACTCCCTCAGAGCTAGCTCTCAGAGTCAACAGACTGTCTGACACTCCTGTTTATATCTGTCAACCAGGGCTCCCTGATTTGGCCAGATTAATAGCCCCAATCAGGAGACGCATATTCTGTGAGGTCCATTTGACTGACCTTGTTACAATCGCTACATACCCCTCACTGAGTCTGAGGACATAGGTTTATTTTGTAGCTCCTCCTGGAGTGTTGTAGCACCAGGTCGGCTTCGTCAAACACTGCCTCAGGTACGGGCATGTATAACGCACAGCAGTTCGTCTCTTGTGCCCAGAATGTCTCGGAATAAGTTCATTCTCTTCTTCAGGTGGCAAAGATGTCGACTTGGCGACATCCACCATGTCCATTTCAGATTCTGAGGTATCTTTAAAACTTGAAGAAGAGGGAGAACCCATGGGTTTCGCAACAGCTGGATCCTGCTGCTGAGAAGCTGGGCATGTTTTGCTCTGACACTGCTTGCAGCCCACATGCTTGTTCAGGACTGCCACATCTTCCTGGAATTTATACACTTCTGGACCTGACCTCACATCAATTGTGCCTCTTACCCATGCAAAGCCATTCCTGTGGTTCCTACACCAAACTTTGACCTCTGAAGTAAACTGTCTCTCTCACTTTGTGGAGTCATGTGACTGACATTGACGTTCCTGATGCCATTTTAGACCATTCTCCCATGTTCAGGAAGATGATTTCACCTGGTGCAGAGTCTTCTCCCCATTAACAACTCTGCTGGAGCTATCCCTGTAATTGCGTTATGACTATTCCTATAATCAAATAGGGAACTGGCCCAGTTTGGTATCTAGCGAAGCTGGAGGTTACTTCTTGAAGACTGCCTTCAAAGTTTGGACTGCTCTTGCTGTCAGACAATTGAATGATGGCTGG
Source organism: Hemiscyllium ocellatum (assembly GCF_020745735.1). NCBI lineage: Eukaryota > Metazoa > Chordata > Chondrichthyes > Orectolobiformes > Hemiscylliidae > Hemiscyllium > Hemiscyllium ocellatum. Next base: position 41,841,293 of record NC_083412.1, on the reverse strand, counting down.
TATGGAGCTGTGCTTTTATGATGAATACCCTTCAACTTGAGGAAATACTTAAATTCCCTGTTGGTAAATGATTGCTAAACTTCTGGGAGTCTGTGTATTGCAAAAAATGCACACAGTTTTTCTAGCATTGTCCTCATATTCGAATGAACTTTATGCATCTTCCTCTTAGCTCACCCTTCTATCAAGCTCTGTTTCATCTGCAAATTTAGAGATATTACATTTAGTTCATTGATCTAAATCATTAATATTCTGTGAATAACTGGAATCTTAGCATTGACCATTGTAGTATCCCACTGTTAGCTGCATGCTATTCAGAACATGATCTGTTTTTTTCCAATTGTTTGTTTTCTGTCTGCCAACCAGTTCTATCCATCTCAATACACTACCCCGTACCCCTTTGGAATATTAACCAAAGCCTTCTGAAAGTTCAAATAAACTATGTCCTGCACACCCTCATGAACTCTACTAGTTGCTTGCTTGATGAATTCTAGTAGATTTGTTTAGCATGATTTCTCTTTCACAAATTCATGCTGACTCTGCCTGATCTTGCTACAATTAAATCGTTTATAATGGACTCTAGCGTTTTGCCCGCTACTCATGTCAGACTCACTGGCCGATAATTTCTGGTTTTATTTCTATCTCTCTTTTTAAATAGAGGGGGTACATGAGCAGCTCTCCAATTGGTAGGAACTGTTCCAGAACCTAAAGAATCTTGGAATGTATTCATTATTTCTAGAGCCATTTCCTTAAGTATTCTGGAATGTGGATTATTATTCCCTGGGGATTGATCAGCCTTCAAAACTATAAATTTTTTCAACACCATTTCACTACTAATATTGATTTCCTTCGGTTCCTCCCTTTCACTAAATCCTGTGTTCCCAATAAGCCCCTTGCGATGAAAGCTGACATATCATCTGTCTTCCTAATTGCTGTACCTGCATATTTACTTTCAGCGACCAGTTTCCAAGGTCACCCTGCTCCCTCTGTGCATCAACATTTCCTAACCAATGAGCATTCCATTAATACTCTGCCATTCTGTCTTTCCTAAGAAAGTGAACAATTCATATTTACCTCATTATACTGTATCTGTATTTGCCTACTCACTCAACTTGTCATAAAATCTCTTTAACACTGTCCTCACTATTCACAATCCCAGTTAGGTTTATGAGATCAGCAAACTTGGAAACCCTGCATTTCATTCCCTCATCCAAATTGTTGATATTATTGTGAATAGCTGAGGCCCAAGCATTGATCCCTGTGGGACTCTACTTGTCACCACCATCCTCTCTGAAAATGACTCATTTACTCCTTCTCTCTGTTTTCTGTGTGCTCATTAATTCTCAATCCACTCTGCCACCACTCTGCGTTTGATTCTTTCACTTTCACTCTTTATGTGGGAATTCATCAATTGCCTTCTGAAAATTCATAAGCACCACGTTCACTGGTTCTCCTTTCTCTTTTCAACTAGTTAATTGGTCAAAGAAGTCCAGTAGATTTGTCAAACACTATTTCTCTTTTCCAAGTCCATGTTGGCTTTGTGTAATCCCATTGGTGTTTTCTAAGTGCTCTGAAATTACATTCTTTAAAATAGACTCCAGCATTTTTCTGTGCTGCAATGTTAGGCTAACCGTCAGTATTTCTGGTTTTCTCCTTCCCTCTTTGTTAAATAGTAGGGTTACATTTGCCACCCTCCAATCTGCTGGGACTGCTCCAGAATCTACATTTAGCTCAGTTAGTCTGTACTGGTTCTTACACTCCATACAAGTTAACTTCTACTGCTTCTGTCTCATCCTTGCTTTTCGGCAAATGTTTATATTCCCTCACCTTTCATTTATTCATTTAATATCCTTTACAGAGCATCTAAGCTATTTGCTTCCATTACTTCCCATTACTAACAACTCTCAGTGAAAAGTTGCTCCTCATTTCCCAGTTGGATTTATTCACACTTATGGCTCTGACTTGAGATTCTTCCATAAGTGGAAACATTGCTGCCTCGGAAATAACTGCACAGAGGCTGGTATCCTGTCACCAAGTCACTCTTTATTTATTAGTGCACAGCACACTGGCTGTGGCCAGCCAGCGCAGAGTCAGTCCCCTGAACTGAGGAGGTTCGAAATCCGCTGTTAACTTTTTCTTTTTTTCTTTTTTTATTCTCTTTTTTCTCTTAGCAACCATGTTGTGTGTGTGTGTGTGTGTGTGTGTGTGTGTGTGCAGGTGTGAGACATAGTGAAAGACACAAGGTGTACGATTCTTTATTCAATTTCCACCACCAGTCAGAAAAGAACGCCAGTGACAAGCAGTGCCCTACACATCAAAGGGCAATTCTGCTGATCAAACAATGAAGGGGAGTACAGGGATAAATCAAAACAGAATTGGATAGGGAAATAAAACAGTCCACACCCTGAACAGCTCAAGGGTGTTGGTGGACACCGCGGGCTCCCTCTGCAGAGACACCCGGGCTCTAACGTAACCACGAAAGAGGGGCAGGTAGTAGGCCTTAACGACCTCCTCCATGGCCCAGTGCCTGGACATGAAATCCTCTGTTAATTTTATATTTTATTAAACAATTCACAGTTTACAATACAATTAACATTTACAGCTATATACAGAGAAACAACAATTTTACAAGGTAGAGGAATGGCAAAGCCAAGCCTCAAACCCTGACATTCAACCGGTTTTCAAGGAAATGAGGACAAACCTCAAATCCCAGTTTCAATCACTGCAAACAGTAATAATGACATTTGTACATAGAAGACAGTCCAATTATGTAAGAAACAATGCACGCAATACAGACCCCCAGAAAAATCCTCTGTCAGTCAGGACTTTCTGATTGGCTAAATCTAACAACCCCAATCAAGACCTACCTGGTTCCAATCACAACAGTCTCGCTGCAGTAACATGATAGAAATCAACTGCTGCTATCCCAGAATTGTCACAAAAGTCAAAGATTTTATAAAAGTACACAAATTATCAAATTGGCAGAAAGCACAGATCAGATTGCTGCACTTAACATTTTATTACAAATAAAAGCATTGTAGGTACAGATCAACAGTTACAAACTTTCACCATATAAGTTCAAAGTATATTATGAAAAACGCTAACTTCCTTATTGAGCTCTCATTTTAGCCACATACAGACAGATGCAGATAAAATAAAATTGTCTCATGGGTGGAGGACAAAACTGAGAAGACTTTGAGAGGTTGAATGCTCCCTGTTCACAGGGTTGGCTGAGATGATGTTTTTGTTTTGTCAGGACTTGCTGCTCTTCAATCTTCCTTCGCCAGGTACTCCTACTTTGTCTTCAGGAGACTCAGAATGAAGGGTTCACACCCATAAAGTCCTGAATTATTGGTCAAAAATGACAGTTTACAGCATCAGACGAAGGAGGAAAAAACATTCTTTGCTCAAGCTGGAAATATTTTTCTTGTGGAAAAAAAATTGAAGCTCCTTCCTTGTTGGAGATCTGATGGTTTCTAACTCAACATTCACACCAACAAACTGTTCAGGTACCTGGGAGCCAATCACAAACTTGTCAGTAGTCAGAAGGCTATTATCATCGACCAAGGATCAGCGTTTCCCAGATCTATCAGTTATTTGTTGACTACTGAATCGCCATTCACACACACACCCCTCAATCCCAGCTCATTTGTGATCACCTTCCCCATTGCTTGAGCAAACAGCTGGTTAAATAATACTTACATTAAGTGTCAGGTCACTCATTTTGAAATGTGCAGCAAACCTTTCTAAAATCCTTGCTTGTTAAAACAGTATTTTGTTCTATCTCAGGTCATACTTAAAAATATAGGAAAAAAAAACATAAAATACATGGTCTTTACCATAATGATTGTTTAATTACCTTTTCCAACCCATGCACAATGTTAAAGAACTCTGTCAGGCCATTGTGAAGTAAATCCCAACATGATCAATCTTTTTTGGTATCTGTAATCTCTCAGTTATAGTACACCCCTTGTGAATCTTCTGGTGTTTCTGTGCTCTCTTTTTAATTGTGTGGGGAATTCGTACAGGCAGTTGTTGGTTGCAAAAGACTTCTTTCTTGAGCCTGTTCACCAACAGATTTGTATGCAAGTTGGAACACACTGCAGAACAATTTCCCGATAGCCATTTGTGAGTACAGAAAACATTCATATGTTGGATTGTTAAAATTATTATTAATGCACCCATGATTGGGATTATGTCCATAAATATGAGCATTCATAAGTTGGACGTTTATAACTTGATAACCTCTGAATGCAGCATGATCAGGCTCTTACACAGTTTAACATTACTTTACTATGTTTTAATTCTAAACTAGAAATAAATCCCAGTACTTAAGTCACATTTCTAATCAGCTTTATGTCTACAATATCACTTTAATGATTTGTCCATATCCACCTCTAAATTACTCTTCACTTCTACCCCATTCGGTTTCTTGCTAAATCACATCACCTCACAGTTATCTATGTTAAAGTTCAGTTGCTGCTTAACTGCTGAGTTTGCAATTTTTTTAACAGTGTCTGCAATCATGCTGTTCTTTATCAGGATGAACTAGATGAAGCAAAAAAAATGTGAATAATTGAAAACAAACTCTTGTACATTCATCATTTGCACAGAAATTGATTTGTCATATGGCTTGTAATTCTAGCTTTTGCACTTCTATCGTGATACTGAGAGCTTATTGTGCACAAGTGTTTCTTATTTCTGGTGTTGCTATGGCAGTAGTTACTCAAAAGTAGCAAAGAATTAGTTACTTGCTCAACAAAATTTGCCCACCTCTATCTGGATGGGAGCCTCTGGTAATGTGCTGAAGTAACACTAAAAATACTTGCAGTCATAAAAGTAGTTGAGGACCTGGAATGTAAGATCTCCATTCAATTTTCTAATCCCACCTACGTAATGCCAGCAAAAGATTATAACCCAGGAGGGCTACCTTGATAAAGCATACAAGTTGGTAACTTGATGGATTTATCTGACTTAAGTGACAAATATGTATTTTGAAGTGGCAGGATATCTCTAAAATTAAATAGTTATGCACTCCACCTGTAAAGTTCCAAAAAGTTAGGCAAAATAATGATATTTTTCACAGTACCCTTCCTACATCCCTAGCCAGTACAGTACAGTTACAACACTGGTATCAACCCAGCAATGTGAAAAGTTACCCAGGTGTGTCCTGTACAGAAAGAGCAGGACAATTCAACCACATCAATTAATGCCCCATTAGTCTACTCTCGATCATCAGTAAAGTGATGTAAGGCATCATCAACAGTGCTATCAAGTAGCATTTGCTCAGCAATAACCTGCTCGATGATGTCCAGTTTGGATTCCACCAAGACCACTCAGTTCCTACATCATGACAGCCTTAGTTCAAATGTGGACAAAAGAGCTCAATTCCAGAGGTGAGGTGAGAGTGACAGCCCTTAACATCAAGGCTGCATTTGACCCAGAGTGGCATCATGGAGGTTTAGTAACATTGGAATCAATAGGAATCAGGGAAATAAAATCTGTCTTGGTTTTAATAATATTGGCACAAAGGGTTGTGGTTGTTGGAGGTCAGTCAATCAGGGTTGTGGAATCCTATGGAGGTCCCTATTAGATCTTTGGAGGTAGTCAGTACAGCTGTTACCTTGCACGGCCAGTTGGGATGTGATGGCCACCCATCCCTTTGCTGTCACAGATCCCTTTTCAGCAGCTGGCATCATTTTTTGACAGTGTCCATGGCAATCCTCCATTAATGTCTTACTCACCTTGGGGAAATGGCATCAGTATGGATTTCAACAGCTTCCTCATTTCCCCTTCCCCCACCTCACCCTAGTTCCAAACTTCCAGCTCAGCACTGTCCCCATGACTTGTCCGGACTTGTCCTACCTGCCTATCTCCTTTTCCACCTATCCATTCCACCCTCTCCTCCCTGACCTGTGGACATTAAGCTCTAGATCTCCTCAGATGATATTCACTAAGGTCTTCATGTGGCAGCTGTTCAGTAGCTGCCTGAAGTAACTGCTAGACCTGGGCTTGCTGGCACAGTTGTTCCTTGAAGAGCACAGCAGTTCAGGCAGCATCCAAGGAGCAGCGAAATCGACATTTCTGGCAAAAGCCCTTCATCAGGAATAAAGGCAGTGAGCCTGAAGCATGGAGAGATAAGTTAGAGGAGGATGGGGGTGGGGAGAAAGTAGCATAGAGTACAATGGGTGAGTGGGGGAGGGGATGAAGGTAACAGGTCAGGGAGGAGAGGGTGGAATGGATAGGTGGAAAAGGAGATAGGCAGGTAGGACAAGTCCGGACAAGTCATGGGGACAGTGCTGAGCTGGAAGTTTGGAACTAGGGTGAGGTGGGGGAAGGGGAAATGAGGAAACTGTTGAAATCCATACTGATGCCATGGGGTTGAAGTATTGCTAGGCGGAAGATGAGGCGTTCTTTCTCCAGGCGTCTGGTGGTGAGGGAGTGGCGGTGAAGGAGGCCCAGGACCTCCATGTCCTTGGCAGACTGGGAGGGGGAGTTAAAATAAGGGGCCACCCTCCTCTAGCTTATCTCTCCATGCTTCAGACTCACTGCCTTTATTCCTGATGAAGGGCTTTTGCCCGAAACGTCGCTTTCGCTACTCCTTGGATGCTGCCTGAACTGCTGTGCTCTTCCAGTACCACTAATCCCGAATCTGGTTTCCAGCATCTGCAGTCATTGTGTTTACCACAGTTGTTCCTTCTCAATCGCTCTGCACCTTTGATGTTGCAATGATAACGCAGTGGCTGGATTCTGGACTTGTTGGATTGGAACTGCAGGACTTACACTCCCTGGACTACAATAGACTCCCTAGTTATGTGAGGCAAGTGTCTCTTAGACTCAGCAGTAATCTTACTTCAGCACTGCTAATTAAACAGGCCCCAAGACTGATCATTGAGGGAAGATTGGTGGCATCAAACTACCCAAACTCTTAGATGACATCTATAACCCTGTATGACATTCCCAATTCCTAACTAGTCAACTTCAATGTATCCACTAAAACAAAATGCCTGCTAATAAAAAGGCATAATTTTAAAATTTAATTCATGAAATGTAGAGCTGTGCACAACAGAGGTACTCTTAACCTGGTCTCTCATTGTTCCCACTAACTTGTAACCTCCAACTTATAACTCTCAACTCTACTTGGATGTTTTCAAAAGGATTTACCTACATAACATCTTGGATCCAAATAGAGCCATAGAGTCATAGCGATGTACAGAAGGGATAAAGAATTTTCAGTCCAACTCGTCCATACTGACCAGACATCCTAAATTAATCCAGTCCCATTTGCTGCCATTTGGCCTTTATTCCTCCAAACCCTTCCTTTTCACATACGCATCCAGCTATCTTTTAAATGTTGTAATTGTATCAGCTTCCACCACTTCCTCTGGCAGCTTATTCCATATGCGCACCACCCTCTGCATGAAAAAATTGCTTCCCTTAGATCCCTTTTAAATCTCTCCCCTCTCACTCTAAACCTACGCCCTCTACATTTGAACTCCCTCACCCCAGGGAAAAGACTTTGTCTATTTATCAGATCTATGCCGCTCATGATTTTATAAACCTCCATAAGGTCAACCCTCAATCTCTGACACTCCAAGGAAAATAGCCCCACTCAATTCAACCTCTTCCCATTGCTCAAACCTGCCAACCCTGACAATGCCCTTGTATACCTTTTCTAAACCCTCTCAAGTTTCACAACATTCTTCCTATAGCAAAGAGACCAGAATTGTACACAATATTTCAAAAATGGCCTAACCATTGTCTTGTACAGTTGCAACATGACCTCCCAACTCCCATACTCAATGCATTGACCAATAAAGGCAAGCATACCAAATGCCTTCTTCACTACCCTATCTATCTGCGACTCCACTTTCAAGGAACTGTGAACCTGCACTCCAAGTTCTGTTCATTCAGTAACATTCCCCAGGATCTTACTATTAAGTATATAAGTCCTACTCTGATTTGTCTTTCCAAAATACAGCACCTCACATTTATCTAAATTAAACTCCATCTGCCATGTATCGGCCCATTGCTCCATCTGATCAAGATCCTGTTGTACTCTGAGGTAACCTTCTTCGCTGTCCACTATACCTCCAATTTTGGTGTCATCTGCAACTCATTAACTATACTTCTTATGCTCACATCCAAATCATTTATACAAATGATGAAAAGCAGTGGACCCAGCACCGATCCTTGTGACACTGCAGGTCACAGGCCTCCAGTCTGAAAAACAACCCTCCACCACCACCCTCTGTCTCATATGTTCAAGCTAGTTCTATATACAAAGAGGTAGTTCTCCCTGTATTCCATGTGATCTAGCCTTGTTAACCAGTCTCCCATGGGGAACCTTGTTGAAAGCCTTACTGAATTCCATATAGATCACATCCACCAATCTGCCTTTTCCAATCTCTTTGTTACTTCTTCAAAAGACCCAATTAATTTAGTGAGACATGATTTCCCATGCACAAAGCCATGTTGACTATCCCTAATCAGTCCTTGACTTTCCAAATGCATGCAAATCCTATTCCTCAGGATTTCTTCCAAAAACTTGCCCACCACCGATGTCAGGTTCAACAGTCTTTAGTTCCCTGGCTTTTCCTTACCACTTTTCTTAACTAGTGGCACCACATGATCCAACCTCCAGTCTTGTGGCACCTCACCTGTGACTATTGATGATATAAATATCTCAGCAAAGGGCCCAGCAATTACATCCCTAGCTTCCCACACAATTCTAGGGTACACCTTTGCCATATCCGACTTTCTATTATTGGACACATGTCATGTCACATCTATCAGTCATTACTTTCTCATTTTAAGTTGAAAGGGAAGAGTATTATCATTGTCTGACTGGATAATCCTTCACTGACAACAAAATATATTCTTCTTTTTCTGTCTTCAATAATATTATGAACAAGAAAAAGAATTATTCAAAGAAAATGAAATAAAAGGAAAGTTGTGTCAATGCCCTCTGATTTCTCTTCCACTTTGCTCAAAACAATTTCTGGGCATTGAAGATGCATTTTGCTTTTGACCTGCCTCTGTACACCCCACATGTGGGTAAACCCAATCCCACAATGTCTGTGTTCATGATTTCTCATTAACAGCACTTTTCCCCATAAAACTATAGCTTACTCCCTCTCACATCTCTCTGCCACTCTCACCCCTCTAGTTCTACCAAATGCCCAAACCCAACAGGTTGATCTGTTAGTATTAGTAGTCTAGTTGAGGGAGATATGAAGCAAATATTCGGACCAAGCAAATACATTTTTTCATATCTAATTTCTTATTGTGATAAACTATTGTTGTGTACAGCAGCAGTCACAGTATCTGGCAATATGCTTCATTTGAGCAGTGATTATTCTGAACACACTAATTATTCTGCATCAACGAATGATGGATAATTTCACCATTTATTGATTTCTGCTGACTGATGAAGGGTTTGTTGGTTATTCGTGGGTGTAGAGAAGTATTAAGACTGTAAAGGATTGGAACCTTGTGACAGTGAAATAAAGATAGCTTTTATTAACCGGTCAGAGGACATATAATAAACTATCACTAGATTGCAGGGCTACAAATCAGTCTCACAAAATGCAGTTTTTAATCATTTGAATCTTACAGTAATAGTCAATATATTCTAAATGTTTTAAATCTACATCATGCTGTAATTATACTTTGAAGATAAACTCTAACATTTCTTTGTTGTGTATTGTGAGGAAGGCCTCAAAGGCAATTATAACAAGAGCAGAGATCTCAGGTTTGGACTGTCTTAGATGCTGGAGTACAGATGATTTGGACCAATTGTACTTCATTGTCAATCAACAAGTCTGACATTTTTCACAGGCTAATCTATCCTCCAGCAGCTTTACTTCAGAAAGTGATAGGTAGCATAACATTTAACTCATCCATTCAGGGAATTGAACTCTACTGTCCTTGTTGTACAGGACAAAACACTAATACATAGAATCCTTACAGTACAGAAGCAGGGTATTCAGCCCATTAAGTCTACATTAACCTTCTGAGGGCCAACCCACCTAGATATACTTCCCCTAACCCTATCCTGTAACTCTGCAGATCCCATGTCTTATCCACTAAACCTACAGATCTTTGGATTGTGGGAGGAAACCAGAGGACCCAGAGGAAACTTACGCAACAGGGAGAGAATGTGCAAACTCCACATTGACAGTCACTCGAAGGTGGAGTCAAACCCAGGTCTCCAGCGCTGTGAGGCACCAGTGCCATCTACTAAGCTGCAGTACTACCCAGAAGGTAATTGAAGGTTCAATGGTTATTGATCAGAAGCTGCAATCTATCATTTCCACCTGACATAAGTAACGACCGATTAAAGTATTAATAATCCTGCTGTGCTGCCGCAGTCATGTTGCTGTGTGGAATGGATAGGATTTGAGACAACTGTGCCTCACAGTTCTTGGGCCTAGGAGAATTATTCTCTAGTGCACACATGGCATTGAGACCAGAAATTGGGATTGGACTGCATCTATTAGCTCCTTTATCTTTTTTTAAAAAAAAGAGAAATCCTATCAGAATTTCTGCGACACAGCCAGAGTTCCCAGCTTTCCACAATCAATAGTTTTTTGCCGGATCTGAGCTTGTGAGTTTGGGGAAGGTTGAGTTTCTGTTATGGGAGTTGGGAGATAGACATGAAAGAATAATGGCCAATGATTTTCTTTTATGAGGTTTTACCATGATTGCGCTTTCAAGTGTTTCTCAAAAGGACCATCTGTCAGCCCAGACTTGGTGCCAGTGATCCAACAGGTCAATGAGAGAGTGGAAGCCTGAGTCTCCTGGTGTTGGTAGTTTCTGTTCTCTCCAATTCCCCTGGTCCTCTTTGACATAAGCAAGGATAGCAGCTCTTAAAAATGTTGCAGATAGGTTACTTAACGCCTGGGGCATGCCAAAAGGCTGCCCAAAGATACTGTTAAAAGAATGAGGCTCTTTGCAGCACAATATCTTTTTACTGATTCCAGAGTATGGGAATTGTTAGTCATTCTAAATTGAAGGGGTTTTGTAATATAAAACTTGTTCACTTAAAAAAAAATTCTAATTCCAAATTCTTAATTTATAACAATGGTGTCCGAAGTTGTGCTTGACCTAAAAAGACACAATTCGCCCTTCTGAACAATGTAGAATTTATTAAACAAGATTTTATAAACTTAACGAATAAGTAGGGAAGACAAGGACCCATTCAATGTTTCCTGTGCAGGTGATGCTCCCCCTTTTGTCTTGTAAGTGATATTGTGTTACGTGTCTCTTATGCCACAGAAACAATGGCAACACTGTGCCTCAAAACATTGAGTTTCACGTTCTGATCCCTGGATATGAAAGCTATCGATTCCGTATCATGAAATGGGTCAATTGATCTCTTTCCATCTGTTTAAATCAGGGCCATCAGATGTCACCCTACCTTTGTAAATTGAATCACATAAGCTTAACAACTGTCATCTCTTATTCCTTTGATCCAAGACCTAACATTTCAATGTGCGAATAAATGGCATATCTTATTACAGAGAAGTTGTACAAACATTGTTAGATTTTCTTAGCATCAGTGCAAACAATCAAAAACAATTTACCTAATAACTCCAGGAACACAAACAATTAAGAATAAATGTTTCTCATACAATATCAGGTGTCCTTTATATATAAAAAAAGAATGTTTGTTTATCAGATATATTTGTTTGATCAAGTCACTTAGTCATAGAGTCATAGAGATATTCAGCTTGGAAACCAACCCTTTAGTCCAACTTGCCCATGCCAAGAGATATCTGAAATGAATCTAGTCTCATTTGTTGCCATTTGGCCCATATCCCTATAATCCTTTCTATTCATAAACCCTTCCAGTTGCCTTTTAAATGTTGCAATTGTACCAGTCTCCACCACTTCCCCTGACAACACATTCCATACACACACCAACCTCAGTGTGAAAAGGTTGCCCCTTAGGTTTCTTATAAATCTCTCCCCTTTCACCTCAAACCTATGCCTTCTACTTATGGATTCCGCTCTGGGGAAAAGATCTTGACTACTTAAATGCACCTTATGATTTTGTAAATCACTATAAGGTTACCCCTCAGCCTCTGATGTGCCACAGAACATAGCCCCAGCCTATTCAGCCTCTCCCTGTAACTCAAATCCTCCAACCCTGGAAACATTCTTATATATCTTTTCTGAACTCTTTCAAATTTCACAACATCCTTCCTCTAGCAGGAAGACCAGAATTGCACGAAGTATTCCAAAAGTGGCCTAACTAATCTTTGGTACAGCCGCAACATGACCTCCCAACTCCTATACTCAATGCAGTGACCAATAAAGGCAAGCATACCAAATGCCTTCTTCACTATTCTGTATCTCTGCGACTCCACTTTCAAAGAACTATGAACCTGCACTCCAAGGTCTCTGTGTTCAGTACCACTTCCCAGGATCTTACCATTAAGTGTAAAAGCCCTGCCCTGATTTACCTTCCCAAAATGCAGTACCTCACATTTAACTAAAATAAGCTCCATCTACCACTCCTCAGCCATTGGCCCATCTGATCAAGATACGATTGAATTCTGAGTTAACTTTCTTTGCTATCCACTACACCTCCAATTTTGGTGTCATCGGCAAACTTACTAACTGTACCTCCTATGTTCATATCCGAATCATTTATATAAATGACGAAAGGCAGTGGACCGAGCCCGGTCCTTGTGGCACACCACTGGTCACAGACCTCCAGTCTTAAATGCAACCTTCCACCACCACCATCCTCTGTTTTCTACCTTTGAGCCAGTTTTGTATTCCTTTTGCTCACTTGCCCTGTATTCCATGTGATCTAACCTTGCTAAGCAGTTTACCTTATCGATCGCCTTATTGAAGTCCACATAGATCGCGTCCACTGCTCTGCCCTCATCATTCATCTTCATTACTTCTTCAAAAAGCTCCATCAAGTTAGTGAGATACTTTTTCCCATGCACAGAGACATGTTGACTATCCCAAATCAGTCTTGCCTTTCCAAATACATGTAAATCCTGTCCCTCAGGATTCCCTCCAACAACTTGCCCACCACCGATGTCAGGCTCACCGGTTTACAGGTCCCTGGTTTTTCTTATTATCTTTCTTAAACAGTGGCACCATGTTAGCCAACCACCAGTCTTCTGGCACTTCACCAGTGGCTGTCAATGATACAACTATCTCAGCAAGGCTCCCACAAATCACTTCATTGGCTTCTCAGAGAGTTCTGATCAGGTCCTGGGGATTTATCCACCTTTATGTGTTTCAAGACATCCAGAACCTCTTCCTCTGTAATAGGGACATTTTTCAAGATGTTGCTATTTATTTTCCCACATTCTCTATCGTCCATGTCTTTCTTCACAGTAAACACTGATGCAAAATACTTGTTTAGCATCTCCCCCGTCTCCTGCAGTTCCACATATTGGCCACCTTGCTGATCTTTAAGGGGCGGTATTCTCTCCCTAGTTACCCTTTTGTCCTTAATGTATTTGTAGAGTCCCTTTGGATTTTATTTATCCCTATTTGCCAAAGCTATTTCATGTCCTCTTTTTGCTCTCAGGGTTTTACTTTTAAGTATACTCCTATTGTCTTTATATTCTTCTCAGAATTCACTCGATCTCTGCTGTCTATAACCAACAAATGCTTCCTTCTTATTCTTGACCAAAACCTCAATTTCTCTCGTCGTCCAGCATTCCCTACACCTAGCAGCCATGCCCTTCACTCTAACATGAGTATACTGTCTCTGTACTTTCATTGTCTCATTTTTAAAGGCTTCTCATTTTCCAGCTATTCTTTTACCTGTGGACATCCGCCCCCAATCAACTTTTGAAAGTTCTTGCCTAATACCATCAAAATTAGCCTTCCTCCAATTTAGAAATTCAACTTTTAGATCTGGTCTATCCTTTTCCATCACTATTTGAAAACTAATAGAATTATGGTCTCTGGCCCCAAAGTGACCCCCTACTGACAACTTAGTTGCCTTATTTCGCAAGAGTGGTTCAAGTTTTTCAACTTCTCTAATCAGTACATCCACATATGGAATCATGAAATTTTCTTGTATACATTTAACAAATTCCTCTCTATCTAAAACTATAACACTATGGCAGTTCCAGTCTATGTTTGGAAATTTAAAATCCCCTACTGTAACCACCCTATTATTCTCACAGATAACTGAGATTTCCTTACAAATTTGTTTCTCAATTTCCTGCTGACTACTGGGGGTGTCTATAGTACAATCACAATAAAGTAATCATCCCTTTCTTATTTCTCAGTTCCACCCAAGTAACTTCCTCGGCCGTACTCCAATGAATATCCTCACTAAGTACAGCCATAATGTTATCCCTAATAAAAAACACCACTCCCCCTCCTCGAGCATCTCTACCCTGGAACAGGCCTGTCCATCCCTGAGCCACGTTTCTGTAATTGCTATGATACCCTAGCCCCATGTTCCTAACCATGTTAGGCCTCTTGCATTGAAATGAATGCAATTTAATTTATCAGTCCCACCTCGTTCTCTACTTTGTTCCTGCCTGACCTGACTGTTTAATCTGCTCCTTTTCTCAAGTGTACCAGTCTCAGACTGATCTCTTTCCTCATTATCTCTCTCAATCAAACACAATTCCTGCAGATGTCTTCATCAGTAACATGGAAACTCTCCCTAATCTCCCATATCCTACAGGAAAAGCACATCACTTTTCTGAAGGCCATCTTTGCATCTTAACAATCTACAGACCCAGAAATAGCACAGTCTTACTGCTCAAATAAACACTGCTCCAGTCTAACTTAGTACCTATCTAAATAAAAATGTATAATAGATAAAGAACCGATTCTACACATTATTGTTGTTTTACAAAAAAAAAGTAAGGTTACACTTTAAAAGTAGCCACTTAGCTGCTCCCTTGGTGTGAACTCCCTACACAGGTTCCTCCAAGCTCAGACGTGAATTTTGCTGTTTGTTTTATTTTCCTTAGAACAAACTCTGATGTTCAGAGATACTTGAAACCAAACAGCAAAGGCAGGACTGTTGCAGGCTACTGCAGAGTCAGACAGCAGTGTAGGATTTCTTTCTCCATTTCAATCACTGACCATGTGGTCACTGCCATTTTTCTGTCTTCTTCCTTTTTTAAATGCTGTCGTTTCAATTTTCTTTTCCCAAAGTTCTATAAAAATGCAACAGCTTATAAAACAGTAACTACCGCTCCTAGAATTCAAGGAGATCATCTCCTACACCCAGAATACCTAAAAAAGAAGCAGCTCTTTTAGCCACAATTTTTCACATCCTCTATCTTGGATTACACAGAAGATGCTTTGTAAACTCAAAAGGTTTTCAAATACACAATTCTTCTTCAAAGGAGCTGCAGCTTACATTTCTTTGGCTAAGTGCCAGTTGTGTCCAGATTTTTGGAGAGTTTATTTCTGTGAGATTGTGTATGATTTCTTAACTAACTTGCCTAACTTGCTCTACTAACTACTTACTCGCTTACATTGTCTGGTACTACTAACCCTTATGGACTTGTTATTGCAATCTTTGAACAGCTATGTGCTGAATGGCAAGTTTTCTGCAAATGGTCTGTGGTAAAACCGGGCCAAAATGAGGTGAGAGGGACCAGACAAGTGTTGACAACCTAAGGGCACAGCAGTTACAAAGCCTACAACTAACCGGAATTGCTGACACTTCTTTGAGCATACAACCCCATTCTCTTATCCTAGTCACAGTTCAACTACTGAGCCCACACAGTTTACCTGTCCATAGCTATATACCATCAGCACAATCTCTCTGGGTCACCACTACTCTGTCTCCAGTGCCCAATGTCCAGTAGGGGACCATAGGTACAGGCAAACAGTCAGACAATTCCAAAGATGAATTTCTATTTTTGGCAGCAAATGCACGCTGATATTCACTCCTACAATGTAAACCAAATGATGGCGTCATGACAAACAATTATTTTCCATTCCATGATGGTCTGCTGTACCCAGGTCTCACCTAATGTGTCAACCAGATTCTTCTTGACTTCTAGTGTCCAACATAGCTGAACTCTGTTGTTCACAAGGAGAACTCATCCACTCCAATGTTTGCATTCTCCTTCTTGGAAGACTGCTCCTGTTCCCCAATTTCTCAGTATCTATCACATCACCTTACTGGCTGCTCCAATCATACTCAGAACACCAGGCTAATATAGCACATTCTATCCAGACTATCCAGATGGCAGAAGGATCCCCCTGACTGCTTTCCTGGTCCTATAGGACTAACCGAATCCCACTGCCCAGACTGCAGTCAAACATTTCCCCAACTGTGTACTGCCCGGGCAGATGAATGGCTGTGGTCTGCAGAATGAGTGCAGACTGCTCGTGTGACTAACAAAACCAGGACCACTTGACTGACAGTGGCACTCCCTTGACTGGCCTGGGGTCTAGTCTCCATCCACTTTCTGACAGGGTGATTTGGTTGGATAAATGTGTTGTGTGTTTGTCATGCAGGCAGCTGGCACATACTGTAGATATTAGACTGGCATCTTGGTGTCCCATACAGCAAGAGCTTCCTCCCTGTACCGGTTCACACTGACAAACAGCTGTCTTTGTGTCTGCATTGGGTCATGCTCTGAAGAATGCTGTTTGGTGAAAGTGAGGACTGCAGTTGCTGGAAATTAGAGTCAAGAGTGTGATGTTGGAAAAGCACAACAGGTCAGGCAGCATCTGAGGAGCAGGAGAATCAACATTTTGGGCAAAAGCCCTTCATCAGGAATGACGTCAATAGGTCCCCATTCTGCGTTCCATGTCAAGAATTCTCCAGTTTGTTCAGTACATTTGGTAAGTTAGGAAGCTGAGTATTCATAAGATTAATAAGGTCTGTTGTGCCATCAGTAAGTTGTTAAACAAGCTATAATCTCCCTTAATTAGCAAATCACCACAGTCTGGTGAGAAATTCACTTCACTGCAAGGCAGATGCATAAAAGGTAAAAACAATCACTGCAGATGCTGGAAACCAGATTCTGGATCAGTGGTGCTGGAAGAGCACAGCAGTTCAGGCAGCATCAAACGAGCAGCGAAATCGACGTTTCGGGCAAAAGCCCTTCATCGGGAATAAAGGCAATGAGCCTGAAGCATGGGGAGATAAGCTAGGGGAGGGTGGGGGGGGGAGAAAGTAGCATAGAGTATAATGGGTGAGTGGGGGAGGGGAGTGTGCAGTGGAGAGGTGGAAAAGGAGATAGGCAGGTAGGATAAGTCCGGACAAGTCATGGGGACAGTGCTGATCTGGAAGTTTGGAACTAGGGTGAGGTGGGGGAAGGGGAAATGAGGAAACTGTTGAAGTCCACATTGATGCCATGGGGTTGAAGTGTTGCTAAGCGGAAGATGAGGCGCTCTTCCTCCAGGCGTCTGGTGGTGAGGGAGTGGCGGTGGAGGCGGCCCAGGACCTCCATGTCCTCGGCAGAGTGGGAGGGGGAGTTGAAATGTTGGGCCACGGGGCGGTGTGGTTGATTGGTGCGGGTGTCCCAGAGATGTTCCCTAAAGTGCTCTGCTAGGAGGCACCCAGTCTCCCCAATGTAAAGGAGACCGCATCGGGAGCAACGGATACAATAAATGACATTAGTGGATGTGCAGGTAAAACTTTGATGGATGTGGAAGGCTCCTTCAGGGCCTTGGATAAAAGGTACTCATTTGTAATAGAGAAGCAGATTCCAGGAATTTTGGATCTTGTCTGCTTTTAGTTAGATCAAAGGCAAATCAATTCAGTACTTGTTGGTCTACCTTTAGCAATAACAATAAAACCTTTAATGAAATAAAACACCTTATAATGCTTCCTTTGCCACATTATAACCTGAGACATTGAGGGAAGTATTTATTCGAACAAGCAGATTATTGCATATATAGACGATTTTTATTACAAGGTCAATTTGGTTTGTTATTATTATTTAGTTTATGTAAAATGTTCCCTTTCAGATGTCCAAAATCCCACCTTCAGAAATATTTAAGCCGTTATGTCATAGTGTATGGAAGCAAATGCCTTGTCATTATAAGTGGGAGTGTTTTTGAAGAGTAGTCCAACTGTGCTTGCTGCTGGCATGCCTGAGGTTTGCACCACACATACCAGCTTACTGCAAAGCAGTCGGCTCTTGTTTCATGACAGCGCATAAATAATTTGGAGAAACTGTTGTCGATATGGTCTGCAAGGAGAGAAATAACTGATGCAAATATTTGTTATAATGTAGCATCCTTTATTTCATTTGTTTTCCCATGATTTCAAACTAATGAAGTATCTTAAAGGAATCCTTAGTTAAGGTTATGGTTCACTTTTCCTGAACCATAGATAGCCACCCATTATAGTCCTTCTGCAACTGTCAAAATGTGTTCACTATGTTCTCCCTTTGCCTTTCACGAAATTCATTGCAGTAAATGGCTCTTAAATTGAAATTATGATCTTATTGAGTGTGAAGTCCAACTCACTGCTGAAATGGCTTGTCCTACTCTGACTATGGCACCTCCATTACAAAAAAAAGTATTAATTATTTATTAATTATGTAGTGATGCCTCTATTTAACTATACAGTCACCGCAGAGAGTAATTGCCATGTCTTACAAGGTAACAGTTATTACTTTACATCTCAAAAAGGAACTTTTAGCTCAAAAATGGTCAATAGCAATGTGTTTTATATTTACGTGAGACAATTTAAGAAATTTATTTTATCTTAAAAGAGCCCACATTTTGAGTAGTTCTCTTTTTATCTTGGTTAGTGCCCTATTTGCTAATCTGTACAGGTGTCTATACTTATAGAGACTGATGCTATTGTTGGATTGGTCTTCAATTAGTTTTTCACGCATCAGCTACTGAGACCTTGGAGTTTGTCCAATATGGTCATCACAACTGGAAATTCTCAAGGACCTTAATGTGACTTTGGGAGACAATATAGGTTTCACTGTGGTTTGGAAGGGTTGTCAATACAGCAATCTCATAGACCAGAACCTTTATTGACTTCCAGAGGTCTCAAAGACATGTTGTCACAGATTTAAGAAAGGAGCACTGACACAGTTGACTTGGTGCATGACTTCATCAATTGTAATTCCATTGTACAGATGGGAAGTGTTTCACATACTCCAGAGCCACACCATCACTGTATACAGCATAAAGGATGTTCAACTGGCAAGTTCAACAGGAAAGGCTGGTGGATGATCATCATCTTAACAATAGCTCAAGCCTCATATATGAGACATTAAAAAAATCAACTGACCTTTACATGTCCTGCACAGTGTGAGCAATCATGCTGCAGTTGTATGCAAACTGGATATTGTGGATACCCATGGTGAGTTTTCTACTTGCCCAGAAGTGACCAACATTGAAGAGCTTCCTTTCCAGATGATATTAGTGATAGATCATAATGTGATAGATCAGCAAGTGATAGATCATCTCAGTTATTTGCCCTAATGGTATTATTGCTGGACTATTAATCCAGAGACATGGGTAATGTTCTGGGGACCTGGGTTCAAATCCTACCATGGCACATGATAGAATTTGAATTCAGTAAAAATCTGGAAATAAGAGTCTAATGATGAGCATGTATCCATTTGATTGTTGGAAAAGACCCATCTGGTTCACTAATGTCATTTAGGGAGGGAAACTGTAATTCTTACCTATTCTGGTCTACATGTTACTCCAGACCCACAGCAATTTACTTAACTAATAACTGCCCTCTGGCTACTTAGGGATGGGCAAGAAATTGTGGCCTGGCCAGTGATGTCCTCCTATCGTGATTAAATAAAAAAAGATGGATGATGACACTCAGGTAGATGACAAACAATGTGGATATGATCATACAACTTTGTTTGAATGTCAAAGTATCAATTTCAGGTCCTCCACGCAGGATAGCAGTGGTCATATTGTCATGTAGGAGTATTAGGATGGTGAGAATCTTCAACAGGCAGCTTAAGCACTAGAGGACAATCCATGCAAATCATGATTTAGGGAATCAAATGTTTTGGCCAATTCAATGAAGGGGAGGTGATAGCCTAATGATATTATTGATGGACTGTTAATCCAGAGACCCAGGGAATGTTCTGGGGACCTGGTTTTGAATTCTGCCATGGCAGATAGTGGCATTTGAATTCAATAAACATTTGGAATTGAGAGTCTAATGATGACCATGAAACCATTGTCAATTGTCAAAAAATCCCATCAGATTCACTTTAGGGAAGGAAACTGTCATCCTTACTTCAGCTGGCCTACATATGAATCCGACAGAAATATGGCTGACTCTTAACTGCCCATTCGACAATTTGGGATGGACAATAAATGCTGACCGAGCCAATGACACCCTCATCTCGTGAATGAATGTTACATGTGATGGGCAGGAGGGAAAACCCCTTTGTAATTTCCACATCAGAAATATACATGTTAGATGAATGAGCTTATAAGCTCTAAATTAGTGCATCGGATATCACATTAGCCACTTGAGCTATATGATGGCAGAATAGCACTGGTACAGGTTTTTAGGCATTTACAGGGGACACAAACATATGAGTCACTTCATAAGAGGAAACGCCAAGCTGGTTGCATCTGAAACAGGTGGTGATGGAGTATGTTATCTAGTTCCTCTTTAAAATAGTTTAGACAGCTCCAACCAGAACATTATGAATGAATTTGCACAGGTGTCCCACAACACCAAAATAATCAGATCAATATGAACATGAATTGGTAACAATACAAAATGGTCCCAACTTTACTAGGAACAAAATTATAATAACCTTTAAAACTAAACTACGGGTGGCACGGTGGCATAGTGGACGGGCGGCACGGTGGCGCAGTGGTTAGCGCTGCTGCCTCACCGTGTCGGAGACCTGCGTTCAATTCCCACCTCAGGTGACTGACTGTGTGGAGTTTGCACATTCTCCCCATGTCTGCGTGGGTTTCCTCTGGGTGCTCCAGTTTCCTCCTATAGTCCAAAAATGTGCAGGTTAGGTGAATTGGCCATGCAGTTTAGTTTAAGTGAAGGGGTAAATGTAGGGCAATGGGTCTGGGTTGGTTACTATTTGGTGGGTTGGTGTGAACTTGTTGGGCCGTAGGGCTTGCTTTCACACTGTAAGTAATCTAATCTAAACATACTATCCCTAGTCCTGATTTGGAGATGCCGGTGTTGGACTGGGGTGCACAAAGTTAAAATTCAATTAAACCTGTTCGACTATACCCTGGTGTTGTGTGATTTTTAACTTTGTATCTCTAATCCTGTTTTGCCCTTTAAGGGGTTACAATACTTCCTGAGTCTCTTGTAAATTTATGCAGCCACTCTCTCTGTGGGTCTGCCTCTGGATCTGCAAAGCTGCTTTCTTCCTCTCTCTCTCTCTCTCTCTCTCTCATTTTCTCTCTCTGGATGGTCAATTGGGTCTCTGTCTCTTGTCATGCTGGTCTTGCTGGAAAGCCTCAGACAATTCCAAGTGCAGTTCCAAGAGAGCGGTCTGCAGGTGAACTCTGCTTTTATACCTTTTCGTGGTATTCTGGAACTTTAACAGCTCTGGTCAAACAAGAAGGTATACTTAATAATCTGAAAAAAGAGTCAATCATTTAGATGGCATGCCACTGTTAGTGTCTATGTGTAGCAGGACGCGGTGCCTTTCTGTCTCAGCCCCTCCTTTGTTTAGTGGATAAGTTGTTGGGGGTGTCTGTCCAGAAAAACTGTTTGCTTTTACATTATGCTAATGTAATTAGCACCTAGCTTCTGTCTTTGCACTGTATCTGGTGTGTAGTTTTGTGATTTCAGAGTTTTACTTGGCCAACGTACCCAGCATCCCTTGCTGTTTGGCCAAGTTACCAATCCATGTTTTAGCAGCCAGGAGGGTGCTCCAAGCATATACCCCAAGAGAGTTATTGAGTTTGAATTTTGTGAGCAATACTTTTTGGTTGGCTTTACGAATGATATTTGTATTTGTGCTAAAAAAAGTGGTGAACATACCGAATTATACAGATTAGTAAAGTATCAAGCTCAACCTCATATTTGCTGGTGAGTTGGCTGACTTTAGTTGCAGTGTTGTTTTGAGTACTACAATTGTCCTTGTCATTTATGGGTTATGGAGAGGAACAATTCGTCAGAGATGTCAATATAGGTTTTAATTTAGCATCCTCTGCTGCAAAACTAGATTGGACTCAACTATTTGTTTTTCCAATGTCAGGAACAACATTTTAACACTTGTTTAAGCTTGCACAGGAAGTTGCCAGCAAGATATCAGTATACAAGAAACAGTATATATTTGTGCCGTATAGCCTGCTGTTGCATTATACCCTATAGTTGAAGCCCCAAATGTACAAATCATCTGTTAAAATTACGTATGCTCAAATCTGTCTACAAATGTGAACAAGAACTTTGAGATGTGGGTTTGGAGACACATGTAGAAAACATATTGGATAGACAAGAAAAGTAATGTGGAGGTGTTTATAATGATACAAGCTGGAGGTGGTTTGATTGATGTTATCAGAGAATGCAAATTAATTGGACTGTGTATGCACTGAGAGTAGACAGGGTGTTGAAATAAGTGTTAGACAGATGAAAGGAGAATGATAAAGTGGGAGGAGAAACACTTTATCTGAAGAATGGGAGAATGTCTTGAGAATTGGAGAGAGAACCACAAGGCAAAATGATTTGAAGAAGGGATACTGGAACCAGACCAGATAATGGCCCGAGAGAGACCACTGGTCATGATGATTTATTTTTGACCTGGTTACATTTTATATTGATATGCATATATAAGATGTGAAATATGTGTTCCATTAATTAATATCAGCAATTCTTGCATTTGTTCATGTTAAGAAAAGCAATCTGGCTAATATTGAGCATGTGTCCAATATGTAGCTTTCTTGACCTGAATGCTGAGCTAAATTAAGGCAAACATGTCAAAGTTGCTTTTTAATATGGTCAGGCCATGTCTTGGCTAATTCAATCAACTCAGATCATGCAAATCTGAAAGGAATAGAGAGAAGTACCATGAAGTTAATTACTAATGTCAGCGAATTTTGTTATAAAGATAAGCAAAAAATTAATTCCAGCTTTAAAATGAAGCATGTTATAAAAAACTTACAAAGATGTATAAAGGAAAAGAAACAGTTACTTTCAAATTAACCAATAGCTGCAGGACAACAGGACAATTATTCAACTGACATGGAATGTCCTCCATAATTTTGAATGTTTCTGATAAGTCAGCTGCATTTAATACCTTTCTTCTCTGGTTCCACATCTTGAGACCTACACATAAATTAAAGTTAGGCTAGAGGCCTAACTTGTGAACAATGCTTGAGATAATAACCCATCTATGTCGCAAGATGCCCCCAAATCAATCTAGGCATCACAATTGCATTTACAATATACTATTGGTATATATGTTTGGACTAATATTGAATTCATCCTCTAAGTTACTATACAGATATCATGAGTCATTGCTGCAAAGGTTGACATTGACCTACAGAAACTGATGCAAGACAGTTTCTAGAGAATTGGAAAAGGTTCCAGAGGAAATGAGGTGGATCCAATGGAAAATGGCTGACTGATATAACCATACTTTTTTGGACCATTAGCTTGGAAATGTCAAGAATGGGTGGAAGTTTTTTTGAAGTTGTTCAAAATGATAGTAGAAGAGTCAGGTGAAATGGAACTCTGCCCAGTTTTCTGATAGTGTCCGCAACATTTATGTTTGCAAATTTTCCAAACCAAATTGAATTTTTTAACCCAACCTTGATGGACTAGGTAGCATCAACAGATAACTCAGTAATGATGCAAGGTGATGACAGTGACATGAGGCAAGTAATTCAGACTCTCAGGCTAATGTTTTGGCAATATGTGTTCAAATCCCATTATGGCAGCAGACCAAAATTAACTTAAACATTTAAATCTAGAATTAAAAACTAGTCTGAATAATTCTGACCATGAAATCATTGTTGATTGTTGTAAAAATCCACATGGTTCATAAGGTGTGCTTTAGGAAAGGAAATCTGAGGTACTTACCTGGTTGAACCCACAGGTAAATCCAGAGACACACAACAATGTGGTTGACTCTGAATTGTCCTCTGATATGGCTCAGCAGATCATTCAGTTGTATCAAACCACTATCACCTCAAAAGGAATGAAACCAGAGGGTCCATTTATTGTTGACCTACAGACTGAAAATGGCAACAGCACACACAGTTCTGTTGGTATTGGAAAGTCTTCCTTAATAACATCTGGAGGTTTGCACAAAAATTGGGATAGCTGTCCCGTGGACGAGTGAAAGAACTGCCTAGCATAGTCATTCTCACCAAATTGTGCCATCAATACAATCCCTGGCTATACCTGTCCCACTGGAAGTGGTGGCATAGTAAGGACTGAATTGCTCTTGGAATCCTCAGCATTGGCTGCAAATTGCATAAAGTCTCATGGCATCAGGTATGATGTGGGCATGAAGCTTTCTGCTAATTACCTGTCACTCTCCCTCAGCCAATAAATCAACACTCTTCCATGCTGACTATGGACTGCCGCAGTTCACAAAAGCAGCTCACCACTTCCTTAAGGATAACTAGGATCAGGCAATAAATGCTAACCTAGTCAGAGACATCCACGTTCCACAAGTGAATAAAAATTAACATTAATTAAAAGAAGCATTAAGATTGGAAAGGCCTCTGAACATGCTGTGTGTGGAGGACATGAATGTCCATTACCAAAAGTGCTCAGTAGCATCTCTATTGATCAATTTGGCAAAGTACTGAAAACAAAACTGCTAAGCTATGCCTTCAGTATGTGGTGAGGAAATCAACAAAAGGGGGTAAAAATACACTTATTTGACCTTGCCCTCAGAATATACTTTCACAGATATAACTGCCCAACACAGTATTGATAGAAGTGGCCATGACATAATCCTTGTGATGAGAAAGCAAAGTCTTCACAGACAATCCACTGTGGCACAATCACCATGCTAAATGGGATAGACTTTGAACTGTGTAGTAACTATAAAATAAGGATCCATGAGATGCTATAGGCCATTAGCTGCTGCAGAATTTTGTTCAACTACAATCTGCAACCTTATGGCCAGGAGCGTTCCTAAAAGTGAGGTGTCAATTTGTGAAGCTACAACACTGGACTACTATGTGCCAAATACCAGAAGCAGCAAGTAACAGAAAAAGCTAAGTGATCCCGCAGGCAATAGCTCAGACCTAAACTCTATAGCCCTACCAAATCCAGTCAGAAATCATAGTAGAAATGAAATAATTAAGAGGAGGTGGAATACTTCCCAAATATCTCCATCCTCAAGAGGGTGAAGCATTTACAGCCACCTTCAGCTGAATGCACTGAATGGATCATTTACCTTAGGTTCCACTTGAGGATCCCTGCATCACAAATGCCAATTTGATTCACTGTATGTGATTGCCTGAACACTGAAGACAATATTCCAGCAGTGGTACTAAAGGCCTGTGCTCAGTAACTAGCCCTGCCTTTAATTACACTGTTCCAGTACATCTATAAGACTAGTGTCTGCCCAACAGTGTGAATCATTGTCTTTCCACAAAAATTAAAATAAATCCAACCCGAAACCATACAGTGCAGGTGAAGAACATCTGTAATTATGAATGCTGTGTGTGAACCTCGCACATTTAGCTACTGTGTCAACTTAAAATCCTGACAAAAGCATGCTCAACCACATCGTTCAACATTACACATCAATCCTGTGCTATGAGACAAAGCAGGTCTTGTGGGCTGAAAACACTCATTCTAGTTACCAAAGTATATCAATCAGACATGGTGCAGGAGCTGCTCACTTCACATCTTGGACATAAAATGTCAATATCATTAACCCATAAAAAAAACTTCCTTTACAAGGATTGTGAATAGTTAGGGAGAGTTCCTCATGATTATTGTCACAAATATAATCTACTACTATATGTGTAACAAACAGTTTGGGCAACAAGATCTCTGAATCAAGGTACCATTGTACAAAGTTCATGTGGAGGTATCCCACTGGCCTCCTGGTCAGGAGCATTCACGTCTCAGTGTTTGGAGAGTAGTGTTCAAATGTTGTTTTGCATATGGCACAATTTCTGTATGATCACATTGCTGAGAGGCTGCTTTATTTATGATATTACCCATTCAAGCTCATTGGAATTGATTCCAGTGGAGCCAGGAACAGAAGATGTAGTGATTCTTGTGGCTGCTGAACTAAGAATTGCTATTTGAATGGTTGAGGAACATATGCATCCACAAGCCTAGGACCAGCATCAACTTCCAGCTGGAGTTGCTCCCTATTGCAGAGCTTCCAGATGCAGGAGATCCACAGTGCAGATGGAGAGTGCAGATGCTAGAGGGTCAATGTCCCTGTACATTGACCAGAGATTGAGGTCATAATGCTATATCATGTTATCCAGTGTATCTGTGTACAACACCTTCTGCCACAGTGACCACCATGTAGCCATATGTAGGCTCCCTCAATATCAAATTTACTTCCAGGTAAAAATAAAAGCAAAATATTGACTCTGAAACAAAACCAAAGTACTAGAAAAATCCATTGGGTTTGACAGCATTTGTGGAAAGAAAAGCAGAGTTAATGATTCAAGTCCAATATGAGTCTTCTTTGAAACTATGCAGAACTATGTTCCATCTAAGTCATGTCTCTCACTTTGTACATAGAGAATGCCTCTTGATTCACAAAATCTCTGTTCCAAACGACTGAGGATGCACTGAGGCTATATAATGAATCATAGGATCCACGTGAGCTACAAATGACATTCCTTAGATGGAACAGAACCTTCAGCATCTTATAGTATAGCAATGTTGACCAAAGACACTCAGGCAGGAGTTCTTTGTGAACTTTGATTAATAGAATTGAGTTGTGTGAAGCCACCTTCCATTGACTACAAATGTTTTGATGCTGCTGAGGCCAACATCCCCTGCATAATCACAGCAACAGGTGCAGCTCAATGGTTTGAACTTTACTGGCATTTTATGATGTTTAATAATATCTGATGCTGTCTCATTCACTTGTGATACAGTTTCATGATATCGCAGGCACAATGGAAAGGAAAGCAACTGATTAGAGAGGGTTAGAGCATTGTGCAGCAGTAAGGATGGCTTGCCTCTCTATAATCCTAACCATTGTTATTACTAGCTAAGTCAGATCCTAGTCTGACATTTGGCTTGATGGATCATATTTTGTTTCATTTGGTTTTCACAAGATGTCTTACATTAATATACAACAGACAATGTTGCAGATTTGCACTTAACCATAAAAAAGAAATTTACATGCACAAGAAATAAAAATCGGAAGAGAAAAATATGTGATTTACATGTAACATAAATTCAAAGATTTCAGGCCAGACTATGAAATGCAATCCAATTAACCTCACCAGCACTCCCTTACAATACTCACCAGAGAGCATTCCATTCTCTATCATTTGTTATTTTGTCAGCTGATGTTGTTACTGGGCAAGATGGTTCACAAACTGAAACCTAACTTGATACAATTTCTTTTATTATAATGAAGTAATGTTGCCCTGAAACACAAAGAGTCAATGCTGTAGATTTGATTTTAACAATTAAACAGAAGTTTATTTTGCAATGAATCATAGGACCATCAAGTCGTACAGTACAGAAGAAGTCCTTTGACCAATCAAGGCTGCAACATTAACAGTTACTCTCAGACTATGCAATTGCTCCTTTTCTCGCTCGACCGATAGCCTTGAATGTTATGATAATACAAGGTTTTATAAGCTCATCCAAATACTTTTTAAAGTTTTGAAGTTTCCCACTTTGACTACCCTCATGGTAATGCATTCCAGATTGCAATCATCCGGCTTAAAATATTTTCCTCAAAGTCCCATCTAAAGTCATGCTCCCTTGGGATTGACCTTTCAAATTAGGTGGATGGCTGTTTTCTATCCAACTTGTCCATGGCACACATAACTTGATGGTTCTTATTCAGGTCCCTTCTCAAACTTCTCTGTTCTAAAAAAAAGGCACAAGCTTAACCAACCTCTTGTCATAGCTAAACTGTTCCATCCCAGGCAACAGAAATTTACATACACAAGGAATGAAAATCAGAATAGAAAAATAAATTATTTTCATGTAACACAAATTTAAAGTTTACTAAACCAGGCAATAGAGGCGGCATGGTGGCAATGAATGATACTTGTTTGTCAGGACATGGAGGTTTCAGCATCATCTCTTGAGTGGTCATGAATCTCTCCTGTATAAGCAAGCATTCTTGCCATGTAGTGGGTGAGGAGACAGATATTGACTGCCCACCACCTGTCATTGCCCTCTCTGCCCTATTGTGAGATAACCAAATCAACTAATCTTCGAAATATTCAGCTCATAGCATTTCCATAACTTGTCTGGCATTCAATCATAACATTTCATGAAGCTGGGCTTTTAAATTCAGAGTCAATCTTCCAGGACTGATTAGTCAGAAACGTACAAGCAAGATTAAAACTTGCAAAGCTATCCAACATAACAGCGACTGCAGCCCCTGCATCGAATTTGTGTGGATGGTGAACAATTTTCTCTCTTCCAATATTGACAGTTTGCATTGATAACTTCTCCACTAGCCAGATTTTGCTGTGAAGGTTTGCTTTCCAACCATGTTTCCTGTTTGTTCTCAACACATACTTCTGTGATAAATAAGGAGCATCATAACTGCAGCTCAGTTTTCCTGGTCTGAACAAAGTGTTCTTCCCACCTACACACTCATTTTGAGAGTTTGGTGAAATGGCATTTGGTGCCATTGAAGTGTGATCCTTGTTTCTTCCACGGTGTTGTTTCCATCCTGTACCCTCTATGGTATCTTCGCCTCTGGTTGTCTCTTCTGAGGCTTTACTGTTTCTGCAAAGGATGCTGATGGATTAGACCACAAGATGTAAGAGCAGAAGTAGGCCAGTTGGTCCATTGAATCTGCTTCACCATTTGATCATGGCTGAAGTGTTTCTCAATCGCTTTCGCCTGCTTTCTCCCTGTAACCCTTGATCCCCTTACTAATCAAGAATATATCTATCTCTATCTTAAATATACTCAATGACTTGGCTGCCTCAGCCTTCTGTGGCAATGAGTTCCTCAGATTAACCACTATCTGGCTGAAGATGTTCTTCCTTATTTCAGTTCTAAAGGGTTGTCCCTTCACTCTGAGGATATGCTCATGGGTCCTGGTCTTTCCTGCCAGTAGAAATATACATCCACATTAAAACGGAATGTTTGGCTGACTTAAGTCAAAAAATCAAATACTGCTTGCTCCGGCAATTATATTGTTATTAAAAGTGACAGAGGAAGGCCAACATTTGCTGTGTCCACTAATGTGAGTATCTTGGGATCTTTCTCTCTCTGTGGTTCAATTTCTAGAACCAATCACCTCATTCTCAGGACATTATTCAAAAATCAATGGTGCAGGATATCCTCAGGGTGATGTCCTGGGTCCAACCATCTTTCACTTCTTCACTAATGACCTTACCTTCATCGTTAGGTCGGACATGGAGAGGTTCCTGATGAATATGCAATGTTCAGCATCATTTGTCATGCCTCAGGCACATATAAAGCCTGCATACTAAAATAATCCTTGCCCAAATGCAGCAGGTTGTGGTCAACATTTAAGTTTGTACTGATAAATGATATGTCCCATTTATGCTACTAAAATGGCAGACAATTAAAACGTCTTCAACAAAAGATATTCTAACCATCTGCCCTTGATATTTATTGGTGTTACCAAATTCCCTATTATCAATATCCTGGGTATTATCACTCCCTAAAAACCATATAAATGCTGTGTCTATAAGAGCAAGTCTGACGCTGGGAATTCTGTAGGGAGTCAAAGCCAATCTTAGCAGGACTTAATGGTAAGGTCCTAGAGAGTGTTGCTGAACAAAGAGACCTTGGAGTGCAAGTTGATAGCTCCTTGAAAGTGGAGTCACAGGTAGATAGGATAATGAAAAAGGCGTTTGGTAGGCTTTCTTTTTTGGTCAGAGTATTGAGTTGGAACGTCATGTTAGGTCATGTACAGGTCATTGGTTAGGCTGCTGTTAGAATATTGTGTGCAATTCTGGTTTCCTTCCTATTGGAAAGTTGTTGTGAAACTTGAAAGGGTTCAGAAAAGATTTACAAGGATGTTGCCAGGGTTGGAGAATTTGAGCTAAGGGGAGAGGCTGAACAGACTGGGGCTGTTTTCCCTGGAGCGTCAGAGGCTGAGGGGTGACCTTATAGAGGTTTACAAAATTATGAGGGGCATGGATAGCATAAATAGACAAAGTCTTTTCCCTGGGGTCGGGGAGTCCAGAACTAGAGGGCATAGGTTTAGGGTGAGAGGGGAAAGATATGAAAGAGACCTAAGGGGCAATTTTTTCATGCAGAGGGTGGTATGTGTATGGAATGAGCTGCCAGAGGAGGTGGTGGAGGCTGCTACAATTGCAACATTTAAGAGGCATTTGGACAGGTATATGAATAGAAATGGTTTGGAGGGATATGGGCCAGGTTCTGGCAGGTGGGATTAGATTGGGCTGGGACATCTATTCGGCATGGATGGGTTGGACCAAAGGGTCTGTTTCCATGCTGTACATCTCTATGACTCTATCTATGGCACTCATGTCCTGACTTCAAATGCCGATCCCGTATCTACTCGGCTCAAGTTCGGAGTGTGATGGAATATTCTCCATTTGCTTGATTGAGTGCATCTCCAACAACATTCAAGAAGCTTAACGCCACCTGTTTGATTGACACTCCATCCACCAATTTAAACATTCACTCCCTTCACAAACAATGCGCAGTGGCAAGGTGCACTGCAGTTACTCACCAAGTGTTCTTTGAAGTACTTTCCAAATTTGCACTTCTATCACCTAGAAGGACAAGAGCAGCAAGTGCATTGGTACACCACACTTGGAAGATTCCCTCCAAGTCATACACAGTCTTGACTTGGAAATATATAGCTGAACCTTCCTGTCACTGAGTCAAAATCATGGAATTCCCTTTCTAACAGCTTTGTGAAGTGTACTCACACCGTACAGATTACAGCAGTTCAAGAAGGTGGCTCACTCATTTCTTCACAAGGATAATTAGTGATGAGCAACAAAATGTCTTTAAAAATAAATTCACATCAAGAATGCATGTTAAAGTAGTTCCTCTCAATCATTGCCAAGGCAGTGAAAACTAAGAAGTAGTAACAAAATTGGCAGTAATAAAAACATTATTGTTAAAGCTTAAAAACTAAAGGGCATTATTTGATATTGAGTAGAATCTTTGTCCTAATGCTCTGCAAATCTCCCCATTATATACACAGTCACTCATAAGTTGTTGTGCTAATATTTTCATGTCATTAGTTTATAATAGGTGACAATTATTTGACGCCCACATTAAAAAAGTGAGGATTTTTTAACTTTCCTGCTATTAATTGACTTTCATAACTGCAAAAAGATGGAAGAATAATTTCCCATTCCGAATGTTCTGTTCCTCATTGACACATAGTTATTAGATCTTGGCAATTTATATGCACAATACTATTCCTAAACAAAAGTCTATCACTTCTAGAGTTGGACATTTTATAACTTTTTAAGGTTGTTCTATATTAACTGTGGCTCATGAATTAAACATCAGACACAGTGTATAATGGGTGGTTATTGTAAAGCTTTAGTTTAAAATTACAGGTCAAAATGAATTCCTAGAGTTTAACAATGGTTGACACGAATGGCTGTGACACATTCACCTCAAATTAATGTTACCAGATTAGATTCTGAAAAAAAAATAGAATCAATTACATACATTAATTTCTCAAAATTCCAGTGTTGATCAATGAGATTAAGATATCTGGCATATGAACCAATAGATTTTCTATAAATATTTATTTATTTTCAGATGCAGAAATGATGTATAATTTTAATTTCATTCTGTATCATATTCAATTTCAGATATTGGAACACTGCAGCAATGGTTTAGTTGCTTATGATCCATTTTCTATGTCTTTATGGAAGCAAGACTTGGAGGCTGTGTAAATTTAGATGAAGCAATCTGTTGTCATTTTCCATTCTTATTGGAGATAAAAATAAGCACCTATTGTTTCAGATTAAGAAACTGCCTGTTCATGGAATGGTTTACCAGTCAGGGATGTCAACTTTGGAGTAAAGGAGTTAGGTCAACTCAAAATCCATTTGTAATAAGCGAAAAGGATGTCTGAAAGTATATGTATTTGAATTAATAGAGAATTCTAGGTGAACACTTCCCTTCATTTGCTCATCATAGATAACAAAATTGTATGAATTCAAATCACATTTTCCAGTTCATATTCACATGAACCCATTTGTTCACATCATTAATCAAAAGAAAACATTCCAAAGTCCATATGAAGGATTAATTTCTGTGGTATAGATGTCCTGATTAAGCTTTGTATGTGTCTCAATTTCTATCAGTGTCAACCAAGCTTTCAGTGGCTTTATTTAACTGCAAACTAATGTTTTTGAAATTTATTAGCAAGGTTCCATGATCTTAAATATCAATATAGAAACTTAACTTGTAAAATATTACAATGTCTAAACTGTACCCATCACAGAAACCAACATTTCCACTAATTCCAACCCTTTCCCCATAGCTCCACTCTTGTCACCTTTTAACCTTTTATTAAAATGACTTGGTCTTGTCCAAGATATATTTTCATGGACTTCAATAACTCAGCCATTTGGATACCAATTATCTGCCTTGAATCTGAATGTTGATATGTTATTTAAATGTGGGCATCACAAACACAAACTTATCTTTAACTGATGGTCAGCCAGGCACCATTCATAGAGTCACAGAGATGTACGCATGGAAACAGACCCTACAGTCCAACCCATCCATGCCGACCAGATATCCCAATCCAATCTAGTCCCACATGCCCGCACCCGGCCCATATCCCTCCAAACCCTTCCTATTCATATACCATCCAAATGCCTCTTAAATGTTGCAATTGTACCAGTCTCCACCACATCCTCTGGCAGCTCATTCCATACATGTACCATCCTCTGCGTGAAAAAGTTGCCCCTTAGGTCTCTTTTATATCTTTCCCCTCTCATCTTAAATCTATGCCCTCTAGTTCTGGACTCCCCGACCCCAGGGAAAAGACTTTGTCTATTTATGCTATCCATGCCCCTCATAATTTTGTAAACCTCTATAAGGTCATCCCTCAGCC
The DNA here is from genome assembly GCF_020745735.1 of Hemiscyllium ocellatum. Classification (NCBI taxonomy): domain Eukaryota; kingdom Metazoa; phylum Chordata; class Chondrichthyes; order Orectolobiformes; family Hemiscylliidae; genus Hemiscyllium; species Hemiscyllium ocellatum. The sequence goes on along the minus strand of NC_083412.1, from coordinate 41,808,165 downwards.
TCTGACGCTCCAGGGAAAACAGCCGCAGCCTGTTCAGCCTCTCCCTGTAGCTCAGACCCTCCAACCCTGGCAACATCCTTGTAAATCTTTTCTGAACCCTTTCAAGTTTCACAACATTTTTCCGATAGGAGGGAGACCAGAATTGCATACAATATTCCAACAGTGGCCTGACCAATGTCCTGTAGTCGCAACTTGACCTCCCAACTCCTGCACTCAATATTCTGACCAATAAAGAAAGCATACCAAACGCCTTTTTCATTATCCTATCTACCTGTGACTCCACTTTCAAGGAACTATAAACCTGCACTCAAGGTCTCTTTGTTCAGCAACATTCCCTAGGACCTTATCATTAAGTGTATAAGTCCTGCTAAGATTTGCTTTCCCGAAATGCAGCACCTCGTATTTATCTGAATTAAACTCCATCTGCCACCTCTCAGCCCATTGGCCCATCTGGTCCAGATCCTGTTGTAATCTGAGGTAACCCTCTTCGCTGTCCACTGCACCTCCAATTTTGGTGTCATCTGCAAACTTACTAACTGTACCTTTTATGCTCGCATCCAAATCATTTATGTAAATGACAAAACGTAGAGGGCCCAGCACCGATCCTTGTGGCACTCCACTAGTCACAGGCCTCCAGTCTGAAAAACAACCCTCCATCACCACCCTCTGTCTTCTACCTTCAAATTTAAATAATGGCTTTCATCAGACTTGACTATTTGCTATTCCATTTAAATGACTATTCAACTCATTGATGTTTATATGATCTTTCTGTGCATTAAAAATGTAGAGTGAAATGCTAAAATAACACTTTAGATTGATGCTGACCAAAAAAACTGAACTTTGTACAAAGCTACAGAAAAAAAGAGGATGTTAGAAAACAAGATGAAATAAGAACTGATAATAAAGTCTTAAAGAAAATACAATCATATAACTCAGTCTGGATGGGATGTATCCAAGGTTATTGAGGCAAGGGATTGTGAAGGTATTGATTGCAATCTTCAAATCCTCCTTAATTTCAGAGGAGCCATCAAATAACTGCAGGATTTGTTCAAAACAAAATGGAGGAGAATAAACCTCACGGTTATAGGTCAATCAGTTCAACACTAATGATTGGGAAGTTTTTTTCGTAATTTGGAGAAACTTAACTGCCACATCAACAAGCTTGGACTAATGGAAGAGCAGACATAGATTTATGAAGGACAAAGCATGTTAGCTGAATTTTAATTAAATATTCAGATAACATAATGGTGAGGCTGTCGGAAGGCATTACAGTTGATGTTGATTATTTACACTTTGTAAAAGCATTTGACAATGTATCACGTATTAAGTTTGCTAGCAAAATTGAAACCCAGAGGATAAAAAGAAACAAACTGGATATAAAACTGGCAAATAATAGGCCCCAGAATTATGGTGAATAGTTGTTTTTGAACTAGATGGAGATATCAGATGGATTTCTCTGAGGTTCAATACTAATAGGACTATTGCTGCTTTGGAATGTAGTAATGTCTTGGATTTGGGGGTAGAGGACACAATTTCAAAATTTGGTGCTAAACTTGAGAGGTATAGTACCAGAGGCATATATAATAATTATTATATGAAAACAAAGATATACACGTAAGTGTAGATTAGCACAGTGGTTGAAATTCAAAGCAGCCAAATGTTAGCTGACTCGTCTGGATGGAAAAATGAAGAAAGACAATACATGCTGAATGGTATAATCTGAAGAGGAACACATGGAAAGATAATCCTTAGGGTTCTTGGGTGCAAATCCTTGAAGGTGATAGGACATGTGAACAAAACAGTTAATAAAGTATATGCGAACCTAAATGGAGGCTTAGAGTATAAAAGCATTCATGCCATAACATTTTATATTTTTTAAACAAAACTTATATTAAACCTATGCCTAATAGTATTTTGGTCCCAGATAAGCTATTATGTACAATTCTGGCAACCACTGATTCAATCAACAAGTACATCGATCTGGACCCAATATACCAACCACTGCAGTGGACAGCTGGAACTGACAACCCGGAGCAGCAGATTCAAACCACTACAAATGCGGGAGGAAAGATCGCAGAAGCGCTTCACAGGAGGCTCACAAGCACTGAGGATGTCACTCAGACAGGAGACGAAACATCTGCAACACAAATTCCCAGCTTGGCGAACACAACCACAACATACTTTTGGAGCTCAATAAATCTTTGGAGAGTGTACGAGAGATATTTATTAAGATGGATAACAGATTACAGTTAGATGGATAGCATTGAAAACCTACGATTGTTCTCTTTAGAGCAAAGAAATCTAAAAGTAACTTTTAACATCATCATGATTTTAGATAGAGTAAATAAAACAAAATTCTTTCCAAGAGCTGAAGGGTCAGCAACTAGAATTCACAAATTTAAGGTGATCAACAAGGAAAGATTTTAAATGCACTGTCGAAATAAAGTTATTCAATGGATAAATATATGAAAGAGATGTTAAGGGATAGTGGAAGCGTGGGATTAACTAGATTGCTTTTTTGGAAGAACTGTCACAGGCTTGAAAAGCTGGATGGCCTCCTTCTGTGGCGTACCATTTTGTGATTCTTTGATTCAATGAAACTACCTTTTACATAATTACAGTCACAGAAATGTATTGAATCATTGTATTCAAAGCTCTATGTACACACTTGTAATAAATCTTTTCAAAGAACTATACAAAGGTTTGTCATGCCTTTAATTTCCCCAAATGAATTTGGTCAGTCATGAACCATTTCCTTCTTGACTGGAGTTTATAGCACAGAAAGAACACTAATTGGTCATTCTCACCACAAGAAGCCACAAGGGTAGTTGATTTTGGAAATATAGAGGTGAAAACCTCCAGAATGTTACCATGGATTTTTTTTTCTCTCAGTTGGTGGTGTTGACACAAATGTATAAGCAATATGTGTTTTTTTTTAAAAAACATACTTCTTCCCTTCAGTGCTGTCTAATGTAAAAAACATATATTAATGAATAATTATTAAGCTTCCTTCTTCACAGTTACTGACTGTCTTTCTGAATGAATGACAATGAAGAGAGAAATAACTTTATTTGTTCCTTATTTTCATCATATTCGATGATATTTTTTGTTGCTGGTTATAATGTAATCAATGAAAATGCTCTTGATAGCAAAACTTTAAAATGTATGTTAAGAAGTTGAGATTTGGACTGTTAGCTGGAATTACAGAAATACTTTTATCTATTTGGTTCCCAAGCAATCCAGAATCCCAGTTCAATGTTCCAGGTACAGGGATGGTCGATGGCAAAATTTGAATTCAGTAAAAATCAGAACAGAGCAAGCCTAATTTAAACCATGTAAAAATACTATCAATTTTCTGGTTTTCTCATGTCCTTTGGGGAAGAGAAGTTGCCAAGCTTACCTGGTCCAGCCTACATGTGACACCAGATGCACAGCAATGTGGTTGACTCTTATTTGTTCTCTGGGCAAGTTTAGATGGGGAGTATGTGCTGGATTGGCCCGTGACATGCACATCTTGCAAAAGAATAAAAAGTACATCACTCAAACTTTTCAGAATACGTCACATTTCTGAATAACTTTGAGTAATCTGTGCACTGGTATTTTGAGGTTGGATTTTCTGTCCTTTTGAATAACATTATGATGTTTAAAATAGCATCTCAAGAGGGAGGAACCTTTGATTAACATCTAATCTAAATGCTCCCAAGTTTGCCTTTATGGAAATAACTTTAATCCAGTTTCTGTACTGTAGCTCTAGAATGGGGTGTGAACCCATAACTGCCAAACTTGAGACACAAGAGTATCACCCACAAAGCCAAATTTGCTTCTTAGCTCATCACAGTTTATTGTTACAAAGAATTGTGTTGTTTGTTTCTTCAACTGTCCAACTTCCATTGACCTCCTGCTTCCCACTTCAGCAAAAAAAAAGTCTCAGCTTGTCAAAGGTTTCCTATATTTACATCAGAACCTTACAAGAAAAAAACTTCTATGGTGAGATATGCCTTATTTATGCATTTGAAAGTTAATTTATACCTAACTCAAAGGTCATGTTAATGCAGACATCTGAAAGCCATTATAACTCACTAAGGTCAAATTAATACAGACATCTGCAAACTGCTACATCTGTGTTGACACCTCTGTGGGTGTATAGGAAAATGAGAGTGAAATTCATTTTTTTAGTGGAGGCGGGAAATACTGTCATTTTAATGCCAATCATTTTGATAAAACACCATTGTTTACAGATGCAGTTTATCCACCTGCTTCTTCTCTGGGTGGTATCAATGGATCACAAGTAGTGATTGGTGATAATTACAGGCTGTAGATATGGGATGCTTGCCCAGAAATGCATCCGCAGTTTACAAACTGGGAAGCATTAGCAGGATATTGGAGGCGTCAGATCACCACTGAGATAACAGCTGCCAAGAGCATTGAGGCAAGTGAGTTTCCAATGTAGTGAGCAGTACAAAACAGAAAAGGGCTGGCTTTGAAGAAATATCCATTTTCTGATAAGTTCTGGAGATTCTAATCAATTACAGAAAAATAGAATCTTTTCTCACGTTAATGAATGGGAAACTAACTGTTACCTGATGGCATCAGCCTGGGTTCTTACATTTGAATATTGAGTTTGTGAACAGTCTTCAATTCAGGATGGAAAATATGCTGCTGGGAAGGAAAGAGGACTCCATTTACCTCAGCATGTGTGACTGCAGTCCCTTTCATTGGAAAGCCTGATGGAAGGAGACTGTAGGCAAAAGAATCATCTTCTCTTTGAGTGAGAGTCATATACTAAATTGATGGGGACAGATGACAGGAAGGAGAAGTTACAACAATTTTAAGTAGGGAGTCAAATTCACAATAAAAGGTAAAACAATGTGATTAATTTTAAAAGGTATCATCTGTTTGGTGGTGCTATCTACATAGATTCTGTCTGGGATATAAATAAATACATTATTGTGGGTAACATATATTAAGATGGTTTATGTTTTAATGAGTGAAGCTGCAGTTTCTTGGGGATTAATGGTTGTCGAGAGAAGCTGTATTGCAAGGTGGGTGGAACCCATTAGAAAATTCAGTTGAGTTGGACCTCTGATATTTCCGGATCATAAATATTCTCCTACCAATGCAAATGACCAGAAAGGCATTGGAGCTGAAAATGGGGGCTGATAATGTGAGGACTCACATTTCTATGCCACCACTGGAACTAAACACTCAGTAAATGAAATACACCCAGTGAGCTTAGGCACATGATTCTCAAGATTTGTGGAGATAGCCCCCTCAGTGTTGTCCAGACTTCAGGATGTCAGGTGAACACACTTGCTGAGGGGCTTATGAGGAATATAGTTGGGCTTGGCAGTTCTCAGGATTGGAGTTTTGGCTACATCCTGTCACCATTGAATTGGGAAGACCCAAAATTTGCTGAGAATGATTCAGGCAGACACAAGAGAAGGACAAAGTGATGATACTGCATTCCACCAATGCAGATGTGGCAAGTTGAATTCAATACACATATGGAATAAAAAGCTCATGGAGATCATACACACACCATTGATTGTCATTAAAGAAAAGGTCAGATTTCCAGCATTCACAGTATTTTGCTTTTATCTGGTCAATTAATGTCCTATCCAGAAGGAATTCTGCCAACTTTACCTGGTCTATCCTACATGTCACTCCAGATCCATAGTGATGTGGTTGACTCTTAACTGTTTTCCTGGAAAGTAGGGATAAGCAATAAATGTTGGCCTAACTGGTGATGCTCACATTCCATAAGTAAAAGAATAAAAGAAAAAAAAAACTGTTAATTGAGACCACAACTCCAAGAGAGCACTTGAAGACATAATTCCAGCAAAAATAGAATCAAAGAATATTTCAAACAATTGGTAGCCTGTGTTTATATATATATTGTGTATAAATGAGGAGCATGAACTGAACTTTAGTGGAAATTGGCCAAATGCCAATTTTGACAAATTTCAAGAAGTGTTTCTCTTTGTGAACCCCAACAAGTTTTCTCACTTTTTTTAAACTCACTTCATCAGTTATGTACCACAAATGTATGGCATCACGCGTGTCCTGTCTTTTCTCTTGATACAAGCAGAAGTACTCACTTATGCCTGAAGCTCTTGGGAACAGTGGCTGGTGCCATCATTAAAGTCCAGCTGTGTATCCAGTCAAGAGATGCCAGCGAGGATTTGTTGCCCCTCACCACACTTCTGAAGGCACACAAGTGACACAGCTGATAATTCATTTGCAATTTCTGGATCAGTGGTGCTGGAAGAGCACAGCAGTTCAGGCAGCATCCAACGAGCAGCGAAATCGATGTTTCAGGCAAAAGCCCTTATTCCTGATGAAGGGCTTTTGCCCGAAATGTCGATTTCGCTGCTCATTGGATGCTGCCTGAACTGCTGTGCTCTTCCAGCACCACTGATCCAGAATCTGGTTTCCAGCATCTGCAGTCATTGTTTTTACCTAATTCATTTGCAAATACAGTGCAATTTTGTAAATCCATTGCTACACCGTGACCAAACTACACGGGTTTCCTCCTTTCATCCCATAAGTGCAATCCACATGCTCAGACAGCCAAATGCAAATTAATCTGCCCTTTCTGGAAATGATCAGAGCCATTTTCCATTTCCAGTGTGCATTTGCAAATTATATGAGTACAGAAGCACTACAGCTTCCTCTTGGCACTGTGAATTGCAGGTTCAACCTGGTAATTAACACCATCCCTTCCCTCACCACAGGAACTCCATGTTCCTTTCTTCCTCATTCTCCCTGTTCAGTCCACTAGCACTGACCTTCCAAGTACTCCCACAAGCCCCTTTACATTACAACTTTATCTCAACATTACCCTGGAGTTCCCACACTACAGCTTAGCCATGCCCACAATCATGATGCATTACACTAAACCTCGGTGCAGGCAGGGTAATGGTGACTATCATAGAGGCATAGAGATGTGCAGCACGGAAACAGACCCTTCAGTTCAACCCATCCATGCCAACTATCGATATTTCCCATCCCCAGTCATTGTCCTCCAAACGCACTGTTGCTGTCACCACTACCGCCCCCATATTCCCCGAACACCCCCACCCCATACATTGATTCCCTTCTTCACAGCTAGTGTCCCCTTTGCATCATGAAGGCTACCACAATACCACAATTCACTTCACATACTCACCTACCACAGCTGATCACACCTCCCCTTTTGACTTTCATTAAGCTGACCCCCAGCACTGATTATGTCCACCCCTAGATGACTTATTCCTTGGACTGGTTTCCCTGGACCTGCAGAACAGATCTTGGCCTACTACCTGAACTGAAATGAAATGGAATCTCTAACTCCGGCTGATCCAAGACGCTGACTGACCTTGCCCAAGTATTTGGACAGATAGCACATGCTGCCCAAGACCTCCTGACTGATGGTTTTCTCCTTTGATTTGACTGAAGACGACTCCCCTTTGAGTTATGCCAATTATTTGAAGTACATTCAGTGTGTTTGTGGATAAGCTACAATCATACAGAGTAGTGCTGAGATTGACAAAGTCTGGTACAATTCAGCAATGTATCCACCTTCCAGTGACCCCATCCCTGCCGGCTGATGACTGCTGATAGACATAACAAGATCTCTGGTTTAATGACTATGCTAAAAGGTAATGCAGAAGTACTGTGAGCCTTCTAAGCTATAACTCATGAGGGAGGGGGTCAAGCATGGAAAGGAAAGGCAAGATAAAAATGCTGGGACTGTTGCAGTAGATTCAAAGTGAGTAAGGCAAAAGTGAGGACTGCAGGTGCTGGAGATTAGAGTCAAGAACTGGTTGGTGCTGGAAAAGCACATTAGGTCAGGCAGCATTGGAGGAGCAGGAAAATTGACGTTTCAGATAGGAGCCCTTCATCAGGAATGAGGCTGGAAGCTTTGGGCGTGGAGAGATAAATGGGTGGAGGTGGGGCTGGGGGGGGGGGGGGGGGGGGGAAGGTAGCTGAGAGTACAATGGAGGAAGGGGAAAAGGTGATAGATCAGCGAGGAAGGTGTAGTGGATAGGTGGGAAGGGAGATTGCCGGGTAGGGCAGGTCATGAGGACAGTGCTGAGCTGGAAGTTTGGGAACTGGGGTAAGGTGGGGGGAGGGGAAATGAGGAAACTGGCAAAGTCCACATTGATGCCCTGGGGTTGAAGGGTTCTGAGGTGGAAGATGAGACATTGGGTGGTGAGGGAACGGTGGTGGAGGCGGCCCAGGACCTGCATGTCCTCAGCAGAGTGGGAGGGGGAGTTGAAATGTTGGGCCACGGGGCGGTGGGTTTGATTGGTGTGGGTGTCCCAGAGATGTTCCCTAAAGCTCTGCGGGGAGGCGTCTAATCTCCCCAATGTAAAGGAGACCACATCAGGAGCAAGGGATGCAATAAATGACATTTGTGGAAGTGTATGTGAAACTTTGATGGATGTGGAAGGCTCCTTTGGGGCCTTGGATGTTGGTAAGGGAGGAGGTGTGGGCACAGGTATTGCAATTCCTGTGGTGGCAGGGGAAGGTGCCGGGATAGGAGGGTGGGTTGCTGGGGGCTTGGACCTTACCACATAGTCACGGAAAGAACGGTCTTTGTAGAAAGTGGATAAGGGTGGGTGGGGTGGGGTGGGGTGGGGAGAGAAATATATCCCCAGTGGTGGGGTCTGTTTGTAAGTGGTGGAACTGCTGGTGGATGATACTCACAAAGTGAGTACGTGCTAAAAAATCATGCTCTGAGATGCATTTCTGTCAAATCATTGAGGTAGGTGCCTGCCGCTATATCAGCATTCTAATGAAAGGTACCTGCGCACACCAAAGTGTACCAGTGAGGTACAGAGCTGTCTTATGGGTGATCAGAGGTGTGCATTAGATATGCATGGAGGCTTTTTTCTGTCCGCTGCTAAGGCTGCAGGCATGTGCTGCCCATTGAGTACGGCCTGAGATGTTACCAACTTCGACTAAAGATGGAGGAGCAAGCAGTGACTGCTCTGACTTTCATATTGAAAATGCCAACATCCAAGTTTCTATCTGATTGGTGAGAGAATGGAACACCGTGTATAAATGAGGTGATATTGACTAACTGTGATTTTAATGATTGCAAACAGATGCTAATAGGCCTCTCGCCACTCAATGGTGAAATACTTTTCGCAATGTTCAACATGTCCATTGGAGATTTAACTTATTGCTCGCATTGCCAAGAATCTTATTACTGCTAATCTCACCCAATTTTCTCAACTTTCTCACCAATGCCTAATTCATTCAGGAGCTGAGAAGATTCCATCTCTTATTAAAGGCTCTTCTGTCCTTTTGAATTATGCCACACCTTTTGAACTGATGCGCTGGGGTGCACGAAGGTAATAATCAATTCTTCTCATTTGCCACCAGTCCTGGTAATAAACTTCCCTCCCTAGTGGTTGCAGACATTCCAACTCACCGGCTGAGATGCTGAACAGTTTGTTAAAAACCAAAGCTTTGGTTTTGAATCTGGACTAGTCATCTCAACGCAGTAGCTGCTCCAGAAATGAGCAAGAGATGTGTTATCTCTTCTGCTTTGTTTTAATCCTGACACCCAATCATTCACCATTCCTGCCTGGAGACACAGAAAATCCTTTGGTCTTGAAGATGTGCACGAGTGCTGGTGGGACTTCAAAAAAATGTAGGAAGTGAGCATAGGGAACATTAAAAATAAAACTTGTTTTGGCCTCTTTTTGTTCTCCATTATCTTTCATTAGTGGGAGGCAAAAAAGACAGAGCTGACTTTGGATGGCTGATCAAAGGAATAGATTAAAATTGAAAACTGGCAGTTAGCTCCCAGCAGCTCGAGAGTGAGTAATGAACCTGATTTTAAACACTCAATCTCCTAATTTCTATCAGGCAGTGAACATTAAAATCTTTGTGGTGGTTTAAAAATAAATTCTGCTTTGACTCCAGCCACCTACTTATATAATTTCATAATAACCAGTAAAACTACAATAATTTAGGGAAATTAACTTATTATTGCCATTGCAACTTCAAACACAGAGATTGGACATCCCCTCCATCTATTATCACAGGGAAATATGAACTTAGCACACACTGACACACAGGAAATATTTTCCACACCGCTTCTTATTGAATACATTTTGCCAAATACCAGATTCACAAATATCTGGTCGAACCAAAATTTTCCCTATCCATCTGAAATTGTCCATCTCAGATTACATTCCAGTATGAATTATATTGTTCATTGGACTGCAATTACATGCTTAGTGTTTTGTTGCATAGTGAATAAGTTGGATTACTCAGTTTTTCTAGCTCACTGTAGGATTGTTGAAAATGACTAATATATTAAAAAGCAGTGTCCAGCTGGGATATAGTCAATGTGCAATCAATATTTTGTTGATAGCCAGATATAATGTACATACATTACAGATGTAACAATTGATTTTACAGGTTATTCCTTGAGTGAAACAGAGATTTCATCCTGAGACAAACGGTTTTAAAATTATGTATTACATATAAGTGTGTCAGAAATCCTGAAAGTGGCATTTTCAAGAGGTCAGCAGCAGTTCACTATAAAATCTGACAAACAATTCTATTATTGAATTTGTCATGTTGAGCACAAAATAAGAACCAATACAAAAGACTCAAAGCAATTCCTGCCTTGTGCTTATAGCATGTTATTCCAGAAAGCCATTGTAAAGACAGAACTAAAGTTAATCTCTATACACTTTTAGTTTTAGCGGTAGCTTTGAACAAACAGCCCTACATAGTTTGAATCTACTTATAGGCGTTCAAGATATCTTTTAATTAATCTGTTCAGAGATGTTATTACACACTTCTGCAGTGAAGGAAGAACTTGAACATAGGCATCTGACTCAGAGATAAGGGCACTACCACTTCACCAAAAGAACCCTTTCATAGAGATTCAAATAAATCCTCAATTAATACTCACCATGTGTATATAATTATGCATAATGAATACAGTAGGCCCCCATACCCGCAGAGGATGCATTCCAAGACCTATCCCAGATGCCCAAAACCATGGATAGCAGTGCACCCATTCATTTAAATGGGAAATTAATCTCCCCGGCAGCCCCTGGTCCCTGATTCGGGAATGTTCCGTGTAATGTGTTCAGGCCATGGTAAACTGCGGGTGACTGAAACCACGGTAACCAGACCCGCGTATACTGCAGTTGCCCTGTATAGAATTAACGTATTCCTTTGACTCACTGGAGTTAAAATGCTGAGCCAAAATTTTGAAACAGATTATATTGAAAAGATCTGTAATCTGTTCAAAGGATTGCAATGTGAAATGTAAAAAAACCCAAAGAAATGTGGATGCTGAAAATCTGAAACAATGTGATATGTTCCCTCTCTTGGCTCGCTCCAATTTCCCACATTTAATTTTAGAAAATTCCTTTCTCTTCAAGATTTGTTTCATGCCAGAAAAATGGGTCCATTATCTGCATGACATTCACTGGCTGTCCTATCTTCAATGTAAACCAGTGTACAGAATCTCATCCTGTTTCTCTCATTTTGAATAAGAAAAAAGATTCAGTTCTCCAAGCTAAAGCATAACATTTCCCATTTTCAACTGTTTCTATCCTTTGGGGTAGTGCACCACAAGCTAAACCCCACTATTCCGAGAGTTGTTCCGAATGTTAAAATTTTGTTTTGAGATGCACACAGTTTTCTGATTTACCTGATTTTCAACCCAAAGTTGATAGAGACCATGAACCAAGTTTCTGTATGAAACAAGAATTATTATTTATTATAAGCAATTAGACTATAAATATAAGTCGTCAGATATATACCATTGACATTTAATGTTACAAACTGAACTATAGTCCCTTTATCAACTCCCTTTCCACAACAAATAAATAGTGAAAGCAGATTTTTAGCAGAGGTAGAAAAAATTAGAAAGTCTGTTCCTTGCTTCCCAATTTTAAGATGATCATTCTTCAGCTAGCCATGCCCTTGGTATTCTTCTAATGGAACCTTCCACTGATTTGTAGGAAATATTGAGTGAATGATTTATTAAGTCAACAGTTATAGCTTTCAGGTACTGTTACCGGAAAGATTATTATTTTTCTTCAAGGTTAACCTGAGTTTTTTTTCCCCTGCAATGAACAGGCAGTTTCTTCTAGAGAGAACAACAGCACACACTTCTGTGTCTTTCTCTCTCTCTCTCTCTGTATGTGTCTCAATAACCTATTAGCAGTTCCAACCTGCTCAGTTTCCCTTGTAAACAAGTCCTGTTGGTCATCTGTAAATTGCTTAAGCTTACAGCTATGAAAACATAAAGTTCACAATATGTATTCAATTCCTTGCAGAGAAATTATGCAGCCATTCTGGTAAATAATTGTTTTGTTTTCAAAAGACATTGCTCTTTCCTCTTGCAGTACTCATGTTTAAAAGACATAAAAATAAGAATACACAGCTGTTATGCAACATTAGATATCGTTATTAAAGTACCTCATTCAAATATCTATCAGGAAGATGAGCATTTGCAGCAGTGGTAACAAGGACTACTTCCATATTCTTTGGATTACCTATGTATGTCTAAGTTTATGTATGCATTGCTCTAAATGTAATTGTTAAACTTTTATTTGCCCTTAAAAAAACTGTCTTGGTTTGTTTCTCTATTGGACTTAACTCTAGCGTGTCAAAGCTAGCCTCACTTTACACTGATAAGTCTCAACTCCAAAGCTCCTTATCCAACTATAATTATTCTGTACCAAAGCCGATTGCTTCTTCTATGGTCTCTCAGAATAATCTTCCAGCTCTCTCCAACTAACTTCCCTTTGTTTTGCCACTGCTTTTAGCTTAACCTCAAATTTAGTGGAAGCCATGAAAACTTTGTGACCTTATGAAAACTTCTGTTTCTGGTTCTGTTTTGAGACTATCCTGTGACCTTCATTTCATGATGTAACTTAGTCAGACTATGGCTTCCATTTACTACTACGCAGGACTGCAATTGTGAGATCTTCTTTTGCACTGTTTTTTGGTCTTTTCCTGTATATAATTGTTTTCTGATTAAATAGTTATTTCAGACTGATTATCAATACCTGATTCTGCACTTTTTTATTCTTCACCTTTCATCCCATCTGCTTTTGTTGGATATCACTCTTGCCCATCATTCAACATTCATACAATATGTGAACTTTCAGGAGCTACTTTTGCATGTCCCAAAATTGTCTAGTCACTAGACCTCTCCAGAATATATATTACTCACTCTGAGGGATTGACCTATTGGTGAGATAGCTCTGAGCTCCAAGTCATGAAGGATTACTAATCACTGCCATTCCGTCCTTCCCATGTTCTGTTCCTCAAGTCCTCCAGCACAAAACACATGAACACCTGAGGTAACCAGCACCTAGTTAAGTTTCATCATTTGTTCAGAGCTCGACATTTTGTCATTAATTCCTAACAACGATATGGAATAAATCTTGACAATGCGTTTGGCATGTTTGATTATTTATTTGCCACGTCTTACCATTACAATATATTACCTTAGTGGGGTCTTTCTATTTCTAATCATTCTCTTTGATAATAGATCAAACGTCCTGATGAAATTCTGTCTTAGATTGTCTTATACACTGTCTCAGAGTACTATGAACTATCACTGGTACCTTGGCCTTAATGAAATCTAATCTTCCCTACTTGTGAACATTTAAGGTCCAAAATTGCTGCACTATTTGGAGCACCTTCTGGAGCAGAAGGACTAGAGCTTAACACAGAAAGCAATTTGGGATTTTACCCAAAGATAAATTGGTAGGAACTATAAACTCCAACCATCAGGACTGAACTCCTTTCATGAATGGATGCTATCTATTTTAGCCTGGTTGATCAGCTAATATTTTATGCAATATTTCACGACTTTGCTATGTATTATGATAATGTAGCTCATGTTTGGAGTGCCAACTTATTGCTGGCAAATTCCTTTCCATTATTAGATAGAATCTTAGATAGCACCAAAAGAAAAGTTCTTATACATTTTTCCATGGTTTTATCTATAACTTATTTTTGCTTACTCAGTATTATTGTTGAAAATAAATCTAGTTACCACACCTAAATATTTTCTAGTCAACCTCCTTAGGGATGTTCTTCCACACTTCTTGAGCAGGTGTGACTTGAATCCAGGGCTCATAGCTCAGAGGTAGGGGCACTACCAGTATGCTATTAAGAGCTACTTTAGTTATCAGGTCTTCAAGTTATTGAACAATATATCTTAGTCTTCCATTAGTTCCATAACTCTTCATTAAGCATATCAAAATTTTTTCAGCAGGATTTTTAACTTTTGACAAGCAGGATAAGCAAATTTTTAATGTATCTTTTATTCAATTACTTTCTTCCTCGCTAATATCTATCAATAGATGCCATTAATATCTATCTAACAATATGATGCGAGATATGGTATCGTATTTGATCGGGAGGCAATACAGCGAGAAAGATTTGTAATGTTAATAAAATCTGTGCGCTCTGTAATTATTTTTAAGGAAGTTTGAAAAGAACTTTTTAGAGTTTGTATCAAGGCAACAAGATAATTAGATGATAAGAAATAATGGACAATGTGATATGGTTAGCTTTGAACTTGAAACAATCAACAAGAAAGAACAAAAACAGAAATTGCTGGAGAAACTCAGTAAGTCTGCAGCATCTGCAGAGACAGAGCAGAGTTAACGTTTTGGGTTGAGTGACTTCTTCAGAACAGAGAAGAACATGAGGAAGTGGCTGGCTTACAGAAGAGACTTACAGAAGAATTGGAGGTATACATTGAAGAGCATATGGAAGCAGGAGCTCTTGGAGACACTGTGAGTCGGATAAAAACTGTCTCAAACTTAGAAAGCTTTATGAATAGCTCTGAAACACTAAAGGACTGTAAAGTGTGAAGTGCAAAATAGGGTGCTATTAGTTGGGTTAGGCGAAAAGAAATTCTGTGGAGCTACATCATCAGAACTGTCGCGAATCAACTGAGGGAGGTGGTGGGGGAGGTTGGAAGTTTGTCTTATTGATGGTAATCATTCCTGTGAAACTCAAGAGCTGAAAGGTAAGACCCTGGATCTGCCCTGCATGAACAAAAATCAGCAAATTGTGGAACTCTGTAGCGAAATAATGCCACATGTGCTGAAAAGGAATACTTCTGGTTGTGTAAGGCATACTTTGTTGTATCAATTGTATAATGTAAAAGCTGCCTTTTATTACTGACGTAATTTCCTGTTAATTCAAGCTTAATTTGCATTAGTTCTGATTCATGATAGAATAGTGACATCTTGTTGGTTATGTCTTTATTGTTCATCTTTTTTGAGTAAATTTGATTACTTTAGCTAAAGGTTTCACAACATAGATTGTTACAATATCAGATTTTATTATGAATTTACAGTAAGGGTCACGGTATTGTATTCATAGAACGTTTACTTAACAATGTTGTATTTGTAGCTAAACAGTATCTGCATGTGCTGTGCTTTAACATGAAGTAGGTTTGCTTTCATTAGTGTGGGGATCTAAGGAGTCTGCTTAGCCAAGTGACGTCGAGGAAAATCACTTGCTGCTTGACTGAGAAGAGGTTCTTGAACTGAAGAATGGGAGCTGAATCTTTCCAGAAATCAGCTAAGTATCGTTTTCATTGAATTTTTTGAAAAGTTTCTCTCTGTGAGACTAGGTGAGTCTCCTTGTGCTATTGTTACAAATTGAGATCATAACCCTTTGGCACTTTTCTTATCAATGCTTGCCTAGTTTATCCATACACCAGAGGTGGAGGTACTCACCAGTCCTGGATAATGCAGACAAGGAGAAGTCAGTGTGGTGCTAGAAAAGCACTGTAGGTCAGGCAGCAACTGAGGAGCAGAAAAATTCACGTTGTGGGCAAAAGCCCTTCATCAGGAATAGAGGCAGGGCATTTTTGCATGAGTACGGTGGGAAGAGATGTAATCCGGGTAGCTGTGGGAGTTGGTAGGTTTGTAAAGTCAGTCGTCAGTAATGGAGATGGAGAGATCCATGAAGGGGAGGTGTCAGAGATGGTTCAGGTGAATTTAAGGTTGGCGTGGAACATGTTGGTGAAGTTGATGAACTGCTCAACCTCCTCGCGGGAACACGAGGTGGTGTCGATGCAGTCACCAATGTAGCAAAGGAAGAGATGGGGAGTGGTGCTGGTGTAACTACAGAAGATAGACTGTTTTACGTAGCTGACAAAGAGACAGGCATAGCTGAGGCCCATACGGGTGCCCATGGCTACCCCTTTGGTCTGGAGGAAGTGGGAGGGTTCGAAGGAGAATGCATTTGCAGCCATTTTCAACTCTATTGCACACTTACTATTTTCAGCAGACACTCCTGAAACAGTGAGGTTCAGACTCAGATTCTTAGCATTGTTGAAGCCCTAAGGGTACACATTCCCTTCTTGGTAGCCCCAACATAGCTCTATAGCCTTTGAACATCCTTTAACCTCGACTCAACCCATCTATCACAGCCTTCATCTGCCCATTTTGCCAGTAGCCCTGGACAAATCTTAAAAATGTGCAAGATTTATACGGCACTGTCCCGCTGTCTAAACCAGAGTCCTGCATACTGTCAATGCTCTCGCCTCCCGTATTACCCCTTTACCTTCACTTGTCTTGTATATATTGAGTTGTTTGCAGATTTCAGCTCTCTCACTGACTGCCCAGGTCTGTTTGTACTGGACCCATAGCCCAGTTGCTGTAATGTTGAAGTACAGGCCCCCTGACCCTGGCTGTCCCAAGCAGTTGGTTAGCTGTGCCGAAACCCCTGGACTGGTATTGGAGATTGCTCATGACTTACTGTATTGACACACATTGCCTTTGGAGATTCTCTCTTAAATGGACTGAGGATTATTGCCATTAGACTTTGAAATTTGGCTGTTCACTTGAAGCACATGCCATGGACTTGGCACGTATGCACTTGACACATGGTGTAGCTCTAATACTAATATAGCACGGTGCTGTACAGCAACGTATATACCCCCTTGCATAATGGTTGCTGACAGCTATGATAAGCAACCTGGCTTTGTATCTAGGCTATAAGGGGAGTCTTGATTGAAGCACTTTGAGCTGTTGTGGTGTAGCTGAGGGGGAGATGCACCTAAGGTCAGAAATGCTGTAAGCATTGAAGCAGGCACAAAGACTGTGAGTGCTAAGTGAGTAAGTCAGGATGCCTGAGCCACTGCCTAGATCAGACCATGAGTTGAATGTCCATCCTTGCAAAATATAAAATTTCCAGTCAACATCATTACAGTGATTGCTCTGGGGTGATCCACTGTGCAGCATTGACGTGCAGAAGTGGATTGGCGATGTGCCGTGATAATGTGGTGAGGCTGATATTTGTCTGATGACATTGACTGTGGGCATGGACTTCATACAGTCACTGCCCATGGAGTGTGCCCTGAGATGTTTCTTACTGCTATCTGAGATGTAGACCAGGAGGAGCAAGTGGCAAGCTGGAGTTGCCAGGTATCAGATCTAACTTTTATGGTGGGAAATCTTGGCACATATATTTGATTCGATGTGTGGTAGAGTGGGAAACTGCAGAAACTGAAGGTGATAATGAGCAATAATCCATGCAAATAGGCCTCTCTATTGAGAATCTTGCCACAATCAGTTTAATGTGGATAAATGTATGGTTATCCACTTTGGTGGCAAGAATAGGATGGCAGATTACTACCTAAATGGAATCAATTTAGGTAAAGGGGCAGTACAAGGAGATCTGGGTGTTCTTGTACACCAGTCAATAAAGGTAAGCATGCAGGTCCAGCAGGTAGTGAAGAAAGCTAATAGCATGCTGGCCTTCATAACAAGAGGGATTGAGTATAGAAGCAAAGAGGTTCTTCTGCAGCTTACAAGGCCTGGTGAGATCACACCTGGAGTATTGTGTGCAGTTCTGGTCTCCAAATTTGAGGAAAGACATTCTGGCTATTGAGGGAGTGCAGTGTAAGTTCACGAGGTCAATTCCTGGAATATCGGGACTACCTTACGCTGAAAGACTGGAGTGATTGGGCTTGTATATCCTTGAGTTTAGAAGACTGAGAGGGTATCTGATTGAGACATATAAGAATATTAAAGGATTGGACACACTGGAGGCAGGAAACATGTTTCTGCTGATGGGTGAGTGCCGAACCAGAGGACACAGCTTAAAAATATGGGGTAGACCATTTAGGACAGAGATGAGGAGAAATTTCTTCACCCAGAGAGTGTTAGCTGTGTGGAATTCTCTGCCCAAGAGGGCAGTGGAGGCCCAGTCTCTGGATTCATTAAAAAAGAGTTGGATAGAACTCTCAAGTATAATGGAATCAAGAGTTATGGAGATAAGGCAGGAACAGTATACTGATTAAGGATGATCAGCCATGATCATATTGAATGGTGGTACAGGCTCGAAGGGCAGAATGGCCTACTCCTGCACCTATTGTCTATTGTCTAAACACTTGTTTGGAAAATTGGACTCTTTGATCTTCACATGGAGAAGGTCCTCATTTGACATCTCACCAGATTTATCTACATTTCTCAACACAGCCTTATTTTTCAGGGACTGGAAAGTTTCCACCTAAAGTAGTTTATTGCACATTAGCATTTAGTTACAGGTTACATTGACATGATAAACATGGCTACCAGACTATGGAAAGCACTTAAATGTCAAGTCTTACCTTTTGATTTTCCAAGTTATTCTGCACACAAGTTCAAGTGGCATTATCAGAGTGCTTGGTGCTTAAGGCATTCCTCAATATTAATCCTTTCAACTCCTTACACCCTTATACACCAAACATCATTGGTCCTTCACTCGGCAGTATATCATCATTTATAAAGTGGCTTACTCCAGACATTCCACACAGAATTCCAGTTCATTTTAATAACCTCAAAATGGTGTCATTGCCAAACATAAAGCAAGTACAATTTTTATGACTTTTAACCTTGTTTAGATTCTCATTAATTAGAGTCATAGAGTCATAGAAACAGCACAGAAACAGAGCTTTTGGTCCAACTTGTCCATGCTGACCAGATATCCTAACCTAATCTTGTCCCATTTGCCAGCACTTGACCCATATCCCTCTAAACCCTTCCTGTCCATATATCCATCCAAATGCCTTTTGAATGTTGTAATTGTATCAGGTGTAAGTCTACAGTTCTGAGTAGAGTGGGTTCTTTCTTGATTATATGTTTTATTGAGAACTGTCTCTTGATTAAATTTTAAAAATATAAACCGTAAGTACTAAGTTAGCCTGGTGCACAGTTTTTTAGAGCAAAAAGACAGTGCTATTTTCTTGTTCTGTAGATTGTGAAGGAGCAAAACTGGCCTTTAGTGGAGTTATATGCTCTTGCTATTGGATGTAGGAGTTTAGGGAAAGTTTCTATGATTAGGTCTGCAGGAAGTATCTTTGGTTGTGAATCCTATCAGATCACGTGGATTGGTTGGAGTGGCAGTTAGAGGCAATGAGGAATTTACAAGAGCTTGGGGGTGGCATAGATGGTAATATATAGAAAGGGAGAAAAGCTAGCAGGAGGGTAAGGGGGTGTAAAATTGGACACAGTTTCCAGTGCCTATCCACATATTTAAGCATTAAAGGAAGTGTCCAGTAACCTGCCTGCCGATAGACCATTTAAAGCCCAAAAGCAGCCAATTAATAGACAATGAAAGGCATCTCCAGGTGTGACCTCAATCTTTCCAATTGTAGGCAGAGATCAGTAGAAAGTGGGAAGACCTTTCTTTCATTGTTTTGCTGGGCACTTCATTTCCAAGACCTTTATGTGCAGCAGAAGACGCATCCCTCTCAAAGTCTAACCATCTCCATGTTTTCACTCACGCTTGCCCTCAACCCATCTAATGTGTTCAAGAAAAAAGATTACAAAGAATCAAACTCGAAATATATATTTATGTTTATTCATGGCATATAGGTGTTGCTATCTAGGTCAGCATTTAATGCCCATTCCTAATTGCCTGGGGAGCTGTTGAGAGTCCAAAACATTGCTAATATCATCATTAGATGAACAAGATTTTCTTTTAATCAAATTTCACCAGCTGCGATAATGGGCCTGGATCTCCTGGCCTCAGAACATTAGCCTGGGGTTCTGGTTTTCTGTCCAATGACATTGCCATAACACCACTGCCTCCCTAACTGATGTGGAGCAAGGTTTAATAGTATGGAGAAGTGAATCAAGTGAAGTGTCCTCAACATACTGAATGCAAGTCATTAATTTTGTGGTAAGTGTTTTGAAGATATTGTGGACTAGAAATATATGCGGCTGCTACAGATACTTAAAACCATTTACCTCATTTGATCCAACTGTCCTTCAATAATCTCATTCTTGTCAAGGATTTTTTATGTCAGCTCAGATATTATTATGCACTGTTACTGAGAAATTGGTAATAGTATAAGTCAGCTTCTGGAGACACTTGTCAAAGCACTCCCACTAAAGGGCAGAAAGTGTGTGGATCCGATATCATATTCAGTGTGTTGAAATTATTTAAATAGTTTCTAAATTATGCTTGTTTTCCTCTACTCCCACTGGGGTCTGCCAAATTAATATTCACATTATATGAAAAAAAAAGTGCTTTGACCAAAACATGAAATGTAGAAAATTAGATAAATGTGACGCAATGTAGAAAGTTAAGTGATCATGTCAGACTTGCAAAAGGAAAACTTTTTTTTATGCTGATTGCTTGCACAATTTGCATTTCTTGCAAAGAGCTTACTGAGGAATATTGAAACTTGATAACTAATATCACAGTTGTCCTATATACTTAGATAAAATAGAAATGGAAATACAATGTTACCATGAAAATAAAAGGAATATCAGGCTTCTAAGTATATTATGCAATCTTTAAAAATTAACTCAAAGGCTTTTATTCAGCAATTGCAACTGGTTCATTTAACACAGGGAAAGAAATTAGGCAGAGAGATAAATGTTTAAAATATCTACATATACTCTGCTTGGTAACTAATTGTTTATGAATAATGTGGAGCTTGGATTTGTATTGCATCAATGAAGGTTAAGTTTTAAGCTTTATAGTGTGAGTGAAGATGATAGTCATTAAATGAGTGGTACACCATAATGTGCAGTTGCTTATGGTAAAATCCCTAATATTGAAATCCTACTGCTAACAAGATAAAACAAACCTTTCAAATAAAAGCGATAAAATCACTAATGTTTAAAAGAAGAAAATAAAATTACCTAAATTGTTGGAGCTGCTGTTGGATCCCAGCCAAGCTTACAATCTTGGTATTGTGCTGGGGACATTACGCCTACACATTTTTTCCTCCCTGCAATTTGGTCTGATTTGTGTGGCAGCCCATTATACACTGACAGATGCAATAAGCTTACTATCATGCTTGTCAGCCTACCTAAGTTAGAGCTGACACAGAAGCTGGTGGCACTAACTGGGTCGTGTGCACACCTCCCTAACAATCATGCTTTTCTTCAAAAAAATTCTCTTTTAATTTTAAAGAAACAAGTAGACATGAAAAGCATAAGGACAAGATAATTCTTTCATTTTTGATTACATTGTAAGGTCATTTATTTCCATGGTGTGGGTAAAAAAACAGATTTGTTACCTTTAATATATTTTTATCTTTATCATTCTATAATGCATATCTTCTTTGGACCTCAGCTTCTGTCAATGGGCAGCATTGCACCCCGTCACATTTATAGGTTGAGGTACATTCCTGCTGAAGAAGTACCATGTTAGCTCTGAGTGTCCTCCGTATGAATGGGATATGTCTCTTCTGGCAGCAGAGGAAATGAGTGTGGCAGATTATTTTAGGATTTTTGCAGCAAATCTGATGCAGTTGACTTGCTACATTAGTCCTTCACTGTTTCATCTAAAAGGAAGGTTTGGGTGATTCTCATTCTTGTTTCAGTTTATTGCTTATAGAGAGGCAGATGAAACAGGGCCAATAATTGGCACAAGGATTCTTGAAAATTTTTGTGCCAGATGAAAAGCTTTTTAAAAAACAAGTTAAAAAAGTAAAACTAAAAACTTTTATACAAATACATTTGTTTATTTCCTTATGATCTTTTACTGAATTTCCTTTACTTTTCCAAGTTCTTACAACCACAGAAACAAATGTTGGATATTCATAATTAACACTGAGACATCCTTCCCCAAGCAAGTAATGGGACAACATCCACAAACCAAAGCTGCTCAGTGTATATCTGTGGTACAACTGACACTTCATTGCACATGCAAGGCATATTCATATATCTATCACTGCTTAATCACCAAGCCATACATCTTACCCATCATTACCACCTCCCTCTTACAACTCTGTCTAAGTCAGCATTACCCTTTCCCTACTGCCTAGTCAAGCCCAGTATCTTCTCATTATTCAATATGGGACCATTGTTTACAAGAAAACCTTGAAATGTTTCAAACCATTCACTTTTGTTCAACAAAAGCAAACAAGAAACAAGCATTCTGCATTTGCATCTGGGAGCTGATGCTGGCTGCTTACCTTTGTAAATGATCAGTGCACCCAACTGTCATCTACTGGAATCCACTCATTAATGAATATCAATTAAGCCCCAGTTGAAGCTGCTGCACTCTCCAGCAGAAAGTGATGTTCCTCCTTCTTAAATGAGCTTCCTGAGGAAGTGGTGGCTGTGAGTACAATTATTACATTTGAAAGATATTTGGATAAGTACATGAATAGGAAAGAGGGATAAGAGCCAGAAGCAGGCAGGTGGGGGCTAGTTTAATTTGGGATTATATTCAGCATGGACTGGTGGAGTGCAGTGTCTGTTTCTGTGCTGTATGACTCTATGACATCATATTCCTCTTCAGAAGACTGCTTCTAGTCTCCCAGCATTCTATTTTCAGCACCCATCACATCCCACTTACCTGTTCTAGTTGTGTAGAGCTTAACATGCTATGGTTATATGGCACACTGCCAGAAATTACCATCCTGCAACCACCCCCCCACACACACCACCACCACCACACACACACACACACACACACACACACACACATCATGGGAGCTCAGCGGTACCTGGTACAAATGTCTAAGATGTGGTACCAATGATCGCAGATAATTTATATACTAATGGAATGGATTCCTTTTCTGTTGGTGACCTCAGCTGCATTACGATATGGTCCCCTTTGTGTCATATGTGCACAGAATATCATGCACTGCATCTGAGAGAAGCCCGTTATATTATCAAAATCTACTCCCAAGACTGTAGAACTAATATCATCACAGGCACCCAATTGCATAAAGATTCATTGCAGCTGCCACCACTACCATGACTGGGATTCAATGGCCATCTTCATGAAGAAGGTCTCTCTTCAGCAAAATTCTGACAGCATCCCAGGATGTGCTCAGTCTGAGATAACACTGCAGCTCACTCAGCTCGAGAAAGTACTGTATTTGTTTCCATCAGTCACACTTGCAAAGAAGCTGTTTGGGGAACATAAGAAACAGATCATGTCTTTAGTAATGTAAGCAGTCAGTATTCACATCACTCACAGATGGTTCTTTGGCATAGTCGTCTATACAGTGGGATGTGCAGCACTTTGACAAAGAAGAATGCCTCTACTTATAATTCTGACAATAAACCTTATTTCATGAAAGTAGCACCAGTCATGTCGCAAAGACACAGTAGGAATCTGTAAGTGCTGTGTAAGTGCCAAGACCTTGTTTTCCCAGCCCCTCATCACCCAAGAAAGGACACATTGCATTTGAGCATATTGCCAAATATTTTACAATTCAAAGTAAGAGGAGTCAGTTCCACACCCCTGCGCAGTTTATGGAACCTTGTATGATCTTAGTTGCTTTGTGGCCCATACATAACACTTCTAAGGACACCTGTATTTATTATTGCACTCTATGTGTGGTCACAGTCATTTTCTGTTTGCATTTTAAATTTAAGAGTTGATTAAATATGACAGAAAATGCAGATTTTGGTTGGTTGGCTCATCTTGCTAATCAAGAGGATCCCAAATTCTGTCTCTTCCTTGAATTCCTTGGTCTGCTCATCGGTTAATGGTCCTCCTGATATTCTCACTCACCACTTGGACATATGTCTGCAACTCTCATCATTTACCCCGAACCCGAGCCCCATAGTTTAGTTATCCTCAACATTGTGCTGTACTTTCCCCTGTTGAGGCCATGATGGTAGTGACTGCCAAGCAGCACCCTCCTACAGAATCCCGACACTATGCAACTCCTTGTGAGCTCCCCACAGCAGATCGAACTCTAACATTTGTTATAACTGAACTACACTTTTATTAGACTGATAAATGGACTCTCTAACCTCAAATAATGCTGATCTTGCTAATGCTAATCTCGTTTCATGCATGCCCTGTGCAATGTAACCTGGATGCCTCTGTCTAAGTCTTTTCGATCTGTACATCATCGCTTACAATGATCTGCCCGTACTGCAAGTAAACAAGGTTTTTACTGTATCTTGAAACACATGACAATAAATCAATCAATCAATCACTATCAACTGCCAACTTTGTCAAATATTCCCCCATTCATCATTCGTGTTCATTCTGCCTCTAATCCCCAAATATAGCTTTCATTCTGCTGACATCCAGGACTGACTATGATCCATTCCCCATCCTCCACATCGATTTTGTTGGACATCCTGTCAGGTGACTGCCCAGTGCACTATCCCCTAAAGGCTTTTCCAGGCTGACCATGGCATACTCCCTGGACTATAGTGAAATGGACCTCTTGATTGTCTCAGGGCCGATTGACCATCCACAATCCCCTGGACTTGGGGCAGGTGATGCCACTAATTTCCTGCACCAGGCCCCTAACTGGTGACAGCCCCCTTTTACTTCTGAGGGCTGTTTCCCTTCGACTTTAAGTCATGACCATTCTTGGGTTTATATGCAATGAGTTTGGCGTGTTCGCTGCTGACATGTAGGTCTGAGATTACCATAGCACTGTGTTTTATCACAGCATGCCCAATCCCTGCCTGATCACTGCTGACAACCATGATAGGCTTCCCAGGCTTGAGTCTGCAGTAAGCAGCACAGCAAAACTGCAGTAGTATGAACCTTTAAGGTGTGACTGAGGGTACAAAGAACAAAACAGCAATGCAAAACAACAAAATGCAGGGATTGCGTGAGCATGAATTAGGTACAATGTGAGCAATCACCAAAAGGCCAAACAAGGATCCCTGATATACTCCTTTGATCCAAACCATAAGGTAGGTGCCTGCTGCCTCTGACAGGACGTCATAATGAAAGGTGCCAGTGTGCACCAAAATGCAGTGTCGAAGTTCAGAACCATACTAAAAGTGGATCAGAGATGTGTCATGTTAATGTGGGTGAGGTTGATATGTGTCCGATGAAAAGGTTCATGAATGAAGGCTTCTGCCTATGGACCGAGCTCTGAATGTTGGTGACTGGTGTCCACAATAGCTGCCTGGAGGAGCTAGAGACAAATAATTCTAAACATTTTTCTATTATCTTTGTAAGTGTTCTTAAATATGCTCAAGTCGCAATTTTGGAGGCTTTTTATTGCCTGGTTTTGGAACTGTTTCATATTGTCAATACTGAGGTTCATTATCAGATCTGCAGGTGAGCAAGGTGAAATATCGTTTCATTGGTTCAATATGATTTAATGTTTTCATTTAAACTGATTAGCAAAGAGTAACTTAATATAATCATATATTTTGAAGAATACAAACCACTGATCTTCAGTAAGCAGCCAGGGAACCACTCTGACTTTCCGATCAGGAATTACTGCTGCCTAGTTTCTACCCAACAGGTGAGAGAATGTGAAATTGCATCTTAATGAAGTGAGATTGTGATGCAACTGAACTTCATGCCACTCATGAGTGTGAATTTTGTTTCTTTGTTCAAAGCTTGCTTAGAAAATGGGACATTTTGCTCCTGACATTGACCATCTTATGCAATTGTCCCAACTTCCTCGCATCATTCAGGGACTGTAAGATTCTGCACTAAGTGTCTACAATTTATAATGTAACTATCCAGTCAAAATATAGAATAACACTCAAAAATCTATGAACTTACTCATAAAAATGTTTATTGTAGTTATGAAATGCAATCACATTACTGAAGTGATTGCAGTGTATGGGAATTAGGCTGACTGCAGAAATAAAGTAAAGACTGCAGGAGGCACAAAGAGCCATATTTTCTTGTATCTACCATACAATCCTTCCTTTTACTCCTGGTATCTGGACTCATAAGCTCACTTCTGAACTACAAAATCCTACATGCCAATATCCTGAGCCTTTGAATGTTCTAATTCACTAAGCCCATGAAATATCTCAAAAGCAGATACAAATGAAGCATATATCAATCTTAGCAAAACAAAATGAACCTGATACTGAGATACTTACATAGTTCCTGAGTGCAGACCAGAAAGAAGTTTCATTCATTGCCTTTTTCCTTTGGCTAAATTGTATGTTGGCCACAAAAGAATATCCAGAACTAAACTTATAATTCAGTCAAATGAATAATACACAGAATAGCCATTTAATAACTGAAATTTTTGCCAAGAAGAGAAAGAAATAATTATTTAGTTAACATTGATTAAATATGAATTGAATAAACAAGCAATAATGCACAGAAGAAAATAGTAGTTGACACAGTCAAGATGCCAAAACAAGACGAGCATGAAAACAAAATCAGTTAAAATAGGAATTAATTTTTCAACAGCACATGATGGAATTATACTTACTGATTGAAATGATAGGATGGAAACCAGTAAAGAGTTGTCAGTCATCTGAATTAAAGTATAATGATTCAAAATTCATACACTTTTAACATATTTACCATTTCCTTTCTGCCTTCACTCTTCCTAATTTGTGATGATTGATTCATACTAAACATGATTGGGCCAAGCTTGTGCTTATTCTAAAAAAGAATTAGATTCAGGAAGAAATATATTGTACTGTGCAATAATTTTACACTATTATCTGTCATATCAAATTATTTTCAGATATGGACTATTTTAAAAGCAATCTGACTTTAACAGGAATTTACTTTTAAATCATCTGGCTCTGAAAGAGGCTTTAATGGAATAAAATTTGTTAATATAGGCTTATGAATACATTTTAAAATGGTAGAACTTTGACTTAATGGAGTTGCTAAATGAATGTTTAACATGCCCATTTAAATTCCTGTTTGGGCAATTTCAGTGCAAAATTCCGACAAAATCTTCATACCAAGTTATATTTTTACATAGCATTTAACTCACCTAATATAGATTTCTGGCCTACTACCAGAAAAAAAAAACTTGCTGGAAACTTAGTGTTGAATTTTTCCAAAATTCCATCTTTTTCCAAAAGATGGCTGTGTGCCAATTTCGAGGAGTTTCATGGACACTTTTTCTTATGGGCTCCAACGAGTTTTCTCAGGCAATTCTCCACTACTCTCCACTTCAAATACGTACCAGACCTTTATGGTGCCACGGCCATGCTAGCTTGTGCACACGAGTGTAGGAATGTTCACAACTGCTGGGATATGTTTGGAATTTCCACAGATAGTGCCGTACTTAATGTCCAGCTGTGCATCAGGTGTCACCCAGGAAAAGCCCATCACAGTACCCATAATGGGAAGGAGACAAAAAAGAACAGCTTCTGTGGGCATATAGGCAGCATTTTCATTGGAAAAAGAAGCACACATTCATAAATGCATTGCTGCTTTATGTTATCACCTGTCAGAACAACTGCCATTGTAACTGCAGCTTCAAGAATCAAGCGACAGAGCCTACCTCTCGTTAGTGCCATAACATGTTTGAACCCTAAAGGCAGCATAATACTTTCACAGATCCCCAGTGTAGCATAAAGACTTGTCATGGTTGAATGTGGGAGCAATCAAATGCTGGAAAGCCTTCAAGCAGTTGAACCCATTCACTTTTATTGAATGATAGGAAGAGTTCTATTTGTTTATGGGCACAAATAGGGACTGCTTGTCTTTCAAGTAATGACTAAGTTACAGTCAATGAATGATAACTTAACCTGACTCTCAACTATTGCAAACAGGTGTCAATCGAGTCCTGCTCGGCTTGTTGCATCCAATGCTGCAGGCAGCACTCTATCATGCTGAAGGTGATGTTCCTTTTGTTGAATGTCCTCATCTTTCTCTTTGGAAAACTGTTGCTATGCTCCAAGCTCTTCATCATCCCCTTTGCTTGTTCCACTTATGTTGGGTATCTGACTTCCTCCACCATTAAATCCAAGCCACCCCCAAAAATGGGAGGAAGAATGCCTCATCTTCTGCATCAGGACCCTTCAACCACAAGACATCAACATCAACTTCTCCAGTTTCCTTATCTCTCCTCCCCCACCTCATCCCAGATCCAACCTTGCAACTCGGCACCACCCTCTTGACCTGTCTTACCTGTCCATCTGCCTTCCCACCTATCTGCTACACCTTGCCCACTGACTTCTCATTATCACCCCCACCTGTATGCACCAATTGACTTTCAGCTATCTTCCCCTCAGTCCTACCTTTCTATTTATCTCCTTGTCCCCTTCCCCTCCCATATTCCTGATGAAGGACTTATGCCTGAAATGTCGACTTTCCTGCTCCTCGGATGCAGCCTGACCTGCTGTGTTTTACCAGTGCCACACTTTTCGACTCTGATTCTCCAACATCTGCAGTCCTCACTTTCTCTTCATGTTGGGAATAGCATGCCAGTCTAATACAGCACTCTCCAGATTGTATTGCAAGGCATAAAGCATCAGGACTTCATCCTGTACAGAACTACTTTCTGCTCCACCATAGTCCTGGTGAAATAATGAGCAGCATTGTATCTATGCTTAACTGCAGTCAGGGAATGTGAATCATCAGCCATCAGATCATCAGAGTCACCAGCCACAAATACGGAGGGTAGCCCTCATCTCCAGCAACTATTCTTGTTCGAGATTTGGCTTTTGAAATGAATCAGGAAAATATCTATCTCCAAGGTATAGGCATCATGTAGCTCCCAGGATAGCTGGTGGATGTGGCACTGATGACCAGAGACAAATTTGTACATTGATGGAGTGGAACCCTTATTCTGTTGATGAAGTCAGCCACATTATGATATGGCACTTTTGATGTAATGTGTTTACAGATCTAGCACCCTGTAAATGGTGCACCCAGGCTGCAACACTGACCTTGTTTCAGAGAAAAAAGTTAAAGAGGTGTTTTCAGAAAAAAACTGTATTAGTAACAGCCATGGTGCACATGTTCGTGGAGGGTTGAGAATCCTCAGTGGATCCTTAAAAGTAGTCACTTACAAAGGAATCAAGTGTAGCTGCCATGATGGTAACCAGGATAAGATGACCACTCACCAATGCTGGTTACATGTTGTACTCAATCAATTGTGTGATGTGGTCCTGGGACAGCTTCAATCTGCTGAGGCAATGCACCTTGCTCATCTAGAGGGAAAGTTATCAAGGATAATGATCCAGGACCTCCTGTTACTCTTCCATATCCTAAGATAATATTCAACTGTGAGTTATTCATGTGAAGACTGTTTGGAGCTGCTGGAGCTTGCTGTTAGGTTTAAGCTTGCTAGTGCATTTGTTGCTCCTCAATTTGTCTACCCTGTGTTACAAAGCAGCAACAGCAATGATAACTCCTTCTGTGGCTGGATCAGTTGGCCACATTCCCATGAACCTATGTGAGGAATATCAGAAACAGACAGGTCACAGAAAACAGGAGCAGGAGTAGACCATTCAGCCCTTCAAGTCTGCTTCACCATGAAATCTAATTATGGCTGGTCACCTAACTCAGTACCCTCTTCCTGCTTTCTCCCCATACCTTTACATCACTTTAGCTCGAACACCTATGTCTAAAATCCTTCTTGAAAGTATTCAATGTTTTGGCCTCAACCACTTTCTATAGCAGAGGATCCACAGGCCACCAGGCTTTGGATGCACAAAAAATCCTGAATAAAGCTAGCAGTCAGCATTCACATTGCTCATAAATTACACTTGAGCATCCTCCTCCATACATTGGGGCATGGAGGACTCTGCCAAGGAGATCCATGGAATGCGTTAACATGGATCTTATTCTGATGCACAAGCCACACTGCGCAAGTACAATAAGAGATTGTAAGTGCAGTAGGATTACTGAAACCTCTCCATCACCTCATTCTCCAAACTCCACATCAGCCAAGAAAGACGGTGTTACATAGAAGAGGCACATTGGCAAAGTGCTTACAGTTCAGAGTGAGATGAAAAAGTTACACATCCTTGTAGAACCTATGAGATCTTGAACTGTTTTTATGAATTATGTCTCACAAGTGACATTTTTGAGATTGCCCATGATTAATTCTGCTTTACAGCGATGCCTATTTTCAATCTGCTATGACCAATGGTCGAGGTTGCTCATGTCCAGGATTTGTGTCCAACATAGTTGGACACTGCATGTTGGTCACATGCATGATTCTACAGTTGAAAACATCTTCAACTTGTATTGTGTAACCTGTAATGTTCTGAAGAGTCATACTGAACTTGAAACATTAACTCTCCACAGATTCTGCCAGACCTGTTGAGTTTCTCCAGAATGCTTTGTGATCTTGTTTTTCAGATTTCTGGAAGCTGGAGTATATTGCTTTCCACATACTATGTATGTGCCTGATTAATGCTATTTTTCATTTTTCTAAACTGCAGTAGAGACAAGCCTACCATGTCTAACCTGCCTTGTTCATTCAACCAGCTCATTCAGATCATAACTTGTAAACCTCCTTTGAAATGTCTCCAATTAATTAACAATTTATGAAATAAAGAAACCAAAACCCCAGACTTTGTGATTAATCCTCACAAATGCCATGTCAACTGAAGCATAATGTTTTTCTTTTTATGTTAAAAAATAATAAAGGGTGGCATCCCATTGGTCTTCTTGATTATGGGCTGTACCTGGATAAACTAACTTCTGGCGACTCATGCATCAGAATATCTCAATCCCACTGGATTTCAGAATTCTGCAGTCACTCTTTGTCTAAGTAATATTCAGCTCTTTAATTCTTCCTTCCAAAATAAATAAATTCACATTTTGTCTGATTGTACTCCACTTCCCAGATTATTCCCACTGATTCAACCTGTCGATATTTACCTGCAATGTCCCTATGTCTGCTTCATAACATATTTATTTTGGATCCAGGCCTTAACTCTCCCCATTTACATAATTGGGGATATCAATTATAAAAGGTTGAGACACCAGTACAGACTGTTGTGGGACTGCACTCATCACATCCTGCAAATCAGACACAGACCAATTTATGCATTTTCTCTGTTTTCTTCCAGCCAACCAATCTTCTATCCATGCTAATGCATTATTTTCTACACCTACAGTAATCTTTGACACAGCAAGTTATAAATGCTTTCAGGGAATCCAAGCCCATTTACAATTCCCCTTTATCTGCAAACTGTGTTACTCCTTGAACGAAAACAAATACATTTATTAACCATGACCTCCCTTTGAAAAACATCATGCTGACTTTTTCTAATCTATTTGAGGTTTTTTTATAAATGTGTATCTATAATCTCTTTAATGATTGATTCTAACATCTTTGCCATGATCAAGACAAAACAATAATTTTTCCTGATATCTATCCCTCCACCTTCTTAAATACAGGGTTATATTTTCTACTTTACCATCCAAGGAATCTGTTCTGAATCTTGGGAATTTTGTATAAGTAAAACCAATACATTAACTACCACTTTATTTACCTCTTTTAAGAGCCCAAGATGAAATTCCTCTGGACCCAGAGACTTGTTAGCCCACAAGTCTACAGTTTGATTCGTACCACTTCTTGTGATTGCAATTTCCCTCTCTCTCTGCCATCGTCTGATTTACAGCTATGACTGGAATGTTTTTTGTATCCTCTACATATGTTCATATCTTCTGTCTTTCCCTTATTATCTAGTACTAAGTGGGGGTCTACTGTCTGTTTGGTCCCTGTTTGGTTCAGTTGGCTGGTTTGTGATGCACCATGATGTCAACAGGGGATCAATTCCTACACTTGCGAAGGTAACCATGAGGATTCTCCTTCTCAACCTCTGCCCTTTCCTGAGGCATGGTGACACCCAGGTTAAACCACCACCAAATGTCTCTCTCTAATAAAAGAGCAGCCCTATGGTGTGATAAGACTATGGCTACTTCACCATTTTCATTGTTCAGGTACCCACGTAAACACTTGCTCTCCATTTTTACCATTCTTTTTATACTCTTACTTTTTTGCATCTAGTTAACTTTTGAGTCCCTTTCTGCTGCTCTTTACATTCTGATCAATCATCTGATCTGAAGTCATCTTAGTGCAGTTAAATGCTTTTTCCTTACATTTGATGATTATTTAAATTCTTTAAATAATCTGTGGGCGGCACGGTGGCACAGTGGTTAGCACTGCTGCCTCACAGCGCCTGTAGACCCGGGTTCAATTCCCGACTCAGGCGACTGACTGTGTGGAGTTTGCACGTTCTCCCCGTGTCTGCGTGGGTTTCCTCTGGGTGCTCCGGTTTCCTCCCACAGTCCAAAGATGTGCGGGTCAGGTGAATTGGCCAAGCTAAATTGCCCGTAGTGTTAGGTAAGGGATAAATGTAGGGGTATGGGTGGGTTGCGCTTCGGCGGGTCGGTGTGGACTTGTTGGGCCGAAGGGCCTGTTTCCACACTGTAAGTCTAATCTAATCTAATCTTTAGTTAACCACAGATGGTGGGTCCTCCTTTTAGAAAATTTCTTCATTTAAGAATATACTTATTCTGAGTATTCTGAGCTATCCCCTATGCCAGCAGTGTCTCTTCTGGTCTCTCCTCTAGCATAGTATGCCAGTTTCCGTCAGCCAGCTCAGCTTTCACACCTATATAATTGTCTTTGTTAAGATTTAAATCATAGATTTGGGTCAGTTCTTCTCCTTTTCAAACTGGATGTAAAAATCAGTCAAATTGTGGGCACTGCTATCTTGGGTCCCTCACATTAGAGGTCCTTAATTAATCCTGCCACATTATGCAACACAAAATCTACTTGTCTGTTTGATCCCAGAAGGCACTGCCATAAAATACTACTTCTAAAAATGCCTTGAATCCAAGGTACATTAGAAAATATACTTTTTTCCCAGTTTAGATTAAAGTCATGTATTAATATTCACTTCTCATTATCTCAAGGGCATTCCTCTTGTACACTTTAACCCACATTGTGGGCCATTAAACATTTTCTGGAAGTGACTTCCTTCTCCCTTTGTATTCCTCATCTGTACAAAATTAATTCCAAGTACAGGAGGGCAAAAAGGGGATATGTGATAGCTTTGGCAAATAGAATTAAGAAGAATCCAAAGGATTTTTACAAATACATTAAGGACAAAAGGGTAACTAGGAAGAGAATAGGGCCCCTCAAAGATCAGCAAGGTGGCCTTTGCGTGGAGCTGCAAAAAATGGGGGAGACACTAAATGAGTATTTTGCATCAGTATTTACTGTGAAAAAGGATATGGAAGATATAGACCGTAGGGAAATAGATGGTGACATCTTGCAGAATGTCCAGATTACAAAGGAGGAAGTGCTGGGTGTCTTGAAACCAGTAAAGGCGGATAAATCCCCAGGACCTGATTATGTGGATACGAGAACTCTGTGGGAAGCTAGAGAAGTGATTGCTGGGCCTCTTGCTATGATGTTTGTATCAATGATAGTCACGGGTGAGGTGCCGGAAGACTGGAAGTTGGCTAACGTGTTGCCACTGTTTAAGAAGGGCGGTAAAGATAAACCAGGGAACTATAGACCAGTGAGCCTGACCTCAGTGGTGGGCAAGTTGTTGGAGGGAATCCTAAGGGACAGGATGCACATGTATTTGGAAAGTCAAGGATTGATTAAGGATAGTCAACATGGCTTTGTGCATGGGAAATCATGTCTCACAAACTTGATTGAGTTTTTTGAGGAAGTAACAAGAGGATTGATGAGGCAGAGCAGTAGATGTAATCTATATGGACTTCAGCAAGGCAGTCGACAAAGTTCCCCATGGGAGACTGATTAGCAAGGTTAGATTTCACAGAATATAGGGAGAACTAGCCATTTGAATACAGAATTGGCTCAAAGGTAGAAGACTAGAGGGTGGTGGTTGTTTTTCAGACTGGAGGCCTGTGACTAGTGGAGTGCCAACAAGGATTGGTGCTGGGTCCTTCACTTTTTGTCATTTACATAAATGATTTGGATGCGAGCATAAGAGGTTTGTTAGTAAGTTTGCAGATGACACCAAAATTGAAGGTGTAGTGGACAGCGAAGAGGGTTACCTCAGATTACAACAGGATCTTGATCAGATGGGTCAATGGGCTGAGAAGTGCCAGGTGGAGTTTAATTTAGATAAATGCGAGGTGCTGCATTTTGGGAAAGCAAATCTTAGCAGGACTTATACACTTAATGGTAAGGTCCTAGGGAGTGCTGCTGAACAAAAAGACCTTAGAGTGCCAATTCATAGCTCCTTGAAAGTGGAGTCACAGGTAGATAGGATAGTGAAGAAGGCGTTTGGTATGCTTTCCTTTATTGGTCAGAATATTGAGTACAGGAGCTGAGGGGTTATGTTGCAGCTGTACAGGACATTGGTTAGGCCACTGTTGGAATATTGTTTGCAATTCTGGTCTCCTCCTTATCAGAAAGATGTTGTGAAACTTGAAAGGGTTCAGAAAAAGATT
Source organism: Hemiscyllium ocellatum (assembly GCF_020745735.1). NCBI lineage: Eukaryota > Metazoa > Chordata > Chondrichthyes > Orectolobiformes > Hemiscylliidae > Hemiscyllium > Hemiscyllium ocellatum. The sequence continues at coordinate 41,773,605 of NC_083412.1, read as the reverse complement.
TACAAAGATGTTGCCAGGGTTGGAAGATTTGAACTATAGGGAGAGGCTGAACAGGCTGGGGCTGTTTTCCCTGGAGCGTCGGAGACTGAGGGTGACCTTATAGAAGTTTGCAAAATTATGATGGGCGGTACGGTGGCACAGTGGTTAACACTGCTGTCTCACAGCGCCTGAGACCCGGATTCAATTCCCGACTCAGGCGACTGACTGTGTGGAGTTTGCACATTCTCCCCGTGTCTGCGTGGGTTTCCTCCGGGTGCTCCGGTTTCCTCCCACAGTCCAAAGATGTGCAGGCTAGGTGAATTGGCCATGCTAAATTGCCTGTAGTGTTAGGTTAAGGGGTAAATGTAGGGAATGGGTCTGGGTGGATTGCGCTTCGGTGGGTCGGTGTGGACTTGTTGAGCCGAAGGGCCTGTTTCCACACTGTAAGTAATCTAATCTAATCTAGTCTTTTCCCTGGGGTCAGGGAGTCCAGAACTAGAGGGCATAGGTCTAGAGTGCGAGGGGAAAGACATAAAACAGACCTACGGGGCAACCTTTTCAGGAGAGGGTGGTACGTGTATGGTATGAGCTGCCAGAGGAAGTGGTGGAAGCTGGTACAATTGCAATATTTAAGAGGCATTTGGATGGGTATATGAATAGGAAGAGTTTGAAGGGATATGGGTCAGGTGCTGGCAGGTGGGACTAAATTGGGTTGGAATATGTGGTTGGACTGTAGGGTCTGCTTCCATGCTGTATATCTCTATGACTCTATGACTACTGATTTCCTAACAATTATACACATACCATCCTTTATTAATAGTGTTATTCCTCCAACTAGCTTCTCCTTCTTTTAATTATTGCCCACCTGCATCTCAGCAGGCTGCCTCCAAACCACATAACTGACTTCTGATCTTCCTTACCATCGCTCCCTTAACCCGTCAGCCCATTACTAATTAAATATCTGTCTATCTCCTCTGTAATGTCCTACATCCACCACACTCTGGGACAGTGAATTCCACAGATTCACCACATTCGAGAGAAGGAATTTCTCCTTATCTCTGATTTAAATCTGCTACCCTTTATCCTAAAACTGTGACTACTCATTTTTTGTGGACCAGACCAGACTCCATCAAAATATGTAAAGAAGGTAGCCTAGACCCTAATGTTTTCTTATTATAAAGGCAGATATGGAGTGCGGTTCCAGATGTGATATAACTGTCAAAGAACGATGTTAAGCAAAACATAATTTATTTAAACACTGTAGTTAAAATCCAAAGTGTAACTTAAAATCCTTAACAATTGGAAAACTTAAATGAATAATGAATACAGTACCTATCAATAATTAACTGCTCCAGTATAGTAACATTCCATAAACACACTTCTTGACAAAAAAGTGAATTCAGGCACAGATTCTTACAGGTAATTCTCCAATCCAAGAGAAACAATATCAAGAGACATTTCAGAGAATGTAGCAGCTTGGAATCATTTTACTGAAGTTCTAACTCTTCTGGGACTCAAACAGCTTCTGACCGCTACAGATACAGCTCACAAACTAGAAAATCTGATCTTGGAGAACTGGCCAATCCCCATCCATTGTTATAACTATTTTTTAAAAAAATCTAAAGGCCTCTCTGATTGTTGATTTAGGCCATCTCTCTTCAAAAGAATACTCAGGACAAAATAACCTTTTTGAAGTGACAGCATCGGCACACGTTTCAGATTGCCCCATAAGAGGAAATGTCCTCTCTATGTCTACTTGGTCAATCCCTTCTAGCAGCTTCAATTAGATCTCCTCTCATTCTTCCAAACTCTAGAGAGTATAGGCTGGAATCTCGCTTCGTAAAGTAAAACCCATCAATTCTGGAATTAATCTACTGAAGCTTCTCTGAACTGTCTCCAATACAACTGTATCCCTCCTCAAGTGTGTGGACCAAAACTATTTGTAGTAATTCAGGTGTGATCTCACTAATGGTGCAGTAGATAATGAAGAAGATTATCTCAGAGTGCAATGAGACCTTGATCAGATAGAATCCCTATAGTTTGGAAACAAGTCATTTGGCCCATTGAGTCCACACTTACCCATGAAGAACATCCTGTTCAGACCCACTCCCTACCTTGTGCCTGTAAACCTGCATTTCCCAAGGGTAATCTTCCTAACCTACACATCCCTGGAAACTCTGGGCAATATAGCTTGGCCAATCCACCGAAGCTGCACATTTTTGCACTGTGTGAGGAAACCAGAGCACGGGGAGGAAACCCACGTAGGTGCGGGAAGAATATGCAAACTCCAAACAGACAATTGCCTGAGGGTGACATCAAACCCGGGTCCCTGGCACTGTGAGGCAGCTGTGCTAACTACTGAGCCATTGGGCCACCCGATGGGTCAATGGGCTGAGGTGAGACAGATGGAATTTAATTTAGATAAATGTGAGGTGTTGCGTTTTGGTAAGGTAAACCAGGGCAGTACTTGTACAGAATGATAGAATCCTGGGGATTGTTGCTGAACAAAGCGACATGGGCATGTAGGTGCATAGTTCCTTGAAAGTGGAGTCACAGGTAAATAGGGTGGTGAAGAAGGCATTTAACACACTTGTCTTCATTGTTCATAACACTGAGTACAGGAATTGGGAAGATAAGTTTGTATGCTTGCCTTTATTGGTCAGTGCATTGAGTATAGGTGTTAGGAGGTCATGTTATGGCTGTATGGGACATTGGTGAGGTCATATTTGGAATATTGTGCACAATTCTGGTGGCCCTTCTATAGGAAGAATGTTGTTAAATTTGAGAGGGTCCAGAAAAGAGTTATGAGCTTGTTACCAAGACTGGAAGGTTTGAGTTATGAGGAGCGGCCAAATAGGCTGGGGTTTTTGTCCCAGAAGCATTGGAGACTGACGGGTGACCTTATAGAGGTTTATGAAATCATGAGGGGCATGGACAGGTGAATTGCCAAGGTCTTTTACCTTGGGTAGGGAAGTCCAAAACTAGAGGGCAAAGGGTTAAGGTGAGAGGGGAAAGATCAAAAAAGGACTAGAGAGGTAACTTTTTTCACGCAGAAGGTACTGCATGTATAGAACGAGCTATCAGAGGAAGTGGTGGAGGCAGATATAACTAAAAAGTATCTGGATGGGTGATAGGAATAGGGACGGTTCAGAGGGATATGGCCCAAACGCTCACAAATAGGATTAGGTCAGATTGGGATGCCTGGTTGTTGTGGTCAAGTTGGACTGAAGGGTCTGTTCCATGCTGTCTGACTCTATGACTCTATGATAATGCTTTCTGAAGTTACAACAACATTTCCCCAATTTTATACACAATTCCTTTGTGATAATGTCAAAATTGCACTTGTCTTCCTTACTACCTACTGTACCTGCACACTAGCTTTCTGCAATTCATGCATGAGAACACACAGAGCCCGCTCCACTGAAGTACTCTAAGATTTCTTTCTATGTACTCCATTTACATTGTCTTACTGCTGGGAGACTTAAAACCCACACTTCCAAAAATCCTGCTTTTGAAGTGGTTCAAACTTGAACTGCCTCAAAGTTTGTTCATCTCCCAGTGGTTCCTTCTCTTCTCCTAAGACTGTCTTCATCTGTATTCCCAAAGCTGCACTCCAGCACAGACTCACAACTGCAATTCTATCTTGTGAACCACTCTGGGCAGAATACTGTTGTTGAAAAGGGTTACTTTTGCCCCAGCAGTCAGCATTAAGGAGCCAGTGACTTTCTGCTGTATTCTCAGTTCTTAATGGATTATTCTAAGCTTTGACTTCACTAAATGGCTCTTTGGGCTTCTCCTGAGTGCTGATGCTAACTCCTAGTCCAGCCTGATAGTGATCATAGTATCTCACAGGCTGAACTGTCCAGAGTTTGCTGGTAGCGTTCTCTTTTCTCTGTGTTACAAGGCTCCTATATTCTGGCAACACATTGTGTCCTGTGATTGCCATTTTCATGGCAGACTATCATTGCAGGCGCATTTGTCTTACAAAGTGAACTATTTCTTCTCTTGCATACACAAAAACAGAACTGAGAATGCACAGTTTGTCATGCCATCGCACATAACGCATGTGCCAAAACTCTCGGGGTTGCTAGGTCTTGAAGCCCTTGGCTTCTGACTTTTGTAACAGTTGTTCCATGCTCATTTAATGTTCTTCTGGTTAGAAATACCTTTGGAGTTGCTTCAACACCTCCTCCATAACTTCACCACAATTATTGCTGAAGTATGCTTATGCAAGTCTGTGGGGTTTCCACAGTGATTCAGCCAACATTATGGCAGTGGAGCGGGAGGAATTCAAAGGCAATTCCTGAGTCTTGTTTTGCCACATGCTCAATGCAGCATATGTTCCAGTAGATGGAAATGTAACTGCCAGTGTAAAATGTGAAAGAGAGCCAGGTAACACTTTTTAGATGCTTCAAGCGTCTGTAATAACATAATAAGGTGTCAATAGAAATGATAAGTGATGCATTTTCCTATTTGTTGAGGACAAGATTCACTGGATACTCTGCTAGCCAATCAGAAACCAGCAAGAGTAATTATTTGTGTCTTGGCTTATTTATCCTTTTCAGTTTCTTCTGCCTTTTTAGTATTCAATGTGCATTTCTACATCATTTTGTGAAATTAATTTATAAAAGACAACTTTACAGAACATTTAGATAGATTAAACAATAACTGGATTTTGTCTGCCAAATTCTAAAAATCTGACTGCAATTGAAGCTTCAATGAACATTCAACACAATATGATGAACATCAAAAGCTGCAGAAGTGCCAAAGAAAGCAAATTGGAATGGAGGGGAGAAATGGCACAAGAAGAAACAAAGATGCCAGGAGATAGGTAAATAACAAATTGACATTCCCTAGATTCGGAATGATGCCACTAACTGTAACTGTAGGCCCTTGGCAGACTTACCTGGCAATGACTGAGGAAACTGCTGTGATTCAACGTTGATCCAGTTGCAACAATTTACAGCCAATCTGCACCAGAGGAACAATACTGCAACCAGTGGCCAAAACCATAGCTTTAACATTTCCATCACTCATAGCACCAGCTAAAACACAACAAATTTGTGACTGCCAGGTTATAATATACAGGATAGCTGAGCATGAATGTGATGATTGCAAATGATTATGTGGAAACAAAATAATCTTCAACTTTCAGAACAATTTACAGTAATTATTTTGATACTCTGATTACTTTTTTAAAATCAAAACTTCAACAGAATTTTGCAGAATGCTTAAAAATTTACTTCCTAAATAATTTCCTATGCTTTCAAGTATGCAGATTTTAAGCGTTTTAATCAAAAAAGAAGCTTAATTTATTTTCACAAGGTATTTGAAAAGCAACTTTAATGCATAACATTTTTAGATTTCAATAGTTTTATTTAACATTTTTATCTACAACCTCAGCCTTTAAAGTTCTGTTGTTTATGAAATAAATCAAAAATATTGCAACTCAAAGCTGAGAATGTTGATAAGTATTTGTAGCACATGCTTGTTTTGAACTAATAAATTAATGTTCACCATTCAAGGGATATACTCATCTATAACAGACATCCAAGTATTGTTATTTATTTCACTTTGACATCGAATTGTCTGCTTGTATTTTCTTAATTTTCCGAATATCGTTGGCTAGGTAATGTGTAATTTTTCAAATGCAATTGTAGGTTTTGTTATATATAGTGACCTTTTTGGTATAAATGTACTCTATATTTGGTGTTCTATATGTTTCCCACAGGTTGAAGCGAGTTCAATGACTCATTTGAGGTTATGACATTGTTCAAACCTGTCTGATGTTATTCAACAAAATCCAATAGCAACTCAATCCTCCAAATAATTCTGGCATAATGAAGAAGAGCCCCCGCTGAAAAAAGTAATCTCTCAGCGTTAGGCTTTGTAACTTCAAGTAGTAAATACTATAGCTAACCCTTGTGACTCTGATTTTCAACTTGCTGTGTAGCTTCTCATACTCTTTGTTCAGAACGTCTTTCCTAGTTTTTGCTGTCAGTACAGGCAGCAACAAGCAATGTGGATGAAAGCAAATCTGTGGATATGTTGTGTGCCAATTTCCAGATGACAAGGTGCCACTTCAGAGCTAAGTATAAAATAAGAGCTTTTGGTGAAGGAGATAATCTTTTATCATGGATCACGAACAGGAATCAGAGGTAGGCATAAATAAGTCATTTTTTTGGGTGGCAGGATATAATGTAGAGTGTCACAGAGCCACACTTACAGTGGAATATAACATTGGTCAATACACCACAAATTTGTTTAGAACATGATGTTTTGATGCCTCCCAAATGAAACTAAAAAGGTGTTGTGAGTTTTTTTTTCCTTCATCAGAAAATCCTTGGCATTACATATTTTGGGACAGATTTTCAATTGACCAGATGGTCATTATACAATGTAGATAAGAGTTGTACATTGGGTCCCTGTAGAATCGCCCCATCACAGTAGGACATTTTGAAAGAATTGCCTGGGAAATTGCATTCTTAAATCAGATACTTTTGATAGTTGTGATGAAATTTAGTAAAATAATTAATTAGGATAGGTTAGACTATTAAATTCCTACTCCAGCTTGTAAGTAACAAGTAAACCTACCCCATAGGTAAGTCACAAATCCCTCAGTACACCTCCACCAGATCCCTCCCACATTATACAAATCAATCCACCCATCCTCCAGATCTGAATCCTCCTTTCTCCTCACAGGACCTGAGTTTCTCCCACCCCATCCCAAACCACCTTGCCCATCACACCCAATCATCCCTCAACCTGCTGTTGGATGCGACCGCACCCCAACCACCATTACCAGATCCAGCCCCTTGCTGCCAGACGTGACTACCCCTCACCCTGCTGGATTTGACCAGAGCACAAGACCTGACTCCTCCTCTTCTCCCCATTGTTCCCTACCTGACCCCTGGTGCACACTCCCCACCATATGACCCAACCTGCCCAAACCCTGACTTCTCCACTCCAACCAAATCTCAAACCTTTCCCCAACTGGACAAGATCTGGCCTCCCCATGCTCTCTCCCACAAACCTAACCAACCCAACCAGACCCCTGGGATACTGGACCCAAATATACATTTGCTCTCCTGTCACATCCAACCCAAACTCCCCAATGCAGGATCTGAATCAACTCCACAACGAAGATCCAATTTCTCCTGCCTTCCCAACCTGCCTTAAACTCTGCGTCACTTATTTGCCCTCTTTACCACTTGGTACCCTTGCACCCTATCCACTTGACACTCTAATGCCCCACAGCATCCTACCTACCTGGTATCCAACTTACCTGACATCCTATCCTCCTGGTACTCCATTTACCTGACACTCCACACCCTTGTCAATCTGGCACCGTACCTTCCTAGCACTCTAACATCATACATACCATTTGACAGCTGTTGTCAAACTGGCTGTCAGAACCTTCACATTTCAGAATACAGCAGCTGACTGTTGTGAAACAGATTCCAGTTTCCCTCCTGTCCCAACTGTTCTCTGCTATGAAAGAACTGTCAGAATGGAAGTACAGCTCCACATTTCTGAAGGGGTCCTGAGCAGAATCTCCTCTCAGAAATGCAAAGCTCCCATCTTTTAACATAAAAAGCCAGAGTAGGGATTGGCATGAGGTTGCCACTTCTTCGAAAGTCTGTCTCAATGTTTCAGTGAAAGAATCCTGTGTAGTTTTTAGTTTGATTCTCGGACCAGGCCTTGGTTTTCTGAAAAAGTGATGGGAACAGCAACGCAATAAAGAAATTGATTCTACCATTTCTCCATCACCTCCTGCTTCTGACTAACCCTTCTTACTTGGCCCAACTCGATTCCTCCCTCCACCCAGACTTCTCTCTCTGCCTTGACTCCTCCACCTGTCCTAACTCTACCTTGGCCTCAACTTCCCTTTTATTTTTCTCCTCTTTTTTAGGATCGTCTATTCATGGTTCAGTTGTAATGTTGTCTGATTTTTTGTGGACTCCAACATTCAACTTGGAACAGACTTTTACTCTGTTCACAATTTATATCAATGACTTGGATGAAAGAGCATAAGACATAGTTACCAAATTTCTTGATAACAGAAAGATGCGTAGGGAGGTAAATTTTGAAAAGGACATATGGACAGAATCTCATAGGGGCCTGAACAACATGGGCTAAGGCAGAGAATCTAGGACAACCAACTGCATCTTCCAATTAATTTCCAGGTATCAATGAAGAGATTTCCGCTATGCAGTAAGATGACATCTACTAACGACATTATTGCTTATTATTTTACAAGCCCATTAACATTTAGTCTCACACAATTGATATGCAACATCGTATTCTACCTCACAATGCATGGGAATTGAACATTGGCAGTTCTTGACATGAAAATCTGAGCAGGTACCTGGTGATTTCGGCTGGCCGACTTCTCTAGGCCACCATCTTGGGCACACAGTAACAATAGTTCAGAGCCTGCAACAAAACATGTGCTGAAGCAATCTCCCATTCTTCCCTCCCTCCCAATTCCACATCTGTCACCCTCTCAGACCCTCATGACATCTCTTCATCTACATCCAGAACATTACAGCGCTGCACCTCAGGGCATACTGGCCCCTAGCAATAAAATGTTGCTCCAAGGACATTTTGCACACAGAGACAAATAACCATATCACAGACTCAACCAGCCTGCATCTCAGGGCTATTCACTTGCTGTCTTAGTGGTCACTCATTTTGACCCAACCTAGATGGTCAGAACACCCCTGCCTTGTGCCTTCACCACCTCAGCTAGAGATACCAGGCTCACAGTACTGCCTTACCATTTAGTACAGGCACAAAGCCAAGGAGCTTGTGATGATTGTCTGCAGACCTCAGTGTATTCTGACAATGTAGAGGTATTCCAGGTACAAATAGAGGTAGAATCATGCTAGCGTCCAATGAGACCATCAACATAGGAACGGCTTATATAATTAATAAGTTAAGTTTGGGGTAATACAGCAAGAAATTGCATTAGGGCTCACAGACCAAAGTCCTTGGTAAAACTTGACAAAGTTGACATGTAGCCAAAAATGACAATTCAGCCAAAGGACTCTGCAATAAAATATTGTTAAATGAGTGGAGAAGAATTTACAGATAGAATATAAAGTGGCAAAAGATGAGCTTACACCTTTAGGATGAAGGAATAGAACATCAGCATATTAATTATAATAAGAGGGATTGCAGACTTCTGAAGTATAGAGGAATCTGGGTACATAAATTGCGAAATGTTCACATGAAGATACTACAAATTACCAAGGGTAAATGTTATTGTTTATTCCGAGGGGAACTCAATATGAAAGTATTAATGTTCATAGAATCCATACAGTGCGGAAAGAGGCCATTCAGCTGATTGAGTCTGCACTGACCATAAGACCTTGAGACACACAAGCAGAATTTAGGCCATTCAGCCCATCGAATCTGCTCCACCATTCAATCACAGCTGATAAGTTTCTCAACCCCATTCTTCCGCATTCTCTCTGTTACCCTTGATTGCCTTGACAATCAAGAACATATCTATTTCCATCTTAAATATATTAAATGACCTGGCCTCCACAGCCTTCTGTGGCAGTGAATTCTATAGATTCACCAGTGTCTGGTTGAACATATTTCTCCTTATCTGCATTCTAAATGGTCTTCTCTTTACTCTAAGGCTATGCCCTGAGGTCCTATTCTCTCATACCAATGGAAACATCTTCCCAATATCTACTCTGTCCAGGCCATTCAGTATTCTATAAGTTTCTATCAGATTGCCACTCATCTTTCTAAACTCCATCAAGTATTGAAACAGAGTCCTCAAACGTTCCTATATGTTAAGCCTTTCATTCCTAGGACTATTCTCATGAACCTCCTTTGAACACACTCCAGGGTCAATCCATCCTTCCTGAGATTTGGGGCCCAAACTGTGCGCCGTACTCCAAATGTGGTCTGACCAGAGCCTTATAGGGCCTCAGAAGTACATCTCTGCTTTTATATTCAAGTCCTCTCAAAATAAAATGCCACTGTTGCATTTGCTTTTCTAACTACTGACTCAAGTAAAAAGTGAGGTCTGCAGATGCTGGAGATCAGAGCTGAAAATGTGTTGCTGGTTAAAGCACAGCAGGTCAGGCAGCATCCAAGGAACAGGAAATTCGACGTTTCGGGCCAGAGCCCTTCATCAGGAATGACTGATGAAGGGCTCTGGCCTGAAACGTCGAATTTCCTGTTCCTTGGATGCTGCCTGACCTGCTGTGCTTTAATCAGCAACACATTTTCAGCTAACTACTGACTCAACCTGCAAGTGTATCTTGAGAGAATCCTGGACTAGAACCCCCAAGTCTCTTTGCACTTCAGACTTCTGAATTTTTGCCCCATTTGGGGAGAAAATGGTCTATGCTTTTATTCTTCTCAAAGTGCAAGACCTCAAACTTTCCCACATTGTAGTCCATCTGCCACTTCTTTGTCCACTCTCCCAAGCTGTCCAAATCCTTCTGCAGCCTCCCCACCTCCTCAATGCTACAGTCCCTCTACCTATCTTTGTATCCATCTGCACACTTACCCAGAATGCCCTCAGTTCCTTCATCTCAATCATTAATGCATAAAGTGAAAAGTTATGGTTCTAACACTGACCCTCCAAAGAGAGGCCCACTTAGACCCATATTCCTCCACTCTATCCTGTAACCCTGCATTTAGCTTTACCAACCCACTTAACCTGCACACTATGGGAAATTTAGCACAGCCAATCCACCTAACCAGCACATCTTTGTACTATTGGAGGAAACCTATGACATGGGGAGAAATGTGCAAACTCCACGCAGAAAGTTACCCGAGGCTGGAATTGAACTCAGATCTGAGGTGCTGCAAGGCAGCAGTGCTAACCACTGATCTACCATGCTGCCCAGGTATTGCTCATATTGCATCTGGAATACTGTGTACAGTTTAGATACCTTATTTAAGAAAGCATATAAATATATTTGAAACATTTCATGGAACTGTTATCTGGGATGAGGGTTATTTTTCGAAGAATAGCTTGACAAGCTAGGTTTGTATCTATTGGCGTTCAATATAATGAGAAGTGCCTTATTGAATCATCTGAGGTTCTGCAGAAACTTGACAAGGATGATACTAAAAAGAGGGTTTCTCATCTGGGAGTGACTAGAAAAAGGGATCATTGTATAAAAATTTCCTTTTAAGACAGAGAAGAGAATTTTTTTTTCTCTCTTAGTAGGTGGTGGGCCTTAAACAGTCTTCCAGAGACAGCAGTTGAGATAGAGTCATTGAATATTTTTCAGGCATTGGTGGATAGATTCTTCACTAATAAGACAGCCAAGAGTTATCATGAGTTGGTGGCAATGTCAAATTGAAGCCACAATCAGACCAGCCATTGATCTGATTGAATAGCAGAGCTGGCTCAACACCTTTCTTGCATCTAAATCACATGTGAAATAGCAGCAGCAACAATGCATCAGTTATTTAGTCATGCTCTGCTCTGTCAGCCAAAGATTATACACTGAAATTCTGAAACTGAATTTTCACTCAGTGTTCAGACTCAGCCAGTTTTGTTCTTCCCAAACAGGGTCCGAGAAAACTTGCATTGCAGTTATCTTCCCAACAATTCAAGACTGGGATCGAGGCTGAAATCTTATTGATCAATATCCTCAATTTATCAGTAAATTAAACTCAGAATTCCTTGCTGCACAAAACCTCAATATTCATTTCAGCTTGTAAAGGTGAATGCAATTATATCAAACTCTGAGGCAGGCATAAGTGATCGATCTACCCTGCAACATGGTGTCATAAGTGGGAGAAAAAAATAGAACCAGCTTAATAAACATCTGCAACATCTTCTGAAGGAAGGATAACAAAAAAATTAATCATCACATCTATTATACACCCACTCGCTTACGTCAATTCAGGTTCACATCTCCAACACTTGTTGCCGTGGTTATGGAAAGAAGAGATGTTTTTCACATAATTGATTCTAGCCCTCTGTCTGATCCCATATTGCACCAAAATGTTTTAAGAAATTAAATTAACAATACCACCTAATCCCGTGTGATTTTCCTCACTGCTATAGGAAAACATTACTGGAATGAGAAAATAATTTATTTGATTATGCATTTCACAAATCACAGATATATTGCTTGTGTAACATAACACAATTGAAATAAAATTAGCAGCCAAGCAATTACCTTTATAATTTCTACTACAATGTAAATTCCAACGAATTATTTTCACCTTACTGGGCCTGTGGGAAAATCACAAATGTTCATGAATGCTGTAAAATTTACCGCAATGTTAACTACAACGTTAGATATACAAATAAACTCCCTTTCCCATCAGTCATGTGCATCGAAACGTCACGAGCTACCAAAGAAGTTATTTCTTGTATACTTTCCAAAATACATGGCATCCAATGCCAGATGACCTGCTTAGTGACATTTTCTTGCACTGCTATGCTAATAACATAAGCATGCAAAAAAAAAATTAAAAGGGGAAGCTGTATAATGAACTGTTGGCAGGAACAAATAAACAAACCTCTGAATATTCACACTCTGTAAAATAAGAACAGCCTCTTGTCTTTTTAAACTATACCAATAAATCAAGTCTAACAACTGGTTAATATACTCTGTGCTGAGGAATTCAGACTTATGTACAATAACTAAATGGAGAAGGAATGATTTCTTGGTGTATACACGAGATTTCAGGGAAAACCAAGTGAACAAGTGATTAACAAATTTTATATTGACTGTAAAGCATCTTGGTTTCATATATGTTAACATAAATTCGATGCAGGTGGTGTACATTATCTGGGGATTACATATGGCCATATGACATAGCAGCAGGTGTAGGCTGTTCAGCCCATTGAGTAATGAAATCGTGGCTAGTATGATAATCCTCAGCTCACATTCTTGCCTTTTCCCCATAACCTTGATATCCTTACTGATTAAAAATCTGTCCATTTCAGCCTTAAAAATAATTACCAACTCAACTTCTATAGTCTTCAGTTGTAAAGAATTCTACAATTCGACTAACCAGAGAGAAAAAAAATCCTCTTCATCTCTGTGGTTGATTCAGTTGAGATCTATAAATAGCTATGGATATGCATGTAATTGTTTGATCAGAAGTTGTGTTATAAAGGATGACTCAGGAAATATATATAATACTGTGTAAAGATTGGATCTAGTTCTCGCCTGTGAAAACGGGTTTTCTGGAATGGAACATGCTAGAAAATGATGGTTGCCTAAAGTGAAGGTTGAAAAAGTGGAAGCATTTTCAGGCAAAAAAAAACAATAATCCTGATAGATGTTGTTAAAATACTTGAATTCAAGTATAGTTTTGTCAGCTATAACTACCTTCTGATGATCTTAGAGTCTGGACCAGATGAACAGTGGATACAGGAGATGGTGGATACGTTGTCATTGGTTACATCCCCACCAAAATGAAATGACCTTTGCATTGTCCCATTCTATTAACATTAAAATGAGGAGCAAAGTGTTTTGTGAGCTAGATGCCTCTCAGCTAGATGCTAATGTAAGTTTGAACCTTCTGTTAGAGTTAGACAAACTTTGTAAGAAAATTGATCTGTTAAATGACTAAGAAGAATGGTCAGACTGGATATCTCTCTGAAAATAGGTGGTCATTCCATGAAGGATTATATTATGCACTAAAAAATTATAAAATAGATTACATTTGTGTTAAGGTACTTCATGTGGACAGACTCCCAGTTCTAAATGGTGTATAGTTCACAGAAAGAGGGATTCTGTTGAGTCAGATGGGTAGGCAATGGTTTAGTGGTGTTATCACTAGACTATTAAACCAGTGAAGGAGAAAATTACTGCAGATGCTGCTACCTGTCCTGAAGAAAAATATTGCTGGAAATCACAACGGTTCAGGCTGCATCTATGGAGAGAGAGCAAGCTAAAATTTGAATCTAGATCTTCATCTGTATGCTGTGGTTCTCCATGGCAAGTACATTGTTTCTTATGCAAAGATGTCACAACTCCACAAATACTCCAGGTGCAGCTCTGCTAGCGTTCTATATAATTGAAGAAAGATGTATTTGCTCATGTACGCAAACCTTATTGCAATAAAGGCTAACATTCCAATTGCCTTCCGAATTGTTTGCTGTACCTGCACCCTTGCTTGAAAATTTTCTGTGACTTATTAACAAAGATCTAGATCCCTTTGGAATCAATACTCTTCAATCTGTCATGATTTCAGAAATACTCTGCACTTTCATTGCTCTTACAAAAGTGGATAACCTCACATTTATACACAATTTATTCAATCTGTGATGCTCTTGTCCACTCGCTCAACTTGTCCTCCAGAAATTTCTTTGCATCGTCCTCACAACTCCAAAGCTTTGTACTGTCAGCAAACCTGGAAATGTTACAGTTAGATCAGATATCGAAATCATTGCTACAAATTGTGAACATATGGAATCTAAGCTCTGAGCTGTGTGGATCTCTTTGGTCACACCCTGAGGGTATTCCATTTATCCATACTCTCTGCTTTCTGCCTGTTAACCAATCCTCAATCCATGCTATTATATTACGCACAGCCCAATGCACTTCAATTTTATTCACTAACCATCTGAGTGGAACTTTATCAAAAACTTTCTGAAAATCCAAAGGAATCTCGATTATCAGACATTCGATTATCCAAATATCGGATTATCTGGCAACATTGCAAGGTTCCAATGCTTGGCTAAACTATATTATCTGGCATTCGATTGTCTGTATTTGGATTAACCGAGCAAAATATTCCCCATCTGTATTCTTGAGATAATTGAGGTTCCTCTGTACATGACATCCACTGGTTCTCCCTTATCAACTCTGGTAATGGCATTCTCAAAAATCTGTGTCAGGTTTGTCAAACACAACTTGCACTTCATTGATCCATGTTGACTCTGTCCAATCAATTATTCCCTAAATATTAGTAATCAAATTGTTTTATAATAGATTCCAATAATTTTGCTTATTACCGATGTCAGGCTAATAGGTCTGAAGGTTCCTATTTTTGCTTTCCCTCCTTTTTCTACCAACTGGAGGCACTGTTGAATAATTATGGAATTTTGAAAGATGATCACCAATGTATCCATCATGTCTGTATTCATCTCCTTCAACATTCAAGAATAAAACAACCTTGGACCCTGGAGATTTGCAAACCTTCATTCCCATTAATCTCTCCAATACCACTTGAAAGTGGTAGCCAGTGACTAGTGGGGACCACGAGGATCAGTGCTTGGACCTCAGCTATTGACTACATCTATGAGTGATTTAGATGAGGGAACTAAACTAAAATCTCAGAGTTTGCAGATAACACAAAATTGGATTGAAGGGTGAACTGTGAAGAGAATACAAGGATATTTTAGTGCATTTTTAGCAAGTTGAGTGAGTGGACAAATGCAAGGCAGATGCAGTTTAATGAAGATAACTATGAGGTTATCCCCTTATGTAGCAGAAACAGGAAAGTTGATTATTTTCTGAATAACAAAAAATTAGGAGAAGGGGAGGTACAATGAGACCAGGATGAACTTGTGAAGCAGTTGCTGAAAATAAGCATGCAGGTGCAGCAGATGGTGAACAAGTCAAATGGTTTATTGGCCTTCATAGTGATAAATTTGAATACAGAAGCAGGGATATCTTGCTGCAATTGTTCAAGGCACTGGTATGATCACATCTGGAATACTGTGTGCAGTTTTGGTCTGTATATCTCAGAAGGGATGTTTTAGCTATGACAGGAGAGCAGGAAAGGTTTACCTGGGATGGCAGGACTGACGTTTGAAGACAGATTAGATTTTTAATGACTAATTTCATCAGTTTAGAAGAATGAGGGTTGGATAATGGGTGGCACAGTCACTCAGTGGTTAGCACTGTTGCCTCACAGTCCCAGGGACCTGGGTTCAATTCCTGCCTCGGGTGACTGTCTGTGTGGGGCTTGCACACTCTCCCTGGGTCTGCATGGGTTTCCTTTGGGTGCTCTGGTTTCCTCCCACAATCCAAAGATGTGCAGGTTAGGTGAATTGGCCATCCCAAATTGTCCCATAGTGTTCAGGGGTGTGTGGGTTAAGTCCATTAGTCATGGGTAAATGTAGGGGTCTGGGTGGGTTATGTTTTGGAGGGTTGGTGTAAACTTGTTGAGCCAAACAGCTTGTTTTCACGCTGTAGGGATTCTATTCTATATATTATAAAATTTGTATTGGACTAAACAGGGTAAATTCAGGAGGATGTTCTCAATAACTGGTGAGTCTAGAATACCAGATATGGTGAGAATGCACAGTTTAAGGAAAAAGGGGTAGCCCATTTAGGGCTGAGATGAGGAGAAATGTCTTTGCCCACAGAGTGGTGAGCATGTGCATTTCTTTGTGTGGACCTCTGCCACAGGAAATAGTTGAGGCCAAAACATTGAATATTCTCAATAAAGAATTAGATAAAGCTCTTAGAACTAAGGGGATCAAAGGTTAGGAGCAAAGTTAGGAACAGGGTACTGAGATGATCAGACATGATCGAACAGTATTGTGGAGCTGGATCAATGGCTAAATGGCCAACTACTGTTCCTATTTCTAGGTTTCTGAGTTTTACAAATAGGAATTTCATTCATTTCCACACACTTACTAGAACTGTGAACATTATTTACTTCAGGGAGACTTCTTCTGTCTTCATCAGTGGAAAAAATGCTGAATTTTACCAGAAAGATATGACTAAGTAAGATTTTTCTTAGGTTTCATGAATGTTTTCTCTCCCTGAGGCCCACCAAATTTCCTTGTGCTTTTGCTCCAAACTTGCATCATGAAATAGGTACCACGCCCCTATGGCTCCTTACCTGCATGATGCTAGCCTGATTCTCTCACTTGTCTTAGGGAAAAAGTACTTGGCACTGTCAGAATATCCCAGGTTCCCAGGCATTGTCACCATATTAAGTAGGCCTTTGTGTGTGCCATGAAGCTCTAGTGATTTGCAGCTGCCCTGCATAGTTTGAGAAAATAGGCCCAGACTTGGCAGATAAGGGGAAATTGGTGCTCCATGTTTTGGAAAAGGTCCTGGGGAATGGCATGTTGCAATGAAACTATTTTCTTCCCCTAGGAGTGGCAAATGGCATCACAATGCCATGCTCTGCCAGCCTGGTCTGAGGTTGCAATGGAGTTCAGTTCAGTATCAGCTGTCTGGAGGAATGCTGCAAGAAGGTCAATGACCAATTTTACTCCCCCAGGGTAAGTGCTAGCATTTTCTCTCTGCTACCTTATACCCACCCTATATTTGATACTGAATCAACCTATCACCAAGGCCCATGCTCTACTGATCTTACTATTGAATACAACATCACCCTCACTCACATTTTCCTACCCCAACTCCCCAGCTCCATCATCCCTAGATGTCCACTGAAATGCCTATACTTACCATTCCAACTTGGAAATATATCATTGTTTCTTCACGGTTATTGTGTCAAAATCATGGAATTCCCTCCCTCTGGGCATTGTAGGTCTACCTAGAGAACATGGACTACAGCAGTTCAAGAAGGCAGCTCATGCCACTTTCTCAAGGGCAACTAGGGTTGGACAATAGAAATGCTGACCAGCTAACAATGTCCACATCTTATGAGTGAATTAAGAAGAAGGTCATTGCCTGGCATTTAAATTACCTGAATCTTGCTTGTCATATATTGGCCCAGGCTTGATGTTTTTCCGGTCTTAAGACCATGCGAAGTAGGAACAGGAGTAGGTCATTCAGCCCTCAAGCATGTTCCACCACGTAACAGATCATTTGTGCCATTTCCTCATTACCCTTGATTTTTTACTCATCAAAAACCTATCTTGCTACTACGTGGATTGCTTTCGTATTTGAGGAGTTCAGACTGTTGGTGAACATTGTATCATCATCATCAGTGAACCTCTCCACTTCTGACTTTATGATGGAGAGTAGATCATTGATGGAGAGGCGAAAAGTACCTGAGCCTTGGACGCTATCTTGTGGAACTTCTGCAGAGATGCCCTGAAGCTGAGATGACTCCAACAGCCACAGCTATTTTCTTTAGTGCCAAATTTGACTACAACAGCAGAGTATTTTCACTTGTTTTTCACAGACTCCAATTTTGCTCCAATTGTACTGCAACAGTTTGGTTAAGTGAGTGGTCAGTTCAGGAGCAGACATCCTCAGTAGTACTGCTGGAATATTGTTATCATGCATTACCTTTATAGTATCTAGACATCTTCAAACATTTCTTGGTATGATGTTGAGTGAAGAAAAATGGCTGGAAACTGGCAACTATGGTGTTTGGGATCTCAAAAGGAGACTGAAATGGATCATCCACTTCCCAGTTCTGGCTGAAGATGAATGTAAATTCTTTAGCCTTTTGCAATGCTTTATTGGACTCCCCCAGCAGGGAGGATGGAGATCATTGTGGAGGCTCCATTTTGTTTTTGCAGCTTGATTGTTCACTACCATGTAGGACTGCATGTGACAGAACTACAGAGCTTAATCTGATGTGAAATAAAAACAGAAAATACTGGACCAACTCCGTAAGTTTGGTATTATCAGTGATGAGCTGCAGCTGCCAGGTACCCACTCTGATTTATATGCTAGGAATGTGTGATTTAGTTTCTCAGGCAAGGAGAGGAGAATTAGAAATGGTGTATAAATATTGAGCTGAGCAATTAGTGGAATACAAATGCATGGAAAGAAGGTCACCCCTCAACAGCAAGATTTTAAAGTCTCTATTTAAGGCTATGATGCGCAGGTGTCAGTGTTAGACTAGGGTGGAAAATGTCAGAAGTTACATGACACCAGGTTATAGTCCAACAGGTTTGTGTGAAGTCACAGCTTTCAGAGTGCTGCTTCTTCACCTGGCAAAGTAACAGCATTCCAAAAGCTTGTGATTTTAAATAAACCTGTTGGACTATAACCCAGTGGCACGTGGCCATTTCAGGCTTGAGGCGAAAATTGCAAAACTTTATCGCAACGTTGAAAACCTGTTTTTATTAATTCTTGAGATGTCTTCCTCAATTTTCTCACCATTGGTCACATCACACCAGAGAGAGGAAATTTCCACCCACAATCTCTTCAAATTAAATGAAGCGTTGTTCGTATTTTGGAAATATCAGGAGTATGACAATAGTCATTCAATTTCTGAGTAACATACTACAACTTATTTCAGTGTACTTCTAATAATGCCATTATATTTGCTAATTGTTCAAGTGCTTGACTGCTGAATAGTCAGTGAATTTGACAGTAATTCATTGTATGTGGGAATGCTTCAAGATCTTTGAGAAATCTAATAAGTGACTATATAAAAATGTAAGTTTTTCTTTTGTTCTGATTATCAAGAAACTACCATTGCTCAATGAGCACAAGAATTGAACTCAGAACTGAACAAGATAATCAAATAAAATTAAAATGACATATTATTTAACAAAGAGTAATATTCTCCAAATGATTTCAAAGGAGTCATTTTATTTCAGCTGGTGATTATGGAAGTCATTTGAATATTTTGACTAGACCTCTGTCCTGCAGACATTATAAGAAATCCATAATTCTCCGTATTATCCTCTTAATAATCTTTATAATACAATTTGGATTTGTTCCTTTTGCCAGGTTATTCTTCTGTTTCAACCAGGATATTCTGAAAGGAATCTTTGAGAGACCTGTTGAATGTTTACAAACACAGCAGTGAAGCACTGAAAATTGATTTGATACTTCCTGCATAAACAATTTTGGGGCGGCTCAGTGGCTTAGTGGATAGCACTGCTGCCTCACAGTACCTGGGACCTGCATTCAATTCCAATCTGGGGTGACTGTCTGTGTGGAGTTTGCACATTCTCCCCGTGTCTGCGTGGGTGCTCTGGTTTCCTCCCCCAGTCCAAAGATGTGCAGGTCAGATGAATTGGCCATACTAAACTGCCCATAATGTAGGTTATTAGTCAGAGGCATATACAGGGTAGGGGAATGGGTCTCGATGGGTTACTCTTCGGAGAGTTGGTGTGGAGTTGTTGGGCCAAAGAGTCTGCTTCTACACTCCAGGGATTCTAATAACATTGTGTGGCTGAATGAACAATAATCGAGAGCTTCCTTCAAATTATTCAGACACATGAATTGAAGGTTAATGTGAAAGAATTTACTTGCTGATCTAAGTATAATGATGTAAAATCATGCAAACAAATTTGCTCTTTGTTAAAATGTTGAGAAAAGCAATTAAATGAACTACATAACTAAAATGTGGCAGCCTTGGCATTTCCATAGTAATAGTTTATATTATATATGTTCAAAACTTGCAACAAAGGCATAGGAATGGAAAATTCTTCTGAAATTGACAAAAAAAAAGGTAGTGGAAGTGTCTGATATATGGACAGCATGCAAAGCTAATCCATTGACGAGGTGTTATACATGTTACAAAAAACAAAGTTGGGTGCTTTAGCAAAGCAATGTCAAAATTAGGTTTGTGATCAACCACATCTCCAGAGAGGACTAAACTGAAAGTAAGGACTGTACAATTTTGGAAACATTGTCCCATTTTGTTACGATTCATTATGCACTCAAGATTAGCTTATTACTAAAAGGACTAATGCAATGTTTTAAGCTTTTAAAAACTCAACCCACTTTATTCCCAATTCTATTGTGTTTTATTTTCAAATTCAGGTAAGGAAATGATAAAGTGACAACAAAGTTAATATGGTAGTTGTTTACTGCTGTTGGAACTATCTACACATCACTAAAAGCATTAAGCCAAAGATATAAGTGCAGGTATAGGCTATTCGGCCCATCGAGTCCAACTTCTAGTGTGATCATGGCTGATCTGAAAATCTTTAATTCCACTTTCCAACTTTATGCACATAATTCTTGATCCCATTAATGATTTGAAACTTGCCAGTATAAATTTAATTCTGCAGTGCTGATTGACAACTTACAAAAAGCTAGTATCTGTATTCAACAGGTAATATGAAAAGTAAGTGGAAAATTGGCCTTTCTTTCAAAGGGCATTGGAAGCAATCCTGAGAAAGTCCACCAGGTTGATCCTGCATGTTCCCTTATAAGGAGAGGTTGAGTAAGTGGGACTTGAACTCATTTGAGTCGAGCAGAACGTGAGGACACGTTACTGAAACATAACATTCTTAAGGGACTTTACAGGGCAAATGCGAAGAGGTTGTTTCTAATTTTGGGAGAATCTAGGACCAATGTGCCTCATCCATTGAAAAGTGGAATGCGTTACTTCAGAGGGCTAGCAAGTTTGGGTTATTAACTTGAATATACCTTGTCAAGCTCTTTAAGAACCTTACATGATTCAATAAGGTGTCCACTCATTCTTCTCAACTCCAATGAGTACAAGTCCAACCTAATCAACTTATCCTTACAACGAACTATCCAGCATCAAACTAGAGAACCTTCTCAGGGCAGTCTCCAATGCCCTTTGGAATAAAAGCCAATATTCTACTTTCTTTTCCCATAACTGAACATAGATACTAGATTTTTCTAAATTGTCAATGGCATTGCATTTATACTGGCAAATTTGTGTGCCACTGATCTATCTATGGCTACTGACAATTATATGCTGATCCTCAATGCTGTAGTTGTGTCTTATGAAATATGGACATGGAAATCTTTTAGGACTAAAATAATCATATTACTTAATTTGTGTTAATCTCTGTGTACTTGCTAAGAAATTATGTCGACATAGTTCAGAGAAAGGCCGTGAAAAATAATGACCGACAATTTACAATGTCAGGCTTGTAAATTGGGGGACATACTTTATTGTGATAATCTTGCATGTCCTATAATGTATTGGTTTTGCTTGACTGCACAAGATATTGGAAGATAGTAAAACCAATAAATGATGATTACCTTGTATCCATGTAAAATTCATGTACAATTACACCTCTATGCTTCATCTTATTATTTGCAGAGCAAAATTATGAAATGTTTACAAATGTCATCAGTATACAAAACAGCTTTACAACATTTCCCAAATGGCATCTACACAATGTGTATGGTGTGTAGATACATATACATGAGCAGTGGACCATTTTTCAATTCTATCACATTACTCCCTTAAATGCAGGATAATTCCATTCCTTCCTAATGATTTAAAACAAATTACTGACCTGATCAAAGAGTGTACACATGTATGTCAGAGCTGAACAAATCTCCTCAAATTGCAGCAGCAAGGTGAAGTCTTAGACAGCAAAATTTTAACACAGGCTGTAATTTGCAAAAAGTAGAAGGATTACTATTATTGGGCTGAGTAAATACATGTCCAATTAGATGCATGGGTTTCCCACATTTCCACACAAGTCAATTAAAATGAACAGCACTGTAAGCACAAATATGCACAACAACATTAGTAATCTTTTGTAGGTGTTAGTGGCTTCACAATTGACTGAGCAGTATTATTGCAGATGTTTTCTGCTTGACAACTTTCTTATATGATCAGTTGCAGTTATGTTCTTACAAAAAGACATGTAAAACTAAACTTGAAACATATGGATATATGTTTATCATATTTTTTTTAAAAACCTGATTTTCATACATTTTCAGTATCTTATAGGCAACATGAATTTGCCTCCAGCAAGGTACTTTATCTGATGCAGCAATGTTTACATCATAAGAAACTGACTGTGGTATTGCAGAATCCAATATACCTTTATTATGGCTATATATTATGTACAAATATTACATTCACAGGTACATCAGTGTATGGGGTGATATTGAGCTATAAATTTAAAAGAGAGGACCAAGCTTTTGGTAGATTTAAGTGATCCCAGGATTAAATGGAAAATAAGACCATTACACTCTCAGGCACATGCTAATACGATAATATCATGGCATGCTAACTATAAGGAATAACACAGCATGTCTTTATTTCCAAAGATAAAAAAAAAGTTTCCCTAATAGATGTACATGCTTGCACATAAGCACATGTTTACATTTTGATAATTATACCCTTTTGATACATTGGTAGTGCCTTACCTTTGTTCTGAGAGTCCTGGATCAAATCTGACCTACTTCAGAGATGTGTCATAACACCTTTGAATAGGGTGATTCGAAAATGTCTGACTACATTTCAAAGCCATTTTAAGAGTCTTCTGGTACAGTGGTAGTGTCCCTGCCTCTGAGCCAGGAGGCCTAGGTTCAGGTCCCACCTTCTCATATGTGCCTGAGCAGGCTGATGAGAAAATATCTACAATAGGAATACAAAAGATTTACAAGGCTAAAATTTTATGTATTAGTTTAATGATATGGTGACTTCAAACTCATTCTGATCTGCTGATCATATACCCACCAGGAGAGATATGTCTTGTTTTCCATTGCACTTTTTGATAACTTCATTGTCTTGCTGCTGATTGTTGTCACTCTGAATGTCGCCGTACAATCATCATTGTGTTCCTACTCATTCTGTGAATGATTTGTGAGACTGAGATGGATCAGCTATTCTGCTCTTCTGGCTGACAAGGGCTGTGGAGAAAGTGAGGACTGCAGATGCTGGAGACCAGAGTTGAAAAATGTGATGCTGGAAAGACACAGCAGGCCAGGCAGCATCCGAGGAGCAGGAGAATCGATGTTTCAGGCATAAGCCCTTCTTCAGGAATCCTCGAAGTGAAGGAGTCATTGGGAAGTAGTGACCATAATACAATAAGCTTCAATCTGCAATTTTAGAGGGAGAGGGTACAATCAGAAGTGACAATATTTCTGTTGAATAAAGGGAACTATGGAGCTATGAGGGAGGAGCTAGCCAAAGTTCAATGGTGCAATACCTTAGCAGGGATGACAGTGGAGGAACAATGGCAGATATTTCTGTGTATAATGCAGAAGTTGCAGGATCAGTTCATTCCAAAAAGGAAGGAAGATCCATGGAGGAGGCATGGGTGGCCGTGGCTGATGAGGGAAGTTAAGAAACATAAAGTTAAAAGAGAAAAGGTATAACATAGCAAAGATATGTGGGAAAACAAAGGACTGGGAAGCTTTTAAAGAACAACAGAGGATTACTAAGAAGGAAATATGCAGAGAAAAAAATGAGGTATGAAGGTAAATTGACCAAAAATATAAAGGAGGGTAGTAAAAGCTTTTTTAGGTATGTGAAAGGCAAAAAAATGGTTAAGCCTAAAATTGGGCACTCGAAGACAGAAACAGGGGAATATATTACGGGGAACGAAGAAATGGCAGAAGAACTGAATTGGTACTTCAGATCTGTATTCACTGGGGAAGACACAAGCAATCTCCCTGAGGTAACAGTGGCTGAAGGACCTGAACTTAAGGGAATTTATATTTGCCAGGAATTGGTGTTGGAGAGACTGTTAGGTCTGAAGGTTGATAAGTCCCTGGGGCCTGATGGTCTACATCCCAGGGTACTGAAGGAAGT
This sequence comes from Hemiscyllium ocellatum, assembly GCF_020745735.1. Taxonomy (NCBI): domain Eukaryota; kingdom Metazoa; phylum Chordata; class Chondrichthyes; order Orectolobiformes; family Hemiscylliidae; genus Hemiscyllium; species Hemiscyllium ocellatum. Next base: position 41,749,302 of record NC_083412.1, on the reverse strand, counting down.
GGCTCGAGAAATCATGGATGCGTTGGTGATTATTTTCCAGAGTTCGATAGATTCGGGATCAGTTTCTGTGGATTGGAGGGTGGTTAATGTTGTACCACATTTTAAGAAAGGTGGGAGAGAGAAAGCAGGAAATTATAGACTAGTTAGTCTGACCTCAGTGGTGGGAAAGATGCTGGAGTCTATTATAAAGGATGAAATTATGACACATCTGGATAGTAGTAACAGGACAGGTCAGAGTCAGTATAGATTTATGAAGGGGAAATCATGCTTGACTAACCTCCTGGAATTTTTTGAGATGTAACTCTGAAGGTGGATGAGGGAGATCCAGTAGATGTAGTGTACCTGGACTTTCAGAAAACTTGTGATAAAGTCCCACATAGGAGGTTAGTGAGCAAAATTAGGGCGCATGGTATTGGGGGCAAAGTACTAACTTGGATTGAAAGTTGGTTGGCTGACAGAAAACAAAGAGTAGTGATAAACTGCTCCATTTCAGAATGTTAGGCAGTGACCAGTGGAGTACCGCAGGGATCAGTGCTGGGACCGCAGGGATCAGTGCTGGGACCGCAGCTTTTTACAATATATATTAATGATATAGAAGATGTTATTAGTAATAACATTAGCAAATTTGCTGATGATACTAAGCTGAGTGGCAGGGTGAAATGTGAGAAGCATGTTAGGAGATTACAGGGTGACCTGCACAAGTAAGGTGTGTGGTCAGATGCATGGCAGATGCAGTTGAATGTGGATGAATGCATGGTTATCCACTTTGGTGGCAAGAACAGGAAGGCAGATTACTACCTAAATGGAATCAATTTAGGTAAAGGAGCAGTACAAAGAGATCTGGGTGTTCTTGTACACCAGTCAATGAAGGTAAGCATGCAGGTACAGCAGGTAGTGAAGAAGGCTAATAGCATGCTGGCCTTCATAACAAGAGGGATTGAGCATAGAAGCAAAGTGGCTCTTCTGCAGCTGTACAAGACCCTGGTGAGACTACACCTGGAGTATTGTGTGCAGTTCTGGTCTCCAAATTTGAGGAAAGACATTCTGGCTTTTGAGTGAGTGCAGCGTAGGTTCACGAGGTCAATTCCTGGAATGGCAGGACTACCTTACGCTGAAAGACTGGAGCGACTGGGCTTGTATACCCTTGAGTTTAGAATACTGAGAGGGTATCTGGTTGAGACATATAAGATTATTAAAGGATTGGACACTCTGGAGGCAGGAAACATGTTTCCGCTGATAGGTGAGTGCCGAACCAGAGGACACAGCTTAAAAATATGGGGTAGACTATTTAGGACAGAGATGAGGATAAACTTCTTCACCCAGAGAGTGGTGGCTGTGTGGAATGCTCTGTCCCAGAGGGCAGTGGAGGCCCAGTCTCTGGATTCATTTAAGAAAGAGTTGGATAGAGCTCTCAAGGATAGTGGAATCAAGAGTTAAGGAGATAAGGCAGGAACAGGATACTGATTAAGGATGATCAGCCATGATCATATTGAATGGTGGTGCAGACCTGAAGGGCAGAATGGCCTACTCCTGCACCTATGTCTATTGTCTTATGCCTGAAACGTTGATTCTCCTGCTCCTCGGATGCTGCCTGGCCTGTGAATACATCAGCCTTGTGTCTTTCACTCATGTGTGGGGTCCCCCATTATTGAAGATAGGGATAATTGTGGTGCTTTCTTCTCCAATGCATTTAGGGCAACACAGTATTAACTTGCAGTGTGTACCATCTAAAGTTGCACAGCAGAAATTCACCAAAGCTCCTTAAGACAGTATTGTTGAAACCAATTACCACTTCCACCACCATGGACAAGTGCAATAACCAGCTGGGAACATCTCCACCTTGGAGAGATTCCCCTCCAAGCTACTCACCATCCATTTCATATTTCCATCAGAGTCACTTGGCCGAAATCTTTTGTCAACTTTCACTTTTAGCTTGTGCTGTCCTGTCTATCCAGTGTATACCATATTAATGATTGTAAAATGTTCTGATTATCTTGTACCATCCTGATATACCTTCTTATCACTCTCTGTGCTTCCAGTGTTGTGGAGATATACCAAATTTCTGCTAACCTGTGTTTTGTTCTAGCATCTGGCTTAAACTTTAAAACTACATTTCCTGTACATCTGTTCAATATTCCTTGGTGCAACATGTTTCAGAGATATTAAGAAAAGCTGCACAGCTTTTGGGTAATTCCTGTTAAATGACCAGAAAACAAGTCTTCATTGTCCATTCTATCCAAGCGCATCATTGTTCACCTCAATTTAATCACCCCTCATCTTTCTCTGTTCTAACAACCTGAGCCTATCCAACCTTGCTTTGTAACTGCAATTTGCATACATTGACAGCATTTTTGTAAATCTCCTTAATATCTCTCAAAGAGAATTACACTCTTCCTGTGAAGTGGTGACCAGAACTATACTCAATACCCCAGTTGTGATTTAGTGGTGTCTTATACAGTAGCAGCATTAAATTTCAGTCTTTGTAATCAATAACTCATCCATTACCTCATTCACCATAAATACTTGTTCTGTCACATTCAGGGAGTTGTGATTATGTGCACCAAGATCTTTCACATCCTCTACTCCACTCAGTATTCTCCTAGTTATTGTATTTCCTTGTGTTATTTGCCCTCACACCTCTCCAGATTGAATTCCATTCCTGCCCACTCATTCAAACCACTCATCATTTTGCAGTTGGCATCTATCCTCATTAACAGCATGGCCAATTTTTGGGGGCTGTCTGCAAATTTCCTAATCCTCCACATTTAAATCAAAAGCATTAATATATACCACAACTGCTAGGGACCCACCACTGAGCTCTGTTGGCTACTGTTGGAAAATACTTTCCAGTTGCAAAAGATATACATCATCATTAATCTTTGCTTCCTGTCATTGAGCCAATTTTGCATCCAACTCACTGCATTCCATAAGCATTTTTAAACAGTTGCCGTGTGGGATTTTGTCAGAAAACTTACTAAAAGTCATGTAGACACCATCCACTGTTCTACACGTCCAATCTTCTTTGTTACTTTCTCAAAAATATCAATTAAATTTGAAAGACATGACCTTTTCTTAACAAAGCAATGCTGAATATTCCTGATTAATCCATGCCTTTCTAAGTAACAGTTATATGTTTGTCTTTTATGGATTCTAATAATTTGCCCACCATTAAAATTAGATTGTCAAGCTGATAGTAATTTTCTCTATGCCTCACACACTTTTTGAAAAATGACACAATATCTACAGACTTCTCACCAGTGTAGCTCTGAAGCCTTTGGTTTTAATGGTTTTTGTAATAAACTTTTTGTTATAAAGTAAGAAATTCACAAACTAAATAAAAACTCTATATTCTTGCTGATCAATGCACTGTCTTAAGATCTGAAAAGCCATCTGCATTCATGTAAACAGGTTACTGATTGTCCAAATTCCTGATTCAAAAGCTGTTGCCCAAATGTTCTGCAATTAGTTTTCTGAATATCTACCACCAAGACAGAGGAGGCTCTGCTCCTAACAATGGTCTGTACTTACTTCCAACAGGGTATTTCAACTGATACAGCTATGAATATGTTATTTCCCATAAAGTAAGAAACTAGGCATGAATATTGTTGTATTGAAGAATGCATCAGAAATTTATTACAGCTAACTATCATGCCCAAACATTACGTTCATGGGCATACTAAGACCTAGGCTAGTATTTAGCTTTAGTTTTGGAAGAGGGGAATGTGCTTCCTGTAGAATGTCATGTTTCAACTGACATTAGGGTAAGAAGGAACATGAGACCTTTATCCCACAGGTCATATACTTTCTACAGCAATATGTTCTTGACTATGTCTTTTAACAGTATGCTGATAGTGACTGGGACATAATAGAGCAGTGATATTTTGGACAGTCTTAACTTGTTGGCATCAACAATCATTCAGTTAATTCATCTTAGAGTCCCATTACTCACACAATTTGATATTAAGTTCAAAAAATCTGTTATAAGTTTATGTATACCATTTGTTTGTGATGTCAGCTATAGAGCTGACTTGGATTTCATTTGAATGATCTGTGCTGTTTTTTTCAGGTTTCACTAATGTCCCCTATTGTACATGACTAGTCTTAACCTTTGGCTTCCCAAATTGTAAAATGTCTGACTAAACTTCCATTTGGATATAAGTCTGATGGCACACAATCCATGTTGAATTAATTCTCTGGGTAGTTCATGGTATAACTTAATTAACTCATTTGTTGAATCTTTCTTTATTTATTAATTCTTGCAATTCTCATCCAATATTATGCTTTTCTACTGGTCTTATTAATTTCAAGAATCAGCAAGTTTAACATGTTCAACATGTTTAATTTCTAACATGACACGTACTTGTCAGTGCTAAAGATATATACAAAATTTAGAAAAATGCCAATTCTTTTCTGGAATAAATTGACTATCACATGACTGTTACAACTGCTGGATATTCACTGTGGTGTGATCTGTAGGCTGAGAAAGGAAATGTAGAATCTGAAAATAAGAAATATTAGATGAAATCTAGTTGGAAAAGGAGCATAAGCACCATAAACACTAGTATAAATAAGTTGGATAGCTTGTTTATTTAATATTACATAAGGTTGGCAACGGGTTTTAGTTTTTACAAAGCTATAACTGAAAGCAAAAATTTGTATTACTGCTTAATTATTACTTTGTTTTGTTTACTAAGGTTAATGTACTTATTAATTGGGCATGGGGGCAATAATAAATTTAGGTGTTGGTGTTAATGGAACAGATGCTGTTAACCAATATTCAAAATTGCTCCTTGGAGTAATAAAACCAGTACAAAAATTAGTGAAAAAAAATTTAAAAATCAAATGAACAGAAATTGACGGTGAATGTGCAAAATGTACTCAGTGTTTACATGATTCACACAGCACTTTGATTAATATAATTAACTTTAAGCATCAAAATGCAATATTTGAGGATAGCTAGGCAGTGAGATTAGAAAAAAAACACAGGAAGAAATACCTTTTATTGTTCACAACAGCCTGGTGGAAGTGTAATTCCTCTCTATTTCAAAGACAGCCTAAAGATGACCATTGTGATGTTCAAGAACATGGGAGGCAAACCTTAAGGATTCACTGTTACCTGAAATAGTATGTATATAGCTGAGTAATCTGTATTTCAATGTGTACACAGGGCCTACAGATGACCATAAACATAATCTCAGATGGTAGAACTAGATGTATATGAGAGGAGAATCATTAGAATATTCGCAACAGAAATCAAAATGTTAATTCCACTAAACTTCGATTCTAGTCAATGATTGTGCTCAATGCACATTTAGACGCTTGATCCACACAACCCAGCATTGGCAAGCCACCAGTCTTACTATATCATCCTGCCAGTTTTCAGACCAACTCAGACATCGCATCTATCCTTAACTTTGTTTGCAACTCAGGGACAACCATAATTCGCATGCTCTGGTCAGGTCACTTTGCTTGCAGGGACACATCCATCTCATGTAGCTGTGCAGAATGCATCTTATCATTCAGCATGTTTTATTATGCTCAGTTACTTCACTGCTTACTGGGAGGCTGCAAACCTCTGTATACTCCATATCGCTTTCATAATACACACTCTCATTTTACACTCGACAAAGACTCTTCAGTGCTCAGTTACAGGCTCTCTGGCTTGCATTGCTTTTTAGAGCAGAGGGAAAGACAGACAGCTTGTGGCAGTGGGAAACACTGAACAGCTAATCTATCAGTGCGATGGCAGGTGGACATGTTGCTATGCAACACTAAACATGTGTTTACAGTGTATGTACTAAACACACTGCATGTCTTCAAGCAAGTGGTAATGTGTAAAAGTCAAAAGGACAGCAATTCTTCATGAGATCAATGGGTTCTACAGACTGCCAGGGGATTGCCACAGTCAGCCAAGATGTTGGTCCTATCCCAGGCCAGGGTCAGTTAAGGCTAATCAGGTGTTGTGTCCTATCAAAGCCTAAGGGTCCATGTTCTTGCAGTCTAGGAGTTGGTCCACAATCAGTCTTGCAGGTCAAGAGCTACCAGTCTGTGGATTACTGTCAGTTGGGAAATGCAGACTTTAATCTGGTAGATAGGGGGTTTGGATTGCATGGGTAAATTGGTTTTCCCTGCAATAAGACAAAGGGAAGAATTCACAATGATAGAAATTGACTGAAGAACATCTAATGGTGATGCATGAGCTATAGAAGTGTTAATGTGTCCTCAGTGAATGAGTGAGAAGTGCTGAAGGCAGGAAGAATTTGTGAGAACCCTTGAGTGGACATAACGCAAGATGTAGCCAATGAGAATTGGTGAGAAGGTTGATGAGTGGCAGCGTTCAAATGAGTGGGTCAGTGGTAGCTCTGTGAGGGTGAGGTAGCAGAAGGAAGAGGTTGACATTTACTTTAGCAGAGGGCAGAAGATCATTGGCCTTTTTCTTGAATTTCCAGGACACAGCACAAGCTGGCTTTGAGTGGTGGTCTGTTGTCCTATGGTGGTGAGCTGGAAAACGGAGTGTCCTTCACTCCACCACCTGAACCTTCACTGACAGGTCCCTGTCCATCAAGCAGGGAGTAACCTTCCTTTTGCTTTAAGGCATGTCTGAATGCTGAGGTTCGAGACCACAGTGTGAGAGCCTGAAATGGTCTGCAGTTGACCTTTAAATATGATGTCCACATTTTGCAAGCCAAAGCCTCCCAGCAATGGCAAGCAGTTCACTTCTGCCTCTTTACCAATGCAATTTTCTGATAAAGATGCTCAACAGTGCAGTTGTACAATTAAGGAGGTCAAGATTGGAGGGTTGAGTGAGAATATTTCGTGTGTTGTTTCATGTTTCTGTTTTGTTCAATAAATGAACTAATTATGTATACATACCAAACCAAGAGTCAGTTGTCGTACCACAGCAGAACTATCAAAAGAACGAACATCTAACAGTGAAACATAAAATATTTAACTTCCACAATAAATAGTTAAAAAGTATAGTTTCATTTTCCACCAACTCTGAAAGCTTGTGGCAGCCTTCCATTGGTTATTATCTCCTTACACTACGTTTCCAGTAATGCAAAAGTTAAGTTAAAAATTCAACTTAGGTAAAAATCCACATTAGTGAGAAAATAGGGAAAATGGTTAATGAGCTCTACTGCTTTTAGGTGTCATAGACCCAGATCTTCCAGTCTCTGGATAATTAGGGACTGGACATATCTCCAAAGATACATGGCCGGACCCCTTGACATTTCCAGCATGCTGACAATGCAGGAATTGACAAAGATGTTTAAAATTCGAATGTACAACTATCCCGCAATTGGAATTTTACAAAAAAAGACTCCAGATCCGAGGGTCATAGGTGTCAGGTGTTCTGAATTTTACTTGCCTGGACAATTAACCCAAAAACACAAACAGATATATTCCATGTAGAAGCCCTAGCTAACTATGCAACTGGCGTCTCAAGGGTTATCGGGCAAAGTTGGGAATATGGAATTCAAAACACAAGCCATGATCTTACTGAATCATAAAGCAGGCTTGAGGTGCTGAATGATCTACATCTGCTCTGAATTTATGTGTCTGTTACACCTTCCCCACCTCCCTGATCTGACCCAACTACTCTCACCACCATCTCATTAAAACAGATGACCTGACTAAGCCCCTGCCCTGACCTGACTGCCTCCACACCCATTAGTTAAACCCACAAACCAATTTGCCCTCACTCACAAACTGCCACTTTACCCCCTCACTCACTTACCTTCCACACTTAAAATGTCTGTCTGTGGAGTCTGTCACAGAGGCTTTGGATGTTTATACTGTGTTTACTTACTGGAATACAACAGCTATTGCTGTAAAAGGGAGTGTAACTTCCACATTGATTCTTTGCACTGTTCCCTCCGAGCATTCCTTTGCTTGGTGAATTCTGTGGTATCCTTCAGCAGAGGGGTTCAAAACATTGTAGGTGAGTAACAATGCATTTGTTTTTGTCAGGTCTGCATTTGTAAGATTCAAACGCAGATTAGAAGATTTGAGCTATAATTTCACAACTAACATAATTATGTACAGTACAGTCTTCATTGCTTGTTTTGAGACAAAAGAAAAACAGATGCTGGAATCCAAAATAGACAGACAGAAGGCTGGAAGAACAGCAAGCCAGGCAGCATCAGGAGGTGGAGAAGTTGACATTTTGGGTGTAACTCTTCTTCAGGACTGCGTGTGGGTGTAGAGGGAGTTGCTGATAAAGGGGGTGGTGGGGGCAGGGTGATGAAGTGAGGACAAGGTGGTGAAGTGGGGATAGGTGAAGAAGGTAGGGGGTACGAGCTGGTTGGTCAATGGGAGGAATGAATCCAGCTGGTGGCAGGGAGGAAGGAGCCGGGAAGGGAGTCGGGGGATGGAAAGGGAGGCTATTTGAAATTAGAGAATTCAATGTTGAGACCTCTCTCGGCTGCTGATTTTTGATCAGAGCTGAAAAATGTGTTGCTGGAAAAGTGCAGCAGGTCAGGCAGCATCCCAGGAGCAGGAGAATCAACGTTTCGGGCATAAGCCCTTCTTCAGGAATTCCTGAAGAAGTGCTTATGTCCGAAACGTTGATTCTCCTGCTCCTTGGATGCTGTCTGACCTGCTGTGCTTTTCCAATATGAGGTGTTTTTCCTCGAATTTGCAGTTTGGGTCATTGTGGCAATGGAAGAGCCAAGGATAGTCATTTCGGAAAGCGAGTGGGAAGAAGAATTAAAACAGGTGGTGACTGGGAGGTCCAGTTGTCCCCTGCAGGGTCGACTGAGATGCTCGGCGAACCATTCCCTAAGTTTACATTCGATCTCCTGATGTAGAGAAGACCACATTGGGAGCACTGATGCAGTAAACTAGTTTGGAAGAGAGGCAAGGGAACCTCTGTCTCACCTGGAAGGACTGTTTGGGACCATGGATGGAGGTGAGGGAATGGTGTACCAACAGGTTTTGCATCTTTTCCAGTTGCAGGAGAAGGTACCTGGGGATTCGGGGTGGGGGTGAGGTGGTTGGGGGTTTGGTGGGGGGAGAGGGCGTGGCTCTAACCAAAAAAACTGCAGATGCTGGAATCCAAAGTAGACAGGCAGGAGGGCTGGAAGAACACAGCAGGCCAGGCAGCATCAGGAGTTGGAGAAATCACACCCATGCTCTCCCTGCCATGTCACCCCCCACCCCCCACCCCCTCCACCATACCTGAACCCCCAGGTATCTTCTCCCTGCAACCGGAAAAGATGCACCGTTTCCCTCAGGAGAAAGTGAGGATTGCAGATGCTGGAGATCAGAGCTGAAAAATGTGTTGCTGGAAAAGCGCAGCAGGTCAGGCAACATCCCAGGAGCAGGAGAATCAATGTTTCGGGCATAAGCCCTTCTTCGGGAATTCCTGAAGAAGGGCTTATGTCCGAAACGTCGATTCTCCTGCTCCTTGGATGCTGTCTGACCTGCTGTGCTTTTCCAGCACCACCTCCCTTAGCCCCATCCAGGGCCCCAAACAGTCTTTCCAGGTGAGACAGCGGTTTACCTGCCCCTACTCCTACCTGATGTGGTCCTCTCTACATCGGGGTGGGGGTGGGGTTAGCTAAATGTAAACTTAGGGAGCAGTTTGCCAAGCATCTCAGCTGGGCCCACAGGGGCTGGTCGGATCGCCCAGTCACTGTCCATTTTAATTCCCCTTCCCACTCCCTTTCCAATGTGACCATCCTTGGCCTCCTCCATTGCCACAATGAACCAAATCACAAATTGGAGGAACATCACCTCATCTTCCGCCTGGGCAGCCTACAGCCTGAAGGACTCAACAATGAGTTCTCCAATTTCAAAAAACCTCCCTTCCCATTCCCTGACTCTCTTCCCAGCACTTCCCCCTCCCTTCGACTCCACCCTACCACCAACCAGATTCATTCCTCCCATTGACCAACCAGGTTACATCCTCTACCAGTCTTCACCTATCTCCACTTCATCACCCTGCCCCCACCACCCCCTTTATCTACAGCTCCCTCTACACCCACCCCCAGTCCTGAAGAAAGGTTACACCCGAAACATCGACTCTCCACCTCCTGATGCTGCCCGGCTTGTTGTGTTCATCCAGCCTCCTGCCTATCTTTATTGTTCGTTTTAGCAATTTTATTCAAAACCAGTATTTCCTTAACCTCATAACTAAAGTAAACAGAATGTATTTTGTTCACTTTCTGTTTAGTTTATTCTTGCTGATGCTGCACCCTTGATTTACTTAAGACCTGTAAACGTCCTCTGTTTCATACCATCTGAAAGGTTTCTTTATAAGCAAGAAATTCAACATGTGCAAAATTGTCCCATAAGCATCTCAATTTGTGTAGCTCATACCCCAATCACCAGCAAGTGAATGATTTGTGACAATTACCTCCATCTTCTAGAGTTTATCAGGTGACCAAGTAAATTATTGCTGGCCTGCTGAGCTGATTAGTTATGCATTATTTGCAATACAGTCAGTGTTGAAGAACAGATATTGTGTAAAATGGTGCATTCCTTCAGCTGCAGTGAAAAGAGAACAAAAGCAACTGTACATATTTAACTTATGCTCAGTGATTTAAAAGCTTGATAGCACTCTCCAACCCAATCCCCAAACCATATCTCAATGCTCATTTCACATCAGATACCTTGGCAAATCTGAAATCATGAGCAGATTTTAACTTGTATGGTAGGGCAGATTAAATCCCCATAAAAGTAACAGTTTGTTCTCTAATGCAATCATAACAAAAGGTAACATGCTATTTTTCTTTCTTAATTGCTTGCTGTACTTCCATATTAACTTCCCATTATTCAGAGAAAAGATCACCCAGGTCTCTCCAAATGCAAACACATCACTGAGTTCCCATTGCCAACATTTCTGTCTCAGGCCTGATGCAGCGCTCCAACAAAGCTCAATGCAAGCTGGACAAATAGCACCATGTGGAACCTTACAACCTTCAGGACTCAACATTGAGTTTAATAATTTCAGAGCATGAAAACCTTTTTCCACGACTATTACCTACCAGCATAAGCCCAGCTTCTGTCAGGAAATGGGTTGCTTTCAGCACAGCCAATCTGTTTTCAATGACTCATCGTCCCCATTATCATCTCTCCAGCTTCTCTTATTCTTTGGTTTATTATCAACAATCCCTTTGTGTGCTTCATCTTCTTTCTCTCACTCTGTGCTCTGTCATCACTTAGCTGTTAACGCATTCCTCCACCCCTTCACCCAATTAACTACACTTCACTATCATCAGCAGATACCCACCTTTTCTTTGCTGTTTCTAGTTCTGAAGAAGGGGCACTGGACTTGAAATGTTAACTCTGTTTCCTCCACACTGATGCTGGCAGCCTTGCTGAGTTTCTCCAGCAGTTATTGTTATTGTCTGTTTAATACAGATCCTCTCCTGGGTAATTACATAATTGATCACCAACCGATGCTGACCTCTCCTACTAAAGCCTGACGTCTTGGTTTTCTCCCCACCTTGACTAACCTCAACCTAACCTGACTAACCTGCTGTCTCTACCTACTTTCCACCCGACCAAGCTATTACCAAGCATTGCACTGATCATCTGACCACTACCCAGACAGGACTACCCTGTACACCCAACTGGCTTCAAGCATCTGAATACCATCTTGATTCAATTTGACTAACTTCCCATCCCGACTACCACCCAATCCCTCAACCCCGTGCCTTGACTACCCAGCTCAACTCCACTTGACTACACTACTGACCACCTGACTACCTTTCTGGCTCAACAGTTCTCCTGCCCAACCCCTGACTTGAATACTCTTCATGATTGGATCTGACTAACACCAGCGAACTCAGCCAAACTATCCTCCAGCATTGACTCGACTAGCCCTCACAACCCAACTTGACTCCCGCCTCTGCTACCTCACTGTTCATCTCAGCTTGGCTAACTTCGGACCATGGAACTACCACTCACACCTGTCTGTTTCTCTCGATCCATCTTGACTACCATCTTCACTAACCACCCAGCACCCACCTACAACCTGACTAACCTTTCTGATCCTACCAAATATCCCCTTCACCCATCTAGCTTTTTGCACAAACTCCTACCCTCCAGTGACAAATGTTCCAGCATATCCAGCCTTTGTTTATAACTCAAACCTTCCATATTTGGCACCATCCTGGTAAATCACTTTTGAACCAGTTTCATAATATCCTTCCTATAACTAAGTTTTGAAAGGTTTACTCCTTAACCTTGATCAATGATCTCTGGTTTTGAACTGTGGCACTATCAGGAACATCCCTACCGCATCTAATCTACCTAATCCTGTTCAAGTTGCATAGCTTTTCAGAAGACGTGCCCTCAATCTTCTGAATACATTTGGTCTCCTCCCTGTGTCACATTAGATGCACCTGGGAGAGATAAAAGATATGAGTTAGAACATACATGAGGAAAGATTCAGAAAATACCATTATTCAGTTGTTCATATTTGAGTTCATGCTGACAACTAATCAGTATTAGTGATTGTACAGCAAGTGGTCATTTGATTTCTGGTACTAAATCCCAGCATCCAGGACATCCATGACTCTCCATGACTAATGGTCATGCTTTCACTCCACTTATCTCTAAAGTTTGTGCCCAAAGAAGCAGTTTAGCTATAATTGCCAAGCCCCTACCCAGTTCTCTGAGCCTCTCTGGAGTGGTGCAGTCACTTCTCCTGTGAGGAGAGGAGACAGATATCTATGTATATGTAAAATAACTTTTATATCAAGGATATACTGAAAACAATTTTGCCACATGACTGTGAGAGATGGTTGTGATCTGTTAAAAAAAGCTAATGGTGAGTGGCAGTCTTGGATGTTCAATTGGTGAGGTGGGGAGGTGCCTCAATGATGCCGCAAGGTGTATTGGTCAGGAAGTGTTATGCAGCATTTCAGGCTGCATAGAGTTGAAGGACTATGTGAAAGTGGATTGTTAACCACCTTTCCTGCACTCATGAGATCACTGGACCTCTTAAGGCAAAAATATTCAAAGAAGAGGAACTTCATTCCTGGTGTTGGCCTCTTCAATCATACCCATTGGTCTTGAGAGACTCTACTCTTCCTTATGTCTGCAAAAAATAAAATTCTCTGTGGGTCAAAATATTCTGCAGCATGGTCTCTAAGTGAGTGAGGGAACTATATGTTGAACGTTTCTCCTCCTCTCCTTATTTTCTCACCCATTTTCTCTCTCTTTCTGTCTTGCTCTCTGTCTATCTCACTCTTTCCCTAAGGCCAGGAATTTGCTTTCATTTAGGTAACAAGAATGATGATGAATGAGATGACTTAATTGAGCACAAGTTAAAATATTGGATTTTTGACATTGTGAGCAACTCTTCCAGTTACGTCCTCATGCCTTAGATGGTGAGCTGTGAATCTCATTATTGAGTGGCAAGGAGGTAATTTCCACCTTAGTAGGAATGGAACTCGTCGTACTCACATTGCACCTCTGATTTTTCTTTCCTCTTCTAGAAATTTAACAGCATAGATATTCAACTGGTAAAACAGGGAGGATACCTAGTGAATTGTCTCATTTGCATCCATTGTAAATTGTGGAATGGCTGTGCTGGCCAGCCAGCTTCACTTCCAATGGAACTACTATCTCTGCCACATGTTCCCCCAATGGTCAATGAACACCATGCTCCCAAACCCTTCATCCACACAACAATAATCAAAGGTCATTGAGGGTTAATATGATTGTGGAACTTGGAACACAAGCATATCTCCTCCTTACAGGTTATCTCTACATCAATCTAAGTCCACAAGCTAATGGAAATACCTCTGCAGAGACTGGTATCCCTTCACTGAGTGACCCTTTACTTACATATGAGCAACTATATCTCCACAATCCCTTGTTTATAGTACTGCCTCATACAGTGTCAGGCATCACAATGTCAGTATCTCTGACACTCAGCTTTTTTATAAGTCAGCCAGGGCTCCCTGATTGTATCAGATTAACAGACTCAGTCAGGGACCTCGTTTTCTGAGAGATTCAGCTGGTTGACCTTGTTATAATCACAACATTGACCTCAGAAAATTATAGAGGAGAAAATGAGGTCTGCAGATGCTGGAGATCAGAGCTGAAAATGTGTTGCTGGAAAAGTGCAGCAGATCAGGCAGCATCCAAGGAGCAGGAGATTCGACGTTTCGGGCATAAGCCCTTCTGAGCCACATTTTCAGCTCAGAAAATTATATACTATCTAAAACTAGTCACTAGCCTTTCAGGAATAAACAACAGCCAAACAACAAAAAAGCTGTACCAACTTTCCTTTAATAAATAAATCATAAAATCTGACGTATTTACAGCATTCATGGTATGCAACATGAACATCTCAAAGTACTTTATCTGGTTGTGGATAGTGAGTGGACACAAAATGCAGATGAGGTTGCCAAAGACATGGACCATACTCTGTCTGAATTATCATTTATGGACGACTGAAATTTCGAAAGCTGGCAAAGGGAGTTTTGAAGAGGTCAAGCTATGTTGTGATGAAAGTGCTGTTAGTGTTTCAGCAGCCGTGAGACAATGGCAGAACTACAGTTATGTAGTACTCTGCTGATGAATGGAGGCAGTCATGATGATGGATTGAACATGGGGAAGACAGCTAAGTTAAAAGCTAAGCAGAAAGCCAAGGTTCCATACCATGAGCATAGCCTGAGGAAGCACTGGGCAGAGAAGTGGAGTCATAAAATATAACTCTAAGGATAGATCAGTTATTTTTCTGAACTTTAACATGTTATTGACAAAGTAAGTCTGTTTCAGGTGATGATGTTCTGAACCATGGAGTATGTTACATTTTACTGAAATTATTACCTTCTATTTATGTTCTGTAAACATTAGCACTCGAATGTGTGGTGAACTTCTATACTAACATCCTCACAGTGTTATTTAAAGATTTATTAGTCACTCCCCTGTGGTGGTGAATAGAGTGTCAGTGGACGTGGACTTTTATTACCTATCTCTGCAGCTTTTGTCTCTGTCTTTCCTCTTTTGCTTCCTGTTTCCCTTTTATTTTTCTTTCCTTCTGTTGTTTCCTCTCTGCTCTTTTGCCTTCATGCTTACTTTTCAATCATTTTTTTCGTGTATGCTGGAATATGATGGCTGATGTAATCTGACATAGTGGCCGAAGGAACCACCAATTGCTGCAGACAACCTTTGGATTGATGGCTGCAGGATAATTGCGGGCATCAGTGACTGCTTTTATAAGCTCCCTCTCAATCACTCTTGCTTCTCCTCTCACTATCATTGCTTTTCTCCTCCTGTTCCTTCCTACTCCTGTTTCCACTTATACCTTCACCTTTATAATTAACTCAACCTATTTTGCTTTGAACTCTGCACCCTTTCCTGTCACTCCTCTTCTCATTAGTTTTCCATCCACTCACATCCCAGTCATTCCTCCTAAAATAATGGCGAGAACCCACTGCCTCTTCTCTTTCAATCAATTTCACTTCTGCCCTTTCTTTCTAGCTTCTCCCCTCTAGCTCTTATAAAGAGATGTTTTTATTATTTTTAAAACTAAATATATTTGATTTGTAAAGTAAACTTAATGTGAGGGAATGTGCTCTGGCAATTAAATTCCAAAGGACTCACAACTTATATTAATTTACCAGGGTAAAAACTGTATCTATTCTAGTACCATCTAAAATGTATAAAGATTATTTTATGACAATTTGATCACATTTGCAGAGTTGCTTTAGAAGTGGTTATCCTGAAACAATCTGCAACAACACTCTTTATAGTGCCAAAGATCCTTTCTGATCAAAAGTAAAATTGTAGATGACATATAACCATCCCAAAAAATTGGTTACCTTAATTGGTCTACTAGAGATTTAGAGTCTTTTTATTATCTTCAGCAGGGCACACATGTCAGGTGATGTTCTGTTATGGGTTTACCAAGGGCATTATGGGCAGAATTTCTGTGGATTCCTAGGAATACTCAAGACATGTCCCTTAAGATATGTGTGCTTTGTGAATGTATGTCTAAGGGTGGAACGTTTGGCTTGGGTAGATAGAAAGTCAGATCTAAAAGAACAGTCCAAATTTGTCAGAATCCAAAGCTAGGATCAATGGTCATTTCTAGGTCACCCTGCAAAGAAATTCACCACAAGTTTTTCTTTTAATTAATATGGGATGATTCTAAATAAGTTCCAAATAATAAAAAGTGTAACTATGCATTTTAACTTAGAATGCTATCTTTGACTTCTACAGGCCACTCTTATCCTGTGTTGCCTATTGGTCACAAAATGCATTGAATATGATGCTGGTATGCATCAAGCTCTTTTGACACTGCCTGATTATTATTTTCTCTATCCTCTCTCTATATTATAACTTCAGCAATTCAACTCTTCTTCAGCTGCAAAGAATTCATTTACCATTTCTAATGGTCAGCAAAACAGACAAGACCGACTTTCTACAAAACGCAACAGTTTGCTCTTTTTTAGAAATGGAAATATTATCAGAGGGGTCCACAAATTTTAGTGGTCAGAAAGAGCGGGAAAAAAAATAGAAATGGGTTTATTATTATTTGGTCGGGGAACAATCTGAGTTCATCAATATAAGAATTTTCAAAATTTAAATTCAGGGAAGTAAGCAAAAAAAAAATCTTCTAGCCTCCATTGAAAGAACCCACAGGCTTCAGAATTCCTTAACTTATATTTCTGTTATTCAGCAGGCTAATCTTTACGAAGGTGTGATTGTCTTACAAGGACAGGTTGAAGAAATTAGGCCTATATTGTTTAGATTTCCAAAGGGTAAGCGGTCATTTCATTGCAAGTTCTGTCTAACAGAATATGCAGCATTCTTACTTCAATTGAACTGTGAATGGTATAACACAATATGTTAATGATAATTTTCCAATAGTTCATCAGGGTTAATAAACTCTACTGGTTAGTTTAGTTAAAACAGGTTATAAGTTTTGAAGCAGACATGACAGTAAAACAACTGATTTATATGGTATGTCAGTTTGCAAACATACAGGGAACAAACTGACAGGCGAGGCACAACACTGTATACACGTGGTATGTGAAGTCCTTAAAAATAAGCTTTCTTGAAGTCAAGATACATGTACAACAACCCCTTCTTTCCAAAGTTAAACTATTTACAATACAAGGGAGCCTCCATAATGTATAGTTAATTTACTGATATGTTCAGATCTCATGATAGTGCAGTTTAATTCCACAATGATAGTGATTTTATCTGTCATTTGCATTTGTGTTGTCAGATTTTTCTTTCATGGGCTGCAGTTGCTGCCCCAGAATTTACTTATCCTGAAGTACTGCAGCCAGGTTTTACTCCAGTTAAGCCAACAATTGATCTCATTCTTCAAAGTGGTTCAGATATTCTTGGCATTTACTGCTTTGTTCCTGAAGAGTTTCCAGTTAATTTTAAAGCTTCTTGTTTTACACCCAGATACTTCCAATTCTATCAAACAACCACTGAAACAGCAAACAGAAATGACCCAGACTTCCAAGAGAACAGCTATAGCTTGGTGTTGGTAAAGAATATGTTCTCTTTCATAACATGCTGCCCAACCTCTACAACCTTTTCTTTCTCTTTGTTTTCTTGGAAGCCTGGATCACTTCCATTTGCCGCTTCAGTGGTTGTTCGAATTTCTCAAAGTCATGTTTGATTTCTTTCATTTGAGCATCATTTATTTGCTGGCATTTATTTCTGAAAGGAGCATTTCTGAGATGCAACTTGTTGCTTTATGCACTGTGCATTTCCAGGTGTTTTTGCAAAATTATTCCAGATCTTCCAATGAACCAGAAATCTTGTCATTGCATTGCTGATTTGTATTTCATCCTGTTCCCTTTCTTTCTCTTTCAGCTGTTCATCAATCTTTCTGAGTTGGCAGAAGTATCCTCCAAAGACTTCATCCTCTCAAAGGTGGGAGTTCCAGGGTTGAATTAATGCTCACTTGTAGTTTCAGTTCTTCCTCTGAAATTTTTCTCTGTAGCAGAGTGCTGGGAAGAAAGTGAAGCATTCCATTTTTCTTTCAGTTCTGCAAGTGTTTCTTTAATGGTCTGCTGATTTGTGACTGATTCCATAGTCTGCCACTAGTGCAAGGTCACAGCTTGCTAGCAAACCTGCAGTTGTTAGTTCAGCAGTATTTACAATGGAGAACATCGATGGTGACCAGGCAGATTAATTGTACTTGCTCTCTAGCACTCTTGATCCTGCACACGGAATCAGTGAGCTATTGTAAGATTTATGAGCGTACCGATTGCAAACCTACAGCAGACCAACTGTCAGGCAGAGTCACAGCATTGTATATACACAAAACATGGAGACCTTAAAGGTGAACTCTCTTAAAGGTGAAGTGCACATACAACACATCCAACCATCAGAAATTATCATCTGAGATGTAAGTTAATAGAAAATCGAGGTTTAATTTCAAAGATTTATATGAAGGGGCATTAAATTGATATAAATAGAAATTTAACGATCAACCCACAATGCTTCCATGATCAGACCATCTCAGCTGTGAATGCACTAATTGAATTGCTTTGCCTCACTGACATCCAGGTTTATTAGCTTAGGACATAATTCACATTGACTATTTAAAAGGAAAATTTCAGAAAACACTTTGAAAAATGTGTAATTTTGGATGAGTGTTAACATTTTTAAGGTAAAGATAAATTCTTGATAAGCAAGGAGGCAGAAGGTTATTGGTGGTGGGTGGGAATGTGGAGTAATTGGATCAGCTATGATTTTACTGAATTATGCTGCAGGCTTATACGGCCATATGTTTGCAAGTATTGAACACGACTATCATAAGAATGGTTAAAGCAGAAACTGCTATAAGTTATATTGCACAATCAGCAATCCATTTAACAATGATTTTGTGTCGATTCCCTACTGCTTAATTCAAGACAAAGACTCAAAAATTACTTAAGAAAGGCAAATGAATGATATTTTTCAAACATAATAACTGAATTAGGATGTGCAAAAAAAAATCTATTCTAGAGATCTTATCCACCAAGCACTGATGTGCTCCTTCTGAAGTGTCCAGGCTATCAAATTACATCTGCAAGACCATTGTCTGTTCAATGATGGTCATTGTGGATTCATGGACAACACTTTTCCCCACCCGTCTGAGCTGAGGATTATCTGCTGGGATCAGTAAACTATTCCTTCCGGGGGCTATCCCTTGTCACCATCCTGAAATCAGCCCTGAAGATGAAGTCGGAGTGTGAACATTCAGTGAACTCAGGAGCTGTGCAGAATGGAAATGTGCATTATGGCTGCTCCATGGAAAGGGGAAGAAAACCTACATTTGCTGTCTCTGGACTTTGAGGGAGTGAAACCACAGCCTGTTCAGCAATCGGATTAGATGGATCCTGGGAGCTCTGAATGCTACATTTATGCAGTCAATGTTCCTATGGACGTGAGGGAACCCAGAAATGATTGCTAATTTGATGATGTGGGTACCCTGCCCTTCTGGTTCAATGGAAAATTGCACAAGTTTTATTGCTTTCCTAGAAAGGGTAGTGGTGAACTCGTAAGTGCACTTTTTGTCCTGAATATTAGGAGATTCCCCCCACACAACCACATGACCCCACCCCCTCCCACCGCCACCACCCACCACTGGGTGTGGAAGTTTAAGGCCACTGTGGTCTTCAGCTTCATAAAAATAGTGCTGATGGCTGTAATAGCCATCCTAATCATGCAAAGGTGCTTCCTGCACATCAGTTTATTGCACTGCAGGTAGCCGCAATGACTTTTGTGAGCCCATCGTTCGATGGCTCTGAAGATCCTGGTTCGTCTCTTTAAGCGCTATTTCCTCATCCACTGTTACTGCTCCCTGAGCCTTGCTGTCTCTGGTTCTTTTGGCACTGGGCATTCCTTCTTCTCCTTCACCTTGACCTGACTGACATGAAAGTACTGATCTGTAAAGAAACACCAGGAATGAGACGCATGTTATTCATTTGAGTGCTTGACATAATCAAACCATACTTTGAACTCTTGTCAGGCTACTTGGATGAAGATCTGTCCAACAGCCACCTACACATTCCTGTGAAGATAGATGGAGTATGCGGGGCTGTTAATGATATTCATGGTATGCTAATGAGTGAATGACAGGCTTCTAAATATCAAAACCAAGAGCAAAAGTTGCCGGAAAAGCATAGCAGGTCTGGCATCATCTGTGACTAGATATCAAAGTTAATATTTCAGGTCCAGTGACCCTTCCTCAGAGTTTCTGTTTGTATTTCTGATTTACAGCATCCAGAATGCTTTCGGTTTTCTAGATTAGATACCCTACAGTGTGGAAACAGGCTCTTCGGCTCAACAAGCCCATACCAACCCTCCGAAGAGTAACCTATCCAGTCCCATTTCCCTCTGACTAATGTACCTAACACTACGGGCAATTTAGCATGGCCAATTCACCTGACCTGCACATCTTTGCACTGTGGGAAGAAACCGGAGCACCCAGAGGAAACCCACGCAGACACAGGGAGAATGTGCAAACTGCACATAGACAGTCACCCGAGGCTGGAATTGAGCCTGGGAAACCTGGTGTTGTGAGGCAGCAGTACTCACCACTGAGCCACTGAATCACCAGGTCAGGAAAACCAACCCACCTGAGAGATCTCAGAATTAAATTCCAAAACTATAGCCTACTGTTAGAAAACTACATTCTTTTGCCTTCCACCCAATTAAATTGCCCACTTCCAGATGGGTTTGGAAGATTCCTCCTCAGCTCCCAGCTGAATCACTGAAACAAGGAGTACTCCCTTTTGTTTTGCGACCAAAACATCCTTCAGAACTCTTGTCCAATCTGCTCACTTGGAATTCAACTTTTGAATATTTACTGTAAAGGACTCCCAGTTGGACATGGTTGGTGATTGTTAATATGAGACACTTGCATGACATACATTTCAAAAGGAGCTGTCATTTTAAATAAAAAGGTCAATGTGTCTTCTCACTGCTGGACACAGGAATTTCACAAAAATCTGTTGAACTAATGCAACTTGTAAACTGACCTTTGTTTCAAGAAATTAATTTAGAGAAAGGCAGAAAATATTGTAAATTAGAGGAGATAAGCCACACACTGGTAAACTAAAATAATTAAATTGTTGTTCATCATATCTTGGACCCAGAAATAAACTAGGGAACTTCTGCCACTTGATTTATGGTGTGTTGGCCAAGTAGTCACTATAATCTTAAACAAGTTGTAATATGAATGGTGCCATAGGAAAGCCATGAAATTCTAAGCCTAATATAAATTGTTAGATTGTTTTATGATCTAAAATCTCTTTTAAAAGGATATTCAGGCATTATTTCCCAAATGGATTGAAGTCTGTGTGTTAATCCTAAATCTCAATCTATTTTCAGTTATAAGCGCACTTCATGGGCCAGCTCACTGAGCTGCAAATTTTATTGTGTTGTTTTTCATACTTTCCAATTGTTTTAAGAGATTCAAGTTAGTCCCAATCATTTGCTAAATCTGCCCTATGTTCTGCAAGTTCCTGAGATTGATATCACTTATCAATTTACCCTTATTCCTGTGGTAAATCAAGATTGATGTACCTAATGGTTTTTCTTGTCATTCCTAGCTGAGGTTGAGAAACATTGTGTGAAGAATGATTTAGAGGTGCCAGTGTTGGACTGGGGTGTACAAAGTTAAAAATACACACTACCAGGTTATAGTCCAATAGGTTTATTTGGAAGCACTAGCTTTCAGAGCACTGCTCCTTCATCAGCCCGTTGTCACCTAAAGAAGGAACGGCGCTTCGAAAGCGAGTACTTCCAAATAAACCTATTGGACTATAGCCTGGTATGGTTTGATTTTTAACTGTGTGAGGAATCACACACTCAGATCTGTTCCCTAAAAGTTTCTGATATGACTTTTATCAATTGATTCAATTTTAATGTTACTGAAATAAACTAAATCTTTGTCAAAACTTTAGTAAATGGCTGTTTATTTTATTAAATCATTAATGCTGAGATTTTGTTTACTATAGCATTTTCACTCAAACTGACGTTGGCTTTGATGGATCTTCCCAACATTTCTAGTCAGCATAGTGTGATGAAACAAGTGTATGATATCATTACTATATTTAGAATTTGGATTTTTTTTCTTTTAGAAAAGAAACAGATGTCCTTTGGACAGTGACCTAAATACATAATTTCTAAGAAGGTATTTTGTTCATTCATTCATGGGATGTGGCCTTACTGTCTTGCATTTATTGCCTACTCCTCACTGCCCTGGAAATGGTGTGGTAAGCTGCCATCTTGAATCACTGAAGTTCATTTGGTATAGGCATATGTTCCACAATTTTGCCACAGTAAGTCTGAAGGAATGATGATATATTTCCAATCAGTTTGCTGAATGGCTTGGAGGAGAACTTGCAGGTGGCCCCTGTCCCATGTATCTGCTGCCTCTTTCCTTATAGACAGTTATAGTCTTGACTTTGGCTGTTTAAGGAGCCTTGGTGCATTTCTACAATTCATCTTCCAGAAGGCACACGTTGCTGCTACTGTGTGTTCATGGTAGTGAGGCTAAATGGTAGTGAGACTAGCCAACTACCTAGCAAACCCCTGTAGTCTCAATGGATAAAATATTTATGTTGCTGGATTTATGACAGGAAAAGTAAATGCATTCAAGTAATTAGGTTAATTTGATTTCAGAACAGATGATTAAAATGTTAATAGGCCACTTTTGGAATATTGTGTGAAACTCTGGTCTCCCTCTTATAGGAAGAATATTGTGTAACTTGAAAGAGTTCAGAAAAGATTTATAAGGATGTTGCCAGGGTTGGAGGGTTTGATCTATAGGGAGAGGTTGAATAGGCTGAGGCTGTTTTCCCTGGAATATTGGAGGCTGAAGGGTGACCTTGTAGAGGTTTATAAAATCATGAGAAGTATGGATAGGGTAAATGGGAAAAAAACTTTTCCCTGGTTTGGGGGAGTCCAGAACTAGAGGGCATAGATTTAGAGTGCGTATATGGAATGAGCAACCAGAAGAAGTGGTGGAGGCTGGTATAATTACAACATTTAAAAGGCATCTGGATGGGTATATGAATAGGAAGGGTTTGGAGGGATATAGGCCAAGTGCAGACACATTGGATAAGATTAATTTATCCTATCTATTCGGCATGGATGAGTTGGACCAAAGGATCTGTTTCCATGCTGGACATCTCTATGAGTCTATGGCTATGACTCTAGCTCAGAAGAGTCTAGAGTTTAGTTCAGAGGTAGAATAGTTCCTCCTGGTAGGTGTTTTACAGGTTTAGTTCAGGGAAACCACTGATCTCTGTATGAGTAGTTTCTAGTCTATGAAGTGTCCAAGCTGTTAGAACAATGAAAGTTTGGACCATCTGGATCGTGGAAAGTTTGGTAAGAAAATTGGTAAGAAATACTAGCATTGACAGTATGCCCATCTTTCATGAACAAATAAAAATATTAAGGAAAGATTTAAAAACTGGAGGGTGATAATTCCATGGAATTGAGTTTCTATCATAGATCATGTCAGGAGATAGTTTGAATCTTTATTCTGATGTTTGTATCAAGATCTTTCTTTCTGCCATTTATATATAAATAGTTATTGTTTGATATTTTTCTGTTTTTATGTAATAAACTAATGTTCTGTTGTTATAGAATGTCTGCAGCTCATATATTTTTGTGACTAATCACCATATTAACCAACTGCAAAAACCTAAATTTATGATCTATCAAGCCATGATTCATTTTTGAGATCTCACTTGTCCAGTAGTACCATCAACTGGAGTTATAAAAACAGATTACTGTTAAAATAGAAACTAATCAGTAAATGGCATTGCAAGAGAGTAATTTAAAAGATTTCAAACTCATAACAACTGTGTGAGGATTGAGGAGGGAGTATATTTAGATTAGAGTCTATGGAACAGGATATTAAAATATTAACTTTGATTGTTCCAACAAATTATGGCTTGAGAAAGAACTTTATGAATAAGCTTATTAAAAGGAATTTTGAGAAAGTACTGAAATTGCTTTTGCTGAAATTGCTAATTTGAAAGCTCATAAATGCAAAGTAGGATATGATACCATTTTGAGATATCAAACATTAATGATTGTTATACATTTTAATAATTTACCATTTCCAAAATAATGGATTTGATTTACAAATTATTATGAAAATATAACAAGCTCCTAAAAGTTTCACATTTGCATATTTCTTTGGGAATATGGGATTAGGAAAATCTATTCTGATGATGCCAACTAAAAGAGCTGCCACTCGTGCTGACACAATGACTGAATAGCCTCCCTGTTGCTATGTGCTGTTGGATTTGATGATTGTAGGGTACTGAAGCTCGAAAGCATAAATATACCTTAGTGACTGGGCATTCTTCCTTTCAATTTCTAACTTTGCTAATATATACAATGTAATAAAAAGGAATGGCATATAAATCTTCTACTTTAAACCTATGCAGTGTAATTTTAAATAAATGAAAACAGACTTTCTTTTTAAATCTCATCAGGTTGTAATACCATATTGTTACCCTGCCTGCAGCCTTAACGCTAAAACATTTCTAATGTTTTCAGTATGCCTTCAGAATGCAAAAATATTTATTTTTCACCTTTCAATGATCTTCACAAGAAAGTGGGTTTGCCTGTGGAAATTCATGTCCAGGTATTAGCAAGATTAGCATTTTTTCGCAATTTCTCCTATGTGACTGTATTATAGATCTCAAAACAAAAATCTTTTGAAGTCTTCCTGGTGCATAAGTTGTCTGATTCAAAGCCAACCAATGAACATACCTTGGGTTCTGAGGATTAAGGTTTAGAATTTGGTTTATGAATTTGCAATAAAGCTCAGTATGCAAAATAATATAAACTCAGAGTCTGGAGTTTCGAATCATGTGATGAGATGTAATGAGCTCTGACGTAAGAATTTTAGCACAATATTTTAAGAGGTTCATTGTGACAAATATCTCTAAACTATTTGCTAAAACAATTCCACCTCAAGAATTGATATTTAATCTTAATACTCATGTGATACAATAATTTGAAAACTATTATTACAGAGCAAAAATGGACAAAATAAATGAATAAATCTTTGAATACACTTCAGCTTTGTGAGTACTGTTGACAAATACAACAAAGCTGAAATTAAACAGTCTTTTGTTCAACCACATTTAGATTAAAGAAACAGCCTGGCTTCTAAATTAGTCTTTTCAAGTGGAAGGTGCTGGTTACACTTGACATCTCATATTATATTGTAGACCAGCTCATGGGGTTAGATGGAATTTAAAGCAGCTACTGGATAAAGAACAATCAGCAGTAAATATGCCTCAGACGTCAAATGACAAGATAAAATACTTCTTAAATAAAAGACCAAATTTAATTCTAACGGTTGTACCTCAGTAAAATGTAATTGATTTATTATGGTCTCGATAGCAGAAAGTCTAAATATGCTTTAATCAATCATTTTAAGAAACTGACAGCAATCTAAAGAGTGCAGTCCATATAAAATTTAATTCAATAAGTGGATTGAAATGACAATAACTTATAAAAATTATTGTGCTTTTGAAGTTTTGTGAAATATCTGCTTTTTTCAATTTGCTTTTATGATTTAGATGTTATCTGTATTTACTAATTCTGATTACTCTTCTATGAAGACAATATTACAATTAAAATCAAGTGATATCATTGAGACGTTTTATGCAATGAAATGGCACATAGTGCTCATTCATAGGATATGCGTGAACTGAACTTAATGATCAAAACAGTGGCTCCATCCAACCATTTGGAAAGACAGTAGAAATCCTGCCATGGCCAATTCTGGAAGCCCCACAAGGAGTAAATTCCAACTAGATACTCAGCTAACTTCCATGACAGCTTCTAAGCATTAGCGGTAAAGATACCACCGGTAGGAGCTCCCAATCAAGTAGCGGTGACACTACCATCGCTGGAACAGCAGGATGCCCAGCACTAGGAGCAGTACTGGAAACCCAAAAGAGAGATATGTTGGGCATCCTCCCAATGACCAGTCAGGCAAGCCCCCAGTGAGTAGAATTGTAAGTGTGGAGTGTGGGAAGAATCTTCCAGTGAACATATCATATGTCAACAAAGTACAAGGACGGGAGATCCCCCTCTATCTGAACCCAGAGGCACACACTGTGACATACAAAATACTAGTGGTGGCAGGATGAGGTATTTAATTGCCCTAATAGACAACTTATGGACTGCAATCAGCCTAGGTGCAGAAGGTTGACCTTTAAACTCTCAGTCTATGATTCAACCAGGAAAATTAAGATGATGACAGGCTTTCCACACCTGGCCTTCCCACCCAATTAAATCTCCATTCCCCAAAGAACTGTCTACCACCCTTTCCAAGTGGATTAGGCTAGGGGCAAGGCCATTAAATTCCAGCCTGTAAGTCTGGACTCCTGCAACTTCTTCAACTAATCTGTAACATGGCCAGGGTCATGATCATAAGCATCTTAGGGATTCCTGATGGGGCAACAATCATTCCACAGCTTTCATGTAGTAGCACCTTGCAGAAGCACTGCAGCATTTTAAGGTAGGCTAGACACTAAGGTGCAACAATTAGTGATTTGGAATTTGTGCTGGCCCGCAAATTCACTGACATTAGTTTGCAGAGCATATTCCTGCAGTAACTGCTGCTGCAATGTTATCTTGCATGAATATTAATAAGATCACAGGATACAGAAGCAGAAGAAGGCTATTCATCCAATTAGGACAGCTATGCCTTTTAATACTCTTTGTTGTGACTCATTCAGTATTTTCTTAAACATCTGCCATTGTTCTTCAGTTGTCTTTGCTCAACGACTTTCACCATTGACTGGAGTCAGCTTTACCCTCCTCCTTATGTAATTTAGACCATTTTTAAACTTAGCAGAGTCTTTGAGAGGGCATCATTTGTTCAATGGATGGAAAAAGTAGGACAGATGGTGAATATGGTTGTTAATTCTGGAAAGCAGGACATTTCCAATTGAAGCTTTCTTGAATGAACTACTGCTGATCTAAAATATTGGTTCAATTTCTCTCGCCACGGATGCTTCCTGACCTGCTGAGCATTTTCTATTTTTATTTCCAATTTGCAGTATCCATAGTACCCTGCTTTTGTTTAAGTGTTTATTTTTTGCGTGAGAGTTGGGAGCAGTTGAAGTTTTATACTGTTTTAAATAGCAGCATTTTCTCATCTCCTATTTTTGCTGTAGGATGCTGTATAGGCTTTGTAACTGCTAGTGGTAACAAGATTTCTCTCTGTCAGGCTGTGTTCAGCACACCAGATTGAATGACAGAATACTTGATGTCTTTGTTGGTACAGCAGCTATAATTTTCCAGTAATTTTTGTATACTCATCAAGGAGATTACAATAATCTTTTCAACAATCTGTCAATCTACATAATTTAAACACTTCAAACACGCTGTCCTAGGTATCAAACAAACTTTTGACTTAATTATCTTCAGAATAAAGGAAATCATATAAATAGAGACGCACAGTGCAGAAGGAGGATAGTTAACTCTTCAAATTCATGCTTCCTCTCTGTTGACCAATACAGCCAGTCTGTTTCCATTGCTCTATCTTGAACCTTGCAAGCTATTTCCCAAAAGTTTTCATATGTCCTTTTGAAATCATTTCTGCCACCACCATCCTGGGCAGAATTAAAGATCATTATTCATTGTTTTGGAACAAAAAGGCCTCACAATTCTTTACCCCTTTCCATGACCATCTCCACCTTTACAGTTTAAGTTTAAGCTATTCAGAGCATGTGAATTCTGTACTGTATACAGCCTTTGCAGTACATCCTGCCAATTAACTTCTATCCCACTCATTACCTATGTAACCCCCACTTATGTTGTTTTGTTGTTATTTTGTCAGAATCATCTTTCCAATAAACACTGGTACAAATATTTACTAAGTATTCTGGACGTACCTTCTGGACACACCAATCAGCCTCTTGGTGTCTGGGCAGCTAGCTCATTGTGTTGTATGAGCTCTTGCTGATAATGATAGTGCTGCTTATTTAGTAGAGAGAAAGAAATACTTGCTGGTCTAACTGGAAGAATCTTTGTTATTAACAAGATGTAGTTTATTGAAGGCTAGCAACAAGTTACAAGTTTAAAATCCATGTGACATTATTGTGGTGAGTGGTGCTTATTGCACTCCTCAGTATTAACTATGCTGATCTTTTGAGATCCATATTTACCACCTCGAGGCATTGCTAAAATGAGACAAGAAGTTGGAACTTTTCATCTTGCACTTATCAGAGCTAAGTATGCAAATTTGGAAAAACGATCATTTTGGACAACTACATTTTATACAAAGGATCATATTTTTACAAACAGCATGTCAGGATGCTGTTGGTTGAACTATCAGTGACATGGAGATGTAACAAGAACAGTTCACTATAGATCTTACTTCTGAGATTAGATAGAGTCTGATTGGTCAGGTTGTTGCCATGGGAATGCTGTAGAGACTAGCAGTCTCCAAGACTCTTTTTCCATGAAAAGATGAACAAAGTACAAGTTCCTTTTGCCTACTTAAAACAGGACCCTGTGAATTAATATATGCAGTTTCTAGCACATTCAAATATATCACACTGTGAGCACAGGGTATCAAGGAAGAGACAGTGGAGCTCATCAAAAAGGTATAGCAATTATCATGGGAGAATTAGACTACATTTAGACTGAAAAGTCAGATTGGATAAAGTCATCTAGATTAGAATTCATTGTACATTTTCAGGACAGTTTCTTAGACGAGGGAGCTGATTTTACCTACTGAGGTAAGATTAATTACTGACCTCATAGAGAAAGCATCCTTAGTTACAGTGACCATAACATGATTGAATTTTATATATAGTTTAAGGGAGAGAAGTATGGGTCCAAGTCTGCAATTTTGAATTTAAATAAAGGCAATTATGAGGGCATGAAAACAGAGCTAGCAACAATTTTGGTTAAGGGATAAATCAATAGAGATGCAGTGGCAAACATTTAAGGGGATATCCCAAAAAGTGCAGAATAGATATCATCTAACTAGGAGAAAAAGGGCAAAACCTGTCATCTGTGGTTAATTGAAAAAGTCAAGGATAGTTTTATACTCAAAGGAAAAAACATATATTTCTGCAAAGGTCAGTGGCAGGTCAGAGGACCAGATAAAATGTAAAAACTAATGTGATGAATTACTAAACGATTAACAAGGAAGGTAAAATTAGGGAGAGAGAATGTTTGTCAAAAACATTAAAAAAAGGGACAAATTTCTTCAGCTGATTAAAAAGGAAAAAAAGAGGTAACAAACTTATTGTTGGTCCGATAGAAAATGAGTTGGGGGCATTAGTAATAAAGGCTGAAGAGATGGCTGCCAATTGAACAGATATTTTGCATTGTCTTCACTAGAGAGGATGCAAGCTGCATCCAAAAAGAAAGCTACAAATCAGGTATTAAACAAGGAGGAACTTGAGTAAAATGCTATTGCCAGGGAAGTAGTACTTAATAAATTACTGGGACTGCAATTTGATAAGTCCTCAGTTGCTGATGGATTTCATCCTATGGTCTTAAAAGAAGTAGCAATGAGATAGGTAATACAGTGGTTTCTCCAAAGCTCAATAGATTCGGGGAAGGTTCCTTTTGATTGGAAAATAGCCCTTTGGAAGGAGGGCAAAAAGCAGGACGGAGCTACTATTAAAGACATTATAGCAGGGCATTTGGATACACTTAAGGTAGTTAGGCAGCATCAACAAAAACAGAAATTGCTGCTAAAACTCAGCAGGTCTGGCAATATCTAAGCGAAGAAAGCAGAATTTATTTTTCAAATCCAGTGACTCTTCACCAAAACTGAATCCAGAGTTAACATAAGTTAAAAATAAAGTGAATGGTTTATGATGTTTGACAATAATATATTATGAGAGCTAGATCACTTTTACAGATACAGAGAGTCAACAAAAATGCCCTCAGACCCACAGTTGGTGGTGTCACTGACACTGAGCAAGAAGCTCTGGGTTCAGGTTCCATCCAGGATAACTTGGTCACAGAAGGTGCATTCATGATGTCCCCAAAAACTATCAACCAGCAAAAAAACTTTCAACATCCTCATGAAAGTCAGTACAAGTGGTAAAGTTTTCTATTTAGCCAGAACTGTGTGGAGTACTTGTCCACCATCTGCTAAGCAATCTCCTTTGACTTGAAGGACAGTTAATATATTTGAATTATTTTGATTTGAGTTCGCTACAATAAATATTTTAAAAAGAGAAATCATGTTCAGTTATTTCTATTGGATCTCTTCACAAAAATCACTAGTCTTCATGGAGATGCAACAACCATCTTTGAACTTATGGATCTTTTCTGTTTTGACACTCAGGTAGTATTGTATTTTGGACAGAACACTCTCCATCTGTAGTATGAATATTACACTTAAAACCAAATTATTTTGTTTCCAGTATTTGGAGGCCTCTGTAAGTATAGATTGAAAGTCTTATTGCAACAATTACTTCGTCTTTTTATATTCTAACAAAAGAAAATTCATGAGCATTACAATTCTTCAAATCATAAGTTGGAGAGTGTATTGGATTCTCCAGTATCAAAACTAATAGATTTCCTTTTTCTGACATGACGAACTTATGTAAGTGATTTGTATTGATTTCTGACTGACTTTAAGATAAATTATGGAACAAAACCTTTTTGGAAAAATATAACAGAATTATTTTTATTCATCTTATTCATGTTATCTCTGCTTCTATATTTTCACCTGATGTGTATAACATAATAACGCGAGTTATATCAATTTAATCTTGAGACACATAATCACTATCATTTTCCTCACCAAAAGAAACTATATTCCATTCCTACACAGTGTTTCTGAATACATTGATTACATATTGTTCCTTTACCTCTTACAGAATAAAGGCATTGAAGAGGAAATGCTGTCAATTTGAACTACTTTGTAGAGAGGTACATTTTAGGACATTTTTCCAGCACATGAACCTTGCAGCTATCTGTGCAGCAACAGCAGGCAAAGATTGTTACAGCAACAGTTATGGCCTGAACGGTTAGTTTCCCTCCATCTTCAAAGAATTCTGCAACATCAACTATGAGAATTCTTCCATGAAGAGACACAGGAGAATGATCTGCCCACAGAGTTCAGTTGACATGTTTCTATTCTAATAGCTATCAAACTGGAATTTCAGTGCATTTTCATTTACCTGCAAACCTGTACATGAGAGGAGACAGGAGACTTTCTGATATGGATGTAATCATTGATATATTCAGCTGAAGTGAGGTTTGCTGTTTGAGACTTTCCATGGACAGCTCAACATTTCAATTATGATCATGTGGAATGCGCATGACTCAAATGAAGGAGAACTAAAAAGTGAGAAGAGGAAATGAAGGGTTAGGAAATCCACAGTAAGAGCATGAGCCTGAAGACATAGAACATAGAACTAGAACGTTACAGCACAGTACAGGCCCTTCAGCCCTCAATGTTGCACCGACCTGTGGAACCGATCTGAATTACTCATCTAAACCACGCTATTCCATTTTCAACCATATGTTTATCCAGTGACCATTTAAATGCCCTTAAATTTGGTGAGTCTACTTTTGTTGCAGGCAGGGAATTCCATGCCCCTACTACTCTCTGAGTAAAGAAACTACCTCTGACATCTGTGAGAGGGTGGAGAGGAGATTTAACAGGATACTGCCTAGGTTGAGGGATCTGAGTTATGAGGCAAATTGTTTCAGCTATGGTTTTTTTCATTGGAGCAGGGAAGGTTTAGAGGGCTTCATAGGGAGGCATGTAAGTGTAGACATGGCACAGATAGGATGGATACTTGATCAAGTAGTAGAAGGGCCAAACCAGGAAGCGTCCACTTTGAGGAAAAGGTGGGGGACTAAGAGGGGAGTTGAGGAGAATCATTTTTTTCATCTAAAGGGTGATAAGAGTCTGGAATACACTACCTGAAAAGTCAGTTGAGTCAGAAGCTATTGAAACATTTAAACAGTATTTCAATATTCAGTTGCATTACCGTAACCACCAAGACTAATGACCAAGAGTTGGAAAATGTTATTGTAACAGGCAGACCTTTGTTGACTGGCATGATAATGCTGGGCCAAATGGCTCCTTCTGTGCTGTAAGAGCTTATGAGTTTCGGATTGAGGAAATTGTGTTTTCCCACCCTGTTAAAAATTTCTGGGTCATTGTGTATCTGCATTGAGACAGGATGACTGTCAGTCACGTTTAGGGAGCAGTTTGAAAAAGTAGCAGAAACCATATTGCAGAACACAAACTGAGATCCTTCCCTCTTTCTTTCTATCCTATCCTTCCCTGTCAATATTCTGAACACTTCAATAGATCAACCCTTCACCTTCTAAATTTTAGAGAAAGCAGATCTAATTTGTATAATGTCTTCTCATAACTTAACCTCTGAAGTCCAGGTATCATTCTCAGAAACGTACATGCACTCCTACCAAAGCCATTTTCTCCAGGAACTTGAAGCTCTTCACCATCTCCACCTCAGCACCATTGATACTGACAGGGGCATGTTTTCCACTCTGCTTGCTGAAGTCAATGATCAGCTCTTTCGTTTTGCTGACATTGAAGGAGAGATTGTTGTCTTTACATTATATCACTAAGTTTTCTATGTCTTTCCTGTACTCTGTCTCCTTGTTGTTTGAGATCCAACTCACTAGAGTGGTGTCATCAGCAAATTTGATAAATGGAGTTAGAGCAGAATTTGGTGACAAGGTCCTAAGAGTAAAAAGAGCATTAAAAAGGGGCTGAGTACCCAACCTTGCAGGGCTCTGGTGTTAAAGATTATCGTGGAGGTGGTGTTGTCATCTATCCTTACTGCTTGGAGAATGCAGGCCAGGAAATCAAGGATCCAGTTGCACAGGTGGGAACAGAATCCTATCTTTGAGTTTGGAGATGACTTTGGTTGGAATTATGGTTTTGAAGGTGGAGCTAAATTCAATAAATAGGTATCTGACATAGGTATCTAGTGCAATTGGTTGTGCCAGACTTGGTAGCTCTTTAAGTTTTAAAGTTTCCCTGTGCTAACTTAGTAATACAGGTCTATTCAAGAAAGCAAGAATATTCATACCACTCTGTGTGAAGATTTTGTGATGAAAATTCCTCAAATGAAATATTTTCATCATTACACCATTATTCATACTTAACTACTGATATTTAACATCTGTAGCCACTTATGGTGAAAAACATAGGAAGTAGTAGAAGGTGTCAGGAACTTGACTCATTGGTTATGCATCACAAATCTGTCTATCCAACATCTGCCCAAAATCAGGTAGGCAGGGCTGGGAAAATTCTGTCATTGTGTATTATCACTGGATTTAAAGTGCCAAGCAACTTAATGAATGAGATAAAAGTGCTTCATCTTCAGCAAGTATTAAATTAAATTTCTACCTTTAAGATGCATATATAAATGCTGATACACACACTGCTAATCAAATTATATTATAATGCTATTTCCAAAAAGATGATGCATCATATTTGCAGTAAACCAAATAATGTCTACCTCTGGGAACTCAATCATTAATTGCAATTTGTGGCTGTGGAGCAGAAAGCTATAAATTCAAGCAAGATGTGCACATGGTGTAGCAGTGTGTGATATTGTTGATACTTGTTGTTACTTCTCATCCTGAAATTTAGGGCATCACTTGTTATTTATTTTCTATTGTATGTTTTGTCGCATTTGTTTTAGATAGGTGAGATCTATCTATTCACATGTTTGCTTAATTAGGCACTACAAAAATTTGATTGATTGATGCAAAGATATTGTTCCATTGTGCATCCTGAGATTTGCTATTCAGGATGGAAAAGGTTTCTTTATAAATTTTTTCCACTGAGTCACATTCACTTTCCTTTAAATCTGCAACCTCTAAAAGTTACTTCAGAACTGTCAGAAGGATTGTGTATATTGTAATTCCACTATTACAATACCTTAATGCTGGCAGCTGCCCACATAGACCCACTACTGTGAGATGCATTGGCATCACTCCAAAATGTTCTTTCCCATACAGCCTTCTAATAAAACCATCACTTCATTTTATATGAAACTAATGGGAAGAGAAAGGTAAATGGTTACATAGTCATAAAGTTACTGTATGAGTAAGCCAGAGACGTGGAGTAATGCTTTAGAGATACAAGTACAAATTCCACTCTGACTGCTGGGGGAATTTAAACTCAAATCACAAACCTGGTATACAATGCTAGTTTCTTTAATAAAGTTAATGAAACCAATAGTTTGTCATAAAATCATATCTGATTCATTAAAGTCCTTCAGCAGGGAGATCTGTAGTCCTTGCCAAGTCTATCATATATGAGACACCTGTACCATAGCAATGTGATTGACTCTTAACTGCTCCGAACAAACTACACAGTTATACCAAATTGCTACACAAAAGTTGAATAATAATAAAACGAGACAAATCATCTGTCAATTACCTTAGCAGTTGAATTGAGTAAAGGTGCACCTTGTCCACTCAAACTGCAAAGTCCTCCTCATAAACATAAGGGGACTTCAACCAAACTTGGAATAGCTGTTCAAAAGACTAGATGAACAACAGCCATACACTATCACACTCATTGAATAATACTTAGCAGACCGTGTTCCAGACTACTCTTAGTGAGATCTTGTTCTATTTGAAGTTCAGGACCAGCAGAAATGGTGGTTAGTCATGCGGGTCTAGCCAAGAGAGTACTGAACAATGACTCTGGACCCCATGAAGTTTCAAGACAGCAGGTCAAACAGAGCAAAGGATGCCTCCTGCTGACTGCCTTGCTGGTGTGTTGAGAGAACTAACAAGAGGGAAATATCTACTTTACCTCATCCTCACCAATCTGTCACGGATGCCTCTCTTCATGATAGTATTCATAAGATTCACCATGGTGCAGTCTTTGTGGAGTCAAGGTCCTATGATACCATTCATTATATTGTTCAGCTCTACCGTTGCACTCAATGGACTGGGTTCAGAACTGATATAGCAGCTCAAATTATGTTACCCAATCACTGCTGCAGCTATCAACACTAGCAGAATTTTATTCTCCCATGATCTGAAACCTCATATCCCTCCTCTATCATTGCCATGAAGCAGGGAATCAATCAAAAGCAAAATTTTGCAGAAGCTGGAGATAGGAAATAAAAACAGAACATACTCGGCAGGTCTGACAGCATCTACAGAGAGAGAAACAGAGTTAACATTTTAAGTCCAGTCTGATTCTTCTTTGAAATTGAAATGAGCTAGAAAATCTCTCCTCTCTTCTCCCTTCCACTCCAAAGAAAAACCATACTGGATTCAAAACATTGACTCTGTTTCTCTCGCCAGAGATGTTGCTTGACCTGTTGAGCTTCTCCAGTACTTTCTGTGTATTTTGCAAAAGGAACAAATTTGGTTCAATATAGAATGAAGGACAGCATGTCAGGAGCAGCACCAGGCCTACTTAAAAATGAAGCGCTAATCTGGTGAAGCTATAACACAGGACTACTTACATGCTAAACAGCTGAAACAATGTGCATAGACAGAGTTACTCAATTGCACAATAAATTGTGCAATAATTGTGCTCTTGTGCAATAGATTGTGCAATAATATCTGTGGTCCTGCCACATCTGCCACATCCAGTCATGCATGGTGACAGACAATTCCCCAACTAACCAGATACAGTCACAGAATCATAGAGATGTACAGCACGGAAATAGACCCAGTGATCAAACTCATCTATGCCAACCAGATATCCTAAATTAATCTCGTCCCATTTTCCAGCACTTGACCCAGATACGTACCACCCTCTACATGAAGTAGTTAACCCTGAGGTCCCTTTTAAATTTTTCATCCCTCACCTTAAACCTATATCCTTTAGTTTTGGACTCCCCCCTACACTGGGGAAAAGACCTTGGCTCTTTACCTGAACCATGATATTATAAATTTCTATAGGGTCACTCTCAGCCTCCAATGCTCCAGGGAAAATAGAAGTGTAGAATCTCTACAGTGTGGAAACAGGCCCTTCAGTCCAACAAGTTCACACCGAATTTCAGAAGAGTAACCCAGTCAGATGCATTCCCCCTAAATAATATGTCAAACCTACACATCCTTGAACACCATGGGCAATTTAGCACAGCCAATTCTCCTAACCTGCTTTTAAGTGCAGCGCGGGCAGAGAGAACGAGGGCCAGGGGGCCGCTGAGAAGGTAAGCAAACCATTTAAAAATCTTATCTCGGGAGTCTGCGCCACATTACCAAAAGGATGTGAATGCTTTGGAGAGGGTGCAGAGGAGGCTCGCCAGGATGTTGCCTGACATGGAGGGTGCTAGCTATGAGCAGAAGTTGAGTAGATTAGGATTATTTTCATTGGAAAGAAGGCAGTTAAGGGGGTACCTGATTGAGGTCTACAAAGTCATGAGAGGTTTAGACAGGGTGCATAGCAAGAAACCTTTTCCCAGAGTGGAGGACTCAATTACTAGGGGTCATGAGTTCAAAGTGAGAAGGGAAAAGTTAACGGGAGATAGATGTGGAAAGTTCTTCATGCAGAAGATGATAGATACCTGGAATGCATTGCCAGCAGAGGTAGTAGGGGTGGGAACGATAGCTTCATTTAAGGATGTATCTTGACAGATACATGAATGGGCAGGGAGCAAAGGGATACAGATCTATAGAAAATAGGTGGCAGATTTAGAGAGAGGAAATAGGCACAGGCTTGGACGGCTGAAGGGTCTGTTCCTGTGCTGTAATGTTCTTTGCTCATATCTTTAGATTGTGGAAGGAAACTCACACAGAACAGGGGGAATGTGCAAACTCCAGACAGTCAGCCAAGGTTGGGATTGAACCTGGGCTCTTGGCACTGGGATAGCAGTGCTCATCACTGCACCAGCATGAAGCACCATTTTATTCACTCTCTCCCTATAGTTCAAATTCTCCAACCCTGGCAACATCCTTGTAAATCTTTTCTGAACCCTTTCAAGTTTCACAACATCTTTGCTATAGTAAGGAGACCAGAATTGAACATTATATTCAAAAATGGCCGATCCAATGTCCTGTGCAGCTGCAACATTCCCAACTCCTATACTGACCAATAAGGGCAAGATGGGGACATGGTAAAAATATTCCCATTCTTAGTATTAGTGCAAAAGACAAGGCTGAAGCATTTTCAACACTCTTCAGGCAAATTTTGAGTGAACAGTTGATATCAACTTCCTCCTGCAGTCCTGAACATTGTAGATGCCAGTCTTCAGACAATTTGTTTGATACCAAGAATCAGACGAGCACTGTCGAATATAGCAGAAGTCTGACTAGTTTCCAGCTGTATTGCCAGAGCTGACCAAACCTTAGCCAAGCTGTTCCAATCCAACTACAATACTAGCATCGACCCAGAAATGTGGAAAGTTGCACAGGTAAATTCTTTCAACAACAAGCAGGGAAAATCAAATGAAGCTAACTTACTGCACCAACAGTCTATTCTGAATTACCAGTAAAATGACGATGATATTTTGAATAGTGATATCAATCAGTACTTACTCAGCAATAATCTGCTCATTGATGTATAGGTTGGGTTCCAGCAAGGACACTTAGCCCTTGAGCTTATTACAATTTTTTTCTGTACATGAACAAAACAATTTAATTCCAGAGGTGATGTGTGAGTGACTGCTTGGAACAGCTGTCAATCATGGCAGCATTTGACTGAGAATGACATCAAGGGTCCCAGGCAAAATTGAAACCAATAGGAATCATGGGAAAATCTCTACTGGATGGAGACAAACCTAGCATAAACGAAGATGGTTGTGGTTGTTGAAGGCTTACCACCTCAGTCCCAGGATAACGCTGTAGAAGTTCCCAAGGAAAGGGACCAAACATCTCCAACTGCTTCATCTATGGTCCTCACTCCAAGACAACACCAGAAAGGGATCTTATGTGCAGAAATACATTTGATCAAGGAGGCCTGGGTTCAAGACCCACCTGCCCCAGAGCCATGTAATAGTATCTCTAAACAGGTTGATTAAGAAGCATTTTTTTAAAAAAGGCAATGTCAGACATGTGGGGTGTACACTAATGATTGAATAATGCTCAGCATTATTCTCCACTCCTCAGGTTTTGAAATAGTCTGGATCAACATGCAGCAAAATCTGGACCGCATTTAGATTAGGCTTTTAAATGACAATTAATATTTACGCCACTAAAGTGTCAGTCAATGACCATCTCTAACAACAGAAAATCTAACCATTAACAAATAATGACATTACTGTCATCAAATCTTCCATAGAGTCATAGAGATGTACAGCATGGAAACAGACCCTTCAGTCCAACTCATCCATGCTGACCAGATATCCCTAAATCAATCAAGTCCCATTTGCCAATGCTTGGTCCATATCCCTCTAAATCTTTCCTATTCATATACCCATCCAGGTGCCTTTTAAATGTTATAATTGTACAAGTCTACACCACTTCCTCTGGCAGCTTATTCAATACACGCACCACCCTCTGCATGAAAACATTGCTCCTCAGTTCCCTTTTAAATTTTTTCTCTCTCACCTTAAATCTATGCTCTCTAGTTCTGGACTCTCCCACCCCAGGGAAAAGACCATGTCTATTTATCCTATCCATGACCCTTATAATTTTATAGACTTCGATTATGTCACCCCTCAGGCTCCGGAGAAAACAACCCCAAAGTCCCCTGGTTTGCTATTGAGCAGAAACTGAACTGCTCCACCACATACGTACTGTAGCTGCATGAGAGGGAAGTGGCCTTGCATTGTGTGGCATGTCGCACCTGTCTCTACAAAGCATATCCATCACAAGTTAGGACTGTGACAGAATATGCTTCA
This sequence comes from Hemiscyllium ocellatum, assembly GCF_020745735.1. NCBI lineage: Eukaryota > Metazoa > Chordata > Chondrichthyes > Orectolobiformes > Hemiscylliidae > Hemiscyllium > Hemiscyllium ocellatum. Next base: position 41,710,552 of record NC_083412.1, on the reverse strand, counting down.
TTGCTTGGATGAGAGCAGTTTTAACACTCAAGATGCTTGACACCATCCAAGAAAAAGTAACCTGCTTGAAGGGCATGCCAATGACACCTTAAAAATTCACTAGTCTCTCCACTGGTGCACAATGAATGTTTTGTGCACAGTCTATAGGTTGCTTTATAGCACCTCACCAAGGCTCCTTAACCAGTGTCTTCCATGAGACCATAAGGGAGCAGGTTGGCCATTCAGCCATCAGTTTGCTCCAATATTCAACTTGGGAGTTCATTAACTCAGTTGTGTGGACAGCTCATTTGTGAAGTAGGATGATTACAACAGCATGGCTTCAATTCCTGCACTTGCTGGGGTTATCATGAAGGCCCAGCTCTCTCTTGAGCTCACTCCTTGTGGGAGTCATTTTGACCCTTCTGCTTATTATGATTGTTTTGTAATTACAACATTATCGTACCTGGCATATTGTTGTACGCAGGTTGGCTGCTGTAGTTCTACGTTGCAGGAATGACTGCATTTGAAAAAGGTCTTCATTGGCTGTAAGCTGTTTAGTATATCCTGAACTCATAAAATGTGTCCTAGAAATGCAAGCTTTTTGAAATCCCAATGCACTTGAACCGTTTCAATGTGAAAATGTTCATACAGGTATAATTCTCATAATAAAGATTCACAGAGACAGAATCAAGAAGGGTGCAAATAAATTTCTTTCACAGGTTAACACCTTTTCAAAATACTATAGAAAAAATATTAATTGTCCTGATATCAAGCAAAGCAACTTCAATCCTATTGACTGGACTATTTCAATTGTAGTAAATCTGGAAGAACTGCCAGACCAATTAAGTTTAGAGAACAATTGACTCAGTTCTTCAAATAAATTGCTAAAAGATACATGTTTATAACTGAGGAATTAATGATGTTGAACTGACCAAAAAACATTTCCAGCATGTGAAACTAGAAAGTAAAAAGCAATGGTCCACATTATCTGAGGGACAGCAAAGTGAATCATTAACTGAATAGAGTCTATTAAGGTCAGATTTTGAATGGCATGAACAAATCATTGTCAAACAATACCATAGAGAACCCCTGTGGAGGTTTGTGAATACAACCACCTCAAAAACTTAATGCAATATCAGCTACATTTTCTCATTCCTCTCCAGTCAAACAGATAAAAGGTAAGAGATACTATATAAAGAGGAAGAAAATATTCATGAAACAATTCAAAGGAGATTATTATTGGCTTTTTGAAATTCCCATCTCTGCACTGAATATCAAAACTCCAGGAAGTGTATCGTGAAAATAAATTAAACAAATTTGATCAATTCACAGTCAATATGCTGATGTGAATTATTTTGTCAATCATTTCAATATCGTAAAGGAAAATTTCTGAGAAAAAATATATTTTTCCATTTTAAACAACAGGGCAAAATATTCTCCTGTATCACAATTGTTTAAAAATTTAGGAATATTCTGGGAAACAAATGTCCTGAAGTCTAAAGTCTTCCACAAAAATAATCATTCTTTCCACAGATAATTTGTTAAGAGGCGTCCAGATCTTATATGCTTCAATAAAGTCACCTCTTACTTTTTTGAAACTCAGTAAATACAAGTCAAAAGATGTGGAAAAGCACAACAAGTCAGGTAGCATCTGAGGAGCAGGAGAATCGATGTTTTGGGCATAAGGTCTTCATCAGAAATGTTGGCGGAGGGGGGAGGGGGCTGAGAGATAAATAGGAAGGTGGGGGTGGGTAGTGGGGAAGGAAGCTGGGAAAGCCATAGGTGGATGCAGGTGGGGATGATAATGATAGGTTGGAGGGGAGGGGAGGGTGAAGGAGACAGGTGGGAATGAAGATGGACAGGTAAGACAGTTCAAGAGGCGGTGCCAAGTTGGAGGGTTGGATCTGCGATGTTGTGGGAGGAGGGACGATGAGGAAACTGGTGAAGTCAGCGTTGATGTTGTGTGGTTGGAGGGTCCCAAGGCGGAAGATGAGGCATTCTTCCTCTAGGCATTGGGTGGCTAGGATTTGGCAGTGGAGAGTGCCCAAGACTTACATGTCCTTGGTAGAGTGGGACGGGGAGTTTATGTGGTCAGCCACAGGGCCATAGGATTGTTTGGTGTGTGTGTCCAGAGATGTTCCGTGAAACGTTCTGCAAGTTGGCGTCCTGTCTCCCCAGTGTAGAGGAGACTACATTGAGAGCAACAGACACATTAGATGACACATTGGGTGTGGAAGGATCTTTTGGGTGTTGGACGAGGAGAAGAGGGAGATGTTTGTGTGGGTGTGGGTGCCGTGAAGTTAATGAACTGTTCAACCGCCTCATGGGAACTGAGGTGGTGCCGATACAGTCATCAATGTAACAGAGGAAAAGGTGGAGGGTGGTGCCAGTGTAAGTACAGAAGATGAACTGTTCCACGTATCCAATGAAGAGACGGGCATAGCTGAGGCCCATGTGGGTGCCCATGGCTACCCCTTTGTTCTGAAGGAAGTGGGAGGATTTGAAGGAGATGTTGTTGAGGTTGAGGACCATTTCCATTAATAGAATGAATGTGTTGGTGGAGGGGGACTGGTTGAGTCGGGGGGGAGGGGGGGAGAGGAAGAAATGGAGAGCTTGGATGCCTTTGCCATTGGGAAGACAGGATGCCAACTTGCAGAACATTTCAGAGAACATCTTCAGGACACAAGTACCATCCTGGGAACAACCACTTTAACTCCCCCTCCCACTTTGCCAAAGATATACAAGTCCTGGGCTTTCTCCACTGCCAAATCCAAGCCACCTGACTCCTGAAGGAAGAATACATCATCTTCCACTTTGGGACCTTCAACCACTTGGCATCAATGCCGATTTCACCAGTTTCCAATCTTCCTCCTCCCCATTTTATCCCAGATCCAACCCTCCAATTCAAAACCACTCTCTTGAACTGTCCCACCTGTCCATCTTCCTTCCCATCTATCTGCTCCACCCTCCCCTCCAACCTATCACCATTACTCCCACACCTGCATTTACTTATTGACTTCCCAGCTACCCTCACCCCCCTCCTTTCTATCTCTCAGCCCTTGCCCCCCCATCCCCCACAAATTCCTGATGACGAGCTTATGCCTAAAGCATCGACTGTCCTGCTCCTCGGATGCTGCCTGACCTGCTGTGCTTTTCCAGCGCCACACGTTTCGACTCTGACGCTCCAGCATCTGCAGTCCTCACTTTCTTTCAGTCAATACAAGCCAGGCCTGTCCAAACTTTCCTCAAAAGAGTACTAGCCCATTTTAGTACATCTTATCATAGAATCCCTGCAGTGCAGAAAGAGGCCATTTGGCCTATCAAGTCTGTACTGACCCTCCGACAAACATCCCACACAAAACCAGCTCCCACTCTTTCTCCATAACCACACATTTACTAGAGCTAATCCACCTAGTCTACATACTGCAGGGCAACTTATCATGGCCAATCCACCCAATCTTTGGACTTTGGGAGGAAATCAGATAAGATCATCAACACCGTACACACATTGCAGGTGTGATCTAATTAAGTTCCTATGCAATTAATGTAAGATTGCATTACTCCTCTACTAAAATCACCTTGCAAAAAGAGCAACATACCATTAGCGTCTCTTAGCTTGCTTTATGTTGGCCTTCAGTAGCTGACTGACAAGGAAGCTTAAGTCCCTTTTAATATCTTCACTGTCCACTTGGACTGTGGGAGGAAACCAGAGTACCCACCAGCAGAAACCCACACTGACATGGAGAGAAGGTGCAAACTCTCCACAGACAGTCACCCAAAGCGGGAATTGAACCCGGGTCCCTAGCACTGAGGCAGCAGTGCTAACCATTGAGTCACCATGTCACCCATACTCTTTACTGAACTGCTTCCAATACCTTAACATCTTTTCTTCTAAAGATTGACATTAATACTGTATATAATGCTCGAGATGTATCCATGGCCTTGCAATATTCAAGTGCCATCTTGATGCTTTATCTTCAGTTACCCTTGCAAAAATTAAAAATTAATAGCTTTCCTAATTACTTGCTGTACCTGCACACTAATCTTCAGCAGTTCATACACATGAACACACCGATCCCTCTGGATCTCATAGCTCTGCACTCTCTCACAACTCATATGCCACATTTTTTTCAATTCATCCTGCCAAGATAAAAAAAATCACTATTTTTCCCAATATTACACTTCAGTTGCCAGATCTTTGCCCAATCATTTAACCAATTTTCTCTCTTTGTGTATTAATTACATCTTTTTCACAACTTACTTTCCAGTCTTGCTTTACATTATCTGCTAATTTAGTGATCATTTCTTCAGTCTCTTCATCCAATTAACTTACATTGACTATTTATAATGTAAGTTAGAAATCACAAAACATCAGGTTATAGTCCAACAGGTTTAATTGGAAGCCCACTAGCTTGAAGGAGTGGCGCTCCAAAAGCTAGTACTTCCAATTAAACCTGTTGGACTATAACCTGGTGTTGTGTGATTTTTAACTTTTACACCCCAGTCCAACACCGGCATCTCCAAATTATAAACAGTCAAGGTTGCAGCTGGGTGAGTGGACTAAGTATGAGTTAGTATAATGTAATGGATGAGTTTAAGCTAGTGGGATTTGAAAAATGGGAGGCTGGCCAACATTACTCTGGAATGGCCAAAAGATGAACTGAGGCAGGGTGGAGTCAGGCAATGTCATGGAGGTGGACATAGGCAGTCTTATAGGCAGTGTAACTCTCTTTAGTTTGTGGCTGAACTTGTGCTCAAATATGATTCTGTGGTGGCAAGCATCCTGGTTGATCCTCAGAGACAAGACATTTGAGCCTGGCTGAGGGTGGGAAAGCAAGCAAATGGGGCCTAAAATTATTAAATGCTGACTTGTACAATAGTTTTGTGATACTGGGCATTTTAGCAGAAACTATTTTGGGACTGGCAAGGTCACCTAACCCTGAAAGCAGGCAGCCAATGAGCCTCATTAAAAGCCTTGTTAGCAATGATTTAAGAAAGCTGACTGGGTTTTTTTTAAGGTAGCATACTGCCCATTTTTCATTCAACTTCATTTTTGAGTAAATGGAGATTGTGTGGTGCCTAGAAAATTAGGAGCATTACAGACTCTAAATTGGCCCTCCTTCATCTGCCATGTAGTATCTCTGAAAATATGAGATGTTTCAATGGTGTGTATTGCAAGTTGTTTCTTCAATACGTAACTAATTCTGTGCCAGTGTATGTGCACTGGTGGATGAGCACAGAACATCTCAAGTGAAATCTGCCTTGTCTAATGGTCACTCTGCTGATCTTTCTTCATTGTCCATAACATCCAGCTAATTGGAAATTACATTGTTGGCTTAGATGGAGCTGTTGGCAGAAAAAAAACAATTATCATATATGTTCAATTTAGGTGAAGTAGCAGGAGAATGAAAATAAAACAAAATGGTCTTAAAACTGCTCATTTGATCTTCTTACTACTTATTCTGAATGATTCTTTTATGGTCATTAATATCCAGAGAATTAATGTGCTCATTATAAATGGTATGGTTCTGTACCAGCCTGAAGGTCAGAAAAAGACATGGGGCATTGCTATGACTTCATCTACAAATATTAATTGATATTATGGAACTTGTTCAAGGTTGTAGATTAACCTGTCTGCCCTAGGTCCAGCAGAATTACTATTAACGTGCCAAGGGGATGCAGTCCTCAGCTTTATCACTTTCTATTAATCAGTGTGGTCTATAACATCTTTCAGAGTTTGTACAAGTTAACAAAAATAAGATGAAAATTAGTCCATAGGACAAATTAATGTACTAGAATAGAAAGTATTTTCAGGCCAATAGAGAAAGCTCAAGGGAACTAATGAATTTACAAGCCTGGTTAGAGAATTCACTGAAAGCAAACATTGGAGTAGGTTATTCAGCCTGTTAAGACTGCTCTGCCATTTAATACAACCTCAATGCCTTTCATCCACATTATCCCCAAAACACTTTATACAATTGATAGACTTATGAATGCCAATCTCTGCTTTAACTATCCTCCAAAATTGTGCATTCACATCTCTCCGATCTAAACAGCAAACCCTTATTTTTAAATTGATCCCCCTTCATCTAGACTTTACAATAGTGTGAAACATCTGACCTGCATTTATTTTGTCAATCCCTTAAAGTATTTTGTAGAGTTCAATCAGATCACCTTTCATTCTTCAAAGCTCTAGCAACTACAGGCCCAGTTTTCCCAATCTGTCTTCAGAGGTCAGTTTCATATCTGGAATCAAGTCTGGTGAACCTTCCTTACACTTCCTCTGTGAAAATAATATTCCTTCTGAGATAAGATCATCAACACTGTACACACATTGCAGGTGTGATCTAATTAAGTTCCTTTGCAATTAATGCAAGATTGCACTACTCCTCTACTAAAATCACCTTGCAAAAAGAGCAATATACTATTACCATCTCTTAGCATGCTGCATGTTAGCCTTCAGTAGTTGACTGACAAAGAAAACTTAGGTCTCTTTTTACATCTTCACTGTCCAACCTCTTATCATTTAAAAATGCACTGCACATTTCTTCCTCCTAACATAGTGAATCATTTCACATTTTTCCACATTATACTCCACCTACCACATTCTTACCCATGTAACAATCTTGTCCAAATCTTTTTGAAACAACTTAATGTCACCCTCACAACACACATTCTCAATTAGCTTTATGTCATCTGCAAATTTGAAAAGTATTACATTTGGTCTCCATATCCAAATCATTGAAGTATATTGTCAACAGCTAGACCCAAGTATTGGTCCTTGTGGTACTCCACTAATCACAGCTTGACAATGCAAGCATCACTGGCCTCTTTTTGTGCCATATGATTTAATGAGAAAATGAGAAAAAGGCATTGATCGTTCAGCAAATTAACTTTAATTGGCAAAAGCATTACCTTGAAGTGACAAATAGGGAATTATAATTATGTTTGGTTCCCATGCTGCACAAATGTAAATTTTCTGCCTCGACAAAGAACTGTCCCTGGCCTTGCCTTGTACTGAGTCTTTCAGAATTCTTTCTGTGACTTTGACTTGAATTAAAGCCTTTCTGCCTTTATGCATGACATTCAAATGCTCCAAAATGGTACCCCTTCTCAAGCGGAATGCTGCTCACTTATTTATTTTGGAAACTTTAGGATTCCTATTTAAGATTAACTGAAATGAACCATATCCTCCAATCATCAGCAAAAAATTCTTAACATGTACACACTGGTGCTGATGATAATTTACAGTTCTGTTAATCTGACAAAATTTTATGAAGCAGTTTGTCTATTTTGGCACTTTTCCTTTAACAGAACCCATTGCTAAAAGGGCTTTCTGTTGTCATATCCCCAATTATTGCATTCATAATCTCACACACATCTCTAAATTCATTTTTAGCAAACTTGCACCACCCCCATTATCACATGGTTGTCCAAGTACAGTCCCTATCTACTTTTCCATTACCTAATCAACAATTATTTTCTAATGCTAACTATGTGTTATTGTTGATTATCAAAATCTGGTTATCACATTGATAAAAAATATTTTTTGTTTTCTTTATCACACACTTTTAAATCTATAGTCACAACTTCATTCGAATCTTTTGCCAAGGGTAGACCTATTAAAGGCTGTGATGATATCTTTTGATATTTCCAACAAATCTCACACCAATAACATCTTGTATGAGCTTATTATACTCTCCATCGCTTCTTGCTACATCATTTACTCATGTTTTAACCTTTGCCTATGTAATTTTAAGATAATGGACATTCCAAAATTCAATCCCCTAATTCATTAACACTCCTTTAATCTCTTTAGTGGAGAGGTAATGTTCCATTAAAGGAAGACAAGAGTACACTGATTTTACAAATTGTAAATTCACAGATTTTCTAAATGCAATAGTTTTGTCATTTTCAATATCTACTTTACAGATCTTTCTTTACTCCACACATTGCAGATGTGCATCCACTGTCTAAAACTGCACAACTGAAAGACTCTGCCACCAGCACATTCATCATTGGGCTGTAACTTCTTGTGACCAATACACTGCCCTGTGACTGAACTCTATCCCAATTTATTTTAGATTCAAATATTTTGTTAGACTATTTGGGACATTCATAGTATGATGTTGTTTTGAATTTAAACATTGATTAACGACACCATGAGCATTCTTGGGCTTCACTCACTTATTGTAAATCCCAAATCGAAATTATCAGTTGCATTTCTGTCCTCGTTTCTATTCATTACAGTTCTCCTATTATACTGTCGCCTGCCACCTATATCTAATGGACTGGATGATTTGTTAATATTATGTTGTCCATTTTCTAACGTATCACTTGAAATAACTCCACAGAGGTCAGTATTCCATCACCAAATCACAGTTTATTTACACATGCATAGTATTTGACACTGGTCTGACTCTTTCAGAGCCAGTTCTCAGAGAGAACAGAGCTTCTGACACTCCTGCTTGTTTTTTTTACTCCTCCTCCTCTCCTTCTCCTCCTCCTTCGCTCTCTCATTCTTTCTCTCCTTTTCCTTTTCCTTCTTCTCCTCCTTCCTTCTAATAGACTGGATGTGGGCCAGCTAGTTCAGAATCAGTCCCCTCCTCATGATACAAAAAGGGAGAGTACTTCAAAAACTGGTCCAGCTCCCTCAAGAGGCAGCTCTCAGAGAGAACAGAGCCTCCGACACTCCTGTTTGTATTTGACAGCTAATGCTCCCTGATTGAAGAAGATTAACAGCCCCAGTCAGGGAACTCAGATTCTACAAGGTCCATGTGGCTGATCTCATTACAATCATTACATCACTAATTGCCTCCACCCCACGGCATTGTGCTACAAATGTTGATATGAAGGAATGCTTTCCCAGGAATTCTTTTAGTTGCTTCTAACATTTGTTTCAACATTTGCTGTTCTGCAAATTTAACTCCTGTCAAAACTAGAAGCATGTCCACTCGTGGCCTTATGGAACTAATAATTTAAATTCCAGCAGAGAAGCAAAGTTTCTTTGGTGTATTGGCCAGCATCTATCCCTCAGCCAACATCACCAGACCAGATTATCTCATTATTTATTTCATCACTGTTTGTGAAACTTTATTCAATGCAAAATACCTCTTAAATTTGCCTTCATAAGACCCCTAAAGCTTTCTATAGGTATGTCAGGAATAAAAAGATGACTAGGGTAGGAATAGGGCCAGTCAAAGACAGAAGTGGGAAGTTGAGTTTGGATCCTGTGGAGATCGGAGAGGTGCTAAACGAACATTTCTCATTGGGTTTCACTCAGGAAAAGGAGAATATTGTAGAGGAGAAGAATGAGATACGAGATATTAGACTAGAAAGGATCATGGTTAGTTACGCACAGGTGTTATCAATTCTAGAATGTGTGAAAATAGGTAAGTCCCCTGGGCCAGATGGGATTTATCCAAGGATTCTCTGGGAAGCTAAGGAGGAGATAGCAGAGTCTTTTGCTTTGATATTTCAGTCGTCATCTTCTACAAGTTTAGTTCCAGAGGACTGGAGGATTGCAACTGTTGTGCCCTTGTTCAAGAAGGGCAGTAGAGATGACCCAGGTAATTAAAGACCAGTGAGCCTTACTTCTGTTATAGGAAAGGTTTTGGAAAGGGTTATAAGAGTTAAGATTTATAATCATCTAGCAAGCAACAATATGATTTTGGATAGTCAACATGGTTTCGTCAAGGACGGATTGTGTCTCAAAAACCTCACTGAGTTTTCTGAGAAGGTGACCAAGCATGTAGATGAATGTAGGGCAGTTGACGTGGTATATATGGACTTCAGTAAAGCCTTTGATAAGGTTCCACATGGTAGGCTGTTGGAGAAAATGGTTAGGCATGGGATTGAGGGTGATTTTGCAGTTTGAATTAGAAACTGGCTTTCTGAAAAAAGGTAGCGAGTGGTGGTTGATGGAAAATATTCAGCCTGAATTCTGGTTACTAACGGTGTGCCATAAGGATCAGCTTTGGGACCACCGCTGTTTGTCATTTTTATAACTGACTTAGATGCAGGCATAGGTGGATGGATGAGTAAATTTGCAGATGACACTAAAGTCGGTGGTGTAGTGGACAGTGTGGAAGGATGTTACAGGTTGCAGGGGTATTTGGATAAACTGTAGAATTGGGTTGAGAGGTGGCAAATGGAGTTCAATGCAGCTAAATGTGAGGTGATGCACTTTGGGAAGAATAACAGGAAGGCAGAGTACTAAATCAATGGAAAGATTCTTGGTAGCTTGGATGTGCAGAGGGATCTTGGAGTCTATGCACATAGGTCCCTGAATGTTGCCACCCAGGTTGATAGTGCTGTTAAGAAGGCATACGGTGTGTTAGGTTTCATTCATAGTGGGATTGAGTTCCGGTGCCGCAATATCATGCTGCAACTATACAAAATGCTACTGCAGCTGCATTTGGAATATTGAGTACAGTTCTGGTCGCCATATTTCAGGAAGGATGTGGAAGCATTGGAAAAGGTGCAGACGAGGTTTACCAGAATGTTGCTTGGTCTGGAGGGAAAGTCGTATGAGAAGAGGCTGAGGGACTTGGGCCTGTTCTCACTGGAAAGAAGAAGGCTAAGAAGGGATTTGATGGAGACTTACTAGATGATCTGAGGATTAGATAGGGTAGACAATGAAAGTCTTTTTCCTAGGATGATGATGTCAGCTACAAATTGAGGGGTGATAGATTTGAGACAGATGTCAGAGGCAAGTTCTTTACTCAGAGGGTGGTAAGGTGTGGAATGCCCTACCTGCCAATGTAGTTAACTCAGCCACATTGGTGAGATTTAAACAATCCTTGGATAAGCACATGGATGATAATGAGATCGTGTAGGGGATGAGCTGAGAATAGTTCAAAGGTCAGCACAACATTGAGTGCCAAAGGGCCTGTACTGCATTGTATTATTCTATGTTCCATGTTCTATTACTGTGATTACATTTCAAAACTAATTAATTGACTATAAAGCACCATTGGCTGTCCTGGGGTTGTCATGGATGTTATATAATTTTTAAAAAATTTATTGATGACTGTAATTACTGTCATTGGTCAGTTATGTATTTCTGACAGAGTCACAATAAGATAATATATTTAAGATATTTTTCTGAGGTTGCGCTTGAGTTGAGAGGAGCTATCACTATACTGATCATTTCTTTTAGCTATGTTGAGGTTACATTTACATAAATCGAAAGTTAAAGTGCTAGGGAAAGACAATCTATTAAAATATATTTTCTATAATCCTCATTATATTAACAACCAGAGCTATTCATCACGCAGACTTTTTACTGTTCATGTAGCTTATCTTTATAAATGTTCAATAACATTTTATCTGAAACTGAAAAAAAAATTTCAAACAAAATATTGCACAGGCTGTAAATCTGAGATAAATGCAAAATGCTGTAGTAGTATCTGTAAAGAAGGAATGAGCATTAATAGTAGGAGTGGGCAGTAAGTTGACATTCCCATCATTACCTTATTGATTTGAAGGTCTTGGCACCATATTCAAAGGACATTCAGACCAGCATTCATTCCTTGTAAGCCAGGAGCGTCACCGACTCTCAGATGGGATAGCTGCAGATATATATTTGACCCTTCTAGTCTTCCTTTGTCAGCTTGCTTCTCTGTGCTTATTGGCCAGACTCCTTATCTATTGCTTGCCAGATGCTCTCATTTGATCATCTTTTGTGATCTATGTAACTTAAACTATGCCATCTGATCTCACTAGTGGCATGACATTAACAAACATTACCCAAAGAGGGCAAAGCAGCAGCTATTCACTCCAAAGACCAGCAGGCGCAGTGCCTCACCTTATCTATGTCTGTTATAAGCAGTCATCTGAGGACACGTATTGTTCATTCACAGCAAACTTAATTGCAAAGGGAACTTGATTATGGTGAGCAGGCGTTTTCATAAGCATGCATGACATGTTGATGCATGCAAAAACATTTTCTGATGCTTACCATTGGGAGCATTGATCTGCCTTTACAGTTCTGTGAAATTAAGTACAAACTTACACTTTGCCATTGTAGATAGTTTCGCATCACTAGGGTTGTGAGGTACACCACTTGAGTTCACGAATATGCATTCTTGTATATACAAGCATTCTTTTTCACACAGCTAGATCTGTACATACGTGTCTTCACAAAAGATTATAGAATCTGCTTCCTTCCAGATCTTTCTGTTTCATATGACTTTGGCATCATCACAATATCATCGCTACATCATTAGCATGGATGTTTACAATGGTAACTCTGTTACTCAGCACACATCAGTCCAGTGTACCTCACACTTGCATAAATACTCTCACCTCAATGGGATTTTACTTATTTAGAAAGGTTGGCACAAGCTAACGAGCATAGCACAGAAAGACGTGAGCAGGTAACACAGACATTTACAACTGCAGCCACTTCCAATCCTTAGAATAAGAAAAGGTACAATATTGCTCACCTCTGCAACAGATGTAAAGCTCAGGAGTCACTATCAAAGCAGAATGAAGTGTGTGGTAATCTGACAGACCATGGAGCACCTCTGTTAGAGGTTGACTGCCCCAAAGTATGAATGTGTGTGTGGTACTATATATCTAGCAAGTGAGGATGTGGCCTCTTCTATGACCATGAGGCCACCACAAAGGACACTCCTTCTCAACATCTCCCCACACCCAAGGCATAGTGACCCTCAGGTTAAACCACGATCATTTGTTTATTTTTCTAATGAGATATTAGCCCTATGATCCAGTTGGACAGAAGTACATTTACACTGACTACCTGGTCTCAAAGATTGTCCCATCCCTCTTCCTTTGTTGAGGAGGAAGCTGATCGCTTAATGTCAGCATCAAATTCAATACATCTCTGGAGTATCCGGTTGTGCAGTCTATAACATACCACTGTAACACAGAACATAATTGATGGGGGGCCTGTGGTAGTTCTCTCTCAGATTTAAAAGACATCTGATCACGATCTCTGTACATGTTACATGATCCTCTAATATTGGGATTTCATACATATCTTTGCTGCATACCCTTTGTTACCCAATACCCATCCTCCAAGTTCATGATCTGGCCTAAAAAGCTCGGTTACTTAATATGTTTCAGGATGAAAAAGTCTTGCCAATTTCCCAGGGACATACACTTGCAGGATCCTTTGCAGTGGTTATAGGTATTTCCTCATTTAGGGTCTCCTCCTGCTTATGAAGGCACAGAATAGCTTAGCTGGAGCCTTGATGGGCATTGCAGAAGTTGTTTACCCTCCTACATCCAGAGAATCCAGTGATTACCTCAAATCTTATTGTCTTCTCAGCCTGACCGGCCCAATTTGCACAATACCTGTTGAATTTACCTGTCATTGGCCACATGGAATCTATCACCTGCTAGATGCAGGCCATTGGCTGAGAGATATCACAGAAGACTCAAACAAGTCTCCAGAATGTGCCTGAATAGCAAAGTTGAGGATCACGGTCATGCTCATTGCTGCAGGCAATGGGTGGCCACCAAGAGGCTTCAAATACTCCATCAACAATCATCATGAGTCTGCAACCTCTTCTTGGGCAGCTTTCAGAGCCATGGGGCTTCAATATTTCCAAGAAACTATTTTTTTGTCTGTAACTGTTTAGCTGGGTAAATCCTCCTGCAAACTTTGACAGACTTATTCTCCTGTATAATCTCCATTGCTGCCTTTCTTCTCAGCTTCATGATATTTCAGCTCCTTGGGCAGTTGCAGACTCCCTCCATATGGCTGATTTTATATCTCCCTATCACTCTCAAATGCAGATATAGAACATGTAGAAATTTCAAACCTTCATGGTGGAATACCTGTCAACACTTGTTGGACCGAATTTGGATTAGATCTTTTCAATAAATGCTGATTGCTATGGCTTCATCCTCTGCAATCTTTCCAAATGTACAAATTGTCCCATTTCTAATTCTCAGCGTGCTGTGTTGTGATGTACCTGTTTTCAATGGTGCTACCTCTAACCAACACTCACCAACCATTAGCTCGCAATGTTATGATATGATTTTTTATATGTCTGATCACAGATAGCTGACTTCTTATTGATACAAATATCTGGAAGGTATTAACAACTATGTGTGCTTATATAACATCTCAGAATTATATATTTGGTTTGGGTTATATGCTTAGATTATTATTATATCACATACATCGTTTACTGCCCTACTGACTGGCTGAACAGAGTAAGATGGGGAGCATTGCAAGTCATGATGTCATCTAACTGTCTTCAAGGTATGATGCCTTTCTGAGATCAGTGCAAGGTGAGTCTCTCTGTGGAACCTGTGTGAGCCAGAGAAATTTAAAAGACGCTGCAAAATCACCTTCAATTGTCTGCTTGCCACTGCCCTGTGTACGTTAAATTCTGGTCACAGGGGGTGGTTGCCTAACATTTTATTATCCCAATCTCTCGACCACTACTTGCAGGCCCACTTCCAAGGGGCCAGTGCAATTTTATACATTAACTCAATTTCTATCTCCAGACTTTGCTGAGCATTTTCCATTAAATCACATTTAAGATTGGCATAAAAGCATAATATTCCAACTTGGTGTTCCTATCAAAGATAACCATTCCAGTTTGTCCAGTTTAAAGCCAGAATGCTTTGTATCTTGTCGGTAAAGGTTGACATTTATCAAAATAGCAGAAATGACAAATCTTCCTTTCATGCAGCAAGAGTAATTCTACTAACTTCTCTGGCTGAACTGATGTCATATTAAATATGCTTCATTTAATTCTGCATTGCAGGTTCTGCTTGTCCTTTTTGTTGCTTGGGTTGATCATCCCAACAGGTTGGATGGCAGATAAATTACAGAGTGTCAGCAAGAAGCTCTGCATGTTTCCCTGCTCAGGATCACAAAGCCAGACAAATCATTTAGCAGCTACTTACTGCACATTTGCTTTTTCACAATAAGGGAGGAAATGTGGAACAGCATGACCTTGGATAAATTATACTGTGCACCACAAATTGAAAATAAGTCCAGTCTTTTCAAACTGATGTTACTTGTCTGGAAAATTATTTAAATGAAGAGAAAAATAGATAATAGGAAGATGTGATAATGCTGTAAACTAATCAAGATGGTGTCAAATACCCTGGTAAGATAGTGTAGCTTTTATCTCCTTCTCAGCTCTGTATATTTTATATAATATAAACACATTAACCTTTGAAAATTCGTGATATCCTGATTATACGTTGTACCTGTGTAGAAAGTGCATGCCTATCTTATGATTGTCACTTTGATTAAAAGATTATAAGTTGCACCCTTGCATAAATTACTGCCCTATATTTAAATGACACAAAACTAGAATGTAGGTGTGATTTCCACCAGATTTTATTGTAGTCTCACTTTTTAATTCTAGTCTTCAAATCTGCGTTATATCCTTGTGGAGTGAGGTAAGCAGAAATTTTAAAGGTTTTTGCATATGTGTATGATAATCAAATAATATGATTGTTCAAAATACTTTGCCGTTTCAAATAGAAGACAGATTGTACACTATCTTGCACAGGTTCTGGTGATTTGTAGCAACCCTCCTTTCTTGAATGAAGTTTCATGTCCACTCAAAAATGAGAATGACCAAAAACCCAGCAGGGTAAAGCAAATCATTTGGAACAGTTTTCTTTTCAGAAGTTTGGGTTCTGAGCAATGAGATCATTCTACTCACGCTGTTATAAATAAAGGACAATGTTTTGAGGGATTGCCTTTAATTCTTTAACTGAAAAAGGCAGCATGGAAATCCAAATGAAAGAAAGATAACAATGAACAAAAATGTGTTTTTTTACTCCACCGTCAAAATGGCTCATTGCCAACCAATAGCAAATCTTCTTATATATGTCATGCATGATAAGGAAGATACTACATTCCTGCAACCAGACATTTTCCAGCAGTACAACAGTAAGGAAAGATGGTAACAATACAAGGAGCAAAAAAGCTACCATATTTATTGACATAACTATCAATATATTTCAGTGTTTTGAGATGAAAAGAAACACTTTGCGATGCTTCTGAGACATAATAATGTATTATGTAAACCCAAATCTTTCTTTGATGCTTATTGTGTTCTGTTAGTGCTATTGTAAACATTTACCAGTTCTTTTATCTTTCAGATTTACATTTCAATGTTTATCAAATTGACAATGCATTATGCTTGGCAATGGATAATTTTCCATTTCAGATTTCAAACAAAAGTACCACAGAGAGAGAAAACTGGTGACAAGTTTAACCTGAAGTACACCACACCACAGACAAGGTTGAGAAGGCAGTATCTTCATGGTCACTTCTGCCAGCATGGAAATTGAACATATGCAGTTGGTATCACTTTGGATCACATAGCAACTATTCAAGCTGAATGAATTCATGGACAGAAAAAGAACAAAAGTGATACAAGTGTACAAGAGTCCAACGTATGTTCCAATGCAACACTGTTGGTCTTGGCACAGGAGGTGGAGGTGAACAGAGATATCCTCTTAATTCCAGAGGTTTTCCAGATAGATATTACAAAGCCTGCAGGAGCCAATAGCTAATGTAGTCAATACTAGTGGCCCGCCAATGACTAAATTAATGCAATATCACAAGTAAAGCTCAATTTCCTCACATAAATTGTCAAGATCAATGAATATATCTTCAAGAAAAATACCCTCTTAAATGAACAGCTCTTCCATTCGTGACTGCTAACTTCACTTATCTACCAATAGCCTTTATTGAACATAACTCATACTTAATATTCATAGCCCCTCTCACCCACTTTGCACTGCTAGAAGTCTCACATTCAGGCCTCATAGCTTAAGTACATTGCAGCTATTCAGTTATGACAGAAACATGACCTACAGATAATGCACCAATCTTCCAAGAACCAGAATGGGGCAGGCATGTCAAAACTTCCATGGAGGAGATAATGTTGATGGAGACTGTTATCAGTGGTGGTGCTGAAATCATGCTTTATTAATCGAGTATTTGCCTTCCCACATTCATGGTGGATTTTTTTTTCATATTTCCTTTTATTTGCCCTTGATTAATATGTTTGTATGTGGATGTATGTGTCTTCTTAGACTCAGAGTATTTTACCTAATTTGAATACTCAGCAGCAAGATTCTGCCATTTAAAATGAAGAAGGTATTTTAGTTTTCACATACTTGATCCAGGGGTTAACAACATGTAATGGAGATAAACCAAGAACAATAAAAATGGAATTTGACTCAGTCACTATTTCAATGCAGGCTTGTTACCTCGTTGGTTGAACTGATGCTTTGGCTCGAATAATGGTCATTAAGTCCAGTGGTTTTTCAATAACTGAGATGCATCTTGTTGTTTTGTCCAAAAATGTATTTCTCAAGTAAACTGGATGAGAGTAGGAAAGATATAGCAGGTAGTGACTTGGCTAACTGGAGTGGTCCAACCCTCTTGTTTGCAGGACTCTTGCTCTCTTTCTCTCTGATACAATTCACTTGAAACCTTTTGGAATTCTGCTGTATATTTTAACAGGGGGAAAATAAGTTTGTTTTCCACCCATGACTTTTATCATAAGCACTGTATTATTCGCCAAATAAGTTCTAGGGAAAGCCAGTGGGCCATCATATGGTTGTAGCTTTCCCACTTTAAGGAGAGTAACTGCACATATCTTTGTATTTGAAGAAATGTCATCATAGTATAATGGAAAAACAATGGATTTTATCTAAGTTTGCTAAACATACAATTCCATTTCATTATTCATCTATGCCTTTGAATTTCTTTCAAGAAGAGCAATGAGTCAACATCAGTTTGGTATATATTCTTTGCTTCTTCTTTGGATTAGATCACTTCATAATCCACAAAAAACATCTCGCAACCCTCGGAAAGCATCTTGCTTTCTCTTTTTAAAATGTAGCCTTTAGAATATAGCTTAAATGATTCAGAATGTCGTCATGCCAGTTCTTAGTGTAACCTGATGATAGTATAAACTTGCACAATTTGCACTCCCCACATTCTTTCAAACCAATTTTATTCACATGCCTTTACCCTTTTCGAAGAAATGTCGTCTGGTCAGGAACTGGTGCATTAACCTGACATTAAAGAAGACAGTTGTTGTTTAACTTCTGAATTAGCAACAGACTCAAGTATAGATTACAATTATTTACTTAAATAAACACTAGGAGAATCAGTTTTAAATATTCTAAGAATAAACCTCTAACAACTACCCACAAATTTTCATCTCTTATGCGCCTTTGATCACATATTCAATTTCTAATCTGATCAATTAATAACTGCTTGTTAACTAGGTGTCATTTATTTCCTACGGTACAAACATTATTGTTCATGTCCACCTAAGGCCTCCTTTATCCCAATGATTATGCAGTCCAGCCTGCATCTCTCACTTCCTGGCTGACACTTTGCCACCTAGCTACATTTATGTTAACACTAACTCTTCTAAATAAATCTGGATATTACCCCTTTTTTAAGACCATGAGTTTGATGAAAAACTCATCTCTTGGTCTCACATTTACAGACGCCATTTCAGATAAACCTTTGACGGTATGGAGAGGCAGTATTTGCATGTGGTGAGTCATCAGATACAAAGGGCCTTCAGCCAGGCTGGAGGGAAAGCATAACATTGACGCCAGTTCCCCAGAAAGTGGGGTTGCATACAAGTTCAATTGCAGAGGACTCAGATGAGAGCATTACTGGGATATCTTACAGAAAAAAAAACTTTGATGAGCAACTCAGGTATCTTGGTGTGTTAGTGGACTTGCAAGAAAACCATGCAAGGACAGAATGGAGCTTGACTCCAATTTGGCACAAGACTTTACACAGAACATCCATTCCAGCACGGAATTCATGCAAAATCGCATGAGAACAGTTGCAGAATTATCATAATGTAGCTTCTGATTCTCCAAATTCTATTGAAGTTTGAGCAACCAATGCTGAATGAAATGATGGCTTAGCAATTAAGAGAACACAGACTGCCACAGAGTGTAAGCATTGTGATGGAGCCAGGACAATCGGTATTCACCAGCCTGATACACATGGTTTGGTTGCCCTCCAATTATAATTGGAGAGCTGTCAGCTTTGTGTTTACAGTATATCTCAGAAGTTAAATGTAATGTTCACAAAATAACATAGGCACAGTTGATGGCATCCTGAATCATGCGGAAGTCTG
This sequence comes from Hemiscyllium ocellatum, assembly GCF_020745735.1. Lineage (NCBI taxonomy): Eukaryota > Metazoa > Chordata > Chondrichthyes > Orectolobiformes > Hemiscylliidae > Hemiscyllium > Hemiscyllium ocellatum. The sequence continues at coordinate 41,691,440 of NC_083412.1, read as the reverse complement.
GGAATCCTGTAAAAGTCACATGCGTGTATTTTTCAATTCAGAGAGAACACAACGAATTTGCCTCTCTTGACAAATAAGCCTTGTCAGCTCCTTGATGCAACAGCAGACAACAACCCATGAAATGTTACATATTTCACATACTCTAACGCAGAAAAATACCAACACAAATAAATTCAGGCCTGTTGGTATGTCCATAACTATTTACATTTTTTCCTCTCCTCTGAGGTTTTAGCTCTGTTTTAAAGTGGTTTTATGACACTTTATAAATTGTAGTCAAAACACCCACTGATCCTGAAACTGTGGAGGGGAAAGAAATGTTCTTGGAAGATGCTGGGTAGGTAAAGCCTCCTGGTGAAGAACATCTCCCCTCTACTCTCACTTGATTTGTCTACTGCTGATTCAGTTACATCCCCCTTTCATGCTGCAGTCCAGAGAAGAGCATACGAAATACACCCATGATTGGGAGCAAGCAGTCTGAAACAGAACTCTTGTGGGGTTTTGGAAAGGTGTTACAGACATGGTTATGACCTCACATTAAGGATAAAAGGGTAACTAGGGAGAGAATAGGACCCCTAAAAGATGAGCAAGGCAGCCTTTGTGTGGAGCTGCAGGAGATGGGAAGATAGTAAAGAAGTATTTTGCATCAATGTTTACTCTGGAAAAGGACGTAAAAGATATAGAATGTGGGGAAATAGATTATGACATCTTGAAAAATGTCCATACTACAGAGGAGGAGGTGCTGGATGTCTTGAAATGCATAAAAGTGGATAAATCCCCAGGACCTGATCAGGTGTACCCGAGAACTTTCTGGGCAGCATTGGAAGTGATTGCTGGGTCCCTTATTGAAATATTTGTATCATCAATATTCACAGGTGGGGTGCTGGAAGACGGGATAATGGCTAACGTGGTGCCAATATTTAAGCACAGTGGTAAGAAACAGCCAGGGAACTATAGACTGGTGAGCCTGACATCGGTGGTGGGCAAGTTGTTGGAGGGGTATCTGAGGAACAGGATTTATATGTATTTGGATAGACAAGGACTAATTAGAGATAGTCAAAGTGGCTTTGTGTGTGGGAAATCATGTTTCATGAACTTGATTGAGTTTTTGAAGAAGTAACAAAGAGGATTGATGAGACCAGAGCAGTGGCCGTGATCTATATGGACTCCAGTAGGCAGTGGAAAAGCTTCCTCATCATGCGGTTAGGTCTCATGGAATACAGGGAGAACCAGCCATTTGGATACAGAACTGGCTCAAAGGTAGAAGACAGAGGGTGGTGGTGAAGGATTGTTTTTCAGACAGGAGGCCTGTGTCCAGTGGAGTGCCACAAGGATTGGTGCTGGGGCCTCTACTTTTTGTCATTTATATAAATGATTTGGATATGAACATAGGAGATATAGTTAATAAGTTTGCAGATGACACCAAAATTGGAAATGGAGTGGACAGCGAAGAAGGTTACCTTAGATTACAACAGGATCTTGATCAGATGGGCCAATGGGCTGAGGAGTGACAGATGGAGTTTAATTCAGATAAATGTGAAATGCAGGATTTTGGGAAAGCAAATCAGAGCAGGACTGATACACTTAATGGTAAGATACTAGGGAGTGTTGCTGAACAAAGAGACCTTGGAGTGCAGGTTCATAGCTCCTTGAAAGTTGAGTCGCAGGTAGATAGGATAGTGAAGAAGGCATTTGGTATGCTTTCCCTTCTTGGTCAGAGCATTGAATATAGGAGTTGGGAGATCATGTTGCGGCTGTACAGGACATTGGTTAGGCCACTATTGGAATATTGCATGCAATTCTGGTCTCCCTCCTATGGGAAGGATATTGTGAAACTTGAAAGTGTTCAGAAAAGATTTGCAAAGATGTTGCCAACGTTGGAGGGTTTGAGCTAACAGGAGAGGCTGATTAAGGTGGGGCTGTTTCCCCTGGAACATTGGAGGTTGAGGGGTGACTTTGCAGAGGTTTATAAAATCATGAGGGGCATAGATAGGGCAAATAGTAAAAATCTTTTCCCTGGGTTTGGGGAGTCCAGAACTAGAGGGCATAGGTTTAGGGTGAGATGGGTAAAGTATAAAAGATATCTAAGGGGCAACTTTTTCACACAGAGGGTGGTGCATGTATGGAATGAGCTGCCAGAGGAAGTGGTGGAGGCTGGTAAAATTACAGCATTTAAAAAGGCATCTAGATGGGTATCTGAATAGGAAAGATTTAGAGGGATATGGGCCTAGTGCTGGCAAATGGGCCTAGATTAGATTAGGATATCTGGTCGGCATGGACGAGTTAGACCAAAGTGTCTGTTTTCGTGCAGTACATCTCTATGACTCTATAACCGTGTGGGTTTGGAAGAAAAGGGTATTAGCTAAATTATTGAAAGTAAAAATTGCAGCATTAGCATCAAATTATCGTCATGTAATGCTGATTGTCATCACAGTCTGTCAATTCTTCATATACCTGGTGCGTGCAACCAACACCAGTGGAAAAATTCTCACAAAGGTGTTATTTAGCAGAGTTATACCAGAAATATCTGCATGTGGTGCATCTGCCATTTTTGTACCAAGAAAGCCAAGGATTTTTCATGCCATCAAGATGAACTGATTTTAATTCACAAAATTTAATCACTCAGTGATCTATTTCTTCAAACTGTGCCATTCCCTTAACCAGATGTGCCCAATTTGCCCAATTATTTGCTCCTTTCACACCACCTCCCTGCAACCTCCTGGAAGGGAATAATCATACCTTAGTATGCTGAAATAATTTGCTGAGTTCCAGTGTTGGCAAATAAAATGCCAATTTGAAACCCAAGAAGTGAATAATTTTCGGGACTGTTGTAGGAGAAGTTTGTTTCAGATTAGAAACCCTTTTTCCAGTATTGTGATATTTCACAGTAATGATTAACTCCATGTATATTTCCTGATGAGAGGTATTCTATGTAAGTTTGGATTCTACAGTCTTGATGTACCTTGAGGAGTTGATCTTTGACCATATTGCTAACCAATATGGTCCAACAAGTGAGGCAGCATCATTCAGTTTGCACTGAGTCAATTGTTGTTTGACTGTTCAAATAACAGATTGTAATAGAGATGTGCTGTGCTTGCCAAGGGAATATCCATATCACTCACATTTACTTTCAATCAAGAAACTGTCAGGATATGGTAATCATTAGGGATGCTTTTAGGATTGATCGGATAAGGTAGATTATTGTCTCAATTAAATAAATATGGATTGAGAGATTAATAGATGTTGATATAAAAGAGTATTAAGGGTTACAGAGCCAAAGTGAGTTGATGTCAGTAAAATGCAGATCTGCCATGATTCAACTGAATGGGTGAAGCAGCATGATGGGTAGCATAACTGATTCTGTCCCAATTTTTTGATTTAACATAAAACTCTGTCCCTATTTTTGATTTAACATAAAGCTTCAAGATGAATTCAAGGCTAACTATGAAGTTGCTTTGCAACAAGTCATAAATGTGAAACACACACGAACTATTAGATAGTCAATAAAAAAGCAATAAGCAGCACCTAATTTGTTGATTTAAAAGACAAAGAACTGCACTGACAATATGAAAAATAGAATAAGAACTCATCTCAGACAAAGACGCTTTGTAAACACATAATATTTTCATCAAACAACCAAAGGTGTGAAGTTCCTAAAGTAACAATGTTTCAAATGAATTCCAATCTTTGTGGGTGGATGGATAGCAATTCTTTTTCGTATGCCATATCCAAACAAATGAAGATTCAAACCTTTTCATGACTGATACCATTTATGAGAAATATTGATTAAAATTCACACAATCATATTTTGGCCTCAAAATTACTGTTTGTGCCATTACTCTGCAAACATTCCATATATTGGTATGGTAGTGCTTTGTTCATTACTTCATGTCATCATTAACCAATTTTTCTTAACATGACATCATTGGGTGGAATCTTGTGCCCTCCTGTGTGGCGAGTTGGCTGACAGAGAGAAATTCAATCACGTACCAATAGATTCAAGTACAGCCTCTTCCCTAATGTTATCAGATTTCTGAATGGACCTCTCAAATTTCAATTCTATTGTTGATCTTTGTTTGGACATCTTTGTATCCATAACTTTGTATTCCTCCCTCTGTTCAATCATCCTATGATTTCTGCATCTGAGTATGTTATGATCTGCTGTATTGTATGCAAAACAAAACTTTTCGCTGTACTTAAATACACGTAACAATAATAAATCAAATCAAATTTGACCAGGTAGGGGATATGGCAGGTGCAAACTGCACTATATGCTTGCCTGTGTTCCAATTACATTCAAGGAATGAAGGCTCATGTACAGCATTCCTGCTGTGCCACTAATTGTGGTCTTTAATTGGGTGATTGATTTCCACTTCAGGTCTTCATCCCACTGCTGCTGATACTAACCCAAAAATAGAAGTGAGTCTTACAATGCAGGAGCACAAGTAAACCTTGGTGTGTTTGCTTCTAAGATTCTGGGTTTGTCATCATTTTAAGAGCTGTATTGCTTTAACAACTGGATAAGCTAATAAGCCAACTACCAGGATAAACTACATGAGAAATCATCACATATACCAGGGCAGAAGCATGCTAGTGTTCAGATTCAAAAAGTGAGGTCTGCAGATGCTGGAGATCAGAGCTGAAAATGTGTTGCTGGTTAAAGCACAGCAGGTCAGGCAGCATCCAAGGAACAGGAGATTCGACGTTTCGGGCATAAGCCCTTCATCATCATTCCTGATGAAGGGCTTATGCCCGTAACGTCGAATCTCCTGTTCCTTGGATGCTGCCTGACCTGCTGCGCTTTAACCAGCAACACATTTTCAGCAGTGTTCAGATGCATACATAGTTACCTCTAAATGCAAGTTATACTCAGAACTGTCAAGTAAACCTGTATGAGAATTTCAAGTCAACTGAATCCATGCTATTAATTCTGTATTGCTGACCAATAATATAACTATAATATCAAGGAGGCCCCTGATTCAAAGAAACTCAAGACCCGATAAAAGAATCTGGTATTAGGAAGAGAGAGCTGCTGGCGACTAAAAAACACCTCCTGCCTTTGATGCTGACCTCCATCCTCAACAGTCCATTCCTATTATCACTCTCCTGGTCCTGAAACCCTGCTCAAACTGAGACCTCTGTCGAGTGCAGTACTAGCAGCTGCCACTACCTCTTTGTGATGCTGTTGAGTACAGAGGAGCTTGCTGACTCTGGTTGGCTGACCATGGAAGGGGATCCTCTGCCAAAGGGTAAGCTCTTTGCTGGCCTGTTAAGTGCCTGAATGGGAGATGATGCACTTGGCCATCTTGAAAAGATGTGACACAGGCTCTCGCTGGTTCTTCCAATAATGGTTGAACCCCCAACACTTCCACAAGATTCTGTCCATTGACTGGAACTGGGTCCAACCTAGTCAGAGCTTGGAGGTTAGCTTGACCTCCCCTCCATCCTCCCTAATGCCTATCACATAGTTAGACTTAAGTGATCAGATACTCTGCTTACCTGCTATTTAGACCACTGAGAATTGGAAGTTTGATCATCATTTTAAATTTCTTGTCTGAAAGCAGTAAAGACACACTTCCCCTGCAGGCAAAGCCATTCTTTACATGTACATATTGGTTCACTTCATGGCACCAAGAGCTAATAGCAATTTAAATTTGACAACAGAAGTTTGAGTTTGATTTATTGTTGTCATATGTACCGACACACTGGGAAAAGTGTTGTTTTGCATGCTAAATGGGCAAATCAAGCCACACAAAGTGCTTCAGGGTAACAGAACAGAGTGCAGAAGCCCACAGCTACTCCACTGTCATCTGCTGTGAAAAGGAAGGATTAACTACAGATTCACTCCAAGAATAGCCATTCAGCTTGTGTGTAAGTGGCTATGGAAATGGAACCTAAGTCAATAGGATTTGAGCAGATCTCTACTTTGTACATTAACTGTGTAAGTTAATATTTATTAAAGCCTGTCAATGTTCATTCATAAGGGTATCCCTGATCCAGTTCCAATGTAGACAGTGAAGATGAGTTTCAGAATGAGCAGAGATCCAGTCAGATGTATTTTGTCTGTGCCTAGGAGGAGGAGGAGGAATCATCCAACAAACATTCCACACGTACCAGGTGGCCTCCAAGCAACATGGTTTTCCTTCTCTTCCCATCAACTTCCCAACCGTGATAAGTGCGAAGTCAGCAGCTAAGCTTTGACTGAAGGCCAGGAGTTAAAATATCCCGGACCTTATTTCTCTTGCTGTCGGTGAGCTTCTCATCCACAAACTTTTCCCACCCAGCTCAATCTCACCCAGAGTTGAACTTGGCTTTTTAAGACATGTTGGTCTAATAATAAGGATGCTTTGTCATGCTCTTAGGTAATTGTGACTTTCCTTAAAAAGATTTAGGGTGTTTAACATATCTATTATCAACATCCAAAAGATTCTAACATGACTGCTCATGCTAGGAATAAGGAGTCCCTGGGGTGACGTTAGGCAGAGTAGTATGACTTCCGTTGAGTACAATAATAATTATAAAGTAAGCTTCTAATTTGGTGAGTTGTATGAGTCACTCCACCAACCTACGGAAAAAGACATCAGTGCTAGTTTTCAAATAATCTACTTACACAAACTATTTACAAATAGTTTACTGCTTGTTTAAGAGTTTAGGTTTAACTACAATAATCAATTAAAATTATTCTGGAATTATTCATATAAAATCAAAGAGAAATTTGGGAATTTTAAACAATACTTTTTACAAATATTAAAATAAATATTAAATATTTACAAAGTTTGAAATAATATATCAACATAGCCATTTATCTTTTATTATGAAAAACTTTAGGATTTATTTTTATTTTACATTTTAAAATGTTTCCTTGAATGGATGGGGACATAGGATGCACTGAACTGGGGGGCTGCTGAGAAAATAAACTCTGCGTGGAGGGATGTTCATGTGAGCTGGTCACTGAAAGCTACGGAAGATCAAGCATCTGTTTCACACCTTGATGAAAAAAATGAAAGTAATCCTTCTGGCCCCGGCTCTGGCCTCTGGCCTCTGATGCAGGGTTGGTGGAGATGCCAGTGGCTGGCGGGGGTCACCAGCGACCAATGGCTCAGTGCAAAGTGTGGCAGCAGTGGCCCAGTGCAGAGCAGTGATACTAGCCCAGTGGGGAGCATGATGGCAGTGGCCTGGTGCAGGAGCAGGGATATTCGCCCAGTGCTGAGTGTGGCAGCAGCCCAGTGCGGGAACAGGAATATTGGCCCAGTGTGGAGCAGGGATATCGGCCCGTGATTGGAGTGGGGGTATCGGCCCAGTCCGGGAGCGGGGGTATCGGGCCAGTGCGGGAGCAGGGGTATCAGCCCAGTGTGGGAGCAGGGATATCGGCCCGTGATTGGAGTAGGGGTATCGGCCCAGTCCGGGAACAGGGGTATCGGGCCAGTGCGGGAGCAGGGATATCGGCCCGGGATTGGAGCAGGGATATCGGCCCAGTGCGGGAACAGGGATATTGGTCCAGTGCAGAGCATGGCAACAATGACCCAGTGCAGGAGCAGAAATATTAGTCCAGTGCGGGAACAGGGATATCAGCTCAGTGTGAGTGTGGTGGCATTCGCCCAGTTCGGGAGTGTGGTGTCAGTTGCCCAGTGTAGAACATGGTGGCAGCAGCCCAGCAGGACCGTGGTAACAGCGGCCCAGTGTGGGAGCAGGGATATCAGTCCAGTGCAGAGTGTGGCAGCAGCAGCCCAGTGTGGCAGCAGGATATCAGCCTAGTGCAGACCTTGGTAGCAGTGGCCCACTGTGGCAAAAGGGATATTGGCCCAGTGTGGGACCGGGGTAGCAGTGGCCCAGAGCGGAACAGGGATCTCAGCCCAATGCGAGAGCGGGGATATCGGTCCAGTGCGGGAACAGGGATATCGGCCCAATGTGAGAGCAGGGATATCGGCCCAGTGAGGGAGCAGGAATATCGACCCATTTTGCGAACGGGGATATCGGCCTACCGCGGGAGGAGGGATATCGGCCCAGTGTGGGAACAGGGATATCGGCCCAGTGCAAAACGAGTTGGCGGCCAGCAGTCATACCACATGGATGCCCCCTGCTCTGGTCTGCTGGGGCAGCCTTCAGAGAGAGACTGTGATGTTTGACTTTTAAACTTTGTTTCTCGGGTTTTTTCTGACCTATGGTCATACTATGTATAGCTGTAATATTACCTTTTCTTTGTTTCTCTAGTCTGTAACTAAGGATTGTACTCAGGTACTGTTGGACTTAAGATGGTGCTGTAAGGGCAACTTATAAACTTTTCACTGTTCTCATTTGAGTACATGTGACAATAAAGCTAATTCAATTCAATTCTGGATAGAGAGTGAGTGACAAATATATCACTGCTCAGTGGAGCAAGCAGCAGCCACTGCCATGAAGATCATAGAACAAGACTGCCTTTTGAGCTAGCCACTGCTCATCACAACCAACTATCTGTTTCAAAGGAAGCTGGTTTAAGGAAGAAACAGTTACCAGATTGAGTCTTGATGCTTGAGGTTTTAGATTAGATTAGATTACTTACAGTGTGGAAACAGGCCCTTCGGCCCAACAAGTCCACACCGACCCGCCGAAGCGCAACCCATCCATACCCCTACATATACCCCTTACCTAACACTACGGGCAATTTAGCATGGCCAATTCACCTGACCCGCACATCTTTGGACTGTGGGAGGAAACCGGAGCACTCGGAGATAATGTGCAAACTCCACATAGTCAGTCGCCTTAGGCGGGAATTGAACCCAGGTCCCTGGCGCTGTGAGGCAGCAGTGCTAACCACTGTGCCACCGTGCCGCCCCCAGGATGCTCAGCAGACCGATTGGAATGATTTGCGAAGGATACAGGAAGAGTTGGATGGTAAGGGGAGGGAAGCCTGTTGGAAAGCAGGGAGGAACATGAATAAAGAATATTTAGGTTGTATTTGTTAGTCTTTGGAGAAGTATTTGTTCTTTTGTCTGGTGTATTAGATTCCTGTTTCGTAATGTTGAGTCAATGTTGATTTTCATTTGTTTGTTCCAGGAAAAAAAAAGTAACATGAATTATTGTCCTGTGATTATTTCTGTCAGTCTCTGGGCAGTTTGCCTCTTTCTAAAAATGATCAGTCTCTTCGGGGATTATAAAAACTTGTATGAAACATACACACATTGTCATGTTATAACGGGGTTAATATAATCTATACAGAGAAACTTACTACAAAACGACATCCACTATCACAGCAGCATGAATCATTGGTGCAATATCTTCCCAGGAGCAGTGAAATTCAAGTGATGGATAATCACTGCAGTTTGAATCAAATTATCAAACTAATGGCACACCCTAACTGTTTAAATTGGCATGATTCTCCCAGCAAATATTTTAATATAATCTCAGCTGATAAATTTGTTGATAAATTCTCCGATGTAGTACGTGCACTATTTAGAACACCACCAGTAGAAGTCTGCTTCAAGACAACAACAATTATAAAGCTTCAAGTAGCAGCGACAGTTCTGTATAACTTCACTTCTGCAGATTATTCATTTGAAATATTGTGACCCATCTATTACTCCGAATATAAAATTCATGAATGCAACAGGGAAAAAGAGTTATGCCTATATAATTGGAACTGCACACACTCCATCAGAATGCCAAAGGTTTTTCTCTCTCTTGTATGTCAAGATCTAAAAGCATTCGTTTGGAATCATAACAAATAATACGAGGCAATAATAGCTTAATTTATTTTGTGAATATCTGTTTTTGTTACTTCAAAGAGACTGCACAACATGAACAAAGGAACAGGTATTGGCCACGTGGGTCTGTTATACTATTCGGTTGGATCGTGGTTGATCTGCACCCGAGCTTCAACCTGCCCACTTTGGTTGTGCGATACTAACTTAATATCCCTGCTCAAAAAAACATCTATCAACATCAGTTTTTACATTTTAAATTAACCTCACTTCAAAAGCTTTTTGTAGAGTTCAAGATCGCAAAGAAATTGCATGCAAATAACATACTTTAATCATTTCTGATATTGTATAGCCTGATTTCAACTTGCCAGTTTTCTACAGACTGATCATTTTGGAAACTACATGATCTAGATATCATTACTAATATATGTTATTTTATTATAATGTAATATTCCCGATAAATTGACTTTTCTTTTAAATGTTCTATATTTTGATATCCCTGGTGATACTATATTGTGGTTGAAACTGTTCATAAACAACTTCCTATACTCTACCAATAATAACCTCTCTATAACTGGCTGATATAAATTCGATGAAAGGAAACACTCAACATTAAATTGCATAACTGAAAAGTGGTCACCAACAATTGCTCACTGGTTGGCACTGCTGCCTTACAGCACCATGGATTTGGGTTTGATTCCATTTTTGAGTGACTGCCATTCCCCCCACCCACAGTCCAAAGATGTGTAGGTTAGGTGGATTGGCCATGCTAAATTGCACATAGTATCCAGCGATATGTAGGCTATTAGCCATAGGAAATGCAGGGAGAGGTTAGGGGGTTTGGTCTGGATGGGATGCTCTTCAGATTGTTGGTGTGAACTCAGTGGGCTGAATGCTCTGTTTCCACACCAGGGATTCTATGATTCTCTGAACAACTGAGTCTAATGGGTCCTTCTGCACCCACTAGCTCATCTGAATCAAGTTTCAAGTGAGCATTTAATTGATCATTGAGCCCTCCCAACTCGATCGAGTCCGTTAAAAGCAAAGATATTGTGGATATTGGATGTCTGAAATAAAAATAATTCTGGAGAAACAGTTAATGTTTCATGCAGGTTCCCAGAGTGATTGGACTCAAAATGTTAAATCTGTTTCTCTCTCTCTCTCTCTCTGGAGATGCTGCCAGTCTTTCTGAGTTTCTCCAGTTTGTGGTTCAAATTCCAATCACTTTGGAGACGGTTCAACATTACAAATCAGTGCCCTGTGACCGTGGTAGGACGCCAGCTACATCTTTCATTGACAGAATGTGGTGCATGACAATCCCACCATCTCCAGACTCTCAAAGATATTAGCAGGGACTAGGTTTGACCAATCATCGCAGCAACTGCCAGGAAGCCCTGGGGTGGCTGGGGATCTGGTATGGTCCGTGATAGCAAGCTGAACCTGATTGGATGGCAGCAAGTTGATGAGTACGGTGACATGGGCTTGCCACCAGATCATGTGACATCAGAAGCCCATATTCCCTGATGGCTGTCCATCACCAACAACATGTTTAAAACCTTGAGTTAGAGTTAGAAATCATCTAACAGGCTTTATAAGAAAACTGTGCAGTTATATAAATATCCACTGTATGAAATTTTGCTGCAATTTTTGTTGAAACATCCTTCCAGAGTCCAAGAAGAAGATTCACACAAGATGGTGAGAGCTGAGATGTCACAGACTAGCCAGCATAAATCACCCCAACCCCGGTACACAAAGCTGAAAAAGGACTGTGATGCTTTTCTCCCTTGCTGCCCATTCCTTTTGCTTTCCTTTTCGGCAGCTTTTCAAGTGTCCTCTCCTGATGGACTTATACATTAGTTGTTCCTCTAAGTGTTGGATCTGGTCATTTTGGATCCTGAATTTCATCTCTGGCCCCTGAGTGTGTCAGCTCGGCAAGTCTTTCTTGCTGAGAAAATCTCCTTAAGATTAATCTTTGAGAGAGATGATGGCATGGTGGTTGGCCACTGGATTAGTAGCCCAAAGAGTCTGCTAATACATTAGGAACACGGTTACAAATCCCATTGTAGCAGTTGGTGGAATTCAAGGTTTTTTTAAAAAAAATCTGGAATTAAAAGACTAACAAAACCATGAAACCATGCAAACTGATTGTCATATAAAAGAAAGTCTGGTTCACTGATATCATTTCGGGAGGGAAAACTGCTATCCTTACCTGGTCTGGCCAACAGAAGACTCCATACTCACAGCAAGATGGTTGATCCCAACTGCCCTCTGAAATACCCAGCAAACCACTGAGTTATACCAACTATTAGACAATCTCAAAAGAATAAAATGAGATGGAACAAATGACAATGATCTAGGAACCAGAAATGACAACAGCAAACTGTTGTGGCACAGTGACTCAGTGATTAGCTCTGCTGCCTCATGGCACATTCTCCCAGTGTCTGAATGGGTTTCCTCCAGTTGCTCTAGTTTCTTCCCACAGTCCAAAGGTGTGCAGGTTCAGTGGATTAGCCATGCTGAGTTGCCCCATGGTGTCCAGGGATGTGTAGGTTAGGTGGAAAAGCCAGTGGGAATGCAAAGTTGTCGGGTAGAGGGGAGGTCTGGATGGGATGCTCTTCAGAGGGTCAGTGTGGACTCGATGGGCTGAATAACCTGTCTCCACACTGTAAGGATTCTGTGATTCTAACTCATCCCTGTTGATCCTGTAAAGTCCTTTGGTAGTTAGTGCTAAAACCAGGAGAATTGTCTCACAGACTGGTCAAGCAACTGCCTGGCTTGGTCATACTCATGGAATCATACCTTACAGAAGATGTGCCAGACACCATCATCACCATTCTTGGTATTTCCTGTCTCACCAGCAGGTCAGTTCCAGCAGGGAGCTGGTGCAGTGCTATACAGTTGGTAGGAGTCCTGGGTGCATAATTGATTACAAACCCATAAAGTGTCATGCTATTGGGGTCAAATGTTGGCAAGGACTATGCTGCTGATTACCACATATCACTCCCTCCTTCACTCATTTGCGAATGAATGAGTACTCTTCCATGTTGAATGCCACTTGGAAGAAGTGCTGAGGGTGACAAGGGTGCAGAATGTACTGTGGGTGAGTATTCAATGTCCACCAACAAGAGTAGCTCAGCAAGCGGCTTGGCAAGAGCAAAACCGACCAAATTGGTTAAGCCCTGAAGACCAGTTCAGGGCTTTTTTTTCCCCACTGGAAGTGTCTTCCATCTTACTGTGTGACACTATCATTATGCTAAATGCAACAGATTTCAATTAGATCTAGTATCTCAAGATTCTTGAGACATTTGGGCCATCAGCATTAGAATTGTACTCCAATTCATGGTTTGATACAGCATGCCATGAGTGGTGTAAGGATAGGTATAACTGTAAGAAGGTTGACACTATCCTGTATAAAATAGTCTGCTTAATCGTCACCATATTCACAAACGTTCACTTCCTCGATCACCAAAGCACCATAGCAGCAGTTTGTATTATCCAATCGATGCACTGCCGAAATACATCGTTTCTTTTGAAAGCATTTCCCAACCCCACCACATGACCGTGTGGAAGGACAAGGTGAGCAAATACTTGGGAACTGCATTTCCAATAAATTCTTCCCCATCCATATTTGGAAATATATTGTTGTGTCTTCAATGTCTCTGGTTTAAAATCCTGGAACTAACAACATTGTGGGTTTACCTTCACCAAATGGACTGCAGCGGTTTAAGGAGGCAGCTCATCACTACCATTTTGACAACAATTAGGGATCAGCAATAAATGTTACCCATGCTAGCAAAGTGTACATTCCTTGAGTGAACAAAGGATAATCCAGTGCTCTCTGACAGAATTTCTGGGGAGTCCAAAGGACTCACAGTGAGGCAAGGATAAAAGTCTTTATGTTTCATGAAGCAGATTTTTGAAGGCTCAAGGGAAGCATATGAGTTTCACTAACTTGGAGAGACAGGATTACATTTTGTCAAAATGTATTTAAATTATATGTGTGTCAGCAATTAAGCATTTCAATTAGCTTCCTGCTGTGAATGGGAATTTTTGTATCTTCTTTGCCACTGATTTAATGACACACAATTACCTGCACAATTCTCCATGTCAGCTCACTTTCTTACCCACCCGAGCAAATTCCATAAAATCTAGCCCAAGTGGTGTTTAAAGGGACAAAGATCCGATCTATAACCTTAACAATTTTCGAGTCTTAGACATTGACCTGAATAATAATATACTGATGATTTGAAGTAACTTGACTTTTGGGCAGTAGGACAAAATATACAATTGGAATTTCAGTCTGTGCACCTCCTGACTTTAATCTAATGCCAACTAAAATAAAGGTCAGCAATGCCAATCTTTATTGTCCATTTAATAACATTTCATAGATGTAGTATCACTCTCAGAGACTATTTACGTGGATTTGGACAATACTACTGAATAAGGATAGCATGGTGGCTCAGTGGTTAGCATGACTGCCTCATAGTGCCAGGAACCTGAGTTTGATTCCAACCTTGGTTGACTGTCTGTGTGGAGTTTGCATGTTCTGCGTGGGTTTCCTCTGGGTGCTCTGATTTCCTCCCACAATTCAAAGATGTGCATGTCAGATGGATTGGTGATGCTAACTTGCCCTTGTGCGAGGTGCATTGTCAGAAACAATTGGGTCTAGGTGGGATACCCTTCGGAGGGTTGGTGTGGACTTGTTGGACCAAATGGCTTATTTGCCCACAGTAGGTAATATTATCTTTACAACCTTCATTAATCATTCTGCAAAGTAATTCTATTGATTGTTTGTTATTAAACTTTGGTATTATTATGAAAATGTTTATTAATGTCCATTAATTGTTCCCATAAAATGCTAATGCACTTATTATTGTGATAGAACATAGAACATAACAGTGCAGTACAGGCCCTTCAGCCTTAATATAGTGATGATCTGTGAAACCGATCTGAAGCCCATTTAACCTACACTATTCCATTCTTGACCTTGTGCCTATCCAATTACCATTTAAATGCCCTTAAAGTTGGCAAGTCTACTACTGTTGCAGGCAGTGTGTTCCACACCCTTACTATTCTCTGAGTAAAGAAACTGCCTCTGACATCTGTCCTATATCTATCACCCCTCAATTTAAAACTATGTCCCCTCATGTTAGCCATCGCCATCTGAGGAAAAAGGCTCTCACTGTCCAAACTATCTAACTCTCTGATCATCTTCTATGTCTCAATTAAGTCATCTCTCAACTTTCTTCTCTCAAACAAAAAACAGCCTCAAGTCCCTCAGTCTATCCTTGTAAGACCTTCCCTCCATACCAGGCAACATCCTAGTAAATCTCCCCGAAACCTTTCCAAAGCTTCCATATCCTTCCTATAATTTGGTGACCAGAACTGTACGTACTACTCCAAGTGCGGCCGCACTAGAGTTTTGTATAGTTGCAGCATGATCCCATGGTTCCAAAATGCAATCCATCTACCAATAAAAGCTAACATGCCGTATGCCTTCTTAACAACCCTATCAACTTGGGTGGCAATTTTCAAGGATCTATGCACATGGACACCAAGATCTCTCTGCTCATCAACACTACCAAGAATCTTACCATTAACCCAGATCTCTACATTCCTGTTACTCCTTCCAAAGTGAATCATCTCACATTTTTCTGCATTAAACTCCATTTGTCACCTCTCAGCCCAACTCAGCTTATCTATGTCAGTCTGTAACCTACAACATCCTTCATCACTATTCACAGCTCCACCAACCTTAATGTCATCAGCAGATTTCCTAACCCATCCTTCAATGCCCTCATCCAGGTTATTTATCAAAATGACAAATAATGGTGGACCCAAAACAGGTCCTTGTAGTATCCTAGTAACTGAACTCCATGCCTCCGCAATTTGTGCAATAGCCTACCGTGGGGAACCTTATCAAACGCCCTATTGAAATCCATATACACCACTTTACCCTCATCCACCCGTTTGGTTACCTTCTCAAAGAACTTAATAAGGTTTGGGAGGCACGACCTACCCTTCACAAAACCATGTTGACTATCGCTAATCAACTTATTCCTTTCTAGATGATTATAAATCCAATCTCTTATAACCCTTTCCAACAATTTATCCACAACTGAAGTAAGGCTCATAGGTCTATAATTTCCACGGTTGTCTCTACTCCTCTTCTTGAACAAGGGAACATTTGCTATCCTTCAGTCTTCTGGCACAATGACGACATAAAGATCAAAGCCAAAGGCTCTGCAACCTCCTCCCTGGCTTCCCAGACAATACTAGGATAAATCCCATCCAGCCCAGGAAACTTGTCTATTTTTACACTTTCCAGAATTGCTAACACCTCCTTGTTGTGAACCTCAATTCCACATAATCTAATAGCCTGTATCTCAGTATTCACCTCAACCACATTGCCTTTTTCCAGTGTGAGTACTGACAAAATGTATTCAGTTATCACTTCCCCTATCTCCTCTGACTCCGCGCACAACTTCCCACTACTATTCTTGATTAGCCCTAATCTTACCCTAGTCATTCTTTTATTCTTTTATTCCTGATATACCATAGAAAGACTTAGGATTTTCCTTGATCCTATCTGCCAATGACCTTGATCCTATCCGCCAATGACCTCTCATGACCCCTGCTGGCTCTTCTTAGCTCTCTCTTTCGGTCTTTCCTGGCTAACTAGCAATTTCAAGTGCCCTAAATGAGTCATCACGTATCATCCTAACATAAGCCTTCTTCTTCCTCTTGACAAAAGATTCAACTTCCTTAGTAAACCACGGCTCCCTCGCTTGACAACTTCCTCTCTGCCGACAGGTACATACTAATCAAGGAACTGCAGTAATTGATCCTTGAATAAACTCCACATTTCAAATGTACCCGATCCCTGCAGTTTCTTTCCCCATCCTATGCATCCTAAATCTTGCCTAATCAGATCGTAATTGCCTTTCCCTCAGCAGTAACTCTTGCCCTGTGGTATATACCTATCCCTTTCCATCACTAAATTAAATATAACGAAAATGCTCACCGACCTCCAAATCTAACACCTGGCTGGGTTCATTACCCAATGCCAAATCTAATGTGGCCTCACACAGTGGACAAAAACTGACCCATCTAAAGAATTTGAACTATAGTATTCCCAGTCAATATTTGGAAAGCTAAAGATCTCCATAACATCTACCTGTCATTCCCGCACCTATCAAGAATCATCTTTGCCATACTATCCTCAAGAGGGGCGGCACGGTGGCACAGTGGTTAGCACTGCTGCCTCACAGTGCCTGAGACCCGGGTTCAATTCCCGACTCAGGCAACCGACTGTGTGGAGTTTGCACGTTCTCCCCGTGTCTGCGTGGGTTTCCTCCGGGTGCTCCGGTTTCCTCCCACAGTCCAAAGATGTGCGGGTCAGGTGAATTGGCCATGCTAAATTGCCCGTAGTGTTAGGTAAGGGGTAAATGTAGGGGTATGGGTGGGTTGCACTTCGGCGGGTCAGTGTGGACTTGTTGGGCCAAAGGCCCTGTTTCCACACTGTAAGTAATCTAAAAAAAAATCTCTGGAATTATTCAGGGGATGATAGAAAATGCCCAACAGTATAACTTCTCCTTTCCTGTTTCTAATCTCAGCCCATACTACCTCAGTAGATGAGTCCTCAAACGTCTTTTCACAAATCATATTACTGTCCTCGATTAACAGTGCCACACCACCCACATTTAATATTTTCTCTGTTCTTACTGAAACATCAAAAATTCAGAACCTGCAATAACCATTCTGTCCCTGCTCTACCCATGTCTCCAAAATGGCCACAACATCAAAATCCCAGTACCAACCCATGCTGCAAGTTCACCCACCTTATTCCAGATGCTTCTGGCATTGAAGTGTACATACTTCAAACCAATGTCTTGCTTGCTAGTGCTTTCTTGCAACCTTGAAACCTTAGTTCTGACCTCAATACTCTCAACCTCCCGTATACTCAAGCTTCAATTTCTGCTGAATTAGTTTAAACCCACCCGAGGAGTATTAACAAATCTCCCCCCCACCCCACTTTCTGGCTCAGGTGACGATTGTCCCGATATTGCAATTAATCAATAAGTAGTTACTATTCCATGGCTGACTTCTTCAGTAACGATTCAGCAAGAATGACTAAATTCATTCATTCAGTAATTTGTGAATTAGAGTCATAGAGTCATAGAGGTGTACAGCACGGAAACAGACCCTTTGGTCCAACTTGTCCATGATGACCAGATATCCCAACCCAATCTAGTTGCATCTGTGAGCACCTGGCCCGTATCCCTCCATATTCTTCCAATTCATATACCTATCCAGATACCTTTCAAATGTTGCAATTGTACCAGCCTCCACCACTTCTTCTGGCAGCTCATTCCATACACATACCACACTCTGTGAAAGGATTGCCCCTTATGTCTCTTTTATATCTTTTCCTTCTCACTCTAAACCGATGACCTCTAGTTCTGGACTCCACCACCCCAGAGAAAAGACTTTGTCTATTTATCCTTTCCATGCCCCTCATAATTTTATAAACCTCTGTAAGGTCACCCCTCAGCCTTCGATGCTCCAGGGAAAGCCAGCCCTAGCCTATTCAACCTCTCCCTATAGCTCAAAACCTCTAATCCTGACAACGTCATTGTAAATCTTTTCTGAACCCTTTCAAGTTTCACAACATTCTCCTCATAGGAAGGAGACCAGAATTGTATGTAATATTCCAACTGTGGCCTCACCAATGTCTTGTAAAGCCATAACATGACCTCCCAACTCCTGTACTCAATACACTGACCAATAAAGTATACCAAACACCTTTTTCACTATGAGTGATTAACTTAGAGCTTGGATCAGTATTTGGGACTATGATATTGTGGCCGTAATGGCGATATGGGTTTCACAGGGACAGGAACGGTTGTCCCAGGGTTTAGAACATTTAAAAAGAACAGGGAGGGTGGAAAAAGAGGAAGGGGTGTAGCATTGCTAATCAGAGAGCACATCACAGTTACAGAAATGAAGGCTGTTTTGGAAGGTTTGTCTACTGAGTCAGTATTGGTGGAATTTAGGAACAGCAAGGGAGCAACCACCTCACTGGGGGTTTTCTACAGACCCTCTAATAGCAGTAGGGAGATTGAAGAACTCATAGGCTGGCAGATTTTGGAAAAATGCAGATGTAGCAGGATTGTTGTTAGGGGTGACTTCAACTTTCTCAATATTGACTGGAACCTCCTGAGTGCTGATGGTTTGGATGGAGCCGTTTTTGTCAGGTATGCTCAGGAGGGTTTCCTTACTCAGTACGTAGACAGGCCAACAAGAGGAGAGGCCATTTTGGATTTGGTGCTCGGCAATGAGCCAGGACAGGTGTCAGATCTTGAGGTGGGAGAACATTTTGCTGACAGTGACCACAACTGCTTCACATTTACCATAGCCTTAGAGAGGGAAAGGAACAGTTACCAAGGGAAGACATTTAATTGTGGAAAAGGAAATTATGATGCTATCAGTCAGGAGTTGGGAAGTACAGACTGGGAGCAATTGTTCCACAGAAAGGATACAATAGACATGTGGAGACTGTTTAAGGAGCAGTTGTTGTGAGTGATGCACAAATTTGTTCCTCTTAGTCAGGCAAGAAGGGGTAAGATTAAAGAGCCTTGGATTAACAAAACAGAGGAGCTTCTCGTTAAAAGGAAGAAGGCAGTTTACATAAGGTGGAGGAAGCAAGAATCTAGCACAACTTTAGAGGATTACAGGCTTACTAGAAAGGAACTCTGAAATGTACTGAGGAGAGCCAGGTGGGATCATAAAAAGGCTTGGCAGGAAGGATTAGGGAGAACTCAAAGGCATTTTACTCACACGTGACGAATAAGACTATGATCAGGAAGAAGGTAGGGCTGGTCAGGGATAGTGTTGGGAACTTGTGCATGGCGTCTGAGCAGATAAGAGAAGCTTTAAATGAGTTTTTTGCTTCAGTTTTCACTGAAGTAAGGGACCTTGTTGTGAATGAGAACTTTGAAGAGCTGGGAAACAGACTTGAACAGATCAAGATTGATGAACTGCTGGAAATTTTGACAAACATTAAAATTGCTAAGTCCCCGGGGCCAGACTCGATTTATCCTAGGTTGCTCCAGGAAGCTATAAAGGAGATTGCTAAGCCGCTGGCGAAGATCTTTGCTTTTTCACTCTCCACAGGAGTCATACTGGAGGTTTAGAGGGAGGCGAATGTTGTTCCTCTTTTAAAGAAGGGGGAGTAGGGAATAGGGAAATCAGTCTAATGCCTGTGATCAGCAAAGTTTCGGAAAGAATTCTGAGGGATAGGATTTATGACTATTTGAAAAAAAACATAGCGTGATTAAAAGCAGTCAGCATGGCTTTGTGAGGGGCAGGTCACGCCTTGCCAATCTTATTAAGTTCTTTTAGGAGGAGATGAGACAGGTTGCTGAAGGTCAAGCAGTGGATGTGGTGTATATGGAATTCAGCAAGGCGTTTGATAAGGTTCCCCATGGTAGGCTCATTCATAAAGTCAGGAGGTATGGGATACAGGGAGATTTGGCTATCTGGATTCAGAATTGGCTGGCTGACAGAGGCAGAAAGTGGTGGTAGATGGAAAGTATTCTGCCTGGAGGTCAGTGTTGAGTGGGGTCCCGCAGGGCTCTGTTCTTGGGCCTCTGCTGTTTGTCGTTTTTATAAATGACCTGGATGAAGAGGTTGAGGGGTGGGTTAGTAAATTTGCAGATGACACAAAGGTTGGAGTTTATTGTATTGGGGGCTATTGCAGACTGCAGCACAACATTGACAGGATGCAGAGCTGGGCAGAGAAATGGCAGATGGAGTTCAACGTGGATAAATGCGAAGTGATGCATTTTGGAAGGTCAAACTCGAATGCTGAGTATAGGATTAAAGACAAGAAATGGGCAGTGTGGAGGAACAGAGAGATCTGGGTGTGCAAGTACATAGATCCCTCACAGTTGCCACCCAAGTGGATAGGGTTGTTCAGAAAGCAGATGGTGTTTTGGCTTTCATTAACAGGGGGACCGAATTTAAGAGCCGTGAGGTTTTGCTACAGCTCTACAAGTCCCTGGTAAGACACACTTGGAATATTGTGTCCGGTTCTGGTCGCCTTATTATAGGAAAGATACAGTGGTTTTTGAGAGGGTGGAAAGAGGGTTAACTAGGATGCTGCCTGGACTGGAGGGCTTGTCTTACGAAGAGAGGTTGACTAAGCTTGGACTTTTCTCTGTGGAGAGATGGAGGAACAGAGGTGACTGATGGAAGTATACATATGAATCTGAATTATCCAAACGAGGTGGGCGGGCAGTATTTCGTTCGGATAATCGATAAATTGATTATTTGGTTAATAAATTAAATGCCTTTCCACTGGGGCTCGGAGGTTTTAAAGTCTGCTCCTCGTTCAGAAGACTGCAGCAGCACACAGAGCACGAGGCCATGCCCCCCAACCACGTGCAACACTGACCCCCTGCCCCAAACTTCGACTTGCACTAATCCCTGCCCCCGCCTCCCAACACCACCCCACCTCCCAACCATCCAATATCACCACCCCACCTCCCAACTATCCAACACTGCCCACTGCCCTCCAACCCAGTCCAACACCGCCCCCGCACCCCCCAACCGTCCAACACTGCCATCGTCCCGACACCGCCCCGACAACGCCCCGCCTTCCAGCTGTCCAACACTGTCCACTGCCCTCCAACCCAGTCCCCTGGCCCCCCAACCATCCAACACCACCACTGCCCCGACACTGTCCCGCCTCCCAACCATCCAACACCACCACCGCCCCAACACCGTCCCGCCTCCCAACCATCCAACACCACCACCGCCCCGACACCGTCCCACTTCCCAACCATCCAACACCACCACCGCCCTGACACCGTCCCACTTCCCAACCATCCAACACCACCACCGCCCTGACACCGTCCCGCCTCCCAACCATCCAACACCACCACCGTCCCAACACCGTCCCGCCTCCCAACCATCCAACACCACCACCGTCCCAACACCGCCCCGCCTCCCAACTATCCAACACTGCCACCGTCCCAACACTGTCCCGCCTCCCAACTATCCAACACCACCACCGTCCCAACACCGCCCCGCCTCCCAACTATCCAACACTGCCACCGTCCCGACACTGTCCCGCCTCCCAACTATCCAACACCACCACCGCCCCGACACTGTCCCGCCTCCCAACTATCCAACACTGCCACCGTCCCGACACTGTCCCGCCTCCCAACTATCCAACACCACCACCGCCCCGACACCGTCCCGCTTCCCAACCATCCAACACCACCACCGCCCTGACACCGTCCCGCCTCCCAACCGTCCAACACCACCACCGTCCCGACACCGTCCCGCCTCCCAACCGTCCAACACCACCACCGTCCCGACACCGTCCCGCCTCTCAACCGTCCGACACTGACACCGCCCCGACACCGCCCCACCTCCCAACTGTCCAACACTGCCACCGCCCTGACAACGTCTCGCCTCCCAACCGTCCAACACCGCCACCGCCCCCGCCTCCCAACCGTGCAATACCGCCACTGGCCCGACACCGTCCCACCTCCCAATCGTCCAATACGGCCACCGCGCCAACACCACCCTGCCTCCCAACCATCCAACACTGTCCACTGCCCCCAACCCGCCCAACACCGCCCCCGTCGCTCAACCGTCCAACACGCCACCGCCCCAACACCGGCCCCCCGCCACCCAACTGTCCAACACCGCGACTGCCCACCCCCAACTGTTCAACACTGCCCTCGCCCTGACACCGCCCTTGTCTCCCAAACGTCCAACACCTCCCCCGCCCTGACACCGCCCCCGCCCCCCCAACCGTCCAACACCGCCCCCGCCCCCCCAACCGTCCAACACGCCACCGCCCCAACACCGGCCCCCCGCCACCCAACTGTCCAACACCGCGACCGCCCACCCCCAACTGTTCAACACTGCCCTCGCCCTGACACCGCCCTTGTCTCCCAAACGTCCAACACCTCCCCCGCCCTGACACCGCCCCCGTGCCCCCAACCGTCCAACACCGCCCCCGCCCCCCCAACCGTCCAACACCGCCCCCGCCCCCCCAACCGTCCAACACTGCCACTGCCCCGAAACCACTTCCCAATCTTCCAATACCGCCAATGCCCTGATACTGCCCCCGCCTCCCAACCGCACAATACTGCCCCCGCCCCGACAACGTCCCCACCCCCCCAACCATCCAACACTGTCACCGCCCTGACACCGCCCCCGCCTCCCAACCAACCAACATCAACCCCGACCCCCCAACCGTCCAACATTGCCACCGCACCAACACCGACACCACCCCCTCAACTGTCCAACACCACCACCACCCTGACAACGCCCCGCCCCCCCAACCATCCAACACTGCCACCCAACTGTCCAATACCGCCACTGCCCTGACACTGCCCTGCCACCCAACTGTCCAATACCGCCACTGCCCTGACACTGCCCTGCCTCCCAACTGTCCAATACCGCCACTGCCCTGACACTGCCCTGCCTCCCAACTGTCCAATACCGCCACTGCCCTGACACTGCCCTGCCTCCCAACTGTCCAATACTGCCACCACCCTGACAACTGCCCCGCCTCCCAACCGTCCAATACTGCCACCGTCCTGACACCGCCCCCGCCCCCCCCCAAACGTCTAACACTGCCACCACCCCAACACCGTCCCCGCCTCCCAATTATCCAATACTGCCACTGCCCTGTCACCGGCCCAGCCTCCCAACCGTCCAATACTGCCACCGTCCTGACACCGCCCCCATCTCCCAACTGTCCAATACCGCCACTGCCCTGACAACTGCCCCGCCTCCCAACTGTCCAATACTGCCACCGTCCTGACACCGCCCCCGCCCCCCCCAAACGTCTAACACTGCCACCACCCCAACACCGCCCCTGCCTCCCAACTGTCCAACACTGCCAGCGCCCTGACACCGCCCCGCCTCCCAACTGTCCAATACTGCCACCGCCCTGACACCGGCCCCACCTTCCAACCCTGTCCAACACTGCCTCTGACCCCCCTCTCAACACCGCTCCCTCTTCCCAATCGTCTAATACCACCATCACCCCGACACCGCCCCCACCTCCCAACCATCCAAAACCCCACCGCCCCACTACCCTCAACTGTCCAACACCATCCCCCAACACTGTCCCCTGCCCCTGTCCCTGTCTCCCAACACTGTCCCAACACCACCCCCACCTCCCAATGTCCAATACTGCCACCACCCTGATACTGCCCCCACCCTCCAACTGTCCAACACTGCCACCACCCTGACACCGTCCCCACACCCCAACCGTCAACCATGAACAGCAGTGAATTGAAGGGTGCGTAGGTCAGATTATTTTATTTTAGACTGGGAATAATCCTTGACACAAAATCGTGGACTGAAGGGCGTGTTCTGTGCTGTACTTTTCTATGTTCTATGCTCTATCCTATCTACCTGCGGCTCCACTTTCAAGGAGCTATGAACAAGGAACAAGGTCTCTTTGTTCAGCAACACTTCCTCTAACCTACCATTAAGTGTATAAATCAGGCTATGTTTTGCTTTCTCAAAATGCAGCACCTCGCATTTATCGAAATTATTCTCCATCTGCCACTTCTCAGCCATTGGCCCATCTGACCAAGATCCTGCTGTAATCTGAGGTAACCTTCTTCACTATCCACCACACCTCCAATTTTGGTGTCATCTGCAAATATACTAACTGCGCCTCTTATGCTCACGTTCAGATCATTTGTATAAATGACAAAAGGTAGTGGACCCAGCACCAATCCTTGTGGCACTCCACTGGTCACAGGCCTCCAGTGTGAAAAATAACTCTCCACCACCATCCTCTGTCTTCTACATTTGAGTCAGTTTTGCATCAAAATGGCTAGTTCTCCCTGTATTCCATGAGATCTAACCTTGCAATCCAGTCTCCCATGGGAACCTTATTGAACACCTTACTGAAGTCCATATAGATCACGTCCACCGCTCCGCCATCATCAATCCTCTTTGTTACTTCTTCAAAAAACACAATCAAGTTTGTGAGACATGATTTCCCATGCACAAAGCCATGTTGACTATCCCGAATCAGTCCTTGCCTTTCCAAATGCATGAACATCCTGTCCCTCAGGATTCCCTCTAACCACTTGCCTACCACCAACATCAGGCTCACTGGTTTATAGTTCCCTGGCTTGGTCTTTCCTGCCCTTCTTAAACAGTGGTACCACGTTAGTCTTCTGGTACCTCACCTATGATTATCGATGATACAAATATCTCAGCAAGAGGCCCAGTAATCACTTCCCAAGCTTCTCATAGAGTTCTAGGGAACACATAGTGTTTTTATGTATTTCAAAACATCAGCAATTCCTCCTCTGTAATATGGACATTTCTCAAGATGTCACCATCTATTTCTATACATTCTATATTTACCATGTCCTTTTCCACAGTAAACACTGATGCAAAATACTTGTTTAGTATTTTCACCATCTCCTGTGGCTCCACACAAAGGCCGCCTTGCTGATGTTTGAGGGGCCCTATTCTCTCCTTAGTTACCCTTTTGTCCTTAATGTATTTGTAAAACCCTTTGGATTCTCCTTAACTCTATTTGCCAAAGCTATCGCATGTCCTCTTTTTGCTCTCCTGATTTTCCTCTTAAGTATACTCCTCCTGCCTTTATACTCTAAGGATTCACTCAATCTATCCTGTCTATACCTGACATTTGCTTCCTTTTTTTAACTAAAGCTTTAATTTCTCAAGTCATCCAACATTCCGTATACCTACCACCCTTTCCTTTCTCCCTAGCAGGAAAATACTGTCTCTGGACTCTCTTTATCGCAATTCTGAAGGCTTCTCATTTACCTGCTCTCCCCTTACCTGCGAATATCTGCCCCCAATCAGCTTTTGAAAGTACTTGCCTAATACCGTTAAAATTAGCCTTCCTCCAATTTAGAATTTCAACTTATAGATCTGGTCTATTCGTTTCCATCACTATTTTAAAACTGATAGAATTATGGTTGCTGGCCCGGAAGTGCTTCCCCACTGACACCTCAGTCACCTGCCCTACCTTATTTCCCAAGAGTAGATCAAGTTTTTCACCTTCTCTAGTCGGTACATCCACATACTGAATCAGAAAATTGTCTTGTTGTCAATTTAGATTTGGAAAGTAATTCAAACCAAACCAAACTAGGTAACCTAAAGCAGGTCTACAAGCAGATTTATGCAGTGTTAACTCACAGACCTAAACAAGACATAACATCTCTAAAAGTTTCTTTGTAAGAAGTAAATGAACATCCTAAAAATCTCTCCGGCTTCTCAGAGCTCCTAACTCTAGTGTTTTTCCACTTTAAGCATTTTTGAAACATGTGTAGTGGATGTAGTTCAAATTTTAATGGACCTTAACAAAGTAAAGTCAGATAAGATAAATGTCAGGTCAAAATAGGAAGGTTTTTAATGAGGATATTATGGGATGATTTCTTAATCAGTATCTTGAATATAATCAGTGTTTGAGCAATAAGACAAAGTGATTATGTGGACTGAAGGCAGAGTGCTTGAAAATCATTGTCCATACAAAATTAGGTTCATTGTGGAAATACAGAGAAAGGTAAAGCATTTGGTGTTGGATTCAAAACCATTAATTTTAGAGCAATAACAAACATGTGTGTAACCAGAGTACTGGAGTTGATGAAACAAATAGTAACAAATGACAGTTTAGAGGAAACAAATAATGGAAGGTATATAAAGAATTTGGGATGTATGAGTTAAATTTAAAAGAGTAAAGAATAAAATGATAATCAAGAAGACAATGACCATAAATAGATTACGCAAAAAATGGCATTTTAAAAAGAGCTAAGTGATGATGATTATTAGAGGATAAATACAGAAGAAACCAATATAAAATGTAAACATCAAAAAGGATTGGGAAGGCTGAGAGGAGTTACAAAAAGCAACAAGCAGCTAATAGAAAAAGAAATATCAAAGACTTCCACAAGCATTTTGACATGAAGGAATATTTGAAGAAAGAGTGAGTTTTAAAGATCTGACAAGACATACACAGCAGCTGTAAGTTCATTCACAGCAGAGTTACTGGAATAGCTGTGAGGGGGTGGAAGTTATGCCTCTCCCTAAAAGCCCAAAGGGTATTGAATCTAAATGAGGATTCCTTAAATTTGGCTTTCTGCACTGAGTCTCTCATTTAGTTGAAGCAGAAAAGAATCTACCTTACAGTTCCTGCCTGGCACTGGGGCAAGGATCCCTGGAGAACAGTAATAGTAGAGGAATGAGTTAGTAATCTTCAACAAGTTTCATGGACCAAGCCACGATCTGCAGATTATGCTCTGGAGGAGTACCTGAATGCGAGGAGGCCTCTCAATACCCTTTATTTCTCTACCCAAACAAGCTGTTTCAGAGCCCGGAATGCTCCATGACCCCTCCGAAAATAAACAAGGATACAGTATCCTTGGAAAAAGGAAAAGCTTTTAGAAAAAAACGACCAGCTTTGTGACACCTCCCCCCTTAAAATTAAGAATCGTCAACATCGTGAAAGCTGAGTACAGGATTAAGGATAGGATTCTTGGCAGTGTGGAGGAACAGAGGGATCTTGGTGTGCAGATACATAGCTCCCTTAAAATGACCACCCAAGTGGACAGGATTGTTAAGAAAGCATATGCTGTTTTGGCTGTCATTAACAGGGGGATTGAGTTTAAGAGTCGTGAGATCTTGTTGCAGCTCTATAAAACTTTGGTTAGACTGCACTTGGAATACTGCGCCCAGTTCTGGTCGCCCTATTACAGGAAAGATGTAAATGTTTTGGAGAGGTTTCAGAGGGCGTTTACCAGGATGCTGCCTGGACTGGAGGGCTTATCTTATGAAGAGAGGTTAACTGAACTCGGACTTTTTCATTGGAGAAAAGGAGGAGGAGAGGGGGCCTAATTGAGATATACAAGATAATGAGAAGCATAGATAGAGTCAATAGCCAGAGACTATTTCCCAGGGCAGAAATGGCTAACGTGAGGGGTCATAATTTTAAGCTGGTTGGAGGAAAGTATAGAGGGGATGTCAGAAGCAGGTTCTTTACACAGAGAGTTGTGAGAGCATGAAATGTGTTGCCAGCAGCAGTTGTGGAAGCAAGGTCACTGGGGACATTTAAGAGACTACTGGACATGCGTATGGTCACAGAAATTTGAGGGTGCATACATGAGGATCAATGGTCAGCACAACATCGTGGGCTGAAGGGCCTGTTCTGTGCTGTACTGTTCTATGTTCTAATATCAAAAGATAGTTTCATTTTTAAAACTCTTCAAAAGCAAACTGGTTAGTAGTCTAAAACACAAATATACACAAACTATATGTGAATTCAAGCCGTGGTACACCCACAACCGAATGCCCCCATATCTCATTCGAGTCTCGATAACACATCGGCAAGCACGTTTTTTGTGACCTGCCACATGCACAATTGTCAAATTGAATGGCTGCAACAACAAGCTCCATCTAAACAGACTGGCATTTTTTTCTTAAATTTTTCCACAAATGTCAATGGGTTATGATCAGTGTATACGGTCGTCTCGAATGCATTGCTGGTAATGTTAACACTGAAATGTTCTAAGGCCAATACCAAACTCAAAGTCTCTTTCTCTGTTGTTGAATATTTCTGTTGATGAATGTCCAACTTCCTGGAAAAATACCCGATGGGTCTTTCTATTCCCTTGTCATCCTCCTGCAGGAGCACCGCACCAACACCCACATCGATAGCCACCTTCAAAGGCTTTGTGTAATCAGATGTGGATAATACTGGGGCTGTGGTTAACATAGTTTTTAGGCTGTCAGATGCCTTTTGACAGTCCACTGTCACTGAAACTCCTTGCCCTTTTTTAATTCGGTGAGTGGAGCGGCCACACTACTAAAATTTGGTAAAAAACTTCTGATAAAACTCATTCAATCCCACAAGCCCTAATACTGCTCTTTTGGTCAATGGTGTGGAAAATTTCCAAATTACTTTTGTTTTCACATCCCATAGAGCCATTTGTCCATGTCCAATAAAATGGCCCAGGAAAGCAACTTGGGCTTTGGCAAATTCACTTTTAGCCAGATTTACCACCAAGTCTGCTTTCCGAAATTGATTGAACAAGTCCAATAATTGCTGTAAATGTTCCTTCCATGAGTGACTAAAAATACCACACAGTTGGGTCACCCAGCAATGACATTATTAGTTAGTCTGTGAAATGTAGTTGGAGCATTTTTCATACAAGTGGCAGGACTTTGAACTGATGTTCCATTTGATGTTACAAAAGCCAAAATTGCCTTTGCTTTCTCTGACAAAGTACTTCCCAATAACCTCTGAGCAAGTCAACTTAGAAATGTAAGTTCAATGTCCCATTTTTTCGACACAGTCCTCCAATCATGGAATTGGATATGCACTAGTCTTTGTGAAAACATAGACTTTGCGATAATCCACACATCCACATGGAACCATGACTATAGGTGAGCTCCAGTCACTGTAACTCACTTCAATTTTGCCATCTTGGAGCATGTGTTCTATCTTGTTCTGAACCTGTGCCAACTTTGAGGGTTACGCCTGTAAGAGGTTTCCTTATTGGAATAGCATCTTCCATATCTACATCATGCACAATTAGGTTAGTACTTCTTAGCTTATATCTGCATAATCCCCCCATGTGATAGTAAAAATTCTTTCAGGTCATTTCGATTTTCTTGTGGAAGGTAACTTAATTATTTATCCCATTTTTTGATAACTTACTCATTGCCCAAGTTGATGTGAGGAATGTCCAATTCAGAATCCTCTGAACTTGGTTCTTCTTTCTGTGCTTAACACCTTCTCCTCTTGCTTTTCTTCTCTATCAAAATACCTTTTTGCGCATATTCACATGATGCACTCGGTGAGATTTCTTCCTGACTGGAGTCCCTATGAAGTAGTTCACCTCACTCAATTTCTTCTCAATTTGATACAGTCCACTAAAGATTCACCTGTTACTGCAAGTAATACCAATACCTTATCCCCAATGGCAACATTATGAACTTGTGATTTCTTATCTGTTTCTTGTTTCATTGTATGCTGTGATACTTTTAAATGCTGTCTAGACAACTCTCCAGTTCTATGTAATTGTTCCCTAAAATTTGACACATTGAATTCTGGCTTATTAATTTCTCCTTAATCAATTTTAAATGGTCCTCTTACTTCATGCCCAAAAAATAATTCAAATGGGCTGAATTTGATCGATTAACTTGATGCATCTCTGGTCGCAAAAAGTACAAACAGAGCTCCCTTATCCCAAGCATCTGGATAATCCTGACCATAAACCCTCAACATGGTCTTTAGTGTTTGATGCCATCTCTCTAGCGCTCCTTGCAATTCTGGATAGTACGCAGTAGATTGGAATTGCTTTATTCCCAAGTTATCCATAACCCCTTGAATAGCTTGATCTGACTTGATTTTTATTGATAGTCCATATCTAGTAAAAAATGTGATTAATTCGTCTAAACCCTTTTTGATATGATATTGTGTCATGGTACTGCCTCTGGAAATCAAGTCAATACATCCATTATTGTTAATAAATACTTATTCCCACTTTTTGTTTGTGGTAGGGGATCTACTCAATCAATCAAGACTCTTGTAAAAGATTCCTCAAGTGCTGCAATAGGTATTAAAGGCGTAGGTTTTATTACTGCCTATGGTTTTCTGATTAGCTGAGATGCATGACATGTCTTGCAAGATTCAACTATATCCTCGTGTAGTCCAGGCCAGTAAAAATATCTTTGTATTTTAACTTGTGTTTTCCCCACTTCTAAATGACCTCCAAATGGTAGCTCATGCGCCACTCGCAGCACATCCTTTTTCTATCCTATTGACAATACAATTTGATGAACATCTGCTCATTTCTTATCTGCTTGAATGTGTGATGGTCTCCATTTCCTCATTAAGACATCATTTGTTAAGTAACAACAACAGGATGCATTCACTCTCCTTCTCTGTAAATGCCTTTTGATACAACTGTTTTAAATTTTCATCTTTCTGCTTGACAGAGCTAAAGATACTTGCATGTTTACTTATTTGCTCCTGCTCTGTCCCACTTATCTGATCAAAATGAGTCCCTGATAAAGCTATATCAGCTTCCTTATCTGTGCCTTTTGATCTCTTCTGCTTCAGCTTGTGTCTCTGTGATCTTGTTACTACACAATCAGGGAAAATTCCTGAATAAACGTCCTGCATTTCTTCAGTTGCCCGCGTCTCCACTGGCTTTTCAACTAGAGTAGGCAGCATGCCCACCGGTGAATCAGCTATATTATTTACAAGGACAAATTGAATTCCTGGAGCTGAGAGTCTGTCCAGTACTCCTACCACAATTCTCCACTCTTCTCTGGACACTCTCGCCTCACATTGCAAAATTGAGCGCTTTTGTCTCACCATGAATTCCTGTACCAGTACCTTTTCTGGCAATAGTCCATCAGGAGTATATATCTCCCTATCCTTCAGCATTACAGACTGACAGGATCCTGTATCCCATAATATTGTAACCTCTTTACCTACTGCTCCTGGCCTATGTGAATAAACTTTACCCCTGTGTGTATTTTTTTAAGCAGATCTGGCACTTCCTTCTTAATCAACCTCTGATCACCTTGTACACTCTAAGGCAGTTATTTAACTTCCCTTGTGCTTTTTGTTACTGGTCCAACAAAACTTCCAGTCTTGTCTTGTTTTCTTACACCTGGCTTTCTCCTAGCCACCAACACAGTGATTTTGTGGAGCCCACTTTATTACAATGAAAACACCAAAGCGCTTTAACTTCTTTGTCCCCCTCAAAGGTTTCTTTTTTACCCTGTGGTTAAGTTCACCTTACGATCTTCACTGAGATCTATCTTTCACTTCCCACATGAGGATTTCTCTTTGCCCCAATTTCTATCCCTCATGGACTGAAATTGACTCTGGAAGCCAAACCATGTTTTATGGACCAGCTTATAATCACCAGCCACTCCTGCTGCGAACCTTGCTGTTTTAACTCTCTGCTCTTCCACATGAGCTTGCGTTGCTTTAGACAGTGAATTTTTAAATTTCTCCAAAATAATTACCTCTCTAAGGGCATCGTAGGTTTGCTCTATTTTTAATGCTCTTATCCATCTGTCAAAATTACGCTGTTTGATCCTTTCAAACTCAATGTAGGATTGAACCTATATCTTTAGATTCCTGAAACCTTGTCAATAGGCTTCTGGTGTAATGCACTTATCATGTTTTTTTTCACCTCCTCATACTCTCCAGATACCTCCTCTGATAATGATGCGAATACCTCACCAGCCGTACCTTCAAGTTTCATTTAGACAAACCCACATGGTCATTGGCCATTGTATTTGTTTAGCCACGTTTTCAAACGAGATGAAAAAAAAAGCCTCCACATCCTTCTCATCAAATTTAGGCAATGCTTGAATATACCATTATCTTCCTCACTGACTTGTCTCCAGCCTTCATCTCCATCTTTTCAAGCTGACTTTCCTTTTTAGGTGTCAGTTTCTAAAGTTCAAACTTTATCTCCTTTTCTTTCTCTTCTGCTGAAGCCCTTCATTCTTTTTCTTTCTCTTCTGCTTTTAACCGTAATTCAAACTGTTTCATTTCTGCTACCCTTTCCTTGTCTCTTGCTTCTAACTCAAGCTGATTCAGTTGCAATTGAATTCTTGCCATATCTTTAGATTCTGATGATTTCTCCAGCAACTTAAAGTGCGGAGCTACTGCTGTAATTATCTCTCCTTTCCTCACAGAAGGAGGCAGCTCCAATCCCAGTTTGTCTGCTAATTCCTGCAGCTTAGTCTTTTTCACCTTTTGCAAAACTTCCAGTCACCACATCCGCTTCCAATAACTTTTGACGACTGAAAGAGCCATTATTATCCCAAGTCTTGTCTACCCAGCCAAACCAACGCGCAACATTAGCACTTACCATTCACTGTTTAAAATCCCACAAAGAGCCCCCAGTCCATTATGGACAGGCCTGGCCTCTCAAAACATTCTTAAACAGGCAGCTCAGATCATAACTTTGCAATTTGTTTCGGTCAGCATACAGTGAAAATTATTCAGAGTAAGTTAGCTTGGTTGACTACCAGGTTCAAATCAGGCAAAAATAATTTATTCACAAAAATACACAATGAAACACAAAGAACAGAATAAAGGACCCCTACAGAAGTAAATCTAGCAAAATTAGATTTAGTGATGCTGTTCCAAATATACACAACAGTCTCAATAAGCAAACCTCTTAAACACAGTAAAAATGAAACAAAGGCTGACAGGTTGACGTTAGAAGGGCAGAAGGAAAGCGAGTTTAGTGGCCTTTCTTCCACACAGCTCACTGCTGAACTCCCGACCTAGTTCTGGACAGAACTGCTCAGCGAGAGAGATGGCCACGCCCCCTTGACGTACCCAAGTTACTTCTAAAAACATAAAAGTTTTGGCCTAAAGGCCTCTCAATACCCTTCATCTCTCTACCCAACCGAGCTGCTTCAGAGCCCGGAGTGTTTTATGACTTAGCACTCACTGTTTAAAAGCCCAGAGAAGCCGCCAGTCCATTATGGACAAGGGCAGACCACTCAAAACATTCTTCAGCAGGCAGTTCAGACCATAGCTTTGAAATTTGTTTTGGTAAATATATCCTTGAGAAAAGGAACAGCTTTTAGAAAAAAAGGACGAGCGTTGTGACATTATCCAAATCTGAAATATTGCACGTTTGTGTTTCAGTGAAAGACCACATCATTAAAATGAAAAATAAACAAAATACGATCTATTAAACCAGACTTCATTTTGGGATCTGTCTTTTCTAGTAATAATGACATCATAACAAATCATCTCAAAATGGTTTTCTTGGCCTTAATACTTCATTAACTCTTACGTTTTGGGCCACCACAATTTTACAAGGGAATGGCTGTCTGGAAGTGTTTGGTGCAAATGGACAGTCAACCCCTTTCTAATGAAAATCAGGGTTCTAATAACAGAATGTTACAGCTCAAAAGCAGACCATTCAGTCTATCATTCTCAGCCAATACTATCCAAGAGCTATTGATTCATTTTAATTCCGTAATAGTCCTGAAAATTTTCTCCTTCCAGGTACTTATCCTGTACATCTCAATTGTGACATACACACACACACACACACACACACACACATACACACACACACAGACACACGCACACACACACGTATAATTGCTCCTCCTGATTTTACAAAAACATTGACAGGTTCTGCCAGCCGAGCTTTGCCCCCATCTTGAGGCCACCTGTCCCGTGATTCTTCTCGGCATCTGCTGGTTGCACCTCAGCTGATCGATATTCTGGCTCAGATACTCAGACCTTGCAGTAAATTGATGTCTGAGATCAGTACCATAAAATCGCCACTGCCTCATTGCTACTAGAATGGGCAGCCAGTTGGGACACTCCACTGATTAACCACTCAAAGGTCAAAATCGAATCTCTAACATGGGATGAAATTAGCGAATGATTAAAATGACATGGGCTAATGAAAGATAATGCCAAGGTTAGACCATGCTTGACTAATATAAATGAGGTTTTTGATGAAATCTCAGAGCTTATAGATTAAAGAAATGTTATGCTGTACATGAATCATCAGATGACATTTTATATCATAGCTTCTAAGAGACTCGTTACAGTTAAGCAGATAGATGTCAAATAACCTTTTTTTAAGAAGAATCCCTATAATGTGGAAATAAGCCTTTCGGCCCAGCAAGTCCACGCCGACTCTTTGAAGAGTAACCCACCCAGATCCATTCCCCCCTACCCCATATTTACCCCTGACTAACACACTTAACTCACATATCCCTGAACACTCTGGACAATTTAGTACAGCCAATGCACCTAACCTGCATATCTTTAGACTGTGGGAGGAAACCAGAAGATTCGGAGGAAATCCACACAGTCACAGGGAGAATGTGTGAACTCCACACAGACAACTGCCAAAGGCTGGCATCAAACTCAGGTCTCTGGCACAGTGAACCAACAGTGCTAACCATTGAGCCACCGTGCCACCCCAGGTTGTATGTTTTTGAAGATTGTATAAAGATTGCAATATATACCACATGGTATTACCTTAAAAGTAATACAGTAATGGACAGACTTTGCTGTTCAGATATTTGCAGTTGAGAGCACATTTTGATGAAATGATAAGTGGTTGGTTAATGGGTAACAATGGAGCATAGATTGAGGATTTTGAGTAAGTTGGTAAGTTAAAAGTAATGTAGTCACAGATGATGAGCCTGCAAGGCCACGATAATTCCATGGCATTCCCCAGTCTGGAAGGATCACAAGTTAAGCCTGTAACCAAAAACGGTGACCTAAGTCTTCCCTACTTTTATTCGGTGAGATTCATGGTGCCCACTCCATCACAGCCCATCATGATTTTCTCTTGCAATCTTCAAAGGGGATGCCTCACAATTTCTCCTGCCCATGCATCACCATTAACAGCTCTCCTATTCACTTCCATCAAAGTGTATTCCCCCCTTTGTCTCTTTGCAGGAAAAAAATCCGAAACCAGCATCAGTTTCCAGATTGAAAGGGAAATGTGAACTTGGGCAGTCAAGGACACGTGTGGGGACAAGCCTCTGCTTGAGAGTGCAAAGGGCATCATCACATGCTGGTAAGTTTCAAGCTCCTCTTTGAATGCTGAGCCAAATGTAGCTATATTGTCCAGCAAGGTCAGCAAAGCTGCATTTATCCCTCGATGAATGTAGTGCTTGCATCACAGAGCCCAAATGGCAGAGTTGTCTAAAATCCTGGGATGCCTGTTTGGAATGTTGTCTTTTTATTCAGTGTTGGGTAGTTGATTATAACCATGGGCCTATCTGAAGCTGCAGAAATACTTTGTACCTTTGAGTTTGTAATGCTGCCTCAATTCTAGGCAGAAGTAAGTGTCCTTTGGTGTCTTTGTGTTGTGTGTCTGGTAACAACACATATTTCCAGATTTCTTTCTTCCCATAGAAGACAACGGGGAGGCATATGAACATGATAACTCCTTACTGCAAAAACTTCTGCAAATAGTCTGGGACTAATTTGGGGCTCTCCAGGTCAAAATAGCCAACAGTCATTATCATCTTTACTGAAAGTCATTCCATACTTAGTGAGAATAGAAATAAACTGCCTCCTCTGGGTCTTCTTCAACTTGCCAATGTCCATCTTCATTGCCAGTAGACTGACTGAAGGATACATCTCTAACATGATAATGATAGTACAGGTTTAAGGACACCTATGGGCTTTCTTGGTTAGAGGCAAACATCTCTGTCACTAAAATTGCTGATCTGAATAGGAACCTTGTCCTTTTCTCCCATATTGTTATCGGCCAACCCTGAGTTACACTAAATGGAAGCTCTGCTATGTGTGGCACATGACGTCCTAGCAAAACCCAAAGTTGGCAAATTGGAGAGGACTGGTGTGAGCCTTTAAGAACAGTGGTGGTGTGAGCATGTAAAAAAACACACTATTCCATGAAGCTTGGGCAGTTCGAGAATCTTATACTGGTTGATACACCTTGAGTGTGAGAAACAAAGTCATAGACTCTTGAGCCTCATCTGTTGACTTTGTTATACGCTGCTCAGAGCAGTCAAATACTTTCCAAGAATGACTGGATATCTCTTAACACAACCGACCGTAACACCATGGATATTCTCTTACTTTCTTTAGAATTTCAATTGGTTGTGAAAAAGGTGTATTGGAGGACAGATAGGACAAACTCATAATAGGGGATGTCCAACCCCTATGAAGCAGAGATCTGGATGAGAGAAGACATCAATAAGCTTACACTCCTCAGCAAGATGTTTGCAGACTGTTGACACCACCACTCCTGGGTTAATTAGGTATGACATCTCCCTCTACAAATGACTAAGCCACTTTTTGAAGGAACCTCACCACTCAACCCACTCTGGCTTAGCTGTCGCTCAAAGGCCCAATTTGTTTAATGTCTGCTGAGAAGGGAAGGACATTGCACTTGATGTGGTCTCTCTGTTTGACAGCAGTGGTGACCATGGTTTTTGAAGGCAGTCTTGGTTGAAGTGCCAAGATCTGTCACACTTCCAACACCTCTTTGGAGCAGAACTTGGGTGGGATGAGTTTTGAGGCTAACTGTGGAGATAGGACAGGAAGGACGGGATCTCTGTTTGCCTTGTAATAATCACTTCAGCTGAACATTTCCATCACTGTCACCATCCCTATCAGCACCTCCTCGATGGTAGCATCCTTCATATCTTAGGAGTCCAAACTTTCATCATGAACAGGATGATGTGATACTATGCTCCAAAGAAAGTCAATTGAAGTTTATCATTATTAAGCCTCTACAACTCCATACTGACTGTTTCCATTAAATGCTCCTTCAGCTGAATGTTGCTGGTTGATTTGAAGAAAGAGTCCAGGACAAAGATATGGTCAAACATCAACAGTTCCAAGGGTACAGAGTCCAGGTCCTCCTCTTTGATTGTAGTCACAAAACCTCTACTTGTAGCTGTGTCTGATAACTACAGACTCCAACAGCCCTTGTTAGTACCACTTTAAACTTCTTTGAATATCTGTACCTCTCTCCACTATTCCCTGATTGACTTTCCCACATGGATGATCTATCATGAATGCTGGCTGCTCACCAGTCTTGAGGACCCTGGAAACCATAACCAGCTGTGTGCCTTCAATCCAAACTGGAGATTTTGGTATTCAACTGAATCTGTAAACTTCCTAAGCACCAGCAAGTAGAATACCCAATCAGGAGTACCATTTCCTTCCGTCTGAAGAATATGTACATGAAGAGCCTTTGCCTGCGTTTGGTTGAATGTCTGATTTCCTCGGTCAGTACTTGATCCTCTAATGATACTGCTACAGCTTCAGCCTCCATCATAGATATTGCCAGTTTCAACTCCTGCACTATCCACTTTGTCTTAGAAGATGCCTTTCAAACTTGTTCATCATGACTTAATGCCTGTCCTGGGGAATCACCAAAAATATCAGATGAGAGTAAGCATATGAACAGTCTACAAACCATGAAGCTTGGATTCTTTATTCCACTCGCTTCAAGTCATCACAAGCGTGAAAAGACACTAAAGTTAACAAAGGGAGATATGATATTTACACTAAATTAAGTCAATGGTTTACAATCAGCTGAGAAAATCTTTTGTGACTATGATCCTTCACCCTATGAGGACTCGATACCCCCAAATTTACCCTTTCCCCCAGAGAGGGCATTTTTAACTGGTCAAGCTGCTGTGCTCCATGTCCTTCCTCACCATTGCCACCCTCTGCTCAAGGTCCTGACACAACTGCTCAAGCTGCCATCTTCTGTGCAAACCCTCACTATTGCCACCTGCTGCTGGATGCTCCATTATAACATGATGGATTACAATCTCCATTAACCACATCAAAGCCAATTCACTTCTGACTTTCAAACCTCTCAACTTGGTGCAGTTGACACGTGCAGTGTTCTTGCCATGTCAGCTGCATACTATAGGTATGATGTCAATGCAGCACAATGCTGTTCAGTGACATGCCCATATCCCTTGACTGTTCCAAACATGATAAACTGCCTGCCTCTCTCTCTCCACGTTAAAAAAACAACTAAAGAGACAGATGCTGGCAGCCTCTAAATAAGCACAAAGTGATTGAACACTAAGAAATGAAGCTAAGGGCCAAAAGATGCATCCTGTATCGAAGCATGAGACATGTACGTCTCCCTATGTGGAAAGTAATCTGGCTGAGACATGCAAGTTGTAGATATACCTGAGTTCCAAAGTGAAGTCCTGAGGCTGAAACGGTGTGTCAGTTGGCTACCAGCAGGTATGAAGATGTAGTGAGGCTGGTGGAGTGTCAATGTTGATTTGTTTGTATGAAATATGAAAGAGGCTAGATGATGGGGCATACAAGAATGTTGTGGTGATAACAGAGTTGGATTAAGACTCACAGAAGTAAACAGTGAACTGCTGTTCCCAGGTAAACCACTCTATCATGTGCAGTATTGGGGCCATTTAATCTCTTGGGGAAGGAGAGGAGAATCGGAAGATACATAGAAACAGTTCCATACAACTGCCTGGAACAAGATATTCTCTGCATAATTGCAAGATTTTGAACTTATCACTTAAACCTTAAGGGGATGATCTCAATGTACAACTTCTAAATGTTTTTCATTTTCCCAGTTCCTTGGCACTCCCCGTTCTGCACAAATGAGTGGAAAATTTCACTGTGTTTCCTCATCTTATACCAAGAGTGAAGTATAGACTAAGGTACCCAGGATTTTCCAGTTCCATGCATGATCAGGTCCAGATCACTCATGATAGTACCTTTCTTTCAAAGATATTGCAAAATGTTCTAAAGAAAGATAGCTCTTAAGAAAAACTTGGAAGTTGGCTTAAGGGGAACTTTCCATCCAATTCATCACAAAGAGCATATGCTTCCACATCCATAATTGATCTTGTCTGAAATGAATTCCAGATACTATCATTGTTGGTTCTATTTTCCCAAAATAGAATCAACTCATAATATTTCCTTCTCAGTTTATAAGGCATATTTCCTTAAAAAAGATCAAAGGGAAAATAAATTGAAATTATAGTTCAACCAAAAGTAGTATCTGGAGCTCGTCAGAGTCACAAGGTTGAACAGGTTGAATTAAAATGTGAAAGCATATATAACTCATTTGTATGTAGAGAAGCTTAAAATCATAACATAGCACAGAGGGAGCTCATTCAACTGAGTTTCCACCAGCTTTTTGAAGAGCAATCTAATTTGACACTCAGGACTTTCCATATTCCTACGATGTTTTTCCTTTGAAGGCAACCACTAAAGCTTTATCAATCACCCCAGCAGACAATGCCTTTCAAATCCTAACCATTTCCTGCATAAAATTAGTTTTCCTTGTTCCACCACTGTTTTTTTTGCCAATCATCTTAAATCTGTGCCATCTTGTTTTCCACCATTCAACCATTAAAAGCAGTTTCTTTGGAGCATAGACCTCTAGCAGCAGTAGGCCTGGCGCCTGGACTTCTGGCATGGGGTAGGCTTGGAGCCTGGACACATGGTGGCAGTAGGCCTGAAGCCTGGCCTCCTGGTGATGATAGGCCCGGGACCTGTACTCCTCATGGTGATGGGCTCAGCCCTGGACACGTACTGCTATGAGCCTGGAGCCTGAAGGCATGGCGACAATCAGCCTGGAGCCTGGATTCTTGGTGGTCACAGTGCCCAGAATGTGGAGTCCTGTTGGCAGTAGGCCTAGAGATTGGACTCTTGGTAGTACTGATGAGGCTACAGTGATAGCAGAGCAGGGGCTCCTGGGGCATTATTGCTGTTCCCGGAAGAGTGGGACTCCTGAGGACTGGAACACTTGGCAAAGACCTTGCAGTTGTCCAGGCTGTGCTTGAGACCTCAATTTGAACAAAAGTTTAAACTCTTATTTAAGGAATTTCTTTCTGTCCTCATTGTATCTAAAAATGTTGCCAGATTGAGGCGATAAAACATTTTTCATTATATCTTCAAGATATAGGTGACAATAAATAAATCATTCATCCATTCATTCATTCACAATACTTGTAAATTAATTGTAAGTAAATTTCATTATTTCAAAAACATCTTTACCAAACCTTGTCTTAATCAAAGATAAAAAACCCAATTTCTCCAGTCTGTGAAATAATCTCTATAATACCTTTCATAAACTTAGCATTTACCAAAGTGTACTTAAGGCAGAGTCCATACTCTTGTGTGTTGGTATATCCCAATACAATAAACCAATAATAAATGATAAGATGATTTGCTTTTAGCAACGTTGATTGAGTGGTAAATCTTGTCCAGGACAATGAGAACATTTCCTCGTTGAACTAAAACTATGAAATGTTTCATATCCATTTGAAGGAAATTTGATCTGAAGAGCAGCATCTTGGCAGGGTAGCACTTTCTCAGAATAGCTCTGATGTGTCATTCTCAATAATGTTCTCAACTCACTGGAGGGGGACTTCAGCATATGATATTTTGATTCAGACAAGATTGGCACCATAGGTCAATGTGAATTAAATTATTGTTCCCAGAGACCAATGTATCTGATAATGTAAATCACTCTCTGTTACATTCTATAATCAACTTCAATTTAAGAAATTGGAATGCGTTAATATTCTTGAATCTAGAAATCACAATTTCTGCAAGCAACATTTTAGCTGTTTCATCAAAAATCATCTGTTTTAAAGAAAACAGTGTTAAGTTGTCTCTCGGCACTTTACGATAAAAATGTCTTACTTGGCATCCTTTTAGGGACATAGGGTTATTGGAATATAAGAGCTGGAGGAGGCTATGCAGCCATAGCATAACTGAGTCAGAGTCATACAGCATGGACACGGATCCTCTGGTCCAACCAGTCCACGCTAACCATGTTCTCAAACTAAACTAACCCCACCTGCCTTCATTTAGCCCCTACCTCATCCAACCATTCCTATCCAACCTCACTCTCTCGGCGGACCAAGTAACGGCTGTCTGGTGGTGTTTTTGAAGTCGCGGGGTAAGTCCAGTTCGTAGTTTTTTTCAAACAGCTAAAAGTTTTAAAGTTTTTTTTAAGCGCCTAGCGGACCCGGAAGCTGGTGCCGCGCTAGGTTACCTGGGTAGGGTTTTTTCTTGTATAAGCGCGCAGGGGAGGAACCCGAGGCACTACAGGGGTAGAGCCTCCCACCCGCCCTCCTCCTCTAACCTAATAATAAGACTCGTTGTGGCAAGCAGATAAGTGCTGCATTTTGCTTGTTTGTTTCTTTAGATTTAGTTTTAAAGCTTACTTTTTAGAGGGATGGCAGTGCAGGCAGTGCAATGTTCCTCTTGCAACATGTATGAGGTGAGGGAAGCCATTAGCATCCCTGCTGATTACACTTGCAAGAAGTGCATCCATCTCCAGCTCCTCCAAGACCGTGTTAGGGAACTGGAGCTGGAGTTGGATGAACTGCAGATCATTCGGGAGGCAGAGGTGGTCATAGATTAGAGCTTTAGGGAAGTGGTTACACCGAAAGTTATAGACAGATGGGTGACAGTGAGGGGGAGTGGGAGGAACCAGCCAGTGCAGGGACCCCCTGCAGTCATTCCCCTCAAGAACAAGTATACCGTTTTGGATACTTGTGGGGGGATGGCTTATCAAGGGTAAGCAACGAGGTTCAGGCCTCTGGCACGGAGCCTGGCCCCATTGCTCAGAAGGGAAGGGTGGAGAAAGTTAGAGTGATAGTTCTTGGGGACTCAATAGTGAGGGGTACAGATAGGCGGTTTTGTGGGGGCGACAGAGACTCACGATTGGTATGTTGCCTCCCAGGTGCAAGGGTACGTGATGTCTCTGATCGTGTTTTCCGGGTCCTTAAGGGGGAGGGGGAGCAGCCCCAGATCGTGGTCCACGTTGGCACCAACGACATAGGTAGGAAGAGGGGTGAGGATGTCAGGCAGGCTTTCAGGGAACTAGGTTGGAAGCTCAGAGCTAGAACAAACAGAGTTGTTGTCTCTGGTTTGTTACCCGTGCCACGTGATAGAGAGTCGAGGAATAGGGAGAGAGAGCAGTTAAATGCGTGGCTACAGGCATGGTGCAGGAGGGAGGGATTCCGGTTTCTGGACAACTGGGGTTCTTTCTGGGGAAGGTGGGACCTCTATAAATAGGATGGTCTACACCTGAACCTGAGGGGCACCAGTATCCTTGGGGGGAGGTTTGCTAGTGCTCTTTGGGAGGGTTTAAACTAACTCTGCAGGGGCATGGGAACCTGGACTGTAGCTTCAGGGTACAGGACCTTGAGTGTGGGGAGGTTAGGAACAAGGCATCGATTTCGAAGGAGGGTGCCTGTAAACAGAAAGGTGGCTTGAAGTGTGTGTACTTCAATGCCAGAAGTATAAGAAATAAGGTAGGTGAACTTGCAGCTTGGGTTTGTACCTGGGACTTCGATGTTGTGGCCATTACAGAGACGTGGGTAGAACAGGGGCAGGAATGGCTGTTGCAGGTTCCAGGGTTTAAATGTTTTAGTAGGGTCAGACATGGGGGTAAAAGAGGGGGAGGTGTGGCATTGCTTGTCAAGGATAGCATTACAGTGGTGGAAAGGACGATGGAGGAAGACTTGCCATCT
The DNA here is from genome assembly GCF_020745735.1 of Hemiscyllium ocellatum. Taxonomy (NCBI): domain Eukaryota; kingdom Metazoa; phylum Chordata; class Chondrichthyes; order Orectolobiformes; family Hemiscylliidae; genus Hemiscyllium; species Hemiscyllium ocellatum. The sequence continues at coordinate 41,648,688 of NC_083412.1, read as the reverse complement.
GAGGTAGTTTGGGCTGAGGTTAGAAATAGGAAAGGTGAGGTCACCCTGTTAGGTGTTTTCTACAGGCCTCCCAATAGTCTGAGAGAAGTAGAGGATAGTATTGCGAGGATGATTCAGGAGAAGAGTGAAAGTAGCAGGGTGGTTGTTATGGGGGACTTAAACTTCCCAGATATTGACTGGGAAATCTATAGCTCGAGTTCGTTAGATGGGTTGGTGTTTGTCCAATGTGTGCAGGAGGGTTTCCTGACACAATATGTAGACAGGCCAACAAGAGGTGAGGTGCGGGTCATTTAGCTCTGAAGACTGGATAACAACAGCCTATTGAATTAAAACCTACAGCACAGGTTCAATCCTTGTACTAGTTATGATAGCTCACTGTTTCATTAACACGTGCTGGCAGGATGGTTACTGTTAAAAGGGCGGCACGGTGGCACAGTGGTTAGCACTGCTGCCTCACAGCGCCTGAGACCCGGGTTCAATTCCCGACTCAGGCGACAGACTGTGTGGAGTTTGCACGTCCTCCCCGTGTCTGCGTGGGTTTCCTCCGGGTGCTCCGGTTTCCTCCCACAGTCACAAAGATGTGCGGGTCAGGTGAATTGGCCATGCTAAATTGCCTGTAGTGTTGGATAAGGGGTAAATGTAAGGGTATGGGTGGGTTGCGCTTCGGCGGGTCGGTGTGGACTTGTTGGGCCGAAGGGCCTGTTTCCACACTGTAAGTAACCTAATCTAAAAAAAAAATTCGCTATCCTCCAGTCTTCTGGTACTATTCCCGTTGACAATGACGACATAAAAATCAAGGCCAATGGCTCTGCTATCTCCTCCCTAGCTTCCCAGAGGATCCTAGGGTAAATGCCATCAGGCCCAGGAGACTTATCTATTTTCATCCTTTCCAGTATTCCCAAAACCTCCTCCCTACATACTTCAAGGCCATCCATTCTAATCACTTGTGACTCAATATTCACACCAGCAACAGAGTCCCGTTCCTGAATGAATACTGACGAAAAGTATTGATTTAGTGTCTCACCAATCTCCTCCGCCTCCACGCACAACTTCCCACTACTATCCTTGACTGGACCGATACCTACCCTAGTCATCCTTTTATTCCTGACATACCTATAGAAAGCCTTAGGGTTTTCCCTAATCCTACCAACTAAGGACTTTTCATGTCCCCTTCTCGCTGCTCTTAGCTCTCTCTTCAGATCCTTCCTGGCAACCTTATAACTCTCAATCGCCCCAACTGAACCTTCACGCCTCATCCTTACATAGGCCGCCCTCTTCCCTTTCACAAGGGATTCCAATTCCCTATTAAACCACGGCTCCCTCACAAGACCCTTTACTCCCTGCCTGACTGGTACATACTTATCAAGGACACTCAATAGGTGTTCCTTGAACAATCTCCACATATCATTAGTGTTCTTCTCCTGAAGCCTGTTTTTCCAATCCACGCATCCTAAGTCATGCCTCACCACATCATAATTTTATTGAAGTTTATAAAATCATGAGGGGCATCGATAAGGTGAATGCCAAGGATATTTTCCCGAGGATGGGTGAGTTCAGAGGTAGGGAGCATATTTTTACAATGAGAGGAGAAAAGTTTAAAAATGACATGTGAAGCAACATTTTACACGGAGTCATTTGTATGTAGCAGAGGAAGTGGATGCAGGTACAGTTCCAACTTTTTACAAAACTTTTGGATAAGTTCGTGAATAGAACATAGAACATAGAAAAATACAGCGCAGTACAGGCCCTTCGGCCCTCGATGTTGCGCCGACCAAATCCTACCTAACCTACACTAGCCCAATAACTTCCAAATGCCTATCCAATGCCAGCTTAAATGACCATAAGGAGGGAGAGTTCACCACTGCCACTGGCAGGGCATTCCATGAACTCACAACCCGCTGCATAAAGAATCTACCCCTAACATCTGTCCTATACCTACCACCCCTTAATTTAAAGCTGTGTCCCCTAGTAACAGCTGACTCCATTAGCAGTAAAAGGTTCTCAGTGTCTACCCTATCTAAACCCCTAATCATCTTATACACCTCTATCAAATCTCCCCTGAACCTTCTTTTCTCCAATGAGAACAGGCCCAAGTGCCTCAGCCTTTCCTCATACGATCTTCCTACCATGCCAGGCAACATCCTGGTAAACCTCCTCTGCACTCGTTCCAATGCCTCCACATCCTTCCTATAGTATGGCGACCAAAACTGCACACAATACTCCAGATGAGGCCGCACCAGAGTCTTATACAACTGCAACATGACCTCAGGACTCCGGAACTCAATTCCTCTACCAATAAAGCCCAGTACACCATATGCCTTCCTCACAGCACTATTTACCTGGGTGGCAACTTTCAGAGATCTGTGTACATGGACACCAAGATCCCTCTGCTCATCCACACTACCAAGTAACCTACCATTAGCCCAGTAATCCATCTTCTTGTTACTCCTACCAAAGTGAATGACTTCACACTTAGCTACATTGAATTCCATCTGCCACCTTTCTGCCCAGCTCTGCAACCTATCTATATCCCGCTGTAACCTGCCACATCCTTCTTCACTGTCCACAACTCCACCAACCTTTGTGTCATCCGCAAACTTGCTCACCCAGCTTTCAAGCCCCTCCTCTAGATCATTTATAAAGATGACAAACAGCAATGGCCCCAAAACAGATCATCTTGGAGTGCTAGTAACTGCACTCCAAGATGAACCTAGTCCATCAACTACTACCCTCTGTCTCCTTCCAGCCAGCCAATTCCTAATCCAAACCTCTAATGCACCCTCAATGCCATACCTCTGTAGTTTTTGCATTAGCCTACCATGGGGTACCTTATCGAACGCCTTGCTAAAATCCATATACACCACATTTACTGCTTTACCCTCATCCACCTCCTTAGTCACCTTCTCAAAGAACTCAATAAGGTTTGTGAGGCACGACCTGCTCTTCACAAAACCATGCTGACTATCCTTGATCACATTATTCCTATCCAGATGTTCATAAATCTTATCCCTTACAATTCTCTCTAAGACTTTGCCCACAACGGAAGTGAGACTCACTGGCCTATAGTTACTCGGGCTGTCCCTACTCCCCTTCTTGAACAAGGGGACCACATTGGTCTTTACTATGAAGCTGTATCCTCTAATTCTAGACCCACAGCCAAAAGAAATATCTACTCTGTTTATTCCTTTAATAATTTTTGAAGTTTTACGGGCTTGTCTCTTATTCTTCTAAATTACAAAGAATACAAACCCAGTTTCCTCAATCTCTCATTGAGGTACAGTCTCACCATCCCAGAAATCAGTCTCATAAGCCTCTGCTGCACTCCCTCTATGGTTAATATACACTTCCTTATGCAAGGAAGCCAAACTGCACACAATATTCCAAGTGCAATCTGCAGATTTATTTGCTCCTGTGCTCAAGTCTTCTTGTAATAAAAGCTAACATACCAATTGCCTTCCAAATTGCTTGCTAAGCTTGCATGAAAACATCCAAACTTTCAGTCATTTGTGAACAAACTTTTGAACATTGACCCTTTCCAATCTCTCAGTTTAAGAAATGCTCTTCATCTTCATTTCTTCTACCAATCTCACACTTATAGACCTATTATTCCACTTCCCATACTCTTGCCCATTCAGTAGTCTGTCATTTAGTCTTTGAAACTTCCTCATAATTTACATTCCCACCATGTTACAGATTACAAACAGCTGAGCCACAACCAATAGGTGAGAGATATAGAGTGAGAGGAGGTAGGTTCAAAACTGAGATGAGGAGAAACTACTTCTCTCCCAGGATTGTGATTCTGTAGATCTCACTGCCACAGAATGCAGTAGAGGCAGAATCAATCAACAGATTCAAGAAGGAAATAGATATGTTTCTGGCCAAAAGTGAGATAGAGGGCAATGGGGCACAGGTAAGAAAGTGGAGTCAAGACCAGGATAAGATAAGCCATGATCATGTGTAGGTGGGGCAAAAATCCCCATCTGCTTGTGGGCATATCTTCACTAAAACCCTCTGAACTTTGAACTTAAGTTTATGGAAAGTCCATTGGATTAAAATTCACTGAACTTTTGGGTTCAAGATGCTATGGATCTCAACCAAGCCAGGGAAGACAAGTTGGGGCAGATTATGTAATACACAACTGCAAATGTGTTGCTGGTCAAAGCACAGCAGGTTAGGCAGCATCTCAGGAATAGAGAATTCGACGTTTCGAGCATAAGCCCAATACACAAGCCTAGGGGCAGCTGGCTGGAACAGGGGTTAGCTTGCAAAACTAAAGGAAGGCCCCCATTCATGCCCCAACTTAAAACAATGAAAGCCAAGCTACAAAACAAAAAAAGCTTCAGATCTTCTGGACCCTACAGAGGTACAGGGCCATTCAACTTTCAATCAGTGCTCAGGCACAGAAGTACTGAACATACCACACCATTGTGCTACATGTAAAACTGTTTCGCCTTTGGCTGTAAGAGCCTTTACATTACTATTCAAGCTTTTAATGAGCATCAATTCGAGGGCAATTCTGGACACTCCAAACCATCGAAAAACCATTTACACCCCTGTCCTCCACAACCATCTGATGAAGGAGCGGCGCTCCAAAAGCTAGTGCTTCCAATTAAACCTGTTGGATAATAACCTGGTGTTGTGTGATTTTTTTTAACTTTGTACACCCTGGCCCAACACCAGCATCCCCAAATCATATATTCAATTTGCTTGTTATCAATAAAATTATAGGTTTCTTTGCCTCTGAAGCATCGGTTTCCTGCTTTCGACCACACCACATTGCACTACATAAACTCAGTGTTAGAACAAGGGAGCTGGTGAGCAATAAGCCAGGCAGCACTCTCTATGGATGTTAAAAGCTGAGCGGTGTTGAACGGCTGAATTACTTACTCCTGCTCCTAATTCCTATGTTCCTATGTTCAATCATTAACCTTGTGGTATCCTACTGGCCACTTTTTACCAACCGAAGAGTGATCCATTTATTCCTCCTTTCTATCTTTTGCCTGTTCGCCAATCTGCTGTCCATGTTTGTATATCACCTCAAATCCCATGTACTTAATGTTTATTTACAAACCTCATTTTTGCTTTACCAGATGCATTCTACAATGTACTTTAACAATTAGCTCAGTCACATTTGTTTCATTCACAAAACTATAATAAAACTCTGAAAATATAATCATAACAGAACATGTCAAGTCTCACATCATTTGTCATTATGTTTGATGTCACTATCAGTAGGGATCCAGAGTTTAGCACTTAATTTACCATGCTAAATGAAATGCTTAATTACTTAACTGAGTTAAAAATCACACAACACCAGGTTATAGTCCAACAGGTTTAATTGGAAGCACACTAGCTTTCGGAGCGTCACTCCTTCATCAGGTGATAATGGAGGGCCCAATTCTAACACACAGAGTTAATAGCAAAAATTTACAGTGTGATGTAACTGAAGTTATACATTGAAAGATTGATTGTCTGTTGAGTCTTTCATCTGTTTGAATACCATGATAGTTCACTTCTTCCATATGTAAATCACAAAATCTTTTTTTTAAAAAGTTGCATTCTCAGGTTAGCTGTTAACAATGGTGATAGTTAGACAATATGTTGAAGGTGTTAGCACCCTGTGTTCTCTGTCTGTGCCATGATGTTTAGATTGATTCTAATCTAAAAAGTGAGATAACAGAGTTTTACATGAATTCATGCAGTTTTTGAGCAAAGTACAATGTAACTCTACAAGTATAAATTCACCCCAAAAATATATGTGTGCATGTGGGTCTTTGTCTGTTTGTGTGTCTGTCTGTCTGGGTTGGGAGTTATGAGTGTGAGAAAGTGTACGTGTGTGTGTAATGAGTGTACAGTGTCTTAAATCCGTGAGAGGGTGCATGTGTGAGAGTGGGAGTGTGTGTGTCTGTAAGCGCATCTGTGTATATGTGTCCGTGTGCAAATGTGTATAAGAGTGCCTATATGCGTGTGTGTGTGTGTGTGTGTGTGTGTGTGTGTGTGTGTGTGTGTGTGTGTGTGTGTGTGTGAGACAGGGTTGTATGGAGTTGTCCTGAGAGCCCAGGCAGCTTGCTCCGAACAGGAGATGAAAATGTGTTGCTGGTTAAAGCACAGCAGGTCAGGCAGCATCCAAGGAACAGCCCTTCCTGATGAAGGGCTTATGCCCGAAACGTCGAATTTCCTGTTCCTTGGATGCTGCCTGACCTGCTGCGCTTTAACCAGCAACACATTTTCAGCTCTGATCTCCAGCATTTGCAGATCTCACTCTTTTCTCCGAACAGGAGATGAAAAACTACGCCACGTTCTTCATGACCTGCAACACACTATCAATGAGGATGAGCACCTCACCAAGACCTTCCCCACACCTCCACTACTTGCCTTGAAACAACCCCCAAACCTCAAACAGATCATTGTTTGTAGCAAGCTGCCCGGCTCTTAGGACAACTCCATACAACCCTGTCACGGTAGGCGCTGCAAGATGTGTCAGAGTCTGGACATGGATACCAACATTACGCGTGGGGACACATCCAATCTTGTATGTGGCAGGTACTCATATGACTCAGCCAATGTTGTCTATCTTATACATTGCAGGCACGGATGCCCGGAGGCATGGTACATTGGGGAAACTGAGCAAAGGCTATGACAACTGATCAATGGGCACCGCACAGGAGTGTTCCCTCCCTGTTGGGGAACACTTCAGTGGCCCAGGACATTCGACTATGGATCTTTGGGTGACCATCCTCCAAGGCAGACTTCGGGACAGGCAGTAGCAAAAAGTGGCCGAGCAGAGGCTGATAGCTGAGTTCGGTACCCATAGGGAGTGCCTTAACTGGGACCTTGGGTTCATGTCACATTACAGGCGACCGCCATTGCACTATGCACACACACGCAGACACTCCTACTCACACACACACACACACACACACACACACATACACACACACACACACACCCACACATGCACCCCCTCACAGGCTTAAGACACTCTACACTCACTACACACCCATACACTTTCTTACACACACAACCCCCAACCCAGACAGACACACACACAAACAGACAGACAGACAAAGACCCACATATACACATATATTTTTGGGGTGAATTTGTACTTGCAGAGTTACATTGTACTTTGCTCAAAAACTGCATGAATTCATGTAAAACTCTATTATCTCACTTTTTAGATTAGAATCAATCTAAATGTCATGGCACAGACAGAGAACACAGGGGGCTAACACCTTCAACATATTGTCTAGCTATCATCATTGTTAATAGCTAACCTAAGAAAGCAACTTTTAAAAAAAAAGTTTTGTGATTTACACATGAAAGAAGTAAAACTATCATGGTATTGTAACAAATGAAAGGCTTAACAGACAATCAATTTTTCAATGTATAACTTCAGTTACAGCACACTAATTTTTTGCTATAAATTCTGTGTGTTAGGATTGAGCCCTCCACTATCAACTGATGAAGGAGCGCCGCTCTGAAAGCTAGTGTGCTTCCAACTAAACCTATTGAACTATAACCTGGTGTTGTGTTATTTTTAACTTTGTACACCTCAGTCCAACATTGGCATCTCCAAATCATAATTACTTAACTGTTTGTTTCAAGCCTAAAGATCACAACCAAGCAAGTGTAATGGCAATGGAGGTTGTTCCCATGTTTACTGTGGATGATAAACTGGTGGTTAAAGAACAACTGCCCATTTTTTGCCCTCACCAGTTTTCCTTTCTTTCAGTGGTTGTTGATCAACCAACTAGGAGAAAGTGAGGACTGCAGATGCTGGAAATCAGAGCTGAAAATGTGTTGCTGGAAAAGCGCAGCAGGTCAACCAACTCCAGTTTCATTTATAATCGTCCCCATCATCTTGGCATTGAGATCAACATAAATATCGTCATCGTATCATAAGATTTAATTTTACATATTCAAACTGCATTAAAATTTACATAACTGTTCTGTATAGTATACGGTATGTTATAAACTGATGTGAGAAGTTATTTTGATGTGCCACTCTAGGAAGATGTGCTGTCATTGCTCCTGAATAATAAATATATGCAAATAATGATTGTCAATGATCAAATTAAGTGACATTTGTGAAAACACCGGTTTTCATTATTGTGACTGTGTGTCAGAAAATGCAATATCAACACAGCTAAGTGCAGCAATGAACAGTGCCATGAGTACGTAGAAAATAGAGGCATTTTTAAAAATAATTTGGCATTTTTACAACATTGATTCAACACAATTGCAAATAATTTTCACGAGAAAATTAATGTTGATAAAGTTGTTAGTATCACATTTATAATAATGGTCCCTGACATTTGAAGAAGATTGGATACATTGCAATGAATTAATATGATAACAAACAAAGTGTATTTAAATTATGCAATCAAATTAAAGTTAACTAGTAAAGTTTATTATTCAATAGATGCAAATGCCCTATCCCAAGTGAAATAACTGACGTTTTAAATATTTTGGTGAAAAGACTCAATTCTTCAAATCATACTATGATCATAGGCACTTACATTCTTGCACTGTAGTACATCCAATTATTTGAAGTTGAAGTAGTAGAGTCTATGGGCCATTTTACTCCTGAACTTGTCCTAAATCAGCCCCAAATTGGGTCTACGTTGGAGAAAACCTTCCCATTGGGAACGTAGATAAATGGCTTGCCGAATCCTCTCTAATGTGGTGCAGTGAAATTGATTTGAGGCTAACTTAGATAATAATCCATGAATTATCATGAGATTCCAAAACCTTTTTAAAAAACTAATTTGCATTGAATTTATGTGCCTTTGTCCATCTATTTTAAGTTAAGCCATATCTCTGGCCGGTTCAATGTACCTCAAGTAATCTGAACATTTCATATGAACATTCTCAGTTTTTCATACCCAGCCCTAGGATGAGAGGCTGTACTGTTTGCCCTGGAATGCACAAGCAAATTAATAGTTTAGAATATTTCTCTTATTTTTTAATTCACTTGACACTTATCTAACAGGGCAACATTTCTGTACTAACTTCCTCTCTGTAAAGTTCATGAAATTGGGAGAATATTATTGTCACTGCTTACACTTATAATGTGAAAGTTCCAAAATGAGTTAATTCTCATTAACGTTTGGATAATTCAATTTAAGAATACAAATAAATACAGATTCAAAATGTGATCATGCATGACTCTGTGATCCTTGCATGAGCAAAATGTGAAGCAGTTCAGTACTGAGACAAATAAATTGCATTCCTCAAAAGCCTAACATCTGTGGTAAATAAGTTACTTGAGAACATTCTGAGGGATAAGATACACATGCATTTGAAAAGTCAGGGTTTGATTAGGAATAGTCATCATAACTTTGTGCATGGGAGATCATGCCTCACAAACTTGTTAAGAGCTCTTTAATGAAGTGACCAGGAAGGTTGACTAGGGCAGGGCAGTAGATGTAGTCTATATGGATTTCAGTAAAGTCTTTGATAAGATTCCACACGGTAGGCTGACCTGAGAGGTTAGATCGCGCAGAATCCAGGGCGAGCAGCAAATTGGATACACAATTGGCTTAATGGTAGGAAGCAGAGGGTAATAGTGGAAGATACTTATCGAACTGGAGGCCTGTGACTATTGGAGTGACTCACTGGTCAGTGCTGGGCGCACTGCCATTTATTATCCCCATCAATGATTTGTATGAAAATATACAAGGCATGATTACTAAGTTTGCAGATGACACTAAACTAGGAGGTATTGTGGACAGTGAGGAAGGTTCTCAGAAATTGCAGCAGGACCTTGGTCAGCTGGGGAAATGGGCCGAGAAATGGCAAATGAAGTTTAATATAGATAAGTATGAGGCCTTACATTTTGGAAAGACAAATTATGGGAGTAGTTTCATGGTGAATGGTAGGTCCTTAAGGAGTGTAGTGGAACAGAGGGACTTGGTGCACAGAAATCTGAAAGTGGAGTCACAGGTAGACAGGACAGTGAAGGAGGCTTTTGACACTCGAACCTTCATCAGTCAGGGCACTGAGTATTGCTGTTGGAAGCTATGTTGCAGTTATACAGACATTGATGAGGCCACATTTGGAGTATTATGTTCAGTTTTGGTCACTTTGCTATAGGAAGGATGTTATTAAACTGGAAAGAGTGCAGAAGAAATTTACATGGATGTTGCCAGGACTCAATGGTCTGAGTTATATGGAGAGGTTGGATAAGCTAGGACTTTTTTCTTTAGAGCATAGGAGACTGAGGGGAGACCTTATACAAGTGTATATGATCTTGAGAGGAATAGATAGTGTGAATGCACTCAGTCTTTTTCCCAGGGATGGGGAATCGCGGACTAGAGGGCATCAGTTTAAGGTTAGAAGGAAAGAATAAAAGGGAACACAATGGTTGATTCACATATGGAATGAGTTGCCAGTGGAAGTGGTTGAGGTGGGTACATTAACAGCTCTTAAAAGCTATTTGGAAAAATACATGGATAAGAAAGGATTAAAAGGCTATGGGCCAGCTGCAGGGCAATGGGGTTAGCGTTGACGGACATTTCAGTCAGTCAAAAGGCCTGTCTCCATGCTGTAGGACTCTGACTATTTTAAAACATCTTTTCAACAAAAATGAAAGTCTAAAAATTTAGTTCATTATCCTTTGCTTTCTTTAATAATGTTTTTATTTAAAACTATGTTTGCTGTTCTATAATTAAACTTGCAATTCGTGAAAAAGGTTAATTGACCTATGTGTATTAACCACAATTGAATATTCATTATATTGTAAAATATGCATTGTGCACAAAGATCTGGCTAAAAATGTTCAAGCCAGCTTTACGATGTAAATGAGGAGGCAGCATGATGTGCCCAAAGCTAATAATCTTGTTGCAATTTTACACAAAGGTTTTATTGTGGAATGCACACTTTGTTTTCCAGCTTATTGTGACTTTAAATTAATATTATGCATACCGATGCCACTATCTCCTAGTTAATCCACATTTCAGGTATGAGAACACTGTAGAAATATACCAAAAAAAATCAATAAATGGAAAATTTTAGACTGTTATTTGTGCTGATTCAATCACTTAACAATTTTATTGTGATTATGCTGCTGCAATTCTGTCATTGAAGTTCTCTTTAAGATGACATAGAACACTTAAATTAATGTCATTTAGCTCCTTGCTATGGCAGTCACATGTGAGTTTGCCAGTTAAATTAGAACAAAATATACTCTGGTGGATTTTAGCCCTTTGGAGGATGGCCAGGTTTGTTTCTGAATCTCCCAGTGGAGCCATGAAAAGTCTAATGTTTGTGTCTTATTAATATCCCATGTGCCCTCCAACAAAGGATGCAAAGTGGCAGCTGACCAATTACCACTGGTGAACGTCATAGCAGATCGAACTGACCAACGATTCAGACTTTCCTTATGGAGGAAGACATTTGCCCCAATGGTCCCACAAAGGATTTTGTTTTAACTTTCACTTCTTTAATACTTTGAAATGCCAGGTTTCAGAATCTCAGCAATGGCATAAAGATTGCCAGCACTCTCTCTGCACTGCTGGGATTTGATAGGCTATAGTATGGTCTAAGGCTCAGAACAAATCGTAATTCAAAAATCCAAATTTATATTGCTCAAGTTAATGTTTGGTAGTATGCAAATAAAACTTTGTTAAAACAGAGACATTGAATTGAAACTTTGGTATTGATCCTTCAGGATTGAAATACAAGAAAACCAACTTTAGAAATAGTGATATGTACAGCATGAGTAAAGGATGCTGATTGATTGGACAATGGTTGGCATGATAAGGCAGCACCCCAACAAATTTAAGAACCTCGACAAATCATAGAGCTGTGCAACATGGAAATGGACCCTTCAGTACAACTCATCCATGCCGACCAGGTATCCTAAATCAATTTAGTTCCACTTGTCAACATTTGGCCTATACCCTTGAAACACTTCTTGTTAATATACCTACCTAGATTCCTTTTAAATGATATAATTGTACCATCCTCCACCACTTCCTCTGGCAACTCATTCCATACACGCACCACCCTCTGCGTGAAACCATTGCTCCTTTGGTCCCTGTTAAATCTTTCTCCATTCATCTTAAACCTAAGTGCTTTAATTTTGAAGTCTCCCATCCTGGGGAAAAGAACTTATCTATTCATTCTATCCATGTCCCTCATGATTTTATAAACTTTTATAAGATCACCCCTCAGCCTCTGATGTTCCAGGGAAAGTAGCACCAGCCTATTCAGCCCTCCAACCCTGGCAATATCTTTGTAAATCTTTTCTGAACCCTTTCAAGTTTCACAACATCCTTCAGACAACAAAAGTGGCCGAACCAATGTCCTGTACAGCCGTATCATGACCTCAACTCCTATAAAAGGCAAATATGCCAAACACTTTCTTCAATATCCTATCTACCTGTGACTTCACTTTAAAGGAACTATGAACCTGCACTCCAAGGTCTCTTTGTCCAGCAACATTCCCCAGGACCTTACCATTAAGTGTAAAAATCCTGCCCTGATTTGCTTTTCCAAAATGCAGCACATGTTTATCTAAATTAAACTCCATCTGCCACTCCTTGGCCCATTGGCCCATCTGATCTAGATCCCATTGTACACTGAGGGAACTTTCATTGCTGTCCACTAAATCTCCAAGTTTTATATCATCTGCAAACTTACTAACCATACCTCCTATCTTCACATTAAAAACAATTATATAAATATCGGAAAACAGTGGACCCAGCCCCGATCCTTGTTACGCACCGTTAGTCACAGGCCTCCAGTCTGAAAAGCAACCTTCCAATACCACCCTCTGTCTTCTACCTTTGAGCCAGTTCTATATCCAAATGGCTAGTTCTCCCTGTATTCCATGTGATCTGACCTTATTCACCAGTCTCCCATGGGGAACATTGTCGAATGCTTTACTGAAGTACGTATAAATCACATTCTCCGCTCTGTCCTCATCAATCCTTTCCATCACTTCTTTAAAAATCTCAGTAGAGTTAGCGAGTCATGATTTCCTCGCAAGTGAACTATTGTCTCCATGATGAAAATGCAATCATTTTGACCTTTTCAGTACGAATTCATACATTCCCTCTCGGTTTGGGGTCTTCAAAAATTTAATGGGACACAGTTAGTTTGAGGATGATGAACTTTCAGGGGAGTTGATTACAGTTGAGGATGCAGACGACTCACAGACATCAGCTTAGTTATTAAACTTTGGTGAGGTCAGTCAGAAAGGCTTTTACCTAATGACTTAAACTTGATTTTATTTTTCCAGAAAAACCATTTGGAGAGAGATTGATCTAAAGCCAATCTTGATATTTCTACATTTATTTACAGCCTTCTGCCTGACAAACATATAATTTTTCATAGAATCCATATAGTGCGGAAAGGGGGCATTTGGCCCTACAAGTCCATACCAACCCTCTGAAGAGTAAGCCATGCAGATCCATTTCCCTGGCCTATTACTGTACATTAACTCATTGTGGGAGGAAACCGATGCAGACACGGGGAGAATGTTCAAAATCCACACAGTCTCCCGAGGCCGGAATTAAACCTGGATCCCTGGTGCTGTGAGGCAGCAGTGCTAACCACCATGACACCCATCACACAATACTTCTTACTCAATAACTGTGGACTCAGTTGATGTCAATTCAGAGGGAGTCAAGTGAATCACCAGGGTAATACTCACCATCTGCATACAATTAAATAGAATTAATTTAAATTAGCAATGCAAGCAAAAGAAGTGTAGGTAGTGGCGGCAGGCACAGCAGCAGAGTGTCTTTATCGTAGTCCATAACCATGGTTGCCTTTGCTCAGCAAGTCACAGGGGTTATCTTGTGAAAGGAGAAAGAGTGGATTTCATCCTCTTCTTCCTGAGGAGGGAGCAGCAGGATGAAAGAGAACTTGAATTTACCAGAATTGCCGGATTCCTGATTTGTGTACTGCCCTATTAACTGCATACACGTGGTTCTGTAGGCCCCTCACGTTAATGAAGACAGTAACTGGAACAATAAAGGCGATCACTATTTTGCATTCGACATTCAATTGTTCTTGTGGGCTCAACACTCTCTTCTGAAATTTTGAGCTTGGAATTCAAGCTGACATTGCAGTGCCATAGTGTCAATGGCACTGACTTCTAGACTAGCCATTAATCAATACTCATCTTTTTCCCTGGGGTGAAGACAGTTAGTGATTCCTCCCTAGATACTAGTTATCCCACAGCCTAAATTACAAAAGCAGCTTGGTGGCTCAGTGGTTAGCACTGCTGCCTCACACCACCAGCGTTCCATGTTCAATTCCAGCCACGGGCAACTGTCTGTGTGGACTCTGCACATTCTCCCTGTGTCTGTGTGGGTTTCCTCCCACAGTCCAAAGATGTGCAGGTCAGGTGAATTGGTGATGCTAAATTGCCCATAGTGTCAGGTGCATTAGTCAGAGGGAAATGGGTTGGAGGGGGTGGTGGTTACTGTTCAGAGGGTTGGTGTGGACTGGTTGGGCTGAAGGCCCTGCTTCCACACTTAGGGAATCTAATCTTAACTGTGACTTTATTGGTGTCTGTGGGTACTTACTGTGCTCAAATTAACTGAATACACAACATATGACCATATTTCAAAAAAATACTTAATTGGCTAAACGTACTTTGGAATGTCAAGAGGACATGAAAGGTTTTATACAAGTAAAAGTTGTTTATTATTTAGTCACTTACTTTGTACAAATAATGAGCACAGTAAAAGAAGGTACATACCCCAAAAAGAAAACAATTTAAACCTTAAATATTGATTTGCGTTGTTTCCTTGAACAGACAATGCAGGGAATTTAGAATATTACTTTCAAATAAATCCTTCAAGGTTTGTCTTAAAAGTTTGAGATTGTTTGGTACTTGCTGAAATGCTCCCTATGAATCAGACATGTAATGTGCAATGTAATTACATCTAAATTCAATGGCTAAAAGTGAAAAAAAGAACAGTACCATCATTTTGTTGCATGGAGGGCATAGTTTTAGGTGAGGTAAAAATTTACTGACTTTGTGGAAGAGAACAGCAACAATGAGCTACATTTTCAAGCTATCTTTTGATGATGGAATGGTAATGTCACTGGAAAACCAAAGACCCAGGATAAATCTCTGGGAATATAGTTCAAATTGCACCATAGCAATCAGGAGAATTTAAATGCAATTAATAATTATGTACATAAAGTTAGTCTCAGCAATAGCAATTATTTATTCTTGTCAAGATCCATCTAATTCACTGATGTCCAATACCAAAGAAAATCTGCTGTCTTCGCCTAGTCTGGCCCACATGAGACTCTGAAATGGCAAGCCATTTAGTTTATGAGCAATTAGGGATAAGCAATTAATGTTGGCCTTGCCAGTGGAGCTTGCATCCCATGAATTAATAAAAATAAAAACAAGGTTGTCTATATTAACACAAAAATCAATGAATCTGTCCAAGCACTGAGAAGCTGAAAACTAATCTTTGGCATTCACACCTTTTAATTTCATAATCTTCAGAGATAAGTGACACTGATTTCAATGGCAGCTATATTGATTAAACAAATAAAATCCATTAAGGCTTTTTTTTCATAACCAGACTATCCTCTTGCTTTTTATAAACCAAAATTCTGGTTTTAAAATATCTGAATAAAGAGGTACATCATACTTGAGGGAAGCTCTGATTCTGTTTGATTGTGGATTACAACATACTTTGGTACAGCAGATTTATGTCTAAAGCTATACTATCATTTTATCAAGGCATTAGTGAACAGTTTTGGTCCTCTCTCTAAGGAGAGACAGACTGGGATTGAAGACAGTCCAGAGAAGGTTAGCTAGATTGAACCCAGGTATGGAGGAATTGTCTTATGAGGAGAGGTTGAGTACCTTGGGCCTGTACTTGTTGAAGTTCAGAAGAATGACAAGCAACCTTATTACAAGAATCTTAGGTGATTTGACAGGTGAGATGCTGAGAGTTTGTTTCTCCTTGTGGGACAGTCTAAGACCAGAAGGCATAATCTCAAAATAAAGGGCCTTCCAGTTAGGTCAGAGATCAGGAGGAACTTCTTCTCTCAGACAATTGTGAATCTATGGAATTGTTTACCTCAGAGGACTGTTGAGGTTAGGTTATTAAATCTATTCAATTGTGGTCTTTGAAGAAGGATGCCATCTGGATTGTACAGTATTGGAACTGGTCCTCCTGGGAGCAGATGCGGCAGAGACGAAGGAATTGGGACGATGGGATGGCGTTTTTACAGGGGGCAGGGAGGGAGGAGGTGTAGTCTAGGTAGCTGTGGGAATCGGTTGGTTTATAGTAAATATCTGTGTTGATTCGGTCACCCGAGATAGAAATGGAAAGGTCTAGGAAGGGAAGGGAGGTGTCTGAGACGGTCAAGGTAAATTTGAGGTCAGGGTGGAAGGTGTTGGTAAAGTGGATGAACTGTTCAACCTCCTCGTGGGAGCTCGAGGCAGCGTCGATACAGTCATCGATGTAGCGGAGGAAAAGGTGGGAGTGGTGCCAGTGTAGCTGCGGAAGATGGACTGTTCCACATATCCTACGAAGAGGCAAGCATAGCTGGGGCCCATGCGGGTGCCCATGGCTACTCCTTTGGTTTGAAGGAAGTGGGAGGATTGGAAAGAGAAGTTGTTCAGGGTGAGGACCAGTTCAGTCAGTCGAAGGAGGGTGTCAGTGGAAGGGTACTGGTTGGTACAGCAGGAAAGGAAGAAGCGGAGGGCTTTGAGTCCTTCGTGATGGGGGATAGAGGTGTACAGGGACTGGATGTCCATGGTGAAGATAAGGCGTTGAGGACCGGGGAAGCAAAAATCATGGAAATCCTTCTTCAGAGACTGCAATTTCCCCCCAGACGTGATCGATGATGCCCTCCACCACATCTCCTCCATTTCCCGCTCCTCTGCCCTTAAGCCCTGCCCCTCCAATTGCCACCAAGACAGAACCCCACTGGTCCTCACCTATCACCCCACCAACCTCCATATACATCGTATCATCCGTCGTCATTTCTGCCACCTCCAAACGGACCCCACCACCAGAGATATATTTCCCTCCCCTCCCCTATCAGCGTTCCAAAACGACCACTCCCTCCGTGACCCCCTCGTCAGGTCCACAACCCCCACCAACCCAATCTCCACTGCCGACACGTTCCCCTGCAACGGCAAGAAATGCAAAACTTGCGCCCACACCTCCTCCCTTACTTCCCTCCAAGGCCCCAAGGGATCCTTCCATATCCGCCACAAATTCACCTGCACCTCCACACACATCATTTACTGCATCCGCTGCACCCGATGTGGCCTCCTCTATATTGGGGAGAGAGGCCACCTACTTGCGGAACGTTTCAGAGAACACCTCTGGGACACCCGGACCAACCAACCCTACCACCCCGTGGCTCAACACTTCAACTCCCCCTCCCACTCCACCAAGGACATGCAGGTCCATGGACTCCTCCATCGCCAGAACATAGCAACATGACACCTGGAGGAAGAGCGCCTCATCTTCCGCCTAGGAACCCTCCAACCACAAGGGATGAACTTCGATTTCTCCAGTTTCCTCATTTCCCCTCCCCCCACCTTGTCTCAGGCAAATCCCTCGAACTCAGCACTGCCTTCCTAACCTGCAATCTTCTTCCTGACCTCTCCGCCCCCATCCCCACTCTGGTCTATCACCCTCACCTTGACCTCCTTCCACCTATCGCATTTCCAAAGCCCTTCCCCCAAGTCCCTCCTCCCTACCTTTTATCTTAGCCTGCTGGACACACTTTCCTCATTCCTGAAGAAGGGCTCATGCCCAAAACATCGACTCTCCTGCCCTTTGGATGCTGCCTGACGTGCTGCGCTTTTCCAGCAACACATTTTCAGCTCTGATCTCCAGCATCTGCAGTCCTCACTTTCTCCCAGTATTCAAAGGGCAGAGTTTCTATGAAATTGGTCTTGCCACTCATGTCTGCTTATCCATGCCAATCATTTTATCACATGGGCAGCACAATATTCTGGTCAGTTCTCAATTGCCATTACTCCCTTTTTAAACAATGCCAATTTCAACATCCATCCACTATATTACAGGATCCAGGGCAGGTGTAAACTGGTAAGTGGTCAGTTATAACATTTTATATGGACCATAATGACAGCATGTCCTGAAGGGGGAAAAGGCTCCAGCCTAAAGAATTCTGATATTAGTTAGTGAAGTATTTGTAACAGTCACCAAGTGTGAAAACTAGGTTAACTGTGAAAATTCACAAGTACAGAAAACATAGATTCTGGGTTTTTCAGTTAACTTAATATATGACATTTTTATAATTATCTGCAATGTAAATAATTTTCAGTATAATGTGACATTCAATTGAAAAGCTAGATTATTTGATTATTTGACAATTTGATTATTGCAGTACTGATTGCAAATCACTAGTATTTCTTACATTGAAAAGGAATCAACCTTAACCAGCTGCAGATATACTATCACCTGTGTGTTTTACCACCAAAATTAAATTTCATGTCCAGCAAATGTTCCTAGTCCATTTGTGTATGGCTTGGGCTCGAACTATTTCTCTATGTTAATGTTATTGTAAATTGCACGTGATGTAAAATCTCTAATTAACTTTCCTTGTGACACACATTAGAATATGGTACTTTTACATCTGCAATTTGCAACACATTTTCACTAATACTATAACAGAAATAAATTGAGGAACTCATAAGCAAATAGATTCTTTGTAGCTTAATAACAGGCAATTATCAAAGTTAGCTAACAGTTAATTTTGCTAAATCGGTCACTGGACAATTTGATTTCAGAAGATGATGGAATTTTGAGTGATTTAGTCCCTTCTTTGTATAACAATTAAACTTGATCATGGTAATCATAATTTATTTAGTAATTTTCTTTATGTTACATCTTGATTCATTTTGAGTGTTAAATATTAGAATTCCATCATCAATTTATATGTACTATTAATGATACCATTTTCAAGATGATTTTACTGTCATTGACTACAAGATGCATAGGTGAGGAAAACATCCCTTTCCAAACAGGGGATGAAAATGCTTATTACCAATGACAAAGACAGTATTCCAGAGAGCAGCAATGGCAGTGAACCACCTTAGTTTACATGAGCATCTTGCTTTAGAAATCATAAGATATAAAGATCATGGAAAAGGAAGAGGTTGGAGATGAAATGACAACAGAAGGCTGTATAATGCAACATTAGGTACTTTCTCCAAGGCTTTTTTTTCACGTCGCTATACCAGCACTATTTCTTTAAGATGCCAATGACATCTCACTAAAAAGTTATTTGATGTTTTATATCATGATGTTGGGGGGTAGGGTGGGGTGTGTTCTCACTGGAAGAGGGAAAGCATTCAGATCACCTTCTGAAATATTTTAATAATGGAACATAAGAACAGAGTAGATATTTTTTTTAAAAACACAGAATTGATCATTTACTTCAAATCTGTTGCACCATTCAGTTGGTTTATGGCTGATTATCATCCACATGATTAGGTAACATTGGACAGATATGAGGGAAGCAAGATGGTTTCCATGCATTTGGTTGAGTTGAGTGCCAAATGGCCAGAGTCCACAAATCACAGCTGTGAGATATTTCAGGAAATTCTTCAACTGCTGAATCCTTAGGTGATAGTTTAAATAATTTTTGTTACCCAAAATTCTACAAGAGGAAAAAAATAGTCATAGTGGTTTGCAGGATGATAGCTATCATTTCTGCAATGGATTATTTGAGATTCAGTCTGCAAACTCCACATGAATTTGCCTTCCAACAGCATATGGCGCTGTTTTCCAGTAATGTCACGAACACGTCATATCTTTGTGTCTGTGTCCAGCACCTGAGGGCTTCAAGGAGTAAATGCATGTCTGTACAGTAGCTCTGAAGCTGTTTCCTTTGATAGTCTCCAATTCATGTATATAATGTAGCTTTAGACCTTGCTCCTTGCAACTGGATAAGAATGTGCTGCAAACCCATATCTCTGGTATAGCTGTTTCACTGAGCTGAGAGTGTAGCCTATTTTTGAATGTCAGTCAGACTACCTCATATACTAGCTCTGATGGTATACCTCAGTCTCAGCCATTGTTAAAACGTGGCTTTTTTTTTTCCTTTTGCCCTGAGTCTGACATTATACTAGTGCTTCTACACATACAGGCTCTTTTGTTCACTGGAAGCAATCTGTTTCTATCCAACCTGCCTCATTCTTTTATAGTGCAAACTCTTCCATCAGAAGATATACCCAAAACCAGCCACATTTTCAAACCCTTGTGAAGTTGCTTCTAACAAGCATCATTTTGGAAACTATTGTATCCTCTCTATTGCCTGAACTTTCTTCTTATACGTCAAGCCTCAGTGCTTTTGTTGTCATATATAAATTAACTATTGCATCTCAAATTTTATATTTCATAATTCATCTCATAAAACATTGTTTCCATTAGCTTTTTTATTGCCTTATCCATTTGAGGACTTGCTTTTAAATGTTCTACGAGCTTGAACACCCAAATCCCTTTGCTTTTTCACATCATCCAATGTTTCCCCAAAGTAGAAATATTTCTTTCTTTAATCAAAATGTACCACCTCTCATGGACCAACATTAAATTATGACTACCGGGTTTACACTGATTGCATTGTTCTGTTAAAAGTCCCGTGGTAGCTTTTTCTGGAGATCAAAATGTTACTCATTTTGCTGTCTATTTTAGTAATGTCTACAAATTTGAATTGCACTCCCTCTTGTCCTATTTTCAAATCATGGACATACATTTTGAATGGAAATGGTCCCAGAACTGGAAGCACATGAAACATTGTAAAGTGCTAACAATAATCTGAGAATTTGCCTCCTTGTGGCCATCTTGTCTTGTCAGTTGTCTGTGTATCTGCCAATTTTGTTCAACTGCCAAATGACCTCTGTGAAGGTGATCTTTGAGTCAGAAGACTCTGCATTCAAGTCCTGTACAAGGTTTTAAGCACAAATCTAGGCTGAGACTACAACTCAGTGCAGAGGAAATGCTGCACTGTCGGAGGTGCTGTCTTTCATATGTTTTATTAAACCAAATCCCTCTTTGATCTTTTAGGTAAATGTAAAGGATTCCATGGTTCTATTTAGAACATAGAACATTACAGCGCAGCACGGGCCCTTTGACCTTCAATATTGCACCAAACTGTGAAACCAATCTGAAGCTCATCTAACCTATACCATTACATTATCATCTATATCTTTATTCCCTGACCATTTAAATGTTCTTAAAGTTGATGAATCTACTACTGTTGCAGGCAGAGTATTCCACACTCTCACTACTCTGAGTAAAGAACCTACCTCTGACATCTAATTGATATCAATCATCCCTCAATTTAAAACTATATCCCCTTGTACTATTTGGAAAAAGTGAGGGAGGAGTTATCCCTTTACCCTGGCCAAGAATGATTTCTTAAACAAAATCACACAGGATCTAACTATAGTATCTGACCATTATCATATTATCATTTGTGGGAAATTGCTGTGTCTGAATTGGCTGCTGCTTTAAACATATTTCAGCAGTGACTACTCTTCAAAGATACTTAATTGACTGTAAAGCACTTTGTGACATACTGAGATCATGAAATAGCTGATGGGCTTGCAAGATTTTCTTTCTTTCAGGCATTCACTCCAAACCTAAGGTTGGTAGATTTAACGACACTGAATTTTAAAATTAGCTACAATGGATATCATCTCATCTATTCCAGGCGTACTTCTTTTCGCCTGGAAATCATCCCATTTAGAATCCATTTAGCTTTAGGCCTGCTTCATGTTCTTTGCACTGCAGTTTATATGCTTTTATTGCAGTAATTTGTGATTTGGGGTGTTTCGTTTTTGCCGCATATGTCATTTTATGATTCCTTTGATTTCTAGTTTGCTTAGTTAGGTACTTAATTTTGCTTCTGACTAAGCTCTCATAAATGGCAGCTTAAATTTTTGTAGAGCTGTAAAAAAAATACAGGCAGCCTAGCATATCACCAGTTCTCCATTAGCCATAAGAAATTAATGCCGCAAAGATCTCTTTATATCCCACATTTTAAAATTATTCCTATCTATTTCCTTCCAGGATTTTCTGTGCTTCTTCAGCTGATGGTTCTTTCCTATAATATATTTTCTTTTATTTGAAATGCTGAGAGACTCGTGACTAATTTCCTGAATTAATTGGGTGCTATTTTGAATTAACTTATTGTAATCCATCATTAGTGTTTTAATCAAAGTTTCCTTAATTTGGAAAATCACCATTGCAAATCATTCTCTATGTGCAATACACAACTGAAGCAAAGGTTCAATCCACTCTTGTTTCTTATTAATCTGGTAACAAAATTATTTGGAGTAGAAAGCATTGAAGCTGCGAGTACAGCTATTATATTGAAAGATGTAAACCGCATGCTCAAATGATTAAAGCCTTCTGAACTATTACACACTGAAAGGCAGGTTTATTTGTGAATATAGTAAATGATGGACTTAGAACCAGGTTTTGAAATGTGCTTGGTTGGGAATCCTATTGAAAGCATAGATCAGTTGGAGCAGCAGTTCGAGGCAATGAGGAATTTACAGGAGCTGAGGGTGTGATGGATGGCAATTTCTCGGGACATTGACGACTGCTTTGGTGCAGCTTCATGCTGCCTAGACCTTGAAAAGTGTGTTTGTTTCTCTCCAATGTCCACCCCTCTATAACTTTCACACCTTTCCAATAATTCTCTTCCTTAAGGGCTTATGCTCGAAACGTCGAATTCTCTATTCCTGAGATGCTGCCTAACCTGCTGTGCTTTGACCAGCAACACATTTGCAGCTTCCTTGATCTTTCATCCATTTTGGGGAATTAACTGTTCACTGTCATCCACTACAAAGCCACTGACTCCTATAGCCACCTTCACTACAACTCATCACACCCCATATCCTGCAAGGATTCCATCCCATTCTCCCAGATACTTCAACTATGTCATATTTGTTCGGATGATGCCACCTTCCAAAACAGTGCTGCTGACCTGGCTTTCTTTTTCCATGACTGTGGGTTCCCATGCACTGTGGTGGCCGGGGACCTCAACTGCATCCGACATATCATTGCTGTTTTTGCCCTTGCCCCTTCCCATCACTTACATCAGGGTGATTGGATCCCCCTTGTCCTCACTTCTCAGCCCATCACCCTCCGCATTCAAGGGATCATTCTCTGCCATTTCAGACAATGCCAGCAGAATGCCACCACCAAATACATCTTTCCCTTTTTCCCTGTCTGCATTCAGTGATCATTCCCCTGGAACACCCCAGTCTATTCCATGACCACCAACACTACCCATGCCTTCGCATGGCATGTTCCCATGTAACCACAGAAGGTACAATACCTACCCCAGCACTTCCACCATGCTCACCACCTAAGGGGTGAAACAGTTTTTCCAGGTGAAGCAGCATTTCACCTGTACCTCTTCCAATCTTGTGTATTGTATTCACTGCACCCAATGTGGCCTCCTCTAGACTGGAGAAACCAAACGCAGGCTGGATGACCATTTTGCAGAACATCTCCAGTCCATATGCAAGCATGACCCCAACCTTCACACAGCTGGCTATTTTAACACGGAGTCCTGCTTACATGCCCATGTGTTTGGCCTTAGCAATTTGCAATATCCCAGCGAATTACAGTCCAAACTGCAGGAGCAGAATCTCATCTTCAAACTAAACACTTTACAACTATCTGGGCTCAATATTGAGTTCAACACCTTCAAAATTGTGAACCCATTCTTTCCCCTTCTCTTAGCTTTGCTTGTTACATTCCCCTGTCTCTTCCCTTCTCCACTCCAGTGAAACTGTGTGTTTTTTCCAGTCTGGCAGTTAGATACACCATTGCTTTGCCTTTCTCACATTCCGACCATTTAATCTGAAGCATCAATACTCTTTCTCTCTCAGCACTCCAACACCCCCCTCCCATGATTGCATAATTGCTGCCGTCTCTATACTTGACTTCATCTCTAACAAAGAGTCATCTAGACTTGAAACTTACGGAAAGCATAGAATCTCTATGTGTGGAAAAAGGCACTTTGGCCAACAAGTTGACACTGACTCTCTGAAGAGTAACCCACCCAGACCCATTTCCCAATCCTATTATCCTATATTTAGCCCTGAATAATGCACCTAACCTACACATCCCTGAACACTATGAGCAATTTAGCACAGCCAATGCACCTAACCTGCACATCTTTGAATTGTAGTAAGAAGCCAGAGCACCTGAAGGAAACCCACACAGACACTGGGAGAGTGTGCAAACTCCACATAGTTGCACGAGACTGGAGTTGAACCCAGCTCCCTGGCACTGTGAGGCAACAGTGCCAACCATTAAACCACTGTGCTACTCAGATTGCTTTCTCTCCATGGATTAAAAAATGAGGTCTGCAGATGCTGGAGATCACAGCTGCAAATGTGTTGCTGGTCAAAGCACAGCAGGCCACTCTATTCCTGAGATGCTGCCTGGCCTGCTGTGCTTTGACCAGCAACACATTTGCAGTTGTTCTCTCCATGGATGCTGCCTGACCCATTGTGATCTCCAACATTTTTGTTTTGAGTAGGTGTAGGGATCGCTGGATGATAGAGAATATGATGTTTTGGTCAAGAAAAAGAAGGAAGCATAGATAGTAGAGACCGAAGGAATCCCCAGAAGAGTATAAAGGAAATTAAGAGGGCAAAAAGGGGACAAGAGATAACTTTGGCAAATAGAGTTAAGGAGAATCCAAACGAATTGTATAAATACAAGGACGAAAGGATAATTAAGGAGAGAATAGGGCACCTAAAGATCAGCAAGGCTACCTATGTGTGAAACTGGAGGAGATAGGGAAGCTACAAAATAAGTATTTTGCATCAGTGCTTATTTTGGAGAAGAATATGGAAGCGAGAGAGCTTGGAGAAATAAATAGCGACATCTTGAGAAATGTCCATATTACAGAAGGGGAGGCTGTTGGATGTCTTAAAATACACAAAGGTGGATAAATGCCCTGGACCTGATCAGGTGTACCCTACAACTCTGTGGGAAGCTCGGGAAGTGATTGCTGGGCCCCTTGCTGAGATATTTGCATCACCAATAGTCACAGGTGAGGTGCCGGAAGACTGAAGCTTGGCAAACGTGGTGCCACTGTTTGAGCAAAGTGGTAAGGAAAAGGCCGGGATCTATAGACTGGTGAGCTTGAAATCATTGGTGGGCAAATTGTTAGAGGGGATCTTGAGGGACAGGATTTATATTCATTTGGAAAGGCAAGGACTGATTAGGGATAGTCAACATGGCTTTGTGATTGGGAAATTGAGTCTCACTAACTTGATTGAGTTTTTTTGAAGAAGTAACAAAGCGGATTGATGAGTGGTGGATGAGATCTGTATGGACTTCAGTCAGGCCTTCCACAAGATGCTACATGGTAGATTGGTTAGCAAGTTTAGATCACATTGTATACTAGCCATTTGGATACAGAACTTCTTCGAAGGTTGAAGACAGAGGCTGGTGGTGGAGGGTTGCTTTTCACACTGGAGGTCTGTGATCAGTCAAGTGCCACAAGGATTGGTGCTGGGTCCACTGCTTTTTGTAATTTATGTAAATGATTTGGATGTGAACATAAGAGGTATAGTTAGTAAGTTTGCAGAGGACATCAAAATTGGAGGTGTAGTGGGCAGCGATGAGAGCAATCAGAGTACAACAGGACTTTGATTAGATGGGCCAGCGGGCAAGGAGTGGCAGATGGAGTTTAATTTAGATAAATGTGAGCTGCTGTATTTTGGAAAGGCAAATCAGGGTGGGACTTATACACTTAATGGTAAGGTCCTGGGGAGTGTTGCTGAATAAAGAGACCTTGGCATGCAGGTTCATGGTTCCTTAAAAGTAGAGTCACAAGTAGATAGAATAATGAAGAAGGTGTTTGGTATGCTTTCCTTTATTGGTTCGAGTTTTGCGTATAGGGGTTGAGTGGTAACTTTGTGGCTGTACAGGACATTGGTTAGGCAATTTTTGGAATACTGCATTCAATTATGGTTTCCCTGCTATAGGAAGAATTTGTGAAACTTGAAAGGGTTCAGAAAAGATTTTCAAGGATGTTACCAGCGTTGGAGGGTTTGAGCTATAGGGAGAGGCTGAATAGGCTGGGGCTATTTTCCCGGGAACATCAAAAGCTGAGGGGTGACCTTATAGAGGTTTATAAAATCATGAGGGGCACAGATGAATGATCAGCCCTGTGTAGTGGAGTCAAAAAACTAGAGGGCATTGGTGTAAGATGAGAGGGAAAATGTTAAAAGGGAATTAGGGGACAACTTTTTTCACACAGAGGGTGGTGCATGTATGGAATGAGCTGCCAGGGGTAATGGTGGAGACTGGTACAATTACAACATTTAAAAGGCATCTGCATGGGTAAATGAATAGGAAGGTTTTGGAAGAGTATAGGCCAAATGGGACTGGATGAATTTAGGATATCTGGTTGGCATAGATGAGCTGGAGAGATTGGTCTCTTTCCATGCTGACTCTGTGGTAAAATATTAATGATTTTCAGGACATGAAAATTTTTATTTTGCAGCTTATGCCAGTAGCCTCCAGAAACATTTCAGATGCACTTTATTTTCAAAGCTTTACTACAAACTTCAACAGTAAAACAACCCAAAAAGACCTTGATTCCCATCATCAGATGGTCCCCAGCAACGTTAGCATTTCTTCCAGCATTGGATTCCCTTCGCTTCATTCGGGGGAGTTAAATTTGATCACCCCCAAGACAGACGTAAAGATTGCAATGTGTGATTAACTCAAGTCTTGTTGACTGAAAACCAGACAGTATTGGAATGGTTTCGGTAAAAAGCCAGAACTAACAATTCTGTTCATTAGCTGTACCCAAAAGGGTACCCAAAAGTATTATTTCCTGGTAGTACAACATGCTGTTCTGCATTGTTTGAAGCTGACCTCTACCTCTAAAAGTGGAAGTGCATTGGTGTTCAAACATGTGCTAAGATCCCTAAAGTAGTGATTGTTTTCAGAAACAATGAGGAACCTCTCAACACAGGAGAATGTGATCTCCAAGCATTTCAAATGTTGGTGAAAGAGGTGTAAAGGAGAAAGATGATATTTGTCTGCACAGACAGAATGGGCCATTGTGACGCGTGGTAGAAAGGCAGTAGGAGCAGATAACCATGGATATCAATGTCAAGAGACTGTACCCAGGCCCAAACGATATGGCAGGTATCAGGCATGTGGCTGTGGAGGTGGTGGTTTTCCAGCTATGGCAGTGTGTGGGGACTCAGGGCACCTGAATGTTCACAAACTGCGGGATGGGCTTTGTGGCTTTATTTTACCAGTGGCAAGGACTCATGGAGGAGGTAATGGAGTGATCTAGGTGTTTCCTTTTCTTTTAGTGGCTTCCCTTATTTCTGCTTCTGTTTTCAATCTGTCTTTTGTACACTAAGATGATGCAAGAGAATGGCAACTTTGTGCACTTTTCACTGTACTCCTATATTTCTGCACTCAGGTACATGAGACAATAATACCTGAATCTAAATCTAAGAAGAGAGTGAGGATGAGCATTGCATTGAAAACTTACTTTCACACTTGCTATCACGAGCTCAATGTATGGTTCATATGGCCTTAATTAGAAGGCAAGGTTTGGATACAGATGCTGGGCCCATATGCTGCAATCAGGGTAAGGATATCATCACTGTCTGCTCAACAGAGGGCAAGGTCATACATGGAACCCACTGTAGAGGAAACAAATGAGCAGTTGGATGGATAGTACTACGATGAAAACCGATGGTTACATGTACCAGAATGCTTGGTGCTCTGGCAGACCTGCACATTACAAGTCTGGGATGGGGACTTGCACTGAAATTGGAGCTCACTTTCACCTTTGTCCCCCACTATAAGCCCGAGTGATGATAAAATGTTTGATAACAGATGTTAGTTACTGTCTAAATAGTAGCCAACTTACATTTAAGCATTGCAGTGAAAGCTCAGATTTCTATCTTGAACAGTCAGTTTTCCATAGAATCCTTACAGTGTGGAAAGAGACCATTCAGCCCAACAAGCCCACACTGACTCTCCAAAGAGCATTTTACCCAGACTCATCCCCCTACCCTATTCCTGTGACTTTGTATTTCCCATGGCTAACCTATACATCCCTGGACATTACAGGGTAATTTAGCATGGCCAATTCACCAAACCTGCACACTTTTGGACTGTAGGAGGAAACTGGAGCACCAAAGGGAACCCACTCTGACACAGGCAGAACTTGCAAACTCCACACAGACAGTCACCTGAGGCTGGAATCGAACACAGTTCTCCAGTGCTGTGAGGCAGCAGTGCTCATCACTGAGCCACAATGCCAACGTATCATACAAGCTGAAACTGCTGCTACTAGGGCTGTGGATTTTCAAAATGTCTTGCAATTTCTCCTCCAAGTGATCAGTGGTATTATTAAGGTGCCACTTTGGAGGTTTGCCCCTGATTCCAGGAAACACTTATCTGCAGGCCTTTCAGGATGAGGCCAGTTTCTCTCCCACCCCCACCACACTGCCAATGCCCTTGCTATTCCCTATCAAGGAAGCAGCACATAGCTTGGCTTCCTAGACTCAGAAATGGTCAAGGTCTTCATTCAAGATCATGAACAGTCTCCTCCACTGAAAATCAGCAACTACAAGTGTTGTTATGAACATTAGGGTAGCAGTGCAGGGCCAATTGACAGGCATAGGTACAGAAAAGAGAGTACTGAAGGGATGTACAAGAATGATTAGTTTTGTGGTATTATGTTGTGACTTTATCTACAAATTTGTTTTGGAAGGCTTATTATCATAGCTTTTATTTGTGCATTGTAGTCAGCCAGGCTCTGTGGTGGCCAGTTACAGATTGTCTGGGGAAATAGAATGTCACGCCATGCAACTTCTACCTCTGCTGCGAGAAAGTGATTTCAGTAGCTGCTTTTGAATGCTCATCACTTGAAACAGAGAAAAGACAAGGCATGAGACTGTAGCGAAAGGGAAATCAGGGATGGATTTACCAGTAATGCAATTGAATCATTTCTACATGGACAAATTACACTGAAAGGGGTAATAAGTTGATAGGTTGCCTCCTCCTCATCCTATTCTGAATCCTCTAGGCTTAAAGTCAGAAATCACAACTTTTTGCAAGTTTATATTTGCTATGTCATTTTCACTTCACGTTTGGTCTTGAAGCAAATGTGAAACCCTGGAATGTTGAGCTCCTAGTTCTGCCCTCCTCTTAATAAAAGTTTCTACGGAGGCTTAATATCAAAGTTAAAATGTTTACAACACCAGGTTATAGTCCAACTAGTTTATTTGGAAGCACTAGCTTTCGGAGCTCTGCTTCTTCATCAGGTAGCTGCGGGACTGGATCATAAGACACGGAATAAATAGCGAAAGATTAGTGTCATGCAACTGAAATGATATATTGAACAAACCTAGATTGCTGTTAAGTCTTTCATCTTTTTGAATGGGTTGCAGCTCCACAGCTACCTGATGAAGGAACAGCGCTCTGAAAGCTAATGTTCGACTATAAACTGGTGCTGTGTGATTTTTAACTTTGCCCACCCCAGTCCAACACTGCCTCCTCCATGTTATAATATCATGTACTACTCCAGGCTCTAAGCTGATCTGCCTTATGTGTTATATTCCTCATATTAAAATGAATACACTTGAGACTGCCAGTCCTGCCATGTTTATTAACCTGGTCCTGCCTGTCCTTCCTATTAGATTTACTTTATTTAATCTCTGCCTTCTCCTCAATTAGAGAATGCAGCAGACCACAATGAAGTTTGAGACCTGCTCTGCTAATCCTAATGTTTCTTCTTGCAATGGATGCTTTCTTCAGTTGATCAATAATCATCATCAATAATCTACTCTACCAGATCTTATATGGCAGCATGGCTTTATGTACGCATGCTACACATGTATGCATGGTTGTGAAATAAAATCTTGAGACATACAATCAGCAAAAAAGCCTTTGCCATCCAAAAGCCACCCTTTCGCTTTGTGATGGTAGTTCAAATGTAGCTGTAACAGTGCACTACCATGGAATGAAGTAATGACTGATGTCAGGATAATGGCAAGAACTTGTAGGATTCAGCCACACTCATCTGCCTATCAGTGTAATAGTCAGCTGGCTGCTATGTGAGTAAAATCTGTTTTGGTTCTGTGTGAATCAGAGTTGTGGCAACCACACCAAGATATGTGAGATGTAAATTGTATCCTGCACCATGGGGAAGACTGCAATCTCACAAGCCATGTATTCTTTCTCTCTGCTCCTCTCTAGCAGAGAGTGAATAGAGAGCCACATAGCCCTCCCTTTATGCAGCTGCAAGATATTGTAAATATCTCCGGATCCAGGTTATAAGCCAAAAAAAACATTTATCATGCTTACGTTCATAGCTGCTGCCAATGTGTTACTTGACTGCTTCTAAGGTCATAATTATGACTGTGGTACAGTGTAGTTTGCAGTAAGGATCTACTTATGACAAAACAGGCATCTGTGTTCCTTATCAAGGCTCATCTCAGAGAACTGGTTCCTGCAAAGTCCTGACTGGGATGGATTTCTTGTTGAAAACCTTCTCCCATCATTCCTCTTTCATCGGTTTGTCCTACTCTGTGTATCCTCTGATTATTCTCCCAGTCACATTTTTTTTCCCAAGGGAAATGTCTTACTAATGCACCTATACTGGGGACCAACTGGTTTGAGCAGAAGCCTTGAAGCCAGCAAAAATGTCCTGCTGTGTCTGTAACCTGTGGATCTTTGCAAGTTTAAAGAACATTTTCAATCATCAAACACTCATCAAATTGCAGAAATGTCAAAATAAATCAACACTCATCAAATTGCAGAAATGTCAAAATAAATCAACCTGGAACTAATCTGTTAATCATTGGTACTCCCTTTAAATACTTGCTGAGTTCTTTCCTGCTGCTTAGTGTGTACAGAAGTATGAGTTGAAGAAACAGAGCCAGCTGGAACACTGAGTTCTGAAGTAGCTGTTTGACATGATGATTGGTCTTACTCTACATGCTTCCAGTGGATACTAGCTGTGTGCACACTACCCTCCTCACAAATATGTCAGAGGTGATTTGCAGCAAAAAGGTGTGTTGGCCCCCAGATGGCATTTGTAGAATCCAAACCCCTCGCACAAACAAACTCAGAATCTCTTCCTAACAGCTTAATACAACAATACTACAGCATTATGTGTAACCAAAATTGAGAAAAGACTTTCTATTTTAATGTAAAGATTATTATTTAATCAACAACTAGTGGCATGAGATGATCTGAACTTTACCAATCTCAATTTTATATTCAGGATCGTAAAAGTAATAATAGGGCTTCAGGTGGCTTTCATAAAACTACAGCTCTCATACTTTAACCTTGTTTATGAGCTTGAAAAATCCTGTCAACACAATGAAAGAGACTTCCGATACCAAGCACCTCTCCTTGGCTAATTTATAAAATGTAGGTTTCCTAGATATTGGTTTCCTGGCAATGAAATCAATGCCAACTACTAACTGAGCTTACTTTTATCACTTGGTTATTTAAAATAGCCATTGCATATTGTTTTAAAGCCTAATCAAATGTTTTAAAATAGATTTATGATACATTAAATTTTAAATTCAGTTATAATAAATCTTAGTTTAAACATTTAAATAACCTGTTGTTCAATGATCAAGGGGCAAATACTTAACTGTCAGTCATCTTAATGGCAAGTTGCTGCCAAATAGAAAATGCAGTCTGGGCTATAGGCTTGCTTTAGGCAGGATTCAGAACAGCTGGCTCATTTTTATGTGACTCAACACAATGGTAAATAAACACACAAAAAAAAATCAGGAAAGGACCAGTTGGTCTAACAATCTGCTCTACCTACAATATTGTGAACCATTTAAAACAACACAAATTAGAGAGAAACAAAAATCTCAGCATCTTACAATGACTGATACAACTAATCTGATCCCAACACCAATGCCTGATCCCAGGCACTCCACCTTGCTAGACACCAGTGTCATAATTGCAAATGTTTTCCATTCATAGTTCTCATCAGCTGCGGTTTAATTTGGTTTGGTTTAAATCTTGAGCTGAAACAATTATTTACTGGCGAGAGTGAATTTTGTTCAGTTATGATGCATATTCTATTTGTAAAAGAGATAGCCTAAAAGAGCTGTCCAGTTTTTGGTTTTAGCTCAATAAAGTATTCTCGTTTCTAAACCCTAAAGGATGTGGGTTCAGGCCCCAGTCCTGAGGTGAGCTCACCATTTAGGCTGACACTTCAATTTGATAAGGATGGAACACTGCATTACTGGTGTTTAGTTGTTTTGGACAATATTTTAATGTGAGACCTTGTTCCTTCTGACATGGATAAAAAAACTCCCGTAATGCTACTGAAAGAAGAACAGGTCAAGCTTTTATATGTCAATTAACAACATGAAGAAACATATTAACTGTCAGTTAGCCAATTGCTTTTGTGGGAACATTTGTACACATTCGTTGCTGTGTTTATCTACATTAAGATGGTGTATCATCTTCAAAAATACTTAGACTGTAACATTTTGAAGCATTTATAAGTTGTTTCATTCACCGTGAGATAACTTTTAAGAATTTACACTCCAGTTATTGAGCTTTCCATCTCAGTAATATATGTCAAGAGGTGTGATGATTTTATCTGCTAGGATTTAACATCCATTAAAATTAATGGAACTCAAATACATAAAAACTGAAGTTATATTACCAATGATATATATTTAAAAAGCAGTAAGTTTTAAATATTCTTAATACTATCTGACAAAACTTGCAACATAAGATTATACTGGTCCATTATACTGATGTGCAGATATATATTAGTCATTCCTGTATATTGTACTTTGGAAAAGGTGCAGTGAACCATCTGTACATTGTATTATTTAACTGTATTTCAAATGAAGACATTAGACAAAGTTGCTGACAGGACATACACATGAATACAAACATTTCTGACTTGCATTTGTGATAAGTTAGGGCAGCTTCTATATGAATGTGTTACTGCAGAATTTAGAACAAAAGTCTTCAGATATAACTGAGTACGCTAGAAACTGAAGGTTCAGCAAGCAAGTTCATACTTCCATATTAAATGTAAAGTGCTTGTAAAATGCACTTGAAGCACCAGAAAAATATTTCAGACACAGAATATTTTTGATTTTGCTTCAAAACCAATTTATACAGTTGGGTAGTGACCATCAGTTGAACCTCAGGTATTATTAAAAATTAAATGCAGAACATAAATAAAAATATGCATTTGGCCACGTGAATTTCATAATACCACTGAGATATCTTCACCAACTGTGCCCAACCTACTTTCATAGCATTTCTCAAAGTGACAGTATTCGTTTGTATGGTGTGGCACTCTGTGGCAAACATAGCACATAAGTGCACACAATATTCTAGGTGCAGTGTTGTTCAGTGTTCCACACAATTGTTCCATGAAATATCATCGTGACAAGTCAGGCATGATTTCCCCTTCATGAAGCTGAACTGACTCTATTTGATCATATTATGTGTTTCTAAATGCTCTGCTATTACATACTTTATAAAGGACTATTTTATCAATAACACATTTCAAGCTATCGTTACCTGTCTTTTGTCTCCTTGCCTTTTTTAGATAATAGTGTTATGTTGTCAGTTTTCCAAAACTTATGGGACTTGCCTAGAATCT
Organism: Hemiscyllium ocellatum; assembly: GCF_020745735.1. Lineage (NCBI taxonomy): Eukaryota > Metazoa > Chordata > Chondrichthyes > Orectolobiformes > Hemiscylliidae > Hemiscyllium > Hemiscyllium ocellatum. Next base: position 41,615,031 of record NC_083412.1, on the reverse strand, counting down.
AAGAATTCTTGGAAAATTATTACCAGTGCATCCACTATCTCTGTATCTACTTCCATTAATATCTGAGGGCGCAACCAATCAGGTCCAAGGAATATATTGCCCTTTCACCCATTAGTTACTCCAGTACTTTTTCCCTAGTCATGGACATTAAATTTATTTCCTCTCGTCTTTTTGTCTCTTAATTAATTTGTATTTTTGAAATACTATTCGTGCCTTTTAACATGAAGATGCAAAGTATTTATTGAATCTTCACTATTTTGTGACTCCCATTATTACTTCCCTTAAATTCAAATGGGTGCATGTTAATTTTGGCCTTTCTTTTCCTTTTTATATATTTTATGAAGCTTTTGCTGTCTGTTTTTATATTAATTGCTAGTCTATTCTCAACATTTATTTTCTCCCTCTTAATTTTATTTTTTAAAATTTTCTCCCTCTTTTAATTTTTTTTTCTTACAATTATAGAATTACAGGTCCTTTGAAATGTAAACCAGGGCAGATTTAGAGTTAACTGAGAGCAAGAGATATTCATTGAAGTTTGTTCTTCAAAGCTAGGCTTTTTGAGGGCTTTTGTGCTGCAATGGTAATGCAGTGCTAACCTTCTGAGCCAGTGTGTCCGAGCTCAGGTCCAATCTTCTCCTGATGTGAGCAGTAACATCTCTGACCAGGTTAGAAAGTATCCAGAGCTGGTACTTTCCCCAGTACAGAAATGGGCTTCTGGACAGGCAAATGATCTAAAAGAATTTAAAATCACAACACCAGGTCCATAACACCAGGTCCAACAGGTTTATTTGGAAGCACTAGCTTTCAGAGCACTGATCCTTCAATAGGTGGTTGTGGAGTAAAAGATCGTAAGACACAGAAATTACAGCAAAAGTTTACAATGTGATGCAACTGAAATTACACATTGAAAAATACCTGGATTGTTTGTTAAGTCTTTCATCTTTTAACCTGGTGTTGTGTGATTTTTAACTTTGTACACTGCAGTCCAACACGAGCACCTCCAAGTCAGATTTAAACGAGAAGTGTGAAACTAGTATGTACTCTGAACTATAGTTTAACAAGAAAAGTCTTGCAAATCTCAAAGTCTTCTCTTGTCTTATTTAACAATAGATATCTGTCTATTAAACAACAAATGCCCACTCAACCTGTTTCACTATACATAAAGCCTCTTTAAATCCTCTTCATATATTATATTCACCCAAGTTTTGTATCACCTGGAAACTTGGAAATATTACAATTGGCCTCCACTTTAAAATCAATGAATCTTGCGTTGTCCCACTGGTCAGAGTCTGTCAACTTGCACATGATCCATTTATTCCTACTCTACTTTCTGCCCGTTAAAAAAACTGTTGATCAATGCTAATGGATCAACTCCTAATTTGATTGGCTTAATTTTGTTTGCTAACCTCCTGTCTGAAACTTTCTCAAAAGGCTTCCAAACATTCCTTACTTACTACATGTACTTATTTCCCCTATGGGCTCTGCTGGTAACCACTACAAAAAAACTCTCAGGTTTGACAAACATGATTTTCTCTTCGCCGATCCATGTATTCTCTGTCCAGTCAGATCATTACTTTCTAAATGTCCAGAAATAGTAGCCTTTGGATTAAATGTTAGTATTTCCCTGACTACTAACGTTAAACTAACAGATCTACAGCTCCCTGTTTTCTTTCTCCTTCATTTCTTAATTAGTAGACTTACATTTGTAACCTTCAAAGCTTCCCTCCCCATTGCAGAATGAAGAGAATTTTGAAAGGAAATCACCAATACATCCATTAATCTGTAGTCATCCCTGTCAACCCTCTGGAGCAAAGGTGATCTGATCCAGGAGATTTGTCAACTTCCAGTACTCTTAATTTAATCAAAACTACTGTTATACAAACTAATTTATTTCAATTCTTCACTCACACTGAATCCTTGGATCCTAATTATTTCAGGAAGACTTCTTGTGTCTTCCTTTATAAAACCAAACACAAAAACTTCTCAACGTCACTGTTATTTCTCTATGCGCATCTCAGAACTTGTACAGCACATGGTTTATTGGGAGTAGCAGGAAAATGTTAGGGCATAAGGGTAGAAAATGTTATTGGAGTATTAATGGCATTGTGCATTCCTGAGTTGAATATATTCTTGGGATACCCATTTATTTCATGTAGCTTGGTGGAATTGTATCCCCCAGAAAATGGGGTGGATTTTAAGAACAGTATTAAATAGCTGGCAGGATTTAAAATTTAATGTTCTGCCTACAGTGACTTAGTGTTGGAACATAAATGGAATTCTTGATTGATCTACTGATGCAGCACATAACTTTAAATAATGCTATTTATGAAAGATATTGTTAATATGAGGGGGTTGATACTGTAAAATATTTCAGTGTTATAACTATTCTCCACATGCAAAGGGCTTTACTTGCTGTCTGTCTATCCTGTAGTCTTTCAGTGACTTGCTCTGAGATTTGGAGAATGGTAGTTGGTGCTGGTGAAGTAGAAAGAGATTATTCTTGGCCAGAATCCTCAATTACCTATAATTGTACTCAGGGGTGCCCTTTGTGGAACCGAGTAGTGAGGCATACAGGATCCAGAAGATAGGTCAAGCACTTCTTTACCTTGATGTTAGGTGCTTGAAGTCTTGCTGATAAACAACAGCCAGGCTGCCCCAAGGCTAACAATCAGTAGTTACAATTCCCCAGATACTTTCTGCACAGAAGAAGAAGCACAAATCCAACCCGGATAATTATTACCCCATTAGTTTACTCTCAATTGTTAGTAGAACAATGGAAGGGGTCACTGTAAGTGCTAGCAGGCAGCTGATGGTCAGCAATAAATTGCTCACTGACAGGACAATGCAGTCAGCTTGATACACCTCTCCCTCCACATCATTTAAAAATCACTCCTTCCACTATTGATACCCAGTAACAAGAATGCAATTATCTACAAGATGCTCTGCAGTACCTCAACAACAGCACCTTCTAAACTTGACAGGATGATGAAGGTGGTGTTTGGCATGCTTGCCATCATTGGTCAGAGCATTGAGTATAGGAGTTGCGATGTCCTGTTGCAGCTATACTGGACATTGGTTAGGCCACTTTTAAAATATTGCATTTGGTTCTGGGCCCCCTGCTTTAGGAAGAATGTTGTAAAACTTGAAAGGGTTCAGAAAATATTTACAAGGATACTACCAGGGTTGGAAGGTTTGAGCTACAGAGAGAAGCTGAATAGAATGGGTATTCCTTGCCTACAGCATCAGTGGCTGTGGGATGACTTTATAGAGGTTTATAAAAACATGAGGGGGATGGATAGGGTGAATAACCAATGTCTTTTTCCCAAAACTAGAGGGCATAGGTTTGGGGTGAGAGTGGAAAAAATTAAAAGGACCTGTGGGACATTTTCAGGCAGAGGGTGGTCCGTGTATGGAATGAGCTGCCAGAGGAAGTGGTGGAAGCTGGTACAATTACAACATTTAAAAGGCATCTGGATGGGTACATGAATAGGAAGGGTTTAAATGGATATGGCCCAAATGCTAGCAAATAGGAGTAGATCAGTTTAGGATATCTGGTCAACATGAACGAGTTGGACCGAAGGGTCTGCTTCCATGCCATATAACTCTGTGGCTCTATGACACTACCATCCATCTACAAGGTCATTAGATGCATGGGATGCAAGTTCCCCTCCAAGTTGTGCACTGTCCTGATTGGGAATTGTATTGCCCTTCTTCCATCATCACTGGGCCAATATTAAGCATGTTTTTCTGTATACGTCCCTAGATCATGTAGACTGCAGCAGTTCAAGAATGTGGTTGACAAAGACTTATAGAGCTTATTAAGGGATAAGCAATAAATTTCAGCCTGGACAGTGATGCCTACATCATGTAAAAGAATGAAAACAAATTCTTTATCTTTAAAACTGATAACGGACCCTGCTAGAGGAATAGGCGAAAATGAGGGACTGCAGATGTGGAGATTAGAGTTAAAAGTGTGGTGCTGGAAATTGCATCCGAGGAGCAGGAGTGTCAACATTTTGGGCAAAAGCCTGATAAAGGCTCACCTGCTCCTCGGATGCTGCCTGACCTGCTCGAGGAATATCTATCCGAAGGGTGCTGAGGTCTCAGTCCACTAAAATTGAAGTACACCTTGGCATGGACTGGGGTAACCTGTATGATATCTAAGTATAAGGAAGGCCACTGAGATCATATCTATGCTATATGATTAAATTCATTTTACAATAAATGTGTTCCATTTCTCAGTCTGTCCTGTCTGTCTTGTGTCAAGAAGATATATTTATCATTTTTGTACAGCAAATGTGTGCAGATCTTCATTGTGAAGTGAATTGTTGCTTATTTATTTTGACTTTACTCTTTACTTATTGAGGACATCAATATATTCATAATAATTTCAAATATTTCATAATACTCTTGTTTTTGACTTCTGTCATGGGTAAGATTTTCTTACACCTATTGGCCATGTAACTTATTGTGGTGTAAAATGTTTCAATGTTTATCAATCTATAAGTAGTCCTCAAACAAATCCTTTGTGCAAAGATATCTTAGTTAAATTGATTTTTTGAACCCATTTTCTATAATTTTGTGTTAAATCTCAGTGATGTGTCCAGCCTCCAATATAGAGTGCAGATGCCAATTCATTACCAAGCCCCACTAATGTAGCTTGTTAACTAGCCAGCAAGTGTTCAGAGAAAGTGACATAAATTATAAATCTTCTTTCTAACTTTCCCTCAGAGCAGGTATCCAGGGAGCATCAGTTGAGATTAAAGCTAATTAGGTGGACAGTCTATGTCCGTACCATACAGTGGCACAACAGGAAGCTAATTAATTGTGGTCATTCACAAAAATAATCCATAGCAGCAGTTAGTTTATTTTTGATAGGACATCCTTTGATTCAATTAACTAGCTGACAGATCCTTAAATCATATAAAGTTTGTATCGCCATTAAACAGATAAACTCCCTTTGGTTCTCCAAACCACACTGCAGTTGCTTATATGAGAGCAAAGGGTGGTATTAATGTGAACCGATGATCAGTCAGCCTACACTGTAAATATATCTAGCTACCATGAAAAATTCAGGAAATGATTCTTCAAAAAGGACCTTGATAAATTAATCTGAATCATTCTTCAGCGACTTTATGATGAGAGTTCTACGGATAGAACTGTAATTTTTAAAAAATCTACTTCAAAGAACATTCATAACTTGCTGTCTCCAGAACAGACGATGATGAAATACCACAGATAATTTTAAAAACCATTGATTTTACCAAAGGAGGCCTCTTAGCTTCATATTTAATTGAAGAAGCGTAAAACCTCAAGATTTCCTCATTGCTTCAATTCTTTCTCATTTTACCTCTCTGAAAAGACAGTATGCTTCATGGATCCTGAGTGTTTGTGCACCTACAGTAACAGGACGGCAAATCTCAAGGGCAAGTCATGGGTCAAGCATGGTAGCACAGATGGAACAAACAATTTATACTTGACTCTGATTGTACTTTGACCTACTTTGAAACATACTGTGTCGGCAATGAATTCAAAGTGAAATAACAGAAGCGTATGGTTGAGACCAGAATTAAGTTACATATCAAAAAATAATTTACTTCTGGCACAGGTTAATTAACATTAGCTATCCCTCATGATTTCTTGAAATGTTTAGCAATGGATTAAATTGAGATTGTGAAATCAAGAGTGGCTTGCTTTCTAAGGCTGTCTCTGGTGTTTGATTCGAATGGTCTTTATTATGCCCATAACATTTGGCAGCATGGTGACCAGTTTCTGGTGTTCTTGGTTTCACATTAAATCCAAAATAGATTCCATGGTGCGCGCGCACACACACACACACACACACACACACACACACACAAACTAATATTGCAAGCAGTGATGGACATCATTTTGGTGAAGTAAAACAAAGAACTGCAGATGCTGGAGATCTGAAACAAAAAGGAAATTTCTGAAGAAACTTAGCAGGTCTGGCAGCATCCGTGGAGAAAAAATAAGGTGAACACTTCAAATCCAGTGATTCATTTTTGTGAGGATATTTGGACAAGTACAGAGCGTGTCCAATGAAGCATGCAAAGTAGGTAGAATGTTTTTTTATCCCTGTGGTAGTGTCTAGCCACACTAGATAGAATGTTGTGCTGTTGGGAAGCAGGGCAAATCCTTTGGAAAACTCAATCATTTTGCTCACGTTAGTCACTCATCAACAAAATCAAGTACAAAAACAAACTACCAAATGCCGCAAGCAAAGGTTGAGAGAATATAGGCTGAGTAGAGGCAGATTACACTGAGAGTGTTTTGTGCTATCTTTAGACCCAGCGACCAACCATATCTGACAGTTATTGGCTGTTTGGAAGCAAATATGATCATAAATTCAGGAACCTTCAATTTCATGGGGGAGCAATATTCACCAGACCTTCCAAACCCATGACTTCAACTATAAAGGAAATGGGAAATGGATGCATTGAAACCCCATTCCACCTGATGTTCATCTACAGGCACACACCAATATGACTTAGAACTGAAAGCAAAATGCTCTAAACGTTAGAAATCTGAAAAAAAAACACAGACAGAATGCTCGAGATGCTCAGCAGATTTGGCAGCATCAGTATTAAGAAAGTTAATGTTTCGGGTCTGGTATACTCTTCTTCAGAAATTGGATTAATATTATTGTTCCTTCACTGGATAAAATACATTCTTACCAGCACCATGAGGATATGTACAGCATGCGGTTTGCAACAGTTCAAGGTGACAGCTCACCATTGTTGATTGATGATGCTCAGTGATTGATTTGATAATACCACGCTGCCACTGGGGAATTCCACACTTCAGCTGAAGCCCTCGCTTAATCTCACACAACACTTCAGTAGCAGGAAGTTGTTGCTATTTAAATGGATCATTACTATGCTTGTTTTTGGCTTATTGTAATGCATGTGGGCAGTTCACCCTTCATTGGGCTGTGATAGCCTTTTCTCCTGCATCTCATGCCCAGTGTTAGACCTTACATATATCCAATCTATTTTGGAATTATGCTGCTCTCAATCCTCCTTTCTATACTGAGTCTAAGGGCCTTTTGTTAGCACTGGATGAACCACTAGTGAATCTTAACAACACTTCTCTAAACAACAAAACGTTGGTTATTGTGCGACAGAACTAGATACAAGTTGCATTGTCTAGTTAGACACAGTTGCCAAGATGATCAGGAGCCAGGGAAGATATATCTAACCTCATAGGGATTTTGGTTAGACTTCTCAATCCTTCACTTAAGACCACAGGACATCACCAGACTAGGTGGAATTTAATGAAGCTTCAAAATTCACCCTTTCAGACCTTATACTAAAGAGTGACTGTTCGGAGGTGATGGTCTAGTGATATTATTGCTTGACTGTTAATCCAGAAACCCAGCCAATTTTCTGGGAACGTGGGTTCAAATCCTGCCAAGGCAGATGGTGGAATTTAAATTCAATAAAAATTTGAAATTAAGAGTTTAATAATGATCACTAATACATTGTTTGTTGTCAGGAAAAATATACCTGGTTCACTAAAGTCTTTAGGGAAGGAAACTGTCATCCTTACTTAATCTGCGAGTAAAAAATGAGGTCTGCAGATGCTGGAGATCACAGCTGCAAATGTGTTGCTGGTCAAAGCACAGCAGGTTAGGCAGCATCTCAGGAATAGAGAATTCAACGTTTTGATGAAGGGCTTATGCTCGAAACGTCGAATTCTCTATTCCTGAGATGCTGCCTAACCTGCTGTGCTTTGACCAGCAACACATTTGCAGCTTACTTAATCTGGCCAACATGTGACTCTAGGCCCACAACAATGTGGTTGACTCACAATTACCCTGGGCAAATAGGGGCGGGCAATAAATGCAGGCCTTGGCAGCAATACCTTCATCTGATTAGCTATAAATATGTGAATAATTGGGGACTGTAGTTCATTGAGTAATGTGTAAAGTTATAGTGATGTAGTTGATGGAATTTTATGTTCAGATGAATTAATTCACATTTTTCGATGTGATGTGGAGGCGCTGGTGTTGGACTGAGGTGGCCAAGGTCTGAAGTCACACAACCCCAGGTTATAGTTCAAAAGGTTTATTTGAAATCACAAGCTTTCATAGCGATGTCCTTTTGTCAGGTTGAAGTGAAGAGAGCACCCAGGCTTTATAATCAGAGGATCACACTGTATTCATGTTCTATTGGACCCTGGCATAGGCTACCTGCTCCATAGCTTTCATATAACTCAGAGGGTCCTTGGTCCCACTGATAGCAGCTACCAAAGTGTTTATGCCCTGTGATGCCATAGTTGACCATTCCTCTTGCTCATGCTCTCTTTTAGAACCAGATACAGCACCTGATCCAGCCATTTCCCATTCACCTGGCTTAGTTTAAGCAGCGCTGGCAATAGCCTTAAGGAGTGCGAACCTTGCAAAAACTTGGGGTCACCTGCAAAGATATGCAACCTCTCAGCAGCCTGTTTTACATGATAGCTACATGTAGCCAGTGCTAATCAGCAGGCAGCACAAATTTTGTACATTACCTGAGAAAAAAATGGGTCATTCTGCATTGTGATACTAAGCATCTGTCTCCATTTGCAGCCAATGAATGTAATTTTTTAAAAAATCCTTGCTTTCTGGTTAAAATGACAACTGAAACAAATTAGAGCGTGCCCTACATTAAAAGCTAACCTATTACTTTATATCTTACCTTAGTAAACCATGAACATTGAGACAGCAGTTAGTCAAAGGAAAATCAATATTATTATTGGAAATCTATAGAATGACTGTTTGATTTTGTTATTTCAATACATATTTGGTACATTTGAAGATTGAAAGTGTAGCTTTCAATTGAAGTTTGAGACATAATGTTTTCAGAGCACATGACAAAATATTAGAAATATCTGCAAATTTAATGATTTTTAATAATTGCTTTCTTAAGTTGCTCTTAGCTAGCATTCAGAAAGTTTATCGTATAACCATTTAAATCAAACCGGCAAAGATTTTTTTTGGTTCAATCCTAAAACGATCGAAGGTGATCTGAGATGTTTGTTGGTGGGTGGGACAGGTGTGGAGCTGGTTCTGATGCAGTAGTGGATGTTTGTTTGTGGCACTGGGTTAGGGAGGAGAAAAATGGCCATTGTTTCCATCTCTGATCAAGATGCAGTGAGCCCCCCTCCCAAAATGTGAAAATATTGCTCCAGGACAAATTTGGCTCAGCTGTAATGTAATCTCCAGTTGATTAACTGGGGCCTGTTTGATATGCTATACTAAGAAGGGGTGGCATGGTGGCTGAGTGGTTAGCACTGCTGCCTCACAGCACCAGGGACCTGGGTTCAATTCCCACCTTGGGCAACTGTCTGTGTAGAGTTTGCACATTCTCCCCTTGTCTGCATGGGTTTGCTCTGGTTTCCTCCCACAGTCACAAAGATGTACAGGTTAGGTGAATTGGCATGCTAAATTGCCGCTAGTGTTAGGTGCATTAGTCAGGGGTAAATGTAGGAGAATGGGTTTGGGTGGGATGGTCTTTGGAGGGTTGGTGTGGACTTGTTGGGCTGAAGGGCCTGTTTCCACACTGTAGGGAACCTAAACCTAATTTATTTGCTTTGGAGATGCCGGTGTTGGACTGGGGTGTACAAAGTTAAAAATCACACAACACCAGGTTATAGTCCAACAAGTTTAATTGGAAGCACACTAGCTTTCGGAGCGACGCTCCTTAATCAGGTGATTGTGGAGGGCTTGATCGTAACATACAATTTATAAATGTTGATGAAGGAGCGTCGCTGAAAGAAAGACCTCCACTACCTCACTGCTGCCAGTGCTGGACCCACCAGTGTAGGAGTAGCCACACATTAGGTGCCATCTCTTTGCCGCTGGGCCTAACTCACTGACGTCACTGAACCCACATTCGCTCCACAACCAGGAGTCCCTGGCTCTGCCATTGCCTCAATAACATCAGGAGTCCCAGCTCCAGACATAACATGCTCCCATTACTGCCACACCAATGCCCAGAGATTCCCCACTCTGGGCCAACTGCAACAAGGAACCCCTGGCTCTGCTGCCAGGTCAGGAGTTCCCACTCTGAGTCTAATACCAGCAGGAGTCCCTGGCTCTGCCACCAGGCCAGACCGCTGCCACACTAAGAGTCCTGTTTCAGCTGCAGCTATAGTCTTGCTGATGCTGCCATCTTTAAAAGTCCAATGCCGCTGGCGCCCCCACTTGCAATCACTGGAGGATGCCATTGCAGCTGGCATCAAATGTTGGGAGGATGCCCTTACTGCCGCTGCCACAACCTCCAATCACCAGAAAAAGCCATGTCTGCCACTTCACACATGGCCCGCTCACATTGCCACGCTGATGCTGCCGACCAACTCACCACAGAAAATTTAAAAAAGAAAAACCGACAGAAAAAGAGCAGAAGCAACAAAGAGAGACAGAGCACAGATGGGAGTGGATGAGAACCAGGCATGCACTCACATGCTGCCCTGTTACTCTGCAGCCATCCTAATGGAATACTGAATGAAGTACATGAGGGCATCTGATACCCGCAGGTGCCAAGTATAAATATAATGCCTGCTGAGTCTACAAGATTCTACTTATTGACTACAGCTCCACCTTCAACATTATAATCCCAACTAAACTAATCTCCAAACTGTAAGACCCATGTCTCTGCTTCACCCTCTGCAACTGCATCTTCAACTTCCCGATCCACAGTCCGCAATCAGTGAATATAGGCCGCAGCACCTCCTCCACAACAATCCTCAACACCAGCGACCCACAAGGATGCATACTCAGCCCCTACTGTGCTCCCTGTGCACTCACGACTGTGTGGCCAAATTTCATCCAAACCCCATCTACTAGTCCACTATGACACACTGCCATTGTAGGCTGGATATCAAATAGTGACAAAACAGAATACAGGAAAGAGAGTGTGCTCGGTCACATATTGCAAAGATAATAATCTCTCCCTCAATGCAGCAAAACTAAAGAGTTGATCTTTGACTTCAGGAAGCAAGAAGGAAGCCTTGCCCCTACATCAACGGACCTGAGATGGCGAGGTTCAAGTTCCGAGGAGAGATAATAACTGTCAAAATCTCTTGGACAATCCACCTTGATGTGACAGTCAAAAAGGCACAATAAAAACCTCTTCTTCCTCAGGAGGCAAAGGAAATTCAGAATGTCCATGAGGCTACTCACCAACCTTTACAGAGGCACCAGAGAAAGCATACTATCTGGAAGCATCACAACCTGGTATGGCAACTGTTCTGTCTAAGACAGAAAGAAACTACAGAAAGTTGTGTATACAGCACAGACCATCACACAAGCCAACCTCCCATCCATGGACTCCATTCATACTTCTTGATGCAGCGGAAGGGTTAGATAGGGTGAACAGTGAGAGCCTTTTTCCTCAGATGGTGAAGGTTAACATGAGGGGACATAGCTTTAAATTGAGGGGTGATAGATTTAGGACAGATATTAGGGGTAGTTTCTTCACTCAGAGAGTAGTGGGGGTGTGGAATGATCTGCCTTCAACAACTAGTAGACTCGCCGACGTTAAGGGCATTTAAATGGACATTGGACATACATATGAATAATAATGGAATGGTGTAAATTAGATGGGCATCAGATTAATTCCACAGGTCAGCGCAACATCGAGGGCTGAAGGGCCTGTAGTGTGCTGCAACATTCTATGTTCTATGTTCTAAAGGCAGCCAACATCATCAAAGACCCCTCCAACCCCAGTTATAATCTTATCCAATTTCTTCCGTCAAGCAGAAGAAACAAAAGCTGAAACACATGTATGGAAAGGTTCAAGAACAGCTTCTTCCCCAGTGTTATTGGTCTTCTGAATGGACTTCTCAAATTTCAAATCTGATGTCTTTGCTTTTGGTACACCTTCTCTGCAGCTTTAATTGCGTATTCCTCGCTCTGTTCAATCACCCTATGATCTGTATGCCCTTGTATCTTATCATCTGCCTGTAGTGCATGTAAAGCAAAACTTCTTACTGTGCGTAGGTACATGTGACAGTAATACATCAAAACAAATCTAATCTAAGTTCTTGTCCAAGCATCAATGTTAGAGGATAGACCATTGGTGATTCTTAACACAAAGAGGCATTTATTTTTCAGAACAAGAGGTAGATTATTGCATGGTAGCAATATGTACAAGTTACATTGAATAGTTGGATAGACTTGCTTTATACTGTCAGGATTTTTTATAGATTATATTGGTATAGTCTTCCTTTAAGAGCTGAGTCAGGTGAACGCAGGTGAAGCACAAAGGTGAATCATCAGCGAGGTTCACTGGCTTGTTCAGATCTGTATTGAGCTTTCACAGAATGCACAACTACAGAATAAAAGCTTCCAGCTGGGTTGCAGCCAATGACATGTTTATATGCTCTTTAGTTCTGCTTGGAGCCTAATAACTACTCAGTATCGAAAATGATCCAGGTACATCACTTCTGACCTAGTAAGGATCTCATGGAAGATTGCCTGATTCTGCACACAAAGACTAAGTGACAACGTCAGGTTGGCTGGAGCTAAATGCAATGTCAACATTGATTATTTCAGAACCATTACTTTAATACTGTTTCTGCAGTCAGTTCTAAAAAAATGATTTTTTCCAATTTTTATGTTGATAAAGAATTATTATTGCAGAATTCCCATCTTTTTATTAAATTGCATATGGATTAAATAAATCCATTAAGTATGTCTTAAGGGTATTAATTCCATCGATTCCTTGTATTGGATACATTGATCTTGTTTTACCTGTATAAACTTTTGTGCAGTATCATTAGGTTAAATACAATGCGTTTAAGTGCTTTACACACTTAAGATTGGAATTACAGAACAGTAGATATCAAGCATTAAAAATAATTAAATAATATATTACCCCAAGGATGTGAACAATTAGTTGCATAGTTCATTAAAAATATTTAACGAGCAACTTTAAAAGGCAAAATTCTTTTATAATGAAAGATCGTTACCAAGTAAATGAAGTCTTGCAAGGCTCTTTTTTGCTCTCTAGATGGACTAACGTGTAATGACTGTACGAGATTCTTGGATTGCAGATGTTCAATAGCATGCTGAGAAAGTCCTACTCAGAGATGTTGACCATATTATTCTTATCATATTTCCCATATCTATTTGTCTATTTTTGCCATATTGCATTATGTTCACCTTCTTGCTCATTATACCTAAATTTAATGTTATTTTGACATGTTAAGTTTTCAAAAATTGAAATTTTATTTTATGAAATGTCGATACACATGGAAATCCCACAAGTCAAACATTAAAGTGTACAGAGGGGACTAGGCAAAGTGAACTTAACCCTATAATATAATATTTTGGAATTTTTTAGAGGAAACACTATCTATCTGTCCACCATTGTTGAGCGAAATCTTCTCTCCTGCATAGGTTGACAGTGGGTTCCTTTTTGAGATAAATACATTTGCTATCCAATGACACCGATCCAACCCTGCCCTCATAAAACTGGACATTGTGCAGGGAAATGCTACTACTCCCCAGATGGAAGGTCTGAAAACTGGCAACAGATTTTTACAGATTATGAGAAGAAGATGCCATCAAACAATAAATTTGCTGCTAACTCAATTTTGGTTCCCTCCTGCAATATACTTCCAGAACCACCTTCCTCACACTTATTTGCATTCTGGTGGATCACATGGAGTGCGAAATCTTCACTGACAAGGTGACAGCTAGTCTCCTCCTTCATGCCCTGTGTATAGGTGGATCTTTTTGGGGAAAAAAATCATTGGGTGTGGTCATTGCTGGCTATAACAGCATTTATTCCCAAATCCTAATTGCTCTGAAAAGAGTCAAATAGATTGCTACAGGTCTGGAGTCATATGTAGGCCAGACCAGTAAGGATGGAAGATATCCCTCCCTGAAGGACATGAATAAAGCAGATGTACTTTTTTTTAATGACAATTGATGATTGTTACATGGTCACCAAAAAAGCTAGTTTTTAATTCCAGAGTTTTGGTGAATTCAAACTCAATGTGCCATGGTGGGATTCAAAACCATGTCCTCAGAACATTACAAGGGGTTTTGGATTACTCGTCCAGTGACATTCACTGTGTCATCTCAATGGCAGGATCATTTTGGAACTGATGGGTAAAAATAGTTCCATGGCCTTTTGCTACTGCCAGATTAGTTAGAAACTAATTACTGGGAGTTAGAAAAACACCAAACAATCTCAACTGTACATACAAGGACCAGAAGGGACATTTGAGCTTCACAGCAGACATGTTTTGCAACCAATTAAGAGAAATAAAAGGAGGAAAGTATGGAGACCACAGCTGGCTGGAACCCCCAAGTATGTGCAAGCTTGGTGCAAGATGCCTGTGCTGCCAAGTAGTTTTCAAGGCATGTAGTTGGTCTGCCTATTTCTGAACTGACATCACGAATCAAGACACTGCACAACTGGAAAAGTATCATCACTGCTGCATGAGAACAGCCAGAATCACTGAAAAGTGATGAATGTGGACAATCAGGTCACAATTGTTGGAGAGGAAAAGGATGAAGTGGAGGTGACAGAGCTGAATGCAGAAGGCCCCAGTTTTGTTTGTGGACAACATCACCTGGGAAAATATTACACTAAGCCAGCAATCGCTGGATGCCTGTCAGCCACTCACTTTTCCTTAACCACTCATTCTCTCCGACTTGCTCACAGGAGCCAGGGGAGCAGCACCAGAACCAGGTGGTGGACTAACTTAAGGGGTGGGGAATGTTGATAGCAAGCTAACCACAAGGGCAATAGCCTTGAAGGAAAACCAGAGAAAGCCTTGGGAAGCTGTGGAGGGTGTTGATGATAATGGTAGAGACTGGATTCCAACTAGTGGAAGCTGGAGAGACCAGATGGTGAGGCTGAGAACCTTAGGAAAATTAGAAAGACTGCGGAGCCGGAAGAACCTGAGTCAAAGTGATGTGTGTTTTGCCTCCTGCACAATATCACCTTTTCTGCTTGTGAGGGAGGTTGGGGGGTGGGGGGGAGAGGCAGAAACTCTCAAAACGTTTAAGAATTATTTAGATGTGCACTTGTGATGCTAAGGTATAAAAGGCAATTGAACAAGTGCTTGAAATACAATTAGAATAGTTAAATGCTTGTTTATGACCAGCACAGACTCAATAGGCTGAAGGTTGTTTTTCTGTCTTGTAGACCGCTTTGACTCTAAGACCTTATTTTATGTGATGAGCTGAGAGGCCTGTTTAACTGCCTTTTAACTTGGGGGGTATTTTATGAAAGGAATGGAGAGAGGTGGAGTTCTCACTTCGTAATTGCTTGTTCTGCTCGTTTTGTGATTTCAGACATTATACTTAAATAAAGGCCCTCTTAAGAATCTTATTACTTTTAAAGAACTCAGATTTTAATCATAAAGAAATCAGTTCAATTCTCTGACTTGTCAATATCCAATCTACAGGTCTGTATTCATATGATCAGATACTGCTGCTTGTCTGAATTCTCCAAAGTCAAGAGCAATTGTTCAGCTGGACATCAATTAGTTTTCCAAATGTTTCTCACTGAGATCTTGGATTTTTTTTAATAGATGGCCACCATTTCTAACAATGATGTGGGTTTTGCCTCTAAGAGGATTTTTTTTATGATGCAGCAACACATGTATTACTTCCTGTAACAAACAAAACTAAGATGTGGCTAATATGGCACCAAAAAATCCAGCCGCCAATTATTGCAGCTCACTAAGACATAAAGAAACTGACATTCACATCAGACATCCGTGTCTGGGCTTACATTATGCTACTGTGTTACAAAGAGCAGATTGCTTCTATTAGTGTGTCATGTTTCAAGTGATCTAAGTTAACCTCCTCCTATAGGAAGGATGTTGTTAAACTTGAAAGGGTTCAGAAAAGATTTACAAGGATGTTACCAGGATTGGAGGGTTTAAGCAATAGAGGGAGGTTAAACAGGCTGGGGCTGTTTTCCCTGGAGCGTCGGAGGCTGAGGGGTCTCCTTATAGGGGTTTATAAAATCATGAGGGGTGCGGATAGGATGAATAGATAAGGTCTTTTCCTTGGGGTGAGTGAGTTAAGAACTAGAGGACATAGGTTCAGGATGAAAGGGGAAAGATTTGAAAGGGACCTAAGGGGCAACGTTTTCATGTAGAGGGCGGTGCATGTGTAGAATGAGCTGACAGAGGAAGGGATAGAGACTGGTACAATTACAACATTTAAAAGATATCCAGATGGGTATATGAACAGGAAGAATTTAGAGGAATATGGACCAAGTGCTGGCAAATGGACTAGATTAATTTAGGATATCTGGTCGGCGTGCATGAGTTGGACCGAAGGGTCTGTTTCTGTGTGATGTCCATGTCTTTGACTCTATGGCTCTAGATGGCATTGGAGATCTTTCTACCCTTAAACCACATGCTACATTACAATGTTTCAAAGATTTACTGGCATACTGTGACTCTTTCAGTTGTACTGATATATTGACTTTGAGACATAACACAGGAAACCTTAAGAAGTGCAAGGGGAGATTGAAGAGTGATGCCAAGAGCTTAGGGAAGGTTGGGGCTGGGTAGTGGGAAGCCTGGGTAAGCAAGGCTGGGAAGATGGAGTGAAGAAGACACAGGGAGTGGGGTCAAAAGCCTGGGAAGCTGGGTGAGAAGCCAGGAGAATGAGGAAAGAAACAGCACAAAAGTGAACAAGCAGGCAGAGACTTGCAGAAAGGTAGTTGAGAGGGAGACAGACAGAGACAGAGAATGAGAAAACAAAGAGAGAGGGACTCATGGCCTTGTGATCATAACAGTGGGCCCAGTTAAAAGTTCATTTCAAAATTTGCGTTCAGGCACTGACTTAAGATAACAAAAGCTGCAGATACCTCTCCTTGCCACCTCATTTCTAAATTGGAACTTCAATGGCTGGTTGTGACTTTGGAACCTGTTGTTGACCCTGTCTCTGTAGCTTGCAATCAGAGTCTGCAAAAAAACTGACCATTTGGAATGTAGCTGCTTCTGGAGAAAGAGAGTCGGAGATTTCAGTCTGCAATCAACAGTCCACTGAGCTCTGCAAATAGGGAGTGACTGGGCATGTTCAGGAGCGTATTTTCTTTGCAGAAATTTAGAGTGAGGGCAACTGAGAGGAGTTAATTTAAGAAACAGGTAAGCTTCTGCTTTTTTGATTTTACTCATGCTCAATTAAGATTGTTCTGGAATTTTATTGGGACATTTTTTTCACTGTTTTGGAGAAATTCAGTGGAACCTCACTTAATTCTTTGCTTCTCTCTTCTCATCAGTATGTTTCATCCATAATCACCACACATAGGTTCTAAGTTTGGACAATGTGGTGCAGGGTGTTAAGAGAGTGAAAACCTGCATCTCCAGTAAAACACAAGATTTCAACAAGGAACAATGTTTTCTGGAGGTCAGTTGAAAAAGATGTAAATTTTGTGAAGCAAGTGTCTATTTATAATAAAATATGTAGCAATTAATTTAATTGGTTGTATGTTTAACTTTAATTGTGCTTTCCAATCAAGATTTGCAATTTATATTTATTATATTTCTTTCACTTTCATATCACCATTCCAGTCAGTTTTGTTTTCTTCCTGGGCAATCAATGGTATACAGGTTGTGCTGCTGTAACACATGTTTCGTTAATGCAAACTCATTGTAAAACGATTGACAAATTGGGGACATTGTTTCTAAAGTGTGAACTTATAAACATGTGTTGGCTGGAACACCAACACTTTAAGTGTTCTTTCTAAAGCATGGTTTTACTGTAATGTGGAGTTGCTCAAGAACACACCCATCATACTAAAGAAGTTATGGATAAACTGAATGATTGAAGATGGAAGGTTAATGTTGGATTTCTCAATTTCCATGTCTATTATATGCTCCTATGTTACTTAGAAATTAGTTTCACGTGACACATAGCACTAAAACATCCTCAAAAAACCTTCAGCCTGTTGGTTTTCAATGTTCAAATAAATTGCAACTAGTCTTTGGATTACACCAGCCTTAAAATATTCAGGCAGAGCTACTTATCCAACACTTTGGCTGGTGTCTTTGTTGGCTAGCCATTGGAATGTTTGGGCAGAATTTAATGCTGGCTGAGGGAATGGGAAAAGAGATGGATAGTGGCATTGTTGAAAGTGGCATTATGGAATTTTGATTTCCATAAACCTGGATAAAAGTACCAATAGTGATAGTTTGGAAGTGTAAAAAGGCATAATGCTATTCAGAAGAGATGCACAGGAGGTGTATAATTTAATGGGCCTTTTAAAGAAATAAAAGGGCTATGTGGAATGAACCAGGGAGTAGGACTGCGACTAGATGGATCTACTGAGAGCCAGTATGTACTTGACGTGCCAAATGTCTTCTTTTTGAAACATACTCTACAGGCTAAATTGCAAACAGGTTAGATTTGTAAAATGCAGAGTATGGCCTATCTATCTAACCCACCTCCTGGCTTGCCTCCCATTTTCAGGAAGTAGTGGAAGCACCAGGTGGTTCATTTGCCCTTTGACCTGCAGAGGTTAATTAATGGCCAATTAAATGCCTCTTTCCACCCCCACTGATCTTTTCCCGACTCCTGGGCAAGTGGAAAGTTCAGCAGCTTTTACTGCATGACATCTGTCAGGTAATGAGATCACCTTCAAAGGTCTCCTATACCCATCGGAGACAATCCCTCACCTCTATGCATCAGATCCCACCTCTGTTTCTGGGAACTACTAGCCTGGCTCAGTCAATAACCTAGACTTACCTTCAGTTCAGGCTTTATTTGTTCCTCTTTTTCAGGTCCTGCCAAGAGTGCTGGCAGTTACCACCATTCGAATATAGGAGTTTCCAGTCAGTCAGATTATCTCACAGCATTTGGTTAATGTAATTTGATGCCACGCTATGAATTTGGTATTTTTACAGGCAGGTTGAAGACAAGGCAAAATCAATGATTGTTTCTAGATTCAGAGTTCATTGTAACTATTGTACATTAATAGTTAATCCAGCTATACATGTTCATTATGGGTATATCACCCTTTGATTTATGTTACTTATAGTTAAGGATGAATTTTCCCTCTGTGTATTCATGTCCATGTGTTCTCAAGACTCTCTCTCATTTTAAAGTGGTACAGTTTTGCAGTGTTCTTCCAAAGTGTGTTCATTCTGTGCACTTTTGCTCAGTGATCTGCAGCTCTGTGACATCAACATAATGTTCCAGGGTCCTTTTATCTTTATATACCAAATACATCCTTTGAATTATCACTTGCAACTTTCATTCATCTAGTCAACCAGTAATCCTCCATATGAAACAACACATGTAAGGATAACTGAAGATAGCAAACCATTCTGATTGGGAGATTTCAATGTCCATCACAAAGATTAGCTTGCTGACACTGCTACTGAACATTTCCTAAAATATATTGATGCAAGAAAGGATTTGTAATTGATGATGAGGCATAACACAAGTGAAAAACTCTTGCTCATCAATTTATCTATCCTTCACAAATGGATCTGGCCATGACAATATAAGTATGGCGGCAAATTATCTTATTCATACTGAGGATGTCCTCCATATGTTATGTCGCACAAATAGTAAACATTCAGAGAATATCTAACAAATCAAGGCTGGGCAACCTTAAGGCACAGTGGACAAGCAACCAACAGAAACCAACCCCACATGCAACCTCATTGTCCAACATATTCCTCAATTTACCATCACCAACAAGCCATCAGAAAAACTGGTTCAATAAAGAGTGTCAGACGACATGCAATGAGTATCATGAGGTACAATTGAAAATGCGGTGACAACCTGGTGAAGCAATGACACACAATGTATTCTAAATTGCAGAAGCAGTTTATTTTCATGTTACTCATGTTGAGGAGGTGTCAAGACAGGTCAACGACAGTCGAGCAGTGGATGTGGTGTATATGGATTTCAGCAAGGCATTTGATAGGGTTCCCCATGGTATGCTCATTCATAAAGTCAGGAAGTATGGGTTACAGGGAGATCTGGCTATCTGGATTCAGAATTGGCTGGCTGACAGAAGGCAGAGAGTGGTTGTAGATGGAAGGTATTCTGCTTGGAAGACAGTGTTGAGTGGGGTCCCACAGGGCTCTGTTCTTAGGCCTCTGCTCTTTGTAGTTTTCATAAATGACTTGGATGAGGAGGTTGAGGGGTGGGTTAGTAAATTTGCAGATGACACAAAGGTTGGAGGTGTCATCGATAGTGTAGAGGGCTATTGCAGACTGCAGCACGACATAGACAAGATGCAGAGCTGGGCTGAGAAATGACAGATGGAGTTCAACCTGGATAAATGCGAAGTGATGCATTTTGGAAGGTTGAACTCGAATACTGAATATAGGATTAGAGATAGGATTCTTGGCAGTGTGGAGGAACAGAAGAAGGTGCAAGTACATAGATCCCTCAAAGTTGACACCCAAGTGGATAGAGTTGTTAAGAAAGCATATGGTGTTTTGGCTTTCATTAACAGGGGTATGGGTTTAAGAGCTGCAAGGTTTTGCTGCAGCTCTACAAGCCCCTGGTGAGACCACGCTTGGAATATTGTGTCCAGTTCTGGTCGCCCTACAATAGGAAAGATACAGAGGCTTTGGAGTTGGTGCAAAGAAGGTTTACCAGGATGCTGCTTGGACTGGAGGGCTCACCTTATGAAGAAAGATGGAATAAGCTCAGACCTTTCTCACTGGAGAGAAGGAGGAAGAGAGGAGACCCGATCAAGGTGTACAAAATAATGAGAGGAATAGATAGAGTCAATAGCCAGAAACTTTTCCCCAGGGCAGGATTGACTAGTACGAGAAGTCATAGTTTGAGATATTAGGAGGAAGGTATAAAGGAGACATCAGAGGTAGATTATTTACACAGGGAGTTGTGAATGATTGGAATGCGTTGCCAGCTGTGGTGGTGGAAGCGAAGTCATTGGGAACATTTAAGCAACTGCTGGACATGCACATGGATAGCAGTGAGTTGAGGGGTGCATAGGTTAAGTTACTATATTTTACATTAGGATTCAGTCTCGGCACAACATTGTGGGCCTAAGGGTCTGTTTTGTGCTGTACTTTTCTGTGTTCTATGTTCTATGTACTCAGTACCACAGCCAATGAATCAGATCAAAGTTCTGAATAACTGTCACATTTAGTTGTTAATGCTGATGGACTATTAAACATTGAAAGAAAAAATACTCCATGAACAAATGCTTCTCAGTAATGTCTGAGTCCAGCACGTCAATGCAAAGAAAAAGGCAGAAGCATGTGCAACCATCATCAGCCAGGAGTTTCAAATCAATGATCCACCTCAGTCTCTTTCTAAAGTCCCATAATCATGGATGCCAGTCTTCAGTTAATTTAATTCAGCCTACATGATATCAAGCAATTTCTAAACAGATGGCAAAGGCTTCAGACCCTGATAACATCCCAACTGTGGGGTAAAAATTTGTTTCCCAAAACCTGATGTGCCTGCATCTGAGCTTTTCCAGTACAGCTATAATAATGATTTCACCAAATCACCAAGGAAAATTGCTCAGGTATGTCCAGTCCAAAATACGTAGGACAAATGTACTCTGGTCAGCTCCTACCATAATTGTCTCTGCACAATCATTAGTAATGTGATGCAAGATGTCATTGACAATGCTATAAAGCTGAACTTACTCACAATAGCCTGCCCTTGATGCTTAATTAATATTCTGATAGGATCACTCAGCTCCAGACCTCTTTAGAACATTTACGAGAGGAGCTGAATTCCAGAGGTGATAAGAGAGAAATTGCCCTTGATATCAAGACAGCATTTGACCAGACAGTGGTAGTAAAGAGCTCTAGAATGATTAAAATCAATGGAAAGCAGGGGCAGAAATGTTCCACAGCCTGAAGTCATACATATCACAAAGAAAAATGATTGTCATAATCAGAAGCCAATAATTCATATCCAGAATATCACTGCAAGATATTCCTCATCATTATCCTCGTTCTAAGTCCTTTCAATTGTTTCAATAGAAGATAAAAGCTGAGGACATTCTCCGCAGAGTAGTCAGCTTAAGTATTTAATAACTTAGGAAATAAAACAGGCCATTAATTGCAAATGAAGCACTTGCAATATATAGTCACACAATATGATAGTTAGCTGTCAAGGTACATTTCTTATTATAAGGAACACCAAACCCAAATATCGGAAAAACTATTGATGGCTACTTCAAGAAATACCAAATGTAGATTCAAACGATGTAACATAGTATTCAAAGAAGTGTAATCTAGTCCATTGTGTATTACTTCAGTTCAGTCCTCAAGATTTGTGCAGTTAAATACACCTATCTTATCTGCTTTGTAAACCATTTTTAATTATAAGTAACTTTGTACAGGTCAAATTACCAATCGAAGTGGCCTAGTTTTGTAACGTAATCTTTATTGTGGACAGCCAACAGTCCTTCAACAAACAAATCATTGTCAGTGTTGGGACCACAACTTTTCACTTTATACATTAAATGATCTAGATGAAGGAACTGAGGGCATACATTTGCAGACAAATCAATGATAAGTAGAGGGACAGGTAGCATGGAGAGGTGGGGAGGTTGCAGAAGGATTTGCACAAGTTAGGTGAGTGGACAAAGCAATGGCAGATGGGGTACAACATTGGAAAGTGTGAGGTCATGTACTTTGGTAAGAATAGAAGCATGGACTATTTTCTAAATGGGCAGAAACTTCAGAAGTCTGAAGTGCAAAGAAACTTGGGAGTTCTAGTCCAGGATTCTCTCAAGGTAAACTTGCAATTTGAGTCAATAGTTATGAAGGCAAATGCAATGTTGGCATTATTTTGAGAGGACTTGAATATAAAAGCAGAGATGTACTTCTGAGGCTCTGGAAGGAGTGTTGTGCACAGCTTTGGGCCCCATATCTCAGGAAGGATGTACTGGCCCTGGAGCATGTTCAGAGGAGGTGCATGAGAATGGTCGCAGGAATGAAAAGCTTAACATATGAGGAACGTTTGAGGACTCTGGATCTGTACTTGATGGAGTTTAGAAGGATGAGGGGAATCTAATTGAAACGTACAGAATACTGAATATCCTGGATAGAGTGGATGTTGGGAAGGTGTTTCATTGGTAGGAGGAACTAGGACCTGAGGGCACAGCCATAGAGTAAAGAGAAAACCTTTTAGAATGGAGATAAGGAGAAACATGTTCAGCCAGAGAGTGGTGAATCTATGGAATTCATTGCACAGAAGGCTGTGGAGGCCATGTCATTGTGTATATTTAAGACAGATGGATAGGCTCTTGATTGTCAAGTAGATCAAGGGTTACAGGGAGTAAGTAGGAGAATGGAGTTAAGAAACATCAGCCACAATTAAATGGCAGGACAGACTCGATGGGCTGAATGGCCTCATTTATGCTCCAATGTCTTATGGTGTTATGGGCTTAATTACCTATGCTACTTTCTCTGTACATTAGATTCCCTACAGTGTGGAAACAGGCCCTTCAGCCCAGCCAATCCACCTCGACCCTCCAAAGAATAACCTACCCAGACCCATTTCCCTCTGACTAATGCACCTAGCACTACAGGCAATTTAGCATGGCCAACTAACCTAACCTGCACAGCTTTGGACTGTGGGAGGAAACCTGAGCACCCGGAGGAAATCCACGCAGACACACGGGGAGAATGTGCAAACTCCACCCGGACAGTCGCCCAAGGCTGGAATCGAACCTGGGACCCTGGTGCTGTGAGGCAGCAGTGCTAACCACTGAGCCACTGTGTAAACATTAGTACGTTGTGTTTACATCAACATTCATCACTTTTATTCTATTGTTTACAAATTATTTTCAAGCATGCAAAACAAAATATACAGTGAATTCCTTCCCAATTGGAAATAATAGTTTATTCATCTTCATTTTTTAAATATCACCATCAATTAATATATATATATCTGCTAAAAAACACAATTATGCTTATGACTTATTACACAGTTGCCTCAAACATTTACATAACTGACCAATTATGCAATTATTTCTGGTTGTACAAAATATTTGCTTGATAGCTTTTTCCTTTCACATTTTTTTTAATCTTCAAATTCACAGTTCTAACCTTTTGCACAAATGGTTTACAAAGCGAATCCACAATAAATTCCTGGATAATAGCTCACATTTGTGGGATTTCATGACTCATTCAATTCTCATGACTCCTGGTTGCCCGATATAGTTTATACTATCATTCAGGTTGTGTATTCCATTTTTCTAATGTAGACAATAACGTAAGTTTAACCTCATCCAAGAACACAATCTTATAAATCATGTATGACCATTGTGTGCCCTTTCAGCCAACAGTTCAGATAGCCATCTTGATGGAATCTGTCCAAGTGACTCATTGCTACTCATTAAAGAGGTATATTGAATAACTTTAAACTAACTTCTGCTTGGGTGTCTTGACATACAACCAAAATATGTTAAAATGCATCAAATCACTACATGCAGTGTTAAGTGCTTAGCAGTATATGTATGCAGTTACTTTACACCCACAATCTAAAAATGGGCTTTTTGAATCTCTTTGATTCTTCATGACATATGTTTTGCTAACATCTTCATCTGTTGTAGATTATGAAGCCAAAACAAGTTGTTCTGGAGTTTGAACACAAATTTCACTTGTGAGGAAAGATACAAAGACTTAATTGAACATATCTGCAATTTCCCAACTGTCCATAACATTAAGAAAAAGATAAAGGCCACAAGGTTGTTTGACCATTCAATAAAATCTAATTATGACCTTAACTTCACTCTCCTGTCTTCCTCCAATAACCATCAACTCCCTTACAGATCAAAAAATCTGATGAAGTTAGCTTTGAATATAAACAATGATCCACTTTCCACTTCTTTGTGGAGTGAAGAATCACACACATTAAAGATCCTCTGAAAGAAGAACACCCAGCTCATTTTTTTTAATCTTGAACAGGAGATATCTAATTCTGAAATTTTGCTTCCTTGTTTTAGATTGCTTGGTATAGGGAAACATCCTCTCAGCATTTTGCTCTGCCCAAGCACCATAGATCCTAATAGATTTCAATAAGATCACTTTTCATTCTTCTAAACATCAATGAATATAGGCTCAACTTGCTCACAGAGTAATCCTGTCATCCTAGCTATACAGCTCAGTGAATCTCCTCTGAACCTTCTCCAGAGCAAGGATATCTTTCATTAAATAAGAAACAAAAACTAAATCTAGTATTCAAAATGTGGTCTCTCTAAAGGCCTCTACAGTTGTAGCAAGATTTCTGTACTATTTATCTTTGCAATAAAGTTCAACATTCCATTAGTGTACCTAATTACTCGCAGTCTGGAGTTAAGACATGGCAGTGAAACCCTCTGTTAATTAAACCAAACATACAGAATCTGTTAAAATAGGAGTGACAGAGATCTCCCAAATTCCATTATTTAAAGAAAACATTATTTACTTTCTAACTCTAAAAGTGAACATTTAACAAAGAAAATTCATAAATCAAACCTTCATTGTCTCAGCATGCTCCTGCCCCACTGAACTCATCTCTACCAAACCCCTCCAACCGTAAAAAGGACAGAACGCTGCTGGTGCTCACTTTCCACCCTACCAACCTTCGCATAAACCAAATCATCCCCCGACATTTCCGCCACCTCCAAAAAGACCCCACCATCAGAGATATATTTCCCTCCCCACCCCTTTCCACCTTCCGCAAAGACCGTTCCCTCCATGACTACCTGGTCAGGTCCACACCACCCTACGACCCACCCTCCCATCCTGGCACCTTCCCCTGCCACCACAGGAACTGTAAAACATGTGCCCATACCTCCTCCCTCACCTTTATCCAAGGCCCTAAAGGAGCCTTCCACATCCATCAAAGCTTTACCTGCACATCCACTAATATCATTTATTATATCCGTAGCTCCCGATGCGGTCTCCTCTACATTGGGGAGACTGGGCGCCTCCCAGCAGAGCGCTTTAGGGAACATCTCCGAGATATCCGCACCAATCAACCACACCGCCCCCTGGCCCAACACTTCATCTCCCCCTCCTCTCTGCCGAGGACATGGAGGTCCTGGGCCTCCTTCTCCGCTGTTCCCTCACCATCAGACGCCTGGAGGAAGAACACCTCATCTTCCGCCTCGGAACTCTTCAACCCCAGGGCATCAATGTGGACTTCAACAGCTTCCTCATTTCCCCTTCCCCCACCTCATCCTAGTTTCAAACTTCCAGCTCAGCACTGTCACTGTGACTTGTCCGGACTTGTCCAACCTGCCTATCTTCTTTTCCAACTATCCACTCCACCCTCTCCTCCCTGACCTATCACCTTCATCTCCTCCTCCACTCACCCATTGTACTCTATGCCACTCTCTCCCCACCCCACCCTCCTCTAGCTTATCTCTCCATGCTTTCAGCTCACTGCCTTTATTCCTGATGAAGGGCTTTTGCCCGAAACGTCGATTTTGCTGCTCGTTGGATGCTGCCTGAACTGCTGTGCTCTTGCAGTACCACTGATCCATAAATCAACCCCCCCCTCCCCCCATTCTCGTAACTGCTTATTGTCTGCCTCCAACTCTATAACAATATGCTGTTCCAATAAGGCACTTATTAAAATTATAACTTAATTTCAAAATCACACAGTCTCAATCTTCCTCTGTGTCTACACTTTTCTGGCTGAAGATCTCCCTGGGTCAACTTCTTTCTTTTTACTGTGAGTATGTTTCCCATGATTAGATAGTGTTTTCTAATTTCTTGGAGAGCAAGATGTTATATTGGCAGTTAACTCTCTTGTTCTACAGCAGTTAGCTCTCTGACCAATTTTCAAAATATCTGCATTATTGTGCCCCCAAATCAGATCGCCTCATTGGTTCAATGTTGACAAAACAATAAATTCAAACTCAATTGGGTTTAAGCATCCTGGGGCATACTTTAAACTGATTGATTAAATTCAAATTGTTGGCAAAACAGTAATCAAAACTCAAGTATCCATTTCACAGCCAAATATTACATATTTCCAATTTTGCAGTACATTCTAGGACTAATATCTAGTCATATACACAGGTGCTATAAGCTCTCAGTTCAGAAAGTCATTCTTGCTCTCTTAAAGGTATAGTACATGCCTTCAAAGTCATAGCAGTGGGCATGTTAACATATGTAAGAACACCCATATATTGCTGCATCCTCTCTGGTTAAATACAATCCTGCTTTATTCCTAATATTCTTACCAAAATAGTCAGCATGAGGTTTTCCCATATTATGTACTACCTGCTACATTCTTGCTCATCCACTTAACTGAGCTATATTCTTGTGCAGAGTCTTTGAACCCTTGACACTACTTGCTTTCCGACCTATCTTCGTATCATCGAAACAAATAGCTAAAGTATGCTCTGTCCCTTCATCAAATCATTAATATAAATCTAAAACAGTTGAGGCTCCAACACTGATTCCTAATGCACTCCACCCATTTTAATTTGCCAACCTGGTAACACAATTATCTTGCCTCACTACTTCTTGTTAATCAATCCTCTATCGATGTTAAACTATTACCCAACGCCATGACCTCTTCGGATCCCACCTATAATAACCCGACCCAAATTATGGCATAATTACTTGGCTTAGCTGGGAGTAAGCATTCTTTGAATCAGTGAATTGTTAACCAGCCCAGCTTTAAGACTGGAGCATAAAATTTTATTTGACACATCAGGTAAGACTAAGAAAGATGCCAACTTTTAGCTGAGTCAAAATGCACGAAACTCTTGGTCTGTTCAACAACATATTAAACACCTTTATTGTACTATTTGCTAGAGATCAAGAAAGTGCATCAGTCAATAATCTCAATAAGCAGATTATTTCGTTATGAATCTTATTGAATTCTGTCTATTGAACTCTCCTGTATGCAAATTTGCTGCTATAATCTCACAGACAACAAAATGTAATTGTACAAAATTCTTCATGAAAATGGAGATGTGATGAAGTCAAATGGTATTATTACTGGTCTGTTAATCCAGAGACCTAGGTAATGTTCTGGGGACCTGATTACAAATCCTGCCACACCAGATGGTGGAATTTACATTCAATAAATACCTGGAATTAAGAGTCTAATCAAGAGCAGGAATCTATTGTTCAGTTTTGGAAAGATCCATCAGGCTTACTGATGTCCTTTCTGGAAGGAAATTGCCATCTTTACCCAGTCAAGCCTATATATGACGCCACACCCACAACAATGTGTTTAACTCTTAACTGCCCGCTGAGTAATTAGTGATAGGTGATAAATGCTGCCTAGCCAGCAACACCCTCATCCCATGAATGAATTGAAGGAAAAATTAGATGTAGTTACTGCAGGACACACTGCAACCATCCAGAACTACAAAAGGCAGAACAGGAACACCAATTCAAAGGGTATAATAGCACTATCCTTTCGGTACTTCTGGGACAAACCCAAAGAAGAAAACAAGACATGACCAGACACGATAGCGACCATACCATACATCAAAGACATATCAGAGATACCAACTCGATGACTCAGATCCCTGGGAATCTTAGTGGCCCATAAACCAGTAAAGGGTGTAGGACCTTTCGGTACAGCCACTTTGGCGCGAGCGATTCTGCACGGCCAGTTTGGCGTGACCCATTTCAGTGCGAGCGATTTGGCGCAGCTCTTATTTATTCCTTTTACTTACAAGCATTATATAAAGCAATAAAAAGAAAAATAATGCTTATCCTCTTCAGTAAAAATGTTAAAAAGAAAATAAAAATGAAAGAAATAAGGCAAATACAAAATTGTTGATGGCATTTTAACGGGTTTTATTTTATTTTCATAATTTGTATATTAATATGCTTTATTTTAATAATAGTAGTTTAATAACTACTACTGAATAACTACAAAACAGTTCTGCGCCAAATGGGTCTGTGCCAAAATATATTTTATTTTAATATATTTTAATAATTTTAATAATAGTAGTTTAATAACTACTACTGAATAACTACAAAACAGTTCTGCATTGAAATGGGTCGCGCCAAAGTGATTGCGCCGAATAGTCCCACTCCGGCCAGTAAACACCTTTCACCAGCTCCTCACAAAGATGAAAGACCCAACATCCACATCCAGCAGGATGAATGTTACCTACAAGATATCCTGCAAAGACCAAAAAACACTACATAGGACAAAAACAGGAAAACAAACTGACCATCCAGTGCGCAAACATCAGCTCACCTCTGCCAGACACCACAGCCAGCACTCTGTCATTTCCAACCATACAGACATCGAAGGACACAAATTCAACTAGGTCAACGTAATCATCCTAGCACACGCCTAACAGAGACACACCAGAGAATTCCTTGAAGCCTGGCACTCTGACCGGAACTCAAATCAATAGAAACATTGAACTGGACCCTGTATACAAGCCACTCAGATACAGAACCAGAACCAGATACAGAACAAACAGACATATAAATACCAGGCAGAATGGAGCACCAACACCTTATCAAAGATGCACCGATGATATCACCTAGCAAGGCAACAAAACATTTGCAGAAAAAACATCAGCTTGGCAAACAAATCCACAATTTCATCCACAGCCCAAGCTACAAATCATCTCAACAACTCAACTTAAATACTCACCTGTATGCTCTCAGCAAGAATATATGTTTAATAGGAATAGTGCAAGGATTCAGTTTAGTAAGACAATGGCTTGCTTCATAATGGTCAACTCTGGGTTAAGTATTTCCTGTTATGACTCAGAACAACTTCTATGGGAGTTTCTGCCATATTTGCTTCAGAGTAAGACAGAGGGCTGAAGAATTTCAGAATTCACTGATCACTGTTTTAACAGTCAGTTTGATGTTGTTCCATGTTTTCTTAATCAGCATGGACAGAATAGTTGTGGCTTTTGTGATGTGTATGTTGATTTCTGCATCAAGTGATAGGCTGTCAATGATAATGAAGCTGAGATATATGAAGTGATGAACAAACCCCACATCACATTGCCAATGCTGTAAGATAGTGCTAGGGCAACAAAATTAAAGTGACATTTGTCTTCCTGATGCTGATGTTCAAACCAAACTCTTTCCAGGTATATAGAATATAATCATTTTGCCACTGAAGGCACGGCACCTGAAGGAATGCCAATTCACCACTGTCAATGTGGAACAAAGTCTTGGCACATCATTGTCTTTGAACTTAGATGAACAAAGCTGAACAGCTTTCTGACTGTCCTGGTACAGAGATATGCGTCGTATGTGGAGGATCTGAAGTCATATGATAGCAACAAAGAGAAGCTTATGCCAAACAATACTATGGTCAGAACAAAACCTTGTTTGCCTTTCCTCCAAATCTTAAAGCGGTTTAATGAGATCCTATCATATCTAACTTTATCCACCAAGTTGTCATAGAAAGAGGAGATACCTTTGCACAAAGCAGATTGTGAAGATTAAGCATTGAAAACATCAAATGACTCACATTTGGAAAAGCTGTTTCTTTCAATAAATTTATTGGCAGATGCAGAAGGAAGACAATTCTGTTTCTGCAAAGCAAAGAAGGAATAATGAGGTATGAGATTTATTAACTTCTTCAGTAATGGTTACATGTGAGAAAAAAGCTCTTGTTTTTTATGGAATTTTAATTCCCTTGTTCAATTTTCTAACTTTAGTCTGCACAGAAATATAATTCAGTATTAAGTGTAGTTACAGTTTGGTATAGTTTAGTTTGAATAGCATGAGTAAAGAGATTGATGCTTAAGCTAGGATTTATTTATGTTTAAATGATTGTTAGTTTTCAGGTCTGTAGGATGAACCCGTCCAAAGATTTGAACAAGTTTCTTAATAAGCATACCCAAACATTTGGGAAGTACAATCGTTTCAATGTTAAAATCTAAGGTGCTATATTAAGTCATGGAGGCTAGAATGAAGAGCATGTCAAGCTGAGACTTCAAACAATATTTTCTTTTAAGCCACAATCATCTAGACGAGGCTGCCATGGTCAGGTATGGGGCATCCTAGCATTAACTGACCTTTGCTCCTTCTGACTCAAGGAAGAGGAGGAATGAAAATCTGATGGGCTGCTTTAATTGTCATATGTGTTATGACAAAGTGTGCACAGAAAGGATCAGGAAATTATGCAACCATCCACGTTTGAAACAGTCCCCTCATACCCTCAGTTTCATTGCTCTGTATGGTACATACAGATACAGTGAGGGACAGGAACACTTAATATGCTGTGGTTAAGTTGGAAAATTTAAGAAAACCCCTTGCTATCTTCAAGTTCGTAGGCTGATTTATGAAGGTTGTGAGCATTCACAATGATTAAAAGCAACTGCAAATATTTCACTTCAATAACTCTGTGCTGTGCAATGATTGAATTATTTTCATTTTGAATTGAAGTTGGAACATATCATGGAGAAGATAGCTAATAACAAGAAATAATTCCTACCTTGGATGAAAATGCATGTCACTAAAACTGCTTTGGGAACTGAGGCCATGTCCTGACTGAAAATGAAATCTTTTCCAACCTCAGAGACGTAAATTGGAAATTTAGAGATCCAAGCATTCCCTGCACTGAAATCTCCAGCACTGCATTGGGGAATGATAATGTGCTTCCTCATGGTGACTCTTATGCTTGATGTGTTCTCTCAGTCCCTCCATGTTAACCTGCAGTCTTTGCTTAATTGAAGGCGTGTGTGTCTCACTTGAAAACATGTTGCTTCTCTTCTTGTGATGTTATTTTTATTGAGGATCCTGATTGACTTTGGCTAGGTCTCTATAACTTCAGAAAACTCATGGACCATTCACCTACAATAGTCAAATTTCATTGTCCTATCAAGAAGGGTCAAACTATTTATGATTTAAATCAGGCAAATAGCACAGTTTCTACATGAATCTTGCTTCAATATAAATTCAAAGTGAAAATAAGTCATTTATTGCACAGGACAATCTACAAAATTGTTGAAAGGAAACATTTGCAATTATTTTAATCATTCTGGATGCTCACAAACTTCATAAAGTCAGTTTATTAATTCGAGGAATACAAGAGGTGTTCTTAAATTTTCCAACTGTTACAGTAAAATCACCACTGTCTTACCAGATGATAGGACAGTTCTCTCATTACAGAGAGCTGGTTGCTTAACCTGAGGGTGACCATGCCTCAGGCAAGGTAGAGATTGGGAAGGAGAGTCTTTCAATGGTAATCTCAGCCAGTTAGGAACTGAACCCACAAGTGTCAGTATCATTCTGCATTACAAATCAATTGGCTGGCCAACTGCGCCAAGTACAACATTAAAGAAACAGATGAGCCTTTCACCCCCTCTGAACAGTGCAGCAGTCATTTTTTTTGTTGGAAAGAGGACATTATGCTCAGGATAAATCACCACTCTGATTGAAATAGCTCAGTGATGAATTCAAAATTCGAGCATCTTCAGAGGCACGGATAGAACAGTTCAGAGAAATCCCTCTGTCTTCAGCTTGCTTCCTTTTGACACAAGCTTAGTAAATGATTTACTCATGGAACCTCAGCATAATTAGAGCGCTTCAGTCTTCACCAGGTATGATATTTGACTCTACTGAACATCTCTTATGTGCACTCATGAGAGTCATAAATTTACTTACCCTCCCCTTTTGTTCATGTTATTCATCATCTAAAAGGATGACAGCAGCCACACAATCCAAAACGCTGTGCTCTTATGATAGTTTACAAGATTCGCCCATCAATTTTGAATAAAAGATAAGTGCAAGCCCTTTAAGTGATTGGAAACCAGCTTTATCTAAATTAGATCATCTAATGAGTTCAACTGATGTTCTCATAATATCATTGAGCAATAAGACAAAATAGTATCCTATATTTGCAACAGATGACCAATCAAATTAATTTGAGATTATTGTTTCCAGGTATCATTTGGCTATGTGAGATATGTTAATGCAAAATACATTTTACTACTAATATATTTGAGGATCAGTATTAAGTATAAAAATGCAAAATTTAATGAGAAAAGCTGGTATAAGCATGGTTACAGAAAATAAATTGAAGAGTTATTTTTTTCAAATCACTGTGAATGGATATATATCTTGCAGTCTTTACTTTCCTTTGCACTTTTAACATATTATCTAATGGCTATAGAATTTATTTCTTGTTAAGTTAACTGAACTGTTATTGTAACTTTCCAATGGTCATCAATACTTTAACAAAGAAAATTCTTAACCTTTGCTTTAATGTTTTACAGTAAATATTATAGTACCATTTTTACTTTAATCTATAAATCTCAACTCATTCAAAAGTCTTTAATGACTATCTGATATTGCAACATCCCATTCATCCATCATCCATGTCTTTGGTAACTTACAGTGGTTCCTGTTTTCCCAGTGCTTCATATTCCAAATCAAATCAATATTAATTTTTTTGTCATTACATTTAAGCTTCTTTATGGCCTCACATTGTCTACCTCCTTCTCTCTTTCAGCCCAAAAAGCTCTTCAGAAACTTTCCTGAATCTAGCCTTTTATTCATTCATTCAAGGGAATGACGGGGATAATGGATATGCCAGTGTTTATTGGCAGCCCTATTTACCCAGGAGAAAGTAGTGGTGATCTGCCTTCTTTAACTGCTGCAATTTTTGAGGTGTAGGAAACCCCACAGTGCGCTTAGGAAGGGAGTTTCAGAATTCTGACTCAGTGACAGAGAAGGAACAATAATACAGTTGCAAATGACAATGATATATGACTCAAAGGACATACCACTGTGCATTATTGGGGGAGGCAATGAACATTCAAGGTATTGGATTAAGTGCCAATCAAAGTGCTTTATCCGAAATGGTGTAAAGCGACCTGAGTGTCATTGGAGTTGCACTCATTCAAACAAGTTAGTAATTACAACACATTCCTGATTTGTGCTTTGTAGGTAGTGGACAGAATTAGGGAGTCAGGAGGTGAATTACTAATTTCAGAATTTCTAGCCTCTGACCTGTAACTGGTGCTACTGCATATATCTATATATGGTCTATTTCAATTATCAGTCAATGGTAATGCCCAGGATGAAGATCATGAAAGATTCAGCAATGGTAATGCAATTGACAGTTAAAGCCGCGATAGCTAGATTCCTTCTTGTTGGAAATGGTCATTGCCTTTAAGATCATAACATATAAGAGCAGAAATAGGCCATTCAGCCCATCTTCTGCACCATTCAATAAATGGTCTGATCTGATAAGCCTCAACTCCACTTTCCTGACTTTTCCCAATAAACCTAATCCCCTTACTGATAAAAACTCTGTCCATCTCAGCTTTGAATCTAATGACCCAGTCTCAAGAGGAAATTCCTCCTTATCTTTGTCTTAAATGAGTGACTGCTTACACTGACATTATACTCTCCGGAAACTCTTTCACAAGAGGAAACCAACCTTTCCTGACCTAACCTGAGAAGTACCCTAAGAATCTAAAATATTTCAATAAGGGCACTTCTCATTCATCTATACTTCAATAAATACAAACCCAACCTATTCAACCTCTCCCCATTAAACACTCCCGCCAGACCCTTTGTCAATATTCTCTGTCTTGCCTCCAATGTCGGTATATCTTTCCTCCACAGTTCCAGCCACCAAGTTGTCATAGAAAGAGGAGATACCTTTGCACAAAGCAAGTAGTTGTGATATAATTAGTACCTTTTATAGTTAAAATGAGACTTTCCAATTTTTATATTCTATTCCTTTTGAAATAAAAGGATAGTTTTCCATTTGCCTTCAATATTACACAATGAACTTGGATGTCTGTTTTTTTGTGATTTATGCACAAGGACTCCCAACTCTCTTTATTTAATGCAAAGGTTAGTTCCACGCCTTATCAGGCCAAGCCTGGCTGTTAATCAGGTCCAGCTGTATGTGGAATTAGTGGATTCAGAATCTGAGTAGCCATGAATGGTGCTGAACATTGTGATCGTCAGTGAACATCCCACTTCTAACCTTATGATGAAGGAAAGGTCAGTGATGAAGCAGCAGAAGCTGGTCAATTCCAGGATACTATCCTGAGAACCTTCTCCTGGGGTTGAGATAATTTACTGTCAGCAAAAAACATTCTTTTTGCTTGGTACGATTTCAACCAGTGGAGCTTATTCTCCCTGATTCCCAGTGACTCTTGTATTGCTAGGGTTCCTTGATGGCATACTCATCAAATGCTGTGTTGATATAAAAGGCAATCACTATCACTTCATGTCTGAAGTTCACCTTCTTTAATCATGTTTGGACCATGATTGTAATGAGGTCAGGAGTCAAATGGCCGTGGAGGAAACCAAACCGAATATCAGTGAGCATATTATTCCTTCACAAGTATCAATTAATAGTGCTGACAATGGTCTCTTTGATCATTTTGCTGATGATTGAAAGTAGGTTGCATTGTTTGGAAGATTCAAGTGTTGTAATTGGTGCTTGTACATGAACAGCTTGGTTCAGAGCATGGCAAATTTTGGAGCACAAGTCTTCAATGCTGAATGCTGTCAGGGCCTATAGCCTTTGCAGTATTCAGGGACTTCAGCATTTTCTCTATATCACACTGAGTGAATTGAATTGTTTGAAAACTGGCATTTGTGATGCTGTGGACCTCAGGAGGGAGGTCAGACAGGTCATTCATCCAGTTGGCATTTCTTATTACAGATGGATTAAAATACTTCAGTCATGCCTCTTGAGTTGGTATTCCTCATTATTGAAGATGGGTATGTTAATGGAGCATCCATTTCCTGTTAGTGATTGTCCAAAATCAGCCTGTTATTGCTTTCTTTTTTTATTGTACCTTCAGATGCCAAGGCTTCAAGCTTGAGAACTTCTTAATTAAATCTCTCCAATTCCTCCACCTTTTTCAAATTCAGTAATTTAATCAATCAATCTTTTTCTCATTATTCTTATCATGCTTTCTTTAATGTCCTAGTTGAAGACCTTCTGATGTTTTTCAAAGTTAAAGGCACTATATAAACACAAGTCATTATTGTAATCTGCCTCTTTAGAACAGTTGAAGCAAGAATTATATTTAGTCAACATGACTGTGACTGAAAATTGCATGAAAACATATTTGGCAGCCTCCCTGGAGCCTAGTCTAATTGGCTATCAGCTGAACTTATGCATGAAGGCACACAAGACAGCTTCTCTATTAAAGGTCAATGGTTCTATGTTTTAATTGACTGCTAACATTTTTATAACCTATTGTGGTTACTTAATACTTTCTACAAGCTTGTTAAAACTTATGAAAAATAGCTTGCTACTTCAGGTATTTGGATTTGCAAATAACATATTATACATACCAATTTTAGATATATACTATGAATTTTTAAATTTATCACATTATTATTGCAGGAGAAAATAATTAAGTAACATTTAGACTCATCTTATTTTCATATAAAGTGTAAAATGGTAATGTTGGAATTGGAAGGGCACTCAAAACTACAGGGTTAAAACATTAGAATTATTATGAGCAAGAATAGTCCATTAAGTTCTGAATGACCAGTTTTATAGATCTCAATGCACTTGTTTCCCTATCAATCCTTCCTCACTGTAAAAATAAACCTAGTTATTTCCTTATCTTAACAATCCTGCCTACTTTAATAGGCATTATCTGTCCTTGCTTAATTTTTCTGATACCCTGTGTTTCAATCTCCTTCAAGCAATAACTTTTAAAAACAGGGATATGTACTTTCTAAAGACAAAAGTAGAGAATAGTTTCATGTTTTGTGGTTTTTACTGTGGCAAGGGAAACAAAATCAACTTCAACTAAACATTAAAAATCAAAAGTCCTGCAAAGCTTTTCCTAGCTACGATCAATTCTGCAGAAAGATCACTCAGCCCAAAATATTAACTCTGATTTCTGTCCACAGATTCTGCCAGATCTGCTGAGCTTTTCCAGCAATTTTTGTTTTCATTCAACTAAAACAGTGGAAAAGTTGTTCACCATAAAATTCATATTACAATCAAAAAATACATAACATATTTCAGCATAGTCAGCTGAAATACAGTCTTATGATTAAGTCCCAAGCTCTTTCCAGATTTAGTAGATTATCTTATCTCTCTGCTCCACCACCATAAATCTTCCAATATCCTTTAAATACAGTTCCTTCAACCAATCTTCTGAGCATAGTTAAATGGATGTCCCATCAAAAGGCATCTGTTTGTGACTCTTTTACTCTCCACAAGCTTTGCATCATTAAACAAGGAATCCTTCCTCAAAAGCAGTCTCTTTGTTGGTTAACCCCAAAATAGTCCTTTATTTCTTCCTAACACGCAAACACTACTTGTCAGTCCTCTTCCCCAGATCCTGCTGTCTGTCTGACTCTGAAGATCTGCATACACTAAGGCCAGCTGTCTCCTGTTTTGTTTCAAGATGTTAAAGATTGTAACACACTTATAATAACAAGCAGGTCCCATGAGTTTGTTTTCACACTCATTTTGTATGAAAGTCACAAGGACATATCCACAAGAACATTTTATAGTCCGTCAAATTCCCCACTCCAATTTAGTCCATTTTACGTTGAATTACAGATGTTTTAAAGTAAAGCCATCATATAAATCCAACATTATACTAATTTTGACACTGGCATTACAGCTAGTTAAAATGAACAAATGGAATGCTTGTAATAATGTTAACTATATTCAAGTGTTGTGAACTATCTACTTTTAATTCAAAATTGCATGACATTCATCCCACACCAGAGCTAAGCAATGAAAATCTCCAATAAGATTGAATCTAACTATCTTGCATTCACATTCAAAGGCATTACCAATACTAAATCCCCTGACATGAATACCTTGAAGTTACCATTGACCAGAAATTTAACTGGACAAACCAAAGAATACTGTGATGACAAAAGCAGATCAGAGACTAGGAATGCCAAAGGCCTGTCCGCTATCACACACAAATCAGGAGTTTTGATGGAATATTCATTATATGCTTTGATAATTGCAGTTCTAACAACATTCAAGAAGCTTACCATCATGGTAGTCTGCATGGTCACCACATTGAGAAGTACCTTAAACATTCACCCCCTGTACTACTACCTTATAGTAGCAGCAAGTGCACCATCTACGAGATGATCTGCAGCATCTGATCAAGATTCCTTTGACAGCACATTCCAAACAGCAATCTTTACAAATTAGAATAATAAAAGGCAACTGATGTATAGGAACAACAGCATTTGCAAGTTCCTCAACAAATTACGCACCAACCTGACTTAGAACTATATCATGATTTGCTGAGTCAAAAAGTTGTAACTCTCATTGTGGCCATAACCAACACCATGTAGATGATGGAGAGGTGCCGGGGTTGAACTCGGGTGAACAAAGCCAGAAGTCACACAACACAAGGTGGTTTTTACTGTGGCAAGGGAAGCAAAATCAACTTCAACTAAACATTAAAAATCAAAAGTCCTGCAAAGCTTTCCCTAGCTACGATCAATTGTGTGGAAAGCTCACTCAACCCAAAATGTTAACTCTGATTTCTGTCCACAGATTCTGTCAGACCTGCTGAGCAAGGTCCAAGGTTATTTGAAATCACGAGCTCTTGGAGCACTGCTCCTTCATCCAGTGGGGTGAAGAGAAGCACAAAGACACAGAATATATAAGCAGAGAGATCAGAAGATTGTACAAATGGTGTGGGTGGAGTGTCAACAGACTGAATCACCTTTGTGGGTGATCAAAAGTCTCAGACAGTGAGACTGAAGACTCAATAGCTAAATAGCAAGTGAAGGGATGACCTATAATCTGATCAATTGAGGCACAGAGATAAGTACAAAAACCTAAAAAACAAGGTAGTGTTGGATCTCTCTCCCTATAAATTATGTGCTTGTGTGCTTCCCTTCACTCCACCTGATGAAGGATCAGCACTGCAAAAGCTTGGGATTTCAAATAAACCTGTTGGACTATAACCTGGTGTTGTGTGACTTCTGCCCTTGAACACCACATGGATTGCAAGGATTCAATTAAGTAGCTCACTAACATGTTCTTAACGGCAATTACATTATAGAAAATGAGGCTTGGCTTTGCCAATGTTATGAAGATGTGGGTGTACTGTACCTTTAAGAGAGTTAAAAGCTAGCAGAACTACCTGACACAGCACCAAGTTTCTGAACAAGATACAATGTAACCTTTGAGTAGCTGGTTGCCTAGAGACAAAAACAAATTTGAATGAGGCCAATCTGTTTAAATTATACCTCAAAAATACCAAATTCCAATCAAGTTTGAATTTAGTATATTAACAAACTTAAAAGCCAATCACACAATCCAATGCTTTGGGCTATAAGACAGGGAAAAATTGAACAGTTGGGAGAAGAACTGCCATGCCACCAGCATGTACAGACTGCCTGAAAAATAGCTGATTGCCTGAAAAAGGTACATTTATCGATTTGTGACCTGTGAAGCATAATCCCTAAGAAGAAAAGAAGACACAGGAAGATCCAAATAGGAGATTCGACAGCTGGCTGGTGTCAGTCAAGATTAACTGCTGAAGTGTCTGGGGAGGGGTGGGATGAGTTTTTTTATACACTGTGTTACATTTGACTACATATATCCATCAAAACATCATCTAATATGCTGAGGATGTTTTCTATTGCTTGTTATATAACAAGCAAAAATATCTTGATATTTCTGCTGTCTCAAACGTTCAGTGTTTCACACCACTTCAGTATAATGTGAATGGAAAATGATGTGAAAATGACAGTCTTCTGATTTCAGATCAAATTTGAATCAAATGGATAATCTACTATCACTGTCAAATTTGAATCAAATGGATAATCTATGATCACTGTAATTTGATCTACAATGATGGCTCATGTAATTACAAGGTGACCCTTGTTTGAATCACTTTCAACGTCTGTGATCACGTGTAATTGAACCTTGTTAATCTTAAATTTTGGTGCAACCACTTTTGTTAAACACGATAATATGTAAATCCTCAGTGTATCACTTTCTGTTAGTTCATCTTTTTCTGAGATTTCTTTGTGATTAGGAATCATGATTCCTCACATTAGCTTACAGTAGGTAGCTTGAATTTATGTCTTTGTAATTTTAACTTTCACTCATATGTGTACATATATATTACTGAACTAATAATCCACAGGCACTGAATAATATTCTGGGGCATATGGCTTCATATCCTGTTATTACAACTGATATTAATTTAATTTAAATTAATAAATCTGGGTTGAAAGCTGTCATGAAAGTACTATCAATTGTTACAAAATACCATTTAGTCAATTAACATCCTTGGGGGCAGAAGGAAATTTCAATCAGCTAGGTTTTAAACTTCTAAAATAGATCCTCATGAATTTACTAAAAAAAAGTCTGAATTAGAATGTGATGGATTCCAATTCCGTTCCAAAGATTTGAGCACTTAAGCTGTGATGACAAATGTGTGCATTACTAAGGATACACTATGGTGTTGAAAGTGTTGCCCTTTTGAATGACATAAGACTTACTGGTCTTCTCAAATAGATGCAATTGTTTTGATGGCATCATTTTTGCAAATAAGTAGAGGAGTTATCTTGGCCAATTCCTGTTTCTCAACCAACATCACTAAAATAAGTTTTGAGGTAATTTACGCTTCTGCTGTTTGGAAGATTATTCTTGTATCTTGATAGCCTGCTGTCTTATATTGAGCACAACAGTGACTATGGCTGTCATGAACATTTTTGTCTACGAACAGCTTTGGGACCTGATACTGTCACAAAAAGGTGCTGCATAAAGACAAATGCTTTCTCTTGTCTAGCAATTTATTTACTGGTGCATTTTTAGATTTTTGGAAACTCCTTGCATTCTTCATAAACAAAATTCTTGTTTTAACTTTATTGCACTGACACTTTTACTTGGCAGCTGAGAATCTGTTTGAACAATTGTAAGAGACTGAATATTTTTATTATTGTCAATTCAAATGTAATGCATAATGATTTGATATAGAAATTATGTCTTTCGCTGATTTCTTTTACATGAAACAGATATTGCTGTTCTGAATGACCATATATTATGTGGTGTGCTTGATCTGGTGGACATTGCCTTTTTGTTAACTTCTCCAAATAAACCATGATTTTAATTCAGGGCATGCAGCGCAACTGAAATAGTGACTGGACTTCAAAACTGACCAGCAGCACCACCAGTGTCACAATGTTGAGTGCTTCTCACCTGTTACCACCCTCCAGCACTCCTTTCCTGCCTCCACAATGATATTGAAGCCTTTATCTTACTTCAGTCAATGACAGTGTGAAAAATGACTTTCTTTTGTTGGACACTTCTCCAAAAAGGCAAATGTGTTTTTACAGAAATAATTATTGTTGCCTCTAGCTTTTGTGCAATCTTGTTTTATTTTCCTATGTTTCAAATTGAGCTTCCCTATCTCAAAATTAGCTCATTTACCACATTTTTGAATATGCCTTCTAACATGATATTTATAAACTCTGCTTGACCATACACGATCCAGCATTTTAATTTTATCATATACATTCTTATACATTTGATGCAATTGGAAACAACAGCTTTGAGTACCTTACAGGCTCAGATCATTCCTTATATTTTCTCCCTACAATATTGCAAAGCAAAATGTGCTTTTCCTCAGGTTCAGTAATAATAAAACCAACAGTGTCCCGTTGATTGTAAGTGAGACAGGTCAGAGATGGCCAATATTATTAGGCTTTGCAATGTTGAAATCTTGGATTACACACTTAGATCGCATCCATTTGAATGATTAGGTTGTGAAATTCCACAGGGTTATTCTACTGAGGTAAAGCTGTATAAGTGCCTGAAAGTATTAATTCTGAGGAGCACCATAGCCACCATTCACTTTGTTGGACAACAAAGCAAAAGCTCAGCAGGTCTGGCAGCACTTGCTAAGAGAAATCAAAGTTAACATTTTGGGTCTGGTGACCCTTCTGAGGAATGTTAACTTTGATTTCTCTTCACAGATACAGCCAGACCTCCTGAGCTTTTCCGACAATTTCTGTTTTTGTTTCTGATTTATAGCATTCACGCTTCATTCATTTTTCACTTCAACGGACTTGTGGGCAGAACAGCTTTGCATCTCAAACTCTTTGTAACAATGTGTTGTAACTGATTGCAAATGTGCAATAAGCTAGAACTTGTTAACTACACAAAACTCTTCCAGTTAGACCAGGAAATGGTTTTCCTCTACTACATTAGACCAAGCATGCCTTAAATTTCCTAAACTGAAAGAGGATGGGGGCAGAACAGACATTTCCATACAACAGAATATTTTCTGTCCAGAAATATGACCCTGAGCTTCAACATACCACTGTGTTCCCTTCCCAGCATCTCTGTCCTGGGTTTGCTACTGTGTTACAGTGAAGCTCAATATAAGATGGAAGAACAGCATCTCATTTTGCACTTAAGGACCCTGCACCCTTTGGGTCTCAGTATCAAGTTGAACAATTTTAGCCCTTTAGCACCTTCTTCCATGTCCTTATCCTAGTTCCCACACACCAGGTCTTGTCATCACAGGGGCTGCTACCACAACCATCCCACAACAGCAGCAATTGATTCCCCCTGGCTGATCTTTATCCTTCCTTTGTCTGTCTAATTGTTGTTCTCTCTCTTTCACTCTCTCTCTCTCTCTTTCTCTCTCTCTCTCTGGGCTTCATCTCCACCTAGCATTTACTCCTTCCCCTCCCCATCCTTAGCATACATTCCTAGCTACAATCCTTTCTGATGAAGGTTCATTGGATCCAAGATGTTCACTCTGCCTTCTCTCCACAGACACTGCCAGAACTGCTGCATATTCCCAGCCATTTCTATTTTTGTTCCCCGCAACTCACGGTAGGCAGTTATCTGGATTTGATTGGACTGCTCACTGTACTTGGTGAGCTGCATTGTGACATCCTCAACTCTGTTTTCAGTCACCTGTGCATACAACACACTGAGCTGCAAGGAAGAGCTGAAGATTTAAGAATCTGCAGAAGAAATCCTTATGGCATTTCTCAACACAACAGCACTCCAGTGAATGGTAAAAGCATTTCAGACCTAATGAGAGGCATGCTGCAACAGGAGACTGAACAACTCTCTGGAGAAGAAGACCTCCTAAGCAGATACAGGCTGTTTCATAAGGTAGTGGTCTTTGAGTGTTCTCCCAAGTCAGAGTTCTGTGGTGAGTGACATCAGAGGTGCCATGAGTAAACCATACAATGTGAGAGTTTACAAAATGTATTATAGTTCTGTCTGTGACCAGCATGGTGAACGAAATGGAAGTAAGAGCCAGACATTAAATACTAACCCAAGGTGACAGACCCTGGAGCTTAATGAAGCCAGTTTCTGAAGTAATCACATTAAGCAGATTAAAAACTTAAGAAGCCCTGATCTTATGGGGTGAAAGTGTTTAGAAGACTTCACTCAGCCGCAGGAAAGACAGAAGCTCTTCCACAGAGCAGCATTCATTTATTTCAATTGCAGGGAGGGGTGGGGGGGGGAGCAATGTTGTGGGGAATCATTCAATAAGACCACAATTAAAGTATAAATCATTTATCAAAGCCAAGAGCAGGAGGATTCTGCTAAACCACCAGTAAGAATCACATTAGGAAAACACCATATCTGATATCATATTGTCAAGAAGACTTAATTTCAGAGATGATTCAAATAGAACTGAGAATTGGATCTCTTGGAGAAAACAATTTCTGAGGTGCAGAATAGCTTCCAAAGTAGATAGCATACGAACAGCTGAATAAGTAAATTGACTCCTTTACACAATTAGGAGCATAGTTGGTGATAGATTGTAAGGTGTTAAAGGAGGTTTTGAAGAAGTTCAGAAGGCTTTGACATTTATTTTCAGCACTGAACTTAATGTTTTTGATAAAGCAAGGTTTAATGGAAAGTTAAGCGCCAAGGGAATCTATCCATAGAGCCATAGAGATGTACAGCATGGAAACAGACCCTTCAGTCTAACCTGTCCATGCTAATCAGATATCCCAACCCAATCTAGTTCCACCTGCCAGCACCCAGCCCATATCCCTCCAAACCCTTCCTATTCTTATACCCATCCAAATGCCTCTTAAATGTTGCAATTGTACCAGCCTACAACACATCCTCTGACAGCTCATTCCATACACGTACCACCCTCTGTGTGAAAAAATTGCCCCTTGGGTCTCTTTTATATTTTTCCCCTCTCATCCTAAACCTATGCCCTCTAGTTCTGGACTCCCCTACCCCAGGGAAAAGGCTTTGTCTATTTATCCTGTCCATGCCCCTCATAATTTTGTAAACCTCTATAAGGTCACCCCTCAGCCTCTAACACTCCAGGGAAAACAGCCCCAGCCTGTTCAGCCTCTCCCCATAGCTCAAATCCTCCAACATCTTTGTAAATCTTTTCTGAACCTTTTCAAGTTTCACAACGTCTTTCCAATAGGAAGGAGACCAGAATTGCATGCAATATTCCAACAGTGGCCTAACCAATGTCATATACAGCCACAACATGATGTCCCAACTCCTGTATTCAATACTCTAACCAATAAAGGAAAGCATACCAAACGCCTTCTTCACTATCCTATCTACCTGCGACTCCACTTTCAAGAAGCTATGAATCTGCACTCCAAGGTCTCTTTGTATGATCTCTACCTATGAATTGAGAAATGCAAGCAGGAAGAGAAAGTCAGAATTCCTT
The DNA here is from genome assembly GCF_020745735.1 of Hemiscyllium ocellatum. NCBI lineage: Eukaryota > Metazoa > Chordata > Chondrichthyes > Orectolobiformes > Hemiscylliidae > Hemiscyllium > Hemiscyllium ocellatum. The sequence continues at coordinate 41,570,476 of NC_083412.1, read as the reverse complement.
TGAGACAGAAATGTCATACGAATTACTGATGAAAGTTTATCTGATTTATTACAGTCTACAGAAGACCTAAGGAAACAGTTAAGTTGGTAAGTGAAGTCGTGGTCTGGAAGCAGTACAAATCAATGTTAGTAGATGAAGAACTATCTTGGACAGGAGATCCATTTAATTCTTAAGGTGACAATGGCATACACAACTGAATACAGTAAGTAGTACTGATACCACACAATAAAAGTCCTGTCACCATTGGCGAACAAAGAACTTTCACAGACAAAGACAGTGTTCAGTTATTTAAAATGAATGCTTTATCTCACAATAAAAGGCCAGTTTCAGAAAATGTACAGGACTGGGATACAGTTTCAGAAAACCATAAATTAAGTGGGTTAATGAGGTATAAGAAAAGATAAACCTTAAAGTATTCCTGTGGGAAATAATTAATATAAATATTACCTTATGCCATACTGATAATTATGTTAATGATCATCTCATAAATTTCAAGTTGAACACCAGATTGAGTATCATTACATTATCAAATAGTAAGCCCAGTTAAGGAAACACTGCCGACAGTCAACAACAGTGCAACTTCATGGTCCAGGAGGCATTGTATTTAACATTGAAATGATACTACAAGCAAATTTCCAGTACTGGTCATGTCAAATAGTGGAAACATTGCATATACTCAACAATTAAGTTTTCTCATTCTTGAATCAGAAGGCATATCATAACCTTATTATAAAATCGTCTCATAATTAATAATGTTTATGAACTTGAGTTTGAAGAATTGTGAAGACGTGTGCATTTTTAAAAGATTATAGAAAAGACAAACTGAATTCATTTTAATACAAGTCATTTATTATTGATTAGTTAGTTTATTGTTATGGGTCCCAAAGTACTGTGAAAAGCTTTGTTTAAGAGCAGTAGAAGCAGATCATATTATGCATGGATGTACAGATCAAAAAAAATCTTCGACAAAGGCATTCAGATTCCATTGCACAGGGCATGCATTAGACAAGATCACTGTTAGAAAGATCAGCATTATTTGAGGCGAGAGAGTCCATTCACTAGTCTAATGATGGCCAGGAATATGCTGTTCCTGAACCTGTCAGTGCAAGTTTTCAAGCTTCTGTATCTCCTGCCTGATTGAAGAGATTGTAGGAGAGCATTACTGGAGGGCGATGGGTTTTTGATGATGTTGGCAACCTTTCTGCGACAGTGAGCCATGTAAGTGAAGTCCATGGATGGGAGGTTGGATTTGTGATGGTCTTAGCTGTGCACACAACATTGGCATTTCTTATGGTCCCGGGCAGAGCAGTTGTCATACCAGGCCGTTCTACACTTGGACAGTATGCTGTCAGTGGTGCACCTGTAAATGTTGGTGAGGGTCCTTATGTACATGCCAAATTTCCTGAGCTGCCCAAAGAAGAGGCATTGAGGGCTTTGCCCGAAACATCGATTTTCCTGCTCCTCAGATGCTGCCTGACCTACTGTACTATTCCAGCACCACTCTAATCTAGACTCTAAATTCCAGCATCTGCAGTCCTTCTTTTGCCCTGACTTGAAGAAGAGGCACTGTTGTGTCTTCTTGACCATTGCATCTACCTGGGAAGTCCAGGATAGGTTGTTGGTTATCATCACTCCAAGGAATGTGATGCTGTCCACTCTCTCAACCTCCGCTCTGTTGATGTAGATGGGGTCATGTTCTCATCCTTTCTTCCTGAAGTCAATGCTCAGTTCTTTAGTCTTGCTGACAAATGCTCTATCTTTTTTCTGTATAATGACTCATTGTTGTTAGATATCCATCCCACTATGGTGATGCCATCGGCGTATTTGTAGATAGCGTTCATTTGGAATTTGGCAGTACAGTTGTGGTGAAGAAAATGTACAGTTGGGCACTGAGGATGCATCCTTGGGGGCCTCCAGTGTTGAGGGTTATTGTGGAGGAGATGCTACTTTCTATTTTCACTGATTGCAGTCTGTGGGTCTGGAATCTGAGGACCCATTTGCAGGGGGTGGTGCCAAGACCGAGATCGCAGAGTTTAGAGATCAGTCTGGAGGGGATAATGATGTTGAAGGTGGAGCTGTAGTCGATGAGCAGGAGCCTGGCATAGGTGTCCTTGTTGTCCAGATGTTCCAGTGATGAGTGCAGGGAAATGGAGTCCGCTGTAGTGTTGTTTCATCAGTAGGCAAATTGTTGAGGATCAAGTCAGGCTGGGAGACTGGAGTTGACGTGGATCGTGACTGGCCTCTCGAAGCATTTCAATGTTATTGAGGTAAGAGCCACTGGGCAGTTGTCATTCAGGCACTTTAGGTACTGGGATGATGATAGTCTTCGTGAAGCAGGTGAGGACTTCGACTTGTAGGACAGCGAGGTTGAAGATGCCTGTGAATTTCTCTGCCAGTTGGTCAACATAGGATCTGAGTGTTCAGCTGGGGATACCATCTGGACCCATTGCTTATCTTGGGTTGACTCCCAGGAAGACCAGTCTAATGTCTGTAGCAATGATGGAGGGAATAGGGGTGTCCAGGTTGTTGCAGCAAGTGACACAGTGCTGCTGGCATTCTGTTGAAACCTATGACAGAAAGTATTGAGTGCATCAGGGAGGAAGTGTCTTTATCCACCATCTTGTTCTGCTTCATGTTGTTATGTTGTTTAGTCCTTGCCGTAGATGGTGGGAGACTGTTTGGTAGGATTAGAAGCTATTATTCCAGATAATTGCTGTCTTGATTTATTTAAATTACTTTAGGGAAAGCACCCGAATGTTTCATGAATGGGTTTATTGTTACTCAGTTCAAACTGTATTTGTAGATTTATAGTTTGTATTTGATTTATCAATTGGAAAAGCCTGCTACAGATTAAACTGCACATCTCATGTCTCCTATTTCTGAAACATCTTTATGATGAGATCAGGGTGAAACCCAATAGGTCTTTGTAAGGGTGACTGAAACAAATTTCTCAATGTTTTATTTTGTGAGTATGCTGTCTATCAAGTCCCTAGAGACAATTATGCATAGCTAATGGCTTAACCACATGTGAAAGAAGCCCAGACTGAGAGACCTCAGAATATTCTATATATTATTATTTTCCTTTTTGTTTTAGAACTACCATTAGCCATAAAATTGTTTTTAATTGAATTTCTAAAGGGAGAAATCTTTTTTCTTATTCCCCATAATGTGAACTGAAAATGTGCCAGCACATGAGAGAGCGCTGTAGTTATTGTATTACAATGAATCAATAATTAATAAAGCAATCTGTTTGATGAGAACTTTTCATTCTAAGCCTAATATAGACAAAGTGTAATATTGGTCATATTGTAACTCGACTGTTCAATCAAGATTGCACACTGCATTCAAAGCCACATTAGAGATCTTAACACATTATTAAATAGGATTGTTTTAGCCACAGACTTTTAAAAAATAAACTATGTTTTATAAGATAGCCCTGAAAAAAGACAGATTTTGTTGAAGTTTATCAGGACAATTTGCAAGAACACCAAGCTAAAAGGAAAACATGTTTATACTGTGTAAGAACAGCCAGCTCATCTAACTGGTAGAGACATTGTCATCGAGAATGCATCATTTACATGATGAATCAGCTATCTGCCGTTTCACATTACAATTATTGCAAGTTGTAATGATGAGCACAAAATGATAGAAATTTTGACAAAATGGGTTTTTTTTTAGCAATCTCAAGTTCTCAGCTGTCAAGTGGTCTCCACAGAATGATGTATGACACAGATAATATATTGTCCAAAAAATAGGTAAAGAGCAAGATCAAAAAGTGTACGTCATCTTAAAGTGCTCAGAAGCAGAGGGTCCATGCTTAGTAACAGGTATGAACTATCCAAGAAATGTTTCAGTTTTCAGGACCTAATAACAACAGTGACGTACAATGGCAGATCCTCTGAAATCTAAAGTTGTAATACTGGTCTCTGCTCTTAAGTAATTTCCCATGATGTCCAAGGTTTCTTAGGGATATTAAACCTGTTGGTAATTTTTTTTGCCTTCCTTGGCAACTACTGCAGAACTCTTCCGATGCCCTCTCAACAAGGATGGCTTTCGGAACTCACATCAAGAGGATGCTGTTCAGGAGATTAAGGACGTGCTGTTGTTCATGGATGTCAGAGTGCTGGATAGTCCAGGATCTTGACAATCTTGCTTCAAATACAGCCTTAGGAGCAGTACTGTTTCAGGATCATGCCCAATGTCAAATAGAGAAATGCTGTGACTGAGAAAGAAGTATCTCAGTTACATGGGCTTGAAAGAGAATTTTGGATTACATGTTTGGTCTAAAAGTCATCTCAGAAATTAATCATAATCCTCTAATTTCTTTACTGGATGAAAAGGAATGAACAATTTTGCCCCCATGAACACAAAGATTTTAATTTTGTCTCATAAGGTTCACCGATGAAAAACTGCAGAGAATGGCAGATGTGCACTCCAAAGTAACAGTTGGCAACACTTTGAAACCTGATTTTGAACTTACCCACAAAATCAAGCCATAGACGATGTGATGGCACAATGGTAAGTGAACCATGGTTGGCTTAGCCAGATCTGACAGTAACAGCTAAGCTACTAGATATGTCTCAGCATGCATCAATAACAAAGGTTAATTAAACCAAATGCCTTCTGGGTTGACCATGAAAAAATATTTTGGGCACTGAAAATATTTTATAATTGTGGACAACATATTGCATTGCCAGTCACTTCAGCTTCAGTTTGGGAAGACCTCTTAGGAAAGCTGAACCATGCACACTTGTGGATCACCATATGGAGACTGAAACCCTTGTGCCCAGCTGGTGTGCAATCAGACTTTAGTGTATCATGCAGATCAAGAGGAGTATTCTGAAGGCACTGGTGATGCCATCATTTGGCTATAGCTAGCTGTGCCAACTGCCTTTAAGCTACTATTTTTGAAAAAAAGAAATAATTAAGAACATTAACTATAATCTTTCACAGTTCGGTCAATTCAGGTGCTGACCCTTCAGAATATTGTACATGTTGTTCATCTATTTAAAAATGTGAGGGAGGGAAATCAGTGAATTAGAAACCAGTTAGTCTAACATCTGTTACTGGGAAATCATTCGAACCTATTATGAAGGTTAAGGTGACTGAACACCTGGAACATTTTCAGCTGATCAGAACATGCCAGCATGGATATGTGAAGATTAAGTCAGAATTGATGAAGCTGGTTAAATCTTATTGATGAGGTAATTGATAAAGTGGACAATTGAAAAGCTATATTTTGTTTATGCTGACTTCTGGAAGACATTTGATATAAAGTTTTGTTTAAAAAGCGGTTAGCTCAATACAAGATTATCGAATTGAAGGCTAATTATTTGACATCAGACAAGATTTTAATTCACACAAAATCTATTCAATTACTCAGAGTTAAAAGAAGATCCTGGTTAGGAAATTGGTTGAACTGCAGGAGGCAAGGCTTAAGGATAATGGACAGGTATCTTAATTGGCAGTAAGGGATTACTGTGCTTTCCAAACATGTGTGTTGGAATCTCAACTACTTCCTATATTTAATAATGAGTTAGATGATGATTAGAAAATTACATTCAAATTAGCCAATAACTTCAAGGTAAACAGCTTTGTAAGCAGTATAGATGGAAGTGTATAATATTACAAAGAGATATTGATATGTTAATTGACTGAGCAAAACTGGCAAACTGACATCAATGAAAGATTAAATACATTCTGCAGTTCTATCCCCTAAAATGTAGAAGGTTAAGAGGTAATCTAATTGAAATTTTCAAGACATAGTGGGCAACAGAAAACACTCCAAAGAAAACATTGTCTGCTGGTTAGAAAGTATATGATACAAGAGTATAGTCAAAAAATTAGAACCAGACCATTTTGGAGGGAAGTTACAAAATCTCTCTTCAGGTAAATGATGGCAATATTTTGGACACCTTCTAATGTAGTGAGCTTTATAGACTTTTATTTTCCAAATTTACTCAGATTTAGAGCACAATGGGATATATATGAAGTTTGGTCTCATATGAACTTTCCTCATTAAATGGGTTCAAGTGGCTAACATCTGTCCTTTGCTCTTATGTTCCTACAACCAAATAGTATTCTTGGAATTACTGGGTTCTGTTAAAACCATCTACATGCCTTATGTAGAATTGCTGTCACTAATCCTTTTTTGTTGATATCAATATAAGTTGAAAGATACCCACCCAAATACTTCAGCAATAGAAAAAACTCAATCTTGATGAAAAATAACTAGGTTTAGTACATATTACTAATGAGCAAGTTACGTTATATTTGAGAGACACAATTGCCTCATGATAGATAATCATGTTCAATTTAAGATTAAATACGCATTAGTACTTTAGTTACATGCTGTTAAATTGAAAATCAATCACTTGAGCACTATATGCACTCCGTGATCACATGCAGATATCATAGTTCTCACACACACAGAACTGATTATCTCCTCCTGGGAACAGTCCTTTATACATTAATTGATAGAGTCTATCATAGGATGTCAGTTAACCCTTTCAGGCATGAACTGTCTTAAATAACAGTGATTGGGCACCATGGGCTATTTGCTTAACACAATGCACAATATACATAAACATGACCAAGATGTATACAAAGCAAGGTATGTTAACAAATGAAATACAGAGCAAATAGTGGAGAAACTTGAACAATTCTGCTTGGGAGGATCCTTTACAATATTTGGCAGAGCCTCTGCACAAACTTGCCATCATGACAACACAACCTTTGCTATTAGCTATTACCAGCTGAGGTCTATAAAAATGTGAAGGAAGGCCGCAATCAATATCCCCACTTTTTGGTTAGGCTGTCCATAATTGAATCATCCAATTGTGATATGCATACACAAAACCCTAGTTTCCTTCCATTCACTATCAGTCTCACACCTGCCTTGCCATTTCACATCTTACAAATGATGGCATTCCAATATTACAAACAAACTTAAACTTATTTCCTTTGTGCATTACCTTAATACCTGACTTCCTTCGCCTGCCACGATACCTGATGCAGCACTCCCCCAGGAGCTGCAACAAGGCTAAAGAGACAATATTTGATGTTGGGCTTGAAAGCAAGAGGTACTTTGCTCGAGCGGCTAAAACGTTCTCTCTCAGTTATGTTTTCTCAGCTTATTGTGTATGCGTCGATGAGGAGAACACCAAGTCTAATGGATAGACAAGCAAAAAGTCCTGAAGCTCATTGAGTCCTCCAAGTTTCCAACTTATTGGTGCCATAATTTAGAGGCATTTAGATAGCATTTCACGATCTAGAAGCCAGGAGCAATATTCAATCTATTTGTTGCACACTACCATCCCTGGGGCTAGCTGACACCAGAGAGAAAGTGACTTCATGCTTCAGCATTGCCCCCCTAGATAAAAGCAAATTACTGCAGATACTGGAATCTGAAACCAAAAGAGAAAATGCTGGAAAATCACAGCAGGTCTGGCAGCATCTGTAAGGAGGGAAAAGAGCTGACGTTTTGAATCTAACTGACAAAGGACCTGCTGAGATTTTCCAGCATTTTCTCTTTTATCTCCCAAAATGTTGTCTGGCAGGCTGTCCAGGAGAGACGTTTGGTTTTGCAGGATGGTGACACAAAACCATCCTGCTTGACAAAAGTAACCTGGACCAAGATTATATGGAGATTTGTGCCTGTACATGGTTTAAGAGAACCTAAATCTAGTGTCACAAGAGGACAAACAATCTGTTGTGCCCTGCCAAATTAAATACAAATGACTACTCAATACTTTGTTGTCTCTGAGTGGGTGTTACCATTATAAGCTTTCCAATGCAGATGACTGTCACACAAGATTAGGTGTCAGGCATCTCCATCATATGCCTTGTGTGTACAAAAAATGTCTCAAACTAACAACAGCTACCATTGCTGCATTGCTTGCCCCTCAGTAGCACTGGCTGTCATCCACCTGCCAAAGTTCACAGTTAAAACATATAAGCAGCTACAACACTCAGCAACTCATGCATCATCAGGTCACAGACTTTTCACCTCAATTAGGAGAACTTACACATTTCAAACATTTCTCCAAATGATTATATGGGAGAACCAAAAATTTGGTTTCATTTAGAAGACTTCAGAGCTATTTCAAAGACACAGAATTTCATTGTCTATCACTAACTTTGACATGTAGAGAGCTGTTAGTGATCAATCACCTGGAAGAGATGCTGGAGATACATAGGCAATAAAGGGCTCAGCTGGCAGGGTCTAAGAGACCATGGGTAGACTGGAGAGAGTGGAATGGGAGTGTGTTGCTGCATCCAGTAACTACAGCAGCCAGACCCAATAGAGCCATCCTGATGAAGGGCTTTTGCCCGAAACGTCGATTTCGCTGCTCGTTGGATGCTGCCTGAATTGCTGTGCTCTTCCAGCACCACTGATCCAGAATCTGGTTTCCAGCATCTGCAGTCATTGTTTTTACCTCCCCAAATATAGTAAGCACCTTCATACCATCATTTTGTGACTAGACATCTAGCATTGATCCCCACTTCTGTCTCATCCTATTGCCTTCTCATTGTTTGTCTGAAAGACACTTGCAGAAAATACATTCCCACTCCTCCCAACCATAACTCTTCTTGTGGATGACACCTCCACTTCACTTTCTGCACCAAGGACTCCAATGGCAGTGTCAGAGAAGTCTAAGCCCATTTTCCATCATGTGCTGTTGTCAAGTGTTTGTCATATCAAAATCATATTTAGATGAGCATCCAACAACTACTTCTACTTTTCTTATCAAAATCTACTTTTCTTATGAAAGGTGCAGGCTGAATTTAAATCATCAGTTCAGGTTAATATGAACTCATGTTCACTTCTTAGAGTTTAAATCATTGTACTCAGGTGAGTAGTTACTCAAAACCACACTCAGCGCTGGCCACTCCACACTGTGATCATGTAAATAAGCAGGCAGCACAAAGTTTGCGTGCTGTCTCCCTCAGAATCAGTGGGCTATCCCACACTGCAATTCCTTCACTCCTTTTTGGGCCCTGTCTGATTTCATGGCCTCTCTTCCTTCCAGTTACTATCTCAAAATGGGAACACAGAAGAGTAAATAAAACTTATTCAACCATACTATGATATATTAAAGTATGTTTATACATGGGCATTTCTAAGAATGAAAATGCAGCAAACAAAAATGAGCACAGAATCTTAACAAATATCTGTAAATCACAGTTGAATAAACACAACAGTGGCACTGCTCCAAACGTTTAGTAAGAATAGCAGCTGTGGACTGTGATTTAATCCCTCAGTGAGGAACTGCTAATTAAAGCTGGGTGGAAGATTGTTTCGTAAAAGCTTGAGCAAACAGTAACGTTCATTGCTTCTAAATCTGGAGGTCTCAATATTCTTTGTCATTGAGGCTCATGAGGACAGACACAAAGACTTACTCAAAAAAAACAGTTTCTAATAACTGATGTCAAAAGTGATGTAGGAGGATTTATGAAAGCTCAATTTTCCCTGCAGGTTGTATTTTATTTTTGGAAGAATCAGATTTTTTCTTTGTCCAACTACAGGAGCTAAACTGTCTTCGGGTGAATGGATGCTCATGAAAATTGTTATACAGCTAATGATATACTTAATAGTTTAAACTATGAAAAAAAAACTTATGTTAATTTGTAAAAAAAGTACTCGGAAACAATAAGATTCACCAATGGGAATTAAATTAAAATAGTATGTCTTTCACTTGCTATATGTTTTGCACTTCTTATATGAATAATATAATCATATGTTTGCCATCTTGTGAAACACTTAGCTGTTTTGATTGTCTTTAAATTAAGTGTAAGTATTTCAAATACTTTGTGAAAGGCTGAGATTGTTATTGCACATCAGTAATGGCTTTGGTTTCTCATAGTCTGAGAGGACTAAAATGTAGACAGGGTTTAAATTTCATGGGTCTGGAGTTTTCACCATGTTTAACTAAAGCCTCGGGTGTGAGGATACAAACATGAAAGGAAACTAAATAACATTTATGTTATTCAGCAGTTAAAACTTGCAACACTAGCAGGATAAAGTAAATTAACTGTCAGTTGCCTTAGTATCTACAGAATAGTAAATTAGATGTTATAATAAAAATATCAATATACATCCATAACTTTTCATTCACTTCAAAAACATTTACATTTATATGTTTATTTCTCTTGTTTCACTGCATTGACCTTAATTAAAATATTCAGTAACCCACTTTTTCAGTTTGTTGAGAAGGTGTCAACAAGTCCTTTTATTAAGTATTGAATGCATCGTGTCTGCACTGGATTTAATGCTCAACAATAGATACCAATCAATAATTAAACACAGTGAGTACCCCATTATATTTTTAGCCACCATAAACAATGCCTGGTAATATGATTCCAGTTTATGTTCCATTGGACTTGACAAAATTGGTGGAGTTGTGGATAACGGGGAGAATTGTCAGAGGATACAGCAGCATATAGAACAGTTGGAGGCAGAGGCAATAAAAAAGGCAAACGGAATTTAATGCGGAAAAATGGGAAGTGATACATTTTGGAAGGTCAAGTACAAATTGAAATTATACATTGAAAGTCAAAATCCTTAGGCATATAGATATGCAGAGGGACTTGGGTGTGCAAGTCAACATATCACTGAAGGTGGCAGTGCAGGTAGATAAGATAGTAAGAAAAGGCCTGTGGCATGCTTGTTTTCATTGGAAGGGGCATTGAGTAGAAGGATAGGCATGTTATGCTGCAGTTTTACAAATCTGTGGTTTGACCACACTTGGAATATTACTTACAGTTCTGGTCACCACACCAATAGAAGGATATGGATGCTTTGAAGAAGATGCAGAGATGGTATGGGTGGCACGATGGCATAACGGTTAGCACTATTGCCTCACAGCGCCAGAGACCCGGGTTCAATTCCCACCTCAGGCAACTGTCTGTGTGGAGTTTGCACATTCTCCCAGTGTCTGCGTGGGTTTCCTCCGGGTGCTCCAGTTTCCTTCCACAATCCAAAAATGTGCAGGTTAGGTAAATTGGCCATGCTAAATTGCCCGTAGTGTTAGGTGAAGGGGTAAATGTAGGAGAATGGGTCTGGGTGGGTTGCTTTTCAGAGGGTTGGTATGGACTTGTTGGACCAAAGGGCCTGTTTCCATACTATAAGTAATCTAAATCTAAAAGGTTTACCAGAATGTTGCCTGGTATGGAGAATTTTAGCTATGAAGAAAGTTGGATAGACTGCGTTTGTTTTCACTGAAATGTAGGAAGTTGAGGAGTGGCCCGATGGAAGTTTATAAGATTGTGAATGGCATAGATAGAGGGGGCAGTATGGGGCTTTTTCCCCAGGGTGAAGGTGTCAATTGCTAGGGATATAGTTTCAAGCTAGGCGGTATGTGCACATGTGCATGTGGATTAGGAGGAGTTTAAAAGAGATGTGCATGGCAAGATTTTCACACAGACTGGTGAGTGCATGGAATGCACTGCCAGCAGTGGTGGTGGAAGCAGACTTAATAGCAGCATTCAAGAAGGCACCTGGATGAATACATGAATCAGATGTAGACATAGAGGGATACAATGAAAATCAAAATCCTTAGGCATATTGATATGCAGAGGGACCTGGGTGTGCAAGTCAACATATCACTGAAGGTGGCAGTAAGTGAAGACAGTTTTAGTATGGAAGGGTAAAATATGTTGGAAGGCTAAAGGGCCTGTTCCTATGCTGTATTGTTCTTTGTTCTTTATTTTATTCTAGATACTAGATTGAAAGCTGGCTTGATAATTTTTTTAAAAATTTGTTGTGAGGTGATCTTTCTCTGAAACATAAACACACAATGCTGTAAATTCAGTTTTATCAATAATAAAGGTTTACCATGCAAAAGAAATGAGTGGCAGGGGGATGGGAACATGAGTGGCGAGACACAAGAGAGGGAAACAAAGATAGAAGTGATAAATAGTTAAGTGTAAACCAAAAGTGAAAGGCAGAGGAAAGAAGAACTAACAGCAAATAGGGCCATAATGCAAAATGTGAGCACTTGACTGTTAACAAGGTTGATCCAAATGCCCCATGTTTGAATGCACAGAACATTCGCAATAAAGTAAATGGATTAACAATGAAAATAGTTGTAAACACATACGATATGATTGCAATTACAGAGATATGGCTCAAGGGTGACAAAGGCTGGGAACTGATAATATAATATTTAGAAAGTACAGATGAAAAGGAAATGGACATGGGGTATAATTTTTAGTAAAGGATGAATTCATGGAACATTGAGAAAGGATATTGGCTCAGTAAGTCTAGAGAAAGAGGGAGAATCAAGACATTAGAAGCAACAACGGCAGAAAACATTAGTGTGGGAATTGTCTGTAGGCACCCAGACAGTAATGGGAAGGTATGGGATGGCATTAGAAAAGGCAATTGCAGAGGCGTATAACAATAATCATGGTGACCTTAAGTCTACAGATAGGCAGGGCAAAATATTTTAGTAACAGGTGAATACGTGGAATGTGTATTAGATGTATTTTGTTCAAACCAATGGACTGAAAAACTAACTAGGGAATATACAAGATTTGGTACTCAGCCATTCAATGCCAGACCTCGTTGAACCACATAAAGCATGACGGAGTTCTGCTTTCATCTTTTAAAGCTGCTCACTGTTCCATGATTATTTCAGGAATTTTAAAAAAAACCCTCACTTTATTTCATTTTTATTCTTTAACCTCTCTTATCTGTCTTCTCATTGGAGCGAGGAGCTTTTGGATATCTTCACCAATAAGATTGACATTCTCCAAATTGCTGACTCTGCTCTTCTCTCCCTTTTCTACAGCCTGCTTAACCAAATTGCATCTCTAGCTTCTCTCTGATCGAGGCCTGAACTCATTTAATTGCATAGTCCCTTTCCTATTTCCCTTCATGGTATCTCCAAACTCACCTTGCTCTTTGAGTCCACTGATTGATCTTTCAATACCATTTCCACTAAAGAGCTGATATTTAAATGTCCTGCCTTGGTTTCTATCTGAGCTGATTTTATTAACCATTCAATGTCTTCAGTTTTGTCCATCTCTGCTTCAAATGTGCTAATTATGACTCTTCTCAAAAAAAAGCCCTTGATCCGATCAATTTTCCAGGTAACTATTGCATCTCCTAACTTTGTTTCCTCTTCAAAGTTCTTAAAAATGTCCATTCCTCTAGATTAACCTTCATACCCTGCCCAACTATCCTCTAATACCCTGACTACCTTGCTTGAACTCTTACTTGCCATCCCGTCCACTTGCCATCTCATCCATCGCCCATCCTACCCATTCAGTAAGTCTACCCTTCTCCCTTTGGAAGGATTCAAACTAGAGCTTTAAACTTGCTGGACTGCACCTAGTACTGTGCACATCCTATCTTGTCCCAATTCTACTCAGCTGTGCTCACATGCTCTGAGGTACATCACACTCTGCATTTCTGTTAAAGCTGGTCCTGGAATGTGAAGCTGCACTGTGTTAGGGGGAGAAGTTTGAGCAGAGCAGAAATATGATGAATATTGCCAATCCTCTGAAGGCTTAGGCCATAGTTTTCAAACATAGAAAACAGTAATGCTGGAAATTAATGTACGAGTCATACTGGAGATCTATTTGAAGCATTCAAAATGGGTTGATCAAAGTGGGTGTCATTCATAAGTTTTGCTGCTCTTTCTTTTTCGGATGCCTTCCATGGCCTTACTTCTTCGTCCCTCCATAATTCCCTCCAACCCTCTCCAATGTACCTGCACTCATCTAATTCATTGTTTCCTGACCATCTGCAGCTTTCATTGCTCCATTATTGGCGCCTACACCTTTTGATGTCAAGAAAGATCTGCAATTCCATCTTCTCTAAATTTCTGTTTTTTGACCTGTCTTTTCTCCTTCAAGATTCTCCCTTTTGACCAAGCAATTTGTCATCATGTGATTCAGTATAAAACTTTGATTTATAACTATCCTGTGAAGCACGTTGGAATGTTTATTGCTTTAATGTTGTACTATAAATTAAGGTTTTGTTGTTGTTATCAATGTTGGATCAGCATTCAGCAGCCACAATCTAACTGCTTCTGAACCACGCAGCTCACGACAGCAGATCTTACAGTTTGCCTTAGTATGCAAGTGAATGATAAGAAATGTACCCTTCAGAAAATGGATTTCTGTTTCAGACTATCATTGTTTTTGTAATTGAGAAATATTATCTTTTGACAACCTGCATTAGTAAAGTTCAACAACATGATATACAGAACAAATGGAAGGATACTAAACTCAATGAGTTCAGTTCTATGTTTAGCAGTAGGATAAAAAAAAACTTATGATGAAGCTAAAAAGTGTTCATGGTCTTGGCATTTCATAAGGAGCACTCCTAACATTGTCCACTAGCACTTTTAGATTTGACTGAAAAGAACAGAAGACTCAGTCACCAGACAGAATGCTTTTCAATCAGTTAGGAATTAATCATCTGTTTCCCAAAGAATATATTTGATGAAGCCTTTCAATCTTTTGTTCAAGACCATATTAAATAACTATTCACTCAATGTCACTGAAATTCAAAGGTCAGTTAACAATGAAACAGACCTTTATTCACAGGTATTAAGGTAAATAAAATAAACATCCTGAAACTGATTTATTTGAAACATAGATGAAAAGATTTTTTAAATGCACAGCAAAGTTATAATCCCACTAATTCAACCATTCTTTCATAAAATGAAAAGAAAGACAATAACTTTTGTATTTGATACAAACATACCCCTGGTAAAGTATTCAAAACACCTTGAATTTTATGCAAAAAAACCCCACCGCTTGTTCAGTACTGACAATGGAGCCCCTAACTTCAATACATCGATAAGTATAGTAAAGTCACAAGTTACTTAAAAAGACTGTAACTGCTTCTTCCTGAGCTATTATACATTTGAACTTAAATGTACTCAGCTTTAAGTAACCTCTTCAGGGTTTTATGCCAACACTTCTGGTCTTGGACTAACATCAATTCTTCATGATGAGGTAACTTAGCTTACAATATCTTCACTTGCCAAGATCACAGAACTGTACAGTTATCTTCATCTAAGAAGATCACAGGGCTGGGCCAAATTAAAATGTAAGCAGAAAATTAAAATCTCCCCCTCTGAGTGAAGGGTCTTGCCTTTAAGTTAAATAAAAATTGATTATATTGGTACACAAAAACCCATTAACTTGAAAGCAAGTCCTCAAACATACAATCACCATGGCTGTAAAAATTCTTTCAAGCTAACTTATGCTTCACTGAGTTCTGCTTGGACTTCGCACAAACAAGTCACCTTGCCTTCCCAAATTCACACTTGGCCAAATTTATAGCCACATTGATTTACTACAAAAAGGCAATCAGTTTAGTCAAAGAATATACATATTCTTCCCAGGATTGGCTAGAAACAATTAAGTCATTGATGTAAACAGTACAATTAATCTGTCAATTACTTTGTAAGTTAACTGTTGAAATTTTGCTGATGCATTTTTCATTCCAAACTACATGAACGTTCATAAATGAAGTCCATCTGGTTTTACTAAAACCAACGTTATTTGACCTCTCTCACTTGCTGGAACTTGCTAGTCTTCCTTGAGCAAGATGGAATTTGTGGCAAACCAGGTGTGTTGTTCGATACAATTTCCAGTCTCACTATTGGGTAGGAATCCACTTTTATTGCCAGGTTGACTTTCAAATAATTAATACACAGTCTTCATCACCTATTCAGTTTTGGAACCATCATAATAGTTGACCTCCAGCTACTTGGATTTGGTTCATTAATGTTGTTGACCATCAGGAATTAAATTGTTTAAGCTATTGTCTCTGGACTGAGTCTGTACAGATACTGCTTCATCAGTCATATATCCCTTACATGAACAGCCAAACCTGTTTCCCCTGGCCTACTCCCACAAATTGATTTGTAGTTCTCAAAGTATATCCGTAAGTCATCTCAATAGTTTTCTGGCAGTGATAGTGTACTGGTAGTCATAATGTTTCAAATATCTCTGCTTTCCAATTTGCTTGTTTGGACAGTTAATTTTTGAATTTTTCATTTTGGATTCATTATCTCAATGTTCTGATGTTTCTTTTTTCACTTTCTTCAGTAGAGTAAGCATTATTTTCTCCCAATTAATGTCCCCATCGTATTTTCAACATATTCATAACACTGGATAAGAGACAGTCAAACAAGAGTACCAGGTACGTTATATACATCACTTGAGTTTCTTCTTGGCTTGATGAGGTCCAGTCAACCTTGTTTCTGATGGTTCCCGAAAGAGGCAAAAACACTTACACCCTGTGTCCTGCAAAGTTTGAACTTTGACCTTTTTGTTTGCATTTATTTTCATTGTTTGTTGAGCCTCTTTCAAATGTTTCTTTCACGTGGATTAGTTAATTTCTCTCAGATTCCTTTGTATCTCAGAATTATGTAATCTCCCACTATTTAAATAATATACACTTTTAATCTTCCAGCTAACATGGACAATTTCATATGTTTCCACATTATATTTTATTTGCCATTCACCAAAACTACCTGTTGTGTTCTATAGTTGACTTATGTTCTTCTTACTTGTTTTCTTACTCATCTCGAGTCATCAGTAAATTTGGCACGAGTACCCTCTGTTCCCTCATCCAAGTTACTTGCTCAAAATTGTAAACTGTTGAGGTCCTCGCATTAATTCTTGTGGCACATCACTCATTAAATTTTGCCAATCTGAGGATAACCAATTTAAGCCTACTCTCTGCTTCCTGTTAACCACCCAATTTTTTAGTCAGGCCAATGTGCTACCCAGTACACCATGAGCTTTTATATTCTATAATTGTCTTTGATGTGGCAAATGTCTTCTGACAATCAAAATATAGGACAACTACCAGCTCTCCTTTATCCACAGTGCATGTTACTTCCTCAGCAATCTCCAATAGATTGATTGTACCCTGAAGGTGGCAATGCAGGTCGATAAAGTGGTTAAGAAGGCATACAGCATGCTTTCCTTCACTGCTCGGGGTATTGAGTACAAGAGTTGGCAGGTCGTGTTACACTTGTATAAGACTTTGGTTTTGCTACATTTGGAATACTGTGCACAGTTCTGATCGCCACATTACCAAACGGATGTGAATACTTTGGACATGGTACAGAGGAGGTTCACCAGAATGTTGCCAGATATGAAGGGCCCTAGTTATGAAGAGAAGTTGAACAGATTAGGATTATTTTCATTAGAAAGATGAAGGATGAAGGGGGACCTGATTGAGGACTATAAAGTCATGAGAGGTGTAGACAGGGTGGATGGCAAGAAGCTTTTACCCCCAGAGTGGGGACTCAATTACTAGGGGTCACAAGGTAAAGGTGTGAGGGGAAAAGTTTAGGGGGGGATACGCATGGAAAGTTCTTTACACAGAGTGTGGTGGGTGCCTGGAACGTGTTGCCAGCAGGGGTGGTAGAGGCGGGCACAATAGTGTCATTTAAGGTATATCTGTCTAAATACATGAATGGGTAGGGAGTAGATGGATACAGACATTTAGAAAATAGGTGGCAAGTTTAGATAGAGGATCTGGATTGGTGCAGGCCTGGAGGGCTGAAGGGCCTGTTCCTATACTGTAAATTTCTTTGTTCTTGCTCTTTGTTCTAAATGTGGTTTTTCCTTTGCAAAACCATATTGACTCTCCCTGAATACCTTGTACATATGTAAGTGCCATGTTAAAAGTTCTTTCATAAGAGCTTTTGACATTTTCCCTGTGACACATATTAAGTTAACTGGACTGTAGATTCTTGTTTTCTATTTTCCTCCCTTCCTTTTAAAATAAAGGTGACACATCTTACAATTTAATGTCACCTTGCAAAAAACAGGGAGTTCTGAAAAACTAAAACCAATCCTTCAACTATTTCACTGTTTTCATTATTGTTTCAAAATAGAGTCATAGATATGATTTGGGGTTCGGGATCATGTATAGGGTGTCAAAATTTGCAGATGACGCTAAGGTAAGTGACAGAGCAAAGTGTGCAGAGGACTGTGAAATTTTGCAGAGGAAATAGATACATTGAATGAGTGGGCAAAGGTCTGGCAGATGCAATACAATGTTAGTAAATGTGAAGTCATTCATTTCTGTAGGATGCAATTGTGTCCTCTACAATCACCTGATGAAGGAGTGGTGCTCAAAAAGTTAGTGCTTCCAATTAACCCTGTTGGACTATAACTTGGTGTTGTGTGATTTTTAACTTGAATTCTGTAGGAGTAATAGTAAAAAGGAATGCGACTTGTATGGTAAAGAAATGCAGCATGCTGCGATGCAGAGGGACCTGAGCGTCCTTGTGCTTGACTCACAGGTTGGTCTGTAAGTACAACAGGTAATTAGGAAAGCAAATGGAAGTTTGTCCTTCTTTGTGAAACAGATTGAGTTTGAAAGCAGGGAGGGTATGTTGCCGCTGTACAGGGTGTTGGTGATCTCCTTACTTGATGTACTGGTGCTAGAGGGGGTGCAGAGGAAGTTCACTAGGTTGATTCCAGAGTTGAAGGGATTGGCTTATGAGGACAGACTGAGTGGTCTGGGATTATATTCATTGGAATTCAGAAGAATGAGGGGGGATCTTATGGAAACATTTAAAATTATGAAGGGAATAGACAAGATAGAGGTAGAGAGGATTTTTCCACTAGCAGGTGAAACCAGGACAAGAGGGCATAGCCTCAAGATTAGAGGGAACAGATTTAGGGCTGAATTCTTCACCCAGAGAGTTGTAAATCTATGGAATTCCTTGCTCAGTGAAGTAGTTGACACTACTTCAGTAAATGTTTTTAAAGCTAAGATAGATTTTTTTTTGAACAATGAAAGGATTAAGGGATATGGTGAGAGCCTGGGTAAGTGGAGCTGAGTACAAAAAGTTCAGCCATTCTTATTGAATGACGGAGCAGGCTCAAAGGGCCAGATGGCCTACTCCTTGCTCCTAGTTCTTATGTTTCTTCTGCGCAGCACAGAAACAGACCTTTCGGTCCAACTCATCCATACCAACCAGATATCCTAACCTAATCTATTCCCACTTGGCAACACTTGGCTCATACACCTCTAAACCCTTCTTATTCACATACCCACCCATATGCCTTTTAAATGTTGTAATAGTACTAGCTTTGACTACTTTTCTGGCAGGTCATTCCATACATGCAACACCCTTTGTATGAAAAGGTTGTCCCTTAGGTCCCTTTTAAACCATTCCCCTCTCACCCTAAGCCTGTGCTTTCTAGTTCTGGACATGCCCACTTTGAGGAAAATACCTTGTCTATTTATCCTATCCATGCTACTCTTGATTTTATAAATTTTGATAAGATCACCCCTCAGCTTCTGATGCTTCAGGGAAAACAGCCCCAACCTATTTGTCTCTCCCTATAGCTCAAATCCTCGAACTCTAGCAACATCCTTGTAAATCTTTTCTGAACCTTTTCTTAAACACAGGTGAGGTGCTGGAGGACTGGAATGTTGCTCATGCTGTCCCCATGTACAAAAGGGTAGTAGGGATATTCCAGGTAACTACATACCAGTGAGTCTGACGTCAGTGGTGGGAAAGTTGCTGGAGAATGTCCTGACGGATAAAATCCATTTATATTTGGAAAAAAATGGCTTATCAGTGATTTGCAACATGGTTTTGTGCGGGGGAGATCATGCTTTACCAACTTAATAGAGTTCTTTGAGGAAGTGACCAAGTTGTTAGATGAAGGAAGGGCTGTAGATGTCATATACATGGACTTTAGTAAGGTGTTTGATAAGGTTCCCCATTGTAGATTAATGGAGAAAGTGATGTCACACGGTATGCAGGGTGTTCTAGCTAGGTGGATAAAGAACAGGTTGAGCAACAGGAGGCAGAGAGTAGTAGTTGAAGGGAGTTTCTCGAAATGGAGCAAGGTAACAGTGGTGTTCAACAGGGATTAGTGCTGGGGCCACTGTTGTTTGTGATATACATAAATGATCTGAAAGAGGGCACTGCTGGTATGATCAGCAAGATTGCAGATGACACAAAGATTGATGGAGTAGCAGAAAGCATAGGGGACTGTCAAAGAATAGAGGAGGATATAGATAGACTGGAGAGTTGGGCGGAAAAGTGGCAGATGGCTTTCAATCCAGGAAAATGTGAGGTGATGCATTTTGGGAAGTCTAATTCTAGAGCGAATTATACAGTAAACGGTAGAGCCTTGGGAAAAGTTGATGAGCAGAGAGATCTGGGAGTTCAGTTCCATTGTATCCAGAAGGTTGCTGCACAGGTGGATAGAATGGTCAAGAAGGCTTGCCTTCGTCAGACAATGTATTGAGTATAAGAGCTAGCAAGTCATGTTAAAAGTCATGTGCAGGATATTGGTTTGGACACATTTAGAATACTGTGTACAGTTCTGGTCGCTACATTACCAAAAGTATGTGGATGCTCTGGAGAGAGTGCAGATAAAGTTTAGGAGGATGTTGCCTGGTATGGAAGGTGCTAGCTATAAAGAGAGATTGAGTAGGTTAGGTTTATTTTCTTGAGAAAAAAGGACTTCGAGGGGGGACCTGATTGAAGTGTATGGACAGGGTAGATAGACATAAGCTTTTTTCCCAGGGTGAAGGATTCAATAACGAGAAGTCATGCTTTCAAGGTGAAAGGTGAAAGGTTGAAGGAGGATACATGAGGCAAGTACTTTACACAGAGGGTGGTAGGTGCCTGGAATGTGTTGCCAGCAGAGGTAGGAGAGCCAGGCACAGTAGATTCATTGAAGATGCGTCTGGACAGATGCATGAGTAGGTGGGGAGGAGAGGGATACAGATGCTTAGGAATTGGGCGACATATTTAGATAGTAGATTTGGATCGGCTCAGGCTTGGAGGGCCGAAGGGCCTGTTCCTGGGTTGTAAATTTTCTTTGTTCTTTGTTCTTTGAGGCAGCCATGCTAACCCCAGACCAACCGTGCCGTCTGTCAAACAAGATGTGTGATGCTACAGGTATCACACAGTTTCTGCCTGATCTGGGAGCTGTTCTAAAAAGGAAAAGGCACTTAATTTAGATAGCATGATCTACTCCTTTAAATTGGGTTCTGTGTAGATACCACAGTGGGGTGGCTTTAAATGCAACAGTTGTAACCAAAGCTTAGATCCATCTTTGTAGTTGTAATGTAGATAGAGGTGGGAAAAAAAATGGTTTTCAAGCATGTGCACAGATCCAAGTGAAAAATAAATCTCTCAGTCACAGAAAGGTTGCCAAGGTAAGTGCTGCTCACATTTTTGCTTTACTAGACAGATTTGTATTATGATGCAAATTAATCATACTTCTTTGGAAGCTCGCCACAGCAGCATAGACGGTGACACTCTGCATTTTGGCCAGGCGTGCTCCAGCTTTAAACAGCACTGCACCATGACAAAGCATCTGCTCTGTGTCATGTCACATATGCCAAGTAATAAACACACAGCCTATTAGCAGAAGGTACCTGCATGCTGCGTGTTTCACAATCTCACTTCAGGAGCCAGTAGAGCTTGAGGGCCTTTTAAATCTGATTAAAGTAAGATGCTGCATCTAACCAGGATTAAAGACTTGCAAATTATTTAACTAGCAAAATACATCAACAGATAAAGAGCTAAGCAACTTAAATTTTCAATGGTTACACAGGCAAAGAATAAATGCTGGCATTCAAGATTTAAAATGGCGACAGCGAGGTTCGAAGTGCTCTGGTGTGGTCAGCTTGTATCACCAGGCCTGGGTGGTCAGCTTATATCACCAGGCCTAGGCGGTCAGCTTATATCACCAGGCCTAGGTGGTCAGCTTGTATCACCTGGCCTGGGCGGTCAGCTTGTATCACCAGGCCTGGGCGTTCAGTTTGTATCACCTGGCCTGGGTGGTCAGCTTGTATCACCTGGCCTGGGCATTCAGTTTGTATCACCTGGCCTGCCACATCCTTTTCTTTTATGTAATCAACAATAATCTTGTCTTCTTTTGGTGACTTCAGGTAAGCAAGGATGCTATGAGAGGCTGCAGCAGCAGAGAATGTGGTGTTGATCTGGCCATTCCTCATGGCTGAGTCCTGGTGGGTCCTTTGACGAGACTTCTTCAGTGGCAGCATTGAAGACCAGGGGGATTCCAATGACCAGCCTGTAACTCCCTTCGGCAGTGGCGGTCTGAGTCTCTTTGGTGGTAGCTTCAACGTGATTTATGACTCCTTGCAGCTTTTCTTCAGCATCATGGGACCCAGCCAGGATTCTAACAGAGTTCGGGTCTTCAAGCCCAGGACCATGAAATGGATTCATTTCTCTTTGTCTTAAAATTCTCTTTTATTTTATCATACTATTATTCTGAACTTGTAATTTTTTTTTCCTAAGAATTTGTTTTGAAGAATCTGTACACAGTTACCTTTGCACCAAAGATGGTATGTAAGTGGTGAAGCATAAAAAATGTTTCACTGGGTAACATGTGACAATAAAGCGAATTAATTCAATTCACACCCTTTAAACTAAAGAGAGAAAAAATATAGGTATAGGCATTTTAACATGCTGGTTAGGAGATTGCATTAGCATTTGCAAAAGTTGTGAATACAAATTCCACCATCCCACATTATGTAATGGAATTCACTATGTCTGGTAATTTGTAAGCTGGTGATAAATCAAGTGACTTCCAACAATATTAAAACCTAAATTGCCAGGAGTGATTGTTGCAAGTGGTCTGGATTGACACTTAACCTCTGGTGAACTAGGATGTGTTAACAAACAGTGCTCCTATTCGCTGTGAAAAGACGAAACCTGAGAAGAATGTATCTGATTTTTGGGAGAAATGGTTCTTTGCTGAAACGTTCATGTTCTTCAGATACTGAGCTTCTCAAGGGATATTCAAATACCCCTGTGGATTAAAATGGACACTGAGTAAAGTGTAAGGAATTTTCAATTTTAAAAGTTTGCCCTTGGAATTCAATTTAAATTGTGTTTCTGCCGAGTTTCTTACCTGTTGCATTTATTGAATTAATGTGCATGGGAGGAAATGTTGAATTCTAAACCCGAACTTGGTTGTTTTCATTAAACTAAAAGTTCTTTGCAATCTTGAACTTCAAACAAGGAATGTTGATATAACTCAACATAATCCCTTCAGCTTTTGAGGAAAAAAAGTGTTTCAACAGCTTTTCACATCTCCAAATGTTGTCAATTCTGTTCTAACAACATAATAAAGTTTAGTAAACCCCTCAGGAGTTTTTAACTTCTTTTCCAGTTACCATGTTTCGGCATTACCTTTGGTTGTTAGAAGTAATGTAAATATTCCAACGCAAGTATTTTCACATTTGGCAAGCATTAATTCAAGTAAATTACTTGCAGTGGAAGAAATTTGGCTGCAGATGTCTCCATCTGGATTCGGCTTTGTGCCTTTACTGCCAGCAGTGTATGATATCATCTTCATTTGCATGTATTTTAATACAAACACAGGATTTACTCAGTGACTAAAATTTGCTTAACTATCATACCTTACTGCCAATGGTCTCTCATATTGGTGTTGTGGGGAAAATAGCTTTTTTTTTTCACTGCTGAAGTGATGACTTACAGCATGTTACAGCTGGGACCTTATTTAAAGGGCTTCAGTATCCATAAATCAGATTGTCTTCACCATACACTTCAGGATCGCCTGTCTAAAAAGGTCTTCAATTACTATTCAATCTTACTCAGAGAATAAATGACCGCTCATCACTGTCACTGAACTTGAAGCAGTCCTAGCAAAATTCACAAATTAAATCAACTGTGATAGTTGTTGTCATGCATTTTCCCTCCTTGGTGTCTCTACAGCTTTTGATGCAACCATTTTCCTAATCTGTATGTCCTTCAATGCCCTTCTTTCTGGTTATATTGTCTTTAATCATAGCTGCACCTTCTGTTTGCAGGTTGCACACCCTGAAATTCCATTCCAGAACTCCTCTGGCTCCCCAGCCACTTCCATTCTTTGAGATGTTTCTTCAAAAACTATCATTTTAACCAAGCTTTGGATCACCAATCCTGATGTCACATTTTTGATTCACATTGTTTGATAATATGCCTGCAAAGTACCTTGGGATGATATTCTGTATTAAATCCATCATAGGAAATAGACTTGCCAAGCATTTAAAAACAAATTATGGTTAATCACATGATTACATTTTAAACATTTAAAATTGATCTTTGTTTTACTTGCTAATTTAATTGTTACAGTTCCTATTTCAATTTCAAAGCTTGTTTACTATCCAAAAATTAACAGCATAGAAACTATTTTTCAATTTAGGTGTTGCTGGCATCTAAACAGAGAACAGTACAGCACAGTACAGGCCCTTTGCGCCTCCATGTTATGTCAACCTTTTATCCTACTCAAAGATTAAACTAACTCACATAACCTACATTGGGTGGCACAGTGGTTAGCACTGCTGCCTCACAGCGCCAGAGACTGAGGTTCAATTCCCACCTCAGGGAACTGTCTGTGTGGAGTTTGCATATTCTCCCCACGTCTGCATGGGGTTCCTCTGTGTGCTCTGGTTTCCTCCCACAGTCCGAAAATGTGCGGGTTAGGTGAATTGGCCATGCTAAATTGCTAGTGTTAGGTGAAGGAGTAAATGTAGGGGAATAGGTCTGGGTGGGTTGCTCTTCGGAGGGTCGGTGTGGTCTTGTTGGGTCTGTTTCCACACTGTAAGTAATCTAAATCATACTTTACATTTTACTCTCATCCATGTGCCTATCCAATTGTCACTTAAATATCTCTAATGAATCTGACTCCATGCGCAGAGTGTTGGGTGCATGGAATGTACTGTCGGCAGTGGTAGTAAAGAACCTACCTCTGACATATCCCCTAAACCTCCTCCAATCACTTAAAAATTATGCTACCTCATGATAGATATTTGTCATGGGAAAAAGTCTGACTATTCACTCTATGCCTCTCATCATCCTTTTACACCTCTATCAAGTCACTTCTCATCCTTCTTCACTCCAATGAGAAAAGCCCAAGCTCTCTCAACCTTTCAGGCAGCATCCTGATAAATCTCTGCACCCTCTCCAATGCTTCCATATCTTTCCTATAATGAGGTGACCAGAACTGAAAACAATATTCCAAGTGTAGTCTAACCCAGGGCTCCATAGATTTGCAACATAACCTCAAAGCTCTTAACCTCAATCCTCCTGCGAATGAAAGCCAACGCAACATCGGCCTTTTTTACAACCCTCTCAACTTGGGTGGCAACTTTGAGGGATCTAAGGACATAGACCCCAAGATCCCTCTGTTCCTCCACACTGCCAAGAATCCTACCTTTAAACCTGTATTCAAATTTGACCTTTCAAAATGAATTACTTCACATTTTTCCAGGTTGAACTCCATCTGCCACTTGTCAATCCTGTTCTGCATCCTGTTACTGTCCCGTTGCAACCGATTTTGGCCGTTCACACTATCCAGCACTCCACCAACCTGGGTGTCATGGGCAAAATTACTACTCCACTCTTCCACTTCCTCATCCAAATCATTTGTAAAAATGACAACAGAGCAGAGGTCCCAGAACACCAATGGTCACAGAGTGCTAGGTTGAATACTTCCCATCTACTACCACTCTTTGTCTTCTATGGGCCAGCCAATCCTGTATCCAGACAGCCAAAACTCCCTGTATCCCATGCCTCCTTACTGTCTGAATGAGCCTACCATGGGGAACCTTATCAAACACCTTGCTTAGATCCATGCACACCACACCCACTACTCTACCTTCAATGTGTTTTACCGCATCGTCGGGGAATTCAATAAAGCAGGTATTGAGGGGTGAGAGAGAGGAGCACTCTCTCGTTTTAAAAGAGCAGCAGAGGGAGAGGCCACAGTGAGGAGCAAAGGATTGCTGGGTATATATTTGTGCAGTGTCTGAATCCCTGTCCTCCTCCTCTAACCAAAAAAGGGACTCTTGTATGTTGCTAAAGTCAGGTGTATCGTGTAATAAATTAAAAGTTTAATATTAGTTGGTTAGTTGAATAAGTCCATAGAAAAGCATTAGAAATATTTAGCTCATAAATTTGTATGAATTAATTAAATAAGTAGAGATGGCTGGACAGGTGATGTGATGTAGCTGTATGATGTGGGAGCTGGCTGATCCCATTGTGAAAGGCAGTGACCACATCTGCAGCAAATGTTGGTTGCTGGAAGAACTCCGGATCAGAATGGATGATCTGAAATCTGAACTGCAAACACTGTGGCAGATCTGGGAGGGGGAGAGTTACCTCGATGCTTTGTCTCAGGAGGCAGTCATACTCAGTAGATTAGGTAGTTCAAACTCAGTTAATGATCAGGGACAACAGGGTGTGACTATAAGTGAGGCAAGTAGGGGGATTCTGAGTTCATGAGTGCAGGAGCCTCAGCCCCTGACCTTATCCAACAAGTATGAGATTGTTGCTCCCTGTCTGAATGAGGAAAAGGGCTGTGGACAGGATGAGCCAGCTGACCATGGCATCATGGTACAGAAGGCCATTCAAGCGGGGGCAGCAAAAAGACAAGTAGTTGTAATAGGGGATTCTATAATTAGGGGGACAGATAATATTCATTGTGAGCTGGATTGGGAGTCCCACATGGTGTGTTGCCTGCCCGGTGCCAGGGTCCAGGACATCTCCAACCGGCTTGAAATGATATTGGAAGGGGAGAGGGAGGATTCAGTTGATGTGGTCCACTTTGGCACTAACAGCATAGGCAAGGCTAGGAAGGAGGACCTGTTTGGGGATTATCAAGCAGTAGGAAGGAAAATGAAGAGCAAGTCCTCAAGAGTCATAATCTCTGCATTATTGCTCGAGCCACGTGCTAATTGGCATAGGAATAGGAAAAGTAGGGAAGCTAGCATGTGGCTAAGAGATTGGTGTGGGAAAGAGGGATTCCATTTCATGAGTTTTGGAACCAGAGGGATCTGTACCGATGGGACGGTCTCCACCTGAACTGGTGGAACCAACGTTCTGGCGAAAAGGATAAATAGGGTGGTCATTAGGACTTCAAACTTGTGAGTTGTGGGAGGGGGGAGTGGGAAGGAAAAGGGAAGGCAACAGGGAGTATGGAGTCAAATAGAAAGATAAGCAGCAGGTTAGCATGTATATAGGGTTTAAGTTCAAGGCAGGCTAGGAATGAAGCCAAAAGGAAGGATAACTTAGGACATATTACTAGAGATGTTGGCAATCATGAGAATAAGAAAATTAGTATTCAGGCACTTTATCTAAATGCTCGTAGTATTCGTAACAAAGCAGATGAATCATCGTGAATGATTGTGATGTGGTCGGCATCACAGAGATGTGGTTGCAGGGGGTTCAGGACTGGCAGTTAAACACCCAATGATTCACAACTTATTGAAAAGACAGGGAGATGGGTAGAGGTGGCAGGGTAGCCTTGTTAGTTAAGAATGGGAGTAAATGTTGGCACTGAAAAAATAGGGTCAGGTGATGTGGAATCTGTGTGGGTGGGGTTGAGGAACCACAAAGGCGAAAAAACCATTATGGGAGTTATGTGCAGACCTCCCAGCAGTGGTCAGGACTAGGGAAGTAACATGCACCAGGAAATAGATCGGCCATATCAGAAAGGCAAGGTCACAAGAATCACGGGGGACTTCAATATGCAAGTGGACTGGGTGAATGTGGCCAGTGGATCCAAAGAAAGGGAGTTCATGGAATGCTTACAGGATGGCTTTTTGGAACAGTTTGTGATGGAGCCCACAAGAAAGCAGGCTATTCTGGACTTAGTGATATGTAATGATCCAGACTTTATAAAAAATCTTAAAGTAAGGGAACACTTAGGAGGCAGTGAGCATAATATGGTAGAGTTCAGTCTGCAGTTTGAAAGAGAGATGGCAAAATCGGATGGTTAAATAAAGGTAATTGCAGGGCTGTGGGAGAGGAACTGATGAAAATCGACTGGACGCAGAGCCTAGTGGGGAAGACAGTAGAGCAACAATGGCAGGAGTTTGTGGGTGTAATTGAGGAGACAGTGCAGAGGTTCAGCCCAAAGAAAAGAAAGATTATTCGGAGAGGGGTTAGCATCCACAAGGAATGTTGCGCTACGAGGAGAGTGCGGGTAAATGGAATTAAAACACCCATCAGCCATAATTAAATGGTGGAGTGGACTCAATGGGCCGAATGGCCTTGCATCCACTCCTATGTCTTACGGTCTGATGGTCTTATGGCTTGTGAGGCATGACCCGTCCCTCACAAAGCCATGCTGACTAACTCTAGTCAAAACTATGGTTTTCTAAGTAATCATAATTCCTGTGTCTCAATCGTCTCCAATAATTTACCCACCAGAGACTGACTGATGTGTAATTCCCAGGATTATCTTTGTACCCTTTCTTGAACAAGGGAATAAAATTTGCCACCCTCCAATTATCTGGCACTACTCTAGTGGACAGTAAGAATGCAAAGATCATTGCCAAAAGTGAGGCAATCTCTTCCCTTGATTCCTGTAGTAACATTGGACATTTTCCATCTGGCCCAGGGGACTTATCTATCCTTTGATTTTTCAAAATTTTCCATCATATGCTCCTGATATGCTCCCTGTTTGAGCTTATCAGCCTGTTTCAAGCTGTCCTCACAAAATGATAAGGTCCTTCTCAGTTGTGAATATTGAAACAGAGTATTCATTGAGGACCTCCCCTACCTTCTCTGACTCCAGGCGGTAGGTCCTCCGCTATCCTTGATCAGCCCTACCCTCACTCTGACCATCCTCTTGTCCCTCATGCAAGTGTAGAATGCCTGAGGGTTTTCCTTAATCCTACCTGCTAAAGCTTTTTCATACCCCCTTCTAGCTCTAAGCCCATTCTTCAGTTCCTTCCTGGTTACTGTGTAACCCTGTAAAGCCCTGTTTGATCCTTGCCTTCTCCACCTTTAGTAAACTTCCTTCTTCCTTTTGACTAGATGTTCCACATCCCTTGTCACCCACAGTTTTTTCACCCTACTATCCCTTCCTTGCCTCAGTGGGACAAACCTGTCTAGCACTCTCAGCAGGTGCTTCCAAACCAACTCCACATTTTTATTGTACATTTACCTGAGAACATCTATTCTCAATTTAGGTGTCCCTGTTCCTGTCTAATGGCATTATAATTCCCCCTCCCTCAATTAAATACTTTCCCATATCATCTGTTCCTATCCTTCTCCATGACTTTACTAATTTACTCACAGAGAATTATGCAGAAACTCAAGCTGAATTTTTTTATGTGTCATCATATCTTGATGTGCAAATTAAAAAGAAAGATTGGGAAATTTTATTCAGCTACAAACAAAAACAAAATGCAACTGGACAGTAGGTGTTTATGACAGTTGACAATGATTTCAGCAGTCAATCATTCACTTTTCAATAACTAACAGAAACTAAAATAAAGAGCATTGCAGATTGAGTAATAATATAAACTGACTGTTCAAAGTCAAAATTATTCCACTTCTAAAAAGAACTCCAGTCTGAATGTTGATGCCTTTTAAACCAGTAACAATAGTTAGTTATTTTATTAGTTCAGGAGATGTTGATGGTTCCTACATCATTTCAAAAAGTAGGAGAAGTCATACATATATTGTTTTTAGCGATGTTGAAAATAATTCCAAAAATGTTAAAGTAAACGTGTGTTGGCACTAACACGTATCAATTACCATTTCAAACAAGTATTGGTTCCCACCATATAACAAACCAAAATAGTTTCACTTTGCATCTTATTCCCAAGTTGCTGGTCTTGCAAAGCTTTGGAGAACAGGAACAGCTAACCTTCACACATCTTCCCTTTGGAATTTATGAAGATATTTCTGGTTCTTAAACCTTGGCTTTGATCTTTAGTAATCAGTGGGCAAAGAAAGCATCAATCAGAGTCTTCAGGGAAAGAACTCTTCACTGAGCAATGTATGCTGAATTATTAGTGGACAGCAATGTCACACTGATAAGTGGCAAAATACAGACTAAGTGAAGTTGCAGGAAACATATTTGTTTGTGGAGGAGCTGGGTCACAAAAGCTGTGATCTGTCAGTTGTGGTTTAGTTCTGAACCAGAAGGTACAGTTCAATCCCACATCAGGGCTTGAGTGCATGAAAACCAAAGTTGACATGCAATATCCCTCCAATGCAATACTGAGGGAACATTGAGATCCCATTTATCTGTTCAAGTGGGTATGAGAGATTCCTTGTCATTGTTATTTCAAAGAAAAATAGGGATCCCTGATGTCCTGACTAATATCTATCCCTCAATCAAAAACAGAAAAAGTAGGTGATCTGGTCATGATGTCACAGTTAATCATATTCATAATTTTTAAAACATTGACAGAAAACTGATGTCTGTGATGTTGACACAGCTGAAATTAAAGCAGGAAGCTTCAGAAATCTGGGGCTTACTTCCTTAAGTGTTTGTCAAATTCATTGGGATTGGGCACAATTCGTTGTTCCACTATTGTTATGTTGGTCTATTTTTGCAATGTGGAAGTTCATCTTTTGTATAAGTGATTCCTGTTTCTGTCCATTTGTGGCTGGTTATGCTTCAAGTTCCACAGTATTAGCAGAGTAATTGCTGAAATGGCCTATGTGTTTCTACATTCTGAGAGTACATTTTTGAACTCACTGTAATCAATCATTGTAGACTCTGAGAATTGTGTACCATGTGTTCAAATGGTAAAAACTGGCTGCTACTATCATCTGTAACACTACAGTGCTGTACAGGACCTTTGGCCCTCGATGTTGCACCGACCTGTGAAAATAATCTGATGCCCGTCTAACCTACACCATTCCATTATTATCCACATGTATGTCCAATGCCCATTTAAATGCCCTTAATGTCTGTGAGTTGCAGGCATGCTGTTCCATGCCCCTACAAATCTGAGTGAAGAAGCTACCCATGATATCTATTCTAAATCTTTCATCTCTCAATTTAAAGCTATGTCCCCTTGTGTTAGCCTTCACCATCCAAGGAAAAAAGCTCGCACTGTCCACCTTATCTGATCCTTTGATTGTCTTATACATCTCGATTAAGTCACCACTCAACCTTCTTCTCTCCTCAGTTTCCTCAGCCTTTCCTTGTTAAACTATCCTTCCATAGCAGGCAACATCCTCAAATCTCCACTGAACCTTTTCCAAAGCTTCCACATCCTTCCTGTAATGCGGTGACCAGAACCATACGCAATACTCCAGGTGCGACCTTAACAGTGCCTTGTACAGCTGAAGCATGACTTCATGGCTCCGAAACGCAATCCCCCTACCAATATATGCCAACACACCATATGCCTTCTTAACAACCCCATCAACCTGGGTGGCAACTTGCAGGGATTTATACACCAGGACACCAAGACCTTTTGTTCATTGACACTGCCAAGAATTTTACCATTAGCCCAGTACTCTGCATTCCTGTTGTTTCTTACTAAGTGAACTATCTCACACTTTTCTACATTAAACTCAATTAGCCACTTCTCAGCCCAGCTCTGCATCTTATCTCTGTCCCTCTGTAACCCACAACATCCTTCGGCACTATCCACAACTCTGCCTACCTTAGTGACATCCGCAAATTTACTAACCCATCCTTTTATGTCCACATCCAGATCATTTATAAAAAATGACAATCAGCAGTGGCCCCAAAACAGATCCTTACAGCACACCCCTGATAACTGATCTCCAGGATGAATATTTCCTATCACCACCATCCTCTGTCTTCTTTCAGCTAGCCGAACTCTGATCCAACCCACAAAATCATCTTCAATTCTAAAACTCCATATTTTATGCAATAGCCTACCGTGTGGAATTTATCAAGCCGAAGTCCATAGACACCACGTCAACAACTTTATCTTCATCCACCTGTTTCAGTAAACAGAATTCAGTAAAGGTTAGTGAGACCCTTCACAAAACCATGTTGACTATCCCTAATCAAAACTGTTCCTTTCCAAATGATTATAAATTATCTGTTATAACCTATTCAAACACCTTACCCACAACTGAAATAAGGCTCTCTGGCCTATAATTACCAGGGTTGTCCTGACTCCCCTTTTTATACAAGTGAACAACATTTGCTATCCTCCAGTCCTCTGGCACTATTCCTGTCAACAATGATGACATGAATATTGAAGCCAAAGGCTCGGCAATCTCCTCCCTGGCTTCCCAGAGAATCCAAGGACAACTCCCATCTGGCCCAAGGGTCTTATCTGTTTTCAGATCTTCCAAAATTGCTAAAACCTCCTCTTTGTCAATCACAATCCCAACTAATATTGTCACCTGTATCACTATATTCTCACCAATATTACTTTTCGTCAGTATACACAAGGACTCTCCCTACAGCTTTCTGTGACAAGGAATTTCAAAGATTCAAAGGCCTCCGAACAAGGAAATTCCTTCTCATCTCTGTTAAATTTTGAGACTATGCCCTCTGTCTTAGATTGTCCCTTGAGGAGAAACTCCTCTCAGTGTTAATTCTGTAAAATACTTTAAGAATCCTATATTTTTCAATGAGATAATCTCTCATTCTTCTAAATAATATGAGTAGAGTTGCAACCTGCTTAGGCTTTGCTCATAAGACAATCCCTTCATTCTGGGGATCACCCTAGAGAACCTTCTCTGAACTGCCTCCAATGAATTATACCATTCCTCAAAAAAAGGAACAAAAACTGCTCACATTACTGTAGATGTGGTCTCAGAGCACCTTGTACAGTTGCAATGTCTTCATTATGCTTATACACCAATTTCCTTGAAAGACGAGTCTATAGACATTATCATGATGCTGCCGCCTCCCTCAGAATGCTGCTAGATGAAGATACCAAATTTCCCATGCTTCCACCAGGGCCATAATTGAACAGACCATACATTGGCCACTTCAAGCTGAGTTAATTGCCCAGATCACTCCATTGGGACCTTGTAGTGTAGATCAGAATGGATGAACCACAGCAATGTAATGCACTATCTCTTTCTAATTTGGAACTGGCAAGAAGGGTGTGGGCACTCTTTGGAAACAAGGGATTGATAGCAACCTTCTGAGAATGAAGATTAAGACAAAGGTGAGGACATTGAACGGGGTGATCATGTATACATATATGATAGGGTAATGCATTGTCGATTTATTTAGTAACACTGACTTTGTGATCTTTTCTTTCTCAAAAAAGGTCATATCCTCTGCAAGATAAAGGTACGCAATAACTGGAAGATACTATTTTGGAATATTACTTAAGAATCTGCAGTTGATCGCTATCCAATTTACAATACCATTTGTTTACCATCATATCTATCTTGATTCATGGGCTTGCAGAAATTGCAGAAATCCTCAAATTCTTAAAGACAACACTATCCAAGATGATTGGTTTCATTTGTTCTTTATTGCAACAGAAGACTGACTAAAGAATACATTGGGAAATTAAAACCATTTACTACAAGGGTGGCAGAATGTATTGTTCATCATACACTTCTCCAAATTCAAATACATTCTTGTGAACTATCAAAGTTTCAATAGACGTATCAATTGCAAATTCTTTGCTTAAAACAATGCATCATCATTCGTAACATTCCTATCAGATCAAACAAAATTTGATTAGATTTGATTACTTATAGTCACATGTACAGAGATAGATTGAAAAGTATTGTTTTGCATGCTAATTAGACATATCATACTTTGTGTACATTAGAGTACTCGTACAGAATGCAGAATAGTGTTACAGCTGTAAAGGTGCAGTGAAAGATCAACTCTATTATAGAGATAGATAGTTATAGAGTCATAGATGGAACAGACCCTTTGGCCCAACTCATCCATGCCAACCAAATATCCTAAATAAATCTAATCCCATTTGCCAGCATTTGGCCTTCATCTAAACCTTTCTTATTCATGTACTCATCCAAATGCCTTTTAAATATTATAATTGTACCAGTTTCACCACTTTCTCTGGCAGCTCGTTCCATACACACACCATCATCTGCATTAAAAAAGTTGCCCCTTCGATCCCTTTTATATCTTTCCCCCACTAAGCTTAAACTGATGCCCTCTAGTTCTGGACACCCCACTCCAGGGAAAAGTCCTTGTCGATTTACACTATCCATGCCCCTCATGATTTTATAAACCTTGATAAAGGTCGCCCCTCAGCCTCTGATGCGCCAAGAAAAATAGTCCCAGTTTATTCAACCCCTACATGTAGCTCAAACCTTTCAACCCTGGCAACATTCTTGTAAATCTTTTCTGGGCCCTATCAAGTTTTACAACATCCTTCCTGTAGCAGGGAGACCAGAATTGCACACAATGTTCCAGAAGTGACCAAACTAATGTCCTGTATAGCCGCAACACAACCTCCCAACGCCTAAACTCAACACAATAAAGGTCAGCATACTGAATGCCTCCTTCACTATCCTGTCTACCTGCCACTGCACTTTGGAGGAACTATGAACCTGCACTCCAAGGTCTCTTTGTTCAGCAACACTCCTCAGGACCTTACCATTAAATGCACAAATCCTGCCTGGTCATAAGTCTGTTAACAGTGGGGGAGAAGCTGTTCTTGAATCAATTGGTACATGCTTTCAAATTTTTCTGTCTTCTGTCTGACAGGGCATGGAACGAAGCATAAGTGGGGCGGGAGGGATCTTTGATTATATTAGTTGCTTTAACAAGGCAATGGAAAATGTAGACAGTCAGTGGAAGGAAGGCTGGTTTGAGAGGTGGACTGGCTGCGTTCACAACTCTAATTTCTTGTGGGCTTCAGCATGACAGTTGCCATTCCAATCTAGGATGCTTTCTATGGTGCATCTATAAAAACTGGTAAGAGTCATATGTGGACAGATCAAATTTCCTTTGTCTTCTGATGAAGTAGAGGCTTGCTCCATCCATCAAGATGGATGGAGCAAGCTAGATTGATGGTATTTATTCTTAAGAACTTGAAGCTCTCAACCATCTCCCCCTCAGTAATTTTTGTACAGACAGGGACATGTCCTCCACTCTGCTTCCTGAAATTGATGACCAGCTCCTTCATTTTGTTGATATTGAGGGAGAGATTGTTGTCTTTACACCATGCCACTAAGCTGTCTGTCCTGCACTCTCTCATCGTTGTTCGAGATCTGACCCACGACAACAGTGTCATCAGCAAATTTGTAAATGGAGCTAGAGCTGAATTTGGCCACAGAGTCATGAGTGTATAATGAGTTTAATAATGGGCAGAGCCAGCTTTCTGGCTGCCCCTTACTGAATCAAGTACAATTGTTTAGCTCCAGGACTAGAGGACAACTAGCTTTTGAAACAGAATCAGGGCACACACTGGATTAGTAATTGTCAGGTGATTAAAATGAATTCATTTTTGTTTGTAAAAATAAGGTCTGGAAGTCAGGTGGGAAACAGTTTTGGCTGAGAAATCCTAACTGAACATCCTTAAACCTACAAACTGAATATAGCTGAAGAAGTCATTTGTGACCTCAGGTCTTTGATACAAAGAGACATGGAGGAATCTGACAAGGAGGGCTTGGACATTATGGACATCAAAGAGGTCCCAGCTCTTAGGCAATGTCAACAATGATGCATCAATTGGGAAATCAGTGGCAAGATTGGCAAAAATGGGATTTGTGACATCAAGAAAACAAAGTATAATTTTGCACTAATGTTTTTAAAAGTGAAATGAGAATTTTGCAAGTGAGCAAGAAGAGACCTGTTTGCAGTCATTTGTGTGCCATTAGTACCTAATCTCACTTTATTGCTATGTATTTTCCTAATCTGCTACTTGCTAGAGGGAAACTAGATGGTGACAAATCCTGATGTGAAAGTCAGAATAGCGCAGGCAACACCAGTTCACTGCTTGTTCCTGTATTCCATCCTGAACAACAGTCCCCAAAACATGATCCATGACAGTACCCACATATCTTGCCCACAGAGGTAGGCATTGCATATGTGTTAGCCTCACCACATCCCCAACACACTTACAACAGATCTCCACTTAAATGCTGTACTTTATAATGTACCAATACCTAACATTTAATGCTGACAAGAACTCACTTCATTGATTGGACCATGGTGCATATCAGGGCCACTTACTCGCTCCCGTTCCATTTACTCACACTGTGCCTACTTGGATGTTCACAATATCTCTGCTTTGCATTGGTTATATTTCTCCCCTCATACAGAACTTGAAAGCTCACAGTATTTGCTATGTAGCACAGACACGAAGCTGGGTAATTTGTCATCGCTGTCAGCAGGGATCAGGGTGGACATGTTGCTGTAGAGCAATGTCACACCTCCATCATATATTAGTAGGGTGCATGGTAAACACACTACATATGCTTCAAAACAAATGGCCACATCTTAAGGGCACAAATAATCTTAACCATCTCAGTACTTAAAAGTTGATTGGTGGTAGTCATCTGAAACTGAAATAATCACAGGTGTCCTTAAGATTTGATTTATTTATTGTTATGTGTACCCAAGTACAGTGAAAACTTTGTTTATGAGTGGTACAGGCAGATCATAGAAAGGACATACAGATCATAGGGTGAAAAGAAAATGTAGAGGCATACTGGTTATATCGCACAGGACATGTCCTAGACAAGATCAGCATTATTTGAAGTTAGTGTCCATTCATTAGTTTACTAACAGCCTGATGAATAAAACAGGGGCACCAAAAGGTCACAATTTACAATGACAAGATCTTTTGGTTGCACAAGGGCATGGAGCTGATTTCCTCTCATCAGACTTGACAATATGTTCTTATGTGTAATACTAATTTCTTGAGTGAATGCAGATGTGCATAGAATTGGTGGTTTAAAGACATCCAGAACCATACAGCATGTACAATCTCCAACTGTATATGCACAGTATGGCCTGTGCTACATTCATTGCAGTAAGGTCCATAATGTCCAAGTTCCATTCCATAGCCCTCCTTGTCAGATTCCTCCATGCCTCTTTGTATCAAAGGCTTTTCTAAACTGCCAATTTTGGCAGTTTACATCATTAAAGGACTTGTTCCCATTTCTGAAATTCCCCTCACAGGCTTTTTGAAACCATGACCAATCATTCCAGCCTCATCAGGGGTCAGTGTTGCTCTGGCCATGGTGCTGAGAAGGTGTAGTGAAATCTAGTGGGAACAAATGAACCAGTAAGGCCAAGAGCACCAACAACCTGTGGTGCCTGACAAACAGTGTCCACATGACGTAGTCAGGGTAGAATGTCACCTCAGGATACAGAGAAGATACAGAAGGCTCAGAGTCTAATATTCTCAATGCTATTTCCTCCAGCTGATCAAAGCTCAATGTTGGCAATGTCAGTGTGAATATCCTGGGATACTGTCATAGAACTGTGCCAACTCCAACCAAAATGGGTACAGTGCTATAACAGCTGCACTTAAAGTTTGAGAACATAGAACATTACAGTGCAGTACAGGCCCTTCAGTCCTTGATGTTGTGACGACTGTGAAAACAATCTGAAGCCCATCTAATCTACACTATTATAGTCATCCATATGTTCATCCAATGACCATTTAAATGCCCTTAACATTGATGAGTCCACTAGTGTTGCAGGCAGGGCATTCCATGCCCTTACTACTCTGACTAAAGAACCTATCTCTGACATCTGTCCTATATCTATCACCCTCAAGTTAAAGCTATCTCCCCCCATGTTGGCCATCACCATCCAAGGAAAAAGGCTCTCACTGTCTGCCCTATGTAATCCTCTGATCATTTTGTATGTCTCTATTAAGTCATCTCTCAATCTTCTTCTCTGTCCAATGAAAACAGCCTCAAGTCCCTCAGCATTTCCTTGTAGTACCTTCCCTCTGTACCAGGCAACGTCCTGGTAAATCTCCTCTGCACCCTTCCCAAGCTTCCACATCAGAATCAGAAGTTACATTGATAAGATACATGCTTCAACAGCAGTCTTGTCTGAACTTTCTCTCTGAAAACTCTCCTGCCTATAAGTACCTGTGTTTGAATTTGCCAATTGTCAAGGAGCGTGTTTATGGGATATTGCGCGAATTGGAACAGCTTCATTAAGTTGCAATATTGTGTCAGTTGACTTTTCAAATAGTTAAGTTATTCTAAACTGTTTTCTTTGTTTGTGGTTCAACCCTAGTGTTTACATAAATTCTGTTTTGCTTTAAATCAAGTGGTTTGACCAGCTGCATCACACCTGGAATATCCACTTTACACCTGCTTAAAAAAGTTAGATCTGGACTGCCTTCTTAAAATATTTTGAAGGGGTCTGGCCTTATCCATAACACAACCATTTGAAGGCTTTCCAATGAAATTTCTGACAGAGTATACCATTTCATTTGACACCCCTACATTGAAAAATGAAAAGATGTTATGCTGTGATAGACATTTGAGAAATAATATAACACTCCTTCAGACAGGATTATAAGATGGAGTGTTGCGAAGGACTATTAACCTCTGACTTGTTTTTTTGAGTTACTGTTCCAATGAATATAGAATCTCCTATAGGAAGGATGTTGTGAAACTTGAAATGATTTAGAAAAGATTTACAAGGATATTGTCAGGTTTGAGTTATAGTGGGGCTGAATAGGCTGGGGTGGTTTTCCCTCAAGTGTCGGAGGCTGAGGGGTAACCTTATAGAGGTTTATAAAATCATGAGGGGCATGGATAGGGTAAAAAGATAAGTCTTTTTCTTGTGTTGGGGCATCCAGACCTAGAGGACACAGTTTTGGAGTGAGAGAGGAGAGATTTAACAGGGACCTAAGGGAAAACTTTTTCACATGGGGATGGTGCATGTATGGAATGAGCTGCCAGGAAAAGTAGTGGAGACTGGTACATTACAACATTTAAAAGGCATCCGGATGGGCATATGAATGGGAAGGATTTAAAGGGATACGCAGCAAGTTCTGGCAAATGAGACTAATTTAGGATATTTGGTCAGCCTGAATGAGTTGGTCGGAAGGAATCTGTTCCCATGTTGTACATCTCTAAGACCCTATGACTGTCAATCAGACAGTAATGGTGCAAACCAGCAATACATTTACAAATGTGAGTCATGCTGTTCCTATCCCACTACTTGTACTATGAAGGGCAGCTGCTGGCTGGCAGTGTATGACCTGCTACTTGGCTATGCTTTGAAAATGGACAGCACCAGGAATCACAAGATATCCCAACAGTAACAAGTGCCTTTGCCATTATGGAGTGCACTCGAGTGCAAACAGGGTGTTTTTGAGGCAAAGGGTATAGCTAATGTGATGAGCTATAGAGAATGGTGAAAGAATGCTCATTGGGGTTCACACAGAGAAGCTCCATGTAACTCTCATCAATTGAAATTTCTTGAATTTCTGATAAAACTCGGTACTAAGTGTCAATTAACAAAAATCTTTAAGGCTTCTTCCATCAATTTGCTGATGATTTAAAGTAGGTTAATAAATTTGATGTGCTGGATTTATTCTGTGTTCACAGGCAAGACATGCCAACTTAAATATTCTACATTGTGATATATTTGTCTGCATTGTCACCAGACTGGAACAGCATGGTTAGAGGTATGGCTGTTTCTGAATTCAAGCCTTCAAGAAGGCGCCTGAAATATAATCAGAGTCCGTAGTCTTTGCTGTCAGCAAGGCATTCATTCAATCAAATTGACTAAACACTAGTTTCTGAGAAGCTAGGGACTTCAGGAATGAGTGGAAATTAGAAAATCACTGAGCACTTCTGGCCGAAGATGGGAAGGGCACTTCAGTTATCTCTTTTGCATTTGCATCCTGAACATGGCCATTATTATGGAGGAACATCCTCATCCATAAAAATGTAAACATTAGTCAAATCCAATGGTGTGTGATTGCTTAACCCTGACTGTAATACTGTTGATGCATGAGGTCCTGTTGCAGCTTCACCAGGTTGGCACCACATTTTCAGGAATGCCTGATGCTGCTTCTACAATGATTTCCTACACTCATTATGTTCATTATTACAGAGATTTACAATGATGCTACCAGAATATAACAGATCTTGCATTGATATGGAAGCATGCTGGCACAGTCTGAAAGACTATTGATCCAATAGAGAAAATGCTGCACGTCTAATTTAATAGCTGTTGGCAAAATTTCAATTTACATCCAGAAAATGATAGTTTTGGGTTATAAAAATCTGCATGAAGATGCAACCTATGCTGTAAATGTTAGCTGTAAGTGCTAAAAGTTGATTGCCTTCATGACATCAGGGACTGGAGACAGTTGACATTGCAGATTTTCAGCTTTTAAAACTCTAATCAGTTCAAAAATGTAAGCACAAATGTTCTACTCCTGGGAAATCGTGCATCTCCTCTCAGCTGTGATTTGCTATCCATTAATTTTAATGGACCAGAAATTACAGCCTGATGGTGTACAATCGCATCTTATGCACTTCCGGCTTGCAACAGCACAGCAGTGGAAAATTTTCCCTTTACTATTTTTATCTATGAGGAAGTTGAATTGACAGGGAACATTCCATTACCACTGGCATCAAGAAACATTTAATTGACTGGTATTCTTCAGATGTTACCACGGCTCTTCAATACATGTTAATTGGATCCGGCTGGCCTGAACTAATTTGGAGGTCAATTTAAACAAAAAGCTGCTTTTCCAACCCTGATCAAATTTTAAGTACAGCAATATTAATAACATTGTTATTGGTTACTGCTGTCATGTAACCATACAGCATATAAAATTAATCAGTTGATGTTGTTTGAACCATTGCTCTAAGAGGAGAATTAAAAGGACCACACATATGTCACTTTCCATTTCTATAGTGCTAATACAGATCACCTCATATTACATTAGATGCAATAGATATGCATTAGCAACATGATTAAGATGTTCGAATATGTTCAACCTATAGTTAAAATAAAAATGAGAAGCTGAACCCTTCTTGATATTGGAAATTATATTGGGAAACTGTTAGTTTTGTTCCTTTAATCCATACATGGCGAATTAACTTTTCTTATTAAAGAACTTAATTGTAACAATAATTTTGTTATGAAGAGAATTTCTAAATGTCTCATGCTAAAGATGTCAACTGTTAAAGCAGATTAATATTCATATGGCATTATAGCTTTGTTTCTATTTACATCTAATTTTGTGAAAGTATTTTTCAGCTCCAAATTTTAATTGTATTTTGGTTGCTACCAATATTAGCATATTATCATGGAGAAAAACTAATGTCAAACAGATCCAACTTCAATCTTACTTCCTAGCTTCCAAATTGTGATAATTAGTTTACATAGTTCTGAAAATTACTTTGCATCAACTTATACTTTGGTATGTACCACAGAGAATTGCATACAGAATCTTCACCCACACAGGTCAATGCTGATGTTCAATCCATATACTTCCACTTCAATGATCTCTTTCCACCCACCCATTGTAACTTTCAGTGCCCATCTCCCTCATGTATTCAACAAACCTAGTTTTAAATCAGTGCTACCTGCACTAAGCCCTATTTGCTAACCAATTCCATATTCTCAGCAAATTGAAAGGTAACTTCTCCCAAATTTTATTTGATCTCTTACTGTAGATATATTTCTACATCTTTGTTCTGGACCAAGCCACAGGTGGAAATGATTTATTTACATTCACTCAACTGAACCCCTTCAAAAGGGTAAAAACCTCCATCAGATCTCTCTGACTTCTGTTTTTATACAGAATAGAGTATCAGTTTGATCCAACATTCCTGATAGTTACATCATCACAATTCTGGTAACATCCAAGTGGTTTGGTAAGTAAGGTAGGACTGCAAGTGAGGCAGATAAGGTGGTCCAGACAGCAGGGGTGCAATGACCTCAGTTTTTGCAAATGTTCTGCAGGTTTGAAGTTCT
Organism: Hemiscyllium ocellatum; assembly: GCF_020745735.1. Taxonomy (NCBI): domain Eukaryota; kingdom Metazoa; phylum Chordata; class Chondrichthyes; order Orectolobiformes; family Hemiscylliidae; genus Hemiscyllium; species Hemiscyllium ocellatum. The sequence goes on along the minus strand of NC_083412.1, from coordinate 41,528,827 downwards.
CTCTGACTGCTTGGCAGAGAATAAGGATGAAATTTCCTGATGAAGGGCTTATGCCAGAAACGTCGAATTTCCTGTTCCTTGGATGCTGCCTGACCTGCTGCGCTTTTCCAGCAACACATTTTCAGCAGAGAATAAGGACTGCCTGGTAGATGTACTAAATGATCATGGGGCTGTCGCACATGAAGCCATTCAAGTGGAGTAAAACAAAAATATAGTAGGGATAGTATAGGAGGAGGATAGACATTGTTCTGTGCAACCAAGAGTACAAGTCCAGAATGCAATGTACCTACTTGGTCCTAAGGTTTGGGACATCTGCTCAGAAACTTGGAATGGAAAGAGAAGGATCCAGTTTTCATGATCCATGTAGATACCAATAATATAAGCAGATCAAAGAACGAGGTTCTGATTCAAAATGCAAGGAGCTAGGCATTGATGTGAGCAGAAAACTTGAGGGGAAATTATCTCTGGATTTCCCTGAGGCACATGCCAATTGATAGTGCGAACAGAAGACGAGGGAAATAAATTCATGGCTCAAAGACAAGAAGTGGATTCTAATTTCTAAGGTTCTGGGGAATGTAAGGACTCAACCACTGCATCAGTTTGCAGACTGGTGAGGAATCACCAGACTCAAAATGTTAATTCTACTTTCTTCCCACAAATGCTGGCAAACCTGTTGAGTTTCATCAGCAATTTCCGTTTTGATTGAATTCTACCCTCTAAAACAAGGGTTCTTTCCAATTTGAACAGCCATTGGGAACCATTGTGAGGCTGCATGAAAAACCATCAGCACTTCTCCTCTACCAGAGGAGGAAAGCACAGATTCCTCAGAGGAAGCACCAACAAGGCAACCCTCCCATCACCTCCCCCACCTCAGTTACTGATGCCTCGGTGTGTTCATTAGCTTTTGAATGTTTGACAGCACCTGATAGTGACCACATCTCTACTGCTGCTTGAGGAGAGAAAATGTGCCAGACTACGCTTTGTGTGGTCATTAAAAACATCAGCCAAATGCACGAAAAGACACAAACATCAAGCAGGTTTGTTGGGGGCTCTGGGCAAAGTGACACAAGAGGTGCAGGATTACAATACTGCTATTTGTACCATGCTTCCTCAGGCATTCAAGCATTTGGCTGCCTCCATGCTCAAGTTGGTGTCTGCCATTGACAGCCAAATCCAGTCTTAATGTCTGCTGGATCTGTGCATGTTCCTGCACTCCACCCAATGGTGCTTAGTACTACCAAGAAGGCAACAGTGGCATGAGCCACCTTGACTTCACTCCAGCTGCCCCTTCCTCATAAGTAGTCAAAGTGGGCATCCAGTTGGAGGAGCCATATTCAGCAAAGCCCTTCGCCCTCAAGAAGTCTACTCTGGCTGACACCTTTCACCCTGTGGGAGTTCAAGCAGAGGAGAATGCACATGCCCCTGTGCAAAATACACTCAGCAATTCTGAGCTGTCCAGGCAGAAGGGACCCTGGGATTGCACAACCAAAACTCCAAGGCAAATTGGGTCCATTGCAGACAGGCTCCCTCCAATCCAGCTGCATATCATAGGATTGCACTAAGACATAGTAGGAGGCAAGAGGGAGAATACGGAAGTCTGAGTCCACATAAGTGACAGGAGGGCAGGTGGGAACGTGGAATTGAGCCCATCATCAGTGTATCTGGCCTCATATTAAGTAGCAGAGAAGGCCTGAAGAATCAAATGGCTTACCCCAACTCTACTTCCTATGTTTACTCAAGTCTGAGTTTTAAAATTCAGCTTCAATTCTGAATTTATTGCCCATAATTCTCCATGTGAAGGTAACAGTGAACTGCCTTCTAAGAAAACAACTGCTAGCTGTCTGAGCAAGTCATTCAGTTAAGAGTTCTGCAGATTATAATGAGTTTGGAGAAACACGCACACACACAAAACAACAGATTTTCTCTTCTGAAAAGTAGTGTGAACCAAGTGGATTTTATGACAAGCTAGTAGTTACCTTACTCATACCAGATTTTTATTCCAGCTTTGTTAATAGAATTTAAATTCCCAGTTGCCATGATGCTTAAAATCATGTCTCCAAAACCTTGGTGACAATGTTACAATAGCTCCCATTGATTCGTCAGCCATAAGAGAAATGCATATTATTTCCATAGCCTCAGACTAGTATTTAAATGATTAACTGATTCTGAACAATAGCACTTTGGACTTGCCTTTTTCTCTGTTTGTAAAGATACCAGACTTGAATAACTGAGCTTTATAAATGAACACTTGACCAAACCACAGTTGAAGAGAAATTGCTGAAGTGGTAACTCTGCCATTTGCATAGAGCTACTACATTTGATTGTCCAAGAGTAGTGGTCTTGGACGCTGGTCATGACGGTACAGAGTCATCAAATTTTCAGTGTTATTCTGGATTGTCCAAGAATTAGACACACTGCTGTGAGCAAATTGTTAGGAAAATGTTGAGGGCTTGATGAGTTTTTTTTTTGGTTTCTTTTCAATGTTCTTGTTTATTCTATTTATGTTAAAATAGCAACAGAGAAAACCACATGTATGACTGGTTGGAGCAAATGGCAGGAGGAGGTCATGTGCTGAAACCTCCAGGAATTTGTCAAACCAAAGTTGGAAGCTCCAGCCATGTGTGACTGATATTGTATTAAAGAATGCACATCAATTTACAAGTACAAGAAAACAGGTGATGCAATATTAATATTTCAGAGATGATATAGCACAAGACAACCAACTTTGAGACTTCTAAATGTAACTACATTACATCCTAATCCTACAGATAATTTCTTTCTCCTTTATTTATGACAGAAGTGCAAAGAAAATCATGGCAGGACAAGGCAGATGTTAAAAAAAAACATGCTGTAGGCAATTTGGAGATAAACCTCTATTTCCTGTTCAAAATTCACAGAGAAAACAACAAGCAGATGCATCTCAGATTAGCATGACAAACATGTTTGATTAACTGATTGAATTCCGTGATAGAAAGGATTGATGTGGTCTTATGAAATTGCACAAACTGTTCAATAACCATATCATTTCACTCAGGCCACCTGAGGCATTCAAGGTCAGGCATTCATATCGTTATAGTTTTAGGGGTGGGTCACAGTTAATCCAGCAGGTTAAATGCAACCAGCTCAGGTATAAGTGGTAAATCAGTCAAAGAACTATCCACATAGAGGTCTGGTCAATCACCAGTCAGGGCTCTGTATACAAATTAGTTAGGGAAATCTGTTCACTGAAATTCAAGCTTGGTTGTAGGGGCCATTGACATGGTTAACAAGCTGTGGAAGTTAATTGTGGGAAGTTAAATGTGCGTAAAGAAGATAATCATTGTGAAGGGAGAAACTCAACATATAAAGGTGGGAGATTATTGCATACTAGAAGGCATGAGGTACTGTGGAAGGATGTTCGCTGTCTGTCACCACAAAGCAACAGTGCATCATGATGTTTGGCAAAACTAAGCCAGATCCCTGCACTCATGCAGCGACTAACCTAGTCTACTAGAAATCCCTACCACAAACAATTTTGACCATGGCATTGATCATTATAAGTTAATCCTACTAATTGTTCTGAATGAAAATAACTTCAGACAAACAGTAATGTTTTGCCTATTTTCCACGATTCATGAACATATGCATATTTCTCTCACCTACCCAAGATCCAGAAGCTTCACACCATAGATTGTGAAATGCCCACACCATCTTCTTATTAAATGCTGTCTTTCTTGGGATGGATGGGAGAGACATTGTCATTGTTCTTACTACATTTACATTCTCCTAATGCACCTAAATGGTTTGTACAGCCTACATCTGATTAAGGATGCTGCCTGACCTGCTGTGCTTTTCCAGCAACACACTCTCAACAGCCTGCATCTGACTCAGGTCTATAATGTAAGAAGTCCATGCAGAGATTTATCTTATCTGTCCTTGTCAGTGTCCTCTATGTCCCTGTGTTTGGAGAACAATGTTTCAATGGTCATTTTTACGTAATTCAAATTTTGATTGATTACATTATTGAGGAGTGCTTTATTTCTGATAATGCCCATAAGCTCATGAGAACAGTCCCCATTGGATCACGACACAGCACCTGTTGTCATCTCTGTGGCCACTGCTTGAAAGGTGTCTATGAGGAGGGGCACCTGGAGTGACATCATGGTCCTTTATACCCCTGCTGGCTGCTCATCTGCTTTGCTTCTTGTACTTCATCTCAAACTAGTTAATGCAGAATAACTAACTAATGAAGGCAACCTTTTAAACGTAAGTATTTCTTTCTTACTTTAGGATAATCCTTTCCAATCTCTCATTGCCATTGAGAAACATGCCTGAAGTTGCTGATTTATACTGCTGTAGCATTGGTTAAGTTCTCCACAAGCATTGGAAACTCAAAGTTACCTCCTTTTCCTCCTTGCTTAATATGGCAATTATTATCTACTGCAAGATGGTTCCTTTTACATCTTTGCCTCCATAAATAATTCTATCTACATAAAAATGTGGTAGTTTAAGAAGGAGTTCACAATACCACCTTCTCAATGGCAACTAGAAAAATGGGTAATAAATGCTAGCCCAGCCACAAAAGCTGACATTCCAAGATTGAGAAATAAAGTAAAAACAATGTTCAGAAGATATCTAATAGAGATATATCAAACTAAGATTTTGAAAGGATGGGTAAGGAACAGCTGTTTCCTGTGTGTTGGATACCAGAGATCATGGTTTACACAAATTAGCTAAAGAACTAAAGGGGAAACACAGACATTATCAGACAGGAATCAAATTCCAAGGGCAATTGGATATTTACTTGAAGGTAATCAATTTTCATGATAGTGCACATAAAGTTCAGGTGTGGAATTAAATTAGACATTTCTTTCGAAGATCTGGTGCATGTACAAAACGCTTCCTGTCTGATATGGTTCTCTGATCCTATTGATTTGGGATACATATTAGGCATTATTGCACTTACTTGGTGTTCAACCAAATTTTTCATACTCAATGCCGCCAAATCAGTCTCTCCGAGGAACACAAAACATTAAAATTATGCTTTGATCAATTAATGTTCAGGTTTTTTTTAAGTCGGAAAAAATAGCACCAATATGTCAAATCAAATGTGGCATGTGAAGTGTTCATTCCTGCAGTGGAATAAAGAATAGAAAATGCACTGATTTCTTCCAGTTTGGTTTATGTAACAATATTCTGCCTGAATCCATACCAAAGAGAAATATGAACACAGATCACGTGTAACAGCATCTAAGCTTAATTGTTTGTAATGAGCATGCCTGACAGTTCATGGGAAATCCAAACACATATTTCCAGACAAGTAAAAGAATGTCTCAAATGTTGGCATAGCAGCAATGCTTGCACAGCTGAGTGATTTTATGAGGCATAGGGGCTTTTGCTTTGCTCTGACAGATATTTTACTTTTTCCACTCTGACACTACCATTAATTGTTTTTCCTGTGTCTTGTTCATCATATTTTATTGATGTGTTCACTTTTTGACATTACCAAACTTTTGTCCTTTCCTTTTTGCCTGAGTGATCATAAATTTCCCTCCCTTGTATTTCTTCTATTCATTTTTGTGACTTACTAGTCACAGAGCATTGATCCAGAATTCATGTGAAACTGGAAAACCATAAGAAAAGCTACAGTTTAATGAGATCTGACTATAATTGAGATGAACCATCCCCATATCATGCAGCTCACTGAGTATATTGTCAAGGTCAGAGTTATGTTCTTACAGAAGAACTGTCCTTGAAGAGGTAGCAACTAATTAAAGCTGCAAAGATCCAAGAATCTGATTGTAGTTAGATGTGTATCCACACTCCCACAATGTGTAAAACCCCACAAGGAAAAAATCAATTCACTACTGCTTTCATTCATGCTACCTGATGAAGGAGCAGCACTCCGAAGGCTTGTACTTCCAAACAAACCTGTTGGACTATTACCTGGTGTTGTCTGATTTTTAAACATTATCCACCCTAGTGCCACTTGTATATCATTCTTTATGGCACAGGTAACTTTTTCATTGTCCAGTGCTGATTCAAGAAGCCAATTAAAACCTTTGCACTAAAATAGTGACACAATAATTATGGGCCTCTTGCATCATGAAGAAACCTTCATAGACATTTCCAATTAAAAGCAAAATACCGTAGATGCTACAGATCTGAATTTTTTAAAGAAGTTCAGTATAAACTCAATAAGGCTGGCAGCATTTGTGGAGAGATGCACAGACACTGCCAGAACTGCAGAGTTTCTTCAACATTTTAGTTAGATTAGGGCTGAGAAAGGGAGTAAAGAATGTGCTATCATGATGCACAGTACTGAAAATGTTATTGTTATTCAATTTTCAATTAACCACGACTGGAAAATTACACCGTTGTCCAAATTGTTGATTCCACTGTCTGTTTCACATCAAAGAGTACAGCTCAAACATTGCAGAGAATTGCTCAAAAAATATGCCTGAAGTACAAAAAATACACTAAGTATTGAACACAGAATGAGGGGAAAAGCTAGCAAACATAATTCAAAAGAAGAATTCAATGCAAGTTGAAGGAAATCACAATCAAACTAGACAGTGTTTTGGTGTGGAAATGTATCCAAATTACAAAGGGAGAAAATTGATGTTTACAGTCTGGAAAGGAGAATTTTAAGGAGGTGATCTCTTAAGGTGAGCAAATTAATAAATGAACAGTCATTACTGTCTATGATTTGCCCAAGGCATGTTCGTATTCCATTATTCCTCCAAATAGTCTTATTTTCTCTCTCCAATTCTCCATGCATGCTTCTATTTTTAAGTGCAGAAGCATTACTTTTCCTCATTTTCTTCTCACTCTATCCTTCAAACTATTCTTTCAATATTCATCCTTTTTCAGCACATGCCCAAGCTAATCAATTTGTCTTTTCTTCTGATGACATCAAATTGAATTATTGTATCATTGCCAAAACATCCTCATTAGTTTTATTTTTATCTACCCACTTCACACTTTCTGTGCCTCTTCTAAATCCAGATCTCAGATCTCCCTAGAAGCACAAAATCCTCTCTCTTTGACGCCCATGTCTCAGCACCAAATACAGCAAGACTAATCTTTTCTTCAGCTATACCATCAAAATATTCTTCCTTTGTTACATTAATTAGAGTTACAGGGCAGCATTTTAGACCTGTCACTTTAAATTTGCGTAAAGATGGAGACCGTGTGACCTGTATTGTTTTCACCTGGAAGCGAACCTTGTTGTTTCAATTGTTGGAAATCAAACAAACAAATAAACAATGACTTGGATCATTTTACCAAGAAAAAAAGTGCACGTCTTTCACACTTGGAGACAATGGGAAGAGGCTCAGAGTTTACTATGAATGCACGGGGTCTCCCAAACCCCAGAAAGGGGTATCAAGTTATAAACGGTTGTTTTATTTATGAGATGAAATGGGTTAAAGGCAAGAAAAGCTTCTGTATTTTTAGCTGGATACAAGCATTTTTTTTTGGATGCCGTGGAAAGGAGGCAGCAGAAGGCTTTAAAAAAAATAAAACACCTAATAAAAAAGCCAGGTTACACAACAATGTTGATGCAGAACAATGAATAACACAGCCAAGACAGCAGCAGTTCTGTGGGATCAGAGGGAAAAAGGCTACTTGGTTTTGCAAGTTGATGTGGGACACAGATGGTCTGTATTCAAAGAGACAATTCTGCAGCAATCTAAGAATTCCAATAGATTCACACTGACATGGCCAAGGGGAAGAGGAATCATCAGAAAAGAGGATTTACTGCTGATATAGACTTAAGTAACTCTCCCAAAACTGAGAAACAGAACAGCAAAGCAAGCAATCTTGCCTGGAAATGATCACTCAAAGTTACAACTCTGCATTTGAACCAGACGGTAACTGTGGACTGATTGCTAACAGGATTCTAATTCCAAGGGGAGTGTGATGTGATACATCAAAAAGGGATGCTCTTCCTCAGTTTAAGTTGTATAAATACCATTAAAAAAACGAAACTGCAGTCTCAGAATCCTTACAATGTGGAAGCAAGTCTTTCAATCCATCAAGTCCACACCAACCCTGCAAAGAGCAACCCCCCTACTCCTGAATTTCCCATGGCTAATCCACCTAGCCAAGATAGTATGGGCAATTTAACATGGTCAATCAGATCTTTGGACTGTGGAAGGAAACTCATGCAAACACAGAATCTGCAAACTCCATAAAGACAGCTGCCCAAGAGTGGAATCGAACCTGGGTCCCTGGCACTGAACCAGCAGTATTAACCACTGAGCCACCATGCCACCTATAATTTTATTGGCTGCATTTTCAGATTATATCCCCAGGTATAACTGTTCCTGTTGAGTTAAATCCCTTGCCATCTCTACTACACTTTAGAAACTTAGCCTGCATTCAGTTCTGGTGGACTTTAGTCCAGCTCAGCTAAGGGAGGGGGCAGAAAGGATAGGTTTTTAAGTAACTTGTTTGTATCTATTTTTTGTTGTTTCATGGGGTGTTGGTGGGAGAGGGTTGGGTGAATATGTTTTGAAGCATTGTCCTTCCACCATCCGGATCGAGTGACAGGCAGGGAGGGGTCTTACAGGATGGGAAATGGGAGGGGCACAGGAAGAGACACCCAGAGTTTTGCGTTGTCTCAAATTGAGTTTGGCCAACAGTGCTTTTCATAATTTGGTACAGAAAAAAGGTCTAAGACTTATTATGTTAAGTCTTAATACATTGTTCTCTCAGCTATTAAATCTGAGTCTTATCTTTGTGGCACATCTGATGTGTTTACTCATTGTACTTGCCAGATATTTACCTTGCCTACATGATCTAAGTGTTCCTCCATTTTAAATTTCTTTCATTTTTATTTGCATTCCAAAAGACAATGTGTGATGCATTAAGATTTGATCATTAGTAAATCTGATGCCCTTCACAATCTGACCTCCAACTTTTATTCCTTCTTTTACTTGATTAAGCATTTTCTTACCACTATTTTCACATAACCATCGAACAAAGGAAGTGACAAAACGTATTCTTGGCAAACTCTCAATCACACCTGGTTCTAATTCTCTATCTTTTACCATTAATATTTGCCATTTTCTCTAAGTACAAATCTTGCATCAGAAGAGCCTTGCTCTCTGTCCAATCTGTACCAATGTTCTTTAATGTCTGCTAGCTTTATCCAGCTCTTTGTATGGAAGGCCTTTATAAAATATCTACAAAGCGAACATACACCACTTGATTATTCCTTTCATGCAAAACCTGTATGACCCTATTGCTCCTCTTGTTCCATCTCCTCTGTGAAACACAAATGATTTCAGTCAGAACTGCTTTAGGTACTAACCATTTTGAAAGTATTTTAAACACGATCTTTGAGGAATATGAAATGAAACTGATTCTGTGAAACAAATTATCATACTCAACTTTCTCCAGAGTTATTATATTGATATCAGAAAATCATGGGTCTTTCCAATTTCTTTACTTAGATCAGGGGAAGATCGAAAACAAGAAATAATCAAGGCAGTATTGATTCAGACCAATAAAAGATTTAAAAAATATATTCCTTCAATGGAAAATAATGAACATGTCAAATTAATTGAGTCAGTTTGGTGAAGATGATAACCCTGGATGCATTACAAGTGAAATGTGGTGGAGGTTGGAGATTAAGTATAGGTGCTTCTGACAAAGTGTACAAATATAGGCCAAAGGTTTCACCTATCCATAATTACTTGTTCCAGTAAGGACTACCCTTCATTTGCAGGGCAATAATGCCCATTATTAGCATTTTCCTTGCTCTTAGTTAACCAGTCAACATTTAATATCTTTAACATTTCTCTTTGTCTATTGTCTGCATACAAAACTGGATTTCCAAACTGCAATATGATGCATGTGGCTAGAGTGACTGCCCTTGACAACAAGCTGCATATTTCATAGAATTCCTGTGGTGTGGAAGCAGGCCATTCAACCCATCAAGTCCACATAGAGTCTCCAAAGAACATCCCACCCAGCCTGCACACTATGGTCAATCAACCTAAACTGCACATCTTTGGACTGTGGGAAGAAACTAGAGCACCTGTTGGAAACCCACACAGACACAGGGAGAATGTGCAAGCTCTACACAGATAGTCACCCAAGGCTGGAATTGAGCCAGAGTCTCTGGAGCTGTGAGGCAGCAGTGCTATCTACTGAGCCGCCGTGCAGTCCTGTGTGACATCACGGAGTTCTTGTAAGACAGTCAATGGAAATCAGTAGAAAAACTCTTCACACCAGGAGTCATACCTGGCACAAAGAAAGATGGTTGTGGTTGTTGGAGGTCATTTACCTCAGCTCCAGGACATTTTCTGCAGGAGTTCCTCACAGTGCTATTCTATCTACCATCCTCAGTTGCTTCATCAATGATATTCTCTCTATCAGAGGGTCATATGGAAGGATGTTTGCCAATGCTTGCACTATGTCCAAATGCAGGAAGACCTTTAAAAATATAAGAAATTGGAACAGAAGTAGTGCCCATTCATTCCCACAGACTGACCTTTACTTGTGCCTTTCTCTGTCTGACTGTTCTTCTCTCTTTGGGCTCTATCATTTATTCTTCCCCCTCACCAAACCTTATCTTCTGTATAAAAAACTTTATTTTTCTAACTACCATCAGATCTGAGTAGGGGTCACTGGACCTGAAACATTAACTCTGATTTGGCTCCACAGTTATTGCCAGACCTGCTAAGATTTTTCAGCAATTTTTGTTTTGTTTCAGATTTCCAGCATCTGCAGTTGTTTTGAGTTTTTCTTAAACTAAGAATAAACAAACCAATCCCTCAAGCCTAGAATCATGGCTGATCTGACTTTCCTCATGCACACTTTCCTGCCTTTTCTGTAACCCTTGATTCCCCATCTCATCAAAAATCTATCTCAGACCTGGACAATATCCATAACTGACTGACAAGTGGCAAATAACACAAGCATCACAGTCATGGTGAGGTGCCGGAAGACTGAAGGTTGGTTAATGTGGTGCCACTGTTTAAGAAAGATGGTAAGGGCAAGCCAGGGAACTATAGACCAGTGAGCCTGATGTTGGTGGTGAGCAAGTTGTTGGAGGGAATCCTGAGGGACAGGAATTACACATATTTAGAAAGGCAAGGACTCATTAGGGATAATCAACACGGCTTTGTGCATTTGAAATCATGTCTCACAAATCTGATTGAGTTTTTTGAAGAAGTAGCAAAGAGGATCAATGAGGGCAGAGTGATAGATGTGATCTATATGGATTTCAGTGAAGTGTTCAACAAGATTCCCCATGGGAAACTGCTTGGCAAGGTTAGCTTCATGGAATACAGGGAGAACTAGCCATTTGGATACAGAACAGGCTCAAAGGCAGAAGACAGAAGGTGGTGGTGGAGGGTTGTTTTTTGAGACTGGAGGTCTATGACCAGTGGAGTGCCACAAGGATCAGTGCTGGGTCCACTACATTTCATAATTTATATAAATGATCTGGATGTGAGCATGAGAGGTATAGTTAGGACAGTGAAGAAGGTTTCCTCAGATTACATTGGGATCTTGATCAGATGGGCCAATGGGCTGAGAAGTAGCAGATGGAGTTTAATTTAGATAAATGCAAGCTGCTGCATTTTGGGAAAGCAAATCTTAGCAGGACTTATACACTTAATGGTAAGGTCCTAGAGAGCGTTGGAGTGCAGGTTCATAACTACTTGAAAGTCGAGTCCCAGGTAGATAGGATAGTGAAAAAGGCATTTGGTATGTATTCCTTTATTGGTCAGAGTATTGAGTACAAGAGTTGGGAGGTCATGTTGCTGCTGTACAGGACATTGGTTAGGCCACTTTTGAAATATTGCATGCAATTCTGGTCTCTTTCCTATTGGAAGGATGTTGTGAAACTTGAAAGGGTTCAGAAAAGATTCAAGGATGTTGCTAGGGTTGGAAGATTTGAGCTATAGGGAGAGGTTGAGTAGGCTAGGGCTGTTTTCCCTGGAGCGTCGGAGATTGAGGTTTATAACCTTACAGAAGTTTATAAAATCATGAGTGGCGTGGATAGGGTAAATTGACAAGGTCTTTTCCCTGGGGTGGGGGAGTCCAGAACTGGAGGACATAGGTTTAGGCTGAGAGGGGAAAGAAATAAAAGAAGTCTAAGGGGCAACTTTTTCAAGCAGAGGGTGAGTGTGTATGGAATGAGCTGCCAGAGGAAGTGGTAGAGGCTGGTACAATTGCAACATTTGAGAGGCATTTGGATGGGTATATGAATAGGAAGGGTTTAGAGGGATATGGGCCGGATACTGGCAGGTGGGGTTAGGATATATGGTCGGCATGGACGGGTGGACCGAAGGATCTGTTTCCGTGCTGTACAAATCTATGACTCTATGACTCTATGTGGCAGGCAATGACCATCTCCAACAAGGGAGAATCTAACCATGACACCTTAACAGCAAGAACATTACCATCACTGAACACCCTCCCTATCAACATCCACAGGGTTACTATTGAACCAGCAAAACTATGCCTACAACTATGTCTGAGCTAGGAATCCTGTTGTGTGTAATCACCTCCTGACTCTTCAAACCTGTCAACCAGCTACAAAGCAATATCAAGAGTGATGGAAAACTCCTCACCTGTCTGGATAAGTGCAATTTCAGTAATACTCCAGGTGTTGAGCACTATCCAGGATAAAGAATCCTATTTGATTGACACCAATCAAACATTCAAATCCTCGATCATCAATGATCAGCAGCAAGAGGGTGTACCATTTACAAGGCCATGAACTGTGCTATTATATTCCAGGCAGAAAGTCAGCAGGATAATTTGAATAGTCTGATACTTGTAGGCTGGACCATTTCTCTATCAGATCCAATCATTCTATCATATCATCATTTACTAATGTATACATTATCTCAGCTAAATCCATTTAAAATAAACTTACATGTCAAATAATTGTTTGGCAGTCCAATAATTAAATATTGCTAAGAAGAGACATAAAGTTGAAACCTTTCATCTTGCATTCATCAGGACTAACACACAGGAAACCAAACTTGGAAAAGCAATGCCATACATGAGAGAAGTGTGCTAAATACTTGGACCACACTTAATATAGAGATGCAGCTGGAACTACCTGCTCAAACGTTATTTAACTTAAACACAACTCTGGTCAGATAGGTAGACTCTGATTTGTCAGAGAATGCAAAAGGATTGGCAACCCACATGATCTCATTCTTCACTGAAAAAAGTGCAATGGATTGTTATCATGCAATAGTTACAACTTGCTAATGCAGGAGTCCCTTCATTTTAAGGCTCAATAGTGATTGCTTTTCTACCACTAGAAATCAATTCGACCCCAAGATCTAGCAAGTAAAGAGGATTAGTGTCAGCATAATTCTATGCACAATTACCAAATGGTGAACAGTGGTGGGAATTGTTGTTTATAGAGTCATATAGCACAGAAACACATCCCCTAGTTCCCACCCACCTGTTCCTAGCCCATATCCTTCTAAACCTTTCCTATTTGTGTATCTATTCGAGTACAAAGATTAAAAAATCACTGAAAACAGTAGATGAAATTTCCAGGAGACCAAGTGAGGCTACAGCTTTAAAGCATTTACTTCAAAAAGTATTCATACAGACAGCAATCAGCTACGAGCACTTGAACAAACAAGTAGTCAGCAGGAATTTGTGGACAGACCAACAACAATGAAAGAGCACTCCAGGTAAAAGTCTTTACTTCAAACCTGGATATAAGAAGCAGTGTATTTGAGAAAGAGCTTAAAGACAAATCATGCTAGTCTGTTATAGATTCCATGGGAATAAATATCTGAATGAACATTCCCAGTTAGTGGTCTCTTCTACATTGGGGAAATGAAACACAGACTGGGCAACCACTTTGAAGAACAGTTACATTGTGTCCACAAATTTGACCCTAAGCTTCCAGTTGCTTACCATTTCAACACACACCACTATGTTCCCTGGTTAAGCTCAGCACAAACTAGAAGAACAACATCTTGTTTTCCAGTTGGGGATTCTACAGCCTTGAGGACTCAATATCAGGTTTCAATAATTTTAGGATATGAGTACTTTCTTCCATGTCCTTTCCCCAATGTCACATTCTACACCTTGTCATCACATGGGCTGTTACCACAAACAACACATTGTCAGCCACTAATGGTTCGTATCAGCTGCTATTGATTCTTCCAGGCTCATCATTATCCATTAGTTTCTCTGCCTAACTGCTGTTCTGTTTCTGTCTAGGCTTCATCTACATCTATCATTTACTCCTCCCCACTTTCCCCCACTTCACACTTAGCATATATACCAACTTTGCCCGAGCAACATTCAGCACAGTCTTGGTGGGCTGAAGGGACTGTTCCTATGCTGTACTTTTCTTAATCAGTCTGAAGAAGGGTCATGATTTTATTGAATGGCAGGACAGACTCAAGCAGCTTGAAGTTCTTCAGCTGTTTCTATATTCCTAAGGTCATCCCAAAATGTAAAAGATCATCCAGAAGTGAGCAGTCTGCAAACAATGCAAATCAAAATCCAGAACGTGGTTAAAAACATAATTAAGGTCAACAGTGCTCAGAACAAAGACCTGCCAAACTTCCAAGTCTGAAAATAATGTTCTTTTAGGAACTTGTGGAATTTTCAGTCCATCTGAATTTACAAAGTTCAAGATTTGGGAAAGATGGAGTAATTGTAACTGTAATTAAATAAGTGAATGCCACATATCAGCAACAGGGAATGAGAGCTCATGGAGAATTGCTGTATAAGGCAAAAGGCTAATATTGGAGTCTGTATTAAGTTCTACACATTCTGATGATGTCATTCAGTCTTTGGTGGAGAAAATCAGAAAAATACCTGTGGATCTTGAATAGGACAGGCTTGACCAGTATGATTCACAATATTCTTAGTAACAATGTCGAACTAGCTAATGTAACTTGCACCTAATTTCAATCCTGCAATGATATATATTTTGTTAAGACAAGAGCTTCTTGTTAAGATTCACTATTAGTTGTTCCTCAACACCTGTAAACCAAGTAGGCCCTTTGACCCAGACAAGTATCTCATTGTCGATTCCAATTTCTGCCTGGTTCATCTTTCATCCTCATTGAGTTCATGCAAACATTTCTCTCCATATTGTAATACTCACATCTTCATTTTCCTGTCAACTACCCATTGCCTTCCCTCGAACCCCACCCTCGTCTTTGCTGACATATACTGGCTATCAGTTTAGCAAAATTTCAACTTCAAATACAAACATACATTCAAGGCACAAATAAGAAAGAAGAATAGAAAGAATTAAGGGTGGCACAGTGGCTAGGTGGTTAGTATGGAGAATGTGAGGAGTGCAGATGTTGAATATCAGAGTCGAAAAGTGTGGTGCTGGAAAAGCACAGCCGGTCAGCCAGCACCTGAGGAGCGGGGGAATTGATGTTTCAGGCCACACCTTTAGATTACGTAATTAGTATTACAACCTCACAGCACCAAAGACCTGGTTTGATCTATCCTTGGGTGACTGTATGTGTGGAGTTTGCACATGCTCCCGGTGTCTTTGTGGGTTTCCTGCCACAGTGGAATGATGCTTAGATTATGTGAATTGGCCATGTTAAGTTCCTCCTAGTGTCCAGGGATGTGCAGGCTAGGTGGATTAGCCATGGGAAATGCAAGGTTACAGGGATAGGTAGGGGGTTGCGATTGGGTGCAATGCTCTTTGGACAGTTGGTGTTACTTGCAGGAATTCTATTCTATTCGGGCTATTCAGTCCATTGAGCCTGCTCCACCATTTAATACAATCGTAGTCGATCTGATTTTCACCTCTACTCTCCATTCCTGCGTGTCTCTAATAATCTTCTATCCTCTTGCTAATTAAGGATCTATCCCCTTCAACCATTAAAAAAGTGAAGGATTCTGCATTCAATGCCTTTTTGGAAAGGAAATTCCAAAGTCTCACAGTCCTCTGAGAACCCTCTTCATCTCTGTCTTAAATTGATTAGCCCTTATTTTAAAACTATTATCCCTAATGCTGAATTCTTGCTCATTTTTAATTCCCTTCTTGGCCTCATCAGCTTCCTTCAAAATCCCACAATTCTCAAAGATCACTGCATCCCATCAACTATACATTTCAAATGTCAGTACTTTCACCATTTGTGGCTTTGCCTTTAGCTACTAAGATCCATCTTTAAAACTTTCCATTGCTCCTTTAGTCATTGATTCTTTAAGACATTCCTTGAACCTATTTATTTGGCCAAGCCTTTGATGAATTCTCCTATTGTCTCTTTATATGTCTCAGTTTCATTTATTATTCTATAACACTGCTATGAAGCACATTGGAACATTTACTGCATTAAGGATGTTTAATAAATGCCATGTGTTATTTTATTGTTACTAATGTAATTTGAATAAGTTTATGATTTATTCTAGAGATCAACAAGATTAAGACTATAAAAGAAGAACTCAGTTGTCTGTTCCCTCAATGATGGAAAACACAAATGAGCTATTGAAATGCCTTTCCTTGGTGTCTTTCTTCAGATTACTAAGGCTCTACAGTATACCCTTCTCATCATAGAGATAGCATTCTGTTCTTAAATGTTAGCCTTGTTTAATTAATGGTGTCCTTGACTCAATGTCAAAGCTTTCTGTTGTCCAACTCATTGCAATATTGGATTAAGTGATTACTGTATTTTGGATGTAAGGAAGAAAGTTGCATTGTTAGAGCTGTTGCACTTTAGAAAACTTCTTAAGCAAAGGCTCTATGTAATTTTTATGTTCTCTATTATTCATACTTCAGATTTGAATAATAATGGCTAGGCCAGAATTTATTGCCAATCCCTAAAATTGCCCTTCAGGTGATATTGAGCTGCTTCTTTGAACCATTGCAGTCCTTGCAATATCTGTACGCCTTCATTGTTCATTAGGAAAGAAGGTTTTGGGTTTTTGAGCCATGTAAAAGTTTCCATGTCACAATTTGAGAAGAGAGTATCAAATGTTTCCAAGTATCCTGCGCCAGCTTCAACAGATTAGGTAGTTATTTATTGCTTTGTTACTTATGTACTAACTGTCATTTTTTTTCTAGACATGATTCCAATTGCATTTAAAATACTATTCATTGGGAAAGGTTGTGGATTATTCTGACTCAAAAATTAAATGTTCATTATTATTTTATTTTATGTTTTAAGTCAACCTTGCTACCTGCACATTGAGATATCAATCTTGTATATCTCACACTGTAGGTATCTGCACAGGCATTGTTACTGCCTGCTCCTTACTTTTAAGTAAGGCTGTTCAATTCCTTATGTACTGCTGCACTTCTTCATTTTCTTCACTGAAATACAAGCCTTGTTTTTTTTTGCCACACCTAGCAAGTTTCTTGTGGGGTTTTGTGTTTCCTGCCCAACTCAATACCACAGAATATGTTGTTGTGCTCCAGGGCATTGCATTGTCTCTGACAACAATATTTATGTATTTCTCACTCCATTCCATCTTCAGAAATTTCTAATTGCTGCACCTTCTTCTCTCACATGCAAAGAAGCACTTATACTGCTTCGGTCTCTTGGTACAGGTTTGTTCAGGAGTTAAATCATTGGTGAGAGCCCATTTGTAATTGTCTGCATGGATCTGTGTGAATTCCAAAGAAAGTGAGAACCACCACAAGAAAATGTGGTAACTCAGGTGTTCTCAGCAATGTGTTCTTTGACAGAAACAAAAACAAACTTTTTAAGATAGTACATCTGCTAAACAGAATTTTGGGGCCAATGTTTATTGTGCAAATTGTAGCAGACTTGTAGTGCTATCACTTGTTACTGAACAAGAAGCCATATAAATGGAAATTATATGCTCAATGTTTACTGTAATTTTCTGTTGAAGTCTAAACAAAGGTGATACAGGACTTAACTGAACAGTTCTTGATTTCTGTTAAAAGCATCAAGGAAATGGACCATGAAATACAATCAGCATAAATGTTGATTTGGAAAAAGCCAGATCTCCAATTTGCATGTTTAGCAAGAATAGTTTGTCCTAGCTCAATCTGAGGACATACTTCACCTATAGGGACTGGCCACATCTGTTTGTAATGTAAATACAATATTTACAATACAGAAAAAGTTTACCCAGTTAACTTCGTCTGTAGTACACTAAGTTGGGATGTTTAAAATCTAATTAAGAAGTAGGCTGTAGCTCATATAAAAACAGCAATTTATAGAAGTGATTCATAACAGTGCATCTGGATCTGTTTGTCTGTTTTATGCTGAAGAGGTGACAATCTGCTATAGATGATGTACCAAAGGAGGCATTCACATTTGAAACTGATCAAATCTAATATCTTGTACCTGACTGCAAGTGAGTAACAAAGGTATTGGTTTCAGGTATAAGACAAAGGTTAGTTTTGCAGACACTGTTTAAGGTTTATGTATATACATTGCATTAATCTGCAAGTTTGTCCGAGAAGGATCCAGTAGCATGGAAGCCTCATGCTGTTATAAGATACACTCCTGGAGGAAGAATAAGCAGCTTTTTGTTTTATGCAAATATATTGTATGACAGTTAAACTAATCTATAATAGGTTATAATTTGAGAAGAAGATATCTTACGTTTATAATAAATCCTACATGAGAAAAGATTAACATCCCTACACTTCATAAATCCATATTTTTAAGGATAAACATAAAGGTTCACTAAAAACTCAGAATACTTAAAGGAAAACCTTATTATAAATATGGTATATATCCAACTCTTGTCATTCACATGACAGGAGATAGGCTGCCATTACATGATTCTATCTTGTGAAGCAGACCAACCATGACAAGTTTCTCTGATGTAACCAGAAGCCCTCTCAATTTTGGGATTTGAACTTCATTTACACAGTGCCAGTGAACTGCTGTTGTTTGCTGGCCATATCCAGACAGCTTGCCACCAAAAAGTTAGATCCTGAAAGAAGTGGGTTGGGGGGGGGGGGGGGGAAGCATTTCTTCTGCGGTATCACTTTGGATTCAGGTGTTTTAAAATTGCTTGATTTAGAACAAACACAGTTTTAAAACATCGAACTGATTGAGGAAGGTTTAAAAAGCTGTTATTTTGTTTGATTTGGAGAGTCAGGCTGGCAATTTTACATCCAAGGACAAGAGGTTACATTTGTGACCCACTGCGCTAAATCATACAAGCTCCATATTTCCCTCTAAACATTTCAGACACAGCACGTAAGTAACAGGAGGTGAATATATATATCATGTTCACATAAGGTTTTCCTTTATTTATTCTGAGCTTTTATTTATATGCTTAAAAATATGGATTTACGAAGCTGGCAGATGTTACGTTTTTCTCATGTAGAATTTATTATGAATGAAAGATATCCTCTTCTCAGTTTATGACCTATTAAAGATTAGTCTCAACCATCCCACAATATCTATATCAGGTTGTGTAGCAACGGGAAACTTGTCTCTCAAGCAGCTTGTCAATGTTGTTCTTTCATGTATTTGTTTAAATGATTTTATTAGCTTATTTTTGTATACGTGTAAGCTATTGAGCTGCTTCCAAACATTTGAGCTGCATGTACATTGAGCCTGTCAGCAATCTCCTGGAAAGCCATATTGTTTGATCTCAGTAGTCCTAATATCCACTGCATGAAAAAGATTTGTGCTCTCCAAGACGTTGACAAGTTCAGATGGAAAAAGGACATGACAGACTTTTGTTGTGAGTAAGACACACAAAGCCACAACATGTACTTTCTGTAGCTAATTTAATACTTCTAGGAAGTAAAAGAGGCTATGAACCTATGAGACAGTAGCTCAGCACAGGACAAGGGTGTCAAAGGTAAGGCTTTTGGATTTCACCACTTACCTGGGAATTGGAAAAGTACTCCTGATGAAGGGCTTTTGCCCGAAACGTCGATTTTCCTGCTCCTTGGATGCTGCCTTACCTGCTGTACTTTTCCAGCACCACTTTAATCTAGACTCTGGTTTCCAGCATCTGCAGTCCTTGTTTTGACCTAATTGGAAAAGTACACCAAATCAGCTGCTTAGTCCATACTCAAATGGAGATGAAGACAAAGGAAGTGTGATATTACAAAAAACTCTAAGTTCATTCTTGGGGAAGAAACTATTATTAGGAACTGGCATATATGCTGTAAATTAGAAAAGTATTATCCTTTAAAAAAGTAGCTATACTCAATATTTACTGAGAAATTCATGAATAAGGGTAAGTCAGCACCAATGGAGTGAAGCATAATGTGAATTTTTTGAGAAGGCAACAAGAATGGCTGATGAGGGAAGGGCAGTGGATGTTGTCTAAATGGACTTTAGTAAGGCATTTGATAAGATACCTCATGGCAGGCTGGTGGAGAAGGTAGAGTCTCGGGGTGAGCTGGCTTGATCATAGAAGACAGGGTAATGATGGAAGGGTACTTTTTGGAACAGAGATGGGTAAATAGTGGCTGGGACCTTTGTTGTTTGTGATACATTTCTTCCAGATTGTAAGTGGTCTGATTAGTAAGTTTGTGGATGACACTAAAATTGGTGGAGTTGCAAACAGTGAGGATTGCCAAAGGATACAGCAGGATATACATAGATTTACTGATTTGGGCAGAGAAATGGTGGATGGACTTTAATCCAGACAAATGCAAGGTTATGCATTTTGAAAGATCAAATTCGGGTGAAAATTATATAATAAATGGCAGAACCCTTCTATTGACATACAGAGGGATCTGGGTGTATACGTCCACAGATTCCTGTAAGTGACAACATGAGTGGATAAGATGGTTAAGAAGACATGCTTGTCAACATTTTTTATGCTTGTCTTTTTTGGCCAGATCATCAAATATAAAAGTTTGCAAGTTATGTTACAGCTCTACAAAACTTTAAGTTAAGCCACATCTGGAATATTACATGCAGTTCTGGTAGCCACATCGCCAGAAAGATGTGGATGCTTTGGAGAGGGTGCAGGGAAGGTTTACCAGGATGTTGCCTGGTCTGGAGGATTTTAGTTATGGAGAGACATTGGATCAACTTGGATTGTTATCAGTGGAAAGACAGAGGCTGAGGGGTGACCTGATAGAGGTCAACAGAATTATGAGAAGCATTGATGGGATGGATAGTCAGAGACTTTTTCCGATGGTAGAAAAGTCAACTACCAGAGGGCACAGATTCAAGGTGAGAAGGGGAAAGTTTAGAAGAGAAATGTAGGAAAATCTTTCATATAAATATTGGTGGGTATCTGGAATGCACTGCCAGTGGAGGTGATGGAAGCAGCTATGTTAGCAACATTTAAAGCTTATCTTGAGAGATACATGAATGTGGAGTGAATAAAGGAATAGATACCCCACAAAGGCAATAAGTAACAGGTCTAAATAAGGATTAGGATTGGTGGGCCAACCTGTGCTATATTGTATTGCATTACTTAACATAAGGGAAGTAATTTAAGACCTGGTTGTACAGCTCAATAAAGTGGAATGTGCAGCCTATAATATTGGGAAGACATTGACCTTACCCATGTCCAAGATGAACATGAGCAGGAACTGATCCCAACTATAGAAGCCCAAGCTCAGATTTCAGAATTCAAAATGCAATTGGAGTCACTGTGGCACATCCATGAGGTGAGGTGTGACATGGATAGAATGCTGAGGACTATGATCATGCTGTAGTTTCAGGGCCTGGAGGCAGAAATGGAATGAATGACTGCTGAGATATCCAAGATAAACAGAAAGGTAGTGTCTCATTCTCCTAGGTCTCACTCAGAAATTGATTTTCAGTTTAGCAAGTTAGTGAGGACATTGATTTCTCAAGGGGGAGCAATCAGAATCCTGCTCAAATTGCTCAACTGTACATGAGAGGAAGAATGATAAGGGCGTTCATCAGTTATAAGAAAGACATGAGAAAGTGAGGACTGCAGATGCTGGAGATCAGAGCTGAAAATGTGTTGCTGGAAAAGTGCAGCAGGTCAGGCAGCATCCAAGGAGCAGGAGAATCGACGTTTCAGGCATGAGCCCTTCTGCAGGAATGAGGAAAGTGTGCCAAGCAGGCTAAGATAAAAGGTAGGGAGGAGGGACAAGGGGGAGGGGTGTTGGAAATGTGATAGGTGGAAGGAGGTTAAGGTGAGGGTAATAGGCCGGAGTGGGAGTGGAGGCAGAGGTTAGGAAGAAGATTGCAGGTTAGGAAGGTGGTGCTGAGTTCGAGGGTTGGGACTGAGACAAGGTGGGGATGGGGAACTGAGGAAACTGGAGATATCTGAGTTCATCCCTTGTGTTTGGAGGGTTTCCAGGTGGAAGATGAGGCGCTGTTCTCCAGCTGTCGTGTTGCTATGGTCTGGCGATGGACGAGTCCAAGGACCTGCATGTCCTTGGTGGTGTGGGAGGGGGAGTTGAAGTGTTGAGGTGGTAGGGTTGGTTGGTTCGAGTGCCCCAGAGGTGTTCTCTGAAATACTCCGCAAGTATTTCGGCCTGTCTCCCCATTATAGAGGAGGCCACATCGGGTGCAGCGGATGCAGTAAATTATGTGTGGGGAGGTGTGTTTGAATTTGTAGCAGATATAGAAGGATCACTTGGGGCCTTGGAGGAAAATGGGGGGAGGTGTGGGCGCAAGTTTTGCATTTCTTGCGGGTGCAGGGGAAGGTGCCGGGAGTGGAGGTTGGGTTGGTGGGGGGTGTGTTCCTGACGAGGGAGGCACGGAGGGAGTGGTCTTTTCGGAATGCTGATAGGGGAGGGGAGGGAAATATATCTCTGGTGGTGGGATCCGTTTGGAGGTGGCGGAAATGACGACGGATGATACGATGTATATGGAGGTTGGTGGGGTGGTAGGTGAGAACCAGTGGGGTTCTGTCCTGGTGACGAGTGGAGGGGCGGGGCTCAAAGGTGGAGGAGCGGGAAATGGAGGAGATGCGGTGGAGAGGGAAACTGGGGGGAAATTGCGGTCTTTGAAGAAGGAGACCATCTGGATTGATCGGTATTGGAACTGGTCCTCCTGGGAGCAGATGCAGCGGAGAAGAAGGAATTGGGAATATGGGATGGCATTTTTACAGGGGGCAGGGTGGGAGGAGCTGTAGCCTAGGTAGCTATGGGAGTCGTTCAGTTTATAGTAAATGTCCGTGTTGATTCGGTCGCCCGAGATAGAAATGGAGAGGTTTAGGAAGGGGAGGGAGGAGTCTGAGATGGTCCAGGTAAATTTGAGGTCGGGGCGGAAGGTGTTGGTAAAGTGGATGAACTGTTCAACCTCCTCATGGGCGCACGAATCAGCGCTGATACTGTCATCGATGTAGCGGAGGAAAAGGTGGGGGTAGTGCCAGTGTAGCTGCGGAAGATGGACTGTTCCACATATCCTACGAAGAGGCAGGCATAGTTGGGGCCCATGCGGGTGCCCATGGCTAGCCCTTTGGTTTGGAGGAAGTGGGAGGATTGGAAAGAGAAGTTGTTCAGACTGAGGACCAGTTCAGTCAGTCGAAGGAGGGTGTCAGTGGAAGGGTACTGGTTGGTACGGCGGGAAAGGAAGAAGCGGAGGGTTTTGAGTCCTTCGTGATGGGGGATGGAGGTGTATAGGGACTGAATGTGAAGATAAGGCATTGGGGACTGGGGAAGTGAAAATCATGGAGGTGATGGAGGGTGTGGATGGTGTCCCGAACATAGGTGGGGAATTCTTGGACTTAGTGGGACAGGACCGTGTCGAGGTATGCAGAGATGAGTTCTGCGGGGCAGGAGCAGGCTGAGACAATGGGTCGGCCGGGGCAGTCAGGTTTGTGGATTTGGGGCAGGAGGTAGAAATGGGCGGTGCAGGGTTGTGGGACTATGAGGTTGGAGGCGGTGGATGGGAGATCCCCTGAGGTGGTGATGTTATGGATGGTCTGGGAGATGATGGTTTGGTGGTGGGAGGTGGGGTCATGGTCAAGGGGGCAGTAGGAGGAGGTGTCCGCGAGCTGGCGTTTAGCCTCAGCGATGTAAAGGTTAGTGCACCAAACTACTACCACGCCTCCCTTGTCTGCCAGTTTGATAGTGAGGTTAGGGTTGGAACAGAGGGAGTGAAGGGCTGCACGTTCTGAGGGTGAGAGATTGGAGTGGGTGAGAAGGTTGGAAACCATCATCTCCCAGACCATCCATAACCTCATCACCTCAGGAGATCTCCCATCCACCGCCTCCAGCTTCATAGTCCCACAACCCTGCACCGCCCGTTTCTACCTCCTGCCCAAAATCCACAAACCTGACTGCCCCGGCCGACCCATTGTCTCAGCCTTTTCTTGCCCCACCGAATCCATCTCTGCATACCTCGACATCGTCCTGTCCCCCTTAGTCCAAGAACTCCCCACCTACGTTCGAGGCACCACCCACGCCCTCTACCTCCTCCATGATTTTCGCTTCCCCGGTGCCCAACACCTTATCTTCACCATGGACATCCAGCCCCTGTACACCTCCACCCCTAATCACGAAGGACTCAAAGCCCTCCGCTTCTTCCTTTCCCGCCGTACCAACCAGTACCCTTCCACTGACACCCTCCTTCGACTGACTGAACTGGTCCTCAGTCTGAATAACTTCTCTTTCCAATCCTCCCACTTCCTCCAAACCAAAGGGCTAGCCATGGGCACCCGCATGGGCCCCAACTATGCCTGCCTCTTCGTAGGATATGTGGAACAGTCCATCTTCCGCAGCTACACTGGCACTAACCCCACCTTTTCCTCCGCTACATCGATGACAGTATCGGCGCTGATTCGTGCGCCCACGAGGAGGTTGAACAGTTCATCCACTTTACTAACACCTTCCACCCCGACCTCAAATTTACCTGGACCATCTCAGACTCCTCCCTCCCCTTCCTAAACCTCTCCATTTCTATCTCGGGCGAACGAATCAGCATGGACATTTACTATAAACCGACCGACTCCAACAACTACCTAGACTTCACCTCCTCCCACCCTGCCCCCTGTAAAAGTGCCATCCCATATTCCCAATTCCTTCTTCTCCGCGCATCTGCTCCCAGGAGGACCAGTTCCAATACCGAATAACTCAGATGGTCTCCTTCTTCAAAGACGGCAATTTCCCCCCAGACGTGGTCGATGATGCTCTCCATCGCATGTCCTCCACTTCCCGCTCCTCCGCCCTTGAGCCCCGCTCCTCCAATCGCCACCAGGACAGACCCCCACTGGTCTGCACCTACCACCCCACCAACTTCCAGATATATCATATATTCCGTCGTCATTTCCGCCACCTCCAAACGGACCTCACCACCAGGGATATATTTCCCTCCCCTCCCCTATCAGCATTCTGAAAAGACCACTCCATCCGTGACTCCCTCGTCAGGTCCACACCCCCCCACCAACCCAATCTCCACTCCCGGCACCTTCCCCTGCAACTGCAAGAAATGCAAAACTTGCACCCACACCTCGCCCCTTACTTTCCTCCAAAGCCCCAAGGGATCCTTCCATATCTGCCACAAATTCACCTACACTCCACACACATCATTTACTGCATCCGCTGCGTCCGATGTGGCCTCCTCTATATCGGGGAGAGAGGCCGCCTACTTGCAGAACGTTTCAGAGAACACCTCTGGGACACCCGGACCAACCAACCCTACCACCCCGTGGCTCAACACTTCAACTCCCCCTCCCACTCACCAAGGACATGCAGGTCCTTGGACTCCTCCATCTCCAGACCATAGCAACACGACGGCTGGAGGAAGAGCGTCTCATCTTCGGCCTAGGAACCCTCCAACCACAAGGGATGAACTCAGATTTCTCCAGTTTGCTCATTTCCCCTCCCCTCATCTTTTCTCAATCCCAACCCTCGAACTTAGCACCACCTTCCTAACCTACAATTTTCTTCCTGACCTCTCCGCCCCCACCCCCACTCCGGCCTATCACCCTCACCTTAACCTCCTTCTACCCATCGCATTTCCAATGCCCCTTCCCCAAGCCCCTCCTCCCTACCTTTTATCTTAGCCTGCTTGGCACACTTTTCTCATTCCTGAAGAAGGGCTCATGCCTGAAACATCGCTCCTTGAATGCTGCCTGACCTGCTGCGCTTTTCCAGCAACACATTTTCAGCTGAGAAAGACAGGACCTACTGTGTCCACAGATATGGCTACCAGATTGAAAGTTGTTTCTTGGTGCCAAGGTCAAGGATAACATAGAGCAGCTGTGGGACTTTCTTCTGGGAGAAGGGTGCCCTGCCAATGGCCATGGTCCACATTGGTACTATTGCCTTGAGTAGGAGCAAAATGTGGAGCGGTGATAGCATAGTGTTATTGTTACTTCAGTATTAACCCAGAGACCCAAGCAATGTTCTAGGGTCTTGAGTTAAAATCCTGGCATGATTCACATGATTCAATAAAATTCTGTAATTTGGAGTCTAATGATCACCACTGCCAATTGTTGAGAAAAACCCATCCAGTTCACTAATGTCCATTAAGGAAGGATACTGCCATTCTTATTTGGCCTGTGATTGCAGATTCACAGCAGTGTGGTTGACTGTTAATCACTTTCTGGATAATTAGGGAAGAGCAATAAATGTTGGCCTAGCCAGCAATGTCCACATCCCATGAATGAATTTAAAAAATAGAATTTAGTTAGCTAGGTAGAAAGTGATCAAGCACAACTTCAATTAATCTCTGGATTACTCCTAATGCCATGTGCAGCGGGTTTGGTACTAGGTTCCTGGGATGCTGAGGCTGGCTCTGGAGAAGATGGCACCGGTTTCCATTTTGATGGGTTGTATCTCAACAGTGCCAGGCCTGAGTTTCTTGTGATGCATCTTGCCAGTGTTTTTGGAAAGATGTAAAAATAAGTCAGCAGAGGTGTCAGGAACTACATAGAATATCAGAGAGCAGTCCCAGCTTTTACAAAATACTTGGATAACACTAGAACAGGAAACAGAAGAGAGTCAATAGGTTAACTCAGAGTCAGTGCAGAGACAGGCAAACATTCCAAAATTGTCTTCAATTTAGGGCAAGTGATGGACGTTGGTACATTTTGGATGGATTGCTTGAGCATGAAGGGTTGAGAGGGATATGGGCCAAGTACTGGCAAATGGGACTAGATTAATTTAGGATATCTGGGCAGCATGGATAAGTTGGAGCGAAGGGTCTGTTCCTGAGTGTACATTTCTATGACTCTACGTATGTGTCCAGACCAACAAGAAAGCATTGGAAATGAAAACAGTAATGCAACAGGTCAGGCAACATCTGTTCAGAGGGAAACAGATTCAATGTTTGGAGTTCAATATAATTCTTGCTCAGAACTGATCGTCCTTCACCTTTCCAGCCTGCTGCTTTTGAGAAAGGATTGAACCTGGTTCCTGGGCCAAGTAAACCAAATGTCAGTGGAAGGATATTTAGGAAACAATAATCATTGAATGGGAAGGTTTAGGATGATGACAGAAAAGTACAAAAGCGGAACTTAAGTGTAAGAACAATTTACTGTGGGAGAGACAAATTGAATGGCACAAGAATGGAACTAAATCAGATAGACTGGAAGTGAATCATGGCAGGAAAACTTTGGCTGAACAACGGGGTACCTTCAAGCAAGAGATGGTTGCAGTATAGTTGAACTATAGTCTCTCAATAAAGAAAGTTAGGACAAACAAAACCCAGAGTTCCCTGGATGAGAAAGGAGATAGAAATTACAATAAAGATGAGAAGTTAGCTAATGGCTGGTTTCCATTAAAACATACAACTGAGAACCAAGAGGAATACTGAAGTATTGAAGGGGAAGTTAGATATTAGGGAGGCAAAGATTGAGTATGAGGCAAGACTGGTGGCCACCATGCAGGGAGAATAGGAACCTCAAATATAAAAGAATGTTAAAAGGAGGAGTATGGCTAATGACATACTCAAAGAGAGATGAAATTTGTAGGCAAGAGACATGCTAAGGTCTTTAGTATATGTATTGCATCCATCAGTAACAAAAGGGTCAATGCTGCCCAGGCCATAATGACAATGGAGGAGGTTCTGTCACTAGAATGGTTCAAAATTGATGAGGTGGAGGTGTTTGATAGGCCATCAATATTTTACATTCCAAGATACTGGGACTGAAAGAGATGCAATCAGGGATATTGAAGTGCATGAGAATGGAAATTGCAAAGACACTGACCATAAACTTTCACTCTTCCCTAGGCTCAAGGGTGGAGCCAAAGGACTGGAGAATTGAACTCATTATGTACTGGATCAAAACAGATTGTAAAAGTAAGCCAAGCTATTGCAGATTAGTCAGTGGTGGAGAATCGCATCAGAAGGGAAATATTAGTAACAGTCAGCATGGATTCCCAAAGGGTAATCATATTTGACTAACATGCTAGATTTTCTATGAAGAGATAACCAAAAGGGTCAATGTGGTGTACATGGACTCTCAATAGGCATTTAATATAGTGGCACACAACAGATTTGTGAAAAAAAGTTATAGCTCATAGCATAAAAATATGCAGTTCATAAAATTGGCTAATTAATAGAAAACAAAGTGTAATGCTTGTCTTGATATGTATTTACAATACCCAGGCAATGTCGAACTCTAAAACGATAAAGTCAGGTTGGTGAAGTGGACAAATAGGTGACAGATGAAGTTCAGTTTGAAAATTGTAAGATGATGCATTTTGTTAGGAGGAACATGGACAGACAATACAAAATAGGAGATATAATACTTTCTTGGGTGCAGGAATCTCTGCGTGTCTTTGTACATCAGTTATTAGAAGTGACAGGGCAGGTGAATAAGCATTTAAAAATGTAATCAGTATCTCTGGCTTTAATAATTCTGGTGAAGATATATAAGATACTTGTTAGACCACAACTGGAGTATTATGTAGATTTCTGGGCACCACTCTGTAGGAAATATGTGAATGCATTGGATTGAATGCAGAAAAGATTTACAAAAATGGTTCCAGGGATGAGAAACTTCAGTTATGAGGATAGATTGGAGATGTTCGGACACATTTCCTTGGGCAGAAGTATAAGAGGAAATCTGATAAAAGCTTGTAAAATCACAATAGGTCTGATAAAGTAAATAGAGAGAAACTGTTCCCACTTGTAACAGGACCAAGAAAGAGAGAGCACAGATTTAATTCAATTTGAAAATTTGAAAAGGAAATGTAAGAAATAATTATTTTCTCGCAATGAGAGGGTTAGAGGATTTGAGCTATAGGGAGAGGCTCAATAGGCTGTTTTCCCTGGAGTGTCAGAGGCTGAGGGGTAACCTCATAGAGGTTTATAAAATCATGAGGGGCAGAGATAGGGTAAATAAACAAAGTCTTTTCCCTGGGGTGGGGGAGTCCAGAACTAGAGGGGAGATGTTTAGGGTGAGAGGGGAAAGAGAGAAAAGGACCTAAGAGCCAACTTTTTCATGCAGACAGTAGTGTGTGTATCGAATGAGCTGCTAGGGGAAGTAGTGGAGGCTAGTATAATTGTAACATTTAAGAGACATCTGGTGGGTATATGAATAGGAAGGGTTTAGAGGGGTATGGTCCAGCGCTGGCAAATGGGACTAGACTGGGTTGGGATGTCTGGTCGGCAAGGACGAGTTGGATTGAAGGATCTGTTTCAGTGCTGTACATCTCTATGAATCTATGAGTGGTTCAGGTCTTGAAGTATGCTGGAGGCTGGTTCAACTGAGGTATTCAAGAGGGTATTAGATGATTATTAGAATAGAAAAATGTGCAAGGCTACAGAGAAAAAGCAGGAATATAGCACTCAGTTCTAATGTTGGTTAGAGAGCTAGTGTAGAGACAGTGCCAAATTGTCTTCTTCAATACCACAACACTTCTGTGGTTCTGTGACTAGCACTATCATTCAACCAGTCCGTGTTAAAGTTATGATGGGCTGAAGTTTCTCAATCTCGGAATAATGCGTGCAATGGAGAGTCAGTTGGTAAAATATGGTGAGATTAGAAAATTGAGATTCTCTCTGTTGATAAAGAAATGTCCAATTCTATAATCAAAGTTTGAACAGCAAGATATTAATCTCACTGGTGAGCAGTGAGAGGCCTACTTGCTTGCATTGACAGCTCATTATGACCTAACCTCACTTCACGTATTTGCAAATTCCTTTTCTTGTGTGAATTGGAAGAAACTAGACAGTGACAATTCGTGAAAGTCAGAGTGAGTACCTGGTGGCTCCAACTCATTGCTTGCTCCTTTGGACCTCCATCTTGGATAACAGTCAACAAGCACCTCACACAGTCCAATCGCATTACATCCTTCTAGTACAGCACTGACTTATTTAAAATACTGCACAGCTTCTGCATTTTGGAGTGCAACAGCAGCTTTCGTTGTAATTCTGCTGCCAGAAAGAAGCAGCCATCTCATGGATTGGAGAAGTATGCCTCTGTGCATCTTCATGCCCACTCACTTTGTGCCTAATCAGCTGCTCACAGCATCTATGCTATGCCTTTTAGTTTTGTCACCTCATTCAGAACTAATTGGCTTACAGTCCTTCTGTCTTGCTTTGCCTTTTACCACAAACATGAAGTCAGGAAGCTTGTCATCAGCAGTGATCAGTCAAGGGGTGGACATATGTCACTGTACTAAGTCAATGTTACACTTACACCATGTGCCTGCAGATTGCAAGTAATTCAACAAAAATACATGTCTCAAATTCTAAGGGGAGTAGTCTTCAGTCAAGTCCACAGGGAATGTCTTCATTAGCGGGCTCTACAGCACGGGAAGTCATTGCTTGATCTCAGTTGAGGGGCTTGGACATGGTCGGTCAGCTGTTTTGGGCATCCAGCCTAATCTCTATAGTCCAGTGGTGGGCTATAATCAGTCCTGCAGTTCAACCCGGGCTACAATTAGCAGTAAGTCCATTGGGGATTGACCCAGAGATCAGTCAGAATCTGCTCACTTATTGGCTGAGGCTATCTTTCCAAGTTGATTTGGAAGATGGCTACTGTCAGTTTAAAGGTCTGTTCAATGAAATTCTGTTGGGTTTATCAGATGCGTTGCTGTGGTTGGAACGGGAAGTCAATTTTAGGGATAGGAGGCAATATGCTGGGGATGCAGTGGAGATAATTGTTATGAAATGGGGACAACAATGACACGTAATGGTGGAGCCTATAGAGCATGGGAGGACAAGGTGTACTACTGGAGTATGGAATCATCAATGATCACCACAACACCAACTTCAGTGAGTGAATAACACATAACTATGTTTGGCATGATTAAGCAGTAGGCTAGGCCTCGGAGGTAAGTGGGGAGATGATAAGTTGAATAAATGGGTTAGGTGCACTTAACAAGAATAACTAATTATTAGCAATAAATATATTATAGTTACAGGTAAACAATTACGACCTCTCAATTTATAAATCTACTCGTCCAAACTCTAACTACCTTGTATAACTCCCTTTTTAAACAGATACACTGTAGACAGATGCAGATAGACTCAAAAACTGGGTATTATGAGTGGAAGGTAAGACTGGGAAGGTTCTAATGAAACCCTAACAAGAAATGTAGAGCAGTGCTATGTTGAGGGAACATTCATGCGATCAACCAGTCTAGCAATGATTGCTGTGGCTCAGATAATCCAAGTCAATATGAATGTGCAGAGCCAATACAGAGTATGAAAGTAAATTCATGTTTAACAAATCTAAAAGGGATTTTTAAGGTTACATTAGAGTATAAAGGGGAAACCAGGATGTAGAAAACTTAGTTTTTCAAAAGACATTCAATGTATGCGTAGTTAAATAGAATTAGGGATTTGGGTAATCTATTAACATGGATTGAGGATTAGTTAACAGACAGAAAACAGAAGAGGAAGAAATGTACTATTTAGGGGTTAGCAGCCAATAAATAATGAGGTGCTGCAAGCAAGAGTGCAAAGGTAGTGCTAGGGTCTCAGCTATTTGTAAATTACATTAACAATTTAGGTGCAGAAACCAAGGTTTGCTGCCCAGCCAAACCTCAGGAAATTAAGCTGTGAAGATAATGCTTTAACGAGAGACAAAGGAAAGATAAGGAGGGCAAGAAGCTGGAAGATAAGACATTATGAGGAGAAATGCAAAATTACTTATTTTGGTAGGAACGATAGACAAGCAGATTATTTTTAAAAAGATGAGAACAAGTAAGTATAGATGTCCAGAGGGTTTTGCGTGTTCTTGTATGCATATCACAGGACATTAAT
This sequence comes from Hemiscyllium ocellatum, assembly GCF_020745735.1. NCBI lineage: Eukaryota > Metazoa > Chordata > Chondrichthyes > Orectolobiformes > Hemiscylliidae > Hemiscyllium > Hemiscyllium ocellatum. The sequence continues at coordinate 41,496,821 of NC_083412.1, read as the reverse complement.
AGTCAGGTAGGGCAAGCAATTAGCAAGATAAATATTATGGTAGTCTTCATTGCAGGAGGTAAGAAGCAAAGGCTTGGCACAGTTGTAAAGAATTTCGGTGAGGAGATTGAGTAGATTTGAACTATCTTTTCTGTAAAAACAGAGGTATTTGTTGTATAAGGTAATAATTACATATTCTGTTCTTTTCAATTTTCTTTCCTGGTGGCCCGAGCAGTTTGGTTAAGGCCTGACCACAAATAAAAAGAAGATATTTGACCATTCCCCCACACCTAATCCAATAGAATAAAGTGACACTATCTCTCCATAACTTTCAGAATTTTCTGGGTGATATTAAGTGACAAATGAACCTCAGATCTCAAATTCCTGTCACTGGAGGTTCCCAATTCTCAGGATATAAAGGAATTTGTCTGTGATTTAGTTATGAAATACGTAACTGTTCAATTCCCCACTTCAATGGTGGACAGATGTTAGACGTCCTGCTTCAGTTGGAGAAGGAATTGGATACTTATGCCCAACTTTCCAATGAAAATGATGTATCCTCTGATTAACTCTCCCAAATTCTTTGCAGTCAGCTTTAATGGGCATTGCTTGGTATAGAGAAAGTGAGGACTGCAGACGCTGGAGATCTGCCCAAAACGTTGATTTCCCTGCTCCTTTGATGCTGCCTGACCTGCTGCACTTTTCCAGCAACACATTTTTAAGCTTTGCTTGGTATGGTCCCACCATAATGATTACATCCTTGGGATTGTTTGTTAGATTCTATTATATGATTCTTGTTGCTGGCAGCAACATTTCAGTTAGTTCATTTTGGTCTTAGTTGAGTCAAGCGATCTTCTCTCACTGCTCCATGTTTCAGCTCCTGACCATGTCACAATCGGCAAAATTATGTCACATGCTACCACAAATGACAATCTTGAGTTATCATCAAATATGATATTATAGGCCAGGAGCAACTGTAAAATAACTCAGTAATCCAGGAAAAGCAAAAAGTTAAAACATTATTAACAGCTCATATTGAGCATTACAACATAATGTTTTGGCACAAAAAAGAATAGAAGTATATGGCTATAATGAAATATTAGAGACAAAAAAAACTGCAGATGCTGGAATCCAAGGTTGACAAGCAGGAGGCTGGGAAAACACAGCAAGCCAGGCAGCTTCATTACTGAAGAAGGATTATGCCCGAAACTTCAACTTCTCCACCTCCTGATGCTGCCTGGCTTGCTGTGTTCTTCCAGCCTCCTGCCTGTCCATAATGAAATATTAACCTGAGGTTGCACACTCAGGCACATAGCAAAACAGTAATTGAAATGATGAAACTGAAGTGATTAAGAGCCCAAGCAGACCTCAACTAAATGAGTAAAGTTTGGAGAATGTATTCAAGGCTCAAAATCCTTCATAAGAGCAGCAATATGGATGTGAATTATTTAAATGAACTGCAAAGAGCAGGAATTACTCAGTAAAACTGTGATTGAAGCTAGAATCATATATTAAAGCCAGAGCCTGTAACACTCATAGAGTTAAACTGCAGAAAAGGCAGAAATTTTCTAATTTGCCCATGGAGAATGGGAATCTTCAACATTAACTATAACAAGTGAGAATCCTTCACTTTGTCCACATATAGGCAAAACCCTCCAGTATAGCATCAATGAACAGTGGAACGGTTATAACTCAAAATAAGAGTCTCCTAACAATTGAAATACATTATCATGTTGGGAAGGCATAGGATTAGAAATAAGATTGCTGGGATGACTTATTTTTATTGGTACAAGATTAGAGTGGTGCTGGAAAGGCGCAGCAGGCCGGGCAGCATCTGAGGAGCAGGAAAGTCGATGTTTCGGAATGAGGTTGGGACCCCCGGGGGAATGGAGAGATAAATGGGAGGAAGGGTGGGTCTTGGGGGGAAGGTACTGAGAATGTGACAAGTGGCTGGAGATGGGGGTGAAGGTGATAGGTCGGAGAGGAGGGTGGAGCGGATAGGTGGGAAGGAAGATTGTCAGATGGGACAGATCATAAGGATGGTGCTGAGCTGCAAGGTTGGAACTGGGGAAAGGTGGGGGAAGGGAAAATGAGGAAACTGGTGAAGCCCACATTGATGCCCTGGGGTTGAAGTGTTCCAAAGTGGAAGATGAGGCATTCTTCCTCCAGGCGTTGGATGGTGAGAGAGTGATGATGGAGGAGGCCCAGGACCTGCACGCCCTTGGTGGACTGGGAGGGGGAGTTGAAATGTTCAACCTCAGTACAGTGAGGTAATGTGGCTGAAGAGCTTCAGCGCAGAGAAGATGACCTGGGGGTTGCAGTGAGAGAGAAAGAGAGAGAGAGACTCACTGAGATCTTTGCAGAGAGAGGAGAACTTCTTTGAGGTAGGCATCTTTGGACGAACTCTCCCTCCCACCCTGCCAAGGACATGCAGGTCCTGGGCTTCTTCCATCGCCACATCCTTACCACCTGATGCCTGGAGGAAGAACGCCTCATCTTCCACCTCGGGACCCTTCAACCCCATGGCATCAATGTGGACTTCACCAGTTTCCTCATTTCCCTTCCCCCCACCTTACCGCAGTTCCAACCTTCCAGCTCAGTACCGTCCTCCTGTCCTGTCCCACCTGTCAATTTTCCTTCCCACTTATCTGCTCCACCCTCCGCTCCAATCTATCACCTTCACTCCCACCTCTATCCACCTAGCACATTCTCAGCTATCTTCCCCCCAGCCCCACTTATCTCTCCAGCCCCAAGGTTCCCAACCTCATTCCTGATGAAGGGCTTTTGCCCGAAACATCTATTTTCCTGATCCTCAGATGCTGCCTGATCTGCTGTGTTTTTCCAGCACCACGCTAATCCTGACTCTAATCTCGAGCATCTGCAGTACCCACTTCGCCTACTTTTATAGATTGGCTGGAAACAATATAGAATTGGACATCCATGAGAAAACAAATTTCTAAAACCACAAACGCTTCTCAATTAAATGCTACATCAGCAGGTGTACAAGGTGAAGAAAGTTTGAATATGCTTTGATACACAATTTTGGAGTGTAGCTGATGATGTTATAGCTGGCCAATGGGTAACAGACGCAGCAGATAATTTCTAAAAAGCTCCTGAAAACCTTTGACAAGCCTCAACTAATAAAATTCTTGAATAGCAATAATTTTTAAATTATGTTTTTGTAATTTATGGGCAATTTTATGCAATCCTATATGAAGCAGATGAGTAACAGTGCTTTTCATAACCTAAGGCTTGAGATTGAGGATCTGACTGTCCTAAGTTACCAAGCCACAAAACAAGCCAAGACACAATTTAACGTCTATGAAGTCTATGGTTGAAGGCAATTAGGTTCCAAAAAGACAGCAGCTTCACATCTCCTGCTTATTCACCCAAAATATCAGCCTCATACATTGGCAGACATAAAGGAGAACAAATTCAACTTGGGTATTGAGCTCCTGATTATGTTTAGTATGCCGAAGCTGAAGAGAGTAGAGCTTTGGGCCTGTGTAACCATGGTACATGCTTTCCTGATTGATCTTTTTACTGACATTACATGCTGCATCATGGGATTCTCAGCTCCAGATGGTCTAGGAACAACTATGTACTTTTTTGTGAACTTCAATGTTTTAATGGTCTGCATTAGAATTCCGCATATGGGTTGTGGCATAGTCCACACAAGTTGCTGGCCACAATGAGCCAATTGTCTATTTCTGCACCATAAGATAATGAATGCAAATTGATCCCATTAAAAGCTCCTTGCGGTGCACAGTTCTTCATTCACTGAGTACCTGGATAAAGCTACTCTGAGGTCTGCCAGCTGTTCATTGAAGAACTCTAACACTTAGAGCCAGGTTGGCATATTCTGATGCATCCCTTATATTGTTTTTGATTGTGTAACTGCACTTGGACTATTAGAACTAAAGCTTGCTTTTCCCTGCTGTTCATTGCTGTGTTCCTTCAATTTAATATTCCTTTGGTGTAGCCTCCCGAGAGCCCCATTCTGATAATGCAGTGTTCTTGCTGCGACATTTCAGTTTACAGCTGCAGACTGCAAGAGCTATGGGTATTCTAATAGGCCTCTGCATTTGTACTGGACTTGGAGGTAAACAACAATTGCTGAAGATGAAAAGAAGGCAGGTGCTCTGACACAGCAGCAGTTGCCTAGCACCCACCTGCTGGTGGCCCAGGAATTATGACACATGATCTTGTCATAATAACTAGACAATTTGGAAGAGACCTGCAATCATCATCTCTGAGTCAGCACAGCAACAGATCCTGAGTTGTGCTGTATATTGGAACATGACATGTAGATGACATAAAGTAGGGGTCTTGGTAGTTGCAGAAAAGATCTTTTATTTTATTTTGTTAATGCTGCCAGCTTAATTCAAGCTTCTACTGGAAGAAAAATTAATCTAGTCAGCTATGTGCATAAAGGTAAAAATAAAGTTGCCATTGCCTTACCAGAACATGGGACTCCGATTTCATGAAAGAGAGTTGACTGGTGGTAATATGACCTAAGGGTCATGTCACCTCAGGTAAGGGAGAGGTTGAGAAGGACAGTACTTATGGTAACCTCAACCGAAGTGAAAATTTAATGCTCACTTTTCGAGTTGCTCTGCATTGCAGACCAGCTGTCTGGCCAACTAAGCTAATAGATCAAGTAGGCAACTTCAGTTCCTTTTGCAGTCAGCTCAGTGATGGCTGAACACCCCAGAGTGCAAAGTGTACCGATGCCTAGAGGTCTGTAATGCTGCCAAACCAGCCGCACCCACACCTCATGAACCTGAATAGAATACTGTCACTGTTGGAAATCAGAAACAAAAACAAAACTATTGGAGACATTCCACAGGTGGCAACACCTGTGGCAAGAAATGGTGAAGAGAGGATGTTGAGGAAATGTTTCCATTGCTAGGAGAGACTAAGACCAAATGACACAGCCTCAGAGTAAAGGGAAGATCATTTAGAGTGGAGATAAAGAAAGACTGGTGAATCTGTGGACTTCATTGCCACAGAAGACTGTGGAGCCAGGTCTTTGAGTATATTTAAGACTGAAATAGGTTCTTGATTGTCAAGGGGATCAAACATTATGGGGAGAAAGTGGGAGAATAGGGTTGAGAAACGTATCATCCATGATTGAATGAGTTGAATGGCCTAACTTCTGCTCCTATGTCTTATGGTCTGAAGGTCTTAAAAATCCATGATCATCGTTTTTCCCCTTGCCTTATTTATCATGCCCAAGAGCATCAATTCATATTTATTCAGATTGAATTCCATTTGCCACCGTATAAGACCACTCTACCCATATCCTCTTCTAATCTAAGACTATCCTCCTCGCTATTTGTCACTAATACAAGGCATTTTGTTGGTTAGCAAAAGTTGAAACCATTTTTGTGAGCTCTGCATAGCAAACTTACTTTTCATCAAATTAATTATTGTTTTATATTCCATATTGCCAAACAAGCCCAATGCCATGCTCAAATAAAAGCAAAATACAGTTGATGGTGGAAATCTGAAATAAAACTCAGAAGAAACGTCATAAGGGATTTAAAACATTAACTCTGCTTCTCTCTTCAGAGAGAACCTGCTGAGTTTCTTCAGTATTTTCTGCTCTGAGCCTATTTACATGGCTGGCTGGTTGTCTCTGTGGCATTAGTTGTCACAAGTAATCTCCAAAGACTTCTAGTCATAAAGCTATTAATCAAAAGTAACACCTTTAGTCAGGTGTAATCCCTTCATCAAGGCCAAATGCTTTCACTAACCAGGTTCAAGCTAACAATATTTTAGAATAAAACTTAAAACATGTTTTATTGTACTTAACCACTCAGCAATACCTTAAAAAACATGCTCCGGATGGTATTCTTAAATTGAATTATGATAAACCTATTGTAAACAAATGCATATACTGACTCGACACAGAATCAACATTGGCAAAGGTATTTCTTTCTACACAAAAAAAATCATACAGTAACCATAACAACCATTATGAACTGTGGCTATGTGTCTAAAAAGAAATCATTAAATTAAGACAGGCAAAATTATTTAATTTTTGTCATACCTACCTTAGCTACCCGGCCATGCAATTTAATTTCTTTTGGCATGGTGTCAATTCTTAGTGCATCTGCTGTTTTATGGTTTATGATTTCTGAGCAGCTCCTTTCCCCAGTTTGTGGGGAAATATATGAGATATAATGGTAAACCTGACCAAGATTTCCACTATCCTATTTGGAATTTGAGGCAATCTGATAGTCCCTTAGCTGGTCAATAAAAACTTGATAATCTTGACCTCATTTGCTGCTGGATTTGTAATAGGAAGATTTAATATCGATCCTTTTAAGAGCTGTAGAATTATATGACCTGCCACCCATAAATAAGCACATTGTAATTGTAGGGACTATTCACATCTGTATTTCTCCCATAAAATCAAGCTGAATTCCAGAACTTGACCATATTCAATTCAGTCCATTCACTTTGATGCTGATCTTCCACTCACAAGTTACACATAGTAAGTCTAAGCCAGCAGATCAGGGCCTTTGCCTGACAGCACTTTATGTCAGCAACAAAACTTGTAAAGATATAGTATATGGTGAGAGTTTAGTGAGGAGCTGATCAAAGTGCAATTAACATTATTCCCCCTCTCATACAACCTCAGTCACTCCAAAAGAAAAATTTCCTCAGTTCAAAACCTCCCTAGAAATATTTTGCTTTTTACAATGCGTTGTAATTGAGTTTGGATTCATAATGTTAACTAGGCAAAAGTGAGAACTGCAAATGCTGGAAATTAGAGTCTAGATTAGAGTGGTGCTGGAAAAGCACAGCAGGTCAGGCAATATCCAAGGAGCCAGAAAATCGACGTTTCAGGCAAAAGCCCTTTATCAGAAATTCTGATGTTCCTGATGAAGGGCTTTTGCCCCAAGCATCGATTTTCCTGCTCCTCGGATGCTGCCTGAGCTGCTGTGCTTTTCTAGCACCACTCTAATCTAGACTTCATAATGTTCAGACAAGTTGAATTTAGGAACAATTGTAAAAGCCCTAAAACATTATTGCAGTAAAGTAAATGGACAAACTGACTGTTTCCACTATTACAGAAAATTGTTCTGATCATTGGTAATACTGATGGATCATAATACACTATTGCTGAGGCACACGTAGTTTGATCACATGCCAAGTGCTGTGATAGTGAATGTCACATGAAACCTCACATAAAACCTCACATTACTGGACTTATCTCATTTTGAAGGATTGGTGATAAAGTCAAGCTGTATGGAGTCCTTTAGACTTCCTCAAACTACAGTCCAGATTTCCAGTGGTCAGACAGTTGTTTTGCAAGAACAGGTAGGTAGTGAGACTTGGGAACCTGTGGAATCCCCATGGTAATTGATTAAGAAATCAAAATTTTCACTAAGTGATTCCTGTCAAAGCCTCCATTTAAATTGGCAAGTTCTGATGAAATTAAGTAAAACAGTTACTCAGGAAAATTTAGACTATGAAATATAGTCTAACTCCTGACAACTCTACTCAACTGAACACATTATTTCCTCACAATCCCCGCCCCCCACCCCACCCAGCTACATCCAACTCAAGATTGCTGACATACCCCTGACCCTGACCCAACACACCCCAGGACTCCAACACCATCTTCCTTCCCACAGAACAGACCAGACCTGGCCCAACTCTACTCCACATAATGGACTACCATCACATGATGGACCAGGCCTGACCCAACCCAACATGTCTCCCCTTAATCTACCCCAGCCCTTGCTGGCTGGGCTTATTCCAAACCCCAACCAGCCAAACCTGACCCAACCCAGTTCTCCCTGTCTTGGACCCAACCTTTGTTACCCCTCATCCCTCAGAAGAGTGGGCTTGACCCAAATTGGCAAAACTCTCCTCACCCTGCTGCTAGGCCTGATACCCACTTGCCCACACACCGTAACCAACCCCAAACATTGCATGACCTACCTTGGCACCGTGCACCTTCCCACCCGACTCCCTTCCCACCAGATACCCTGCCCCATTGGCACCCTATTCTATACACCTTCGGCCCCTATTTCTTAGTCATCTGATAGCTGAGAACCCCATTGTTTAATTATTGATTTATATCCTTAGCAGCGCTGAAGTTTAGAGACATTGTTGAACTCTCAGTGAATGGTTATCCTCCAAAGTTTCTTTTTCTTTTTACTGGGTGCTGTTTTCTGATATGATGTGAAAGAGAGAGAGAGCGAGAGAGAGAGAGTCAGAGGGAGAGAGCGAGAGAGAGAGAGAGAGAGAGAGAGAGACTTCCAGCTTCTGCTGGTTTCATTCCATCATTCTTTCCACTGCCTCTGCTACTGAAATATGGCCCTTTGTGTGTTTCTAAGACTGACTCCAATATATTTCCAACCTTGCTAACTTGTTCATGAACATTTAGGCTCGCAAGATCTGAAGTTATCGGCTGAGCATTAAGTCAGAAAAGACACGAGTCATTAATTTTGTGATACGGACTCTGTTGCCCAATTTCAATGTCTTAAGATAAAACGGTATCAATGTCTTAAGATAAAATGGTAACTATAGTGCACATGGCTTCATGTATTCCACAACAGTCTCCTGGATGTGCCAAAATCTGTGGTCAGGTGATTGCAGCAGCCATTTGAGGTCAGTATTTGTCATCTTATTAAAAAACAGACATAACAATCAAACGATGAAAGTTAAAATTTGTCAGTCTTCTACCACTAATGTGTCAGGCCTCATAGTCATCTGTGTGATGCTTCCTGTGTAAGACATTTTTTCCAATCAAGGAAGCATTTAACAATCTCATGAAAGCCGAGCAGTTTGCTGGGCAGTCCAAGATCTGGAAGCAAAATTTGGTGATAGTTTGAAGAATATTGGAAGCTCCGTGGATGAAACCAAGTGAGTCTGTGCAATTTGTGGACCCAAAATGAGGAAGTATGCAAAGCAGAAACTTGTCAAAATAATAAAACTGCATTAACCACCATTTTAGAATGTTTTATATGCCACGTGCACAAGACATACAAGTGTAATCACGGCATAGATGGGAGATGTGATGCCATAATTATGGGAAATGAGGTGATTTTAATAAAATGCCATTGTCTTAAAGCTACAAGTAATAAAATTGAATGGTAACAGAGTTTTAAAAAGTTATTGTTAAAATGTACACAAAAAACTGCAGAGAGAGGGAATTAGATACTGACAAAAAGTCAAAACAAGCTCTAGAAGCTGTTCAAAGAATATTCAGATGAGCCTCCACTATAATATAAGTCTCACCTCAGCAGTCATGTGATTGAAACTAGGCTAGAGGTTGGATTTAGAGCAATTCGGGACAAATTTCTCCTGTGAGATCCTCTTAATAAATCCAGTATGAAGTAACATATGGACTTTGGCCTGAACCTATTTGAAAATATGAATTCATGGTAAAACACAGACACCACATTTTGTGCTACGTCTGACGTTCTTAAGCACCCTTCAAAGGTATTAATTAGAATGTTTTATTTTATACTTGAGGACTTGTGGTCTTCAAAAGTGCTGAAATAGGTAGCTTTCCTGTATGGGGAAAAGCCATGAACATTATGTGACTTGGAGGATGCAAATACTTTAATGCTATCAACTAAAGTAATGTGGTATCAATGCTGGCTTACATCTTAGAATTACAAGAAGTAGATACCTTACACATTGGAACATTAGTCCTTTGGACAGATTTTGGTACAATGCGTTTTCCTAACCATACCAGAGGGAATCCTGCAAATTTCTGAAACCAGCATCTTAACATACTGCCAGTGGTATGTTCAGGCACTAAAGCAGAAACTAATTGGCATAATTCAATTCCACCATCAGAGTGAGTCATTTTATGCATGCTGATGTGTGATAATGAATGTTAAGAAATGGAAATGAATGTGATATCATACACCGCTAGTGCAAAAGCAGTGTATAAAATACCTTGAGCATAATGCCAATAAAGCTTTTAGAGTCTCAAATCTACATACAGAATATCTTTCTAAAGTAGTCCATTGTGTACCTCATCTGCATAATCATAATGCACATGCATTCAGCAAATTTCTCTCTCTGTCTTCACAGGTGAGCAGATAACTGTATCCAGCTTTGTTTTGATGAGAGGGTATTGACCCAAACCTTTAACTCTGGTTCTTGCTCCATTGATGTAACTAGAGTAGCAGAGTAATCTGAGAATTCTCTACTTTTATTTCAGATTTCAAGCATCTTCAGTATTTTCTTTTGTATTAAAGTGACAGACCTTCTAGAACTTAGAGCTGTTTTTTAATGTATCTTCACTATCCATTCAATATAGTGATAAACTGAACACACAATATCAAACCATCATCAAAAGTTTCTCAATATTAATTTCCACTGACATACATCTACACAATAATAGAAACACCTTTATCATTTTCATTTTACCCACTTTGAATGATGATGGCAGGATCTGATTACCTCATACTTTCAGATGCGTATGTTTGAGGAATAGCCATACAGCAGTGGCGATCGAGCTGAGGATAGGCTTTTAATTCATTTCCCTGCATGTTTCCTTCTTGTACTTTTCCCTTCTCATAAAAATCTCTTATTTTCAATTTAGAGATCTAACATCATCTTTCTCTTTTTCTATCTTGGCCTACATTGGACTAATCTTCCTTCATCACACCATAATAAGTTCTTATGCCTTAGAAAATAATCTGTCTTTGTTGCCTCCTCCTCAGTCCTGTGAATTTGTTCATTATTCTTTTATTCTCTCTATTTGACCTTCTCCATCCTTCTGAAGAACTATTTTGAATGTTTTGTTTTCTCTCAAATTCTATGGTTTAGCCCCAAACAAGTCTCTCTAAATCACAGTCTTGGTAACTGTTGTGTGGGAAACTCTGTTTCTTTCTATGTGAGCAATTCTTCATGTTATGTACTTAATATAAATAGTAAAATAGTAAGTGAATTCTGAAGATTGGAAGAAAAAACAATGAAAAAAACAGGTCAAAATAAAGAGTCAACAGCTGGTACAGGTATCACAATTTAAGTAGCTGAGAAGGTAGTTACTGACATAAATAAATCAAAGTTAAATTACCTGTGATAAAATAAGCACCATTTGAAATTTACTGCATAGATTTAAATTTGAATGCTGCACAAATCTTATTGCCTTAATGATTTTGGTTAAAATATAAACTGTCATTCGTATACTCAAAGTTTCATTTACACCTAAGAATGCATTGTTGCTTTATTAAGATGATTTGCTTTATGACTGAATTTATAAACAAAGTTAAGATTTAATCTCAATGTCAGTCGTGATAAGTGGAGATCAATGATGATCTGATTATACACAAATACTGGAATAGCCTTGTTTCTTTTTGTTAATTTTTGTAAGCATTATGTGCATACATAAAGTCTAATGTGAAAATAATATTGTTGCATTTACAAGTATAACACTCCTGAATTGAATTTTAAGAGGAGGAGTCTACGCCTCACTCATTCTGCTGCCCCTCAGAAGAAAAGTCAGGCTTGAATGTGCTGATGTTAAACAATGCTCTACAACAACAGCATGTTGAGACTGCCTTAAGCAGCTGGATGTTGGGTTATATCTCACCATTAACAGGGCAGTAGATTTTTAAGAGACATATTCATGATATCATCACTGCATCATAACATATGACCTGAGGTTAAACGGTCTCAGATTCCATCCTGATAGTATTAAGGAAGTTCCAGAGAAGACTTGTTCATTTAGGCCACACAGAAATGAAGTTGACATATCACAAGTAATTTTCAAGGGCAAATGAATATTAATACTAAAAACAACACAAAAAAGGCATAATGTCCCTTGTACTTGACAAGCACACGGGTGCTGAATGCATAAGACAGCTAATGGAATCTTTGTATCAGTCAGCGATCAACCAGGATATTCAACAACTCAAGAATTTATCTGAAGCATGCTAAATGTGTTAATCCCTGCAGCAGATGAAGTCTCGACATCAACCTAATGTTCCATCCACTCCTTGGATGGAAATAGCAACAGACCTATTCATAATATAGGGGAAGATTACGTTTTTGAGATTGATTAATTCTCCAAATTGTCTGTTGTCCTATAATTTAGCAACACAAAGAATGTGACCATTAGTTTATTCAGTGTCCTGGAATGGATACTGCCTGACAATGGACAGCACTTTACTGGCAAACTACTTAGAAATATTAGTATGAAGTGGGGAGTGACCCATATCACATGGTGACCAGTCTCCTTAGATAAAAATATCGAGCTAGGGGTCTGGCGCATATTATCTAATCAACGTTATCGACTAGTGAGTGTCAAAAAAAGATTTCCACATTGTATTGCTGTATTTTTGTGCAGTACCAAAGGCAAAAGTGATTACATTGCCAATACAGGTTCTGTTTGGAAGGAAAGGTTTAATACCAATTGTTTAACTATTCTGAGACAAAGTACATTATTTTTCAAAGACTGGAGAGAATGAAAGAGATACATAATAAGTGATCAGGGAGTCAACTTCTACAACTGTGTCCTGGACAAAAAAGTGCCTATCAGAAGTGAAAATACAAATATTTGGATTCCAACAAAGTTTTCTAGAATACACAACCACCCATCATATGAAGTCATGGCTGATCATGGTATTAGGAGAAAGTGAGGACTGCAGATGCTGGAGATCAGAGCTGAAAATGTGTTGCTGGAAAACACATGTGATGCAGCAGGTCAGGCAGCATCCAAGGAGCAGGAGAATCGACGTTTCGGGCATGAGCCCTTCTTCACAGCTCAGATTATGTCATAACACAGCAAATATGGATGGAGAGAGTGCGGGAAAATACTTTGATAATAATTTCATATAGCTATTTGATCACAAGATCGTAAGACATGGGAGCAGAAGTCGACAAGCAGGAGGCTGGAAGAACACAGCAAGCCAGGAAGCATCAGAAGGTGGAAAAATCAATGTTTCAGGTGTAATCCGTCTTCAGCACTGGGGTGGATATCAGGGGAGTTTCAGATAAAGGTGGGGCATTGGGGAGGGTTTTAGGTGGGAAGGAGATGGGGTGGTGAGATAGGGATAGATGAACACACGTTGAGGGTATGGCCTGGTTGGTCAATGGGAGGAATGAATCTAGTTGGTAGCTGGAAGGAAAGATTAATCAGAGGAATGGGAGGGAGGGGCTTGAAAGGGAGTCATGGGATGGGAAGGGAAGCAATTTGAAATTGGAGAACTTAATGTTGAGTTCTCTGGGCCATAGGAAGATGAAGTGTTACTTTTCCAATTTGAGGTCTGATTTGTTGTTGCAATGGAGGAGTCCAAGGATGGTCATATTGGGAAGGGAGTGGGAAGGGGAATTAAAATGGGTGGTTACTGGGAGGTCAGTTTGGCCCCTGGAGGCCCAGCTGAGATGCTTGGTGAAACATGCTCTGTGTTTACGCTTGGTCTCCCCGATGAAGAAAAGACCACAGCAGCACAGGATACAGTAAAGTAGGTTGGAGGAGAAGCAGGTGAAACTCTGTCTCACTGGAAGTCTTGTTTGGGGTCCTGAATGGAGTTGAGAGGGTGGTGTGCCAGCAGGTTTTGCATCTTTTATGGTTGCAGGTGTAGGTACCTGGGGGTTCAGGAGGTTGGTGGGGAGTGTAGTGTGAACTAAGGATTGGCTAAGGGAACAGTCCTTGTGGAAGGATGAGACGAGTGGGAAAGGGAAGATGTTTTTGGTGGTTCTGTCCAGTGGATTTGGCGGAAGTGTTTGAGGATGATACATTTGATGCAGAGATTGGTGAGGTAGTAGGTGAGGACAAGGGGTCCCTGTCTTGCATTTGGAATGGCAGGCGATTTAGAGCAGTGGAGGAGGTGCAGTGGAGGGCTATCTGAATGACAGAAGATGAAAACCGTGTTGTTCAAAATAGGTGGACACCTGGGATGCTTTGGATGGAATGTCTCTTCATCCAAGCAGAAGTGGCAGAGGTGGAAGAATTGGGAGAACGGAATGGAGTTCTTGCAGGATACTGAGTTGGCCATTCAGCTCACTATTCAATGAGCCCATCATTCACAATACCACTTTTCTTCCTTTTCTACAGAATCCTTGATTCTTTTACTGATTAAAAATCTGTCCATTTCAGTCTTGAGTATACTTAATAACCCAGCCTCAACAACCCTCTGTGGTAAAGAATTTCACAGTCTCACAAACTCCCTGAAAGAAGAAATTCTTCCTTATTTCAGTCTTGAATGTGCAACCCTTATTCTGAGATTAAACCCATTGGTCCTACACTCTCCCACAAGGGGAAACCACTTTTCCACATCTACCCTATCAGGTCCAATAAGAATTTGGTGAGTTTCAAATGAGGTCATCTCTCATTCTTCTATATTCCATTGAGTACAGGCCCAATCAACTCAATCATAAAACAGTTCCTACTTATCTGGTATTAGTCTGTGAATCTAATGGGCTGCTTCAAATGCTTACTATATCTTTCCCTTAAATAAGGGACCTAAAACATTTGACAGTATTCCATCAGTGGTCTGACCAGTACCTTGTGTAGCTTTAAAAAGAAACTTCCTCCTTTTCCACTGCATTCCTTTCAAAATAAACACCAACATTGCATTTGCCTTCTCTGTCATACACTGAATTTGGATGTTAGCTTTTTGTAATTCATAGTTGAAGTCTCCTAAATCCCTTTGTTCTGTAGCTTTCTGCAGTCTTTCTTCATTTAAATCATAGTCAAAATCTCTAATGTTCTTGCCACAGTCTTGCCACCTCATATCTCCCCATATTATATTTCATCTGCCAACTTTTTGCTCATTCACTTATCTTTCTGCAGACTCTTTGTGTCATCCTCACCATTTGCCTTCTGACCTTTATTGCACCAACTGAAAACTTGGCTGTAACTATATTCATTTTCCTCATCCACATCATAATATGCATTATGTATAATTTTGAACCCTGCGCTGATCTCTGTAGTGCACCACTGTTACAGGTTGCCATCCTGAATATGCCAACTTACCCACTCTCTGTGTTCTATTTAACCAATCCTCTATCCATGTTAATATACAATCTCCAACATCATGGGTACTTTATTAAGTAGCTTAATGTGTGATACATTATCAGACACATTCTGAAAATCCAAATATATTGTATCCACTGTATCCTCTTTATCTATCCTGCTTGGTTAATCCTCAATCCTATAATGATTATAATAAATTTGATAGGCATGACTTCCTCTTCATGAAGCATTTCTAAATACTCTGCTGTTACATCCTTTATAGTAGACTCGAACGTTTTCCCAAAAACAGACATTAAGATAACAGTTACCTGCACTTAGTAATCGCCTTCTGTTTCAAATAAAAGGTGTTACATTGGTAGCTTTTCTAACCACTATAACTTTTCCAAGAAGAGTACAACCAGTTCATCCACGATCTCTGTAGCTAACCCCATTAATATCCCAAGATGCAACCCATCATGTCCAGGCAACTTATTGCCCTTTAGCCCCAGTAGTTTCCCTAGTACTTTATCTCTCGTAATCATTTTTGAATTTATTTCTTCTGCCCTTTGCATGCTTTAAATATTTAATAGTTTTGGGATGCTATTAATGTCTTCTGTTGTGATGACTGATGCAAAGTATTTATTCAAGCCCTCTGATATTTTGTTGTTCCCTATTATTATTTCCAAGTGTCATTCTCTAAAAACCTGTGTTCACTTTGCAATCTGTCTTTTGTTTTAGTATATTTAAAGATGTTCTTGCTGTCTATCCTGATATTATTTGCAAGTTTGCCCTCATAGTTTATTTTATTCCATTCCACCTTATTGGATTGTAAAACTTTTCCAATCCTTAGTGACAGCAATCAGCAGCAAGACAAAAGAAGCAACAAAGAATAATGTCCAAATGGGTAAATTTCCAAAGTGTTGGACTTTGAATTGCTCATCTTATAAATCCCATTTCTTTCCTTTTTTTTGGATAATTCTAAAAGTGACAGCACATATCCATGCATAATAATACATATCTATTTGGGATTTACATTTGGAAAAAAAAGGTGATGGTGTGTTATATCTTGCAGTTAGTATGTCAATATTTCTTTAAGAAACATGTTCATATCCTCACCGTATCTTAGAACGTGACCTGAGTATATCAAGGTCTCAGATGCCATCTTAACTGTGGTCACTGGAAGTATAACACACCCATGGTAGCATGCTACTCTTTGAAACTGAATAGCTTCAATATAGCTCAGGCACAGATATGCACGAGGTGTAATCAATAATCGCTGGATCTTTCACTACCTTGCTGCCCATTTCTCAGTTTCCTATATTATGAGAGTTAACATAACATTGCCACATCAGGTAAAGATATCATACTGGAAATAAAACACCCATCTGGAAGGATCAGACGAACACTCTGAAGAGCTGTCAGCCAATCTAGTTGGCCAACAGATCTAGCAGTTTCACCTGTGGCAAAATTCAGTACTGGATGTTGCTAAGTCTCCCAGAAAGAGCACCATGATCAAGAGTGGATCCCAGACCACTTAACCTGAGGGCTGTTTGAGTGGGTATGCGTTGGGGAGAGGAGGGAGACAATGGGTAGCGGGTTGAGATGAAGGGCTTTTGCCCGAAACGTCGATTTTCCTGCTCCTCAGCTGCTGCCTGACCTGCTGTGCTATTCCAGCACCACTTTAATCTAAACAGTGGGTTTTGATACCAGGCAGGAGTGATAAAGTGATAATCCTGGAGGGATTGCCCCAAAAATGCAGAGGACACTTCACTATAGGATGCATGACCATAGACTTTCTTCCTTACCTTTAACCTTTGGATTAAATAAATAACTTTCAATGTCTACTCGTCTGCTAATGCCAACAATAATATGCCACAGGCAACATAAATTCAAGTTAATTGGCTTATTAACAAACTCAATTGCCTGCTAATTATCAACTTAAAATCGCCTGGTAAGCTGCTAATTCCAGGTCCCGATGGCCCACACAGCTACCATGGCAAATCAACTGGGTCAGGAATGAACAGCAAGGTGGAGGGGTAGCCGCCTGAATTACTTTATGTGGGTTCCCTGCTTCCCACTGCACACCCCCTCCCCCACTGAGCCTCCGAAAGTACAGTTGGTTCTAACAAAATGTGATAATTCTGTTCTCATGCAATCTTGCATTATAAGAAAAATCACACAATAGCCACACCATTTAAACAAATAGGGTCAGAATCGCGTTATAGCCAATACAGCTATGGAAAGTTTGCATTCTACAAATGATAGTTTAAATTCTTCAATTGCGTTAAAGCCAACTTGCGTATAAGAAACAGGCATTAGAACAGATAGTGCATCCAATATTTAATTTCTTCTAACAGATATCTTTCCATTATATTTTTTCCATTTCAGAAAATTATTTCTGGCTGCAGTTACAGTTATCTTCTCTCCTGGATTTTAGTATCAGAATTTACAGCAAAGTCTTCCTTGTCTATTACTATACTGATTAGTACTAGAGAAAAAAATTCAAGCCACAAATCTTCATTTGTGAAGAGTAATATGCAGCTGGTAATTTTTTGTGCTGCCAACAGTGGAAATGGTTGCTTTGGCAGGAGAACAGGAGTAAAATCTACAGGAAAGTCATTTCCAATTTTTGAAATTATTTTCAATTGACACATTTCCAGTGCTCCGGCTTCCTCGCACAATCTAGTAGATGTGAAGGTTAAGTGAATTGACCATGCTAAATTACCCATAGTGTTCAGGGATGTGTAGGTTAGGTGCATTAGTCAGGAGTAAATGTAAAGTAATAGGGTAGGGAATGGATCTGGGAGGGTTACTCTGAGGGTCAGTGTGGACTTGTTGGGCCTAATGGCCTATTTCCACACTGTAGAGATTCTGTAATTCTATGATAGAATTACGGTAACTCTACATGTATGAACATCAAAATATCACTCTACCTTTTTTGTACCAAATACACCTGAAGAGCTTTCATTTCCAAGATCACCAGTAACAAAGTGGCATTTGCCTAGAACACAAAGATGAAACATGAGCTACAGAAAAGTATCTATCTGCTTTATGCTAACTTAGCTCAATCAGAGGTAGTTGTTTCTGGGACAGAATGTTATTCGTCCAAGTTCTATCCAGAATTTTAATGGCTGACCTGGGGCTGATATTTTAAGGCAGTACTGAGAAAATGTTCTCCAAATGAGATGTTTACAGGAGGTACCATCAATTTGCTCATGCATTTTAAGCAACGCATGAAACTACTGTCAGAAGTGGATGGAGCTCTCTTGGTATCCAACTGATATTTTTGCTTCAACTAATATCATATAAAATACTGAATAATTATTCATTTCACTGCTATTTCCATGGCATTATTGATCAAAAATGACCACTTCACTTGTCCACATAAACCAGAATGTCATAAAAACAATTTGTCATTCCAAACATTTGTAACGTTATGATGAGGTATAATGTTACCTAAAGGGTGGCATGCTGGCTCAGTGGTTAGCACTGCTGCCTCACAGCCCCAGGGACCTGGGTTTGATTTCCACTTTGGGTGACCATCTGTGTGGAGTTTGCACATTCTCCTCGCATGTGAGTGGGTTTCCTCTGGGTGCTCTGGTTTCCTCCCACAATCCAAAGGTGTGCAGGTTAGGTGAATTGGCTTTGCTATATTGCACATAGTGTCAAGTGCATTAGTCAGGGGTAAATATAGGGTAGGAGAATGGGTCTGGGTGGGTTACTCTTCGGAGGGTTGGTATAGACTTGTTGGGCCAAAGGGCCTGTTTCCATACTGTCTGGAATCTAATCTAATAAATATTAGCATTGTGAATCTCAGTGATTACTATTTGCACCTTTTAGATTTTGAAATTGTATTCAGAGACACTGCAAGATACGATGTCTTTGCTCTGTGCATTAAAATATCATTATTTTAGATGTTGCTAATGGGTCAAATATTTCTAAATATGGACAGTGCCTAAAGCTGAGGAAAGTTAGTGCCACAGCCCTGATTCCTGAAGTATCACTCCAGAAGCGACATCCCCAATTTTCAGTGGGTAGGAAATGAGGGATGGATAGTTATGGTTCATGAAAGCAGATGCACATGTCAAAATGTAGCCGCCTATAAGTAGATACAATGTTAGAGTAGCATAGATTAGGGTAGCTTTTTATTTGTCATTTCTACATATACAACTGATACAGTAAAACGAGACAGTATTTTCCACGACTGAGGGTGCTACATGGACAGCACAAAACTATACAATCATACAAAGCGTAAAGTGCATAAGAAGTGCAAAACACACAAGTTACAGTGTAATAGAAGAATGATAAATCATAGAATTTTTTTCTAGCAGCAGTTCAAAGTCGTGCATCATACTGTGTTAAGGAGCATGATGGCTTGGGGGAAGAAACTGTTGCACACTCTGGCCATGAGAGACTGAATGCAGGAGGGATGGCAGGAGGGAGAAGAGTTTGAGTGAGGGGTATGTGGGGTCTTCCACAATGCTCTTAGCCTTGCTGATGCACTGTGTGTTGTAACTGTCTGTAATGGAGGGAAAAGAGACCCCGATAATTTTCTCCGCTGTTGACACTATCCATTGTAGGGTCTTGAGATCCTGGACGGTGCAATTCCCAAACCAGGGGGAGTCATGCAGTAACCTCAGGGTACTCTCAATGAACTCTCTGTAGAATGTGGTAAGGATGCAGGGGTGGGAGGTGGGCTTTCCTTAGCCTGCACAGAAAGTTGAGAGGCTGCTAGGCTTTCTTGGCTATGAAGCTGGTGTTGAAGGTTCAGGTGAGATTCTTTGTCAGGTGAATGCCGAGAAATTCAGTGCTCTTCACAATTTCCATGGGGAGACGTCGATGTCCAGTGGAGAGTGATCATTCTGTGCCGTCCTGAAGTCAACAACCATCTCTTTTGTCTTGTCCACATTCAGAGACAGGTTGTTGGCTCTGCACCAGTCTGTAAGCCGCTGCACCTCCTCTGTCTCTGCTGACTCGTCATTTGTGTCAATGAGAATCACTACAGTCATGTCATCAGCGAATTTTATAATGTGATTCGACCTGTGTACCACTGCACAGTTGTATACCGGTAGGGTGAGCAGCAGTGGACTCAGCACACAGCCCTGGGGAGGCCACCATGCTCAGTGTGCTGGTGTTGGAGATGCAGTTCCCAATCCAGACTGACTGACATCTCCCAATCAGGAAGTCCCGGATCCAGTTACAAAGGGAGGTATTTAGGCCCAGCAGACTCAGCTTTCCAATTAGGTGTTGATGAATGATAGTGTAAAATGCAGAACTGAAGTCTATGAGCAGCAGTCTGATGCAGGTGCTCTTCTTCACCAGGTGGGTGAGGACCAGATGGAGAGCAGTGGAAATGGCATCATCTATCGAGCTGTTGGGTTGATATGCAAATTGCAGGGTGTCCAGTGAGGGGGGTAGCCGGGTCTTAATATGCCTCATCATGAGCCTTTCAAAGCACTTCATGATGGGTGTAAACACAACAGGACGGTAGTTGTCAAGATAGGATGCTGAAGACTTCTTTGGCATGGGGACAATGGTAGTGGTGGAATGCCTAAAACGTAATTTACAATGTTTAGGAGAAGGTCTGAAACTATTGCAATTATTTGGAGAAGTAGTGCACTCTTTAGGATAGCACCAGGGATATTTGTGAGAGAGGTCAGGTCTCTTTTGGAGAGGTCAGATACCTTTTGGATTATAGATGTGAAAGTATAAAGTGGATAAACTCATTTGAACTGGTAAGTATCAAAGTGATTTTAAGGCAGTTATAGCTCTCAGTTTTAATATTTCTTTGAAAAACAACAGTATGCAGTGCAAAGAAAAAAATCAATGCTTGCTATTTTGCTTTCTCTGCTACATAAGCTGAAGATATTTCATGATATGACCTACATAACTGATTTCAAAACCTACCATTATTTTGGTGGGGTGCCTGTGGATTCATGATTAATTGATTAGATTAGATTAGACTTACAGTGTGGAAACAGGCCCTTCGGCCCAACAAGTCCACACCGACCCGCCGAAGCGCAACCCACCCATACCCCTACATTTACCCCTTACCTAACACTACGGGCAATTTAGCTTGGCCAATTCACCTGACCCGCACATCTTTGGACTGTGGGAGGAAACCGGAGCACCCGGAGGAAACCCACGCAGACACGGGGAGAACGTGCAAACTCCACACAGTCAGTCGCCTGAGTCGGGAATTGAACCCGGGTCTACAGGCGCTGTGAGGCAGCAGTGCTAACCACTGTGCCACCGTGCCGCCCACTATAACTTCAAATTTTTATAAAGTCTTTGAATTATGGTTATGAATACAAATGTTTGTTGCTCTGAGTGTAGTTCAAGCTTGGTAACTATGTGAATAGTCTTTATCAATAAGAACATTTTTTTAAAAAATGGTGTATTAATCAATGAACCGTTGAGAATTTTATTTTGTACATGCTCAGCATCAATACTGAGGTCTTCCCAAGGTGCATACTGGATATGTTGACATAAGGTTTGTGGGGAAAAGGGTGGCATGTGGAGGGTTGGCTTGGGTTGGAATAGTTAGTACTAAGTTAGCATTGGGCTATAAAAAAAAATGTAAGGATGTGTAAGTTGGCACATATTGGCAAGTAAACTTTGAGGGGCCATGGGGATTGGATACAGCAGCACTGGTTGGCATATATGGTATGTGGGGTCTTGGTCGTGGGAGTGTGGCTGGAGTAACTTAGGTTGGCATCAATGGGGCATGAGAATGTGTGGGAGGTGAGAAATAGGGAAGCCTTTTTGTTATATCTTAGTATTTTTAATAGTCGCAACAATGTCCTGGATCAATGAGGCAGATTTTCCCCATAATCATCTTAGAAACTCGCATACCTTCTATTATGTAGGTAGATTCACAGCTTAAACTTTGAACAAGACCAACAAAATAACAGCTCCTGGGAACACAAGCTAACAATTACTACTGCTTAAACACAGAAGAATTGTCTTCTTCTCGATAATAATAAGAAATGTACTTTATTTTTCATCAAATGACATCATCTGTTGAGAGAGAAACATTGTTAATGCTTTGAGTCCAATAATACTTTATCAGAAAGTTCATTGATGCCTTGTTCAGATGTGTGATCACAGTAGAGGAAAGAAAAGGAAAACAAATGTCATGAAACAGAACCAGAAATAATCAAGTGAGAAAACAGAACATGTACAAGACGCCAGGAGTACAGAATACCGTAAGCTTTTCTATTGAATCAGACCAAGAGTAATTCACATGTCACAAATGCTTCTATGTAGACACCTACATTATGAATTGTCATTGATACCAAAGTTATCAGTTGTTTTGATGTGACAGAATGACCTAGAAATTGAGACATTACCCTTCTGGGGTTTGTGGGGGCACAAAAAACATTCACTGGGCCTGAATGTGACACAATTCTCATGATGCAGATGGAATGGGTACAAATGGATTGGGAAGGTTATCACTAACGAGGGTGGTATGAGGGTGTTGTTTATTCTATCAGACTGACCTGTGGCCGGCAAATGGAAGGGACGGGGGGGAGGAGGGGGAGGATGGGGGGGGTGGTGGAGAAAGGGAGGACAAAATTAATACCAGAGCTAAAGGTAATATGACCTGAGACAACAAACTATTAGAGATTTCAAACCTTTACCCTGGCCACTGTCTCAAGTTATAGAGTCATAAAGATGTACAGCACAGAAACAGACCCTTCGGTCCAACTCGTCCATACCAATCAGTTATCCTAAACTAACCTAGTCCCATTTGCCAGTACTTGGCCCATATCCCTCTAGACCAGACTTTTCAACTCTGAGCCTTTCTCATTTCTCTTTGAGCTACGTTTTAACTATTGTAATGTTCTTATGAAAGATCATGAATGGAAACTCCTGTCTGAATCCCTCCATAAATGTTGACAGACCTCTCAAGTATTTCCATTGTTTTCATTTTATGTCAGATTGCCACTACCTGAAGCATTTTGTTTCTGCATTACAATGTTTTCCAGCTTGCCTCTAATCTTGAACTCATCATAAACTTTCACCTTAAGTCTCTGGTCCTCAGATCCAATCCTGCATAACATCCTACTCAGTTATCACCTGTCTTTGCTAATGATATACTGGGCCTTAACTCCTTTGAAACTCCAATTCAAACTCTTAGCCTTGTATGGAATCCCTCCATTTGCTCCTAGTCCAATAGTCTGGGAGAACTGTTAAAAGATCACGAGGACACATTTGTGGTCATTGGTTTTATTCTCTACACTGTCAAAAGTTATGTTCTAAAGAATGACATTTCCAAACCAGCATTCTATATTTTCTTCAATGGTCAAATATTTTCATGAAAAATTGGGCACATTCCTTATGGTTATCAAGAAGAAAAGAAGTCCTTTGTGGTGAAGCAGTGTTAGTTGTTAGCTTGCATTTTCAGTTGCAGTTTGTATGCTAACCTCATTCAATGTTTAACCTATGGACCTTCCTACATATTTTAAGGTTCAGTCTATGTTTTTGGGTGTAAGATCTATTTTAAAATGTTACCACTTAGTTGCCTTTAACATTGTGAGTTAATGACAAGCATTAAGCATTACTGCACAAGTAGAAAATTAGTAATTAGTCCAATAATTGACAAAATGGACCAAGTTAAACTCAACAATAATTTTGCATCTTAAATATGCAGTTAGACCCATTAGAACAAAGCTTGTATTCTTCAGTCTAAAGTAAAAGCAAATTTACTAACATCTTCTGTCTTATGTAAAATTACAAGGATTTATTGCACCATTGTAATTTATTGACAATGATTTTACTGTAACTTCAGCAAAGTTTTATGCCTCACAGGCCACTGTGAAGTTGCTTTAGTGACAATGAGAGCAAAGGAGGTTCCTGAAGACCTCGTCAAAAATCCTGATAAGTATTCTCCTGGTTCTCAAATTGCGAGTAAAAATGATAGCACATCATAATTAAAAGGATGCTGGGGGTCATAATATTCCTGAACTAAATCCATTAATTCTTGAAAGGATTTAGTATTCGGTGTTTCAGGAAAGTTAGGCTCCTAATAACAAGCTGACAGGAGAATTACTCATTACTTTCCATTTGCCCCAATGTCATTTGCCCAGAAAAATGACATACTGTTTCCACATACTGCAGCCAGTCTTTATTGGTAAGATCAAATGAGTCTAGCTTCCCAAATAATGGCATGAAACACTTACCATAACTCAAAGACGACAATTTTTTTAGACGCAAGTGGCCGTGGGTTTGGAAGGTGCTAAGGCGTTTTGGTGAATTTCTGCAGTACATTTTGTACCGAGCACACATTGCTGCTACTTTATGTATTTTCTGTACAGGTTTTTTTTTACCATGGTACATAGCCTTGAGGTGGTCCTTTTTTCTACTAAAATGGAATTTGGTTTCTCTGGCAGGGCTATTAGTGGGTCAATGGGCTTGGAAATGTCGTGGATTTCTGCAGGGAGGAGGTGGGTGGAATGCCAGAGCTCAGCAAGGAAGGATATGAATGGAAATCAAGTGTGAGTGGGATGACATAACCTGACTTTAGAGCATAGCAGGCCACACAGCTGGATGGGCCCAGCTTAGGGGAATGTACGTGAGCAACAAGGGGTGCATTGAGGGGTGAGGACTTGATTAATTTTTGCTGTTTTGCTGCTGCTACTGCAGGAGCAGGAAAAGATTCTTCCCGGCCATTAATAGACTGATGAATGGACTCTCAAGTAATGGTGATCTTGCTAATGTTGATTTTGCCTCCTGTGTGCCCCGTATGACATAACTTTGACAGAAGTATACAGGTTATGTTATCACCTTATGATCTGTATGTCTTTGTTTACTATGATCTGCCTGTGTTCCTGAATGGTTTCCCCAGATTAGCTGTTCCTGACTGCAGCCATCACCTATCCCACCAAATAGAATTTCTGCTTCTTAAGGTGTTTCCTCCAGAGAGAGATCAAACTGGGATTTTTCTCAATAACTGCTACCTCCCACAAGGGACAGTAGTATGCTTGGGAAATGCATGCAATTCTGTTGGAGAGGAAACTTTCTGTTGACAAAAAATGGCATTTGCTGACAGTGTTGCAGCTGCAGGGGAGGTGGGAGGTGTCAAGGATTGAAAAGAAATAATGACACTGCGTCATGGCGCCCATATTGTTTTTCAATATATAGTATAGTAATATTGCATTCATGTAGCACATTAACATAATTCACCATCTTTGCTCGTATTACCACTCAATCACTTGGTTGGTATCCAGGAATTCCAAATTTATCACCATTATAGGAAGCATCATCACAAAACAGGCTGCAATTATTCAAGGATCAATCCCAAAACCACCTTTTTGGAGCATCCTCCCACATTAAGGACGAATTAAAAGAAAAGCTTTTACTCCAAACCACAAGGAACATATACTAATATGAAGGAGCAATGCAATTCAGAGTTGTTCAGAACTTCTAATTAATGTAGGTGGATAAACAGTGAAGCCAGCAGTATAAAATTAAATTTAATACAGTAGGGGAAAACAAGCAGTGTGCATAATCTAAGAACATTGCTGAAATAGCCAGAGATGCAGGTGAAAGAAGTCTCAAGGCAAACTGTTTTCTGTGGTATACTGTTCCAAATGGCAGAAGTGTGCATGATGGTTGCTCTTGTATTTTTATATTTTTCACAATTGAAATTTGAATCACGAATGGCATACCCTAGAATCCATGTGTGAGTGCAGCAGAATTCATTGGTGAACCTCGTGGTCAGCTAACAATCCTGTAATGACAGGGCTTTATTAAGGAGCCTCCTGGACACACACTGAGTCTCTGCATCATGAGCAGTACATTCCTGTCTAATTTCATTTCCATTAATACAAGACATATCAAGAGAACAAAGTGCTGCTCATATCTTTACTGCCACATTTAAATTCCACTTGTAAATAATTCATGTTATGTACAAGAACGTGCAATATTTGAATGAGGAACAGGAGTAGGCCATTCAGGCATTTGAACCTGATCCACCATTCAATGCAATTCTAACTGTTCTGATTGTAATATCAAGTCCATATTCCCATCTACCCCGATGACCTTTTACCCTCTTGCATAACAATAATGTCACTACTCCTGCCTTAACCATATCAAGGACTCTGCTTCTACTCCCTTTTCAGGGAGAATTTCAAAGATAGATTACCATCTGAGAACAAATTATTTGCCTCCGTTCTGTTTTACGTGAGTGAACCCAGATTCCTAAACATTGATTTCACTTTATTCAGGTGTGTGTCATTGTTATTTGTGAAGACTAACTTAATTAGAAAGATAAATGTACGGGTCTTATGGTTGATGAACATTGATGGTTGCTGCGGAGATAGGGTTGCTATCAGCTAATAAAGTCTGAAAAGGTGCCTCAGACTGAATAGAATGAGGAAACGAGTGAGGATATGTTAATTATGGGTTGATTGTGTGAGAACTACTTGTATGAATATGGGGAGATGATAATCAGTTGGATGGAAGCTATATGGAGTACAGAGGAACCTCCACTATCTGAATGACATGGGTGGGGAGTATTTTGTTTGAATAATCGAACATTTGGATAATTGAATGCTGGATAACACAGTTTAGCCAAGCACTGGGACCTTGCGATCTTGCTTGGATAATTCAAAATTTGGATAGTTGAATGTTGGATAATAATCCATCACTCCTTAGTAATGCTC
Source organism: Hemiscyllium ocellatum (assembly GCF_020745735.1). Taxonomy (NCBI): domain Eukaryota; kingdom Metazoa; phylum Chordata; class Chondrichthyes; order Orectolobiformes; family Hemiscylliidae; genus Hemiscyllium; species Hemiscyllium ocellatum. The sequence goes on along the minus strand of NC_083412.1, from coordinate 41,470,232 downwards.
TCCTATAACCTCTTCTATCAAATACAAGATATAGAAGCTCAAACACATGCAACAGCAGGAGCTGGAAAAGATTCTTCCCAGTTATTAATAGACTGATGAATGGACTCTCAAATAATGCTGATCTTGCTAATGTTGATTTTGCCTAGTGCATGCCCTGTGTGACATAACCTACATGCTTCTGTCTAAGTTATTTTCTCACCCTATGATCTATATGTCCTTGTTTATTATGATCTGCCTGTGTTGCTCACAAACAAAGCTTTGTGCTGTACATAGGTACATGTTACAACAAATAAATCAAATCAAATCAATGCAAGATCTGTAGAAATATCATTTTGAAATTCTCCAGTTTGTGCTGGTATTTAAATTATTGAACTGTGCCAAAGTATCGAGATAAGCATACTCGGCTAGAACAAATAACAGAAGCATAAAACAAAATTGTGGGAAAATATTCTTTTAAAGCAGTATTTGTAGCACAAAGGGGGAAAACAATACATAGAGGCCAAAATGTTAATTGGCAAGATCATCTAGATAAAGGTCTCATCTGACAATGAAAAAGGAGGACTGTAACTAACAGAAATGTAGAAATACAATTGATAACTTTGAGAAACAAAAAGAATTTGTGATTGTCAATAAAAGAACAAATGCAAGAAATGTCAAGCGTATAGTCAATCGATGTTCCAGGTGAGATTCAAAGTACAATTGTGTCAAGAACTGTCCCAAACAGTACAATAAACTATGTGAAATGGAATGTGAAAGGAAGATTTGGGTGAAGAAGATGAAAATATAAATCATGGAGAGGGCATTGAATTAGTCACATGAAGTTTTAATACATTGATAAAACTGTTGATCACAGAGTCTTTCAGTGAACAATAAACAGTGAATTAGTGTGTGGAATAGACTGGCTAAAATGCTACCTGGTCACTCAAAGTAATAAGGATAGAACAAAGTTAAGGAATTTGAGAGTTCTACCAATATCGGATTTGAGATGACAACACACTGAAACCTTTGAAAAGAAATGTCATTGCTTGCCAAATAATCCAACAATTACCAAGGAGATAGTGTCCAGTGAAATACCATTATTATGAAGTCACCATTAATGATGAAAGCTCATATAAAACTGCAAGTGGAAAATTAAGCAGCCAATGTACTTTGGAATCTTTGAATTTGCAATGTATACAGTTGGAACTCTATTTTATTCCATTAATTGAAAATAATGTCTCTACTAAAGTAATGAAAGAGTTATTATTAACACAGGAATGTATATATTTAGAAAACAAGAAGTGTTAAAATTATATAGACAAGTTGCCTCTCTGAAAATAACTCTGGAAATAATTCCACAGAGGTCTGTATCCCGTCACCAAGTCACTAGGCCTATTGACCCTTAAAGCCTTCTACTTGCTGTTTTCTCCAATCAAAACCTGAGAGGACTTGAACCCATTGTCATCTCCCATAGCTGCATAATAATCTTGTGAAGTGAAGGCTGTTACAAGCATGCTGCCTCACAGGAGCATTTTTATTTAAATGTAAAACTATTCATAATTTACCGTTTGGTTGACACCTGAAAGTGCACTTGTGAGACAAGTCCGGAAGCTTCCCATTGGGGAGATTAATTTCTAAAATGAGTCCTAAACAAACATTCACCACGTCATTTTCAAATTGAAGGAACATAACCCCTGCTTTATAGATGTCCATTTGGAATGCCTATAAAAAGTCCCCTCAAATCTACCAGTGAGACAAGTACCAGTAAAAATTGGGCAAAGAATGCTTCACTGCCAAATTGCTATGTTATGTACTTGGTTTTATAATTAAAAAAAAGGTGCAATGCAAACTGATTTCTTCCTATCATAGGTTTTGTTTATTATTCCCACATTTGGTTGTTTCTGAAATGTTTCCAGGATGTTCACTTTCACTACTCCACCTGGAAGGCCATTCCCAATGATGTTTGTGCATAGTAACAAGCTTCCTCATTATTATTCCTAAATGTCCTGATTTTACTCAATATAAGCTATTTTTCTTTGTTTTATTTCCACAACTTAAATGAAGATTTAAAATCTACTTTTTCTATGCAGTTGCTCCAATTGTTCCTCATGGATCAAACTCTAAGACTACAACAAACAGATGTGCCTTTTTGTCTCTACACTGTTTCTGGCATTTGGCTGTTTGTCAATGGCCTAAGCAGCATACATTATTTCACCTGGAGTCCAAACAGAACATTCCACATTTTGGTTGTGGCCTCTTCTGATTTGGATGCTGATGTTTTGATCAACTCTTGCAAAATTTGTTTACCACTGCTGATTACTGTTACAAAGTGGAATTTAGTAGTACGTTGCTTAGACTGTCAAAGGATTTTCTGAAACCTGCCAAAGCTGGAAATGTGGGTAGCAGCCTGACTGAATCAAGCAGGATGCAAAATTGTGATCTCCTGATGGTGGACTGAGATGTAGATATAAAGTCAGTGGTGAGTTCCTGGTGGGTCAGGCCTCACCTCAGCCTGTGATAAGTTGATTCTTGTAACACAACTACATGCCATCAAAACTGATTTGTCAAAAACATTTAAAGATTATGAACTCTGTTGAAGGTAATGTTAGCAGTGTACAAGAATATTTAAAGTTGATGTGAACAATTGACACTGTGCATTTGTGTCTGAGATCAGACAGGAGGTGGGTGGATAAGGGGGCAGAGTGACAGGTGGGTCAGTTGGGTATGGGGATAGTCAGACGGTTGTGGAGCAGATGGGGAGGGTGAAGGGAGCTGGGGTCCAATGGGGACATTACTCAATTTGTATAGTTACTAGGGAGTTGGACATGATGTGTTTTTTACTGCTTATCTTTTCCTGGGTAAATCACAAGATCAGAACTCTTTAGTAGCTATTACTCTCACTCAGAGTTAGCGACTTCTTCAGACAATTTCGGATGCAGGGTCATTGCCCACTGAAATTTTCAATTTCCCAAGCAATTTCTGGATAGTCAATGGTCGGTTCTTCTGAGTGATCTGACTTGTACCTTTGAGAGTAAGATGAGACTCCAACTCAATGAGTGGTCAGAAGGTCCAGTCCAATATTATTCCTTACACATGAAAAACTGTCCTTGTTGTACACTATTAGATCTCTCTCTTTGATCAGAATCCAAGTCCATACTTTTAGTGGGAGCTTTATTTCAGTTAACCACTCTACAGAAACTTCACATTTGAGTTCAAATTTCACCATCTGTCATGATGGAATTTGAACTCACATTCCCAGGGCGTTTGCCTGGGGTTCTAGAGTCCTATTCAAGTGACGTTACTGCTACAACACCATTTATTTTGGTGAACTCTATTGATTATTAGCTCCCCATTTTTATTTAACCAATTCAAATCCAATAAACCCTTCAGTAATTTATCCTTCACTTGTCCCCTTTTTCCAAAATGGCTCAAGCATTCCTTCAGACCATTTTAGATGATAGCGTTTTCAGCAAATCAATACATATAATGAAAAGACACACAAAGTGACAACATACAGTCAGTTCTGCTTTAACGTGGTAGTTCCATTCTCGTGCAATCCCATATTATAAGAAAATTGTGTATTAACAGCACCATTTTAACTAATGGGACCGGAATCACATTATCACCAAGACATGCTTTAAAACTTTGCACTTTAGAAACAATGTCCCCAATTTATCAATTGTGTTATAGCAAATTTGTGTTAACGAAACATGTGCTAAAGCACAATGACCTGTAAAACATTTCTTTCTTTCCTTTGCATATTGAAGTTCCAAACATCCTTTTCCAGTACCTCTAACAGTTTCTGAAAGCTGGCTACTTTCTTAGTACAGTAATCAGACAGCTGACTGCTGCAATCTACTCATTTCAATTTGCAGATTTCTCCATTCTCTGTTTTGAAACTGTAATATTAATCCAAGGCATTTTTTCATTCACACATTATGTTGAATTTGCACGATCTTATAGGGAGTTATTGTTGTCAATATTAATCCTCAATGGCGATCACTCCTGATTCCCCTTTTAGAATTCTTCCAATATTTTGGTCAGAAAAAATGCCATATCTACTGAGAGAGAGGGTTTCTGCTGCTAAATGCTTTATATTATTTCTTTTTAGCTTCCTGCCCTAAGGGCAACATTTACCTCCCTTTCCCATAAAAAAAACCATTATAAATCCTCTTGTGCTTGAGAACCCATGATTTGGGAAAGAAGCAGCACTGAAACATTGAGTTTCATATTCTTGGCATTTCCCAACAGTGGAAATTTCAAAACACAATGTTCCACTTTTAATTTTTTTCCATGTTTTGTTCGCTTAAAATAATATTTTCACGATGGGATTTTTCAGAGTTGTACTGAATTCTATTACTTCAAAACTGGCATCTGTCCTTGTTTGGTTACCCAGCCAATTCAGTTAATGAATGTGATTTCATAACTCCTCCATTTCACCTTTGGATGTCATGGCATCTTTTTGTGAAGCCCTACTTTTACTGACCTAGCAATATGGGAAACAGTTTCAGAACAAGTCTGTTGATGCAAAGTGAAAGTTGATCCATTCTGCCGGATCTCCGATCCAAGGTAAGAACCACAGAAGCCTGACTTCCAATTTTGAATTCTGCTTTCAGCCCACTTATCACAGCATTTTTAAATTCACTGCTCCCACCTCACTAAAGAACAATCAAAATACATCATAAGGATCCTTGAATGCTGTCCCTTGTGGGTGAATAAAACATGACAGCGTCTGTTTTTCAACTGAAGACAGCAGAATTTGAGTAACACAGACTTCACTGAGGAGTACCAAACGCTAGAGGCATCACTGAGGCCAAATGAACATTTTTTTTTGAACTTCAAGAATGCCTCCATTGCATTTGCTGCTTTGGTTGTGTACGTATTGCCAAACAAAAACAGAAACCTTATTATTTTCTAGTTTCACGGATATGTCTTGGCAAAGATTGGGGCTAGACCTTTCAAGAAAAAGCATACTTAATCACATTAGACTACTATTCCAGGTGGCTTGAAGTTTAGGCTTCACACTGTGACAGCTGAGAGAGTAATCAAATCACCGAAGAAAATCTTTTCTATACATGGATTTAGATAAGATTGTTTCAGACAATTGCCTGCGATTCATGAATGAATGCTGTCAGAGATTTATGACAGAGTATGGAATTCATCATAACACTAATCAAGACTTTAACCTCAGTCCAATTGAGGCACTGAGAGAGCAGTTAAAGCCATGAAAATGGTAATGACAAAGCACTGTGACTGGGATTCAGATTTCTTGAATTACAGAGCAACATCATTGAGGAGCAAATATTACTGACTGATATATTTATGGGCAGAGGAGAGAAAAGGCAAATTATATTGCAATGGAAAACCTGCAGGCCAAATATAGCATCTCAAGACAATGAGAAAGTAAAATCATTTGAGGTTGACTGAATGAGAAAACAGAAGAATGCTATAATCTGGGCATAAGAGCAGCTTTGGTATTGGGTTAAAAGGTGTAAATCAGTAATAGGACTTCAGAGGTCTTGTCCTCATACAGGCACAGCAGCAATGTTTTTATTCAAAACAGAAATTGCTGGAAAAGCTCAGCTGGTCTGGTAGCCAGTCTGTGCAGAGAAATCACAGAAATCAAGTGACCCTTCCTCAGAACAGCTATGTTCTTATATTGTTGGGACTCAGTTGGGAATGTTCAGAAGGAACAGAGAGACATTTATTCTACTCGAGGCACTGTGATTGAATGAATATGACGACCACAAACATTGGGACAATGACAAAATAACTACATTGATTACTTTGCAGGATGATGATCAAATTGCATAAATAGTTAAAGATCATCACCCTCAATCAGCAGTGACAAGAACAAGATTAGGATAAGCTGTAACGGTACCACAGCAACCTGACTAATCAGCTTCTTTGTCAAAAATATTCACTTTAGTCAAAACATACTGTGTTTTTCAAACATCAAAGGCAGTGCTCAGTCTGCCTTGAATGAGGCACCAATAGCAACCATTACACTGTTCAATTTAATTATTTTGCAACATGGAATTTGCATTTCATTTTATTTGTTGCATAATCCTTTGATTAAAATTTCACCGAAAAGTTGGAAGTCACTCCACTTAGCCGAGGTTCTTGAGATTTGCCCTTGCTCAGGGACAGAAAGTGCAGGTGAGGTAAGTATTGGGATCCAGGAAGAGATAATAAAGGTGCTACAGCACATGCACTTATCTGACAGGCTTGATGATCCTTGTGTGGATAACAGCAGGACAACAGGGAAAATGAGAAAACTGACACCATCACTATTGTTCAAGGACCAATTAAGATTAGGGGGTTAAAAAAGCAATGTAATTGTCTTAAGGAGCAGCATAGCTGTTGGGACGGTGTGGGGGGATTGGGGGTGGTGAAGGGGTTGGAGAATAGATGTTGTCCCCTGTAACCAGTGTCATCATCTGTGTTGGCTGCTTGGTGCTGGGGTTAAGGACATCTTTGGATGGAGGGAAACTTGAAGTGCAAATGGAAAGATCCAGTTGTCTGGTCCATATGAGTCCTTATGATCAAGCTGTATGGTTGGTATGCAATGCAAAGTGATGTCAACAATGCAGGCTCAATTCCCATGCTCGCTAAAGTTATCATGACAGGCCCTCCTTCTCAACTTCTCTCCTCACCCGAGACGTGATGAACATTAGTTTAAATCACCACCAGTCATCTGTCTCTCCAGTGAGGGAACAATCCTTTGGTCTGGTACGTCTATGATAACTTTACCTTTATCATTTTATTTCCTAGCAGAACTAAAAATAAGGTTCTGCTGTGAGTGTCAATGCAGTTAGTGGCAAAATTAAATAGCAGAAACATAAAGCTAATAGTCTGTGAATTATTACATGATCCATGAGGAAAGTGGTATTGTTCCATAAGATTAAAGAATTGATTGTTTGGCTCAATTGGTGAGCATGGAATGGATTTGATTCATGGGATGCTGAAAAAAGAAGAAACTGTACCATTGGTATGCTCTTCATCTGGACTATGTGGACCTACATAGTCAAGGGCATTTGACATTTTGGAAGATCAGAGATGAAGGAACATAAGGTGGGAAAGGAAGTTAAGGTTTCTCCATCAGTAGGGATTAGATCCGTACAGATGTGAAAATTATTTAGTTTGGTGCGTGTTGATAAATCAGTTTGGATGCTGATAACACACATCAAAGGAAATAGTCCTTTGGTACAAGTTATTTATAATCACTCTAACGGACTACTCTAAGGACAGAGAATCAATCAAGAAATAAAATGGTCTGTCAAGAAAGGTAGTTTTCATATAGATCAGATAGAAAAAATTGGCAGATTAGCCAAGAGGATATTTGTAGAGAGTACGGGGTCAGTTCATTAGAACAATACATCCTTGAAACAGAGAACAGGATTCTTTAGATCTGGTAATGTATAATAAGACTAAATTAGTAATGGTCTCATAGATTTTTTAACATTTGGCCATAGGTATGGACATTGTTGGCTGGGAAGCTACCTTCTTGAACTGTTGGAATCCACCTTGTGCAGTTATACAAACGGAGCTGTTTAGAAAGATGTTCCATAACATTGACCCAGGAACAGTAAAGGAATAGTGGGCAACATGTTTCCAAGTCAGAATGTGTGAGAATTGCAGGTGGTGTTGTTCCTATATATTTGCTGTCTTATCCAGATATTTGTCCAGATGTCATCTAATTATGTAAACCTGGCAAATGAAATACTATAACCATAATTGGGGTAAGTGGTCAGTTGAAGAGATAAGGTCATGTGATAGTTAACACCATAAAAGCAATTAACTCTTTGTGTCTGTTTTAAGCATCTGCTTTCCTTGCAGATCAGCACAAGCCGTTGAGTTGTTGAAGTAGTTAGATCCTTGTATCATTCTTGCTCTCCATCCACTTTTGAAGTTTTACACTATACTCCTCACACTTCACAATGCTCACACATGTTATACTATCAAACTTTGAAATTGTGCCAAGTACACCAGTGTCTAGATCATTAACACACATCAAGGAAAGCAAAAGGTCTCAACACTGACCCTCAAATGAGCTCTAATAAACCCCTTCGTCCAGGCTAAAATAAACATCCACTAACCTTTGTTCTCTGGCACTCAGCCACTTCTATATCCATGTTATTGCTGTCCTTTTTAGTCAATGAGTGATAATTTTGCTCAAAAGTATGCTGTGTGGCATTATATCAAACACCTCTTAGAGGCCCATGTACACCACATCTCCTAGGTTGTGAGAACAGTCAAAAACTTTCTGGTATTTCTACTGAACATCCACTGCAGTTAAGGCAACAAATTCATCAAATACTTATGGGAGTTCCTGGTGTTTATGATATTTATGAAGAAGTTTTTGTTTATTCCATATTGTTCCAGAATACATTATTAGCCTATGCAAGTTTAGAAGACTGAATTTTCCAAACCGAATGAAGTTCAGTCTTAAATAGTTAAAAACAAGAACAAAGTGACCAAAAAATTAGCCCAAGGGTTTTCCACTTGCCTTTGACAAGATGTCAGGGCAGAGTGACCCAAGTGACTGTGTGGCACTCTTTGGGTACTGGTCAAGTGGATAGAAAATGATTATCTGAAATGATAACACAGTACTCTCACATAGATGCAAAGGCAGTCAAGAGGCTTTACCAAGTAGTGTTAAGGCTCTGCATGAGATCAGTGTGCAAAGGTGTTGTGATACTCTTGGCCATTGCAAAAACGGACTCCACAGATCAAAGATAGAATTGTGAGTTGCTTTGCAAATGGTCAAAATTGTGAGCAAAGGCTCCAGTATGGTAGGTGAGCTTGTAGCCTTCATGGATCTGATCACTTGGTCTATGTTCAACATAATTTCCCTTAAGATTTACCTACACTAACTAAGGCCACACTCATCCATACTTTGGCATATTGTTTTAAGGCTTGTTAACAGGGTCACTCTCCATTTGCTGGATCTTTGGGTCTAGTCAAATTCCTATGCTGAAGCAAGTTTCATTTTCAGCAAGCTTCATGGACAATTTCTTGTGCTATTGACCCAAACTCAGTTCATGAACTATGTACCACACCACGATATTGACCCTCTTCTGAAGTTAGCCGATTCTTCCACTTACCATAGGCTGATTTACTCACCACTGCTGGGTCGTACCCGAATGGCTGACTGATCATGTACAAATCTCTGGACCAATATCAGAGGCTGTCCTTTACTTACTGTCCTGGAACATTCTGACTAAGGGGACTCAGTCAGGCTTTGAGGCACAATTGTTTATTTGAAGCACATGTAGTGTAATTGATGCATACCAACTAGTGCGTGCGACAGGTGTGAGGTTAACATAGCTTGGTGACATACAGCAACTTGTCCACTCCTTGAACGATGATTGCTGACAAGCTGTCAAGATTTCTGTGCAAGTCAAGATGCAATTCAAAAAGAAGTACAATGGCTCTTTAAAATCTGACTGAGGTGGCAAGGGAAGGCAGCGGTGCTGAAATATCAAATTTTGTGCAGAGTAAGAGAACACCAAGAGAGCAAGCAATTTCTGTGAGAAGCAGTTTGGTTGCTGTCAGGGAATGTGCCCTGAAGTATTGATGCCTGAAATGCAAGATGGAGAGATCAGTGAAATCATGTTGCCAGTTATTAATGAGGGTGAAGTGAATGCTAATGCATGCTATCAAGCCCATCAACACACATGAGTGAAAATCCTATCTTGACTTTCAATACATTGTTGGATATGGGACTTACTGTTCTTTATGAAGAGAAACTCCCTGCTGGAATTCTCACTCAATTATCCCAAATTTCTTGCCATATCTTGCATTGTTCCACAGGTATAATTTTCTTGTGGTCAGTCTGTTAGGAAAATTATCCATTACTCCAGTGTCAGCTTATTCTAAAATTGTGGGAATTGAAAATTTATAGTTCAGGTGAAATTTAAGGGATAACATTCTGACAGATAAGTGACAACATAAAGGGTGGAAATTCTTCAATCCTGTGCAAACACTCAAATTACACTTTGGTCCATGCTGAGATTCAAGTGGGAAAAAGGGAAATGAAAGATTAAAATAAATTGGGAAAACTGAGGTGAAGTTACAAAATATAGTCTGCTGGCATATGGTTTTTGGTTTGATAATTGATGAAGTGGAGTTACTGTCACATGAAATGGTTTCAAGGGAGATAGTCCTTATTATCAATCCTACCCACTAATTAGAAAATATGTGGGTGGAATTGAAGACAGACTTACAGCCACAGCTAACCAGTACTGCCTTTGGCTGTGTAACAACATCTTGTCTTGCAAATGATGGCTGGACTTTGAACTTAGCTTTCTCTTGAACCACAGATGTGAGCGCAGGTCCCCACTTGTTGCCAAGTCAGTGTGCGATGACTGCAGATATTATTGCTGACATATTTGGCAGACTGTGTGAGTCAGATTTTGTTATCACTTGAGCATATTTCATGTGGAGTCATAGTATTAAAAAATGGTTACAATACAGAGGGAGGGCACTGTTACAGTCAGACCCCAGGTGACGTTTCCTAAATTACAACAATTCCAGATGAGATACACCGAATCGTGAAGGTCTCGGGAAAGGAGGAATTAATTGACTCCCTTTTTAAAAAAACATTCTCCCCCCCACCCCCACAATAACTGCACATATATAGCCCCATCTGTCCTGTTCCTGCTCAAGTGTTACACATTAATATTAACTATTGCCTCTCTCTTTATCTGTCAAAGTTTAGCATTTCAAACTTCACAATTAAATTTTGTTTGCCATTGTCCACTCATTCCAATAATCTATCTGGGACATTTAATATCTGCCACTATCCTTCTTACAATTCACAATTACAAAATTTGTGTCATCCACAAATTTTGGAATTGTGCTGTACACAACAAATTCTAGCTGAAAATGTGTTGCTGGAAAAGCGCAGCAGGTCAGGCAGCATCCAAGGAGCAGGAGAGTCGACGTTTTGGGCATGAACCCTTCTTGAAGTCCTCACTTTCTCCTACAATGAATTCTAGGTCATGGAAGCCAATGTTAATGTTACCAACACCTGGGGACCCTACTGTAGACTTTCGTCAAGTACAAAAACAACCATTCACCAATACTCTTGGTTTCCTGTAATTGACCCTACTTTGTATCGATGCTACTGCTGTCACTATTATTCCATAGATTTCAACATTGATAGCCTGCTTGTATTGTAGCACTCTGAAAAATGTTTTGGAAGTCCGTGTAGACCACATCACTTGCTTTACCTTGATCAACTCTCTTTATTAGTGCATCAAAAACTCAACAAGTCAATTAAGCATGATTTGCTTTTAACAAGTCCATGCTAACTTTCCTTAATTAATTCACATTTTCCTACGGACTGTTAATTTTATCTGAATTACCATTTCTCAAAGCTGCCCTAATGCTGATGTTAGTATGATTGGCTGGCTGTAGTTACTGCATTTATCTTTTTACCTTTTTTGATTTACAGCATAAACTTTATAAATTCTTCAGACTCTATCATCTTTCCTTTATCTGCAGTGTCAATCAAAGAATGACATTGAGATTTTGGACCTTCAAAAAAATCTATCCAATTTGTTTATTTAATCTTCGTCTCTCATATTCATGCATCCAGATGCTGTCACATCTTCCATTGTGAACACATTTTCCATGTATACTAATCCACCAAAGGAGAATATTAGGTCTCTTTCTATAAATGTAGCCATAGTGTAACAATGAGTGGCCACAAGACACCTCTAATATAACCATTCTACTTGGCACACCATATTGCTTCTCCTCCCCACTGTTTTCTTCTCTCAAAAATATAACTGGATTCCATAAAGTAACTCAGTGTACAATTATTGGCATCGGCTAAAAGATTGTATCTAAATATTCTTGAAGTGCAAGATGAAAAAAATTAAAATCATACAAAATGCTGCAATAAAAATACAAAAGTATTCTTCTCTTTGGGGGCCTTTAAATTAACTCTCATGTCAGCAGAATTCTTAGAAACCCTAAGAAGAGTTCTTCACTCAATTATTGTGGGACTTTGTGCATGCCAGAATAGCATCATCAGAACTCATAAAACATAGAACATTACAGTGCCATACAGGCCTTTTGGCCTTCAATGCTGCACCGACTTGTAAAACCAATCTGAAACCCATCTAACCTACCCTATTCAACTTTTGTCCATATGTCTATCCAATGACCATTAAATGCCATAAAAGTTGGCAAGTCTACTACTGTTACAGGCAGTGCATTCCACATCCCTATTACTACTGAGGAAAGACACTACCTCTGATATCTGTCCTATATCTATCACCCCTCATGCTAGCCATCACCAGCTCCCATTGTCCAAACTACCTAACCCTTTGATTAGCTTATATGTGTCAATTCATTTGGAATAATGGAACAGATAGGAATTTCTGGTAAGTATCAAAGCTTCCCGTGGAAAGTTATGGTGCACAGAATTAATCTATTGCAATTCTCTCAGTTCCACTTGAAATTTGCAATGACTAGTTTACAGATAAAGAAAACCCTATTAATTGGAAGATCTGACTACCAGATACAGGTTCTGTTTGTCACTGGTTTCCATTATCCTGAAGACCATTGAAAACTACACAAGCTGAAAATAGTTTTAAATAATTATTGACCAGTATTAAATTCCTGTTTAAGCAAAACACCCTCCAATCATTCAGCTGGCTTCTCAATCCATTGACACTTTTTCAATCTCATCTGCTACCAGCTTCCACAATCTATTTTAACTCACGCTAAATAGTAGTGAGTGCAATAAACAGTTCAAACACAAGTGCTACTTTTAGATACCCAATCAAAATCATTTTCAGCCAGAAATATTTCCATACCTAATTAATTATTATCTCATGAGTCAAATCAGCAAGCTCTTTGCGTGCAAAAGTACCCAACAGTTAAACAGTTGAATGCAACTTAACAGTTAACTAATCAAATAAATATAACTTAGTACTCATTCTAATCACTCCAATTTAATCCAAATTCCCTCTCTTCATTCTTCTGGCCTTTTGCAACTGCTGAGCATTGCAGTAATTGTTCTGCATTTAGTGGTCATGAGAGCTGAATTCTCAAACATTTCTTCATACTATAATGAACAAGAAAATCTGAAATTATTAAGTAGAACAATGACACAATTCTTTTTATTTCACAAATTCCTAAAATTGCACTTTTTTTTGGAATACTCAACAACTTAATTGAATGCAATTACCAGGTTTTGGAAGAACAATTTGCAAAAAAAAACACACCGAGGTTAGCAATTTTTGGTGTAGAATCAAATAATTATTATTGCAAGCTTTTGTTGCCAGAAACATGTTATTGTCATGAGGCAAAAATCATAGGTTATTTCTTTTAAACTCTGCCACCATGACAACAAGCTGTTCTGGACAAAAGTAATGTTTTGTCAGCTCAAGTTCTGTATCTTTGTTATTCCAGTTCCGTGGATCATATTTATTTGTAATGGTTCATCCTTAAGATCCATAAAGTCAGATTTATTCATTGATTTAAAAGTACACTTTTACCTTTAACAAGTGGTATCCATTATTTATTTCAACTGGTAGCTTATTGGTCATCTGCGAAATAAGGTATGCAAAGTTTTAACACCCATTGTACTTGGATTTGTTTCCAGACTGTTAAGACTGTTTAAACATCTGTAATTTTGAAGTTATTTATGTTAGTTATTAAAAATCTTATTGTTTTATGTGAATAATTTATGTTTAAGTTTTAATAGTTGTGAGTGCTTTCTAGTACAAAATATTAAGATGAATACTGTTCATTCCCAACACTTGACTAGTATAACCTTGATAGGCTGGTCACAAATTAACTCCATATTTTGAAAGTTTCAGAAAAATGCAGGTGGGACTAGATTAGGTTGGGATATCTGGTCGGCATGGACAAGTTGGACCGAAGGGTCTGTTTCCGTGCTGCACATCTCTATGACTCTATGATTAAGTGTTTGGATGATTCAAAGTTCAGTACCTGACAAATGCTAAATTTTCTTTTCTCACATGTTTTAGGTGTTTCGCAGTTAACTCTAATGTACTGTGGAGTAGAAAGTCCAGTAGAGTTTCTATTTTTGATCTCAGCGTTGTAATCGCAGTTTAAAGTGCGTAGTCCTGATAATGACAATTCTTTCATTCAAGTTTAACTGCTTGGCTTTTACTTTCAGTCATCTGCCAAAATTTATGGACTCAAAAGAAGCTATCCTCACATACATAAATTAAAATGTACTTACAACAGCTGAGATACATCTCCTTACTTTTTCAAGTATTTATTTTGGCTGATTATTTTAAGGGGCCTGAAACATGCATTCAAAATGCATGAACCTTTTTGGAGGTGCAGGCCTCCAATGATCAAATATGTCATTTTTTACTCCGGCAAGGTGATTTCTGACTTGGAAATCCTCCCTGATAGTTCTGTCTCCTCTTGTAGTAATATAGAACATGGAACGTTACAGCACAGTACAGGCCCTTCAGCCCTCGATGTTGCACTGACCTGTGAAAATAATCTGATGCCCATCTAACCCACACTGTTCCATCATTATCCATATATATATGTCCAATGCCCATTTAAATGCCCTTAACGTCGGCGAGTCTACTACAGCAGGCTGCTCCATGCCCCTACCGCTCTGTGAGTAAAGAAGCTACCTCTGATATCTGCCCTAAATCTATCACTCCTCAATTTAAAGCTATGTTCCCTCATGTCAGCCTTCACCATCCGAGGAAAAAGGCTTGCAATGTCCACTCTATCTAACCCCTTGATTATCTTATATGTCAAGATTAATTCATCTCTCAACTTTCTCCTCTCCAAAGAAAACAGCCTCAGTTCCATCAGCCTTTCCTCATAAAATCTTCCTTCCATACCTGGCAACATCTTCGTAAGTCTCCTCTGAATCTTTTCCAAAGCTTCCACATCCTTCCTATAATGCAGTGACCAGAACTGCACGCAATACACCAGACGCAGCCTTACCAGTGTCTTGTACAGCTGAAACATGACCTCATGGCTCCGAAACCCAATCCCCCACCAGTAAACGTTAACACACTGTATGTTTTCTTAACAAGGTAAAAACAATGACTGCAGATGCTGCAAACCAGATTTTGGATTAGTGGTGCTGGAAGAGCAGAGCAGTTCAGGCAGCATTCGAGGAGCAGTAAAATCGACATTTCGGGCAAAAGCCCTTCATCAGGAATAAAGCCAGAGATAAGCTAGAGGAGGGTGGGGGAGGGGATGAAGGTGATATGTCAGGGGGGAGGGTGAAGTGGATTGGTGGAAAAGAAGATAGACAGGTAGGACAAGTCATGGGGACAGTGCTGAGCTGGAAGTTTGGAACTAGGGCGAGGTGGGGGAAGGGGAAATGAGGAAACTGTTGAAGTCCACATTGATGCCCTAGTTGAAGTGTTCCGAGGCGGAAGATGAGGCATTCTTCCTCCAGGCGTCTGGTGGTGAGGGAGCGGCGGTGAAGGAGGCCCAGGACCACCATGTCCTCGGCAGAGTGGGAGGCGGAGTTGAAATGTTGGGCCACAGGGCAGTGTGGTTGATTGATGCGGGTGTCCCAGAGATGTTCCCTAAAGTGCTCTGCTAGGAGGTGTTCAGTCTCCCCAATGTAATGGAGACCATATCAGGAGCAACGAATGCAATGAATGATATTAGTGGATGTGCAGGTAAAACTTTGATGGATGTGGAAGGCTACTTTGGGGCCATAGATGGAGGTGAGGGAGGAGGTGTGGGCGCAGGTTTTGCAGTTCCTGCGGTGGCAGGGGAAGGTGCCAGGATGGGAGGGTGGGTTGTAGGCGGGGGCATGGACCTGACCAGGTAGTCACGGAGGGAACGGTCTTCTTAACAACTCTATCAACCTGGGTGACAACTTGTAGGGATTTATGCACCAAGAGATGGAGATCTCTCCATTCATCTACACTGCCAGTACTCAACATTTCTGTTAGCTCTTCTGAAGTGAACTACCTCACACTTTTCCGCATAAAACTCCATTTGCTACTTCTCATCCCAGCTCTGCGTCTTATCTCCATGGCCCACAGCATCCTTCGGCATTATCCACAACTATGCTTACTTTAGTGACATCTGCAAATTGACTAACCCATCCTTATACATCCACATCCAGATCATTTATAAAAATGACGAACAGCAGTGGCCCCAAAACAGATCCTTACAGTACACCACTGGTAACAGGATGAACTTTTCCCATCAACTATCACCCTCTGTCTTCTTTCAGTCAGCCAATTTCTGATCCAAACTGTTAAGTTACGTTCAAATCCGTAACTCTGTGTTTTGTGCAATAGCTTACCGTGTGGAACCTTATCAAATGCCTTGTTGAAGTTCATATACAGCACATCAACCACCTTACCCTCTTCCACTTGTTTTATCATCTTCTCCAAGAACTCAAAAATGTTAGTGAGGCACTACACAAAGCTGTGTTGACTATCCCTAATCAAATTATTCCTTTCCAGATGATTATAAATCCTATCTCTTATAACTTTTCCAACTGAAGTAAGGTTCACAGGCCTAAAATTACCAGGATTATCCCAACTCCCCTTCTTAAACAAAGGAACAACATTTGCTAAAACTATTCTGTTTTAAGCTGGATGGATGCCTCAGGTCATGCCTGTTTACCCAAAATCAGTGAGACTTACAATAGGTGAGCCACATAATTCAACCAATACGTAAAGATGTTGTTGAGCACATCTATGATGTCAACCATAGTTGAATAGCTGGACACTTACAGTCATGTATGAATATGCATGAGTCATGTTGAGCGTGTAGATGAAACAAACATTTGTTGAAATTATTCCCTGGAAATGTGAGAGTGAGCACCTTATGGCAAGAATGGTAAAAGGGAAGTGGTTGATCAAGCAGAATTGGCAAACAGGAAAATAAAAGCTTCTTTTTGTTGTTTGAAAACATCAAATTCAGATTTTCCATTATGTTGTAGGATTTTATGCTGAATAGTATTATGTTATTATTTTTATCCAGTATGCTTGCAGCCAATTCCATATGTCAAGAAGGATCTAAATAACTACAGAAAGCATCTTAGAAACCTAAAGCAGGTTTTCAAGGAAGGAATCGGTGTTCTAATATCAATTGTCTGACAAGAGGCAGAAAGGTTCTTTGACACCAAAACAAGATGTTTCTCATGAAATTGCTAATACTATGGTTAAGAAGTGAATTTGATCACTGGAGCATCATAAAATTCCAAGCAGCAGCTGAGGGACCTTATGCTGGCAAGAAAAATAAAACATATGTGTGAACATGACTTGTATAAAATGATATTTCCAAAGATGTGAAAAAAGGTAAATGAAAATCAACTTGAAATGATTCCTCACCATAAAAAAGGTACTTAAATGATGAGTAGATTACAACTGAAACTGCAGGCATATTGGTCTCAATTCTCTCAAGGTAGTCCCATATTAGTTTCCATTTTGAATCTGACCTTAGTATTATATAATTACATCAGACTTAGAAATAAATGAGGAGAAACAGTATTCTTTCAAATTTGAATACTTTAAAAACATCCACTTTCGTAAGCTGACAGTTTGAAATGGAAGTGCCAATTAAATGTAAATTGAAAACTTGACATTTTGCTCCACAAAGTTAACAACTGAGGTCAGGAGAAGGTTCGGAAAATAACGCTTCAACATTCTGCACTGTATGGACTTTGCCTTACTAGTGATATATGTGGCATAAGCGTATAAGAAATATTATACAGTTGTGTCATTTTTTTCAACTGTCTCGTAAACATGTCTACTGTTAGAAACCTACCAGCTCACCAGCTGTTGACAGAGAAGCTATTTTGAGAAAAACAAGCATCACCATATGGCATTATATCAACTCACTACGAGCATGAATACATTTTACCGGCCCCAGCAAATAACCACAGATTTTGTACAAGAATGTCAAACACAACAGAAATTAAATGACTATTTCAGCTTCCTTTCAATCCTTCAGGTACCAAATTTTACATCCCATTATAATGCAAAATAATATATTGTTCATTGTATAATATTGTCCATATTCTTCAGACAATTATTTGGAAAATCTAATTGTCAAAATGAGATTTACATTCATGTATCAACAATAAAAACATTGCAGTGCAACTTAAGTTACTGAGCATATGTGAATAATCTAATAGAAATGACATATTTGAGGTTTGTGCACTACTTACAGCATTTCTGACATGCTACAATGTAACAATCAAAAATAAATTTGGCAACAAAGCAGACCAGTCAAAATCTTTCAAACAAGTAATCTTTCTGTTTTAGAATAAATTATAACATTATCATTGGTGAAACTAAGACATCAAAATATTTAGATTTTTCATTCTCATCTTCGGGATTCAGGGTTAAGAGCATATTTTACACTTCAAAAATAAAATAACCTCTGACTATTTTGCATGGAACTTGAACTCATTTTTCAAGTCTCTCTTTTGATCTGATTTATAATAACCTTGTGTCATTTTTTTTTGTCAGTAGGTTCAAAACATAAATTTTGTTTTCTCACCAAACTACGAGAAGAATATGTTGCGTTTGCATAATCCTACTGCAGTTCTGGATCAGAGAATGTAGTCAACATTCATGATAGCCTTTGACTGGACATTCCCTCCCTTTCCTCCACTTGTTCATTCTGCTTCATCAGATGCTATCTCCACATTAACTGTACAATGTGCCATGAAATGTTTAAAAACATTGGTTCTGTGTCGAATTTTGGACTGCGATATCATGCCAGAAGTATCAAAATATCAAAATCACTGCCATTCTCGTGTTTCAATCTTTCATCTCCCAGAATTTAGAGTAGAACTCTAGCCTAACAAATGCTGACAGATTGGAGCTGAAAAACTGAGGAGAAAGCAAATTTCAAGAAAATGGTGAGAAAAAAATGTATCAAAGTGTCATTGATTGGCTTGGTGCAGTCTTCCAGTGAAAGTATTGTGTACAAGGAGCATCATCTCATCTTTCAGCTAGGAACTTTACAGCCTTTTGTCAACATTGAGTTCAACAATTTTAGATTGTAACATTTGTGCCCATTCTGTGCCTTTTCTCATTGCTGATTTGTTTTCCTCTCCTGTTTCTCCTTTATTTCTCTTTTATCTTTCTTTCTGAATGGTAGATTTTCAGGAACCTGCCATTCTCAGTTCCATTAGATGCATCATTTGTTTCTTG
Organism: Hemiscyllium ocellatum; assembly: GCF_020745735.1. Classification (NCBI taxonomy): domain Eukaryota; kingdom Metazoa; phylum Chordata; class Chondrichthyes; order Orectolobiformes; family Hemiscylliidae; genus Hemiscyllium; species Hemiscyllium ocellatum. The sequence goes on along the minus strand of NC_083412.1, from coordinate 41,451,090 downwards.
TCCCATTACCACTTACTTTCATTTTGACAATGAACCCTTTATCATCTAATCTCTCCTGCCCTTCACTTTATAATTGACCAGACCTCTGGTTCTTCCCATACTATGCCTTTCACTTGTTCCAAACCTATTACATTTCTAACCTTTCCTAGTTTTCATGAATGGTCACTGAACTGAAATATTACCTCTGTTTCCTTTACACAGATGGTGCCTTAACTTACTGGTCTTTATATCCAGGATTTTCTGGGGACATTTCCTCAGATTTCCAGCATCCACAACATTTTACTTTTGAATTTTCTGATTTTTATTTTATGCATGAAGTGGCATTTGATGTGGTCAAGGACAGTGGATGCAGAGGTACACTTCTCTGGCAATATCTCCTCCAAGACACACTTCATTGGAACTGTATTGCTATTCCTTCATTTGCTGATACTCCTTTCCTAATAGCACTGTGGATGTTCCTGCACCACATAGACTGCAGTCAGTTGAGGAATTGAGTTCCCACCACCTTCCTAAGAACACCACCTGCAATGCCAAAATTTCAACAAAGCATTTTTTAAAACACATATGGCTGATACTTCTAAATTTTTTGACAGTTTTTTGGATGAAATTCATGATATGCCATCCAACATGCCCCATGTTGACTTTAGTCCTGCAATCTTCACTTCATTAATTGTTCAGTCAGCTTCTACAGAAACTAGCTCATGCAATCTTGTATCAGGAAGGGTGAAGTCCCTGCCTCTGCTGGGTTAGTGAGATGCTCATATTGTTAGTGTCATCTTAAGCTCCACCTCTACAGCACCTTAAACCCTGCAAGTCAGGAATAGCCTCTCTCAATGAGGTCATGCACTGTTACTCTCAAGAAAATGAGTACAACTGGTGACTTCTCTCTCATTTTGCTGACAGTGATCTGGAGATGTATGTTTGAGGTGACCAAAAGGTGGGAAGTGTTTTTTTTCCTCTAGATCACAACACCAGACCCAGTTAGCTTGGGCACTGACAGTGGCCAGGGTCAATGCATCTCCAAGGTGAAAAGAAATGCCCAACAGTGCCAATGGAGAATTAATAGCCTCTGTGGTCTGCAATGGTAAGTACCACAATTACTTTCTCCTACCTCAAACTCAGAGAGTCACCACTCACCTTAACTCTGCCAATGCACACATCTCATCAAACCCCACTGTTGCATTCAGCATGTTTACTCAATAGCTCACTCCCACCTCATCCTTCCAAACTACTTGAGAACAGGAAAGAAAACAACATTTTACAGAGAACATGGGAACACCTTATCATAAATAGTCTTACACTTTCATCAATTTAAGATTGCTTACACTTTCAAACTACCGACTTTAATCTATTTTGTAGCTGTCAGACCTGAAGGAACTGCACCCATCTGAAAGCTGAGCAGAACCTTCAGACATCTCAAGGATGAAAGACGTTGTAATGGCTAAGCATTGCTCATCCCTCACAAGCAAATGACTCATTGACTGTAGATACCATTTGAAGCCAAGGATCCTTGAACCATCACACTGTTGACTGGAGTTAAGGTATTGCACTTTAATCTGGACAATACTAAGGTTACAAGCGATATGCAGGAATTATGGCAAAGCCTGCACTGCACAAATCTTCTGTATTTACACTCACGCTATGAGTGAGAGGACAGAATCAGTGATGTTTGCACACATCTTTTCAAGTGACATTTTATTTTGTCTTTGAACAAGCTGCCTTCAAAGCTGAGAGGTGTAATATAAGATAATTGCACATCTACTCTCACTTAGAGCTCAATGACCTGCCAGAAGAGGTACCCAAAGCACGCCTCTCACAAATTCTGTCCTACAGGATGCTCAAGCATTTCAGATCAATTCAATAATCTTTGTAAACTCTGAAATACTGGAGTCTAACCAATAATGGAAGGTTTATAAAGAAAGTGCCTTAGGACTGCTCCCGATCTGCTGCCTGTCACTGCACTGCACTGCACTCAGATTCAGTATGCTGGCTGAAACCTCAAAAGTGACCTCATCTCTGTGCCATGTTATTGCCTGCCTCAGTAACTGCTGCTGTCTCCCAAATACTGTTGAGGATGTACAATGCATAGATACGTCCATTTGGTTGGAGATATTACGCATACAATCATATTTATGACAAAAATATTTATTCATCAACCAAAAGGTTCATGGATCGCAGAAATAAACATTTGTAATAATCCAGAGAAAGGGTACTTGTTGTATAGCTATCAGGAAGGAACACAATGAAAGAAAGTACAGACCCAGTTCATTCCCTTTGGGAAGCAGATTTCAATAAGGTTCTACCTTGCCTCTCATGCTTGATGGTGTCACGCAATAGTCTTTTAAATGTCCTTCCAGGGTAGTATTCTAATCATCAATCATATCCACAGGGAATTTTTCTTAATCTCCAATTTTGTCTCCATCTGGAAAAGCCTGCTATTCATCAGCTCCAGGTGTGAAAGGCACAGCTGTACCTTCCTGCTAAGCCCTGCCTGAGCCATCCAAGCATCAACACCTCATGTTAAGGGGGCTTGGGTTTTTCCATTTATGTTCTGGTGGAAACCTGAGCAGTGCTCTACCTCTTTTCTGAATCAGTCTGAGGGTTTCAACGAAGGAGTCATCAGCCATGTTTGGAGGGGGTAGCCTATATTTCCCTGCAGTTATGCCGGTATCCTCTATGGTCTTGGGAGAAGGCAGCAGCCTGTGAGTTCTCCAGTTTCTTCACATTATGACAGGTTTCAGCACACTTCTAGAATCTTACAATTGATGGTCACATTTGAGCCGAACATTGTTGGAGTGGAAACTCCTTCTGTTAACAAATGCTGCTGGTTAGTGATTGGGTGCTCTCAAAACAACATGGGTGTGAATTATAGACTCCTGAGCCCAGCAGAAGCCAGTGATGGTGGGAAATCCTACTGCCCAGGCTTCTTCACTCTTGTTAAGGGGTAAGAATATAAACAGGTGTGATTTGTAGAAATTTGCGGCTGCTTTCCAGATGCATTCTAGGCCAAGGATTGTGAGACACCACACAAGTCTCCAGATGCTCCTTGGAAACAGCCACTCATGTAAAACTTCAGGGCTGGGTCATCCTTAGTCTCAAACTGTATTAATTCCCCAACAGCTTTCGACAATGACAGGAAGCCGTGCAGCAGCAGCTGGAGGTTCCAAATGCTTGCTGGGCTTGATGGTGATGTTTTCCAGGATGTCATAATAGTTGATGTTTTCTCCAATGCTGTAATTGCATGTTCAGCAAGGTCACAAGGAACCCAAGCGTGGGTCCCATTTCAGGTGTGCGAGCTGATAATCTGTGGGGAATGTCGTAAATAGGAGAATGTATTAGCAAGGGGCCTCCTGCTCCCTCACATCATTCACAATGAAACAATCTGTTATACATTGACACAGTACAATGAGGTCAATGTGCAGGAGGCCCCAATATGCAGTTCTAAGCTATGTAACCTTATCCAATTGTAAATGAATGAAACAAAGACTTTGAGGATGGCTTTTCCTCAGATATCCCTGACCCAGAACACTCCATGGATAAAGAGTCAGTTCAAAGACGCAATGGTGCTTTAAGATGCATAGACATTTGTAGAGGTATTGCAATTGACACTTGGAAATCCTGCATGAATTATTAATGCTTTGAGAGTTAATCACGTTTGCTTGTTTTGGCAGGAACAGATAGGAGTCTGTCACTGGAAAGCATATCCCAGAGGACAACTGATATATATCGGTGGCTGCATTGATGTATGTGTCTTGAAAAGAGTGCATTTAGCATCACATGTCTGAACTTAGTCAAGATAGCAATGATTAAGCAATTTCTTCCCTGCCAATCAAGTCTGCCCCATTCCAGGGACACGGAAATCACGTGTTTATTATACATCATTCAGCTAGCCTTCATTCATTGTCTCTGGCTGGAGAAATAATACTAGCTCACCCAGAAAACTGATAATTTTGTTTTTGTTCACAGATTTGTAGAACCCTGAAATAAAACTAGGAGTCACTAATTCACTGGCCACGTAAAAGTTAGGAGGAAGGAGAAGCTATTCAGTCTCTCAGCCAACCTTTCCCTTCCTTGAAAATAGCAGTTCCAATAATCATACTACTTAAACATTCTTCAGCTCTGAGGCAAGATTATTAATTAACATCACACTATGTAAAACATTGTGCAATGTACTTGTGATACAGAAATTCCCCTCTATTTTCAACCAAATCTGTGCTACAACTTTTTTTAGGAACTCCAGCTAGCTCTGGGACAGGAGTATTTGTTCTTCCTTATCCATAAACAATTGCAAGGTTGAGATGACCAGAAGACACAGGAGCAGAAGTAGTCTATTCAACCTATTGGGTCCCTGCCATTGAATGAGATCATGGCTAATCTAATAATCCTCAGCTCTACTTTCCTGCCTTTTCCCTATAACACTTGGCTCCCCTTCCTGATTAATATCTAGGTAAAAACAATGGCTGCAGATGCTGGAAACCAGATTCTGGATTAGAGTAGTACTGAAAAAGCACAGCAGTTCAGGCAGCATCTGAGGAGCAGTAAAATCGACATTTCGGGCGAAAGCCCTTCACCAAGAATACAGGCAGAGTGCCTGTAGGATGGAGAGATAAATGAGAGGAGGGTGGGGATGGGGAGAAAGTAACATAGAGTACTGTCTAACTCAGACTTTAATATATTAGACTTTAATATATTTAATGACTCAGCCTCATCTCATTTTGGTCCCATTGCTCAGACCTTTGAGTTTTGGAGTTAGGATGTCATGTTGGTGTTGCACAGACAGCCTCTTCTGGAGTATTGTGTGCAGTTCTGGTCACCCTGTTATAGGAAGGATATTATCAAGCTGGAGATGGTTCAGAAGAGATTAATCAGGATGTTGTCAGTAATGGAGCATTTAAATTATGAGAAGAGACTGGATAAGCTGGGACATATTTCACTGGAGCATAGGAGTTTGAGAGTTTTATAAAAACAAAAAGAACATAGATAAAGTGAATGGCAGCTAGGATGGGGGACTTCAAGACTGGGGGGAGGGGGGGGTGAGAGGAGAAAGCTTTAAAAAGACATAAGGGGCAACCTTTTTACACATGGAGTGATTTTTGTGGAAAATGAACTTCCAGAGGAAGTGGTTGTTGCAGGTACAGTTACAACATTGATAAGACATTTGGATAAATACATGAATAAGAAATGTTGAGAGGCTAGTGGGACTAGTTTATTTGGGATTACAGTCAGCATAGGCTGGTTGGACCAAAATGTCTGTTTCCGTGCTGCGTGACTCCATGACTCTATGTTGCAGGACCAAAGTGCTAATGCATGTGGGTAGTGAAATTCAGGCACTTATCCTTCATCATAGCACTCCTTCACAAAATAAATACCACCTTACAACTTCACAGACCATGTCATTCATTGACTGCTTAGTGTTAGGTGTGTGAAACTTCAGAAGCTCTGACGTGGTGTCTTCCAGTATCAATCTGAAAAGGAATGCGAACAGAAAACCCAGGGGAGCCTTTCAAATTTGGGTCTTCAGATTTTGTATATTTGACATAACAGGGGACAATTGATAGAAAGTATATAATGGTCATTACTTTACATCATGAGTTTTAGTGTTAATGGTCTGCAAAAGAATGACTTTTTAATAGAATCCAATTTGATTACAGATTGGTGGCATTATATAATCAGCAGATGCATGATGAATAGAAATGCCTGTATTAGGTCCTCACTTACAAAGAATTATTGTCTAGCTCTGAAGAAAAATAAATTAACTTACTCTGCCCAGTCTACATGAAGTGACAGACATTTTATCTAATTATTACACTGCTGAATTAGGTACAAAGAAGGCAAGGTGTCAGCTTCCTGTTCTCAGTGAACTCCACCTGAATTATGATGTTCCCATTCTTCATATTCCTTTTTGTGTGACTGTCCCTGCTTTCTTGATGATCTTTCAGCATCACTACACTTCTGTTCAGCCCTTTTATAACACTGTTAATATTCTCCATTTACCTCAGGAGTCCACATCTTTGCAAAGTACCATATCCTTATATGCTTTACACACACCATGTTGAGGCCAGAGTCATAGTGACTTGGAAGAAACTTCTCCCTAGCTTCCGAAGCCCCTCCTATGTTCTGTCAGAGTCCCAAATGAGCACTGGACAGTTCCCAGATTGAATACTCCATAGATCCCTGACTGACGCAGCTGTAATGCCTGCATGTTTCACTTGACCTACAGGCTGGACTGTGGTCCAATGCCAGAACTTCAACGACATTGATCCTTGAATACAGGTCGGAACAAGTACCTGACAGATCATGGCCAACCCTGAACTAACTATATACAAGCCCCTTGATTGAGTATGGCACTACCCTCTGACTAACGGCAATCCCCCTTCACTCTATTAAATGAATGGTCTCCTTTGATTTTCAGACATGGCCATTTGATTGAAGTGAGTTTGCTAGTTAAGCTCCTTGCAATGCACAAGGGTGCCACTGATGTGGTATGATGCCATACAATAACATGCCAACCTCTTGAAGGCTCAGTTGCCTTTCCCACCCTCTGTATTAAACATGAGCCACAGAGGCTGACAACCTGTAAGTTAGGACTGAACTGTCTATGCATTAAAAAGCAATGTAAGCCAAAGGTACTAGCAGGCTTTCAATCAGCGGAACTTGAGTGAGCAATAAGAAGGATTAGTGGTGCTGGAAGAGCACAGCAGTTCAGGCAGCATCCAAGGAGCAGTAAAATCGATGTTTCGGGCAGAAGCCCTTCATCAAGAATAAGGTTTCCAGCATCTGCAGTCAATATTTTTACCTGAGCAATAAGAAGGTCAGCCTAGGGTCATAAGATGCATTCTATATAGCCGTGTGATTTTGCCTACAAGCAGAGTGATCTTGCATATTTTTCGAAGTCACAAGTGCCCCTAAGCTCGAAGGTGAAGCCCTGAAAGTCTCAAAAGGTATGTGACTTGTTCCAAAGGTGAGCGATGGTTGTGTGATAAGGCTGTTGATATCGTGATGCCCATTTAGGCGGAGGAAGGATGGAAGAGATGGTGCCCATAGATTATGCAGAGAAATAGCCATGACAGCTCAACTGGATGAAGGCTTGGAAAAGCAGATGATCAACTGTGGTGCCAAATTATGTCCCGAACGTTAGAGTCGAGAATTGGTGCTACCTAGTTTCTCAGGGAAGGAGGGAAGAGTGGGGAGCTGCATAGAATTGAGGCAGGTTAGCTAATGAGACATAGAAGAACAGAAATCAGGTAATCATTGTTAGCAAGATTCAATGGCCCCCGTTTAAACCTGAAGAGGATATTTATGTACTCAATCAAGAATCTGATTTTTTTTTCTATTCTCGCTATTGCCTCTGGACTTTCTTGCCATTGTCCATGTTATTCAAGGCAGCAGAAAGTTTCCCTATAATCTCTCTATCAAATGACTTCATCAGAGGATTGCAATGCAGCAAGTGGAAGTTGAACAAATTATTTCCTTGAGTTCTTTGGTTTGACCACACATCTTCAACTGAAATGCACGTTCTGAGAACTATAACAATTAACAGAGCTGAAAATGTGTTGCTGGTTAAAGCATAGCAGGTTAGGCAGCATCCAAGGAACAGGATATTTGACGTTTCGGGCCAGACCCCTTCATCAGGAATGAGGAGAGTGTGCCAGGCAGGCTAAGATAAAAGGTAGGGAGGAGGGACTTGGGGGAGGGGTGATGGAGATGTGATAGGTGGAAGGAGGTCAAGGTGAGGGTGATAGGCCGGAGTGGGGTGGGGGCGGAGAGGTCAGGAAGAAGATTGCAGTTTAGGAGGGCGGTGCTGAGTTCGCGGGAATCGACTGAGACAAGGTGGGGGGGGGGTGGAAATGAGGAAACTGGAGAAATCTGAGTTCATCTCTTGTGGTTGGAGGGTTCCCAGGCGGAAGATGAGGCGCTCTTCCTCCAACCGTCGTGTTGTTATGTTCTGGCGATGGAGGAGTCCAAGGACCTGCATGTCCTCAGTGGAGTGGGAGGGAGAGTTAAAATGTTGAGCCACGGGATGGTTGGGTTGGTTGGTCCGGGCGTCCCAGAGGTGTTCCCTGAAGCGTTCCACAAGTAGGCGGCCCGTCTCCCCAATATAGAGGAGGCCACATCAGGTGCAGCGGATGCAATAGATGATGTGTGTGGAGGTGCAGGTGAATTTGTGGCGGATATGGAAGGATCCCTTGGGGCCTTGGAGAGAAGTACGGGAGGAGGTGTGGGCGCAAATTTTGCATTTCCTGCGGTTGCAGGGGAAGGTGCTGGGAGTGGAGGTTGGGTTGGTGGGGGGTGTGGACCTGACGAGGGAGTCGCGAAGGGAGTGGTCTTTGCGGAACGCTGATAGGGGAGGGGAGGGAAATATATCCCTGGTGGTGGGGTCCATTTGGAGGTGGCGGAAATGACGGCGGATGATACGCTGTATACGGAGGTTGGTGGGGTGGTAGGTGAAAACCAGTGGGGTTCTGTCTGTGCGGCGATCGGCGGGGAGGTTGTTTGGGTGACGATCGCGGAGGCTGCGAGGTCGGTGGGGGCGGAAGTGACGTCATGGTCATCGTCGGTCGTTGGTCACAGGCGCTGTAGCGGCAATTACAATTACCATGCCAGCTGTGATCATGGTGCAGCATGACAAGTCATCAAATTATTATGGACTATTTTTACACATAGAATAGTAGACTGACCTGCAAAAGGTGAAATAAAAGAATCAGAAATCTGTGTATGCATCTCTGTATGTTATTGAGATTTGTTAGCTTTGCCACCCAGAATGAAGTGACCCAAACACTCAGGCCCAACTTCCAACGCCAAAGATTCCACAACAACATGGAAGTTAATCCAATGCTTTGACCTGGTTACCAAATTATGTCCATAACATTTTATTTCTTTCTTTCTGGGCATCACAATACTCTCAAAACTCTCAACACAACATATATACCACTAATGATTCACACTCTACTCCCTCTATCCCTCAGTATTGAGACATAATCTAAATCCCCCAATTACTTGTTGTCAGAAAAATTGCCATGCATTCACTCACCCACACCCAAAAGAAAAGAACTCAGTACAAGGCATCTCTTGACCTGTCTATTATATTTCTGCTGATCTGAGCAAGCAACACGCCACCACCATAAGTGATGCCAATGCCAAGTGGAGATCTTAGCACCTCCGGGTTAAATCTGGAAGGCCACAACATGACCAAAGGTCCTGACCTTTCATGCCTTTATCTATTTCTCTATCAGCTTGAGAAATGGCACGTTCACTGCATCTCACCTTCTTCTATTGATCCCTATGATGCTCCACAGCCATGAGAAAACAACATTGAGAAAAACTTTGTTTAACACTTTACTGGTGCATAAACTGAAATGGGAGTCCTGCGCAGAGATGAGTTCTGTGGGGCAGGAGCAGGCTGATTCCTGAGGAAGGGCTCATGCCCAAAACGTCGACTCTCTTGCTCCTTGGATGCTGCCTGACCTGCTGCGCTTTTCCAGTGACACATTTTCAGCATAAACTGAAACTACATGTTTTTTCTGTGATATAATTGCTTTATTGCAGCATGAAATCATTGTAATGTTTTTAATAAATGGTTCCTTAGCGTTGAACTTCGGAACACAGGGATTCCAATAGGCTTGTCAATCCCTCAAGCCCATTCTAATATTCCATCAGATTATAGATGGTCTATGCCCTTATTTTGATGCCCTTACCTTTATTAGTTTCCACATTTGGTAAACAAAACTTGAACAATCTAAAGTATTACGTTAACAATAAACATAACATCAACTTGTAGTGCAAGTAGAGTTTTGAACCTCTACCTCCTTTCCTATGTACAAGCCAGAAAAGTCTGGCACTAATGTTTTGAATATATTCCTTAGTAACAAATTCCAGACCAACAGAAATAGTTTCTCTCTGTTTGCCCTATCAGTTCCCTGCACTAGCTTGAAAATTTAGATCAAATTATGACTTAACAAATTCCAGATTTTAAAACCCTAGTGTGTTTAATCTCTCCTCATCACAGAGATATATAAAAAATATAGCAGGAGTAGGCCATTCTGCCCTTAGAGGATGCTTCACCATTCACTCTAAACATGGCTGCTCATCCAACTCGTACCCTGATCCTGTTTTCTCTCTTTTTTTTAATCACTCCAGCACTAAGACCTTAAAACCTAACTTGAACCTTGGAATCAAGTTACCATTCTGGTAAAACCACACTGCACGCTCCCTGTGACTGTTATAGCTCCCCAAATCATGATGTCCAGAAATAAATCAGTATTCTAGTTATCTTCTAATGAGGCTTTTGTATAGCTATAGCTGAACTTCTACCAATTGTTTTATGGGCCAGAAATCCATTAAAATTATTTTCTGTACTTGCTCATGACTTTTTGAGGAGCAATGGATGTGAACACGTGTTTTTGAATCTTTACAAATTCAAGCTTATTACCTTTTAGGAAATATTTTGATTTATTCTTTTTCAATCCAGAGTAGACAACCTCACACATGCCAACACTGAAATCGATTTTCCACTGATTTTCCCACTTACTTAGTCTATTTATGTACCTTTGTGATTTTATGCTTCCATTTTCATTGCTTAGTGGTTTATCATCCTGATTTGAAAAGAATATAATCATCTTAAGCTTGTAGTTATAATGCAAGTACCAGATACTACATGGTCACAAGATTGTACTTCGAATTCTATCTCTTTGTTATTATTTAACTGGAAAAATAACACTCTATGCATGCATGTAAATAGATATGCAGAATTCCTTTCACCAATATCCAAGTGGCATCCACTTCTAAAAATAACGAGAACTTTTTAAAAAATGCTTTGTATTCATGCTTCAGGAAGAGTAAAGCCAAAGAAATGTAATAATACTTCACAATGACCTTACATTACTCATCCCAATTCAATGTGGATAACTGCAGCCATGCAACCAAATATGAGATACAAAGTCAAAATGAACTACAAGAATGAAAATTGTAAGATAAAAAGACTATTCAATAAAATTGTGTTATATTTTTAAAAAATTTAGAATTGGCTGGAAAATCCAGGGAGAGATTACACTGATTTATGACAGTTATGACAAATACCCCCAGTTCTACATTTTCAACCAAGTCAGACAATCCCAAGTCATTTAAATCATATGGCCCCAAGTTTTCAAATTAAATCAACACTCAGCATTATTTTATTTCTGTATGGCTGCGAATAAGGATTAAAATCAGCCCAATACTTTATTGTGCATGACTGAGTCACTGCCATTGAAGTGTCAAAGACAATAAACATCTTTTTCCTTAAATATAGGTTGGTTATTAGAGACTGAGAAACACAAGATTAATCAGATTTGACCCAGTCAATAAGTGAACAAATTCTTCAGAGCCTAAGCACTGTACCCACGCATCAACCTACACAAATGATCAGCTGACTCAAAGACAACAATAAGACGGCTGCTACATACAGTTTCTATTATGTCCACAAAATACGCTTGCATAATCATTTTTTCATATTCCCTTTTTCACAAGAACAAAGGTATTCTTTGCCATTTTATAACATTGAGTATAAATATAACTTGATGGATTTCAAGATGATAAAAACACCATTCTACTACTTTTATTTGCCTGAAGAGAGTTGAAAAATGGCTCATTAATTGACTACAAAGGAGCCTTAAAATTAGCTAAGCTCCCAAAAAGAACATAGTAATCTCAATGTATGATTATGTGATGCCTGGTGCAGAGCTAACAACCTATCTCCGAACTTGGACAAAACCAAAGAGATGGTTGTTGACTTCAGGAGGGTACAGAGGGACTGCTCTCTGCTGAACATCACCAGCTCCCCTGTGGAGATTGTGAAGAGCACCAAATTTCTTGGCCTCCACCTGGCGGAGAATCTCACCTGGTCCCTCAACACCACTCATAGCCAAGAAAGTCCAGCAGCATCGCTACTTTCCGTGTAGGTTGAGGAAATCCCACCTCCCATCCCCCCCACCCTCACCACATTCTACAGAGGACTCATTGAGAGTACCCTGAGCAGTTGCGTCAGTGCCTGGTTCAGGAATTGCACCATCTTTGATCGTAAGACCCTACAATGGATAGTGAGGACAGCTGAGCAGATCAACAGGGTCTCTTTTCCTTCCATTACAGACATTTATATCACATGCTGCTTCCGAAAGGCTAAGAGCATTGTGGAAGACCCCACACATCCCTCATCCGTACTCTTCCCCCTCCTGCCATCTGGCAGGAGATATCAGAGCATTCAGTCTCTCACAGCTAGACTGTGCAACAGTTTCTTCCCCCACACCATCAGGCTCCTTAACACTGCATGATCACACTCTATTCCATCTGCAATTCTTTGCACAACTTTTCGAATTGTTGCTAAAACAATGGTTTAATAATGATCATTCATTATTATACTGTGCCTGTTGTCATCGTCTTGTCAGGAATTACTGTGCTGTTTTTCTTGTTTTGCACTTGTCTTATGCACTTTATGCTGCCCTGTGTATGACTGGACTCTCGTGTAGTTTGTGCTGTCCATGTAGCACCCTTGGTCCTATCTCATTTTTACTGTATCAGTTGTATATGGTAGAAGTGACAAATAAAGCTACTCTTGACTCTTGAGTCTTCCAGTGTCAACAGAATGTAAACCTTATCCTTCCTGCTCATTTAAGTGATTATAGCATACAGTTCACACAAAACATGCTGTCAAGTATGCCGGGGCAGGGTCTCAAAATTAAAGGCAAGTATGTGTTGAGGTAATAGCATGCCCTACTTAAAGTCAGTCTACACCACTGAAGATGGAGGGGCCTTGTGCCCCGCAGCAAATGCTGGAAAGAATTTGAAAAGTGGTTTGAAAGAAAAACAAAAAGAATGCCACAGCAAAAGAGATCTAGTGCTCCAGCACTGTGCTGGAAGAACTAGCACAGCGTGCTCAAAAGGGAGAGAGATGTTACACATACAGAAGACAGAAGACCACCAGATGACAATGACATGCCAAAACAGTAAGACCAGATAGCCCTGGTGATCAATGCCAGAAGTCAAGCTCTCATACTTAGTATTGCTGCAAGCATCACACAAGTGCATAGCTTGCACACACATTCAACTATTTAATCATGATAACCACATTATTTGAAGAGATTGCATCACACATTCTGACACATTTCATTCTCTCTTCTTGGACAATCTTGGCACTAGAACACAGGATGCAAACAACTCAATGAGGGAAAGGCACAGTCATTTCCTCAGCTCACATTGAGGAAATAATGGCCAGTATCATTGAAATAGCCATGAGTGAGGGGATGTCAAGAAGGAGGAAGGAGGACTGAAATCATGAAAGTGACGGTATCTTCTAACTGAATCTTGTTCTCAAATCCCCCCTCTTGCTGTTTTTGTTTCACTTTCACTTGCAATATGAACATTGCTGGCAAGGCCAGCATTTATTGTTTGAAACCTAACTTCCCTTGAGAAGGTTGTGATGTGCTATCTTCTTGAACTGCTGCTGTTACTCTTTGTAGATATATTCAGAGCGCTGTTTGGAAAGGGTTCCAGGATGTTGAACCAAAATGGATGGATTGATCATACTTTACCAATTCAGGATGTTAGTGACTTGCAGGTAATTATATTCCCATTTACAGAATGCACTTTATCTTCTGGGTGGTAGAGATCTCACATTTGGAAGATGCTGTTGAAGGGCCTAGGTGAGTTGTAGATGGTATAAACTGTTTACAGTGTATATCATTGGGGGATGCACTGAAGGTTTAAAATAATGATTGGGATGATAATCCAATGATCTATTTTGGCTTGAATGATATCAAGCTTAATGAGTGCTGTTGGAATGGCACATGATTCTGAAGATGTGTTATCTCAAATTTTAAGTTGTGAATTTCATCAGTTAAATTCACATTTCAGACTTTTAAAAGAAGACAATTTCAGTTTAGGAAGGATATTTCACTGAAATAGCAGGACACTAACACACATTAACATGACTGATGATTCAATGCAGATATGAAATTAATGAAGACCATCAGTGACAATAAACACTTGGAGGGGTGGAAACTTTTTTTCCTGCCTTAATAACATTAGAGATTTGAAATTTGCAAGAGGACATTGAAACCTAATTATCTTGAGCCACAAAACCAGGGCAGGTAAACAGTAGATGTGAGCAAACTTATACTAATGGCAGTTGGGAAGATGTCTTGTGAACAACAAATGTGTGTGTGTGTGTGTGTGTGTGTGTTCACTTGGATTGGGGTTGGCAGAGCATTCCAGCAGCAGTAAGGAAAAAAAAACAGAAATTACTGGAGAAACCCAGCAGGCCTGTGAATATCTATGAACAGAAAGCAGATGTCAATGTTTCAGGTTCAGTGACTGTTCTGAAGAAAATACTGCCAGTCTTGCTGTGGTTTTACAGCAATTTCTGTTTTGTTTCTGATTTCCAGCATCCACAGTTCTTTGCTTTTCTTTGTTTAGCAGTGAGGAAAAGTTGCCTTCTGTCTCTCTCTGCCTCTTTCCAATCTAACAACAAGAATTTGAATTTGCTGAGTCTTTATCTGTTGTCTGTATTACGATAAAATATGCTTTAAAAATATACATCCAAATTTTTTTTCTTGAGGGTTTGGACTTTTAAATAGAGACAGATAGATTTTGGTTACTTTTAAGGAGTTTTTTTTAAATGGACAGAAAGTCATTGAGAACGTATGACCTTGACCTACATACATCAATTCTAAGAATGCTATGACTTCAGTCACGTGTCTGTGGTGTTAATTGGCGGAATGTTTCCACTTTTATCTTACACTGCTGAGCTTTACAACAGACCAGAGGCAATGAGTTTAGATTTTGACCTCAGTTCCAGAGAACCAGTTCAGTTCCGTTTTCTCCCAACAGGACAATTGAGTTTTAGCTCATGATGAATCAATCACCTGAACCAAAAAGTTGTTCATTTGGGGAGATTTTGTGTAGAAATCTTAATGTTGTTAGATTAGATTCCCTTCGGCCCAACAAGTCCACACTGACCCTCCAAAGGGTCACCCACCCAGACCCATTCCCCTATTTACCCCTGACTAATTCACCCAACTCTATAGGCAATTGAGCATGGCCAATTGACCTGACCCGTACATCTTTGGATTGTGGGAGGAAACCCATGCAGACAATGCAAACTCCACACAGACAGTTGCCCGAGGCAGGAATTGAACCTGGGTCCCTGGTGCTGTGAGGCCACTGAGCCACTGTGCCACCCCACAGAGCAGCAGAACTGAAAAACATCTAGATCATCAAAATTGTGAAAACGTCATGGTAGCAGGCTCAAAGGAATAGTACAGTACTCTCTGCATTCCAAGAAAAGAAATTGTGATGAGTAAGTTAAGTAAAGATTGCGATAGGCGTGGAACTTCTCTGGAATTCGGTATCTGTAACAAGATAGTGTTCAGAAATAGATTGAAATTTTGTTTCACTGTTTGTGTTAAGGCATTTCCAACTGTCCTACATATTTCTTTTGTGCACTAAACTTACATTCTGTAGTGAAACAAAGTGTGCTATATGATTATGTTTCAGTGACAGGCAACCATATTAACCAAGTACAAAAATTAAACATTTGATCTACCAAGCCATATTTCATTCTGTGATCTGACTTGGTCAGTATTAGCATCATCATCTGCAAACAGACAAACTTCAACAGGAAGAGTGGCTATATTTCTGTAGCAACATCTCCAGCAGAAAAAGGGATTTTCCAGCTATATTTTGAAACATAATCACAACCAAAAAAATTGCCAATCCACAAACAGCCCAGAAAAGCAGCCATAAACTGAATTGACTATGTTAATTGTCATGAAGTAGATTGGGTAAAATGTAACTACCTCCACTTTTCACTTGACCATCACGCAAGCCAACATTCCATCCATTGACTCCATGCATTGTCCCAGAAAGGCAGCCAACATCATCAAAGGTCTCTCCCATCCCAGATTTCAAATGGCTGCACTGAGGTTCAGGATTTATTTTTACTGTACCATGTTTTTACCCAGGCCAGTTTTAAAATAAACCTAATCTCTAAATTCATAAGAACATAAATTTGACTGGCTAATCCTTTAAAACAGTTTATTATCAAGTAAAAACTAACACTGGATGGAAAGGCAATTTCTCAAATTGTTAAACATGCCTGTTGCAATCAAACAAGGAGTCGAAAAAGCAGGAAAGCCATTCTACTCCTCCTCACTTAGTTGAAATAATACATTCAAGTAATAGGAGATATTCCATCACATTCCTGAAATTGTATCTTATAGATGGTAAACAGGTTTTGGGAATCAAGACGTGATGGAATTCTCACTGATGCAGAAGCCCGTGGAGGCTATGTCATTGAGTATATTTCAGACAGCGACAGATGGCCTCTTGATCAGTAAGGGGATTACTGCAGAATTCTTAGCCTCTGACCTCTTAAATTCAATATTTATTTGGTTTGCCCTCTTCAGTTTCTGGTAAATAGTAACTCCTAGTATATTGATGTTTGGGAATTCAGTGATGTCAAGGGGAGATGGTTAACCTCCCTCTAATGTGAGTTCCTTGGAATGATGATCACTAACAATCTGTCCTGGACCACACACATACACACACACTGATGTGGCTGTCAAAAAGGCACAGCAATGCCTCTTCTTCCTCAAGAGGCTAAGGAAATTCATCATGTCCACAAGGACTCTCACCAACTTTTAATGATGTGCCATAGAAAGCATTCTATCTGGAAGCATCACGGCGTGGTACAACAACTGCTTTGCCCAGGACTGTGAGAAACTATAGAATGTTGTGAACACAGCTCAGACCATCACGCAAGCCAACGCTCCAGCCATTGACTCCATGCATTGCCCCAGAAAGGCAGCCAATATCATCAAAGATCTCTCCCACCCCAGTTATAATCTCTTCCAACCTCTTCCATCAGGCAGAAGATGCAAAACACATGTATCAACAGGTTCATGAACAGCTCCTTCCCCACGATTATTAGACTTCTGAATGGACCTCAGAAATTTCAAATCTAATGTCGATCTTGCTTTTGGTGTACCTTCTTTGCAGTCATATTTTTGTATTCCTCGCTCTGTTCAATCACCCTCTGATTTTTGTATGAAATGATCTGCCGATACTGCATGCAAAACAAGACCTTTCCCTCTACTTAGATACGTGTGGCAATAATAAACCAAATCAAATCATACTTTTGTGATATGAATGTTATTTCCTGCCGATTAACCTGAACCTAAAATTTGCTGCAGGCAGGAATTGCTTCGGTATCTGAGAAATTACAAATGATAGTGAAATATGTGTAAATATCTGCAAACATTCTCATTTCTGAAATTATGTTGGAAGAAAAATCATTAATGAATCAACTAAAGATAGTTGGGCTGACGACATCTCCTCAAGGAATACCTATAACAATATTCTAGCACTGAAATGATTAATGTCCACCAATGAGTACCCTAACCCTAACCCTAACCCATTTGTCTTTCTTTGTACAAGTTATGATTCTAACCAATGGAGAATTTTTCAGCAGATCCCTCTTGATTTTATTATTGCTAGGGCTCCTTGATGCCGCACTCAGTTAAATGCTGTTCTAATGTCAAAGGCAGTTACTCTCAACTCCATTAGACCATATGAGAAAGGAGCAGAATTAGACCTTTCTGCCCATAGTGTCATGACTAATATGTTTCTCAACCCCATTCTTCTCCCTTCTCCCCGTAACCCTTGATCCCCTTACTGATCAAGTGGCCGTCTGTCGCTGTCTGAAATATACTCAATGACATAGCCTCCACAGGCTTCTGCATCATTGAGTTCCACAGATTAACCACCCTCTGGCAGAAGAAATTCTTCCTTATTTCAGTTACAAAGGTTTGGCCTTTATATCTGAGGTTATTCCCTCAGGTTCTAGTCACGCCTGTTATAAACATCTTCTCTATGCCTACTTTATCCAAGCCTCTGTATTCTGTAAGTTTCAATCAGATCCCATCTCATTCTTCTAAACTCTATTGAGTACAGACCCAGACTCCACAACCACTCCTCACAATGACAAGCTCTTCATCCCCAGGATCATTCCTGTAAACCTACTCTGGATCCCCTCCAGTGCCGACACATTTTTCCTGAGATACAAGACCCAAAATTGCTCACAACTAAGTACTCACACTAATAAGTAGATGACATTTGTTCATTATTAATAATAATGGAAGGAAGCAATGAATGCTGGCAAGTTCTGTAAAATTAAAAATGTGTCGAACTTGGTGAAATAAATAGTGACAAATTAGACGCAATTCATTAAATCTTCATTATGTAGTAGATAAAACAAACCTAGTAAAACTATTAACTTGGTAAATTTGAGAATTACCTGAACGATAATCACTAAGAAATATTATCTAGAAGTGAAGCCTACCTCATCAACTTACTTGAATAAATTCTTTTGAATAAATTGAGACTGCATTGTGGGAAGACCTATCACATGATATAAGTTAATATTAAGGAAATTTGAAACAAACTATGTTAATGGGCTTGGTGCATCTTCAGGAGATTTGTCAAATTGATAAATTAGTTTCATTTGGTTTCATTATTGTAAGAAAAAAGTGTCTCAAGATTTCTCAAAAGGATAAGGAAAATGGAAATGAGGTTACGGTGGGTAATAATGGGACGTCAGAAGTGGAGAGGTGAAAGGGTTTGGTGAGGGAATTATTCATGCAGCAAGTAAAGTGCACAGTCAGTCAGTGTGGGTGAAATACACCACTCAAGTAAGGTGACTCATCTCAGAAAGTCAGTTATTTCATCCCTGCTTGGAGTAAAGCTGTCTAGAGATACAGAGTTGAGTGACCATAACAGAATCGACAGTGTGGTGCTAGAAAAGCACAGCAGGCCAGGCAGCATCTGAGGACCAGGAGGAGTATTGATGTTTCAGGCAAAAGCCCTTCATCACGAATGAGGCTGTGAGTTGAGGGGGTGGTGAGATAAATGAGATGGGGGGTGGGGCTGGGGGGAAGGTAGTAGTGAGCGTGATAGGTAAATGGAGGTGGAGTAATGGTGATAGGTCAGAGAGGAGGGTGGATCAGATAGTTAGGAAGGAAGATGGACAGGTAGGACAGGCCATGAAGGAGATGCAGAGTTGGAAGGTTGGAACTGGGCTTAAGGTGGGGGGAGGGGAAATGAGAAAACTGATGAAATCCACGTTGATGCCATAGGGTTGGAAAGTCCCGAGGCGGAAGATGAGGCGTTCGTCCTCCAGCCGTTGACTGGTTAGGGAGTGGCGATGGAGCAGGTCCATGGCCTGCATGTCCTTGGTGGAGTGGGAGGGAGAGTCAAAGTGGTCAGCCGGTGGGGCTTGATTGGTACGGGTGTCCTGGAGATGTTCTCTGAAGTGCTCTGCAAGTAGGGTTCCTGTCACCCCAATGTAAGGGAGATCACATCGGGAGCAACGGATACAGTGTGGAAGTGCAGGTAAAACTCTGATGAAAGTGGAAGGCTCCTTTGGGGCCTTGGATGGAGGTGAGGGGGGAGGTGTGGGCGCAGGTTTTCAATTTCTGCAGTAGCAGGGGAAGGTGCCAGGAGCAGAGGGTGCATTGGTGGAGTGCATGGGCCTGACAAGGGAGTCACGGAGGGAATGGTCTTTACAAAAAGTGGGTAGGGGTGGGAATGGAAATATATCTCTAGTGGTCAGGTCCATTTCTAAGTGGTGGAAATGGTGGAGGATGATGCGATGTATATGGAGGGTGGTGAGTTGAAGATGAGGACCAAGAGGGTTCTGTCCTTGTTACGGTTGGAGGGGTGGGGTTTGAGGCAAAGGTGTGGGAAATGGATGAGATGCGCTGGAGGGCGTCATCAACCACATTGGAGGGAAAATTGCAGTCTTTAAAAAAGGAGGCTATCTGGTGTGTTCTGTGGTGAAACTAGTCCTCCTGGGAGCAGACGCTGAGGAGGTGGAGAAATTTTTACAGGAGGCAGGGTGGGCAGAGGTGTAATCCAGGTAACTGTGGGAGTCAGTGGGTTTGTAAAAGATGTCAGTGTTGAGTCGGTCACCATTGATGCAGATAGAGAGATCGAGGAAAGGGATGGAGATGTCTGAGATGGTCCAGTGAACTTCAGGTCAGGGTGGAATATGTTGGTGAAGTTGATGAAATGTTCAACTGCCTTATGGGAGCACACAATGGCACCGATGCAGTCATCAATATAGCAGAGGAAAAGGTGGGGAATGCTGCAGAAGATGGACTGTTCCACGTAACTGACAAAGAGACAGGCATAGTTGGGGCCCATGTTAGTGCCCATGGCGAACCCCTTTCATCTGGAGTTAGTGGGAGGATTCAAAGGAGAAACTATTGACAGTGAGGAACAGTTCAGCCAAAAGGATGAGAGTGTCACTGGAAGGGTACAGGTGGGGAACTCAGGAGAGGAAGAAACGGAGGGTTTGGAGGCCCTGGTCATGGTGGATGCAGGTGTATAGGGACTAGATGCCCATGGTGAAGATGAGGCATTGGGGGCCAGGAAAACATAAGTTTTGGAGGAGGTGGAGGACGTGAGTTGTGTCTCAAATGTATGTGGGGAGCTCCTGGATCGGGGGGGATAGGACAGTCTCAAGATATGCGGGGATAAGTTTGGTGGGCAGGAGCAGGCCAAAATGATGGGTCGGCCAGGGTAGTCAGGCTTGTGGATCTTGGGTAGGAGGTAGAACTGGGCAGTGCACGGTTCCTGAACTATGAGGTTGGAAGCTGTGGGTGGGAGATCTCCTGAGGTGATGAGTTGTGTCTAGTCTGAGAGATGATTGTTTGGTGATGCGAGGTGAAGTTGTGGTTGAGGGGACAATAGGAGGAGGTGTCTTTGAGTTGGTGCCTGGCTTCAGTAGTGTAGAGGTCAGTGCACCAAACTACCACTGTACCCCACCTTGTCCGCTGGTTGGAAGGTGAGGTTGGGGTTGGAGCAGAGGGAGTGGAAGGCTGCGCGTTGTGGGGTGAGAGGTTGGAGTGGGTGAAGGGGGTGGACAGATTGAGGCGGTCAATGTCCTGGTGGCAGTTGGAAATAAAGAGGTCGAGCACTGGTAACAGACCCGCACAGTGTGTCCAGTGGATGGGGTGGGTTGGAGGCGAGAGAATGAGTCCTCAGAAAGCGGGTGGGAGTCTTGGTGGAAGAAGTAGGCTCAGAGACGGAGGCAGTGGAAGAAGTATTCGTGCGTTGAATTTGTTGATCCAGGAGTGGAGGGGGATGAAGCAAAAGCCTTTGCTGATGACTGATCATTCGCCCTCAGTGAGGGGGAGGTCTGGAGGGATGGTGAAAACTCAGCAGGGCTGGGACCTAGGACCTGGTGTAGGGCTGGAGCTGGGAGTTGGGGGGGGGGGGGGTGGGTGCGGGGAGACTGTAGCTGGAGTGGGCGTGGTAGTAGAGCGACCAGGGTTGACATCATTAATGGAAGTGATGCTTACCCTGGTATTGAAGAGTCAGAGGTGGTGACTGTGGAATCTGCAGGGGGTGGGGGGTGTTACGTGTCATAGACGATTGTGTCAGCGGTGTTCAGGTAAGTGGTATCAGTGGAGGCGAAAGTGGCTGCGACGGCAGGGTTGGAGTTCAGGTGAGCTGACCATAACAGAACTCAAACTGAGCAGTGAGCAGGTTATTACTGATCTAGTGTTGCCTGCTACCTCTGCTGATAATACCTTCCATTATTTTGCTGATGATTTGAGAGCAGACTAATTGGACTGCAATTGACTGGATTGGATTTGTCTTTAATTTTTGAGTATGTAATATCTGAGTTGGAAGACCAGGTTTTACTAAAATATTGAACAATATTTCAAACTGCAACCCAAACTGTGAAGAATTGCAATCTATTTCACCATGCAGTGTTTTGCATGCTCAGACAAGACTTCATAAATGTTTAGTGTGTCATTTTATGTTTATTACAGCAACCTCTTTATTATAGCTTCATCCTCAATTATAAACAAAAGTGTTGAATATTTTACCCCTTTATTCTGTTATACTGGCAATTTACCATCTGTCAGTACATTAGCAAAATAATTGGTAGTTTATTGATAGATGTTTGCAACATTAGCTTGACTTGGAATTCTGGTGAGCTTTGAGACATTTTCAGGATGTTTTCAACAGAACATTCTATTCTCACAGTTGCTTTGGTTATTTTAATATGAAGAAATAAAATGTCATATTGGATTAATTCTCAACAGGATTAGTGCATCCAATAATCCTTACTACCCTCATTGAGAGAAACCTAACCAAGCAAGACTTGACCGTAATCAAACTCATTCTGTGCCTTTCAGTTGCTTTAACAGCTATATAGCCAGTTAAGCAACAGCTAAGTGAGGGGGAAACCATGGAAAGTTAGTCACAGTAATCACTGGACATAGCTACTTCTGGGCTTTACAGATTCCGGTACTTACTTGAAGTTAGAAAGTGAATACGTAAAGTACCATTCAAATGTTAAGATGGACTGTGTCATCTGCTGTGTAGCTTGTATTAGAAATTATATTGTTATCAATTCCTTGGCTCGTTCTGCCTTTATGTGTACTCATAGCAATTTAGCTAAATATCTAATCATCGAGACTATGAATTCCCTTTGTTGGAGAATGCAATCAATAGTTGAGTAGTGCTTGAATTATTTTCAACAGTTCACTGATCAAGTACTTCAAGACTTTTTAGAAATCTGATGGTAGTTGCCAGAATGGGAGCTAAGTCTACAAGGAAGCCTTTCTCTCTGCTTAATTCTTTCCCAACAACAGAAACTCCAAACAAGAGTGAAATAACGGACCAGAGCAGACTCGGGTCTACTGAGTTGTTTTAACATTACCACCGCACCCCCCCCCCCCCCCTCCAAATAAAGAGCTGTCACATCTCATCCTTCAGTTTCAATAACAACTTAAACAGTAATTGGTTTCAAGCAACATATTCTCTTCAATTTTCCTTCCTCGTTGTGGGGGTGGGGCGGGTGGACAAAAGCAACAAATTAATCTGAGAAAAAAACAATTGGGATTAGCTTAATTCTTGGGGTTTCTGCTGATCCCAATTGTTATGATCGATGAACAAAAGCAGAAACAGTGGTGGCGTAATTTAAGGTACGACATTGACACTTTTGGGTGGTGAAATGAACTTTACCTCAAAATTGATTGTAACAAGCTGCTTTCTTGGATGTAGAACCCAATGCAAACACAGCCAGCCAATCAGAGGCCAGAAATGAGTCGTAGCACCGTATCAATGGATGAGGCTGCCGAAGGGAGGCACAGTAGATTCTCCTTAGTGGAGAAGAGGGTCAGGGACATCAGGGCAATGGTGATGAAGGGAAAGAATTTTAGGAATCACCCCCCGGCACTTTATCTATGCCCTTAATCACATAGAAAAAAATAAGGGTCTTCTTGTTCTGTGCTCAACAGACAGTAGTCTGGTCAGAATGGAGTCTTTATTGAATTGCCTCTCAGAACATAATAGCTGGGAGCAGGAGTTGGCAAATTCAGCTCCTCAAGCCTGCTCTACTATTCAATACAATCACAATTAATCTCATCTCAGCCTCAAGTCCACTCCCTACCCACTTCCAATATCGCTTCAACGCATTGCTAATTAAAAGCCTGTCTATCTCCTACTTATCTTCACTCAACGTCCCATAACCACCACCCTCTGAGATAGTGAAATGCACAGATTCACAAAACTCTGAGGGAAATAATTATTCTTCACCTCTATTTTAAATCTGCAACCTCCTATCATAAAACTAGGGCCACTCAAAAAAGGAATCATCCTTTCTACATTTACATTGTCAATCTCCTTTCTCATCTTATAAATCTCAATTAGATCTCCTCAGTCTTTTAAACTGAAGAGTCTCGGCGTAAACTGGTCAATCTCTCTTCCCTCAAAGATAGTTACCTGCAGCATATGTGCCACCTGGTTGAGGTCAGGTGACTGCAGGAGATCAGGAAGAACATTAGTCTATGATTGCATTTTAATCAATTTATCTTCCTCTTACAGACAAAAAAGGAAAACAAGTTAATGCACTATCAAGTACATTTTGAGTTATCCAAGTTACCCAATATACACAACTGTTTTCTTTCATTAACAATTTGTTATTCTCATCAGCCCTTACACATGCAATAGTCTTTAGATCATGCTGATTTCTTAATCGTTTTTGTGTATGTTAATGTTAACTATTCATCTGTTTTGTTCCTGGGGAGTAGTATTCCGTGCCTTTTGTTTTTACTATTGCAACAGTTGTTCTAGTTCCATTATTGGTTTGATCTGGACCTGTTGTCTGTTGGTTATTCTGTTAACTGGGCAAGTGCTGCGATTACACCTTCCTGATTAGTGGCCTGCAGTTATCTGAACGTGGCTGCAGATGCAATGGCATACCTGTTCATCATTTCCACTGTATATCATCAAGGTGAACACTGCTCTATACAGGCCCAAAGTTGCTGCTTCAGTTGACTTCTATTGAGAGTATTGAAGGCTTATACTTGGACTGGTTTCCCCAAGCTCAACTCTGGCAATTGTTTGGTGGTCTTGTCAAAATGAAATTTCATTCTCTGCTGTTTCATCTTGATTTTGTCACTGGTTTTCAGTAACTTTTCTGCTTTTTAACAAGAAGCTTAGGTGTAACATGACATTAGCATTTAGACTGGATTGCTTTTCATGCCTTCAGGAGCTATGAATCTTCGCTCAAGAATTGCCCGAATTTATCTGTGCTAGATTTGTTTGATTTCTTTGGAGATTTTCACTGCTGAGTTAGCCTTTCAATTTCACTGGGGTTTAGTGTTGAGGTGATGTGTGGTTTTGGATTTCCCAAGCTTTTATGGAATGGCTGAATTTTTCACGCACTAACAAAGGACCATGGTCACTCATCACAACGTCAAGAATGTACTCATACTGAAGTGTGCTATCTGGCATTTGAACTTCTCACCCTATAGGTGTTGAAGTCATCCGGTCCACCTTGCAGTAGTCAGAAATGTAGTTGCTAATCACTCTACGATGATGAGATAATTATTTCCTGTGAGCTTAAAAAAAGCTACCTTCAGCTTCATGTTTGGGATGTCATGTTTTATCAGCAATTATCTAGCTTGCTTGGCTTGGTACCCCTTGTAAGCACTGCACCAGATGATGTGGGCCTTGATTTCATTGTTCACATTTGGCCAATAGAGCACATCCCTTGCCTTCCTGAGATGCAACTCAACTTTTTGGTGATTTTTATGGGTGTGCTTTAGCATTTCAACTTTCAACTCCCTAGTGACAAGTTCCATTATATTTCCATCAGACAATATACCATCAGGGCTATCCATTTATCTCTGTATTCGCCATATGTTGATAGAGCTCCAGTTGGGTCTGGATGCTTTTGAATGTTGTTTCATTACTCCTTCCAAAAATTTGCAAAGTTGTATTGTATTAGGATTTTATTTGATTTGAACAAGGTGCTTGTCTGTTAAATTCAATCGCTTTGCTGGGCTAATTATTTCACTATTTTCCAACTCTTCTATCTTGTCTTAAGGATGGTCTTGAGAATAGCTGGAACTTTCCTCACAGAATTGCTCTTACATTCTCATTTCATTTGAGATAATATTTTCCTGGAGAACATCCTAACCCTGAAAATACACTATTATATTTATCTCGGATTTGTTCCAAAGTCAATATTTAGTGTGTTGCAACACATTGCAAATCTCCACTCACGCATTGTGGGTTACCAGTCTAAACTGTAGATTTTATTGAATTCGCTTCCAATTTCCACCCTACCCTCTCTTACACTTAGTGCATCTCTGACTCCTCCCTTCCTCGACACCTCTGTTTGTATTTCCGGGGATAGAATTGCCACTAATATCCACTAGGTAAAAACAATGACTGCAGATGCTGGAAACCAGATTCTAGATTAGAGTGGTGCTGAAAAAACACAGCAGTTCAGGCAACATCCGAGAAGCAGGAAAATCGACGTTTTGGGCAAAAGCCCTTCATCAGGAATATCAGGGAGAGTGCTTGAAGAATGGAGAGATAAATGAGAGGAGGGTGGGGGTGGGGAGAAAGTAGCATTGAGTACAATAGGTGAGTGGAAGTGGGGATGAAGGTGATAGGTCGGAGGGGAGGGGGGAGTGGATAGGTGGAAAGGAACATAGGGAGGTAGGACAGGTCATGGGGACAGTGCTGAGCTAGAAGTTTGGAACTAGGGTGAGGTGTGGGAAGGGGAATTAAGGAAACTGGTGAAGTCCACATTAATGCCCTGGGGTTGAAGTGTTCCGAGGCGGAAGATGAGGCGTTCTTCCTCCAGGTGTCGGATGGTGAGGAAGCGGCGGTGAAGGAGGCCCAGGACCTCCATGTCCTAGGCTGAGTGGGAGGGGGAGTTAAAATGTTGGGCCACAGGGCGGTGTGGTTGATTGGTGCGGGTTTCCCAGAGATGTTCCCTAAAGCACTCTGCTAGGAGGCATCTAGTCTCCCCAATGTTGAGGAGACTGCATTGGGAGCAACGGATGCAATAAATGATATTGGTGGATGTGCAGGTAAAACTTTGATGGATGTGGAAGGCTCCTTTGGGACTTTGGATGGAGGAGGTGTGGGTGCAGGTTTTGCAGTTCCTGCGGTGGCAGGGGAAGGTGCCAGAACGGGAGGGTGGGTTGTTGGGAGGTGTGGACCTGACCAGGTAGTCACGGAGGGAACAGTCTTTGCGGAAAGTGGAAAGGGGTGGGGAGGGAAATATATCCCTGGTGGTGGGGTCTTTTTGGAGGTGGCGGAAATGTCATCGGATGTTTTGGTTTATGCGAAGGTTGGTAGGGTGGAAGGTGAGCACCAGGGGGGTTTTGTCCTTGTTACGGTTGGAGGGGTGAGGTCTGAGGGCGGAGGTGCGGGATGTGGATGAAATGCGTTGGAAGACATCTTTAACCATGTGGGAAGGGAAATTGCGGTCTCTAAAGAAGGAGGCCATCTGGTGTGTTCTGGTCCTCCTGGGAGCAGATATGGCGGAGGCGGAGGAATTGGGAAAAGGGGATGACATTTTTGCAGAAGGTAGGGTGGAAAGAGGTGTAATCCAGGTAGCTGTGGGAGTTGGTGGGTTTGTAAAAAATGTCTGTGCAAGTCAGTCGTCATTAATGGAGATGGAGAGGTCCAGGAATGGGAGGGAGGTGTCAGAGATGGTCCAGGTAAACTTATGGTTAGGGTGGAATGTGTTGGTGAAGTTGATGAATTGCTCAACCTCCTCGCGGGAGAACAAGGTGGTGCCAATGCAGTCATCAATGTAATGAAGGAAGAGATGGGGAGTGGTGCCGGTGTAACTATGGAAAATGGACTCTTCTACGTGGCCAACAAGGAGACAGGCATAGCTGGTGCCCATATGGGTGCCCATGGCTACCCCTTTGGTCTGGAGGAAGTGGGAGGATTCGAAGGAGAAATTGTGAAGGGTGAGGACCAGTTCAACCAAATGAACGAGAGTGTCGGTGGAAGGGTACTGTTGGGGACATCTGGAGAGGAAGAAACGGAGTGCTTGGAGGCCCTGGTCATGGCAGATGGAGGTGTAGAGGGATTGGCTATCCATGGTGAAGATGAGGCGTTGGGGGCCGGGGAAATGGAAGTCTTGGAGGAGGTGGAGGACATGGGCGGTGTCACGAATGTATATGGGGAGTTCCTGGACTAGGGAAGATAGGACAGTGTTGAGGTAAGTAGAGATGAGTTCAGTGGGGCAGGAGCATGCTGAGACAATGGATTGTCCAGGGTGGTCAGGCTTGTGGATCTTGGGAAGGAGGTAGAACCAGGCAGTATGGGGTTCCCAGACTATGAGGTTGGAAGTTGTGGATGGGAGATGTCCTGAGGTGATGAGATTCTGTATGGTCTGGGAGATGATGTTTTGGTTATTGGGGGGTGGGGGGGGGGGGTAGAGTCATGGTCAAGGGGGTGGTAGGAGGAGGTGTCCTCGAGTTGGCGTCTGGCTTCAGCGGTGTAGAGGTCAGTGCGCTGGACTACCACTGCACCCCCTTTATCTGCTGGCTTGATATCTACTACAAACCACAGACTCCCATAGCTACCTGGACTCATATATCCTCGCACTCTGCTTCCTGTAAAGACTACATTCCATTCTCCCAGTTCCTCCATCTCTGTCGCATATGTTCTGATGAGGCCAACTTTGACAAGGGTGCCTCTGAAATGTCCATCTTCCTCAACTGAGGATTCCCCAGCATCATTATCAGCAGGGCCCTCAACTGGGTTTGACCCATCTCCTGCACTTCCAGCGTCACCTCCTTTTTTCCCTTCTGCAGCAGTGATATGGTTCCCCTTGTCCTTACCTAGCATCCCACCAGCACCCACATTTGGAAGATCATCAGCTGCCATTTCCAGCACTTCCAGTGAGATGCCACCACCAGGCACATAATCCCCTCCCTTCCCTTCCGTACGTTCCTTCTGGGACACTTTGGTCCATTCTTCCTTCAATCCCAACACCCGACCACTGCCCCACGGCACCTTCCCTGCAATCCCAGAAGGTGTGACACCTGCTGATTTACCTCCTTCCTCCTCAACATCCAAGGGCCTTCCAGATGAAGCAGCACTTTACCTGCACTTCACACAATCCAGTCTACTGCACTCGCTGTTGAGGAAACAAAGTGAAGACTGAGAGACTGCTTCACAAAACAGCCATGTTCTGCCCACAAAAATGACCGCACTTACAGTTGCCTAACACACGGTTCTTTTTCCTGGTTAATATCTCTGGCTCAGGCTTGGTGCCGTGCTCTAGTGAAACTCAGTGCAAGCTGGAAGAACAGCACTTCATTTTCATCTTGGGGACCCCACAATCCTCTGGACTCAATATCACGTTCTTTAGCTTTAGGGCTTAAACTGCTCCATGTCCTTAGCCCTACACCCACACACCAGGCCTTGTTATCACATAGTTTGCTATTACACACAACTCATTGTTCCCCACTAACAGTTTCCATTAATAGCTATTCACCCTCTGAGCCAGATCATTATCCACTCATAGAGTCATAGAGAGATACAGCATGGAAACAGACCCTTCAGTCCAACCCATCCATGATGACCAGATATCCCAACCCAATCTAATCCCACCTGCCAGCACCCGACCCATATTCATAGCCTCAAATTTATATTCCAGGGCTTAATTTATGGATTATCATGTTGAGTCATTTTGCACAGGTCATGATGTTGCATGATACACCAGTGTTCACCTGGTGCTTCATGGTGACTTGATGTTCTCCTTGTGCACTCATCCATCCAACAGTAACCTCTGTCATCTAGCAAATTGACTAAACCAACCTATTGTATGGTAGAGAATGATCCATCAAAAATATTAGCCAATACCACTCCAGTAACCATCTGAACTTGTTGTTGTGCCTCCTTCCAACCATATACTTGTGGCCAAAATGATTTGGTTTCTTACAGTGAAAATATAGCTTTCCCCATTCTATACATGCCATCTTCCTGTTTGCCTGATGTCCTGCACAGTATTTATTCCTGCCCTGCGGCTGTGACTGTTTTGGTATTTGATTCTGGAGTATAACCTCAACATATTTCAAGACCTTGTCCGTTCTGCCACAAATATGCTGTGGCTGCTAAGTTATAACCTCAGCACCTTCACACATCATTGCTTTCTTGAGAGTATAAAGTTCTCCTCTGTCAGAAGATGTGCAGTCACTGTAGGATCTCTTATGCTAAAAAAAATCTTGTTTTTAATTAGATCATCTTTTAGTTGTGTACATTTACAGGAGCTGAGTTTATGAGGTTACAAATTGATCAATGGACTCTTTATCACCTTGGATCCTAACATTGAACACATTCTGTTCACGTATCCATTCAGCTCTTCAAGGATTTCAACATTTCTAGTCTGTTTTATCTATTCTTCAGAGACTTTGAGGTTGGAATACATTTGAAACTGTTTCTTCCATGTAGTGCAAGAGTGTAAACATGTGTGGTTGCTCTGGCTTGTTAACCTGACCTATCGCTATTTTATAATTTTGTTATTGTGCATGGGACATCTTGCATTTTAGCTTCATGCCTGCTTTCCTTTCAACTGGGACCAAAAGACAAAAAGCTGCAGTGATTTGCCTTGCCCAATGTTTCAGCTGTGGCCTGCTTCCTTATTCTTTTTCAGTCGCATGTAGCAGCTTTCACAGCTCTGAACATTTCCATGTCTCTCTGTCAGGAGTTATTCTTTTTTTACAGCTCCTCAGTACTCACACTCAGCTTTACTTCTAACATCACCTTCTCTGTTCAGCAGACAGCAGTCTCATCAGAAATACTTATATTGTTTGTACACTGTGTGAGAAGTTCTATCAATGGCAGTCCACAAAGGACATTTATATATGATTGCACATCAATCCAATCATTCCCAGGCCATTCTGTTTAACCAGATGGAAAGGCTGCTTGTGTACTTGCCTGCTGGGAATGGGGATAATCATGGTGATGGTATGAACCAGCCTTTAAATGATCATTAATTGGCCACTTAGCAGTCTCAATTGGTCATAAGTCAAAAAGCTTCCCCACTCAGAATTTAATTCCTGTGATGGTGGGAAGAGGATAGGTACCTCTTCAACGTCAAATCTCCTGATTATCTTCCCCTTCCCAACTGTTTCTTGAGGGGGTAGGGAGATTTTGCCCAGATTTTCAGTTCAATAATCCTCTGCCAGAATGTACATGAAGTTTCTAAGAACAGTTTTGCATAAGCACAAATTCACAGCAGCAAATGGTCTAAAAATGACTATGGTTAAATTAAGAATTTCACTGAGAAGCCCAGATTGATAACTGGGATGAAAAATGAAAGCATTTGCATTGGAGCATAATGAACCTTAGCTGAACTTCTTAACAGCACTCAGAAGAGTTTTTATTCTTTATTTACACTATGAATATTTACACTAGGGACTAAAAATTGAAATGTACCTTATTCTACACTGGCAAACTGACTATAAGAATGTACTTTCAGAATGTATTCTACATTTTCATTATGCATTCATTGTATTATGAAACAAAGAAAAATTGAGGAACACAATTAAAGTATGCTTGAAATGAGAAAATTTCATATGGAGTTGCCAAAAATACTGAATCAAAATATAACTGAGGTCTGTACGTTTCTTCTGCAACTTTACCACTACAACTTATTTGGAGGATGAAACAATATAATTATTATCATTTAAAATTTTTAAAAATGGGGTGAGGGAAAACTACTCAGGCCTCCTTCCATCATCAACATCACTTCAGCCACCAGTGAAGAGAGGCCCATGCATGTGGAAAATATAGCTGTGGAAGGTGGTGTGGGGCAAGGGGGAAAGAGGCCACCTTTAAGTCTTCCTGAATCCATTAGAGGTTTGAAGGTAACCCCCACCCCTCTCCTTGAACAGTGTCCGAGGTTTTTAAATTCAGCACCCTGCCCCACCCCACCTCCATCTCCCTTGTTGAAACCCCAATCCGGACATGCACTCTGGGTTTCTCAGCACTGAGAACTAGCTACTCATACTCCCAACAGTGGCTAATGTTGCTGGGACTACAGAGCTGGCTGCCAATCCAATATACCAGTATCACTTAAAGGTGCTATTTCCATCTGAGAAAACTGAGGGAATTTCACAATAAAGCAATTAACGCTGGTTCCAAAACATAAGTTCCAAAACTGGAGAGTCACCTGGATCATGGGCAGGCTTCCTCACCTCCAACAGTTTAGTCTGGGGTGCAGGGATTGTGACGCCCTGTAAAATCTAGCCCGCACTGTTGCTTTACAATAGCAAAAATTACAATAGTCTTAATTTACCACGTAATCTATATTACAATTTTCAGTAAATGTTCTGTTGAATTGCCCAGAATCAGATGATTGCAGATCTGTAATTATTAACAGTGTATTAACTCTATTTTGAGTAAGAGCAGGAATTCTGGTTCCACCCTCCCTGGACAGAGTAAATAGGCCTCATAAGTAAAGACAGAAGTGATAGCAAAATGTTCCTATGCAACCTTACAAACTCTAACCTCTGATTTATGTTAGCTCAGTCAAACTGAAGTTAGTCTTCGCTGACACACAAGGAGAAAAACTGATTACAGCAATAAATATGGACAAAGATGATTGCATATTTTCTGAAATATGATAGTTCCTGTGCTGATCAAACAATTCAAATATTCTATGTGGAAAACAGGTCATTAGTGTTGAATATTAGAAACATAAGGATTGATATATATTGAAGATTTTGATTAGCTTCAGAGACCACAGGGAAATTTTCTTGAGATTAAGTAAGTAGGATGGTGTCAATGATGTGCTAAATTGTACATGGATTATGAAGGAGTAGCACCAATCAATTGAATGTCTGTTTATCATTCCGTCCCTTTTCATGTTGCTAATAACAACAGAATACTGTACATTTATTTTAAGATAAATTAGAATAAGGACTCACACAGCAGGTGTGGCACTTTAGCAAAACAGAATGTTAACACAACAACAGTAGTGTTATAAAAGGAAGAACTGTAGAAATTCACAGTGTAAAAGAGAGCACTTGGCCCATCATGACTGGTGCTTGCTGAAAAATATGTACTGACCTAATCCCATTTGAATTGAATTGATTGAATTGAATTTATTGTCACGTGTACTGAGTAACAGTGAAAAACGTTGTCTTGTGAGCAATAGAGGCAGATCACAGAGTTGAATAGCTTAGATAAGTCAATAATAGATAAACAGCAGCAAAACAAAAACATAGGTACAAGCAAATGCGAAGAGTTTGTGAGTGCATTCGGCATTCTAACAACAGTAGGGTAGAAACTGTTTAAAAGCCGACTGGTGCATGTGTTTAGGCTTCTGTATCTTGTTCCCGATGGTAGAGGTTGTAGAAAAGCATTGCCAGCGTGCGATGAATTTTGAGAATACTGGCGGCCTTTCCTTGACAGCAGACATGGTAGATGGACTCAGTAAATGGGAGGTTGGCCTTTGTGATTGTCTGGGTTGAGTTCACCACTCTCTGTGACCATCTCTGATCTTGAATGGTGCAGTTGTGGTGATGCATCCAGACAAAATGCTCTAGATGGTGTACCTATAAAAGTTGGCGAGGGTATTCGCCATTATATCAAATTTTCTCAGCTTCCTGAGAAAGAAGAGACGTTGTTGTGCCTTTGTGACCAATGAGTCCACATGAAGATGCCAAGAAAGCTTGTTGTTGATAATCACTCTCAGGAGCTTGACATTCTCCACTCGTTCCACCTCTGTACTGTTAACGTGTAGGGGGGCATGAGTAACATCCCGCCGAAAGTCAATAATGAGTTCCTTGGTTTTGCTGGCATTGAGAGCTAGGTTGTTCTCAGTGCTCCATTTTTCATGTCTTCCACCTCCCGTCTGTAGTCTGTTTCGACGCCACCTGAGATTCAACTGACTATGGTGGTGTCATCAGTGAACTTGTAAATGGCATTAGTCTGGTATTTGGTGATGCAGTCACAGTGAGTAGAGTATGGGCTAAGTACACACTCCTGGGGGGGCTCCAGTGTTGAGTGTTAGTGAGGATGAAATATTGTCCCCAGTCTTCACTGATTGTGGCCTGTGGGAGAAGGGGATTAGTCTGAGATCACTAAGTTCAGTAATCAGTCTCGAGGGTATAATAGTGTGAAGGCTGAACTGCAGTCATTGAGTAGAATTCTTACATAACTGTTCTAGGTTTCAAGATGTTTTAGGAAGGAGTGAAGAGCAAGTGATATGGCATCTGATGTGGATCTGTTGGTCCAATAGGCAAATTGGAGTGGGTCAAGAGTAGTGGGGAGGCTGGAGTTGATTAATGCCGTGATCAACCTTTCAAAGCACTTCATGACCACCAAAGTTAGGGCTACTCTGCAGTAGTCATTGGAACATACTGCACAAGCCTTCTTAGACACAGGGATGATGTTGGCCCTCTTGAAACAGGCAGGGACAGGAGCCTGCTGCAGGGAGAGGTTGAAGATGTCCGAGAAGCCCTCTGCCAGTTGATCTGTGTATGCTCTGAGTGCACGGCCTAATAGTCCATCTGGTTCCATCACTTTCCTTGGATTCACATGAAGGAAAACTGATCTGACCTCTGATACAGTGGCTGTTGGGACAGGTTCATCAGGACTTATCGGAATAGGTGTTATCTCTCCAACAAGCACTTTCCTATGCTTGGAGTTATGTAGGTTACAGCAACTAAAGCATACCTGAGAACCTTTTAAATGTGATGAGAGTTTCTGCTGTTATTATTCTTTCAGGCAGAGAGTTCCAGACTTTTGCATATCTACTGGATGAAAAAATTACTCAACTCTCCTGTAATCCTTCTTCTAGTCACTTTACTCTATACCCTCCGGTTCTTAACCTTTATGTTAAGGGAGGTAGGTCAGTTCTTTCCACTCTTTCAAAGTCCTTCATAATTTTGTACAATTCAACTAAAACTCTACTGTTTCAAAGCAACCACAGCATCGTATTCAATTGCATGGGTTTTCACAATGCTAAAGGATGTGGAGGAACTGACATCAGGATGGAAGACCTTGAAATGTTGGAAGGTATCAACAGAGAGAGAGAGGGGTGTGTCCTGAAGTGTTTAGTAGCACTATAAGCGAATAATTCTTCATGCCCAGATGTCTCCCAACCAAAGGAGGAATTATCAGGGGCCCTGGCAGTAATTATCAAATCCTCTCTAATACAATTCAACGAGGACTTCAGTCTGGGTTTGTTAAAGGAAAGTTATGTTGGACAATTTTAATCAAATTTTCTGAGGAGATAATCCATTGTGTTGATGAGGGATAATATATTTAATAGACTTCAGTAAGGTTTTTGATAAGGTCCCTCTTGGCAGACTGGTCAACAAAGTATGAACCTGTGGGAACCAAGGCACATTGAATCCAAAACTGGCTAAGAGGCAAGAGCAGAGGGTAATGGTAGAGGGATGTTTCTGTGACTGGAACTCAGTGGTTGGAGCCATGCTGTTATGTGATGTGCATCAATATTTTGCAATCAACAGCAGTACATTGGTATATTCAAAAAGTTCATGGATGACACAAAATTTGTTAGATTTTGCTATAAACTGTAGGAGGATGTGAACAACTTCACTTGAACAGAGCAGTGGCAAATGGAATTCAACTGGAAATATAAGGTAACTCATTTGGGAAGGCAAAGGATTACATTCTAAATGGTAGGATCCTGGAAGGTACTGAAATCAGAGGGAGCTTGATGTGTATATCCACGGATACTTTAAAGTAGCAGGCAAGTAGGTAATGTGGTTAAGAACTTATACGGAATACTTATTTTTATTAGTCAAGGCAAAGGAATTATGCAGTACCCCCAACTGGAGTACTGCACGTCTCGCCACCACATTCTCAGAAGAATGTGAATGGTTTGGAGAGGGTTCAAAGTAGGTCCAAAAGTGAAGACTGCAGATGCTGGAAATCAGAGTATAGGTCAGAGTGATGCTGGAAAAGCACAGCAGTCAGGCAGCATCCGAGGAGCAAGAAAATCAATGCTTCGGGCAAAAGCCCTTCATCTTTACAAGGACACTGCCTGGGCTGTCAGATCTGAGATATAAGGAATAATTGGACAGGTGTTGTTTTCCTTGGAGAAGTGAAGTTTGAAAGGAGATCTGATAAAAGTGTCTAAAATTGAGTTACATACATACTTGGGAAGGCACTTTATTTCCATTAGTAGGTGGGCCAATAACTAGGGGCAGTGATTTAAGTTAAGAGGAAGAGGCTAAGAAGAAAGCTGAAGCAAGTTTTTTCATCCAAATGTGTTAGGAGTTTGAAACTTACTGCCTGAAAAACTTGTCAGGTGAGTAAATCTCATAACATTTAAACAGTCTTTATGTTGTCTCAGCTTGTTTTGCCATAGTCTCCAGGGCTATGGGCCAAACATTGGAAAATGCGATTAGTGTAATCAGGTCCTTGTTGACTGATGGACACAAATGGGGTGAATGGCCTGCTTCTGTGCTTAAATATCTATGAGCCATGTTTGGGAACCAAGGGCCAATATAATTGGCGGAAGAAGCAACAACGACATGAGGAAACATATTTTTGCCATGAGTGGTTGGGATATGGCACGCCTCAGATTGTTGCAATAGCAAATTCAATCATGTTCTGAAAAGGAAACTGAGTAAACAAAAAGATATTTGCAAGACAATGGGGAAAGAGCAGTCAATCAAGATGAGCTGAGTTCCTGGTGCAATAAGCCGTCAGGGGAGTGATGGATCAAGTTCTTTCCGAGCTATAACGATTCTATGATTTTACAATTCTATCCAATCTCGTCTCAGCTAAAATTGTCCAATCCTGATGACATTCCAAGAAATTTCTTCTGTACCTTTTCAAAAAGCAGCACATAAGGACAAAGATGATTAAATATTTTCTGAAATATAATAGTTCCTATAGTGATGAAAGAATTTAAAAATTCTATGTCGAAAACAGATCATTAGTGTTGAATATCCCAATGGCATCCCAAGAAACTTCTGCTGTATCTTTTCAAGTGCATGCACATGCTTCCTATTGTATGGTAACAGAGTTGTACAAGGAATGTAGATGTGGCCTAACTCAGAGCTCAATGGCAATAGTGTAACTTTCCAGCTCTCATTTTTATACCTCAGTCAGTGTGAGAAAGTAACCTGTATACCATCTTACAGCCTTATATACTTGTTTTCCCAGCTTCTCTTTCTCAAACACACAGTCACACACACGCTTCTATCTTTTTCTAAAAGTCATTGTTTTGTGATATAAATGTTCAGGCTTGCCATTTAACTTAAGACTCAATATCTTTTGTAACAAAATTTAGTGTAAAAAAAGTATGACATTTGAGGTTATATTCTGAGTGAACTATATAATTTGTAAAACAATAGTCATTTTGTGAAGGTGCTATTATTTCAGATACTGGAAAATGGAAATATGTTGACAAATGGATATTGAATGATCTTTTATTTAAATCAATAAATTAGAATGGTAAAAGATTGTGTTCCAAACTGAATAAGGAATATTGACACAAGGATTTATACTGGAAGCATGTCACTCAAGTGAGCAATAAAAAATTAATAATCAGAAGGAAAGGCTTGTTGACAAGAAATGCATGCCTATAGA
Organism: Hemiscyllium ocellatum; assembly: GCF_020745735.1. NCBI lineage: Eukaryota > Metazoa > Chordata > Chondrichthyes > Orectolobiformes > Hemiscylliidae > Hemiscyllium > Hemiscyllium ocellatum. The sequence continues at coordinate 41,414,142 of NC_083412.1, read as the reverse complement.
AGAGTTTATTAATCAATGATAGATTTGGTCATTTACTCCTTAGCAATTTTAAAACTGAGAATAGTCAAGTTTACATGAGAATAGTCAACAAGTTTACATGAGAATAGTCAACAAGGTTAGATGGAAGATGGACTGGTCAGACTTAGTTATAAAAGGATGAAGCTTCTTTTCAGAAAACAGTTTGAGTGGTTTGTATGGGAAAGGTTAGTGATGTTACAAGCAATCATTACAGGTCAGCATTGTTAGTTTAAAGTGGAATATCAGTTAATATGCCAACATGCTGCATGACAGCTAATAAATGTTGGCATTCCAACATAATTAATAAGGAAATGCATTTATAGCACATTTCAATGGAAATTCAGCCTATGTAAGATTTGTTATAAAATACAAACAATTATAGCAATTTTCAAGAGATTGTTCACCTTGGGTTTCAACCTAATTTCAAAGTAAAAGTGAACAAATCATATTAAATATTTCAAGCTTTTCTGAAAGAGAAAGATCAATCGTTCTGAATTAATGAGGTAGATTTTGTCTTCATTGCTTGGCTGTTAACTATCACTTGGGTAAGATACAGAAGGTAATATTTGGCAGGCAGCCCTTACAGAATCTGCCAAATTGGCCTCCCATATTTTCAATGAAAGGAAAGTTGGGCCGTGAAGGCTATCCTACACATTTAGACCTCTTGACTGCTCTGCATCTAAGCAATGTTCAAGGAGGTAAAGATGATAATCACATACTATAATTTCACTTTATTTCTGTTAAGGATATTTTCCCCATTTGACTTGTTGAATAATGTTTACACTGTAGTATATATAGATTGTGGGTCTAACAGGTCACATGTTATTCTACTGAAAGTGGAAGAAGCAATATGACTAGCATCTAACCAATGTGGTCATGTGGATACTAGTACAGAAACAACGATGGAAGTGAAATTTGTACAAGCACACTGTTAACAACATATAAGAGGGTGACCAAGATGATTGATTCTGATAGTTTCCTATTGATTTAGAGTGTGTATTCATGGCACTAGTACTACATTGCCATCTACTATTCATGATTGCAATACTCATTCTGCTCAGTTGGCAATTTTCCTCCATCAATAAGCAATTATAGACATCACACAGCGCATCATCCACAGCAGACAGAAAAGCAGCAATCAGCCTGCCAGACTTCAATGCCCTTAACCTACGAAAGATGCCAGAAATATTTCCAATTGTTATGATTTTAAATCTGTGAGTACCTAATACTCTGAAACATGAGCACAAACAGAGAGCTGAAAAATTATTAGGTGCAGCCAACAACTTTGTTGCCAGAATAAATTGCATAAACTGCTTTCACTATTGACAAATACTTTAAAGCTCACCAATGATTCTTCATTTCGTGTGCAGTTCTGAGCCTAAAGAAAAAACATCAGAAACCATGAAACCAACAGATAATGTTAATTTTCACAACATTAACAATGCCAACAAAAAGATTCTGGGAGAAAAATAAATCCTCAAACTTACCAAAAGGTAACCCCCATGAGAATTGTCAATATATTTCTCATTGGGACCTGTGACTTGAGTTGGAAATTCCAGCTGAATCTTTGCTGTCAGCAAATTTCTAGAGGATGATGCATCAAGGGATTATAGTTTCTACTCTGTTCCAATAGGGACACAGTATCAAAAATGCACTTCATGAAAATAGCAGGAATGTTTTAATTAGCAAATCAAGAAAAACAGGAATGAATTTATTTAAAATAAAAAGATTTGAAATGCAGTGTACTGGTCATGGAGCTGAAGAAATTGAACGAGAGAACATGAGCTTAATAGGATAGAAGGGTTAGAGAAAAGTAGAGATGGAGACGAGGTTAAAAAAAAGAGTAATATTTGTAATCTTAAAATCGTTTTAGCTGACAAACCCCTGAATTGGTGTTTTGGGGTACCAGAATCGTAGCTGAACAACTGGATCACAATGCAAATGATACCAACAACTTGGTTTCAATTCCTGCTGCAGTTGAGGTTACTGTGACAGACATTTCTTCTCAATCTCCCCCCTCGTCCAAGGCATGGTGACCCTCAGATTAAGCCACCAGCAGTTGAATTAGAGAGCAGCTTTATTTTCCTCTTGAACTATGGTAATTTTATCTTTACTTAAATGACAGTTGCTAGCTGATGTCATTGCTATAATTGGCAGTTATGGGATCAGGTAATTCAGCTTTAAGTTTGTGATCCTTGTGATCCTTGTGTGTGGCTACTATGGACAGCTGGTCATGATGTTTAGTGGCTAGTTGGTGTTCGTGGATGTGGATTGCTAATTGTCTGCCTGTTTGCCCTCTATAGTGTTTTGTACAGGCTTTGCATGGAATCCTGTAAATTACATTTGTCTTGCACATCTTGGGTGTAGGGTCTTTTGTCCGGTGAGTTGTTGTCTGAGGGTGCTGTCGATTTATGGGCTGTCATGAATCCCAGCGGTCGGACAAGTCTGGCTATCAGTTCCGAGATGTTTTTTTATGCAAGGTGGCATGGCTGGTGAGTTAGGTTGTGGCATGCCCACGTCATGTTGTTTGTCTGTTAGGCAATTGTGGATGAAGTTGCGGGGATATCTGTTCCTGGTGAATGCTCTGTAGAGGTGTTCTTCTTCCCTTCGTAGGCAGTGGTGCTGCAGTGTGCTATAGCCCTTTTGAACAGAGTCCTATTGCAGATTCTCTTGATGGTGGTTGCTGTTGTAGTTCAGGACCTGGTCAGTGTGTGTGACCTTCCTGTACACTTTTATGGTGCATTTATGGCTCTGTGTTCTTTCCATCAAATGGGAGTTGATTGTTGGTTTTCTCCTCTCTCATAAATCTGATCCCTGTGAGCATGGTGTTGATAATCAGGTATGTGTTCTCGATTTCTGTTCTCCTAATAATAACAAAAGTGTCATCTACGTATCTGATTCAGAGTTTGGTTTGGATTTGTGGGAGGGCTGTTTGTTCCAATCTTTACATTGCTGCTTCTGCCCTGAGCCCAGAGATGGGTGAGCTCATAGGTGTCCCATTGATCTGTTCATATATATGTTTGAATGTGAAGTGTGTCATCAAGCACAGGTCTCATAGTTTGAGTATGCAGTCCTTGATAGGTTCCCCTTCGTGTTGGCTGTTCTGCCTGTCCAGGAGGTTGGTTATTATCTCTCTGGCTAGCGTTTTGTCAATTGAAGTGAACAGTGCCGTTACATCAAATGAAACCATTGCTTCATCCTTGTCTATGTTTATGTTCTTGATGTTGTCTAGGAATTCCTGTGAAGATTGCATGGAGTGTTTGGTTCCATTGATAAGATGTTTCAGTTTTTGCTGAAGTTCTTTTGCCAGTTTATGCGATGGAGTTCCTGGGAATGCCACAATGGCTCCAAGTGGTATGTCTGGTTTGTATACCTTGGGTAATCCGTAAACCCTTGAGGCGTTGTTGCTTTCTGGTTTCATCCTTTGCAGGTCAATCATGGTTATCAGCCCGTTGTTTTTGTAGGTTCCGTTGTGTGTTGTTTATTCTATTGATTCGCTGTGGCATCACACTCCCTCTGTAGGTAGGTGTCGGTATCTGCAAGCTGTTACTCTGCGTTATGAATAAAGCCAGTTTTGTCCGTAATAACTGTCAATCTGCCCTTAACTGCTAGTATTGTAATTATGTTCTTGTCATTTTTGAGTGTTTTTAGGCTTCTCTCTCTTTGGTGTTGAGGTTGTTCATTTGTCTTTTTTTTTGTTATTAAGGGTATAACGGATTGTCTAAGTGTTTGTTGGATCTCTTCAATTAGTCCGTTAGTTCTGAACGTCCGTTCTAGTGCAGCCAGGACGTCTGTTGTTTTAGCAACTCTGTGGCTGGAGTTGAGTCCTTTGGCTAGTACGGCTTTTTCTATGTCTGTAAGTTGTCTGTTAGAGAGGTTTCTTACCCAGATGTCTGTCATGTTGCCTTCTCTGCTGTTGTTTAGCTTAGTCATTTTGTCTTGAAGTGTCGTTCTCTTTCTGTGTGTGATTTTGTTCTGTCCTATGGTGATGGCCTGTTCGATTGCCATGGTCCACTCCTGATTGGTTGTTTTTGAAATTAACAATTTTTGACATGCAATTTCTTGTCTGTACCTGTGTAGTCTGTTATGTTTGTCTGTAGTCATAACCTGGATCATCCTAAGAGTGTTTTATTAGACTGTTTCCCTGGCTTGTGGGTTGTTGTATGGTGGTCTGTATCTGATAGAGGGTGGTGGTATTTGATCCCTTTGACATCCATGTATGAATCGGAGTTGTTCATAGGCAGTTGGCACAGGATTCCCATTCCCTTGCTTGTCTTTGCGTGTCTCACCCATAGGTGTTCAAGGTTTGCACAAAGATTTGTAGCTCGCGTGCCCATTGTCATAGTTGTGGGTATGTTTGCTGAGCTGGGATTACAGACAAACACAACAGACTACTCAGGTACAGAAGGCATACAAAAGAAGCTGTTCAAAAGGGCTGCAACACACTGTAGCATCCCTGACCTACAGAGAGAAGAAGATCACGTCTACAGAGTATTCTCCAAGAACAGATATCCCCGCAACTTCATCTGCAGATGTCAAACAGACAACTAATATTACGAGGACATGCCACGACCTAACTCACCAGCCATGCTACCTTACATAAAAAAAACCATCTTGGAACTAACAGCCAGATTTTTCTGAAGACTAGGATTCATGACAGCCCATTAACTGACAACCATGCTCAGACAACAACTCACCAGGACAAAAGATCCTATACCCATCATGTGCAAGACAAATATAACTTATATGATTCCATGCAAAGCCTGTACAAAACGCTATAGAGGGAAAACAGGCAGACAGCTAGCAATCCACATCCACAAACACAAACTAGCTGTCCCTGCACACACACAGATGACAAATTCAACTGGGACAACACAACAATGATTGGACAAGATAAACATAGGATAGCCAGAGAATTTCTAGGAACATGGCACTCATCCATCGACTTCATCCACAAGCACATCGACCCCAACCCAATATACAGACCACTAAACGAACAACCAGAACCAGATACCAGGGGCAGCAGGAATAGAACCAAATAAATTCTGGAAGACACAGTACAGCAGCGCTTCACGGGAGGCTCCAAAACACTGAAGATGTCACCTAGACAGGGGACAAAACATCTGCAAATCAATTTCTCAGCTCGGCGAACACCCACATACCCACAACAATGACAACTATAAACAGCATTGTACTGATCAAGACTGCCCAACTGAGGGATCTAGAGGACTCAGAGCCATACTGCATTCCTCCAGTTGCAATGCTCAATAGACTGCATGCATGTGACCTGCAGGGCTCTCAGAGGCCACCAAAAGACTTCACTAACGCAAAGGATTCCATTCCATCCCTGTGTAAATAGTCTGTGACCACAACCAGCAAGTTCAACAGATGTATGTACATGAGCATGGGAGCAGCCGAAATGCCTACATGCTCAGGTACTCTCAGGTGGCTGAGCTTTTCAAATGGGATTGGACAGGCTAGATGTGGGAAGAATGCTTCCGATATTGTGAAAATCCAGAACTAGGAGTCACAGTCTAAGAATAAGGGGTAAGCCATTCAGGACATAGATGAGGAAGAGTTTCTTCATTCAGAGAGTTGTGAACCTGTGGAATTCTCTCCAACGGGAAGGTATTGGGGTCAGATCATTAGATATATTCAAGATGGAACTGGATGTGGCTAAAGGGATTAAGGGGCATGGAGAGAACGTGATAATGGGATACTGAGATTGCATGATCAGCCATGATCATGTTGAATGGTAGTGCAGGCTCAAACGGCCGGATGACCTATTCTCACACCTATTTTCTATGTTTCATTCATCTTCAAAGATGGAATTTTGGCAAATACCCATTTAACAGTTGGCTCCTGACTCCAGTGAGGGCCCCAGAAAAGACAAAGAAAAGAAATACAAGTCCAACCACCCAAGTTACCACTGAACAGATCATAGGTCCCCTGAAAGTGAGATTCCAATGACATGATCATTCCACTGAGGCACTTCAATGATGCAGTGCAGGACATCCTCAGATGAGAATAACAGGAGGCTGATGACCAAGAGCAACATGCAAAGAACACAAGGGACTGTTTGAGGGGAGCCATGTCATCAGAAAGATCAAGAGATGCTCATATGGAGATGAATCATTGACCCTCCTTATATTAGTTTTCCAGTAAAGACCCACCTTCATTATCCTCCAATGTTGTCATTCACCTCTGATGTAAGTCCAGCAAAGTTTGCCGTGCCAGCTGGTGTTCTGGAAAGTCCCAAAAGTTGGCTACAGAGAGTCATACGAATGAGCCATGCTGTACTTCCAGAGAAACCTCAACACGGAATGGAACTGCAGCGATACCTACCACACACAAGCTGTGACACTGTGACTATTACTTCACCTTGGAAGTTTAATTCCACCAATTGTACTTTCATTATTCTTTTACAAATGTTGTGGAATTGCAATCCCCCATGCCAATTGAGGTTGTTAACTTTGTTGTCCATTTTTCTTCATTCATTCATTGCTGGGATGGGAGCATCACTCACTGGGTCTGCATTTATTGTCCCATCATTAAATTGTTCTGGGGAAGGTGGTAATGAGCTAATTTCTTGAACGACTGCTCTGTGGATATATCCACAATGTCTGTTCAAGAGAAAGTTGCAGAATTTGGCCCAAAGAGAGTGGAAGAAAGGCAATATCTATCCAAGGCAGGATGACTTTTTGATTTGATTTGATTTATTGTTGTCACATGTACCGAGATACAGTGCAAAGTGGTGTTTTGCATGCTCTTCAAGCAAACCATCCCATATAAGGTGCATCGGGAGCAGAATAGAGTGCAGAAACAATGTTATAGCTGCAGAGAAGGTGCAGGGAGAGCTCAACAGTAACGTTTGCAAGGTCTGTTCAAAAGTCGGATAGCAGTGGGAAAGCAGTTGTGCTTGAATCTGTTCATACGTGCATTCAAACTTTTGTATCTTCTGCCTAACAGAAGAGGGTGCCAGACCCCTGGGTGGGAGGGATCTTGGATAATGTTGGTTGCTTTGTTGGAGGCAGTGGAAAGTATAGATGGAATCAATGGATGGAAGGCTGGTTTGTGTGATGGGCTGGACTATGTTCATGACTCTATTGTTTCTTGTGATCATGGGAAGAGCAGTTGCCATACCACTTGTACTCATGAAGTCCAATTTGACTTGCAGGAGTGTGCTCTGTTGTCAGGGTTAACTGAGTTGCTCTTGTCACTGACAGAGTTGAGGAACTCTGCCCATACCAGGAGCATCCTGAGAGGAGTCCTGGATGCAGTAAGTGGCTGTTCCTCCTTCCTGAAAGGAAACACTTATATTCTCCTGCTAGACTGAAGTGGGCAAGGAGTTAGGGAGACTATCAAATCCTTTGACTTGATATTGCTCAATCAGCTCATGGACAGAGAAATTAATGCAAGTTTCTCCATTTGACTGTGATCGCTGTACAGAATTGTTTGGTTGGACACTCATGTCTGCTCCTTCTGTTTCAGGGGAAAAGAGCCTCCAACTTTTCCCGACTTGCCCCGAGGAGAACATGAAGGAGCCATCACTGAAGGCTACCCAAATATTCCTTCCACCAAACCAACAAGCCCCTTGTTCCTCATGGACCTCTTAGGATCTGGAGAATGTGAATGGAAAGACAGCTCTGGAAGGAAGTCTGAAGCCTTAATCTGGTCTGACAGGCCTTTAAACATGGTGTCAATATATCCAATTGTATGAGTTTGTAATGCAGTGCTATCTCAGTTCCTGGGGGTCAGTGATCATAGAATCACAGGATCCCTACAGTGTGGAAGCAGGCCATTAGACCCATCAAGTCCACTCTACCGTACTGAAGAGCATCCCACCCTGACCCAGCCTTCTATCCTACTCTGCATTTCTCCTGGCTAATTCATCAAGGCCTGCACATCCCTGGACACCATGGATAATTTAGCATGACCAATCTACCTAACCTGCACATTTTTGGACTGCGGGAGGGAACTAGAGCACCCGGACAAAACTGATGCAGACACAGGGAGAATGTACAAACTCCACAGAGCCAGTCGCCTGAGATTGGAAATTAACTTGGGTTCCTGGCGTTGTGAGGCAACAATGCTAACCATTAACCCACTGTGCCACCCATATCGACCATTAATTGGTCAGCTTCCGCAAGAATTTAACACAATAAGAGTCAGAAATTGAGTGTCACATGCTTAAGGTTCTGCCATTCCCACCTCACAGTTCATTAAAAATTTTGGTCCATTTGGGTGTAGGGTAGCAACAGGTAGGGCATGTAGCCCTAGGTAGGAAAAGAAGAGACAGAAAAGCAATGATGACCTAAAGACATTCAGACTGGGCAATGTAGAAAGAGAGTGAAAGATCAATACTTTTAAATGAAGACTTCCCTAAACATTCTCATACTGACAGTGCCTGAAGAGCCCACACTATAAAATATCCCAGCTCAGAAATTCTGATCAAGGGTAGAAGTAGGGTTTCCGAACCTGTTCAGATTTTTAAAAATTACTCACTTAACTTTAACTCATGCTGAAGATTTCTGGACAAAGGCATTGCATTATTAATCAGGAATCCATTCATCCAGCAGCACAGAAGACCATTGTAGAAGCCACAGCTAGTTTGTAACAGTAAATGCGTCAGTTTCTGAGATCTGAATGTTTAGTAATACAGCCAATTACTTTGATAGCTCCAGTGAAAATGTGCTTTAACGAAGTGGGCGGTTATGGTGTCACTTGGTTAATGGATTAGGGTGCCAGGTGAGACAGATTCCAGGGTGCCATGTATGTGAATGAGTGCTTAATCTAGGTTGTGTGTGCCATGTCAAGTCAAATTAGGTCAGGGGTAGGGTGTGGAGGAGATCAGGTGGGGAGCTGTTGCATCTGGTTCAGGATTGTGGGAGGTGGTGGTGTTTGGGTCAGATCAGGGATTGCCAGTCTGGGCTGGGGTCTGGAGGATAAAGGGCATCCTTATAATCAGTGACAGAGCCATCATCCCATGCAATGCACATATGCACCTGGCAATGCCTACATGCATTTGAATCAAAGCGAGGAAGTGAAGGAAATTATCTCAGATTCTTGAAGTAAAGCAGCCAGGAAATAGCAAGGGGCAACCATTTTGAGAGGGTGAGGATCTTTCTAAAATCAAAGTTGAGCCTTGCCATCCAGCTTCTTGAAGTCCTTCTTAATGTACAGAAATTTACCTGACATTTTCACATGCTTTCACAGAGATTGGCTCCATTTATAACTCTTCTGGTAATGAAGTCAATTATGCATGCCAACTGCAGAACTTGGACAACATTCAGTTGAGGGCTGGCACAACATAAACAAATATTTGTGCACCACAAATTATGGGTAAAGACCACTTCCAACAAAGAGAAAAATCTCCAGTCATTTTATTTCTGATCCACAAAAATCCCAAAGGCAGAGCTAAACAATCCTCCAACTAACAGGTGCTGCCGCATCTCCCAGGCACACAGGAGGATCAGGAGACTCCATGAGCATCTTCATCCTCAATGACCATCAGTCTGAGTACATTGGTGCAAATGACAAGGCTGAAACATGTACAACTGTCTTCAGCCAGAGGTGTCAAGCTGATGGTCCCGATTCTAAAATTGAAGAGTCTGGTGCTGGAAAAGCACAGTCAGTCCTTGGATACGAACTGACAAGCTGTGCTTTTCCAGCATCACATAAGTTCAGCATCTGAAGTTCTATATACTTAAGGATACTTGTACTGTCTATTGCTACAACATGGGGTAAGCCCATCTGCTTAATTTAAATCAGCAACACCCAAATGGTTTACCCCATGTGGTAATCTGTGAAAATTCGAGAGGCCAAGAACTATTTAAAGTAAAAATTAACAATTTTATTTCTTAAAGTATCACAGAGAATAATTAACTAACAACTATTTGCAACTCCTTCCTCTAAACTATTTTTTACTTTCCCTTCTATAATATTAGTCCGATAAACCCCCCCAAGTAAGATTTACCAAAAAGTCAGATTTCAAAAATAGGCAGCTGTCAAATCTTCCCTTTGCATCTTCCTCTGGAGATTTTCTTCTTCTTAGGATTTCAGTTTCACAGGTCAGTGACTGATAAAGGTACCTTTAAGAGAGCTATGTTCAGAGGCAGTCTGTACATGCTGGGGTCTTTGCAGTTCTCCCCCAACTGTTCATGTTTCCATGGTCTTAGACCACAAAGCATTGGATTATGTCATTGGTTTTTAATATTGCCAATATACTAAATTCAAACTGGATTGGAGTTTGGTTTTTTGGGGGGTATAATTTAAACTGATTGGCCTAATTCAAATTTGTTTTTGTCTACAGGCAACCAGCTATTCTAGCTGCTGGACCAAAAGCTTATGTTGTATCTTGCTCAACTTGGTGCTTTCAGGTAGTTCTGCTAGCTTCTAACTTTCTTGAAGGTACAGTACAATTCTACACTTTCATAACAACTCCCCCCTTAAGACATAAATGAACCAATATAAGTAAAAGATGACTCCATTTTTTATTTCTGTTCTTTAAACACATTACCTTAATATACAGATAACTTTAATCTAAGTTCACTTGAACTTATATATAACATTGAATAAAGACAAACCTCACCTAAACTTTATCAGTTAAATCCATGATAATGCATCTGCAATTACATTCTTACGACCCGCAACACGTACAATTTTTAAATTAAAGACTACAATGAAATAGCCTCCTATTTATGGGTGGCATGGTGGCACAGTGATTAGCACTGTTGCCTCACAGCACCAGAGACCCAGATTCAAATCCTCCCTCAGGTGACTGACTGTGTGGAGTTTGCACATTCTCCCCGTGTCTGTGTGAGTTTCCTCCGGGTGCTCCGGTTTCCTCCCACAGTCCAAAAATGTGCAGATTAGGTGAATTGGCTATGCTAAATTGCCCGTAGCAGTGGGTGAAATGTAGGGAAATGGGTCTGGGTGAGTTGTGCTTCGGCGGGTCGGTGTGGGCTTGTTGGGCCGAAGGGCCTATTTCCACACGGTAAGTAATCTAATCTATTCTTGTCTTTAAAGCATTCTCAGAATGTAAGCAGATTGTGATCCATGTATACAACTGTCTCCAACACATTGTTTGTGACTTACACATTAAAATGTTGTAAGGCCTGTATTAAACTCAATAGTTCTTTTTTGATTGTGGATTTCCTCTGGTGGATGTTGAGCTTCTTCAAAAAGCAACCAACTGGTAGTTCAATCCCATCCTCATCTTCCTGTTGGAGTATAGCTCCAATTCCTATGTCACTAAAACTGATGGCGACTTTAAAAGGTTTTGAAAAGTTTGGTACAGTAAAAACTGGTTTGGTGGTTAATATTGATTTCAAATGATCAAATGCCTCCTGGCATTGTTCTGTCCATCGAAACGTTGTGTTCTTCTTCAGCAAATCAGGTAACGGTGCCACTACACTGCTGACATTTGGAATAAAATCCACCGATAGAACCCACTGAGTCCTAAGAATTGAAGTAGCTTTTTCTTCGAGGTTGGTCATGGAAATTCCTTGATGGTCTTCGTCTTTGCGTTTTGTGGGGTCAACCATCAATGACCGATGTTATGTCCCAAGAACGTCACCTCTACTTTCGCGAATTCAGTTTAATTTAAGTTTATCATCAGTTTTGCTTCTCGTAGTCATTCAAAGAGCTCTGCCAACTGTACCATGTGATCTTTCCAGGACTTACTAAAGATCACTACATCATCCAAGTAGACTGCACAGTGTTAACCCAACCACAACTCTGTTCATGAGTCTTTGGAATGTGGCGGGTGCAGTCTTCATTCCAAAGGACATTTCTTTCAACTGATATAGCCCATTTGGGGTTACAAATGCAGAAATTTATTTCGCCGACTCGAATGAAGGTGCCAGTAATCACACATTAAGTCCAACTTGGTGGTGTAACTGACTTATCCGACATTTTTGATACAGGCCTCCAATCTAGGAGTGTCCACCTTCCGATAATCCACACAGAATTTTCGAGTCCTGTTCGGTTTGGGAATTAAGACAATCAGTGAACTCCACATGCTCTGGCTAGGTTCAATGATATCCTTGTCGAGCAAGGCCTCCACCTCCACCTGGACCTGTCTGGCTTTGAAAGGATTAAGCTGATAGGGGTGTTGTTTTATTGGAGCAGTATTCCCTGCGTCTACTTCATGTATAATAGCATCAGTCCTCCCCATCTGATTCTTACCAATGTCCTTATATTGCAGTAACAAATCTTCCAACTGCGTTCTATGTTCCTGAGACAGATAGCTTATTAACCCTATCCCACTCCTCAAGGACTTCTTAATTTTTCATCTATTTTGAGGCACATTAAAGTCCACATCATCTAGATTTGATTCCTCACTTTGCGGGGCAATAACTAAACTTGTTCCGACAGTTCTTTCTCTCTAGTATAATACAGTTTCATCATGTTCACATGACATACCAGATGTCTTTTTTTTCTCTATCTGGCATCTTTACTAGATAGTTCACCTGACTCAACTTTTTCTCAATTTGATAGGGACCATTAATCCTGGCTTTGAAAGGATCTCCTATCACTAGTATCACTACTAACACGTCATCCCCTCGGGAAAATGTCCAAGACTCAGAGCTTTTATCTGTCACCTGATTCACTCTAAAATGCATCCTCTTTAGATGCTGTTTAGCTAACTCACCTACTCGATTAAATTTCTCCTTCATCTCCGATACATAATCCAAGTGTCAGATTTCTGACTTTGGTCCGATCAATTTTTCTTTAATTAATTTCAAAGGACGTCTCACTTCATGCCTGAATATTAACTCGAAGGGAGTGAACTGAGTAGATTCACTTGGGGCATCTCCAATGGCAAACAATACGAACGGGATACCTTTATCCCAGTCATTCAGGTAATCCTGACCGTATGCTCTCAACATGGGTCTTCAGGGTCTGATGCCACCTTTCTCTAGCTCCTTGGGATTCAGTATGATATGAACTGGATTTAAAGAGCTGTATACCTAAGCTATCCATAACCCTTTTAAATAGCCTAGCAAAGTTTGACCTTTGGTCCACCTGAATTGCTCTGGGTAGTCTATACCTTATGAAGAAAGCTACTAACTCCTCTACCACCATTTTTGTCTTGATACTCCATAATGGAATTGCCTCCGGAAATCTGATAGGCATATTCATTATGGTTAACAAGTACTGGTTCCCAGGAGGGGACCTACACAATCAATAATAACCCGCATGGAAGGTTCTTCAAATGTGGGAATTAGCAACAAAGGTGCTGGTTTTATTATCACTTGTGGTTTACCTTCCATTTGGTACATATGACAAGTACGGCAAAAGTTAATTACATCCTTGTTCATTATAGGCCAATATAATTGTTTTTGTGCCTTAGCCTGAGTCTGTCATAGCCCTAGGTGACCTCCTACAGATTAATTCATTTGCTACCCGTAACATTTCCTGTCTGTATGCTACCGGCAACACAATCTGGTGCACTTCAGCCCATTTCTCCTCTGCACTAACCTGCTGTGGTCTCCATTTCAGTCTTAGGATTCTACCTTACAGATAATAACCCTCTGGAATATTCTCTGCCTCCCTTTCGGAGTATACATCCACATATGTATCTCTTATTGTCTTGTCTTGCTGTTGCAAATGCATTAATCTTTCAGGACTAAACACTTCTGACTGACCCTCTGCCTGCTCAGGTTTATTCTGCACCATTATGTCAACAAGGTATCCGCTAACTGAACCTCAACTCCTTCATCTTTCTCTTTAGTTTTCACTTCATGCTGTAACTTACGATAGTGGGATCTGGTTGCAACATAGTCTGTGAAAATACGATGATATTTCTGTTTTAACTCCTCAGTTTCTTGGTCTTTCTTGAGCTTTTCCACAACAAGGTGTCGCTCCCACCTTGGATCCTGCCAAATCATTTCCAATAACAAACTGAATTTCTAGAACTGACACTCTACCAATCACTCCCACTGTAACTTCCCCAGTCTTGAGTTGATCTTACATAGGAGAATGCTAAATTTCTGTTCATCTATCTCACAAATTACCACACACTCAGGTAACAGATCAGAAAGAGTGCATATTCACTAATTCCTTACTGTCAGCGACTGGTTAGATCCTGTATCTTTAAAAATTATGACTTCTTGTCTTTCTCCCTCTGTTCTTTCTGAGTAAATTTTACCCACAGAGGCTAATTCTTTGGAGAGGTCAGGTACTAAATCCATACCCAGCCCCTGCCTAGGCTGTGCACTCTCTTGCAGCTTCCCAGCTCTTCTTGGGGTCTCCTTTACTACCTTCACTAATGCCACTAGTGTGGCTTCTTTTACCACATCATTTCCCACAGTGCCTTTCTTTAATGACCAGCACTGCGATGTTATGTGTCCCACTTTACCACAGTGGTAACACCTGAGGCCTTTCACCTCCTTCCCACCCTCTTGGGCTCGTTTATTAACCTGTGGTAAACACTTACCAGTGCTCTCTACTCTTGGTTTCATAGCGTATGATCTCCCTTTCTTCCAACTTCTATCCCTCACAGGACAAAATTCTGGCTGGAAGCTTGTCTTCTGCACCAACATTTATTCATCTGCTAATTCTGCCACCCTTTTAATTTCCTGAACTTTCTATTCCTCCATGTGAATTTTTACCATCTCTGGAAGTGAGTTTTTCAACTCCTCCAGCATAGAGACTCAAAGGTCCTATCTATTTTTAAAGCACATACCCATCTATCCAAATGATTATGTTTAAATCTTTTGAACTCAATGTAAGTCTGACCTGATTCCTTCTCTGTGTTTCTGAACCACTGCCTATATGCTTCTGGTACCAATTCATAAGCACTTAAAATAGCCTGTTTAACCTCTCCATAATCTCTTTACCCTTCATCTGACAGCTCAGCAAATACTTTGCCAGCTCTGCCTACTAGTTTAGTCTGAACTGGCTTTACCCATAAATCCTCAGACCACTCCATCTGCCTAGCCAATTTTTCAAATGAAATAAAGAAGGCATCAATACCTTTTTCATTAAAATTGGGCAGAGTCACTACCTTGTCTTTTAATCTCCATCCCGTTAACTTGACTTTGCTGACTAAGTTGCAACTTCTCAAGTTCAAATTCTCTCTCTTTTCTCAGCTAGGAACCTTTTCACTCTCTCTTTTTCCTTTCTGTCTCTTCTCTCTCTTTTTCTTTCTCTCATCCTCTCTATTTCCTCTCTCTCTCTCTCTCTTTGTTTGTCTTATAACTCCATTTTCCTCAATTGTAATTCAGGTTTTTCTCCCTCTCCTGCACTTATCTGTTTCTCTGACACACCTAAGTGTTTGAGTAGTTCCCTTAGAACTTCAGCTTTATTTTTGTCCTTGGTTAAACCCAAATCTAATTTCTTTGCTAATTCTAAAAGTATGGCCTTCTTCTTTCCTTCTAAACTTTCTTGGCAAATTTAAGAATCATCTTCAAATCCCAGCACCTCTTTAACAATTTTAAGAGCCATTTCTCTCACTTTTTATCAACCACACTTCACCAAAATTAAACAAATTGTTTCACCTAAGTTTTATTTAAAGATCTAGAACACTAACCTACAAGTATTTACATCTGCTGGGACTTTTTGTACCCCCAAATCTATTCAAATCTGTCTAAACCAGTTCAACTCACAAATTCAACCCAAGTCCCACAAACCATTCAAATCCCGGACGAGCCCCCAAATTGTTACAACATAGGGTAAATGCAATTCTCTCCCCACTAATTCAAGCCAGCAACACAGAAATGATTTACCCCATGCAGTAATCTGTGAAAATTTCAGAGGCCAAGGACTATTTAAAGTAAAAACTTCTTAAAGTATAACAGAGAATAATTAACTAACAATTATTTTCAACTCCTTCCTCTAACCTATCTTTTACTTTCCTTTCTCTAATACTAGTCCAATAAATCCCCCAAGTAAGATTTACCAAAAGTTCAGATTTCAAAATCAGGCAGCCGTTAATCTTTCTTTTGCATCTTCCTCTAGAGATTTTCTTCATCTTAAGGATTTCTGTTTCACAGATCATTGACTGATGAAGGTAGCTTTAAGCGAGCTGTGTTCTGGCAGTCTGTACATGCTAGGGGCTTGGCAGTTCTCCCACAACTGTTCATGTTTCCCTGATCTTATACCCCCAAAGCATAGGATTGTGTCATTGGTTTTTAATATTGTCAATATACTAAATTGTTTTAAGTTTGATATATCTTGGGGTATAATTTAAACTGATGGGCCAAATTCAAATTTGTTTTTATCTCCAGTCAATCAGCTACTGAAAGGTTGCATTGTATTGTGTTCAGAACATATGGTGCTGTCAGATAGTTCTGCTAGCTTTTGACTTTCTGAAAGATACAGTACACATCTACTGCTTCATAACACTTTTTAAATATTATTTGTTAGTTCACCCTCAAAGCTATTGTTGTTGTTTTTCTTTTGGTAATCTTTGGGTTGGCTTTGAAATCTTTTTCAAACTTTCAGCTTACCAAACTCTTTTCTGTGTAGTATGTTTCCTCTTTCAATTTGATATTATCCTTGAATTCCTGTTTCAGTTTGGTACCATTCCTAAATCAGTCTTCCTTGGTTAAATATTCTGAGAATCTTTCTTCCATGTCATAATATATTGTTGTTGAGTCATGAATTTTTTTTTAAAAATCTACCATTATTCCACAACTTTCTTTGTTGCTAAACTCCTTCTCTAGTCAATCTGACCCGAATTCATTTGTAATTTGCTTTACAGGCATATGAACATACAGCAAAGATGAAGAGAAACCACACAACCCGTCATACCTAATCTGCCATTCAATAAGATCAAGGCCGATCTGATTTTAACCTTAACTCTACATTGCTGCATATCCCCAGGAATCTGTCATCCCTTGGTAGTCTAAATCTATCGACTTGAGCCTTAAAAAACTTAAAGATTTGTATCCACTGCTTTTTGTGAAAGGGAACTTTCCAAAGACTCATATCTTTCTGAGAGAGTGAAAAGAAAACTCTTCACTCTAATGTGGGCAGCCCCGATTTTCAAACTATCACTCCTCTTTCCAGATTCTCCCACGAAGGAAAAGTCTTTTACCATCCAACTGATCAAGCCCCCTCAGAACCTTTATATATTTCAGTTAAGTCACCTTTGAATTTCTAAATGTGAATGGGTACTAACCTAACCTGTCTAACATTTCCTAAGAAAGCAGTCTACTCATTCCAGGCATTAACTGAGTAAACTAAAACAGAAATTGCTGGAAAAAACTCAGCACATCTGGCAGCAGCTTTGAAGAGAAATCAGTGTTAACATTTTGGGTCGTGAGCCTTCCTCAGAACTGGTAAAATAACCCAATAAACCTTCTCTGAACTGCTTCCAATGTGTTATCCACTTTCTATAAGTATAGTACATAGCATTCCAGGTGTGGTCTCACCAATATTCTATAGATCTGAAGCATAACCTCCTTTCCTTGCATTCAATTTCCCTCACAATAAGGCACCACGTTCTATTAGTTTCCTGAATGCTTGCTGTACCTGCAGACGAACATCCTGCGATTTAGGCATTAGAACACCCAGCTTTATCTGCATCTCAGAGCTCTGCAACCTCTCAGCCTTTAATTAATACACTGCTTCTTTTTATTATCTCAGCCAAATGGGCATATTCATACTTTCCCACACTGAACTCCATTGAGCAGATTTAGACTTAGACTTAGACTTAGACTTACAGTGTGGAAACAGGCCCTTCGGCCCAACAAGTCCACACCGACCCGCCGAAGCGCAACCCACCCATACCCCTACATTTACCCCTTACCTAACACTACGGGCAATTTAGCTTGGCCAATTCACCTGACCCGCACATCTTTATTAACTCAAATAACCTATCCATGTCGCTTTGTAAACTCGTTATGCCCTCTTCACAACTTACTTTCCTACATATCTTTGTGCCATCAGCAAGTCTAGTTGCCAAATCTTTGGTCCATTTATTTAAATAATTTATGTAAACAGTTAACCCATTCCCCGGCAACTTTTATTGGAGAAAACATTTCATTTTCAGACAAATTTTTTCATTGCTTTTTTTTTAATAGCATTTTTAATGCTGATTATGGAAATAACCTTTGTTTTTATCTATTTCCAATATTTTACTTGAAATTTTATTTTGAAGATACCATTTTCGGCGAAAACGAGATAACTCATCTTCCCATTTTAAAATTTTTTATTACTTTTTTTCCAACTTTATCATAAAAAGTAAAGGGGAATTACACATTTATTTTGCTCTTTTTTTAGCATGTCTTCTCAAAAATCTTATTTTATATATATATTTTTCAATTTTCACAACCAAAAGAAAATGTAAATAAAATACTATACTTATTTTATCTTTTATTTTATCTCATCTTCCATACATCTTACTTTCTCTGGCATTTTATGAATGATTATTTGGTATGGTATTTTTCAAAGCATGGTACTACACATAAAGGTTCATTACAGGGTTTACACATATATCCTAACTCCTTCCTGATAGGTTTCCCTCTATGGTCACATTTCAGACAACACACGGCACATATTCTTGTTGGATTTGTCTTCTTTTCTGTTGCTGGGACTTCAATTGGAAAATGTGCTGGTGTAAAACATGAACATCCTGGTGAAGTCGAAGGTCTCCCTACTGCTTTAGTAGATTGTAAGTCTGCCTCATATTTTGCGATAATATCTTGTATAATCTGCATATGAAATTTCAGGTGTGTGAGGGTTTTTTTCCTGCCTCAATGACTGCTACATTGTACAAGGTGTAAGAATTCCATACCGCAAGATCCATCAAATGGAAGAAGACTTTCTTGTAATATTTCTTACCCCATTTCCTTGTGATGGGATAATCTACTAATTGTTGGTCCACCTTGTCAACTCCACCCATTGTAAAATTGTAATCATATACAACTGTTGGTTTCTTCACAGGCCCTTGTCTTGTCTCAACATCCTCCATAGCGGGTTTGTGAATGGTTGAAAACATTGCAACGTCTTTCTTGTCCTTCCAATGAAGAGTCATTACCTTACATATCTGAAATGCTGCAACTTCCCCTTTTTTCAATTTTGCCCTTTTCAGCTGTTCGGGCACTTCCTTTCTATTCAAACGGAGAGTTCCATAAATATCAGTGTCGTGACTAACCAGAGTATCAGCTAATTGCGGACTAGTGTAAAAGTTATCCTCAGTAACACAATAACCTTTATCAAGTAAAGGCTTCGTCAGAGACAACACAACACGAGAACTCATGGGCTATTCACTATATTCTGAATCAAACTGTGTTCCTTTGCCAACATAAATGATTACTCTATATACATATCCAGTCTTTGCTTCACACAAAAAAAAATACTTCATTCCAAACCTCCTCCTTTTTAGAGGTATGTACTGCACCCATCCTAACCTTCCCTTGAACAGCATAAGCCTTTCATCTATAGATAAATCTTGGTTAGGGGTATAACACTTCATAAAGTTCTCACTAAACATCATAAATAAATCATAAACTTCATACAATTTTGTGTTGGGATGTGTTTCTGCATCAAAAGTTTCATTATTCACAAAATGAAGATACTGTTTTATCTTGTTATGGCGTTTCAAACTGATTAGCTTCCGAAAAATTGGTCTTTCAAGAAATTCATCTTTCGACCAGTTCATTTCTTGATCTGGCATTTTCACAATACCCCCAAGCATTTTCAAGGCAAAAAACACACAAATTTCTGCCTTTGTTACAGGGCGCCACATACAACCTCTTTTTCCAGTTTGTTCAGCAAAGCGATTAGTTTCGTCCACAACTCGATCAATAATTCTGTTGTCACATAAAAGACTAAAAAATCCAAAGGAGTCATTTCAGCTGTGCCTTGATCAATTGATATTCCAGGATTTCCAGTGAATGGGAAGTGTGGTGGTGGAGGAAGAATGCATTCTTCCGACACCACATGTCGACACCAAATTCGTCCATCCTCCTCCTCACTTGAGAGACAATAGCCATTATCAGATGAGCTTGCAGTCTCATCTGATGTATCCAAGCTTCTAATAGAAGGTTCATACTCATTGTCATCTTCTGAGCTCGACATCTGGGCGCAATTTGTAAAAAAAAGAAAAAACAGAATGACAGTGTGTGCCCAAAAGCGGTGCGTCAACGCTTCTTGCAATGCCTGAGGCAGAAGATACACAGCTGCCAGATGTATGAGTCAACGAGTATACTCGTTTCTAGCTGAGAAGGTCCCAGAAATGCCGAGAATTGGCATATAAACTCGTCTGTGGCTGTTTTTGAAATTATATGTTTTGGATGAGTTTACTTGTTACACTCTGAAAAAGACAAATTGGGTGTAGACAAGTTAACTCGTCTTTACCGGGTAAGGGGTTAAGTTCCAATACTTGTGACATCCTGCCAGCTTGCAAAAGACTCATTTATTCCTACTGTCAGCTTCCTGTTATCCACCAATCTTCAATCCACCCAAATACATCACCTTCTACACCATGATCTTCTATTTTCTGAATAGCCTTTGGTGTGGAACCTCATCAACTGCCTTCATTCAATCTAATGGGGATGGCATGGTGGCTCAGTGGTGAGCACTGCTGCCTTACAGTGCCAGAGACCGAGGTTCGATTCCAGTCTCAGGCGACTGTCTATGTGGAGTTTTCACATTCTCCCTGTGTTAGCGTGGGTTTCCTCCGAGTGCTCTGGTTTTCTCCCACAATCCAAAGATGGGCAATTTAGGTGAATTGGCCTTGTTAAATTGCTCATCGTGTTCAAGAACGTGTAGGTTGAGTGCATTGGTTAAGGGCAAATTTAGAGTGATGGGTTTAGGGAATGGGTCTGGGGGAGTTGCTCTTTGGAGCATCAATGTGGACTTGTTGGGCCAAAGGGCCTGTTCCACACTGTAAGGATTCTATGAAGTATAATACATCCACTGGCTCCCCTTTATCTACAGCAGAAGTTACTTGTTCCAAAAACTCCAATGAATTAGTTAAACATGGTTTCCCTTTGACAAATTCATATTCACTCTACATAATTGCTTTGAACTAATCCAAATGCCCTGTCTTAAGGCTTTTAACAACAGCTTCTAACATTTTCCCCATGACCAATGATAATTAACTGGACTGTTGTGTCTTGATTTGTGCCTCCTTTCGTTTGTGAATAAAAAGGAGATGGTTAGTTGTTTGCTAAGAAACCTTCCCTGATTTGAATGAGTTTTTAAAAAATAAAAACAGTGTATCAGTTATCTCACTTGCTACTTCTTTAAAGACCCTAAAATGAAATCCATCAGGACCTGGTGACTTGTCAACTCAAAGTTCTAAATAATTTACTCAGCACTATTTCTTTGGTAAGTGTATATTTTTTTAACTCCCCCCACCATTCAATTCCTCATTTATAGTCCTTTGGAATGCGATTGCATCATCTCTAATGAAGGCAGACAAAAAATATCTGTTTGATTGATCTCCTCCGTTACTAATTCCCCAAGAGGACTAACACTTACTTTGTTAATTTTTCTTTTTTAATATCTAAAGATATTCCTCACTGTTTTTATGGGTTTTTTTCCTAACTTTCTCTGATGCTTTAACGTTTCCCTCCTAAAACTATAAGTGATTCTTTGATTTTTCTTAATGTTCTGTCCAGTTTTCTGACCTGCTACCTATCTGCTTTTCCTTTAAGCTTGATACTATCTGAATTTTTCAAGTGACCACTGGCTGCAGGTCCATCATTTAGAAATGTTTGATATTTTGTGTCCTCATGCCTTTGTATCAGTATCATAATCTTGGACCAACACTTCTTTCCCTGAAATTGTATGTAAAATTCAGCCATACTTTGGTTGCTGCTATCCAGGGCCACCTTATCTATGAGATCAGGAATTAATCTGATCTCATTGGTCAAATTCAGTTCTAGTACAGCCTGCTCTCTGATTGGTGCCATAACATTCTGGTCTAAGAAATTATCCTGAAAAAATTCTTCATCTGGAATATATTTCACTTCCATTCTTTCCAGTCTAATTCTTATTTAAGTTGAGCATGTTTGTTTCTGACAGAGGTTTCTTGCTTTCAAACTGAATGCTAAGTTTTACCATGTTATTGTCACTCTGTGTTTGAGGATCTTTTACTCCGAGATCATTTAACAAACCTGCTTTCTTACACATGACCAGATCTAATAGTTTGATCCCTGGTTCGATCCATAACAGTGCTCTTGGAAACAACTCCAATTCCCAAATATACTATGGATCATTGTGGCTACCTCAGCCCATTTGATTTTCCAAATCTAAACAAATATTAAAGACACCCATTATTAACCTATTGCTTTTTTTAACATGCTCTTACTGTCTCCAGATTTATTTTCTATCCTTCAGTACAGCTATTAGCAGAGGACTTACAGACTACCTTGTTATTTTTTATCCTCCTCTACATCTTTGATCCAGGATTATTTCTTACTATCACACTTCTTCTGTCACATATTAACAAAGCTTCCCACACCAGCCTTTCCTTCCTTCTTGTCCTTTCAAAAAGTCATATAACCTTGAATATTTTTATCTCCATGTAATTATGTCACCATTATGACTATATGATCACACCCATTAACCTTTATTTGTGTCATTGAATTATTTATTTAAGAATATATAGTATTTGGATATACAAATAAGGAGCTATTCTGCTGCCTTTTTACTATTTTCTCCCTTCAACCCCATTTTTATGTTCTGTTCCATCCTGAATAACTTCCTTAATTCATGCTTTTCAAATCTGCCATTTCCTTTTGCATTGCAAAGCCACATTTCCCTTTCTCATACCCTGCCATCCCTTGATTTAATTTAAAGTCTTCTCACCAACCTCCTCAGTAAGTTGATGTGCCAGGACACTGGTCCTAGCAAGATTCAAGTGAAGACCATCCCACTACACCACCTTCTTACTACCACAATACTGGTACTACTATCCATGAACATAACACTATTCAGTCCACATCAATCATTAAGCCATACACTTAACTCCTTGATTTTATTTACACGACATGAGTTTGCCAGTGGCTGCATTAGTAATCCAGAGATTATTGGAGGTTCTTCTTCCCACTCCTATCAATGTGACTGATACCAACTTGAATGACAACAGCTTAATTCTGTGAGGACTGCAGATGCTGGAGATCAGAGCTGAAAAATGTGTTGCTGGAAAATTGCAGCAGGTCAGGCAGCATCCAAGGAGCAGGAGAATCGATGTTTCAGGCATAAGCCCTTCTTCAGGAATCATAGAAGGGCTTATGCCCGAAACTTCAATTCTCCTACTCCTTGGATGCTGCCTGACCTGCTGCGCTTTTCCAACAACACATTTTTCAGCTTCCTTCCCTCCTACTCTGTTCCCCTCCAGCCCTGAGGACATGTCCTTTACCAAATGCCGGGAAGGCAACACAGTCTTTGTGACTCACAATCACAGCTGCAGACAATGCCTTAATTATACTGTCCCCAACACAACTACATTTCTATTTTGCCCCTTCACTTGAATGGTTCCCTATACTTTGTTGCCATAGTCAGTTCACTCAACTTCACAGCAATCCTCTCTCTGATCAACATCTGAATGGTGCATAAGTTCTTCAAAGCAGTTCAACCATCTTCTGCTGTCTCATCAAAGACATTCACTTCTTCATAAGGTCTGAAACGGGGACATCTGCATACAGTAAATAGTAACTGAACAACATTCAGTTTTGTGATTAAAAAAAGTAGTAAATGACATTTTTGCCACAAATACCAATCAATGATCATCTCCAACATCTGACCATTTCCTCTTCAAGAGCATTAGCAGCACTGAATCTCAAAACAGCAACGATTGAGAAGTTACTTTTGACCAGAAACTTAACTGCACAAGTTATATAATTGTTTTCTCTATGAAGTAGGTAAAAGGCTGAGAATTCATGGATTCTCTGGCAAGCAGCTCATCTTCTGACTTTCTAAAGCTGGTCAGCTGCCTACAAAATGCAAGTCAGGAGCGTAATGGAATACAATCTGCTGATGCGGATGAATGCATCTCCAATAACACTCAATAAGCTCCATCCATAACATTCATGACATTCAATCCCATGAGCATTACTCACCAACTATGAGATGCACTGTAATGTGTACTGTCTAAACTCAGAATCTCTACCACCCAAAAGAACAAATAAACTCATCAGTACACCACTACATCAAAGATCCTCCTCCAAGCCACACACCTCCCCGCCTCCGCCGACTTCAAGCTACAATGCAATGTCCTCACTGATGCCTATATTCTATGAATAAATTATTTGAAAACTCTACAGATTTTCATATCTGAAAATGTGTTGCTGGTCAAAGCACAGCAGGCCAGGCAGCATCTCAGGAATAGGGAATTCAACGTTTCGAGCATAAGCCCTTCATCAGGATTCATTCATTCCTGATGAAGGGCTTATGCTCGAAACGTTGAATTCCCTATTCCTGAGATGCTGCCTGGCCTGCTGTGCTTTGACCAGCAACACATTTTCAGCTGTGATCTCCAGCATCTGCAGACCTCATTTTTTACTCGAAGATTTTCATATCTGCACAGAAAATGCAGTAATTTATTTGCAGGTAAAGGGATGTCTAGCAAGTGGGAGACCTTTAAAAGTGAGATAGCTAGAGTTCAAGGTCAATATGTTCCTGTGAGGGTGAAGGGCAAGGATGGCAGGAATAAGGAACCCTGGATGACAAGAGGTATTGAGGCTTTGACCCAAAAAAAGGAGGAGGTATATCTCAGGTTCAGACAGCTGGGATAAATGGAATCCCTGGAGATATTGAATAAGGTAATCAAAAGGGTGAAAATGGGGGCACGAGATAGCCTTGGCTGAGAAGATTAGTGTAAATTCAAAGGGATTCTTTAAGTATATTAAAGGAAAAAAGTATCCAAGCAGAGAACCGGGCCACTCAAAAACCAAAGTGGACATGTATGTGTAGAACCGCAGGAGATGGGCAAGTTTGTCAATGAATTTAAAGTCTGGTTGAAGATTTGTAGCTCGGGTGTCCGTTGTTGTGGTTCTGTTCGCCGAGCTGGAAGTTTTTGCTGCAAACATTTCGTTCCCTGGCTAGGGAACATCATCAGTGCTATTGGAGCCTCCTGTGAAGCGCTGCTTTGATGTTTCTTCCGGTATTTATAGTGGTTTGTTCTTGAAACTGACTTCCGGGTGTCAGTTTCAGCTGTAGTGATTTGTATGTGGGGTCCAGGTCGATGTGTCTGTTGATGGATGTTCTTGCCGCTTCCGGGTGTCAGTTTCAGCTGTAGTGGTTTGCATATGGGGTCCAGGTCCATGTGTCTGTTAATGGAGTTTGTGGATGAATGCCATGCCTCTAGGAATTCCCTGGCTGTTCTCTGTCTGGCTTGTCCTATGATGATAGTGTTTTCCCAGTCAAATTCATGTTCCTGGTTGTCTGAGTGTATGGCTACTAGGGATAGCTGGTCGTGTCGTTTTGTGGCTAGCTGATGTTCATGGATGCGGATTGTTAGCTGTCTTCCTGTTTGTCCTATATCGTGTTTTGTGCAGTCCTTGCATGGTATTTTGTAAACTACGTTAGTTTGGCTCATGCTGGCTATTGGGTTCTTTGTTCTAGTGAGTTGTTGTCTGAGTGTGGAAGTTGGCTTGTGTGCTGTTATGAGTCCTAAGGGTCGCAGTAGTCTGGCAGTCAGTTCTGAGACGCTCCTGACGTATGGTAGTGTGGCTATCCTTTTGGTTGTGGCATGTCCTCGTTCCGTGGTCTATCTCTTAGGCATCTGGTGATAAAGTTGCGTGGGTATCCGTTTTTGGCGAATACCTTGTATAGGTGTTCCTCTTCCTCTTTTCGCAGTTCTGGTGTACTGCAGTGTGTTGTGGCTCTTTTGAATAGTGTCCTGATGCAGCTTCGTTTGTGTGTGTTGGGGTGGTTACTTTCATAGTTTAGGACTTGGTCTGTGTGTGCTGGTTTCCTGTGTACCCTTGTGGTGAATTCTCCGTTGGGTGTTCTCTCTACTAACACGTCTAGGAATGGGAGTTGGCTATCCTTTTCCTCTTCTCTCGTGAATCGTATTCCTGTGAGTGTGGCGTTGATGATTCGGTGTGTTTTTTCTATTTCTGTGTTTTTGATGATTACAAAGGTGTCATCGACGTATCTGATCCAGAGTTTGGGTTGGATTTGTGGTAGGGCTGTATGTTCTAACCTTTGCATAACTGCCTCTGCTATGAGTCCCGAGATTGGTGATCCCATGGGTGTTCCGTTGATTTGTTCGTATATCTGATTGTTGAATGTAAAGTGTGTGGTGAGGCACAGGTCTAGTAGTTTAAGTATGCCGTCCTTGTTGATAGGTTCGGCCTCCTGTGTTCTGTTATGTATGTCCAGTAGGTTGGCTATTGTTTCTCTGGCTAGGGTTTTGTCAATTGATGTGAACAGTGCCGTCACGTCGAATGATACCATGGTTTCTTCTTTGTCTATGTGTGTATTCCTGATGATGTCCAAGAATTCCTGTGTTGATTGTATGGAGTGTTTGGATCCGCTGACTAGGTGTTTCAGTTTTTGTTGTAGTTCTTTGGCCAGTTTGTATGCTGGTGTCCCTGGTAGTGATATTATGGGTCTGAGTGGGATGTCTGGTTTGTGTACTTTGGGTAGTCTGTAGAACCTGGGGGTGTTGTTGCTTTCAGGTTTCATTCTTTGCTGGTCCGCTTTGGTTATCTGTCCGTTTTTTTTGTAGCTTCCTTAGTGTGTTGATTATTCTATTGGTGAGTTGTGGTGTGGGGTCGGAATCCTTCATTTGGTAGGTGTTGGTGTCTGCGAGTAGTTGTTGTGCTTTATTGATGTAGTCTGATTTATCTAAGATGACCATCATTCTGCCTTTATCTGCCGGTAGTATGATTATGTTCTTGTCATTTTTCAGTGCTTTCAGTGCTTCCCTCTCCTTGGTGTTGAGGTTATGTGTATGTCATTTTCTTATCATTGTGTTGTAGTGTCCTCCTGTTTGTGTGTTAGTTTGTCCATTTTTTCTGTCCATTTAGTGCCGTTTTTTTGCGATGTGTTGTCCTGTTCTGTCCTATAGTGATAGCCTGTTCTATGGTCCGGGTCCATACCTGATTAGTGGTTTTTAAAATTAACGACTTTTGGCGCGCAATTTCTTGCTTGTATTTGTGCAGTCGGTTGTGAGCGTCTGTGATCATTACCTGGACCATCCTGAATCCGTTCTTCTTGGCTGTTTCCCTGGCTTGTGGATTATTTACTGGAGGTCTGTACTTGACACATTGTGGCAGGATTTGATTTTTTCTGCATTCGTGGAGGAACTGGAGTTGTTCATGTGTTGCGCTTAGGCGGTTAGCGCAGGATTCCCATCTCCTGGCTTGTCTCAGCGTTTCTCGCCCATAAGTGTTTAAAGTCTGGTTGAAGATTTGTAGCTTGGGTGTCCGTTGTTGTGGTTCTGTTTGCCTAGCTGGAAGTTTTTGCTGCAAACGTTTCGTTCCCTGGCCAGGGAACATCATCAGTGCTATTGGAGCCTCCTGTGATGCGCTGCTTTGATGTTTCTTCCGGTATTTATAATGGTTTGTTCTTGCCGCTTCCGGGACAACACTTCGCAAAAAAACGGCACTAAAAGAAAAAATGGACAAACTAACCCACAAACAGGAGGACACTACAACACACACCTGGGTTAAAAACC
This sequence comes from Hemiscyllium ocellatum, assembly GCF_020745735.1. NCBI lineage: Eukaryota > Metazoa > Chordata > Chondrichthyes > Orectolobiformes > Hemiscylliidae > Hemiscyllium > Hemiscyllium ocellatum. The sequence goes on along the minus strand of NC_083412.1, from coordinate 41,386,532 downwards.
TCTCCCACAGACAGCTCACAGACATGGAAAGAACTATACTGGCCAAGGGACTCAAATACAACTACAGGGACGCCAACACAGCAGACTTCCTAGCAGCACTAGAATGCACACTCAGGAACAATGGACTGACAGAAGAGACACAACAAACAGTGAGACAAACGGTCGTACCTATGATGATAAGGAAACAACATACACATAACCTCAACACCAAGGAGAGGGAAGCACTGAAAGCACTGAAAAATGACAAGAACATAATCATACTACCGGCAGATAAAGGCAGAATGACGATCATCTTAGATAAATCAGACTACATCAATAAAGCACAACAACTACTCGCAGACACCAACACCTACCAAATGAAGGATTCCGACCCCACACCACAACTCACCAATAGAATAATCAACACACTAAGGAAGCTACAAAAAAACGGACAGATAACCAAAGCGGACCAGCAAAGAATGAAACCTGAAAGCAACAACACCCCCAGATTCCACGGACTACCCAAAGTACACAAACCAGACATCCCACTCCGACCCATAATATCACTACCAGGGACACCAGCATACAAACTGGCCAAAGAACTACAACAAAAACTGAAACACCTAGTCAGCGGATCCAAACACTCCATACAATCAACACAGGAATTCTTGGACATCATCAGGAATACACACATAGACAAAGAAGAAACCATGGTATCATTCGACGTGACGGCACTGTTCACATCAATTGACAAAACCCTAGCCAGAGAAACAATAGCCAACCTACTGGACATACATAACAGAACACAGGAGGCCGAACCTATCAACAAGGACGGCATACTTAAACTACTAGACCTGTGCCTCACCACACACTTTACATTCAACAATCAGATATACGAACAAATCAACGGAACACCCATGGGATCACCAATCTCGGGACTCATAGCAGAGGCAGTTATGCAAAGGTTAGAACATACAGCCATACCACAAATCCAACCCAAACTCTGGATCAGATACGTCGATGACACCTTTGTAATCATCAAAAACACAGAAATAGAAAAAACACACCGAATCATCAACGCCACACTCACAGGAATACGATTCACGAGAGAAGAGGAAAAGGATAGCCAACTCCCATTCCTAGACGTGTTAGTAGAGAGAACACCCAACGGAGAATTCACCACAAGGGTACACAGGAAACCAACACACACAGACCAAGTCCTAAACTATGAAAGTAACCACCCCAACACACACAAACGAAGCTGCATCAGGACACTATTCAAAAGAGCCACAACACACTGCAGTACACCAGAACTGCGAAAAGAGGAAGAGGAACACCTATACAAGGTATTCGCCAAAAACGGATACCCACGCAACTTTATCACCAGATGCCTAAGAGATAGACCACGGAACGAGGACATGCCACAACCAAAAGGACTAGCCACTCTACCATACGTCAGGAGCGTCTCAGAACTGACAGCCAGACTACTGCGACCCTTAGGACTCATAACAGCACACAAGCCAACATCCACGCTCAGACAACAACTCACTAGAACAAAGGACCCAATACCCAGCATGAGCCAAACTAACGTAGTTTACAAAATACCATGCAAGGACTGCACAAAACACTATATAGGACAAACAGGAAGACAGCTAACAATCCGCATCCATGAACATCAGCTAGCCACAAAACAACACGACCAGCTATCCCTAGTAGCCATACACTCAGACAACCAGGAACATGAATTTGACTGGGAAAACACTACCATCATAGGACAAGCCAGACAGAGAACAGCCAGGGAATTCCTAGAGGCATGGCATTCATCCACAAACTCCATTAACAGACACATGGACCTGGACCCCATATACAAACCACTACAGCTGAAACTGACACCCGGAAGCGGCAAGAACATCCATCAACAGACACATCGACCTGGACCCCACATACAAACTACTACAGCTGAAACTGACACCCGGAAGTCAGTTTCAAGAACAAACCACTATAAATACCGGAAGAAACATCAAAGCAGCCCTTCACAGGAGGCTCCAATAGCACTGATGATGTTCCCTAGCCAGGGAACGAAATGTTTGCAGCAAAAGCTTCCAGCTTGTCAATGAATATTTGTCCCCTGTGTTTACCATGACATGAAGACTTGGGAGCTTGATGAAGTTAGTGGTGATATCTTGGGGACAGTCTATATCATAGTAGAGGAGGTGTTCGATGTATTATAACATATGAAGGTGGATAAATCTCCTGTCCTGACCAGATATATCCAAGAGGTAAAAACAATGATTGCAGATGCTAGAAACCAGATTCTGGATTAGAGTGGTGTGGAAAAGCACAGCAGGTCAGGCAGCATCCGAGGAGCAGGAAAATCGACGTTTTGGGCCAAAGCCCTTCATCAGGAATAGAGGCAGAGTGCCTGAAGGGTGGAGAGATAAATGAGGCGAGGGTGGGGGTGGGGAGAAAGTAGCATAGAGTACAATAGGTGAGTAGGGGTGGGGATGAAGGTAATAGGTCAGAGAGGAGGGTGGAGTGGATAGGTGGAAAAGAAGATAGGCAGGTAGGACAAGTCATGGGGACAGTGCTGAGCTGGAAGTTTGGAACTGGGGTGAGGTGGGGAAAGGGGAAATGAGGAAACTGGTGAAGTCCACATTTATGCCCTGTGGTTGAAGTGTTCCAAGGCGGAAGATGAGGCGTTCAACCTCCAGGCATCTGGTGGTGAGGGAGCGGCGGTGAAGGAGGCCCAGGACTCCGTGTCCTCGGCAGAGTGGGAGGGGGAGTTGAAATGTTGGGCCACAGGGCGGTGGGGTTGATTGGTGTGGGTGTCCCAGAGATGTTCTATAAAGTGCTCTGCTAGGAGGTGCCCAGTCTCCCCAGTGTAGAGGAGACCGCATCGGGAGCAACAGATACAATAAATGATATTGGTGGATTTGCAGGTAAAACTTTGGTGGATGTGGAAGGCTCCTTTGGGGCCTTGGATAGAGGTGAGGGAGGAGGTGTGGGCGCAGGTTTTGCAATTCCTGCAGTGGGAGGGGAAGGTTCCAGCATGGGAGGGTGGGTTGTTGGGGGTGGGGGGGGGGGGTGTGGACCTGACCAGGTAGTCATGGATGGAACAGTCTTTGCGGAAGGCGGAAAGGGGTGGGGAGGGAAATATATCCCTGGTGGTGGGGTCTGTTTGGAGGTGGCGGAAATGTCATTGGATGTTTTGGTTTATGCGAAGGTTGGTAGGGTGGAAGGTGAGCACCAGGGGGGTTCTGTCCTTGTTATGGTTGGAGGGGTGGCGTCTGAGTGTGGAGGTGCGGGATGTGGACGAGATGCGTTGGAAGGCATCTTTAACCATGTGGGAAAGGAAATTGCGGTCTCTAAAGAAGGAGGCCATCTGGTGTGTTCTGTGGTGGAACTAGTCCTCCTGGGAGCAGATACGGTGGAGGCAGAAGAATTGGGAATACGGGATGGCATTTTTGCAGGAGGCAGGATGGGAAGAGGTGTAATCCAGGTAGCTGTGGGAGTCGGTGGATTTGTAAAAAATGTCAGTGTCAAGTCGGTCGTCATTAATGGAGATGGAGAGGTCCAGGAAGGGGAGGGAGGTGTCAGAGATGGTCCAGGTGAATTTAAGGTCAGGTTGGAATGTATTGTTGAAGTTGACCAACTGCTCAACCTCCTCGCCGGAGCACGAGATGGTGCCAATGCAGTCATCAATGTAGCGGAGGGAGAGGTGGTGAGTAGTGCCAGAATAACTACAGAAGATGGACTGTTCTATATAGCCAACAAAGAGACAGGCATGGCTGGGACCATACGGCTGCTCATGGCTACCTTTTTCCAGCACCACTCTAATCCAGATATATCCAAGAACACTGCAAGAGGCTAGAGAAGAAATTGCAGGGGCCCTGGCTGATATTTTTGCATCATTGTTAACCATGGGTGAGGCGCCAGAAGACTGGAGGGGAGTGAATGTTGAGCTTTTATTCAAGACGGGCTGCAAAGAAAAATCTGAGAACTATAGACTGTAAGCTTCACATCTATAGTGTTGCTTGGGAAGATTCTGTGAGTTACTTGAGAAGATTCTGAGGGATAAGATATACATGCATTTGGAAAGTCAGGGTTTGATTAGGAGTAGTTAGCATGGCTTTGTGAGTAGGAGATCATGCCCCACAAATTTGTTAGAGTTCTTTGAGAAAGTGACCAGGAAGGTTGATGAGGGCAGGGTGGTAGATGTAGTCAATATGAATTTCAGTAAGGCCTTTGACAAGGTCTCACATGGTCGGCTGCTCTGGTAGGTTAGGTCACATGGAATCCATGCTGCAAATGTGTTGCTGGTCAAAGCACAGCAGGTTAGGCAGCATCTCAGGAATAGAGAATTCGACGTTTCGAGCATAAGCCCTTCATGGAATCCATGAACTGGCAAATTGGCAAAATTGACTTTATGGTAGGAAGCAGAGGGTAATGATGGAATGATGCTTTTTGGACAGGCAGCCTGTGACAAGTGGAATGCCTCAGGGGTTAGTGCTGGGCCTATTACTGTTTGTTATCTATATCAATGATTTGGATGAGAATATATAAGGCATGATTAGTAAGTTTGCTGATGACACTAAAATAGGCGGTATCGTGGACAGTGAGAAAAGTTGTTAGAAATTGCAGCAGAACCTTGATCAACTGGAGAAGTAGGCCAAGAAATGCCAAATGCAGTTTAATATATATAAGTGTGAGGCCTCGCATTTTGGAAAATCAAATCAAGGTAGGCATTTTATGGTGAATGGTAATGTCTTAAATTGTGAGTGGAGTAGAAGAATCTTGGTGTTCAGGTTCACAGTTCTCTGAAAATGGAGTCACAGATAGGACAGTGAAGAAGGCTTTTGGCACACTGGCCTTCATCAGTCAGGGCACTGAGTATAGAATTTGGGAAGTTATGTTGCAGTTATACAGGACATTGGTGAGGCCACACTTGAAGTGTTGTGTTCAGTTTTTGTCACCTTGTTCTAAGAAGGATGTCATTAAACTGGAAAGAGTGCAGAAAAAATTGGGAGAGGTGTTGCCTGAATTTAATCTAGGTTATGGGAGAGGTTGTACAAGCTAGGACCTTTTTCTTTAGAGTGTAGGAGCCTGAAGGGGTCTTTATAGAGGTGTAGAAGACAATGAGAAGCATGGATAAGGTGAATGCACTCAATCTTTTTCCCAGTGTTGGGGATTCAAGGACTAGGGAGCACCAGTTTAAGGTTAGAGGGAAAAGAATAAAAGGGAACCCGAGGGGCAACTTTTTACACAGAGGGTGGTCCGCATATAGAATGAACTGCCAGTGGAAGTGGTTAAAGCGAGTACATTAACAACATGGCGCCAATATATGTATAGGAAAGGATTCAAAGGATATGGTCCAAGTGCAGAGAAATGGGGTTATTGTTGATAGACATTTTGGTCAGTATGGACTAGTTTGGGCCAAAGGGCCTATCTCGGTGCCGTATGACTGTATGAATCTAATCAATAAGTGATTTAATTCTCAATTCCCTTAAAAACTCTCCACCATCTGTGCGGCTCAAATCTGGAGTATGACGCAATATTCACCATATGATGGATGGGTTCACATCCAAAAACATTTGAAAGTTCAATATCTTCCTTACATTTACCTGCAAGTCATTTCCTATCATGATGAGCACATAATTTGCAGTTTTTTCATCACTAACACTTCCTCTAAACTAATTGGGTTACTGCAAAGACAAGCCTATTTTATAACTCTGACTAAGCTCAGAAAGTTCCAAGTTATGGTTATAACAAAGGAAGCTGAACTCAGAGTCTCTACTTGATTTCCTCTTCATTTCAGGCAATTAAGCATACTTAGTGTAATAGTGATGAAAATCTTGCCCACATCCTTGCATTACCATAAGCATCACCACAGGTGATCCATTTGTACATTTGAGACTATGAGTGAAGATGTGTTTCCAGCAACTAATTCGAATGCAATCTTTGAAAATACAACATTCTGACACTGCTTTATTATTCTACCTGTGAATTTAAAACAGCATACTCGCTGAAAACTAACTGAATCATAATATTATGTGAATCAATGTCAATGTCAGTAAACAGCTCTCTGCAGCTGCTTGTACCAAAGCTTTAACATGTAAAAATTGTGAAGAGACCATAAATATCAATTGTCTGAAAAAGACAGCAGAGAAAAAGTTTTACAATAATAATGGACTTGGCTTTCAATGCCGCTAGGAATTTAGAATTGAGGGTGACTAATCCTTCAGGTCAACAAGTTTATTCTCAATTCCCCAGTTTTTAATAAATAGACTCTCCACTACTGAAGCACATGGCAACTACAGCAGACATACCTTAATATAAATACATCACAAACAAAAGAATAACGTAAACATAATTTAGTTTAGAAAATTGTGAAGTAATGTATTTGAAGAGAACAAACAAGGTCCCGTGCATACAATAAACAGTAGGATACTGAAAACTGTAGAAGGACAATAATGGCGCAGAAATGTTCATCAGGGATTGGATTAAAAATATTGCACTTGTTCTGTCCATTCATGGTGAGGGGATTATCATGGTGGATTGGTGGGGTTAATGAGTTTGGTCATTTGGTGGGTGTGGCAAGGTTGACGAGCAGGTGGGAAGAAACAAAGGGTCAGGTCAGGAGGCTTTTGGGGGTGGGGATTGCATTGGATTAGGGGTAGGGGAGCCTGGTCTGGGATGCAAGAAATGTAGTTCAGAGGGGGTAAGGGAGTGGTGAGTGGAGAGGTTCAGTTTACCGATGAGTTAAAGTAGCTTTTTAATCCTCTACATTTTTTTTGGGTTACTACCAAGCTTGAGCAAACACGCTATTGCACATTTCAGTCTTGAAGCTGTTGCCTTACAGACAACTGCACTGGGAATTTCACATCATCCTGATGCACCACACCAGTTTGCACAACACCAGCAAATATTTGGCCATCAGAATATCTGGAATGTCTACAGGTCCCTGACAGTTACAGGAGTGGAAGGGAAGGTAGCCTCAAAAACATATTGAAATCTTTTCATTCAGAGCAGAGTCTGAGAAGAATAGGACCGTTATGTTAGAGCTGCAAACAGAGTTAATTAGATATTGCTACAGATCTGTATCTGGCTTTTATCACTGCTTGAAGGGAAGGACATACCACACTAGAGAGGATACAGAGGCAATTTGTGAGGATATTGCCAGAAAAAATGAATTTTAGCTCAGTGGAAGAATTGGATAATGAAGGTCAATTTTTTTTTGGAATATAAGAGGCTGCATGGATATTTAATTCAAGTTCATAAAATTAGGAGGAATCCCAATGGTGTAGACAGGAAGGACCAATTTCCATCAGCAGAGAGGTTGACAATGAGGAGGTACCTTTCAAGAAGGAGAAAGTGAGGGCTGCAGATGCTGGAGATCAGAGCTGAATAATGTGTTGCTGGAAAAGCGCAGCAGGTCAGGTAGCATCCAAGGAGCAGAAGAATCGACGTTTTGGGTATAAGCCCTTCATCATTGATTCTCCTGCTCCTTGGATGCTGCCTGACCTGCTGTGCTTTTCCAAGAACACATTTTTCAGCTCTGGTACTCTTCAAGAAGTCAATTTAAAATGATGATAAACAGGAGAAGGGAAATAAGGAGAAATCCCTGAAAAGGGGTGAGAGTCTGGAAATCAGTAGCCAAAAGAGAAGTCAGAAGAGAGACTGGCATCACTTGAGAAGCTGTAACATTAAGACAGGCTAAGAACTGAAAGGTTGAATTAGATTGGATATCTATTTTTTGCTCAGCCTGACCATGCTGGATTGGATAACTTCTATATTTCCATGTAAAGTGTTGTAGTAACATGGACTATAAAGTTTTTAAATTATTCACTACCCAAATAAACTGCAAGAGTGTTTGGACAAACATTTGCACAAGGCCAAACTTAAAAGGAGATCTAGAAATTTAAAAATATAACAGCTCATGTTACAATTCTTCACAGAATTATCAAACATTATCCAAAGTTTGAATCAATACTTTAAACCTTACATATTTTGAGTAAAATATGTTCAAATAGATCCCTTGAAATATTGGCATTCAAACATATAATGTAAATCTGAATGAAACTTAATTGTCAGATATTTAATGGGCACATTGCTTAAGTTTTCGACCTCAGAAATGGGCAGCAGGGGGATTAAGTGAGGGGAGGGTGGTAGGGCTGGAAAATTGTTTGAAATAACTTCAGGTTACGCTCCCTGTGGCATCACATCAAGACCATATTTTATCAATAGATGACAGCAATTCTGTCAGGTTGTCACTCCTGTTCCCTGGGTAATTTACAGTTTTACCAGCACCTCCAGATTTAGTGGAAAGTGCACAGTCGATTGAGAAACTTGGCATTTTTGAGGGGTGGCAATTGGGCAACAGCAATTGTTATTACTGCTGTCACCTGCCAAGTGCAAGGTTTTTACTCTTTCATTACTAGAAAGGAGTTGCTTTTAGGTTGAGGCCCCCTTGATGGGAATGTGCTCCTGTAGAGGGACCTGAGAGGAGGCAGGTAGTGTGTAGGAAAGTATTGGTGTAGCTATGGGTAGTGTGTCCCAATCAGACTGATCACCCCAAAATGGCACAGACAACTCATATTCTAGACGGTCTAGCAGTGAGGAGGTAAACAAAAGGTGGAGGGCAGAAATGGGGAGACATGTGACAGCAGAAACTTTCAACCACAGACAGCCTGGTGATGGAAAAGTAACATAAGAACATGGAGGAGACTGTAAATGGATGGTAGCTTGAAGAAGAAGCCAGTGACTAAGGTATACAGACAATAGATAAGCTAAATACAGAAGGGGCCATGGATAAACTAGATGTTAGAAAGCTGAAAATGTGTTGCTGGTTAAAGCGCAGCAGGTTAGGCAGTATCCAAGGAATAGGAAATTCGACGTTTCGGGCATAAGCCCTTCATCAGAAATGAAGGGCTTATGCCCGAAACATCGAATTTCCTATTCCTTGGATGCTGCCTAACCTGCTGTGCTTTAACCAGCAACACATTTTCAGCTGTGATCTCCAGCATCTGCAGACCTCATTTTTTACCCGTAGATGTTAGAAAGGCCATCACCAGCTGGATTGTGGAAGGGTCATCACTAACTGGATACTGGAGGGGTCAGCACTAACTGGATATGGAAGGGGGTTAGCACTAACTGGATACTGGAGGGGTCAGCGCTGACTGGATACTGGAGGGGTCAGCACTGACTGGATACTGGAGGGGTCAGCACTAACTGGATATTGAGGGGTCAGCACTAACTGGATACTGGAGGGGTCAGCACTGACTGGATAATGGAGGGGTCAGCACTAACTGGATATTGAGGGGTCAGTACTAACTGGATACTGTCAGTGACCCTCCAGCTTGAAAGCATTAAGGTCACATCTTTTGCTCTAAGAGCATTTTAGGTGGACAGTGATGACTTAATTGCCCAAATAAGAAAGAGTCATTATCCATAAGGAGATGAGAGGAGAGATGTTAAAGCACTTCATGGAAGCCATCAAGATTTTACTCTGAGGAGCACAAGAGATGTGCTCAATAGGCAAAACATGAGCAATGAAATCAAGGACCACATCATCCAGTGCAGTGTTTGCAATGAATATCAAGCTGAGCAAGTTAGAGAGCTGCTGATAATACATGACATCCCAGACAGACAATGCTGAAAGAAGGACTCTTCACTCTCACAGGAACTGATTTTCTTGTCATTGTGGCTACTATTCTGACTACTGCGAGGTGGACCAACTGCCTTTAATTTGTCCAAACCAGCAAACGAGATTATCAAACACATAAAAGCATATGTCAGCCATTATTGCAGTCCTGATACAGTAAGGATCACGTGAAGAATTTGTTCACCTCAGAGAGGATTGGGAAGTTCAAAACAATGCATACTGTGCCCACTATTCCCAGCAAAATGGAAACGCTAATGCAACTGTGAATATTACCAAAGGAATTCTCAGGAAACTGAGCAGATTTAGTCTGGATGTAGCAGCACAATCCTGAAACAGAGAAATGGATGCACTGAAGACAGAAAGTAGTAACAGGCCTGAGTAACAAAATCAAAGTATATGGCAAAAAAACAGTTTCATTTTGACAAGAGTGCTAAACCATTTCCAGAGTTGAGCATTGGAGAACCAGTCAGGATGCAAACTTCCAACGCTCTCAACAAGAATCAGCCCAAGTGACAACTTGGGATCTGCATAATGCAGTTGTCCTCTCCATCATGTGGTGGAAGTGAATGACCAGATATACCATTGCAACCACTGGCATATACACAAAAGTGGAGGAGCTGCTACAAGTGGACAATCAAAAAAACTAGGAACTTGCTGCTTGCTAGTCCACTGATCAACCATCAGATCCAGAAGTGTACAATACCCCAAAAACAAAAAGAGAACAACCATTACAGCATGGCACGGTGGCACAGTGGTTAGCACTGCTGCCTCACGGCGCAAGAGACTGGGGTTCAATTCCTGCCTCAGGCAATTGTCTGTTTTGAGTTTGCATGTTCTCCCCGTGTCTGCGTGGGTTTCCTCCGGCTTCCTCCCACAGTCCAAAGATGTGCAGGTTAGGTGAATTGGCCCTGCTAAATTGTCCATATGTTAGGTGAAGGGGTGAATGGAGGGGAATGGGTCTGGGTGGGTTGCTCTTCAGAGGGTCGATGTGGATGTGTTGGGCTGAAGAGCCCCTTTCCACACTGTAGGTAATCTAATCTAATCATAACATCAACAAAGGACTGGAATTATAATATCCAGGGAAAGAGCATCACCCAGATCAACAGTTATTACAACATACATGCATACTATTAAGAGACTAGCATGATTTAAAGACTTTATGGGCAATGTATGCATAAATTGACAAGAGCTCTTAATACATGACAATAAATGGGTGTATTTTGGATGACTTGAGTAACTCATTTTGCATGATGATGCATATAATTATTTGTTTCTTTTGTTTAAAAGAGGCTTTGTTTAGTATAGAAATGCAATCCAGTACCAATGTGCTTTCTTACTTGCCACAATCATGTGATTTCTACGACAATTAACGACCACCGTCTTATAGCCAGTTTTCAATAAAGTCACAGGGCTAGCCAAACTCTTCCTTGAGAGCTCACAGCAAGATCCTGGAGTCAGTTATGGAAAGGAAAATGAGACCATTCAGCCCAGCATGTCTATTTTGCCTCTCCATGAAGCAGTCAGTCCCATTCCCCACTGTAGCCATGCAAATCTACTTCCTTCAAGTGACCATCCATTTTCTTTTCCAAATTATTTACCAGCTCTGCTTCCACCACCCTCAAGCACAGTGAGTTCCAACTCATTACATTCACTTCTTCCTTACTTTTTCTTGGCATCACTTGTCTAAAACTTTAAATCTGTGTCTTCTAGTCCTTGCACAGTTAACTGATGTTTTTGGTGCTCACCTAACCTAAATCTGTCATGAGCTAGCACACAACTCTTAAATCTTCCTGGCTCCCCTTTGGTCCAGGAAGAAGATATTCAACATGCCATTTTATCTCCATACCATTTTCCTGCTCTAGTCCCATGTCTCTTTATTACTTGAATATCTATATAACACCAACTTTTCCAAACTAACCTTGTGTCTAAAATCTCCCATCACTAGAACCATTCTAGAGAAAGGTTTTTAATTGCAAAGTTCTTAATCAGCTGCCTAACAAATGTACTTGAATACTGTGAGGAGGTAACAAGTAGGATGGGAAACGGAAAAGAAGTGGATGTAATATGCTTGGATTATTATAAGGTGTTTGTAAAACACCACACATTAGGTTTCCTAATAGGATAAGCATAGGAATAGAAAAGTTAAAGATAGGAGCAGTAGTTCAGCCATTTTACCCCTCAAGCCTACTCTACCATTTATTATGATAATCAAACTCAATACCCTAATCCTTACCTTTCCCCATATCCCTTAATCCCTTTTGTCACAGAGATATATATATACCTTCTTCTTGAAAATACATAATGATTTAGCCTCAACCACTTTCTGTGGTAATGAATCCCACAGGCTCACCAATCTCTGGGTGAAGAAATTCCTTGTCATCTCAGTCCTAATTGACCTCTTTTGCTTAGACTGTGATCCATGATTCTGGACTCCTCCACCATCAGGAACATCCTTCCTACATCTAATCTGTCTAATTGTGTTAGAAATTTAAAGGTTTCTATGAGAATTTCCCTTATTCTTATAAACTCTAGTAAATGAAATCCTAACTGATTTCAGTCTCTCATATGTCAGTCCTGCCATCTCAGAAATCAATTTAGTAAAACTTCACTGCACTCTCTCTATAGCAAGAACATCCTTCCTCAGATAAGGAGACCAAAACTGTACACATATTCCAGATGTAACCAGACCATTGCCCGGTATAATTGCAGCAAGACATCCTTGTTGCTGTACATGATACCTCTCACTAGGAAAGCTGATGGTTTGCCTTCTTTGCTACCTGTTGCACCCGTATGCTTATTTTCAGTGAGTGGTACACAGGGACACCAAGGTTTCATTAGACATTCACCTCTCTCAATTTACAGCCATTCAAATGGCACAATTACTTTCTATTTTTGCTACCAAAGTGGATAACCTCATACTTATCCACATTATACTGCATCTATCATTCATTTGTCCACTCACTCAGCATGTTCAAATCACGTTGCAACATATTTGCATCCTCCTCACAGTTCACCTTTCCACACAGCTTTGTGACAACTAAGACCTCATTGTTTGGAGGTGCTGTAATAACATAGATATAGAATTGGCTAATTAATAAAAGATAGAAAGTTGGGATAAATAGGGGCATTTTCAGAAGGCAACCTGTAACTAATGGTGCACTACATCAATCAGTTCTGAAACCGCAATTATTTATAATACATATTAGTGAATTGGCTGAGGTAAGTGAATGTACTATAGCCAAGTTTGCAGATGACACAAAAATATGTGGGAAAGGGAATAGTGGAGATGACACAAAGAGTCTGTAGAGTATCTAGACAGGGTAAATGAATGGACATAAACTTGGCAGATGGATTATAACGTGCGGAAATGTGAGATGACACACCTTGGCAGGAAAAATAGAGGAGATGAATATTATTTAAATGAAGAAAAAATCCAGAAAGCTACAGAACAAAGAGATTCGAAAGCCTGCCTACACAAATCACAAAAATCTATCATAGTATCATACAGCATGGCAACAGACCCTTGGGTCCAACCAGTCCATGCCAACCATTATCGAAGTAAAGTTAATCCCACCTGGCCCATATCTCTCCAAACATTTCTTATTCATATACTTGTCTAAAAGCCTTTTAAATATTGTAACTGTAACCTCATCTGTAACTTCCTTTGGAAGTTCATTCCATAAATGAGCCACTCTCTGTGTAAAATAAAATGTCCCCATATCTTTTTTAAAACTTTCTGCTCTCACCTTAAAAATATGCCACCTGGTCTTGAACTCCCCCACCCAAGGGAAAGGATATCTGCCATTTGCCTTATTTATGCCGCTCATTATTTTATAAACCTCTATAAGGTCACCTTCCAAGCTCCTGAGCTCCAGTGAAAGAACTCCCAGACTATACAGCCTTTCCTTAGAACTCAAGCCTCTGGCTCAGGGATGGGAATGACTGGCAGCTTAATGTTCCAGAATAAAAATACTACAGGAAAGATACAAAGGGGTGTGGGGTCAAGAGGGCAGGGGGTGACACGTTTGGTAAGGGATAACATTATGGCTGTACTGAGGAAGGATATTCCTGGGGATATGTGAAGGGAGATTATTTGGGTGAAACTGAGAAATAAGAAAGGGATGGTTACCTTACTTGGATTGCATTATAGACTCCCTAACAGTCAGCGGGAAATTGAGAAACAAATTTAGAAGGAGATCTCAGTTATCTGTAAGAATAATGAGGTGATTATGGTAGGGGACTTTAACTTTCCAAACATTGACTGGGACTGCCATAAGTGTCAAGGGTTTAGATGGAGAGGAATTTGTTAAGTGTGCACAAGAAACTTTTCTGATTCAGTATGTAGATGTACCTACTAAAGTAGGTGCATAACTTGACCTACTCTTGGGAAATAAGGCAGGCAGGTGATCAAAGTGTCAGTGGGGGAGCACTTTGGGGCCAGCAACCATAATTCTATTAGATTTAAAATAGTGATGGAAAAGGATAGACCAGATCTAAAAGTTGAAGTTAGAAATTGGAGAAAGGCCAATTTTGACAGTATTTGGCAAGAACTTTCAAAAGTTGATTGGGTGCGGATGTTCGCAGGTAAAGGGACAGCTAGAAAATGGGAAGCCTTCAGAAATAAGATAACGAGAGTCCAGAGACATAGAACATTACCGCGCAGTACAGGCCCTTCGGCCTTCGATGTTGTGCCGACCTGTTATACCAATCTGAAGCCCATCTAACCTACACTACACATCCATATACTTGTCCAATGACGATTTAAATGTACTTAAAGTTGGTGAATCTAATACTGTTGCAGGCAAAGCATTCCATACCCTTACTACTCTCTGAGTAAAGAAACTACCTCTGACATCTGTCCTATATCTATCACCCCTCAATTTAAACTATGCCCCCTCGTGTTCGCCGTCACCATTCTTGAAAAAAGGGTCTTCCTGTCCACCCTATCTAACCCTCTGATTATCTTATATGTCTCTATTAAGTCACCTCTCAACCTTCTTCTCTCTAACGAAAACAGCCTCAAGTCCCTTAGCCTTTCCTCGTAAGACCTTCCCTCCATACCAGGCAACATCCTAGTAAATCTCCTCTGCACCCTTTCCAAAGCTTCCACATCCTTCTTATAATGCGGTGACCATAACTGTACATAATACTCCAAGTGCGGCCACACTAGAGTTTTGTACAGCTGTAGCATAACCTCATGGTTCTGGAACTTGATCCGACTATTAATAAAAGCTAAAACACTGTATCCTTCTTAACAACTCTGTCAACCTGGGTGGCAACTTTCAAGGATCTGTGTACCTGGACGCCAAGGTCTCTCTGCTCATCTACATTACCAAGAATCTTACCATTAGCCTAGTATTTTGCATTCCGGTTATTCCGACCAAAGTGAAACACCTCACACTTGTCTGCATTAAACTCCATTTGCCACCTCTCAGTCCAGTTCTGCAGCTTATCTATGTTTCTCTATAACTTACAACATCCTTCGCCACGATTCACAACTCCACTGACCTTAGTGTCATCTGCAAATTTACTAACCCACCCTTCTATGCCCTTATCCAGGTCGTTTATAAAAATGACGAACAGCAGTGGACCCAAAACCGACCCTTGCAGTACACCATTAGTAACTGGACTCCAGGGTGAATATTTCTCATCAACCACCACCCTCTGTCTTCTTTCAGCAAGCCATTACTGATCCAAACTGCTATATCTCCCACAATCCCATTCCTCCACATTATATTCCTGTTAAGGTGAAAGGAAAGGCTGGTAGGTGTAGGGAATTCTGGATGACTAAAGGTTTTTGTCAAGAAAAAGAAGGAAGCATATGTCAGGTACCAACAGGAGAGATCGAGTGAATCTTTAGAGTATAAAGGCAGTAGGAGAATACTTAAGAGGAAAGGTTCTGCTCGCCGAGCTGGAAGTTTTTGCTGCAAACGTTTCGTTCCCTGGCTAGGGAACATCATCAGTGCTGTTGGAGCCTCGTGTGAAGCGCTGCTTTGATGTTTCTTCCGGTATTTATATTGGTTTGTTCTTGCCGCTTCCGGGTGTCAGTTTCAGCTGCAGTGATTTGTATGTGGGGTCCAGGTCGATGTGTCTGTTGATGGATGTTCTTGCCGTTTCCAGGTGTCAGTTTCAGCTGTAGTGGTTTGTATATGGTGTCCAGGTCAATGCGTCTGTTGATGGAGTTTGGGGATGAATGCCATGCTTCTAGGAATTCTCTGGCTGTTCTCTGTCTGGCTTGTCCTATGATAGTGGTGTTTTCCCAGTCAAATTCATGTTGCTGGTTGTCTGAGTGTATGGCTACTAGAGATAGCTGGTCGTGTCGTTTTGTGGCTAGCTGATGTTCATGGATGCGGATTGTTAGCTGTCTTCCTGTTTGTCCTATATAGTGTTTTGTGCAGTCCTTGCATGGTATTTTGTAAACTACGTTAGTTTGGCTCATGCTGGCTATTGGGTCCTTTGTTCTAGTGAGTTGTTGTCTGAGCGTGGATGTTGGCTTGTGTGCTGTTATGAGTCCTAAGGGTCGCAGTAGTCTGGCTGTCAGTTCTGAGACGCTCCTGACGTATGGTAGAGTGGCTAGTCCTTTTGGTTATGGCATGTCCTCGTTCCTCGGTCTATCTCTTAGGCATCTGGTGATAAAGTTGCGTGGGTATCCGTTTTTGGCGAATACCTTGTATAGATGTTCCTCTTCCTCTTTTCGCAGTTCTGGTGTACTGCAGTGTGTTGTGGCCCTTTTGAATAGTGTCCTGATGCAGCTTCGTTTGTGTGTGTTGGGGTGGTTACTTTCATAGTTTAAGACTTGGTCTGTGTGTGTTGGTTTCCTGTGTACCCTTGTGGTGAATTCTCTGTTGGGTGTTCTCTCTACTAACACGTCTAGGAATGGGAGTTGGCTATCCATTTCCTCTTCTCGTGTGAATCGGATTCCTGTGAGTGTGGTGTTGATGATTCGGTGTGTTTTTTCTATATCTGTGTTTTTGATGATTACAAAGGTGTCATCAACATATCTGATCCAGAGTTTGGGTTGGATTTGTGGTAGGGCTGTATGTTCTAACCTTTGCATAACTGCCTCTGCTATGAGTCCCGAGATTGGTGATCCCATGGGTGTTCCGTTGATTTGTTCGTATATCTGATTGTTGAATGTAAAGTGTGTGGTGAGGCACAGGTCCAGTAGTTTAAGTATGCCGTCCTTGTTGATAGGTTCGGCCTCCTGTGTTCTGTTATGTGTGTCCAGTAGGTTGGCTATTGTTTCTCTGGCTAGGGTTTTGTCAATTGAAGTAAACAGTGCCGTCACGTCGAATGATACCATGGTTTCTTCTTTGTCTATGTGTGTATTCCTGATGACGTCCAAGAATTCCTGTGTTGATTGTATGGAGTGTTTGGATCCGCTGACTAGGTGTTTCAGTTTTTGTTGTAGTTCTTTGGCCAGTTTGTATGCTGGTGTCCCTGATAGTGATACTATGGGTCTGAGTGGGATGTCTGGTTTGTGTACTTTGGGTAGTCCATAGAATCTGGGGGTGTTGTTGCTTTCAGGTTCATTCTTTGCTGGTCCGCTTTGGTTATCTGTCCGTTTTTTTGTAGATTCCTTAGTGTGTTGTTTATTCTATTGGTGAGTTGTGGTGTGGGGTCAGAATCTTTCATTTGGTAGGTGTTGGTGTCTGCGAGTAGTTGTTGTGCTTTACTGATGTAGTCTGATTTATCTAGGATGACCGTCATTCTGCCTTTATCTGCCGGTAGTATGATTATGTTTTTGTCATTTTTCAGTGCTTTCAGTGCTTCCCTCTCCTTGGTGTTGAGGTTATGTGTTTGTCGTTTTCTTATCATCATGGGTACTACCGTTTGTCTCACTGTTTGTTGTGTCTCTTCTGTCAGTCCATTGTTCCTGAGTGTGCTTTCTAGTGCTGCTAGGAAGTCTGCTGTGTTGGCGTCCCTGTGGTTGTATTTGAGTCCCTTGGCCAGTATAGTTCTTTCCATGTCTGTGAGCTGTCTGTTTGAATTTGTTTGGGAAAACACCACTATCATAGGACAAGCCAGACAGAGAACAGCCAGAGAATTCCTAGAAGCATGGCATTCATCCACAAACTCCATCAACAGACGCATTGACCTGGACACCATATACAAACCACTACAGCTGAAACTGACACCCGGAAACGGCAAGAACATCCATCAACAGACACATCGACCTGGACCCCACATACAAATCACTGCAGCTGAAACTGACACCCGGAAGCGGCAAGAACAAACCAATATAAATACCGGAAGAAACATCAAAGCAGCGCTTCACACGAGGCTCCAACAGCACTGATGATGTTCCCTAGCCAGGGAACGAAATGTTTGCAGCAAAAACTTCCAGCTCGGCGAGCAGAACCACAACAACGGATACCCGAGCTACAAATCTTCAATCAGATTTTAAACTTAAGAGGAAAATCAGGAAGGCAAAAACAGGAGATGAAATAGCTTTGGCAAGTAGAGTTAAGGAGAATCCAAAGGGATTTTATAAATACATTAAGGACAAATGGGTAACTAGGAAGAGAATAGGACCTCTCAAAAATCATCAAGGCAGGCTTTGTGTGGAACCGCTGGAGATGGGGGAGAAACTAAACAAGTATTTTGCAATAGTGTTTGCTTTGGAGAAGAACATGGAAAATATAGAATGTGGGGAAATAGGTGGTGATATCTTGAAAAATATGCATATTACAGAGGAGGAGGTGTTGAATATCTTGAAATGCAGGAAGTTGGATAAATCCCTAGTACCTAATCAGGTGTACTCTAGAACTCTGTGAGAAGCGAGTGAAGTGATTGCTGAACCCCTTGCTGAGATTTTTGGATCATTGATAGCCACAGGTGAGATGCCAGAAGACAGGAGTTTGACTAATGTGGTGCTACTATTTAGGAAAGGTGGTAAGGAAAAGCCAGGGAACTATACACCGATGAGCCTGACATTGGTGGTCGGCAAGTTGTTGGAGGGAATCCTGAGGGACAGAATTTACATGGAAAGGCAAGGATTCATTAAGGATAGTCAACATGGCTTAGCTTTTTTGAAGAGGTAACAAAGAGAATTGATGAGGGCAGAAGAGTGAATATGATCTATATGGACTTCAGTAAGGCATTTGACAAGGTTCCCCTTGGGAGACTGGTTATCAAGGTTAGATCTCATGGAATATAAGGAGAACTAGCCATTTGGATACAGAACTGGCTCGAAGGTAGAAGACAGAAGGTAGTGGTGGAACTTTGCTCCTCAGAGTGGAGGCCTGTGACCAGCAGTATGGCGCAAGGATCGGTGCTGAATCCACTGCTTTTCATTATTTATAAAAACTATTTGGATAGTTTGAGCACAGGAGGTGCAGTTAGTAAATTTGCAGATGACACCAAAATTGGAGGTGTAGTGGACAGAGAAGAAGGTTTCCTGAGAGTACAATGAGATCTTGACCAGATGTGCCAATGGGCTGAGGAGTGGCCGATGGAGTTTAATTTAGATAAATTTGAGGTGCCACATTTTTGAAAAGCAAATCAGGGCAGGACATATACACTTAATGGTAAAGTCCTGGGGAGTGTTGATGAACCAAGAGACCTTGCGGCACAGGTTCATCGGTCCTTGAAAGTAGAGCTGCAGGTAGTTAGGATAGTTAAAAAGGCGTTTGGTATGCTTTCCTTTATTGGTCAGAGCATTGAGTATAGGTGTTGGAAGGTCATGTTGTGGCTGTACAAGACATTGGCTTGGCTACTTTTGGAATATTGTGTGCAATTCTGATCTCTCTCCTTTCAGAACAGTATTGTGAAACTTAAAAGAGTTTAGAAAAGATTTACAAGGATGTTGCCAGGGTTGGAGAATTTGAGCTATAGGGAGAGGCTGAATAGACTGGGGCTGTTTTCCTTGGAACGTTAGAGGCTGAGGCTTTTTCAAGCTTTATAAAATCATGAGGGGCATGCTAAATTCCTTCTTAACCACCCTATCTCTATGTGATACAAACTTTAAAGAATTATGTACTTGAACCCCTAGGCCTCTCTGTCATACAATACTGCCCAAGGCCTTACTTTTAATTGTGTAAGTCTCATCTTTGTTTTACCAAAATGCAATTTTTCACATTTATCCAAATTAAATGCTATTTACCATTCTTCAGACCAGTGACCCCAGTTGATCAGGATCCCTATGTAATCTTGGATAACCTTCATCATTGTCCACTCTACCATCAACTTTGGTATCACCCACAAAAGTACTAACCATATTTTCTATATACTCATCTAAATCATTTACATAAGTGCCAAAAAAAGAGTGGACCCAGAACTGACATCTGTAGAACACTGCTGTTAACAGGCTTTTGAGAAACAATCCTCCATCACCACTCTCTGTTGTTTCCTGCCATTAAGCCAATTATGCATCCAAATGGCAGGCTCACCCTGAATCCCATGTGACCTAACTTTATCAATTAGTCTACCATGTAGAACCTTCTCAAAGGTTTTATTGAAGTCCAAGTAAACAATGTCTATCACTCCACCCTCGTAAGTCTTGTTGGTTACTTGTTCAAAAAGCTCAAACAAATTTGTAAGATGTGATTCCTTTCACACAAAGCCTAATCAGTTCTTGCCTCTACAGCTGCATATAAATCCTATCTTTTTGAATCACTTCCAACAACCTATCCACTATTGAAGTCAAACTCACAGGGTTATAGTTCCCAGGCTTCTCCTTTAGTCCCTTCTTAAACAAAGGCACAATAGTCTCTTTCCAGTCATTCAGTATCTCACTCGTATTTAGAGATGATACAATCATTTCCATAAGAAGCCCCGCAACTTCCTTCCTAACTTCCACAAAACCTTAGGATACACTAGATCATGTCCTGGAGGTTTATCCACCTTTCCATTTTCCACACTTTTTATACTGTTCAAAGATTCAGTTGAACCCTGTTGTTTTTATCTAATGTATGATTCTTTCTTATTCTTGACTAGAATCTCAAAATCTTTCTTCATCTTTAGTTCATTCATCATCAAAATTGAGTGGATAATAGGGAAGGTCAATGGAATGTCAGCCTTGATTTCAAAGGGAATGGAATATAAAAGTAAGGAGGTTTAGGTAAAACTACATAAAGCACTAGTCAGACCACAGCTGCAGTACTGTGAACAGTTTTGTCACCCTTGCCAAAGGAAAGATATACCGAGTTTAGAGGCACTCTAGAGAAGATTCAGAAGGCTGACACCAGGTATGGAGGGATAGTATGATGAAAGGTTGAGTAGATTCAATGGAATACAGAAGAATGAGAGGTGATCTTAGAGAAACATACAAAATTCTTTGGGGACATGACAGGGTAGACATGGGAAGGTTGCTTCCCCTTATGGATAAATCTGGAACCCGAGGGCATAATCTCAGAATAAGGGGCTACACATTTAAAACAGGGGTGAAGAGGATTGTCTTTTCTCAGAAGATTATGAATTTGTGTTTTTTTTACTGGAGAGGCCTGTTGCAACTGGGTCATTAGGTAAATTCAAAGTAGAGATAGATTCTTAATCAGTAGTGGAATTAAAATTATGTAGAAAGGAAAGACTAATTAATCAGCCATGATCCCATTGAACGCAGAGCCGACTCGATGGTCTGAATGGCCAATTTTGTTCCTTCATCCTATTGCCTTATAACATGATGAAAAATCTACTGTTTGACTATTTCTTATGAATGCACAAACTGCTGTTATAGTCCGCACATTACAATTTCCACAGGCTGTTTGCTTTCAACATGCTGGGAAGCTGATGAAGAGAATCATTTAGCAAAATTTTTCTTCTCTCTGAACAAGCAACAAGTGTACTCCCACACGAACACACTGAGATAATGTGAAGATGCATGAAGTGACAGAATACATTTGTGTTCTCAAATCTTGAGAGTGAGATTTGAACTTTAACTTTGTTCCTCAGAGAAAACATTGCCACCAATTTGGTCACAGCTGGTACAAGATCCTAAAGAAGAGAATTGCATGGTATACAGTGAGCACCATGTACTGAATATTTGTAAATTCATAAATTTGTTTCTTACTACTCGAACCAAAAATACCTGACAAAAGATAAAAGGGGACAGTTTTCAGCCTAGTTAATGATATCATTATTTGATTGGAGCTCTAGGTGTTGACCAGCAAACTCCAGGCTCAGTACTCAAGTCTGATCAGACATAACTTTCATGGAACAGTGAAAGTATAAGCAGTTCACACCCATGAACACTAAAGATATGGATTACACATTGCAAAGGGTACATGGGGTTGTTGGATGTGGGACTAAACATCCTTGTGGAGGAGTTCCAGAAGAGAAAGGACCTTGTTGTCAGCACTTTGGACACTTCAACCAGTTTTTGCAATAAACACACTTTATTCAAATACTCTTGTTTATGTGACAGAGAAGGGGTCACTGAATTTGGTTTGCAGTTCAACTTGATTATATTCACAAAATATTTCTGACTAAAACCAGCATGTGAGCATTTCCCAAATTCCCACAAAATGTCTCTTTATTTTGTTCTCTCCATCTGAAAAAGGATATTACCTGCAGTGATACATGTGTTTGAGCAGGGCCATTGGAATTTCCTTCCTCTCACATGTAGGTATGGCTCTCTTCCATGAAGGTGAACCTCACAGATCAGGGCAAATCTCACACACACACACACACACACACACACACACACACACACACACACACACACACACACTCAATTTCACTCTCTCCATTGGTCATAGAGAGTCATAGAGATGTACAGCATGGAAACAGACCCATCGGTCTAACCTGTCCATGCCGACCAGATATCCCAACCCAATGTAGTCCCATCTGCCAGCACCGGCCCATATCCCTCCAAACCCTTCCTATTCATATACCCATCCAAATGCCTCATAAATGTTGCAATTGTACCAGCCTCCACCACTTCCTCTGGCAGCTCATTCCATACACGTACCACCCTCTGTGTGAAAAAGTTGCCCCTTAGGTTTCTTTTATATCTTTCCCATCTCACCCTAAACCTATGCCCTCTAGTTCTGGACTCCCTGACCCCAGGGGAAAGACTTTTTCTATCCTATCCATGCCCCTCATAATTTTGTAAACCTCTATAAGGTCATCAGATCTCCATTGCTCGGCCAGGTTGATTCTTCGCTGAATCTTCACTGAGGGAGTGGCGTCCAGATATGTGTCATTATCCCCCTCACCCCAAACCTCCAGAATGCTCTGTGGCCTTTGGCCGATGGATTCATGAGCTGTGTTCAAAGCATTCAGTGGGGTCCACCCTTTACTATGCTATGATGGGGAGGTTTAAAGGCACGGCTTCAGACTCTGGCTTGAAGTGAACAAGATGAGCAGGGAGTACTTTGTTCAGCTAACTGATTGCTCAGATAACTGATTGTTTGGATAACAGATAACGTTCTTAGGAGACCTTGAGACCTTGATTGGCTAATCTGAAATTCAGATCATTTACATTCAAATAACCAAGGCTGTTCTGTATACAACTCTCGGCTGGTTCTAACTAGTTCCGCCTAAACCTATGTGACCTCTTTGGTTTCCGCTGTTCTCTGGAGCCAATAGCAGCTGGCTGCTGTTGAATTTAGTTTGGCTAATTTCTGTCAGACCAATTTCTCCAGACGTGGATCAATTTGCAATGCCCAATTGTGGTCTCACGGTCACTTGATTACTGTGTCCTGAACCCATAGGCCAAAAGCATGCTGCCTTACATTCCTGTATCTCCACCCCTCTTTCTTTCTTGGAGCAGATTGAACCTATTTGCCTTCTTCATGTTTTCACTCATTCCACATCAACCAAGCTGGATGCCGAACAGAGGGTGTTCATTATAATTTCTCTTGGAGACTCCTGGAAGGTAGAATATACAGCACATAATTAGTACTTGACAGATGTCCCAAAAAGTTCCTAAATTCTGCCAGGAAGAACAGTTATTATCTGTGGGGGGAAAAAACTTTATATTTCTGCTGAGATAGTTTACTCTTTTTCATGGGAACTTCACTTTCCTCTTTGGAATTTATTTTGATTAAATCTGTATTTCAGAGATTCTCATATCTTTGGCATCAATGCATATGAAGAGTTGAATACCTCTTTAATAGTGCTCTTAATTGATATCAATGCCATGTTTAACCCCAAATGCTTGATTGGTGTTTGGAGAAGGCATTTGCCTCTTTCATAAGGAGTGGCAAGCATTTGCGATGACAATGATCTGTTCAACAAGTCTCTAGGCAGCTGTTCTCCTGTCGGATACAATTCTTTTAGCAAGTTGGTGCCTTGTGCCAGACATGGATTAAACTAGTATTTCAGCTTGACCACATCAGTAGTGCCTGAAACATTCAATGCAAAAATAACCAACACATTTCTATATATTTTTCAGAATAAAGGGCTCTTGTGCTGCAGTGGTAATACCCCTACAGCTAGTCCACAAGGCCCAAGCTTAAGTCCCAAGCTTAATAACAACTTCAATTAGGTTGATTAAAAATCATTTTGCATAATAAAGTGCTAACCATCTTCTTTCATCCTCTTCCATTTGCAGTGCAATTTAAAATAGAATTTAATATGTTTTTCAAAGATATCCCCAGTCAATGGCCAACTTTCTATTTCTTTTCCCAAATTCTGCCAGGGAGAACAATTACGGTCCATGGGGGGAAAATAAACATTTTATTACTACAAAGATAACTTACACTTTTTCATGTGAACTGAAGATGTGCTTTCACCTTCCTCCTTGGAATTTATTCTGATTGCACACATGAATGTATAAGCATGACATGTTTTCAGCCTTAGCTCTTTCCTACCTTCTTGACTTGGACTGAAAAGGAAACTTCAAATTGTGAAATGGTTCTGCATTCTGATATATTACTTCAATGATTCCAGTATTGTTTTTGATTCACGTTTGAGCCTGTGAACTATTAATTAATGTTAGAACGTAACAAGTAATCATACTGTTGAACATTTTACACTCAATCTTGTTCAATGAAGCTGCTTGCTGAAAACTAAAACAGAAGTTAATTAATGAGTGGAAGAAGAAGTTACTTTTGCAAAACATTTCAATATTCAACAATTTGATATGAAGGGAGACCAGATGAACTGAATGGTTGTTATGAACACCTTGTTATTAGGTCTGATGAACAACCTCAAACATTAACAACCAATAGTGGAATAGGTACAAATCGGGACTTTTCTGGAAAGTAGTCTTGAAGGCTGGAGAGGGAGCATTCATGAGAAGGATGAAAAAAGAGTTTTTGATGTGGTAAGGAAAGAATGAGGCTACAATGATTGATTACATGGACTGAAAGGTAATGTGTTGTGGGTCAAATGGTAATAGCAAGAGAATGAAAATAAATGTGGACTTTTTCAATGAATAGCTTTGAATTCTCTTACAGCGCAGCAGTCAAGTCCCTATCCCGAGATGAAGAGATCTCGATTCAAATCCACTGACTCCAGTGTATCATAACATCTCTGAACAGGTTGATTTACAAAATAGGTTAAAGCTTTTTTTAAAAAAAATCAATGAATAGCTTGGGACCTCTTGTAGTACAAGGGTAGTGTCCCTATACCTGGACTGAGAGATCCAGGTTTACGACCCAGCAGCTCCAGAGGTGGGACATAACATCTCTAAACAGGTTGATTAGAAAAATAGGGTTCAATGAATAGCCTAAGGGTTATTATGGTGCGATGGTAATGTTACTACCTCTTGTACGAGGAGGCCCAGATTCAATTCCCACTTGCTCCAAGGGTGTGTAATAATAGATTTATTAAAACATATTCATGAATAGCTTTGAGGTGATGGCCTAAGAGTAACATCACTTGACTACTAATCTTGGGACCCCTAAGTAAGTTTCATATACATCTATGGTAAATGAAGAAATTTGAATTGAATAAAATCTCAACGAATGGCTTTTGGGCCTCGAGTGGCACACCGATATTGGCCCTACCTCTGGACCAGGAGGTCTGGGTTCAGTCCCATATGTTCCAGAGGAGGGTTATAACATTTATGAAAGGGTTGGTCAGAAGCTACTTCAATGAATGGCTTAGATAAAGAAAACTTTATGAATTATAATTCCTGTGCCATGTGTTTATCTACTCTTACCAGATTTGCTGTTGGGGGGTTTTCATGGTTTCCTATGGGACTTCTTTTGAATGAGCACGCAGAGACTTCAGCAGAGAGTTATCATTTGTCTACTAAGCGCCAGAGCAATGCTCTGTCTTCTGAACATCTGTCCTCCTAACTTTTTAAGATCTTCTGCCTCATCCACCGTTCTCAGACTTCATGAACATTACAAGGAATAGTGTCCTCATAACAAAGCAGCCAAAGCTGGTGAGTCCCCCATTTAGTTTCATGAGATGAGTGAGTCGGGATCCTGGGTGTAGGCAAAAGTGAGGACTGCAGATGCTGGAGATCAGAGTCTAGATTAGAGTGGTGCTGGAAAAGCACAGCAGGTCAGGCAGCATCCGAGGAGCAGGAACATCAATGTTTTGGGCAAAAGCCCTTAATCAGGAATGACGCAGTGAGCCTCCAGGATGGAGAGATAAATGGGAGGGGGATGAGGCTGAGGACCAAGAGTACAATAGGTAAATGGAGGTGGGGAAGGAGGTGATAGGCTGGAGAGGAGGCTGGAGCAGATAGGTGGAAAAGAAGATTGGCACGTTAGGACAGGTCATGAGGATGGTGCTGAGCTGGCAGGTTGGACCTGGAATAAGGTGGGGGGAAAGAAAATGAGGAAACTGGTGAAGTCCACATTGATGCCATGGGGTTGAAGTGTTCTGAGGAGAATGAAGGTGAGGCACTCTTCCTCCAGGCATCAGGTAGTGATGGAATGGCGGTCAAGGAAGACCTTGGCGGAGTGGGAGGGGGAGTTGAAATGTTCGGCCACGGGGCTGTGGGGTTGATTGTTGCGGGTGTCCCGGGGATGTTCCCTAAAGCGCTCTGTGAGGAGGCGTTCAGTCTCCTTAATGTAAAGGCGACCACATAGGAGCAACAGATCTTGGGTATGGCCTTTCATATGCACAACCAGCTACCTACATCCAGTTGAGAGTTGGAGAGTTACAAAGCATTGGTTTCTCCTGTCTACTTTCGTCTTGACATAGATATGCAGTTTGTCTTCTCAAACATTTTCCATATAATCTATCCCTTGCTGGCTAATAGGATATTTCAACATGATATAAATCTTTATTGTTTTAAAAAAATTCAATATTCCATTCAGGCCAACTCTTGTAAAGAATAAAAAAAAGAAAGTATCTTGTTTCACAATGGGAGTCTCCGTAATGATGAGTCGGGGGGGGTTCAAGCCCCACCAGTGCTGGAGGTGTGCCACACAATAGGCGAAGAGTTTGATTAAAAATAAGTATAAAGTGAGAAACATTGAGAAGGTGTCAGTACAATAAGGGCCAGGTAGAAACTCCGAAGCAGAGATCCATGCTAACACTCTCATGTAGATGGAGAAGTAATGAAGGTATAAGGTGCTGAGAAGAAATGAGAAACAGAGAACTAATAACTGAAGATTCCACAAAACATTGGCTCAACCATTTATATTTACTGTATAACTAGAGTGTGAAAGCCCATATTAACTCTTAACTGCATTTTATTCGAGGGTGGTGAATGACTGGTCCCCTGTCTCCCAACTAAACGTTCAGTTCGAAGCTAACCCATCTTAAAACACATCCACCAACAGGCATAATATATTACAGGCAGCATTAACAAAAAGCCAGTGAGGAGAACTCTCCGAAAATCCAACAGTCCAGACAATGCCAACAGTGCAGTGGTGACAGTTGCTTGGACTGCAGGTAAGGATTGGCCAGAGAGAGTTTCACCCACTGAGGTGGGAGTGGGGAACAGGTGAGATTAAGAGTGGGTTTTGGTCCAAGGCAGGCAGTATGGAAAGAGAATACTATCTCTGGGACATGCCCCAACATGTAAAGAACTCACCCTGAAAATAGTAACTGCATCACCCTCTCCCCTTCTTTTCTGCCTTCTTAAAAACATATTGCAGCATGGGCCGCATATTATTGGGGCCAGTTATCTTCCAACAAGCTTAATTAACTTTTTATTTATTTTTATATATTTACATATATATTTACTTATTTATATGTGCTGGTTTGCTGAATGCGCCTCAGTCCATCCACTGTACTAAGGATGTGATGTCAATGATGGGTCAGAAACTGGTAACCTGGAAACTCAGCATATTTTACATGCCCTCCCCCCAATACAAACAAACTTTGTAAGGGCATATAAAATTCAATCCTCCAATTAAATACAACAAACACACCATATTGGATGTAGTCAATCCTTTTTGATTACCTGGTGACAACACCAATCGTGAAGATTAAAATTAAAATAATGCATAGTTTATGACAACCCTCTCAAATCCATCATCTCAAATGGATCCTGTTGCTAAAATAGAAATAGCAATTAGAAATAGGGAAATAGTCCAGGATCTACATTGAAGGTGGTGGAGGTAAGAGTGGCAGCATAGACTGAGGAGGTCACAATGATAATATCCATTGCTGCAGAATGACAGGGAAGAGAGAAGGAGAGACCCAGCACAGATTAGAGCAGGGTTGGATATGAAATCCTGGTGATTGCTTGTGCTATTTTAGTATCTACATTCTTGTTTGAGCAACATTCTCTCTGTCCCTATGAACAAAATTGATTGTTTTGCATATGTACATTCTCTGTGATGTCCCATCTCAAAATACAAACTGATTTCAAAGCTCCAATAATCAATAATAATACCAATTCTCAGTTTTTTGGAATCTCTTACACAATTTCCTCTGAAGCTATTCGGTACAGGCGCAACATGACTTCCTAACTCCTATACTCGATGCTCTGACCAATAAAGGAAAGCATACTAAATGCCTTTTTCACTATCCTATCCACCTAAGACTTCGGTTTCAAGGAACAATGAACCTACACTCCAAGGTCTCACCAGGACCTTACGATTAAGTGTATAAGTTCTGCCCTGATTTGCCTTTCCAAAATGCAGCACCTCACATTTATATAAATTAACCTCCATCTGCCACTCCTCAGCCCATTGGCCCATCTGATTAAGATCCCATTGTACTCTGAGGTAACTTCTTTGCTGTCCACTACACTTCCAATTTTGGTGTCATCTGCAAACTTACGAACTGTATCTCCTATATTCACATCAGTTCCTTCTGAAGTTCTTGGCATCTATATTATACCGATTGGGAAGTAGCATAACGAGAGTCAGAGGAAACGTTCCACAACCCACTCCATAAAAATTCTTTATGTAGGAACAAATTACTGTAGATGCTGGAATCTGTACTGAAAATAACAAATGCTGGAGATCATAGCAGGTCAGAAAGCGTCCATGGAAAGAGAACAAAACTAATGTTTCAAGTCTAGATGACACTCAGAACCAAATTCAAATTTCTGAAGTCTTTCCTGATTTAGAAAATAGTCTACAGCTCTATTCTTCCTATCAAAGTGCACAACCTCACATCACTTCCTTGCCACTCTCTTGGCTTGTCCAAGTCCCTCTACAATCTCTCCACTACCTCAACTCTACCTGTCCCTCCAGCTATCTTTGCGTCATCTCAAATTTAGCAACAATATCCAATCATTAATGCATAACATGATCAGTCGTGGAATTTGATACTCACTGGCTGCGATCCTCAAAAAGACACCTCTATCCCCAGGTTCTACCTTCTGCTGGTCAACCAATCTTCTCTTTATGTCAGTCATAGGATAAACGTCCATTGTGTTGGGGAATATATTAGCAGAAGATTGGCTAAATAAGAGAAGACAAAGAACTGGGACAAAAGGGACATTCTCAGGGTAGCACCATGTAATGAGTAGAGTGCCAGGGGGTTCAGTGCTGGAGCCATATTTATTTATAATTTGTATACATGACTTGGATGAGGGGGAGTGAAAGTGCTATTGTCAAGTTTGTAGATTGCAGGAAAATAGATGGGAACACAAATGGCCAGTACGACCAGAGGGACATAGACAGGCTAAGTGAGCAGGCAAAAGTTTAGCAAATGGAATGCAATGTGGGAAAATGGGTGACCGTGCACTTTAGCAGGAACAATACAAGAAGTGAATATTATTTAAATGGCAGAAGCATGCAGAATACTATTGTACAGTAGGATTTTGGGGTCCACTGAGCATGAATCCCAAAAAGCTACCATAAATGTTTTAACAGGAAATAGGACAGGCAAACAGAATGTTGGCTTTTATTTCAAAGGGAATGGAATACAAAAATAAGAATGTCTTGCTAAAAGTATACAAGGAACTTGTCAGACTACACCTGAAATACTGTGAACAATTTTAAGTCACCTTATCTAAGGAACGAGATACTGGCATTGGAGGCAGTTCAGAGAAGGCTGGGCTTGCCCTCATAAGAACTTAGAAGAATAAGAGAGACCTGATTGAAACATAAGATTCTCAGGGGGCTTGTAGGGTAGATCTGGAAAAGTTGTTTCCCACTATGGGAGTGTCTAGGATCAGAGGGCATAATATCAGAGCATGGGACCACATCGGTTCGGCCGCATTTGGAATATTGCGAGCAATTCTGGTCTCCTACCTATCGGAAGGATGTTGTGAAACTTGAAAGGGTTCAGAAAATATTTTACAAGAATGTTGCCAGGGTTGGAGGATTTGAGCTATAGGTAGAGGCTAAATAGGCTGGGGATGTTTTCCATGGAGCATCGGAAACTGAGGGGTGACCTTGTAGAGGTTTATAGAATCATGAGGAGCATGGATAGGGTAACTAGATAAAGTCTTTTCCCTGGGGTGGGGGAGTACAGAACTGGAAGGCATAGGTTTAGGGAGAGAGGGGAACGATTTAAAAGGGAATTAAGGGGCAACATTTTCATGCAAAGCATGGTGTATGCATGGAATGAGCTGCCAGAGGGAGTGGTGGAGGCTGGTATAATTACAGCATTTAAAAGGCATCTGGATCAGTATATGAATAGGAAGGGTTTAGTGGGATATGGGTCAAGTGCTGGTAAATGGGACTAGATTAGGTTAGGATATCTTATCTGCATTGATGAGTTGGACCAAAGGGCCTGTTTCCGTGCTGTATATCTCTATGACTCTATGACTCTATCAACTACCAACTGTGATTTCTTTTCATCTGTCCCAGTCCTCTAGCTCTTTCAAGGAAAAAAAACTGCAGGTTAGTTGTTACATGGTGGCTTCCAGGAACTGATCATCAATGACTGTTGATCACTGGATTCTCTAGTGTTCCTTGGTGAAATCTCACTGTCTCACTAGTTCAAACTCCCTTCAAAAATATTATTAAAATCCAACTCTTCAGTCACCTTTCTAAAACTTTCCATTGTGTCTTTCCATCCTTCCATTCCTTTATGCATTTTTCTTCTTTTTTTTTATTAATTAGATTAGATTACTTACAGTGTGGAAACAGGCCCTTCGGCCCAACAAGTCCACACCGACCCGCTGAAGCGTAACCCACCCATACCCCTACATTTACCCTTACCTAACACTACGGGCAATTTAGCATGGCCAATTCACCTGACCCGCACATCTTTGGACTGTGGGAGGAAACCGGAGCACCCGGAGGAAACCCACGCAGACACGGGGAGAACGTGCAAACTCCACACAGTCAGTCGCCTGAGGCGGGAATTGAACCCAGGTCCCTGGCACTGTGAGGCAGCAGTGCTAACCACTGTGCCACCGTGCCGCCCCAAACCCTTTGTTCTCTTCTACTTTGGGACATTAAGGATGTTATATAATTACGGAAAAAAATTGATGGGAGGTCATTGGTCTGAAATGTTAGCATCATCCTTCCCCTCTTAGATACTGTTCAACCTACTGAAAATTTCCAAAATTCTCTATTTGAATTCAGATTTCTGGCATTGACAGCATTTTGCTTATGGACAGTTACAAGTTGCTTTAGTAACTGCTGCCTTTTGCTCACTGATTTCTCATGGATGCAGATCAACATTTCACAATCCTCTATTTCTTTTGCTTAATCTAGGTGAAATTGGTGAATCATCATCAAAATATATTTTCCATATTTTCATTTTACACATAGAGATGGATTTCTGTACACCCACGGCCAATTTGTATTAGAAAAGGAAGAGACAGGCAAACCCAAAATTGAGGCAAAGAGTGTTTCATCTGAGGCTCATGACTCAATTTTCCCATTTCATCCAACATGTCTTACTGGTTTGCCTCTTCCTCTTAGATAAGGGTTGTATATCCATTATCAGATCCCCACATAATTTTCAACATTCTGTGATTTGAACTTGCACTTTGCCTGACATGAAGTAGATGAATAGGTGTTTAGTAAAGGAACAAGATAACCAAGTATTTGTTTTCTTTCATTTTCCTGACCTCCCCCACCTCACCACCACCACCCTGGTACTAGATGTAGAAAAATACTTGGAGCAAATTTTGCTTGGGGTGATCATACCATTGAAATCAGCTTGTGATGGAGCCAACAAGGGAACAGGCTATTCTGGACTTAGTGCTATGTAACGAGCCAGACTTTATAAAAGATCTTAAAGTAAGGGAACACTTATGAGGCAGTGATCATAATATGGTAGAGTTCAGACTGCAGTTTGAAAGAGAGAAGGCAAAATCGTATGTAATGGTGTTACAGTTAAATGAAGGTAATTACAGGGGCATGAGAGAGGAAATGATGAAAATCGACTGGAAGCAGAGCCTAGTGGGGAAGACAGTAGAGCAACAATGGCAGGAATCTCTAGACACAGTACAGAGGTTTATCCCAAAGAAGAGCAAGATTTCCTGGGTGGAGGAGGGGTGGAGAGGTGGATTAGACAACCATAGCTGACAAAGGAAGACTGGAAATGTATCATAGAAAAAGAGAGAGCTGGGAAATCAGAAGATTGGGAAGACTACTAAAACAAACAGAGGATAACAAAGAGAAAAGTAAGGAAGAAAAGGATCAAATATGAAGGTAAGCTAGCCAGTAATATTAGAAATGATAGTAAATGTTTCTTTCAATACTTAAGAAACAAATGAGAGGTAAAATGAGAGATTGGACTGCTCCAAGTAAGGCTAGTGCTGGGAGATAAGGAAGTAGCTGAAGAGCTTAATACATATTTTGTGTCAGCCTTCACAGTGGAAGACATGAGTACTATCCCAACGATTAAGGACAGTCAAGGGGCAGAGTTGAAAAGGTAGCCATTACAAAAGAGAAAGTGCTGGTTAAGCTAAAAGGTCTAAAAATTGATAAATCCCCTGGCCCAGATAGGCTTCATCCTAGGATTCTGAGGGAGGTGGCTGAAGAAATAGCAGAGGCATTGGTTGTAATCTTTTGAAAATCACTGGAGTCAGAGAAAGTCCCAGATGATTGGAAAATCACTGTTGAAATCCCCTTGTTCAAGAAAGGATCAAGACAAAAAATGGAAAATTATAACTCGTTTTGCCTAACATTAGTTGTAGGTAAAGTTCTAGAATCCATTGTTAAAGATGAGATTTCTACATTCTTGGAAGTGCAGGGTCGATTTAGAACAAGTCAGCATGGATTTGGTAAGGAGAGGTCGTGCCTGACAAACCTGTCACAATTCTTTAAAAAGATAACAAATAGGTTATATCAGGGAAACCCGGTGGATATTATCTACCTAGACTTCCAAAGGGCCTTCGATAAGGTCACATGGAAGGCTGCTGAGTAAGGAGAAAGCTCATGGTGTTCGAGGTGAGTTATTGGCATGGATTGAGGATTGGCTGTCTGACAGAAGGCAGAGAGTTGGGATAAAAGGTTCTTTTTCGGAATGGCAGCTGGTAACAAGTCGTGTCCCACAGGGTTCAATGTTGGGGTCGCAGCTGTTCACTTCATATGTTAATGGTCTGGACGAAGGGACTGGGGGCATCCTGGTGAAGTTTGCCAATGATATGAAGTTAGATGGACAAGAAGGTAGTACTGAGGAGGTGGGGAGGCTGCAGAAAGACTTAGACAGTTTCAGAGAGTGGTCCAAGAAATGGCTGATGAAATTTAACATGAGCAAATGCGAGATCTTGCACTTTGGACAAAAAGAACATAGGCATGGACTATTTTGTAAACGGTGAGAAAATTCATAAAGCCAAAGTACAAAGAGATCTCAGAGTCCTAGTACAGGATTCTCTAAAGTTGACTTGCAGGTTGAGTCCGTGGTTAAGAAAGCAAATGTAATGTTGTAATTTATCTCAAGAGGGTTGGAATGTAAAAGCGGCGATGTGCTACTGAGACTTTATAAAGCTCTGGTTAGGCCCCATTTGGAATACTGTTCGAGTTATCGGTCTCACACCTCAGGAAGGACATACTGGCACTGGAGTGTGTCCAGCAGAGATTCACAAGGATGATCCCTGGAATGGTAGATCTAACATATGATGAACGGTTGAGAATCCTGGGATTGTATTCATTACAGTTTAGAAATTTGAGGGGAGATCTAATAGAAATTTACAAGATAATTCATGGCTTGGAAAGGGTGGATGCTGGAAAATACTAGGACATGTGAGCACAGCCTTAGAATTAGAGGCTGTCAATTTAGAATGGAAGTGAGGAGACATATCTTCAGCCAGAGAGTGGTGAGCCTGTAGAATTCATTGCCATGGAGCACAATGAATGCCAGGATGTTAAATGTCTTCAAGGCAGAGATTGATAAATTCTTAATCGCACAAGGAATTAAGGGATACAGAGAGAGTCCGGTTAAGTGGCGTTGAAATGCCCATCAGTCATGATTGAATGGTGGAGTGGACTTGATGGACTGAATGGCCTTACTTCCACTCCTATTTGCTGTGGCTTTCTTCTTATGGTCTTATAAATAAGATACATGTGTTTCCATGCAGAGACTCACCCAGACTCCAACTGGCCTATACTGTTTGCAACTGCTCAAACTATTTATGGCCGTTTTATATAATGTGGATGCAACTTCTGCTAAACTCAGATTAACCCTTGTATATTCATTGTCTCATACAACATCACACCCAAATCATTTAAACCCCATTAGTTAGCCCATTATACCATGACACAAATAACTATATTATGCTTATCACAACCTCTTCTCCTCTGAAGTGTCTGATTTCTCAAATTCTCATATTGTCAAGTCATAGGGAGGTGATAGCCTAATCGTACTATTGCTAGAGTAATAATCTGGAGGCTAAATAATGTTCTGGGGACCTGGGTTCAAATTCTACCAGGGCAAATGACAGAATTTAAATTTAATAAAAATCTGTAATTAGAAGTCTTATGATGATCATAAATCCATGTTTGTTGGGAAAAAAAGATATCTGGTTGACTAATGCTCGTTAGTGAAGGGAACTGCCATCCCTACATGTGACTCCAGACCTACAGCAGTGAAACTCACAACCTGTGAATGAATAAAAAAAATCAAGTAAACTGGTCTAGCAATTCTTACAGAACATATTTGGTTCAGACTTGAAAGATCAGTAGATCTTTGGATTATTGACCTTATTGTTGCTCGTTATCTTAAGTGGTGTGTGAAACATGACCAAACTGAATTCATCCCAATTTTCATATAGTAAGACAAAGTTCAAAGAGTTCCTTTGTCTAACTCCTCCTGCTTTATGAAAAGTGTATGATCATTACTGGCCCATCCACCCTCAGACAATTGTTCTATTCCTACTGGTATCCTTTAACCAAATACATTAGCCTTGGTCCAAGTGTGAGAAACACAGTGCATGGTGATATCTATTATAATCAGCAGTCTGTTGCTGTCAATAACACTGCTCCTTGTTAGAAACATTTTACAGTCCTTTAGACTCAACCATGAATCAAGTCTGCTTGGTAAGATTGGAGATTAACAGTTTTCTCCCCGTCAGTAATTCAGCTGGCCATATGCCACATTGGAGTCGAATGGACCATTAATTTAACAATGTTGTGTAAAAGCCAAGATTTCTTTTCCAAAGGGCTTTGACTATATTATCCCATACTTAGCTTCTGTAGCAACCTTGGCAAGCTGGTTATATGTTA
The DNA here is from genome assembly GCF_020745735.1 of Hemiscyllium ocellatum. Taxonomy (NCBI): domain Eukaryota; kingdom Metazoa; phylum Chordata; class Chondrichthyes; order Orectolobiformes; family Hemiscylliidae; genus Hemiscyllium; species Hemiscyllium ocellatum. Next base: position 41,351,009 of record NC_083412.1, on the reverse strand, counting down.
AAATCCAGAAGTGGCTGCAACTGGCTGTACATTCTGTTAGTAGGTTGCAGTTTGTTGCCAGATATTACTAAATCAGGGATTCAAGATGCAGTGAGCATTTCATTCAAGACATTGACAACTGTGTTTGTGTGACGTTGTATAGTTTTAAAAATTTCAATTCATTATGAAAAGTGGTTGACAGCAATAAGGTAAGACAATTCATCAGACAGAAACATCTTATTCATGCTCATACACTCGAGACAGTTTTCTTCTCTCGAACTGCATAACATGTCTCCCCGTCTACCCTGAAGACATGACACACCAATCCTCAAGAGACATCAGAAACAGTACTTCACTGATGAATGCAGTTGGGCCATCTGCAGCTATTACAGTTGTAGTGGGCTATGACAACTGCAGATGTCAGCATGTCCTTATTTTTTGGAAGATATCATCCTGATGAGAGTCCCAACACCATTCTCAGATCTCTTCAAGAAGCTTGTCAAGGGCTCAGTCAACCTTAACAAGTAAGTCAAAGATATTGCCGATTGATACACCAGATAGTTGAAACTCTTCAGTTTTGTGTGAAACCGGCTTTATGCATGCAGAGTACACATCCTCTGGCATAAGGGGAAGCATGCACACTCTGTGTGACCTAAATGAACATAGCTACAGGAAGAGTCACTGGCTGCAGAAATTTTACTTCGAGGTTCTGGAACTCAGGTGGCAGCTAGAGTCAGTGAGAATAATGTGAATAGCATGTTCAGAGAGGAATTCACACCACAGGGGTAGGGGCAGGAAGGCAGATAGGGAATGGGTAACCACCAAGTAATCAGTAAAGAATAGGCAGGTAGTGCAGGATTCCTTTAAGTTTCAACTTAAGAATCATCCTTTCCATTCTTGGTACTAGTGAGGTGAATAGTTCCTCAGGGGAGTGCAGCGAGTGCCAAGACCACAGCCCAGAAGTGGCCTAGCTCTTAATGAGGCAAGGAAGGAAAGTGAAAGAGCAGGAGTGATAGGGAATTTGTTCGGGGAACAAACAAGTATTTCTGTGACCATAGACATGACTCCAGGATGGTATGTTGCCTCTGCATTGCCACCGTCAAGGCTGTCACAGCAGCTTCAGAATATTCTGCTGGGGGAGTGTAATCTGCCAGAGGTCAACAATAGTACCAATAACTTAAGTAGGACCTGCAATCAGAATTTAGGGAGCTAGGTATAAAATTAGCAATCAAGACATTAATGGTAATAATTTTGGATTGATTTCAGTGCTACGTGTGAGGACAAAAAAAAAGGAGATTAAGTAGATTGTTTGGTTGGAAAAATGGTGCTGGAGGACAGACTTTAAATTCCTGAACTATTAGGACTGGGTCTGGGGAACCTGGCCCCAATTGTAAACTCAATTAATTCTAAAGTTGTATATGCACATGCTCACACTTACATATATATAAGTCTATGCATTTCCTCTTGCAAAAAGAAAGTGTCACCTTTCAAATTGTATTCTTTTAAATGGTATAGATGATTTTTCATATACGTTTTTTTCCGTTCAGCACTTCAACCAGTGTCCCTTTGTGCCTTCAGTTAACCTCTTTTTTAATACAGTAAGATCATTAATCACACTTGACTCTGGTGACTGGCACAGAAACGAGATTATTTCTGTTTAGTCACACTAAGAAATTTGAGGTCTTGACAAGAAATATTCAGAGTGTTGATGTCTCATGTGCCTCATGTCATAGTTCCTTGACTTCTTGTATCCATTGCACATAGATGATCAGGTGGTAATCCACTTTTTATAGTCAATGTTCCTTATACACCCACTACTGAATTCAGAGAGAACCAAGCTGTTTACATTTTATCCCCGCTGGTTTCATTTAATATGATAAGACGCGTGTAACATAATCCAAGGCACGAACAACATTTCAGACTCTGAAAGGGTTGAGATTAATGTTTTAATTTTGTGTAGAATACTTCATTAAATCATATCCCATAATCACTGCATTGTGGACTTTAATGCGTGTATATACAAATTTAATGTCATGGTATAAAAACTATAAGTAATGGAGAAAGTAAGCCAGCCTGGCATAATCCGACACAGAGTAAATGTTTCAAGCTCAATAATTCTCTTCTCCAGAAGTCTTCAAGAATTCTAAAGAAAAGCATACCAAATTTGAAGCTTTAACTCAGTTACTCTCTCCACAGATTCTGCCAGTCCTGTTGAGCTTCTCTAATACTTCCTATTATTATATTAGTTTTCCAGTATCTGTAACATTTTGCTTTTATTAATATTATGGTAACTGGCAATTAGTGTTAACACAAGTTGAACTTTCAAGTGTGAATTTGCTATTTTTGTTACTTCTAAATAGAAGACATCTACATTTATAATTTGACCAGATGCTATTCAGATCAGAAGCCTTTGTTAGTTAGCAACAAAAGCAAACTTTCCACAGAAAATTGTTTTTTATGAGCTTTGCCTGTTCCCAGTTGAATGACAAGAAATAACTAGAGTCAGCTGAGCAGATTGCAGGAAACATATCCTTCCAATATTTCTGATAGTTTTAATTTGAGAAAGTTAGCATTTGAGATAAAAACTTTCAACTGGGGAACCATAGATTCCAGAAAGATCAGAAATTACCTAATTGCATTTTTATTTTGTCCTGAACCACTGTGTCTGTGAATGAATTAAAGCCCATAGTATCCAAGTGTAAAGTGCTATTTCTGCTCTTGCTGAACTCATTTAAGAAATTTTTGTGGATGTACGTCATAACGTAACTTTAGAAAGAGCATTTTATTAATAATAATGATTATGCAGTATTCCCCCAAAATAATTTTGAATAGTTGGGACCATTAAAAAGTAAGCAGGGTTGTTACCTTAGTCATTGCAGGAATATGGAACTGCTTTGAGACTAAGGGACAGTGAAGATATGTAAGAGTTGTATTAGATAATTGTATATCAATTCCAATTTATGAAATTTCCATCATATGGAATTTGGTACTGTGGAGCCATCTTCAGATCAATTTTTGCCATAAATGTACATGATATTAAATACAATTTGATCTTAACATATCGTTATGGCTTTTGCCATTGTCACATTATGATATTCAGATTTTAATAAGTTACAATAAACATACGACATGCATTTTACCAGATAGCAAAATTCATTTTGCATTCTCCATATACTATACTCACTTTGTTGTCAATGAAGTATCAGTGGTTGATTATAGTTGTTACTGAACCTTTGTTGTTGTAAACTTATTGATGTAGTACGAGAACAGAAAGCTGTTAAAGTTTTTGCTATTTTCAATGGGAAGTTCAGTTTTCCTTTCCAATATGGTGTCTTAGAGTTTATAGAGTCATAGAGATGTACAGCATGGAAACAGATCCTTCGGTCCAACTCGTCCATGCCGACCAGTTATCCCAACCCAATCTAGTCCCACCTGCCAGCACCCGGCCCATGTCTTCAAATCCTTCCAATTCAAATACCCATCCAAATGCCTCTTAAATGTTCCATACGTACCAGCCTCACCACTTCCTCTGGCAGTTCATTCCATACCCGTACCACCATCTGTGTGAAAATGTTGCCCCTTACGTCTCTTTTGTATCTTTCCCTTCTCACCCTAAACCTATGCCCTCTAGTTCTGGATAATACGACCCCAAGGGACAAGACTTTGCCTATTTACCCTGTCCATGCCCCTCATAAACCTCTGTAAGGTCACCCCTCAGCCTCCAACACTCCAAGAAAAACAGCCCCAATCTGTTCAGCCTCTCCCTATAGCTCAAATCCTCCAACCCTGGCAACATCCTTGTAAATCTTTTCTGAACCCTTTCAAGTTTTACAACATCTTTCCAATAGGAAAGAGACCAGAATTGCACGCAATATTCCAACAGTGGCCTAACCAATGTCCTGTACAGCTGCAACATGACCTCCCAACTCCTGTACTCAATACTCTGACCAATAAACGAAAGCATACCAAACTCTTTCTTCACTATCCTATCTACATGCGATTCCACTTTCAAGGAGCTATGAACCTGCACCCCAAAGTCACTTTGTTCAGCAACTATCCCGAGGACCTTACCATTAAGTGTATCAGTCTTCCTAAATTTGCTTTCCCAAAATGCAGCACCTCGCATTTATCTCAGTTAAACTCCATCTGCAACTTCTCAGCCCATTGGCCCATCTGGTCCAGATCCTGTTGTAATCTGAGGTAACCTTCTTTCCTGTCCACTACACCTCCAATTTTGGTGTCATCTGCAAACTTACTAACTGTACCACTTATGCTCACATCCAAATCATTTACGTAAATGACAAAAAGTAGAGGACTCAGCACTGATCCTTGTGGCACTCCACTGTTCACAGGCCTCCAGTCTGAAAAACAACCCTCCACCACCACCCTCTGTCTTCTACCTTTGAGCCAGTTCTGTATCCAAATGGCTAGTTCTCCCTGTATTCCATGAGATCTAACCTTGCTAATCAATCAATTCCTGACTCAGGCGACTGACTGTGTGGAGTTTGCACATTCTCCCCGTGTCTGCGTGGGTTTCCTCCGGGTGCTCCGGTTTCCTCCCACAGTCCAAAGATGTGCGGGTCAGGTGAATTGGCCAAACTAAATTGCCTGTAGTGTTAGGTAAGGGGTAAATGTAGGGGTATGGGTGGGTTGCGCTTCGGCGGGTCGGTGTGGACTTGTTGGGCCGAAGGGCCTGTTTCCACACTGTAAGTCTAATCTAATCTAAAAAAGTCTAATCTAATCTAATCTAATCTCCTATGGGAAACATTGTCGAACGCCTGACTGAAGTCCAAAGATAAATAAAAATATTCATTCTCCAACATGCCTGAAGGATTTCTAAAAAATTTGCAAAATGATTTCAGTCAATGAGTTTCAATTATTTATTGACTATATCAAAGATGGCTGCTGTGACATCATAGTCACTAAACTTTTCTCCATTTAAGATATTTTCACATCAAACTCAGCCCCATGTGATCACTATTTTCTTACAAATATTCATTTTGTATTTCAATCATTAACATGTATAGAAGGGAGAAAACAGACGGTGGTGGTGGAGAGTTGTTTTTTCTACTGGAGGCCTGTGACCAGCGGTGTGCCACATGGTTCGGTGCTGGGTCCACTGCTTTTTCTCATTTACATAAATGATTTGGCTATGAACTTAAGAGGTATGGTAAGTTTGCAGATGACACCAAAATTGGTAGTGTAGTGGACAGCAAAGAAGGTTACCTCAGAATACAACGAGATCTTGATCAGCTGGGCCAATGGAGTTTAATTTAGATAAATGTGAGGTGCTGCATTTTGGAAAGGCCAATCAGAACAAAACTTATACATTTAATGGTAAGGTCCTGGGGAATGTTGCTGAATGAAGAGACCTTGGAGTACAGGTTCATATTCCTTGAAAGTGGAGTCACAGATAGTGAAGAAGGCATTTGATATGCTTGCTTTTATTGGTCAGTGAACTAAGTATAGGAGTTAGCAGGTCATGCTATGGCTGTGCAGAACATTGATTTGGACATATTTGGAATACTGCATTCATTTCTGGTCTCCTTGCTATAGGAAAAATGTTGTGAAACTTGAAAAGGTTCAGAAACGATTCACAAGGATGTCGCCATGGTTGGAGGATTTGAGCTTTAGGGAGAAGCTGAATTGGAATAGGCTGGGACTATTTTCCCAGGAGCATCAGAGACAGAGGAGTGACCTTACAGAGGTTTAGAAAACCCTGAGAGGCATGGATAGGGCGAACATCCAAGGTCTTTTCCAAGGTGGGGAGTCCAAAACCAGAGGACATAGGTTTAAGATGAAGGGGAAAGGTTTAAAAGGGACCTAAGGGACAATTTTTCATGCTGAGTGTGGTGCATGTATGGAATGAGCTGCCAGAGGAAGTTGTGGAGCCTGGTACAATTACATTTAAAAGGCATCTGGATTTTTATATGAATAGGAAAAGTTCAGAGGGATATGGGCCAAATGCTGGCAAATGGGACTAGATCAATTTAGGATATCAGGTTGGCATGGACAAATTGGACCAAAGGTCTGTTTCCATGTTATACAGCTCTATGGCTCCATGAGTCTAATTAATTTGTCCAATAAAACTCAAAATTGAAAAAAAATAAGGATTTTACTAACATCACCTTTCATGTTCTGATACAAACAAACTGCAATAATGGCTTCTATTCTGATCCTTGCACATCAGTAACATTCCTGAATCCATGGAAATAATCTTTCTCGTGAGCAATATTGTGAGATTGCCTGCTAGCACATATAGATTAACATATTGACTGACAAATGAACAAATACACAAATTATGTAATATACAATGGAAGTGATACAAGTTAATGTGAGTAGTTGGAGCAATGTAGATCAGCAAGTAATAGGTATATGAAGTGCTCTCCTGCAATTTTTCAGTAAATAACTCTTTGTTCAGAGTACTAATTGTTGTTATAGTATTTGGTGTACTTGTGTAAAGAATCAATTACTCAATAGGTGGAAAAGAGAGAAAAATACCAGGGTGGTAAAGAGAAAGAGGAATATAAAAGACAAATTGCATGCTTTATATTCATTCATGTTAATGTTAGTCCCACACAAGTAAATGACTGGAGTTCCCAAAGTTTCACCCTTATCCATGGCTCTGGGTCTTGGCTGTATAGCTTTCAGCATTGAGTCTTGAGTTTATATTTGATGCAGCGAGAGGAATGGGAGGTCAGATCTGCTGAAATACCTGAATGTGTTCAAAATTTGTGATGCGCAAATCCCATCATAATGCTACCTAATCTGCTGAGTATTTCCAGTAGCGTCTGTTTATATTAATCTCTCTTGTTGATTTCATTCCTGAAATTATCAAAATCTGCCAGTTGGACTTACTTTAATCTTCCACCTTGCTGTAGTAGTATAAATTCCTTGGCATGATTATAAAACACTGAGAAGCTGGACAACATTCTAATATTCTGTAAAATATTCTGGAGAAAGTCACATTCAAATTAATACCCTGTTATAGAATTCAAGTGAAATAAAGTTACATTTCGGAGAGTTTTTTTAAAATTACATAACCTGTTTTAAGTTTGTTACATATTATGTAGGAATGAATTGATTTGGCTAATTACTTTACTGGATGTGATCTCTAAACTGATTGGGTATTTATGGCATCAATAATAATCTTTAACTTCATAAAAAAAACATTCAGTCAGAATGTATTTGAACATTAATGCAGTCATTGTTATCTTTTACCTCTGTTTTGATTAGTCTATCTCATCACTATCTTCAATGGAAAAAACTCAGGTCAGTGTATGTATTTAAATGCTTCCTCAAAATAACTGTTCAACAGTATTCATGGAACACTTTCACATTACTGGTATTATATTGTTTTTTTTTTGATTGGGAGTCCATGATTATTACTTCAGTTAAAGCAGATCATTAAAATTGTTTTACAACCGTACGGCAAAATAACTCAAGTTTTGTGTCTCTCATTTTGTAAAAGTACACCATTGAAAATTTGTGACAAAGAATATATCTGAGGTAACGTGGAGGACTCAGCCTCTTTCCACTTTATGTTACAAGAGAATGACATGAAAGGCAGGAGATCAAAGACAACAGCTTCATTGGGATATAGGATTTCCCAACGAAGTATCCTGGGTATCTTTGTTGATGTGGTATGTTCGGAGCTAGAACATTGAAGGTACATGATTTCCTGTGTCAGCTGGGGAACTGACACCTAGCATTTCTGGGTGCAGCATGCTGCTATTCAGAGGGACCTGGGTTTCCTTGAGCATGAATCATAGAAGGTTGGTCTGCAGAAAAAGCAAGTAATTCGGAAGGCAAATGGAATTTTGTCTTTCATCGCTAAATGGATAGAGTTTAAAAGCTGGGAGGTTATGTTGCAGCTGTACAGGGTGCTGATGTGGCCACACTTGGATTACTATGTACAGTTTGGTCTCCTTACTTGAGAAAGAATGTACTGGCCCTGGAGAGGGTGCAGAGGAGGTTCACAAGTTGAGGGGATTGGTTTATGAGGATAGACTGATTAGACTGGGATTATATTTATTGGAATTCAGAAGAATGAGGAGATCTTACAGAAACTTATAAAATTGTGAAGGGAATAGATAAGATAGAAGGAGAAAGGATGTTCCCACTGACAGGGAAACCAAGTCAAGAGGGCATAGTCTCAAGATTAGAGGGAGCAGATTTAGGACCAAATCGAGAAGGAACTTCTTCACCCAGAGAGTTATAAATCTATGGATTCCCTTGCCCAGTGAAGGAGTTGACGCCATTTCAGTAAATGTTTTTAAAGCTAAGGTAGATTTTTGTTGAACAATAAAGGAATTAAGGGATACGGTGAGAGCGTGTGTAAGTGGAGCTGAGTCCATGAAAAGATCAGATTAGATTAGATTACTTACAGTGTGGAAACAGGCCCTTTGGCCCAACAAGTCCACACCGACCTGCCGAAGTGCAACCCACCCATACCCCTACATTTACCCGTTACCTAACACTACGGGCAATTTAACATGGCCAATTCACCTGACCCGCGCATCTTTGGACTGTGGGAGGAAATCGGAGCACCCGGAGGAAACCCTCGCAGACACGGGGAGAATGTGCAAACTCCACACAGTCAGTCGCCTGAGTCGGGAATTGAACCGTGAGGCAGCAGTGCTAACCACTGTGCCACCGTGCCGCCCACTATTCTTATTGAATGGCAGAGCAGGCTCAAAGGGTCAGATGGCCTACTCCTGCTCCTTGTACTTATGTTCTTATGATGACAGTGAGACATATAGAATGAAATGTTATTTTCCCCTTTTGATTATCATATTATAAACTCTGCTTCAAGTGGAAACAGCAATTCAGAGGAACTGATGTCCACTGGATTTCTTATATTTGAAAAGATTGCCATTCATGCTTGGAATATAGTGTGATTGCATGTACTGGAACCTCCATATATTAAATCAGGGTCCTGTTCTTTGCAGACAGAAAGAACACATTTTGTTGAGTTTCAGAGTAATTTAACTCAATGGATAATTGCCAGTCATCATTATCTGGTATATTCTCCATGGAAATTCCTCTAACAATCAGAGTTCAGTCACTGACCATTGAGAATCTTTCTCTAACATAGCGCATTTTTTTTTGATTATATTGATATTTCTTATGAATTGTCCTGATGAAAGCGAAACAAAATCTTTGACAAAATGTGACTTTTTTCAGTAAAACTCAAATTCTTTGTTACCAAATGACTAACACAATTACCAAATTAGCATTGCAGTCTAAAACCTAAAGTAAAATCTCAATCAGCTACGAGAACAAAAGAAAATTACAGCGCAGGAACAGGCCCTTCAGCCCTCCAAGCCTGCACTGATCCAGATCATCTATCTAAACCTGTTGTCTATTTTCTAAGGATCTGTATCCCTCTACTCCCTGTCCATCCATGTGTCTATCTAGATACATCTTGAATGGTGCTATTGTGTCCACCTCTACCACTACTGCTGGCAACATGTTCCAGTCACCCACCAACCTCTGCTAAAGAGCTTTCCAGGCATATCTCCCTTAAACTTTTCCCTCTCACCTTGAACTCGTGACCCCTATTGGGTCATCCACTCTGGGAAAAAGCTTCTTGATATCCACTCTGCCTATACTTCTCCTGATTTTGTAGACTTCAATCATGTCTCCCATCAACCTCCATCTTCCAAATAAAAATAATTCTAATCTACTCAACCTCTCCTCACTGCTCATACCCTCCATACCAGACAACATCCTGGTGAACCTTCCCTGCACTCTCTCCAAAGCATCAACATCCTTTTGGTAACGTGGCGACCAGAACAGTACACAATATTCCAAATGTGGCTGAACCAAAGTCCAACACAACTGTAATGTGGCCTGCCAACTTTTGTACTTAATACCCTAACCAATGAAGAAAAGCATACTGTATGCCCTCTTGACTACTCTTTTGAACTGCGTTGCCACCTTCAGGGTGCAATAGGCCCAAACGTCTAGACCTCCCTGTACATCAATTTTCCCCAGGACTTTTTCATTTACTATATGGTTCACTTTTGAATTGAATCTTCCAAAACGCATCATCTCGCATTTGCCCAGATTGAACTCCATCTGCCATTTCTCTACTCAACTCCCCAATCTATCCCTTTCACTATCTGCTACTCCACCAATCTTAGTGTCATCTGCAGATTTGTTAATCAGATCACCTATACCTTCCTTCAGATCATTTATGCATATCACAATCAACAGTGGTCCTAACAGCACTGTGGAACAGCACTGGTCACAGTTCTCCATTTTGAGAAACTCCCTTCCACTATTACTCTCTATCTCCTGCTGCCCAGCCATTTCTCTATCCATCCAGCTCATACACTGTGTACCCCATGTGACTTCAATTTCTCCATCAGCTTACTATGGAGAACCTGATCAAATGCCTTACTGAAGTCCATGTACATGACATCAATAGCCCTTCCCTCATCAATCAACTTTGTCATTTCCTCAAAGAATTCTATTAAGTTGGTAAGACATGACCTTCCATGCACAAAACCATGTTGCCAATCACTGATAAGCCCATTTTCTTCCAAATGTAAATAGATCCTATCCCTCGGTATCTTCTCCAGCAGCTTCCCTATCACTGATGTCAGGTTCACTGGTCTATACATTAGATTCCCTTCAGTGTGGAAAGAGGCCATTTGGCCCCATCAGTCCACACCGACCCTCTGAAGAGTAACCCACCCAGACCTATTTCCCTCTGACTAATGCACCTGACACTATGGGCAATTCAGCATGGCCAATCCACCTGATTGGCACATCTCTGGATTGTGGGATGAAATTGGAGCTCCCAGAGGAAACCCACACAGACACGGAGAGAATGTGCAAACTTCACACTGATAGTTGCCTAAGGCTAGAATCGAACCTGGGTCCCTGGTGCTGGGAGACTGCAGTGCTTACCACTAAGCCACAAGGAGACAACATTAGCAATTCTCCAGTACTCTGGGACCTTATCCATGATTGAGGATGTTGCAAAGATATCTGTTAAGGCACCAGCTATTTCTTCTCTCTCATGGGGTGACATTTAGAGGTTTATAAAATCGTGAGGGGCATGGATAGGGTAAATAGACAATGTATTTTCCCTGGGGTGCAGGAGTCCAGAACTAGAGGGCATAGGTTTAGGGTGAGAGGGGAAAGATATAAAAGGGATCTAAGGGACAACATTTCCACACAGAGAGTGGTGCATGCATGGAATGAGCTGCCACAGGAAATGATGGAGGTGGAACAATCACATTTAAAAGGCATGGATGGATATATGAATAGGAAGAGTTTAGAGGGATATGGGCCAAGTGCTGGCAAATATGACTTGATTAGGTTAGGACATCTGGTTGGCATTGACGAGTTGCACTGAACTGTCTGTTTCCATGCTATACCTCTCTATGATTCTATGACTCTTGTTTCCTTCAGTAATCTGGGATGGATCCCATCCAGATCTGGGGACTTGTCCATCTTAATGTCTTTTAGAATCCCCAACACTTCCTCTCTCCTTATGCCAACTTGACTTAGAGTAATCAAACATCTAACCCTAACATCAACATCTGTCATGTCCCACTCCTCAGTGAATATTGATGCAAAATACTCGTTAAGAATTTCACCATTTTCTCTGGCTCCACTTTCCTCTTTTGTCCTTGAGTGGGCCAATCCTTTCTCTTGTTATCCTCTTGCTCCTTATATACAACTAAAAGGATTTTGGATTTTCCTTAACTCTGTTTGCTGAAGATATTTCAAAACCCCTTTCAGCCCTCTTAGTTCCTTGTTTCAGATTGGTCCTACTTTCCCAATACTCTTCCAAAGCTTCTTCAGTTTACAATCGCCTAGACTATATGTATGCTTCCTTTATCCTCTTAGCTTGTCTCACAATTTCATCCATGGTTCCCTAATCTTGCCATTTCTATCTCTCATTTTCACAGGAACACGTCTGCCCTGCACTCTAATCAACCTCTCTTTAAAAGGCATCCTCATATCAAATATGGATTTGCCTTCAAACAGCTGTTCCCAATCTGCATTCTCCAGCTCCTGCTGAACCTTGCTATAGTTGGCCTTCCTCCAATTTAGCACTCTTCCTTTCAGATCACTCTTATCTTTGTCCATGAGTATCCTGAAACTTTGAGAATTGTGATCAATATTCCCAAAGTAATACCCTACCGAAACTTCAACCACCTGGCTGGGCTCATTCTCCAACACTAGGTCAAGTATGGCTTCTTCCAAGTTGGAGTATTTACATGCTGCTCTATAAAACCTTCCTGGATGCTCTTTACAAATTCTGCTCCATCTAAACCTCTAACCCTAAGTAAGTCCCAGTAAACAGTTGGGAAAATTAAAATCTCCTGTCGCCACCACCCTGTTGCACCTACATCTTTCCAAGTATTGCATTTGATAGCATTATGCAATGAATCCTGTCAAAGTTAGATTTAGGCTTCCTATTTAAAATCAGTATTAGAATTTTACTGTCATATGTACTCAGAAGTATTTGAGTAAAGTGAAAATTGTACAATGTTGTCATTCCCAGCACCATCTTATGTAAAATGGTACCCCGGTACAAGTCCATACCAATCCTCCGAAGAGTAGCCCACCCAGACTCATTCCTTGACCCTACATTTACCTCTGACTAATGCACTTAGCACTATGGTCACTTTAGCATGGCCAATTCACCTGACCATGTCTCCATGTCTCCATGTCTGTAGAGATACAGACATCATTGAGTACCATTATGTTGTTCAATGGAGTCTACAGACCACTGACTTATGGAAAGGATGTAGAGGAACAAATCTATAGGGAAATTAAAGAGAGATGCCCACATTATAGAGTAGCTGTAATGGGGAACTTTAATTATCCAAATATGGACTGGGTTATTGGTAGTGTAAGGGTCAGTGAGGGGCAGATTTCCTAGAATGTGTTCAAAAGAATTTTCTCCAGCACATTATATCCAGTCCAAGAAGAAAATATGCATTATTGGTTCTGATACTTGGAAATGAAGTGGGCAAAGTAGATCAAGGATCAGCAGGGAACATTTAAGAGACAGTGATCACTGTATCATGAGGTTAGGATGGTGGTGGGAAATGACATATATCAATCAAGAATGAGAAAAATTGTTTGGCGGAGAGCTGACTTCAATGGGGCAACAACAAAGCTAGGCAGGATTGATTTCCAATCCTGCACTTCTTCTAACCTGATCTATTGCATCTTTGCTCCTGATGTGGTCTCATCTACATCGGAAAGACCAAGCACAGACTTGGGGTCTGGTTTGCAGAGTATCTGCGCTGCGCATGCTCCAATCAACATCGCCTTCCAGTTACCAGCCATTTCAACTCCCTTTCTCACTTCCTTGGGCCTTCTCCACTGTCAAATTGAGGCCACATGTAAACTGCAGGAACAACACCTCATATTCCACCTCAAGAGCTTGCAGCCCAATGGCCTCAACATGGAGTTCACTAGCTTCAAAATGTGGCTCCAGCGGCAGGCTCATCCCATGTCCAGCCCCTCCCTTTCCTCCCCACCTCCATGACCTGACCTTACCTGTCCATTTTTCTTCCTACCTATCCATTCCATCCTTTCCACTGATCAATCACAATAACCTTCTACTTCCATCCACCTATAACAATCCCACCTACCTTTTCCCCCAGCCCTACCCCCCTCTAACTATTTGTCAGCTCCTTTCCCCCTCCCAGTCCTGAAACATCAATCTTCCTGCCCCTCTGATGCAGTCTGACCTGCTGTGTTTTTCCAGCTCCATATTTTATTGACTGGATAAAGTTTGGCAAGAAAAAGAGTGACTGAAAAACAGTTTACCTTAAAAGAGAAGATAGTTAAGGATCAGCCAAGGTATATTTTCTTGAAATGGAAAAGTTAGGACAAATAAAATCTATAATTCTCTGAATGGCAAAGTATGTATAACATAGAAACATTGAAAATAGGAACAGGAGTAGGATATTCAGCCCTTCATGCCGAATTCAAAATGACCATGGTTGATCCTCCTGCTCAGAACCATATTTCTGCTTTTGCCCTGTACCCATTGATCCCTTTAGCCCTGAGAACTACATCTATCTCCTCTTGAAAACATTCAATGTTATGACATCAACTGTTTTCAGTGACAGAGAATTCCACAGGTTCACTAATCTCTTGGTGTAGAAATCTTTCCTCACCTCTGTCTTAAATGGCCTGCCCTGAATCCTTTGACTGTGACCCCTGATTCTGGACTCACCGACCACAGTAACATACTTCTGCATTTACCCTGTCTAATACAAATATTATAGGTTTCTATGAGATCATCCCTCATTTTTCTAAACACCAATATATGTCGTCCTAGCCAGTCTCTCTTCACATTTCAGTCCTGCCATCCCATGTCTGGTAAATCTTCATTGCACTCCCTCTATAGCTAGAATATCCTTCCTCAGATAAGGAGACCAAAAATGCACACAGCACTCCAGGTGTGGTCTCAGCAAAGCCCTGTACAACAAGAGCAAGACACCCTTATTCCTGTACTCAAATACTCTTGCAATCAAGGAAAATATACTATTTGCCTTCTTCACTATTTTCTGCACATACGTGCTTACTTTCAGTGACTGGTATACAAGAGGGTAGAGATTCAAAGTGATCTGCAAAAAAAGCAAGAGTGATATGAGAAAAAAATGTTTTCTTTCAGTAAGTAGTTAGGGTATGGTATGTATTGCCTGGAAATGTAATGGAGGCAGGTGCAATTGAGGGCATTGGATGATTCTTTGAAATGGTATGCAAAGATTTGGGTCAAAACAGGAAAATGGCACCAGATAATGGTGGTTTGAAGAGCCGGTGTAGGCACAATGGGTTGAATGGCCACCTTTTGCACTATAACAATTCTGTGACTGCGTGCTCATATACCTGCGCCAATAATAGCTTCTAAGCAAAATTAACATCTCCCCCAAAGAAACAAAGATTAACAATTTTAAATTAAATCATTGCAGAATAAATATCTTGTTTATTTTACTGAATACAACAATGATAGTCATATCTTCATTATATTAACTGTAAAGGGATGTACAAATATTTGAATGTAATTGATATTTAAAAGAAAGGTTGTATAAAGATAAAAGTATGCAAAACAATGACAAACATGTGGCAAATGACAATGAAGTAAAGAAAGATTATAACGTGTCAAACAAAGCCAGAAAACAGTGGCAGCTTCAACTATAATCCTCAGGATACAAAAGATGCATTTTGGGAGGAAAACGTTGTGCATTGTTCCTATTTATTGATCACACGCTGCAAAATTGTTATTCGGGGAAGTGATTGTCTACTATTACAATAAAAATATATATTATGGTAGTTGAGCTTATGATTGCTGACAAAATAGCTGTTTAAGTAGAAAGTGCATGATGCTCAGAGTTAAGAGTTTTAAGTCCTCACGTGTGGTCACAGTTTAGTAGGCCCTGTTGTCTGATTACATGACTGTTGACAGATGAGCTACTGTACGTTTTAAACTACAAACCTTTTTCAATGCTTTAGGGATCGGATTCTGCACTCTACCAACACTGCAATTTGGAGAATAGGACCAAAAGAAGAGCTGTTCATGATGGATGGTGGTTCTAAAAGTGGGCCATCAGATCCTGACATTGACTCAGCAACCTAGAAATGAAAGAAGAGCAGTGTCTTAGCAATGTAAGGTTAAACAAGTGAATGCCAACCTTTCTGAGTACATGCAAAATCTCTTCCACTTTATGTCAACTCATTTCAAGTGGAATTATTTGTTCCGAAATTTGAACAGTGAACAGAAACATCTTTGTGGAAAACAGATAAATAAATATCCTCTGCTGAATTAGGCAGGAGCTCTGTAGCATCGATCAGGACGATTGAAAGAATGTTTAAATAACTTTAACGCTTACATTAATTGAAGGCCAACCCTTCTGAGCTATTTGCCAGGGCCACAGGGGCTGCTGTACTGCAACAGACTCCCCTCTTTGAATTAAGTGACACTACCTATGGACTGCTGCTGAGAAACTACCTGCTTTAAGCTGGGAAATCTGTCTGAATCCAGTCTCAGTATTGCTAAAATTCCACAATGGAGGGGAATGTTTGGGGAGGTGACCTAGTTCAGCTCCTGACTCCTTCACATATGCTTCCCCTCCAATGTGGGTGGTCTTGGGCAAGAGACTCTTATGAATTTGTGGGGATCTTGCATATTCATGGAGTCTCTGAGAACACTGAATCATAGATTTTTACAGCATGGAAGCAGACCCTTCAGTCCAACCGATCCATGCCCACCATAATTCCAAACTAAACCAGTCCCATGTGGCCCATATCCCTCCAAACTTTCTTAATAATTTTCTTATCTAAATGTCTTTTAAACATTGTAACTGTACCCATATCCATCACTTCCTCTGGAAGTTCATTCCACACACTAAGTACGCTGTGTAAAAAACTTGCCTCCATGCCTCTAAAGATTTTCTCCTCTCACCTTAAAGATCTGCCTTCAGTCTTGAAATCCCCCACCCTAGGGAAAAGACACCTGCCGTTCACCTTATCTAAACCCCTAATGTTTTTATAACTTCTATCAGGTCACTCCTCAATGTCCTCCACTCCAGTGCAAAAGGTCCCAGCCAATCCAGCCTCTCCTTATAGCTGATACCAACAACATCTTGGTAAATCTTTTCTGAACCCTCTCCAGCGTAATAGTATCTTTCTTATAACAGGGTGACCAGAACTGAACACAATATTCCAGAACAGGCTTCACCAACATCACTGCAGAAAATTCTAAACCACTTCATAACCCATGAAATCCATCTGAGATATAATCAGTTGGAAATGCAATGAAAGACAACAGAAAATGGGATAGATGACAAGGCAATCTGTTATGACAATGTTGGTTGAGTGATAAATATTGACTAGAATACTACCTGCTCTTCCTCAGATGCTGCCATAGGATGTTTCATGCCCAGTTGAAAGATCCCTGCTTAAATACCTCATCCAAAAAAATGCCACCACTTAACAGTGCAGTGCACCCTCAGTCTTACACTGGACTATGGAGTCAAGTCTCCAGGTTGGAAACTGAACCCTGTAACTCAGATACAGATAAAGTTTTAGTGCTGAGCCACAACTAAACCTTTATCCTCTGCATGGCTTGTGCATAATGTCTACTTTGATTTCTGCTTAAAGTCAATGATTTCGACTTCTGAAGCCTGGAACGCTAACTAGGCTGCTGTCTGAATTCAGATCAACAAGAATTCACCAGTGGGCCAGGCCCTGGTCAGTTCAGGAGTTAGGTTGAAAGTTGATTGGCTCCAAGCACCCAGAGAAAAACATGTGAATCTTTTATATGCAAGGAGTCATACAATGTCATACTTGAGCAACTTTTATTTGCACATAAGGAAATGAGAAACATTCAGGGAGAGAGGACCATATGGATGAATTGATAAGGTTAAATAAAGAAAGGTGAGAGGAGGTTATGGTGGAACATGAACAACAGTACAACCAACAATGGTATTTTCTATGCTGAACTTTCCACATAAGCTTGTAATTTTATGTCTGTGGGACATAGCATTTTTACATGTAGAGATTTTAAGTTTTTGTTTCTCACAGAATTTGATTTTTGTGCAGAAGGCTTGGATTACTTTGGGAATTGGGACTTTATGTATGGGGCATAGAGTCATGGAGTCATACAATGTGAATGTAGACCTTTTGGCCCTAATCATCCGTGCCAACCAGGTTTCCTAAACTGAAGTAGTCCCATTTTCCTGTGTTTGTTCCACATCCCTTTCAACCTTTCATATTCATGTATTTGCCCAAATGTCTCTTAAATGATGTAATTGTACCCGCCTCTATCGCCTCTTCTGGCAGCTCATTCCAGGTACGCACCACCCTCTGAGTGAAAGAGTTGCACCTCAGGTCCCTATTAAATCTCTTTCCTCTCACCTTAAATCTATGCCCTTAGTTTTAGACTCTGCCATCCTGGGGAAAAGACTTGCACTTTTGCAATTTGGGGCATCAGCCAGAGAATTCCTAGAAGCATGGCACTCATCCACAAATTCGATCAACAGACACATCGACCTAGACCCTATATACCGATCACTGCAGCGGGCAGCTACTGACAACCGGAAGCGGCAGATTCAAACCAGTATAAATGCCGGAGGAATCAGCACAGAAGCGCTTCACAGGAGGCTCCCAAGCACTGAAGATGTCACCGAGGAAGGGGACGAAATATTTGCAAGAAAAACTCCCAGCTCAGCGAACAGAACTACAACAACAATTCTATGTATAACAATACTGCTGCCCCCTCATTCAAATTATTACTCAAAGTTAATTTCTCATGAATTCTGTCATACTCACTCTTCGTTTGTTTTTTTCTTTTTGCGTTTATCCTCACTTCCCTCTTCGTAGGACCCAAAGTCAAAAAGTGAGTCTCAAGGAGCCTTTGCGGTGTGGGAGTCATACTGGACATGGATGAGTCATAGATGGAGGACTCCAAATCATAGAACCATTGTCCTGGTCCTCTTATTAGTCACTTGCCATGAGAAAGCTCAAAGTAGAGAGCTTATCTTGGAGGTTTTATGTCAGACTTTTGGAAGCTGTGGTCCACCATGCACAGTTGATTGGCTGATAATCATGCCTTAATACTGTGCTTATTGGCCTGAGAGAGAATATTAATATTAAAATGCTTTTCCAGCTATTGGATTTGCAGGGTTTTGCAGAGGCATTATGGGCCTTCTTATTTAATTATAAACAACAAAATAATGAAAATATGTCTCAGAAAGGAATTCTGTGCCCAAACTGATGCTGAGCTCAAAGAGTTCAGTTATGAAAACAGAATGCATAAACTTGGATTGTATTCCACTCAGCTTAGAACGTTGAGATTGAATTAATTAAGATGTTTCATATGATAAAATGGTTCAACATGTTAAATACAGGGTAAGTATTTCCCATGATAACAGAATCCAGAACCAGGGTAGCACAAAATTAGAGTTAAAGCATTTCCAAGAGAAATCAAGATCTCACAATGTATTGCCCATCTCTAACTGCCATTCAGTAGGTGGTGATGAACTGTGTTCTTGAATCACTGAAGTCCATGTAATCTGAGTACACCCATTGTTCTGTTAAAGAGAAAAGTTCCAAATTTGGCCAGTGCCGAATGGCAATATAGTTCCAATTTAAGATGGAGTAGGACTAGGAGTGGACCTTGCAGGTGAAGGTATTTAGATTAGATTAGATTAGATTAGATTACTTACAGAGTGGAAACAGGCCCTTCGACCCAACAAGTCCACACCGACCTGCCAAAGCGCAACCCACCCAGATCCATTCCCCTACATTTACCCCTGCACCTAACACTATGGGCAATTTAGCATGGCCAATTCACTAAGTATTTGCTGTGTTTATCCTTCAAGGTGGAAGAGCAAGAGGTTTGGAAGGTGCTGAATGGTGTAATTCAGTTCCTTTATTTGTATTGATCTTCTTTTGAAGGCATGGCATTGAGTACACAGTTGGATGCAAGGATAGCCAACATCTTTTCTGAAATGATAGTCGTTGTAAAGGTCACTATAATTTCAATGTCAATGCTCCAGAATCCTTTTCCAAGCTTAAAGAGATCCCAATCCCATTTCTGGTTAGTACTTCATTCCAAAAGTCACTGAATTTCTATCCAACTATGAATACAGCTAAATAGATCTTATTATGGATGAGCATTTGCAGCAAAACAACATTAAATTATTCCAATTCACTGTTTACTTGGAAAGTGGCCAATACCTTTGCTCATTGACCAAACAGTCATCAGTCTATGACATATCTAAAGTGAATTTTAAATAATCTCTTAAAATATGCATGTGGCATATCACCCTAACAAGAAAATATCCATGCAGCATAAACCTTTAATTTTGTAATGCTTTTACTCTGAGGCAAACAAATATGCAACGACTGACTGAAGAAGAGCGATGAGTAAATAGAGATATGTTCTGCTGTAACAGCCAATAACAAATCTACACAACTTCTGTTCTTGATCACAAAGTATATAAGTGGCATGTGGCTGATTCTCAGCCTTCATTTATAGTGATGAATCAGCACTTTCTGTGTTTGAACTCCAGGAGAACAACTACAGAAAGGTTTCAAAATTATTTGGTGTCTTTCACATCTTCATAATGCTGGTATGGAAAGGGATCTCATGATAAATATGAATGAAAAGTCATACCTCTCCATGGAAGAGCAGTACAATGTAACATGAGTGAATAGCAGCAGTCACTGCAGGCAAAGAGACACAGAAACATTAAGGTTTTTGGTCTTGCCTTAGGTATGGTGTTGCTAGATACTGTCATAAGCAAATGACCTATTCAATGTTTTACGACACGGAAATAGACAGCCAAAACAAATCAGCCTTTGTACTCCGCAAAACAGTGAAGTGAAAATCTGCAAAGACCCTCAAAATTGACCCCAGTGGTTCCTAACTAAACTGTGGAATAATCAATCCCAGACTCCACAAATAATCAATTGTATTTTAACAAAAGACTTAGCAATTTATTAACAATATAGTAACTTTAACAATATCAAAAAACAAACACAGTATTTTAATTTGTCCGTGCTTTAAAGCCAAATCTTTGTTTTATCCCCATTCATATAAAACACAGGCAAGACAAAGACACACAGTTAAGGGATAAATAAAAGAAAATAACTAAAAACTGGCCACAGTTAAAAATCACACAACACCAGGTTATAGTCCAACAGGTTTAATTGGAAGCACACTAGCTTTCAGCGAGACACTCCTTCATCAGGTGATTGTGATCACCTGATGAAGGAGTGTCGCTCCGAAAGCTAGTGTGTTTCCAATTAAACCTGTTGGACTATAACCTGGTGTTGTGTAATTTTTAACTGTGTACACCCCAGTCCAACACTGGCATCTCCAAATCACAAAAACTGGCCAGCCTTCTTAAGTAGTTTTCACGATGTATTGTTTTCCAGGCATAGGTGATTGTTTCTTTGTTGATTTACTGAAATTGTTGAGTGAGGTAACATTTTCAGTTCACTCAGATAAAAGCATTGATACCAATAACTTAGTTTTCTATTCTGTGAATTTCCATGAGTTGCTCATGGGAGGTTAGGCAGGGGGCTTTTAATTTTTCATGTTGTGCATCAAAGGCCAGACTGCTTTTTTTCACAGTAAACACAATCCAAAACCCAGTTCAAACTCTCGTTCTTCCCTTAGAGACTGACCATCTCCTCCATGAGATACGGTTATTATTCAACATTTGCCATCTGCTTCAGCAAAAGGTCTCTTCCAGACATGCTGGAATTTACTCCCAGGTACTGATCACATGAATAGCCAATTTCAGCTACCTGGTTAAACATAATGCTCTTTCCCAGTGACAAATGACTGCAGAAACTGTTGACCAGGAACCATCCTGTAATTAAATTCCAGGCCTGGCTTCACGAATCAACAATTTACTTATTTGATTTATTGTGGTCACATGTACCTAAGCACAGTGAAAAATTTCGTTTTGTGAGCAGTAAAGGCAGGTCTTAGAAAACTAGGACAAACAGATTATAGGGTGCTTAGACAGAATAGGCATACAGGTTATAGTTGCACAACAGCTGGATCAAAATTAGCAAGATAAACATTATTTCAAGTTAGAGAGTCCATTCAACAGTTTAAAAATGGCAGGGAGGAAGCAGTTCTTGAATCTGTTGGTGTGTGTGTGTGTCCATTCAAGCTTATGTACCTTCTGCCTGATAGAAGAAGTTGTAGGAGAGCATTACTGAGTTGGGAGGGCTCTTTGATGATGTTGGCAGCCTTTCTATGGAAGGAGATGTGTAAGTGGAGTCCACAGATGGGAGGTTGGCTTCTGTAATGGCCTGGGCTCTGCACATAACCTTCTGTCATTTCTTACGGTGCTGGGCAGAGCAGTGACTGTACCAGCCATTATGCACCCAGACAGTTTTGCTTTCTATGGAGTATCAGTAAAAGTTGGTGAGGGTCCTTGTGGATGTGTCAAATTTCCTGAGGTGTTGTTGTGCTTTCCTGACCATCACATCTGTATGGGAAATCCAGGACAGATTGTCAATTATGTCTCTACAATGAACTTGACGCTCTCCACCCTCTCCATCTCAGTTCGCTGATCTCGGTACAGGTATGTCCTCCTCCTTTCTTCCTGAAGTTAATGATCAGTTCTTTTGTTTTACCAACATTGAGAGAGAGGTTATCATCGCACCATGACACCAAGCATTCTATTTCCTTCCTGTATTCTGAATCATCATTGTTTGATATCCGACTTACCACAGTGGTGCCGTAAGCAAACTTGTAGATCGTGTTCATAGAAAATTTGGCTATCCAGTCGTGGGTGTACAATAAGGGGCTGAGAACACATCCTTGGAGGATGCCAGTGTTGAGGATTATTGTAGAGAAGGTGCTATTGTCTATCTTTACTGATTGCAGTCTGTGGGTCAGGCAGCTGAGGATCCAGTTGCAGAGGACGGAGCCGAGAGCTAGATCTCAGAGTTTTGAGATTACACGTGTTTGGTCTGTTGTCCTTTTAAAACAAGCTGTTACCCACAGTGTAAAGTCAATTTTAGCTCTCAGTTCCCAGTTCACAGGTCCAAACCAAAACTAATAAAATGATAAAATAACTATAATGAAAATCAGCGTGGTCTCTGACAAAAGTTTAAAGATTTTGCCTATATTCCCAATAGTTGGTGTCACGCAATCCAGAGGTGTAACAGTAGTGTCCACTTGTGATCTGAATTAGATATTCATATCCTTTCAAGAATGTACATAAATGACATAAAGATAGGCCAAGAATAAATCTAGTGAGAAGAGATCAGATGTGAAACACTAAGCTGTGCTAACACAATGAGGAAGTTCAATGAGTATTCCCCTTGACATTCAGTAGCATTACCAAGTGTCCCACAATAATATTCTGAGAGTTAACATTTACCAGAAGCTGAACCAGACTAACCATATAAACACTGGCTTCAAGAGCAGGTCATAACTTGGAATTCTGAACTCCTTAACTTCTTAACTCACATCCAGAGTCACCAAAACCTGTTCACCATCTACAAGACACAAGCCATGACTGTGATGGAATGTTCTGCACTTGCTTAAATGAGTGTAACTTCAGTAACTCTCAAGATGCTTGATGCCATCCAAGATAAAACAGTCCACTGTTTGGACCCCACCACCCTCTTCATAATTCACTCCCTCCATCACATGATACACAGTAGAAATTTGCCAAGGCTGCTTCGAATGCACCTGCCAAACCCACAACTTGTCCCACCTCAAAAGATAAGAGCAGGAAATACATCTGAACATCAACTGTCTGTTCCTCCCTAACCCATATATCATCCTGATACTTTATTCTGTCATCATTTCTTCACTGTCACTGGGTCAAAACCTTGAAGTTCTCTCCTCATCAGCACTGTGGGTGCCCATTTCCCATTTGGACTATAGCAATTAGATTAGATTACTTACAGTGTGGAAACAGGCCCTTCGGCCCAACAAGTCCACACTGACCTGCCGAAGTGCAACCCACCCATACCCCTACATTTACCTCTTACCTAACACTACGGACAATTTAGCGTGGCCAATTCACCTGACCCACACAGTCTTTGGACTGTGGAAGGAAACCGGAGCAAACCCACGCAGATACGGGGAGAATGTGCAAACTCCACACAGTTAGTCCCTGAGGCAGGAATTGAACCCGGGTCTCTGGCGCTGTGAGGCAGCAGTGCTAACCACTGTGCCACCGTGCCGCCCATTCAAGAAGGCAGCTTATCACCATCTTTTCCAGGGCAGTTAAAAATAGTCAATTGAGCCAATAAAGCCCATAACCTATGAAGAAATAAGTACAAAGCAACAGCTATGATCAGAGCTGAAGAGTTCAATCAGTAGCACTGCTTTTTATAAAATATAATGAATAACTTTCTTTACTGGGGAGCATGACATTTGATTTAAACACAAGAGAGTGAGTTTCCAGAAAGGTCCTGCTTAACTGCCAAAGTTTTGATTGAAGAGCTAGAAAACCCTGAAAAAAAAGACAGATGTGTTTTACACTTTTTATCAAAGCTCTTTGGCCAAATTTACAGCAACAACTCAGATAAAATAAGTCACCCCTATGATTGCAAGACACCATTCTGCATACAAAATATCTGAGAGTGGTCCAAGCTAATCCTTTCAGTTTTCTGCTGCCAGATGTGAATTGACTGCCTGCATTTCTATCTTTTATTGCTCTGTGCTGACAGCCAGAAGGGACCAGAAATATTCCAGTACAACGGGTGTGTGATGTTCTCAACTGAAGGGACAGCCTGATGGATTTCATTTTGTTTATAGTCAGCAGGGAAACAATACTTTGGTTTGAGCTCAGGGGAAACCATTAGCTTTTTGAAAAAAAGGAATTTGAACTCTAAAGAACTACAACATAAATTTCATGTTTTAAAAAATTCTTTCCTTACAAGATTTAAACAAAGCAAACATTACTGATGCAACACTATTACTTCACAAATCCTTTTTCTCCATATCCAAAAAAACTTACCAGACCATTTTTTGTACTGATTTGATTCCACCCCAGGGTTTGCTTATACTTTCCATGGATATTGTTGGTAGCTTCTCCCCTGCATATTATGAATTTTTGCATGATTTTTCCCTGATGTGTTCTGCTACATTGTCCTTCAATATTTGAAAGTGTCTTTCCAATCACTGAGGATCAGAAGGTCAACTACATAAATTTTAGCTTCTTTTCCTCACAGTCCTCCCTTATGTATGATGCAAACTAACACTGAGGAATGGCATCAAATTGGAGTATTTATTGTCACTTCTATATAGCTATATGATGGTATAAAACTGCCCTATGCAAGAATGCTTAGCACCTGTTGCTGTTCATGACAACAGGAACACAGCTTCAATGGAGGTTTACTGTCCTGTTTGAATGGAGAAGATTACAAGAGGCATCAGAATCTTTCCCATACAGTTGACTAATTTTTCAAATGAATACCAAATTTCTATGATTGCATTTGCAGGTTTAGGCACAAAAGGTTCTGTAATATGATTCGAACCATTCATTAGAGGAGTTGTTGTCTCGCCTCAAATGAGTAACTCAGGCTTTAGTGTAGATAAATATTTCTCCAAACTGGACTTATGGAGGTGGTTTGCTCCTTTGTATAATCCTTATCACTTCCTAAAGATGCCTTAAACAAGTGCAGTGACTACTCAGTGTGTGTCCAGTGCTGCATCAACTTACATTTGATAACAGACTCCAGTTTCTTGATCTTTGTCATTCTGTACTGCCACTAGCTTCTCATCATTAATCGTGAGCAATGGCCTTTTATCACCATTGCCCAGACTTAAGCTGTGCTTTGTTTGAAAATCTCCCAAAGTGAGCATGTCTATATTTTTGACTGTTGAAAGAAAGAATTATGTTTAGTTTCCATGAGTGAAATTCTGCTGTTTCAGTTTGGGAAAAATATTTTCTTTGTTAATGCAACACAACATATTTTCTAAGTAAGTAAATACACATCTATTTGGGCTTCTTGCACTATAGTGCAAAATACTGCATGTTTGTGAATACATTAATATGTTAATAAAGTATTTGGTATTATGGATGTCATAACACAAATGCAGCCTTTGCATTTCCTTTGCACACTCTCCATTTACTAATCTATTTGTCCTAAACAATGCAATAATAACTCCCTAATAAGGATAAATAATGAATGAATGAACAATTTATTTGAATGCTTTATTTATTTACATATATGTCTTGAACATCCCATGGAAAAGTGTTTTGTCGCCATAGTCCAGCGCCATTTTGAATTAAAAAAGGATTAAAATAAATTACTTAAATAAGAGTTCATTTTCTTTTCGAATTGAGATCTGAAGCACAGCTGCAGGACTCCTGCAACATCTCTACAAGGTGTTCTTGCTCTGGGAAAAGCAATGAACATATGAATGCCCCAGGAGACCCTAGCTCTGCTGCCACTGCAGCACCAGAACCACCAAAAGACCAGACTCCAGGCCTAGTGTACCAGGAGCCCTGGCTCCATGCACTGTCACTGCTAAGAGTCCAGGCTTTAAGGCCTACCTCTGCCAGGAGTCCTCACTCGAGGCATCACTGCCACCAAGAGTCCAAGCTACAGGCCTACTGACACAAGGAGTCCAGGGTCTGGGTCTACTGCTTCCAGGAATCCAGGCTCCTGATCTACTGCTGTTGAGAGCCCAGACTCTGGGCACCGGTGACAGTGCAACTACCATGCAGTCAGTACCGCTCTGACCTCAAGGATGAAGAAAAATGAAAGAAGAAAAGGACAAGGATGAAAAGTACATAGAGAAAGCAATACTACTGGGCTCGAGTGGACAAGCTCTGACAAGCCCAAACACTCCCTCCTGTGCAAGTGCCATCTTGAGAAAGAAACAATTTCTTATTTGGGATTCCAGAACCTGTAGGCTATTACTTCCAGTCAAAAGTCAT
The DNA here is from genome assembly GCF_020745735.1 of Hemiscyllium ocellatum. NCBI lineage: Eukaryota > Metazoa > Chordata > Chondrichthyes > Orectolobiformes > Hemiscylliidae > Hemiscyllium > Hemiscyllium ocellatum. The sequence continues at coordinate 41,324,607 of NC_083412.1, read as the reverse complement.
TTTTCCTATTTTAAATATACAAAGTGATTTATAAACCACTTCTTTTGTTTTTCTCTTCTATCATTCTTCCTTCATCCAAGAGTCTGAAGTAATTATTTTCTGCCTCTTTTATGGAAAGAAACCTGCTATCAACACCTGGGCTGCCTTGCATGTGACTCCAGACCAATCACATTGTAACAATTAACAGCCCTGGAAGTGGCCTGAGCAACCCACGCAGCTGAAACTGAAATTAGAGATGAGCAATAATTGCTGGCCCAGCCAGTGACACCCTCATCCCATGAACAAATAGAAAGGTTTACTTTTAATAGCTGCTATTTTATTTCATTTCACAATCTTTGATAGTAATTCACAGCAATTTTATGCATTATTTTTCAGTTGTATTTTAATCTTGAAATCTCACGAAGATTTGATGATAGGTTATCCAAATCACAGAGAAGGCATTCATTCTATTACTCACTGTTTGCCAAGCTAATTGTCTTGTTTACAATATTGGGACAATTTTCTTATCTTAAAAATCTGCTCCAATCAACTATCACATTAGTGATCGTTTCTCTGGGGCTGTTTCTTTAACACAGTTGTTTTTTGTATTAGTTTTATCAAAGTCTGCACATTCCATCAATGGAGGAGTAAATTTTTCAACATTTACTGAAGAGTTTAGTCACTTGAGAGACATTGGAAGACCACTTTTGCATGCAATTTCTGTTTGTTATTTTCCATTCATTCTTGCAAGTTAAATTGTTTGTGTATGTAATTTCAATAACAGACAATGCCAAATTAGTATTCCTTTAATTTCTCTTAAATGGAAAACATGGTTCCAAGGTCTTGACTCTTTGGTTTGTTATAAAATGGGCAAAAGTAGGTTTCTTAGCTCATTTAGATCACTCCTGATTTTAATTTTCATGAAGATCAACAAAATGTAAAATGACATCCTGATTCACTGGCATCTAATTTGCATAATCACACAAAGTCAAAATGTGTCAGTATCAAGAATTGCCTGTTAAAAGAAGTGAATGTAGTGATGTACTGAATCTATCGGGAAGGTTTCTCACACGATGAAACAAAGGGATTGGTGAAAGTGTGTCTGCTTTAATGCAAGAAGTGTCAGAAGTAAGAGTGACAAACTTAAGAGCATGGATCAGTAATCAGGGCTATGATTTTGTGGCCATAACGGAGGCATGGGTTTCACAGGGGCAGAAATGGTTGTGAGATGTTCCAGGGTTGAGAACGTTTAAAAAGAACAGAGAAGGTGGAAAAAGAGGAGAGGGTGTGGCATTGCTAATCAGAGAGCACATCACAGTTACAGAAACGAAGGTTGTTGAGGAAGGTTTGTCTACTGAGTCAGTATGAGTGGAAGTTAGGAACATCAAGGGAGCAGCCACCTCATTGGGGGTTTTCTACAGACCACCTAAAGCAGTAGGGAGTTTGAAAAACTCATAGGTGGGCAGATTTTGGAAAAATGCAGATGTAACAGGGTTGTTGTTATGGGTGATTTCAACTTTCCCAATATCAACTGGAATCTCCTTTGGATGGAGCTGTATTTGTCAGGTATGTTCAGGTGGGTTTCCTTACTCAGTATGTAGATAGACTGATGAGGGGAGAAGCCATTTTAGATTTGGTGCTCGGCAATGAGCCAGGGCAGATTTCAGACCTTGCAGTGGGAAAACACTTTGGTGACAATGATCACAATTGTCTCACATTTATCATAGCCTTGGAGAGGGAAAGGAACAGTTACCAAGAGAAGATATTTAACTGTGGAAAAGGAAATTATAATGTTATCAGACAGGAGTTGGGAAGTACAGACTGGGAACAATTGTTCCACAGAAAGGGCACAGCAGACATGTGGAGACTGCTTAAGAAGTAGTTGTTGTGTGTGATGCATGAATTTGTTCCTCTGAGACATGAAAGAAGGGGTAAGATTAAGGAACCTTGGATGATGAGAACAGAGGAGCTTGTCAAAAGGAAGAAGGCAGCTTATGTAAGGTGGAGGAAGCAAGGATCTGGCACAGCTTTAGAGGGTTACAGGCTAGAAAGGAATTCAGAAATGGACTGAGGAGAGCCATGAGGGGGCATAAAAAAGGCTTGGCAAGGATTAGGGAGAATCCAAATGCATTTTACTCATATGTGAGGAATAAGAGAATGATCAGGGAAAAGAAAGGTCCAATCAGGGATAGCGTAGGGAATTTGTGCATGGAGTCTGAGCAAATAGGGAAGCCCTAAATGAGTTTTTTTTTGCTTCAGTTTTCACTGAAGAAAGGGACCTTGTTGTGAATGAGATAGTTGTAGATGGAAAGTATTCTGCCTGGGGATCAGTGTTGAGTGGGGTCCCGCAGACTCTGTTCTTGGCCTCTGTTCTTTGTAGTTTTTTTAAATGACTTGGGTGAGGAGGTTGAGAGGTCAGTTAGGAAACTTGCAGATGACACAAAGGTTGGAGGTATCATCGATAGTATAGATGGCTATTGCAGGCTGCAACACGATGCAGAGCTGAGCTGAGAAATGGCAGATAGAGTTCAACCTGGATAAATGCGAAGTGATGCATTTTGGAAGGTCAAACTCGAGTGCTGAATATAGCATTAAAGACAGGATTCTTGGCAGTGTGGAGGAACAGAGGGATCTTGGTGTTCAAGTAAATAGATCCCTCAAAATTGCCACCCAAGTGTACAGGGTTGTTAAGAAAGCATATGGTGTTTTGGCTTTCATTAACAGGGGGATTGAGTTCAAGAGCTGCGAAGTTTTGCTGCAGCTCTACAAGTCCCTGGTGAGACCACATTTGGAATATTGTGTCCAGTTCTGGTCGCCTTACTACAGGAAAAATGCAGAGGTTTGGAGAGGGTGCAAGGAAGGTTTACGAGAATGTTGACTGGACCGGAGGGCTTGCCTTATGAAAAGAGGTTGACTAAGCTTGGATCTTTCTCTCTGGTGAGAAGGAGGAAGAGAGGTGGTCTGATCGAGGCATACAAGGTAATGAGAGACATGGATAGAGTCAATAGCCAGAGACTTTTCCCCAGGGCAGGATTTACTGGCATGAGGGGTCATAGTTTTAAGATATTAGGAGAAAGGGATAGAGGAGACGTCAGAGGTAGATTCTTTACGCAGAGAGTTGTGAATGCATGGAATGTGCTGCCAGCTGTGGTGGTGGAAGCAGAGTCATTGGGGACATTTAAGGAACTGCTGGACATGCACATGGATAGCAGTGAGTTGAGGGGTGCAGAGGTTATGTTATTTTATTTTACATTAGGATTAATTTTCGGCACAACATCATGGGTCAAAGGGCCAAAGGGCTTATACTGTGCTGTACTTTGCTATGTTCTAAGGGACCAGGTGAAAAATCTGGGACAGGTCCTCTGATCAGCATACACTATCAATATTGAAAGTATAGTAAACAATCACACCCAAGTCATTTTGATTGCTTTTTTAAACAAGTTTATAAAGTTAGCGTAATAAGATGAACTTTAATGTTTGGTAGAAATAATATTCAAAGGAAATATTTCCATTACATTAACAAAAGCAACTGTAGAATGATATTGCTGTTCAACATTTTCCCTACATATGTCCAGCTTCTCTTTACCTTATTTTCACATTTTGTGACAATTAGTGCCTTCGCTGTTGTAGAGCTGTACCACAAATTAATATCATATAAAGATTCCTACAGTCATCAGAGACACAGAATCTGAACCCAGTTCTTACAAAAGGGTAGTATGCTAACAGCAGGGTGGCACATGGCTCAGTAGTTATCACTGCTGCCTCACGGTGCCAGGGATCTGGGTTTAATTCCACCCTCAGGCAACTGTCTTTGTATATCCTCTCTATGTGTGCATGGGTTTCCTCCCACAGTCCTAAGATTTGTGGGTTAGGTGGACAGGCCATGCTAAATTGCCCACAGCATCCAGGGATGTGCAGGCTAGGTGAATTAGTCATGGGAAGTGTGGCATTGGAAAAGCATAGCAGGTCAGGCAGCATCTGAAGAGTGGAAGAGTTAACATTTCAGGCATAAGCACTTCATCAGCAATGTGACCTGCTACACTTTTCCAATGCCACACTTTTCAACTCTGATCTCCAGCATCCACAGTCCTCACTTACTGTTAGTCAAAGGAAGTGCAGAATTACAAGGGTAGGGGGTTGGATCTGAGTGGGATGCTCTTCGGAGAGTTGGTGTGGACTCAATGGGTTGAATGGCCTGCTTCCACATTGTAAGGATTCCATGACTCTAACCAACTGTTCCCTACTCACCTCTAATTATTAACACCTACATCAAGTATTATTTATATTACATTTATGCACATTTTTGAACAATAAATTAAAAGTGAAATTAAAAACAGTAATTCCTACCTATTACTAAGTGAGCAGAGGCTTCAAGAGGATGTGAGGAAAAGCTTTTTCACCCAAACAGTGGTAGGAATCCAGAACTCACTGGCAGTAAGGGGGATGGAGGCAGAAACCCTCTTAAAACTGTTTCTAATGCTCAATATCTCTTCCTGTTTCCTGAGAAAGTAATCGGCTTTAGTATTTAATGTTACTATCAATATGATTAGTTAATTCATAGCAGAGACATGTACAAAAAAACTTTACCCAACAGCACTAAATTCAATTAAGAATACATACAATTCTTTGTAAATTTTTATTAACAGGAACTCAGTTTGGATATATTTAAAGTTAAAGATTTCTGGGGGACGTCTTCACTGACATTTTTCAAATCTTGTGCTTTAACTTCACGAGCAACTGACCTTAGCTTGCATTGTGTGGTTGTAGATCTTGTTTAAATAAGATATTTTACTTTAAGTTTGAGGTTTCATTATTGTGCTATAAGCATGGGCCATACACATATTGACCTGTTGGTGTTAGGAATGGAGGTAGAGGGTTGATTGCAATAGTGGTATGTGTCAGCGTGCCAGTTTCCCATTTCCATGACAATGCTCACAGAATTTTGTCAGCGTTGAGTGGTGAGAAGCCTGAGAAAGCTGAAAAAACACCACTTAATGAACTAATGATCAAAGTTAAGATTGTTAAAGAACTGTTTAAGAGCTCAGGTGAGGGACATGCTGAGAATTTTGTGGGGGAATATGAGAGCAATAATTGGAGAAATATGATAACATTGGAGATGATACAGAGGAGATTTACCATGATGGTGCCTGAGATGGAGAAGTTCAATTAAGAAGAGAGATTAGGTGGCCTTGGGTTGTTTTCATTTGAGCAAGGGAGATTGAGAGGGGACATATTTGAAAAGGATAAGATTATGAGAGGCACAGATAGGGTAGAAGGAAGAAATATTTCCGCTTGATGAAGGGAACAATGAACAGGGGGACATAATCTTAAGGTAAGTGGGCAGAGGCTTTGAAAGGATGGGAGGAAAAGCTTTTTCACCCAAACAGTGGTAGGAATCCAGAACTCACTGTCTGCAAGGGGGATGGAGGCAGAAACCCTTTCAAAACTTTAGTAGTATTTAGATAATTTAAATAGTATTTAGGGGCATCACAGTGGCTAGTGGTTAGCACTGCTGGCTCAGAGCGCCAGGAACCTGGTTTTGATTCCAGCCTCAGGTGACTGTCTGTGTGGAGTTTGTACATTCTCCCCGTGTCTGTGTGGGTTTCCTCTGGTTGCTCTGGTTTCCTCCCACAATCCAAAGATGTGCAGGTTAGGTGAATTGGCTGTGCTGAATTGTCGATAGTGTTCAGGGATGTGTAGTTTAGGTGCATTAGTCAGGGGTGAATATAGAGTTGGGGAATGGGCCTGGGTGGGTTACTCTTTAGAGGATTGATGTGGACTTGCTGGGCTGAAGGGTCTGTTTCCACAGTTTTGGGGTTCTAATTAAAAGATGTAAAAAAAATGTGCACTTGTAATACCAATACATACAGGCTGAGGACCAAGTGCTGGAAAATGGGATTACAATAGTTAGGTGGGTATTTTTGACTGGAATGGTGGGCTGAAGGGCCTTCTTTTGCTGTGCTGTGGATCTCTGTGACTTTATGACCATAATCAAGGCTTCTGAAGATGCAACTTTACAGCCAGGGCCAGTCAAGCCCTCCTGTCCAGTCCTGAAAAAGTCTCCCACACATTACGCTAGTCAGCTGTGTTCTCTTTAACAGGGTCATCAAGAAAAGTATGGGCCTTGAAAAGAATTAGAATTACATCTATTGTCACATGTACTCAAGTTACAAAAGAACAGGAGTACAATGAAAAGTCGCCAACACACGGAGCCATCTGAGGCACAAAGTACTTAGGTACAAATCTTAGGCACAAAAAAATAGAGATAGTAAAGAAAAAAATGTTGCACTACATTACATATATACATGATCTAAGTATAAGTTGGGTTAATAGGAAATAAAGTTAAAAGGGTAGACACTCGATAAAGGCTTCCACAGGGTCTGACTGGGTGCGACCTTTGCTCTGGGCCCATTGGCCACCATCCCCATTCTGGGCCTACTGGCCGTCGACTCTGCTCTGCTCAGGGCCATTGACTATCCCAGAGTTCACTCCTACTCTGTCACCATCCTGAATCTTGAAAAAGGTAATGTAATCAACGGTAACAGTTATCAAAAGAACAGGAGGAGGAAGAGAAAGGTGCGCAAGAAAACAGTTCATCAGCTGCATAGAGAGATGATCAGCCCTGGCCTCAGAACTGGAGGGCTTTGTCAGAATGTCAAGGATCATCAGATTCAGGCATGGCTCAGCTGAACCCTTCTAGGGCAGGGTGTAGCAAAGAGTGGAACTCACTAAGAACTTTCCAACTCAAAGGTGCAGCTTGGAACAAACCAATTCTTATAATCAAAAACACTTCACATCTGTTCACTGCATTGTTCACAGACTTTTACTCCCCTTTATTACTTATCCCTCATTTTTTAACTTTGCTGTTAATCAAACTAAGTTCACACATCTGGCTTCATGTGTCAATATTTACAGGTGTCCAGTTACAGGTGAGAAACAATCCATTGAGCTATTTAATGCTGTGTCTGACATTGTGATCATGTAGGTGATGTGACAGACTACTCGTTTGTTTCTACTTGTGGCTGAGATTCACATAGTGATAATTTCCATCATGGAGATAGATGCCAGTGGAGGGAACTCAAGAGACTGTTACCTTGGGGTTATTACAAGTTTAAGCCACATCACTGAGTCACGTTGCGCTGGTGGTCACTCATTCAGAGGGGTGTGAAAACTAAAGTAGGAGAGGTGCACAGTTTCCCTCTCCAGCCCTACTCCTCCAATGGTCACACCATTTCTAACTTTAACTAGATTGTTGATGTGATCAATTGTACAAATTTCTGACGATGTCAAGTTCAGTACAAAACAACCTTGGATATCCGAATGTTAATTATCCGAATATCAAATTATCTGAACAGGATCTCAAGGTTCCATAAAGACGTTATCCATTATCCTAACAATCAAAAAGTTATGCAAACAAAATATTCCCTGCCTGTCTCATTCAGATAATCCAGGTTGTTCCATATTAAGAACCAACCAGCCAATAACAAATCACTGGTTCATTACCAAAACCAAAGTTACACAAAACAAATTATTGAAAGACAATGTAAATTATGCAATTGTCATTCCAAATAGCCTTTGTTACTCAAATTATTCAACACACACAAGCAGTTGTGATTGAGATGTCTTCTTAGAATGGTTGAAGCTGGCTGAATTCCTTTCTCTGGAGATTATGGAATGTATTCCAATTAATCCTCTGCAAAATGTCTTGATCTGTGGTAAAGGTGACCAGTTAAGTTTTCATCTCAAACATTTTGCTGAGAGGATTTGTAAAGGAAGATGAGAATGAGAGAGAGAGAGAGAGAGAAAGAGAGAGAAACAATTGACTGTTGCTAATCATATCCTTGCTCACAGAGTTCAAAGATGCAATAGCCTTAACCCACTCTCAGACTGTATCATGTGACTTCCAGGCTGTATGAACTGCCATAACACATTGAAGTAGCATGTCATAAATCAAGCACTGTGATTCCCTGAGCTGTGTCAAAATTTGAAGGTTTTTTTTTAAAGGTATGCACTGTTACCAGTTTACCTGACTTTACCTCTACCACCTTTTCAGCTTATTCCTGAGTTCCATCTTCACCTATTGCTACACCTATCTAATTGCACAAGAGAATACATCAACATGAGTATTTATGGTAGTGAAAGGTGTGCCTGCAAGAAATGGCATTACTGTTCAATGGTCTCCTCTGGCAGTGCTTGGCAAATGAACATCCAGCAGTCTGACATTGCACTCATCTTGCCAGAGCAACTGAAGTCTTAAATCTCTTCTGGACTGGACTCAGTTTCTTCTGACTATGGTGCACCTTCTCACAGTCTCCATCACCTTCATCCATACCTGCTGAGTTTGGGAAGGTAGATATCGACCACTGTGAAGAAAGAGTACCCCAAAGGTTTCTTTACTGCCTCCAGATCAGCAACTACAAAATGATTCCTAGCTCTGCTGTGATTCCACCTCTCTCACCTGATCTCCAGACCATACCCTGGGTGTGCTGCTTTGGTTTTTTTTCTGCTGCATCAATAATGTAACCATTCATGCAGAAAAAAACAACAGTCCACAATGATGGCTGCCAAGACTGGTTTAAATCAGACCCAGCTCTATCCCTACCTTTGTAGGCTCTGATTGGCCATTCAATTCTCATTCCAGCAAGCTAGTAATCATTTCTGTGAAAATGAGAGCTCTTGTCAATTCCTCATGGGAGTAAGAACAGGATCGGTCCCATACCCACCCCCCAAACACAGAATGCAAATCAGGTCTTGGCTACAAAAACAGCAGGTGCACTCCAGCACAAATCACCTCAATTTAATTCATTTTTTCTAATAATCAAAGTGGTAAAAGGCATGGAGTTAGAAATATAACTAGCTTTGTGACAAGGATTTAAATATAAAATTAACAAGCCCCCAGGCAAGACTGGATATTGAAAGTTTTTTTTGTGTGCTGTGTAGTGAAGTTGTGAAAAAGACTTCCAGATAAGGCAGCTTAATGTCATGTTGATTAACACCTTGAGAAAAGAACCACATGAATATTGGGTTAGGAATCAGTTTGAGGGTTATAAAGATAAGCATGACTGAGAAAATTGAATGCTGTGTAGAATATTATTGTCCTTTTAACTGCTGGGGCCATGATGAGAGGGAAATCAATCCAGGACTGTATAATGTCAGACACAAGGTTTCATATATATTCTAGAGTTTTGTTTGAGTTAGCTCTGGAGAAATGGATGCACTCGCTTTGCAGTCCTTTCCTCCAGAGATTTGATGTTTGGTTAGAATCACAGATAAAGAACACTGCACATCATCTGTGGAAGAAGTTGCCTTCTTAGACCTATTGCCCTTTTCAATTTTCACATTTTGCTATGTTCTTATCTTTTCCAATCACAAACCATGCTAGCAGACAGCAGCAGAAACATAAACATCAGTAAATTTTATTTTAAATTGAGAAACCTAGATATGGACATCATGGTCCCCAGTGCACAATATCACCACGGTAGAAAAGGTAGGGAAGTTGAAAAAGTTGCCAATGATGAGGTGATGACAAAATGTTTTTAAGTGTCTGCAGCTTGCAGGAGAGAAGATAACTGGTATCTAAAGAAAAACTATGGAATCTGAGCAAAATCTTGATTTATATAACTTTAGATTACTGGACAAAAGTTTGGAGTTTGAGAGACAATACAATCTGTATTGATTCAATCCAGTTGAAGGACAGGAATTGATTTCCTAATCATGAGGAAAAGAGCAGCTTTTTGAAAACTCTACCAGATCTGTTCACTGCCAGAAAAGGTATTACACTGCAGAGCATAACCAAAAGCATTTCTAACCTGTCCAACATTGTATATGGGTCTGAATGATTTAATACTGATGAGTGCCAAAAGACCACTCAGTATGATAGTGCCATATGGACTTTTAGGTGGACAAACTTAGGATCTTAAAAGGAGTGAGCCCTAACATCTTGTCCTCCTTAAAGCCTCTGTAACAACATCTATCAAATCAATACAACCCATAACTAGATGTCAGTACATTTTGTTAACTATATTCTTCTGGGTTGACAAGGAAATGGTTTTCCTCTACTATACTCAACCAAGCAGGCCTTGTAACTTCCTCCATTTAAAGAGGGTGGTAATTACAGCCTTCGCCAGGAGCTGTAATGGATCCAGCTGGAATGCTCATATAGCAACTACCACAGATCCAGCAGAAACTGGGTTAAACAATCTAGGGTTCATTATTAAATGTCTCATTTTATAATTCACTTTGCATAACTTATTTACATTAATCTAAGTGCTTTCTCTGTGCTCATTCCAAGCTGGATAGCTGTAGACAACTTTTTATCTTCCATTATAGAATGCAATCATAAGATGGAAAGTTTCTGACATCTCACGAAGTTCAGTGCCACTTGATTAACATGTTAATTCTAGTAGCGGCAGGATAATTCACTTAATTGGGCATTAATTGTTTATTTGGAGTGGAAACAGGAAAGTGGAAGGGTTCCCAATCCTACTCTGCCATGAGACTCATCGTGGGGAACAGTGCAGGATTCTGCCTACTAAAACTGAACTAGCTTATCATTCTCAAACGTATTAAGCAGATTTTTAATGCAAAGAAAATAAAAAGCAATCTTTGAATGGAGAGACTTTTGAATGGGAGCTCTTCATAGTCATAGGAGCAGAAATTAGACCATTCAGCCCAGCGAGTCTGCTCTGCCAATCAATCATGGCTGATAGGTTTCTAAACCTCATTCTCCCGCTTTCTCTGTGTAAGCCTGGATGCCCTTGAACACAAGAACCTATCTATCTCCATCTTAAACATACTGAATGAGCTGGCCTCCACAACCTTCTGTGGTAATGAATTCCATTGATTCACTACTCTCTGGCTAAGACGTTTCTCCTTGCCTCTGTTCTAATTGGTCTTCCCTTTATACTCAGATGATGCCCTCATGTCCTAGTCTCTACTACCAATGGAAACATCTTTGCAACATCCACTCTGTCCAGACCATTCAGTAATCAGTATGTTTCAATTAAATCCCACCCCCATCCTTCTAAATCCCATTGAGTGTAAAAAATGAGGTCTGCAGATGCTGGAGATCACAGCTGCAAATGTGTTGCTGGTCAAAGCACAGCAGGTTAGGCAGCATCTCAGGAATAGAGAATTCGACGTTTCGAGCATAAGCCCTTCATCAGGAATAAGAGAGAGAGAGCCAAGCAGGCTGAGATAAAAGATAGGGAGGAGGGACTAGGGGGAGGGGCGATGGAGGTGGGATAGGTGGAAGGAGGTCAAGGTGAGGGTGATAGGCCGGAGTGGGGTGGGGGCGGAGAGGTCAGGAAGAGGATTGCAGGTTAGGAGGGCGGTGCTGAGTTGAGGGAACCGACTGAGACAAGGTGGGGGGAGGGGAAATGAGGAAGCTGGAGAAATCTGAATTCATACCTTGTGGTTGGAGGGTTCCCAGGCGGAAGATGAGGCGCTCCTCCTCCAGCCGTCGTGTAGTTGTGTTCTGCCGGTGGAGGAGTCCAAGGACCTGCATGTCCTCGGTGGAGTGGGAGGGGGAGTTAAAGTGTTGAGCCACGGGGTGATTGGGTTGGTTGGTTCGGGCGGCCCAGAGGTGTTCCTTCCATATCCGCCACAAGTTCACCTGTACCTCCACACACATCATCTATTGCATCTGCTGCACCCGATGTGGCCTCCTCTATATTGGTGAGACAGGCCGCTTACTTGCGGAACGCTTCAGAGAACACCTCTGGGCCGCCCGAACCAACCAACCCAATCACCCCGTGGCTCAACACTTTAACTCCCCCTCCCACTCCACCGAGGACATGCAGGTCCTTGGACTCCTCCACCGGCAGAACACAACTACACGACGGCTGGAGGAGGAGCGCCTCATCTTCCGCCTGGGAACCCTCCAACCACAAGGTATGAATTCAGATTTCTCCAGCTTCCTCATTTCCCCTCCCCCCACCTTGTCTCAGTCGGTTCCCTCAACTCAGCACCGCCCTCCTAACCTGCAATCCTCTTCCTGACCTCTCCGCCCCCACCCCACTCCGGCCTATCACCCTCACCTTGACCTCCTTCCACCTATCCCACCTCCATCGCCCCTCCCCCTAGTCCCTCCTCCCTACCTTTTATCTCAGCCTGCTTGGCTCTCTCTCTCTTATTCCTGATGAAGGGCTTATGCTCGAAACGTCGAATTCTCTATTCCTGAGATGCTGCCTAACCTGCTGTGCTTTGACCAGCAACACATTTGCACCCATTGAGTGTAAACCTAGAGTCCTCAAACTTTCCTCATATGTTAAACTGTTCATTCCTGGGACCATTCTCGTGAACCTCCTCTGAACATGCTCCAGGACAAGTACATCATTCTTGAGATATGGGGCACAAAACTACGCACAATGCTCCAAATGTGGTCTGACAGAACCTCAGAAGTACATCCCTGTTTTTATAGTCAAGTCCTCTCAAAATAAATGTTATCATTGCATTTGCCTTCCCAACTAGATTAGATTACTTACAATGTGGAAACAGGCCCTTCGGCCCAACAAGTCCACACCAACCCGCCGAAGTGCACCCACCAAGACCTATTCCCCTACATCTAACACTACGGGCAATTTAGCATGGCCAAATCACCTGGCCTGCACATTTTTGGACTGTGGGAGGAAACCGGAGCACCCAGAGGAAACCCACGCAGACACGGGGAGAATGTGCAAACTCCACACAGTCAATTGCTTGAGGTGGGAATTGAACCTGGGTCTCTGACGCTGTGAGACAGCAGTGCTAACCACTGTGCCACCCACAAACTACTGACTAACCTGCAAGTTTACCTTGAGAGAATCATGGATGAAAATTCACAAGCCTCTTTGAACTTCATACTTCTGAATTTTCCCGCCATTCAGAAAATAGTCCATGCCTTTATTCTTCTTACCAAAGTGTATGACCTCACACTTTACCATGTTGTACTTCATCTGCCACTTCTTTGCCCACTCTCCTAACCTGTCCAAATCCTTCTGCAGCCTCCCCGCCTCCTCAATGACACCTGTCCCTCTACCTACCTTCCCTCCTTGGCTTGCACACTTGCACCAGGTGAATAGCAATATCTGTACGAGTCAAGGTCATTACATTCTTGTATTGTTTGAGAATCGATTCCTTTTAAGCAACAACAAGTGACTCTTGCCCCATGAATCGGCTCCTCACTACTGATCAAAGTTTACTGGTTTTGTAATCGAGATGACTCCCAATCTATGTCCTCCTCAATAGAATGAGATAAGAAGCAATGAGTGGAGAGCATGTGGCTGTCAAAGTCCTGTGTGACACACTTTCAATTTTTGATCCAGTGAGAAGTTTAAATGTACCTGTCTGACATTGTTGTGCAATGTCAACCATCCTGACTTACATGGGAATGACCTATACCTAGGAAGCTGTCGTGATGCTTTTATTTTGTGACAATCTACTATGCCAGCTTTCATTACTCAAACATGATGGTTGCTTGGCAATGAGAGCTATCCCCTTCAGTCATGCCAATAGTTTCCAAAAATAGAGATAGAGAAACAAATATTATATCTTTCTTTATCGTAATTAGATCTCTGCTACTAAATGTGTTAGACTATTGGCATTCCCTAGTTTTGTTTAAGGTATCTGGATACGTTTGATGGTATATAGTCAGGTTCCACAGAATATTTGGTGAATGTTACTCTGCTAGCTGAAAGGAATGATGCAGCTCCATCCCTTCAGCATAAGGACTTGTAAAGGAAAGGAATGATGTGGAGCAGCATAGCCAGAAACCAGACAAAGAAGGGTTTATAACCCAAACCTTTTAATGAATAAAGATTTATACATTAAGATTCTTAATAACTGCATGTTCCCTTCTTACACCTCTGCATAATTCCTCACTAATAATCTTCCACCATCAACATTCATAAAACAGATGGCCTAAGTTCCTAACCATTAGTCTATCCACTGAGGAAATGAGCATATAGTGAAATGAATTCAGAACTTTGTGCACTAAAGTAGTATTGGCTTTCTGTAAGCACATTCACCCACAGGTGAAGGATATTATCACACAACAAAAACTATAACTACTTGTAAAAATTGAATTTGTGGCAAAAGCTGAATATGACGGCTTCAATATTCTCAATGTTTAACTAGAGGGAATAGTGGCTCATCCAAGCCAGGTGTTTTTAAAAAATATATTCATTCGTGGATGTGGGCATTGCTGGCTGGACCAGCATTTGTTACCCCTCCCTAGTTGCCCTTGAGAAGGTAGTGGTGAGCTGCCTTCTTGAATCACTGCCGTCCATCTGCTGTGGATTGACCCACAATGCCATTAGGGAGGGAATTCCAAGATTTTGACCCAGGAACAGTGATATATTTGCAAGTCAGGAAAGTGAGGGCTTGGAGGGGAATTTGAGGGTGGTGGTGTTCCTACATATCTGTTCCTTATACTTCGAGATGGAAATAGTCATGAGTTTATAAGCTGCTGTCTGAGGATCTTTGGTGAAATTCTATAATGCATCTCAATTCTCACAGTGACTAAATCGCCCTCTGTGACCTCCGTGTCAGGATGTAAGAGACTCTTTATGATATTGACATGCTGTTTAACTTCAATCAATGAATTTCTGCAGTAGTAATTTAATGATAGGAAGAGAACATTGCATCTTCTGGCATAACAGTTGCCAATAATTCAAATGATGGACTAATATGAAGTTCACACCTTCCTAAAGGCTATGTCAGTTACACTTTTACAAGTAATCAAATGATAGAGAGCCAATTGAGATCATATTTGAAAAGATAGCAATCTGAAAATTGACACCATGCCTTAGAATGATGTTGGCAAGGGCTCCTATTTAATTAGTATTCTTTGTGATAAGAATGTCTTTGATTCCTAACATTGTTAGAGATGTGGATGGAGAAAGTTGAAGAAAGGTGTTTTGGAAATTGTTAATGGTAGATAAATTATACATTAGTAGGCTGAGGTGGACGGGGGTCATCGATTCACTTCTCAAAGGGCTTGGAGCATTTCATAGTTGGGGAAATATAAGATACATTGTTTGTGCTAGTTTCATTCAATTTGAAAACTATTATGTAAACAAAGCGAAACACAAAAGAATGGCAAATCACAGCAAAATTTACAGGACATATTATGATAACAGCCTGATGCAAAATTATGTCAGGACTCATGTGCAGGTAAAGCAAGATAGCAAAGAGTGTAAAGTGAACATAAAATAGATATATGTTCAGGGTAACGACAAAGTTTGAGGCTTAGTGACAGTTTAGAAAACAATCATCAAATTCCCAATTCTGCTGAAGATAAATGGCTTTTAAAAAGCACATGGGACAAGGTTGTCCTTCTTCACTATCTATTGAAATATTATTAATGCATTAATAATTATTTCCCCAATTAGTATTTCTGGTACAATCATAAAGCAGATATTTCCCTACTGTTAATCCATTATATCCATTCCACAGCCTTTGCATTCTAGTTTGTAAATTTATTCTAAACTAATGTCGCATAACTCTTTGTTTCTAAAATATCTTCTGATTTTACTTTGATTTTAGCATTTATAAGCCATTATAGGAAATGTTCAAGCATTAGTTTTGCTGAATGATTTTACCTAATTAGTTTTGCAGAATTACTTACTTCATCTTCAGTGGATTAATTCATTAAGTATTCAGTGTGACAGTGATCCACAGACAACTTTCTACGTTATTGTAACCAATCAGGCAAAATAATTTGAAGGCAAATTACATAAGGATGTGGGTAAATTGTTTTCTTTCTTGTGCAATTTGATATCTGCTCATGTGCATAAATTCACAATTGATAATGACTTAAGTGGAAGTCCGAGCTAAAACGACGAAATGAAACTAATGCAGATCATAACAGAATTTTGTCAAATATATTAGGTACTTACATGACGTAATAGTCTCTTTGATTCTGGTAATCATATGCCTGAGTCATTCTATGTGGATTAAAGTTTCTATTTGAGGATTTGAATGTATAGTGCAGTCACTAAATTAATAAAAACCAAAAGAACTGTAGATGTTGTAAATCTGAAACAAGAATAGAAATTGTCACAAGAGCTCAACATATCTGGCAGCATTAGTGGAGAGAAATCAGAATTAACATTTTGGTCAAGTAACCTTTCCTCAGAACTGGAAACTGGTCCGAAATATTAACGTTGATTCCTCTGCACAGGTGCTGCCAGACCTGCTGAGCTTTTTCAGAAATTTCTACTTTTGTTTCCAGTAAACAAATGTTGCTCTAAATTTAAGTGATGTCCTTTGAAATGTTTGTTGTTAAGATACAACTAACAATGTGATTCACAGAGATATGTCACACTAATACAACAGGGAGTGTTTTCCTGAGTTTGACTTGGAGCTAATACAGATCATTGAAACAGATTAGAAGCAACTTCTGTCTACTGTCATGATGTACGTTCCATAGGGATTTGAGGCTGACCCTGACTGGGAAAGTGAATTATTTGTGTAATGTTCATATTTACATGTGCACAGTGCAATTGATTTTAAATAAAATGCTTTTCATAAAATATTATCCTCATGCATTGTTGATTGATGCACATCCACAAAGGTTTTGCTTATAGTTTTATTTTAGGAGGATTGATGGTATACCAGGTATGCACACAATTAAATGACAATACCACCCCACCCAAGTGAATGAGTGCTGTATTTGAGTCGTTCTGGATTGATTCTAATTTATACTTTGTGGGTGAACTGCATGCATCAGTTACAGCTGCAATTGCTGACGTTTGATAAAAAAAACTACATGAATACAAAGATACAAGGGTGTTTATATTTCATAGAATCTTGGCTCATGCTGGTTATTTGAAAAATCATATTTCAATTAATACACATGTCAACTAAGAGACAAATATCTTGTGTCTTTTTGAAGGGAGAGTTAGCTACCTGATTTCATTATGAGAATTGTGTCCTGTGTGAATAGGCTTCGTTCAGTATAGTTGTGACATAGGAGAAAATGAGGACTGAAGATGCTGGAGATCTGAGTTGAAACTGTGGTGCTGGAAAAGCACAGCAGGTCAGGCAGCATCAGAGGAGAAGGAGAATCAACATTTCGGGCATAAGCCCTTCATCAGGACCTGCCTTCCTGATGAAGGGCTTCTGCCCGAAACATCGATTCTCCTGCTCCTCCAATGCTGCCTGACCTGCAGAGTTTTACATAGCTAATTATGATTCAGAGATGTTAATGAAGCCACAAAAGCATTGTATGATCTAAGTAATTATATAATGTAAGTAGAAATAAACATATTTGGTGTAATAGATCATGTAAATGCCCATTCAGAACTCTATGTTTTTGGTGGGACTTGGGACAGATGGCAGAATCATATCTACTTTGTGTGTATAGTTGACATTAAATGACAATTTTGACATGTATCGCATTTTATTGCAATTGCAGCAGAAAAGAAAGCACCTTGTTTTGCAAGGTACCACATGATTGAGGGTCTAGAGATAGAGTTCCATTTTATTGTGAAGTTTATATCTCCCTATTCAACAGCGTCTTGTTCTGTGTTCTGCCTACACAAATTTCACAGAATGCCAGATTTTCTGAACAACCTATTCTGGTTTTCCAGAATTGGACTGATAGGTAATGAATGCACCTACATTTTCTGAAATAACTCTCATTTTCATTTATAAGGAACATGTCTGTTTGATTTTGTCCTTTTTAAAGCTGGGAACTAAAATGAGAATGAACTGTTTTAAAATCAGTGTTTGAAAGAATGGCTGCGGTTTTGAAAGCAAGTAACCTCTTGTCCATGCTAAGCATCATAAACAACTGTTTGAACAAGCAATCATTTGAATTACAGATCATTTGGAGCCAAGGTGAGTATACAGAAGTAGCTGTTGCTGGCAACAAGAAGTTTAGTAGTTTCTGGACTAATGACCGTTTATTAATGGCAGACACATTCTGCTTGCCAACAATTGTGTGATTTGTTCTCAGGAAACTAATGAAATTGGAGCTGGGAGAAAGTTAGAGAGATAATGTTCCATTCTTCCCCAGCTTAAGAGTGGTGTCTCTGTTCTCTGCAGTCAAAACACATGGAAAACCAAAGGAAGCCAGTTTATCTTACCTGCAATCATAATTTCCATCTGTAGGTAGAATCTATTTACTTGCAGAAAATAGTGATTCTTATTCAGTATAGAAACCTGTGCCTTCTATCGAGTCAGCTAAATTGTGAAACTTTAGGCACTTCATAAAATCTTTTACATTTGTGACGAGTTCAGGAATAGCAGTGCTTAATTTCCAGTGTGTCACCCAGTTTCTTGACACATTTTTATTTTTTTTCTGCAGAGTGCTTTGTAAGCATGTTTAAAAACTCACATGCTTGCCCTGACTGATGACTCCCCCTCACTCCAAGAATGCTGTGCTACAGAAATACATCCTAGAGTGATAGTTCAAAGGATCAAGGCGTACTTTACAAGTCCACATTCACCATTAGTTTTTCTGTGCCTTTTGAAGCAGATACAGTCTGTAGACCAACTGATATTTTTTCATTATTTCTAACCATAAACACAAATCTGGTTAAAAAAAGACTGCCAAATAGTAATAAAATGTTTCAAGCAGCACCTGTGCTCATTTTTGTCAGATCTACTTATTTCCAAATTTTGGTTTTGACAGCAGGTTACACATCCTGGATTTACTTTCTGTTGTCGCTCTTGAGTAAGGTATAATTTCAAATATGCTGTTTATAAGCTGTAAAACTTGTACTACACTAGCAGATAAACTAACAGAAAGATTTCTTTTGATGGTATCGATAGTTCAGTGCTTTCCCATCACATTATACAGAGGACATTAAGATAAAATGCAAACTTTGATTTAATGAGATTATAAGGACAGACAATAACTAAACCAAGATGTGGAGATTTTTTTTTTAAATAAGATATATAGTCAATTGTTTATGGGTGTTTCCTATTGGAGTGCAAGCTCTTACCACAGCTGTTTTCTCAGATGTTGCAATGTTAGCTATTCATGTAATTGAGTAAAAAATTAGGTCTGCAGATGCTGGAGATCACAGCTGAAAATGCGTTGCTGGTTAAAGCACAGCAGGTTAGGCAGCATCTCAGGAATAGAGAATTCGACGTTTCGAGCATAAGCCCTTATTCATGTAATTGATCCTGCTAAGAAAAGTATGTACCATCTGATATCTACATATACAATAGCATAAGCTCTATTTATAACAATAAAACTCATTACAATCTGAATTGGAGATCTGTGCATTTTTCATTACCTATCTACTTCAAATCAATTTGAAGGCGAGAGACATACCAAATGTGAATCTTAACTGGATTATGTCACAGTAACTGAATACAGAGCAACAAGCATGATCAGGTTCACATTTTTCAATCAGCACATTTGACTTTGTACAGTATGTTACATGTTTAAGATGATGGTGTGGTTTTCCAGGACTGTGGCCCTGGAAAAGCACAGCAGGTCAGGCAACATCCAAGGAGCAGGGGAATCGACATTTTGGGCATAAGCCCTTCATCAGGAATGTTTAAGATGATAAGTGGCTACAGTATTACAGTATTGCGCCTGTAGGGAATGTTGTTTGTGTAACATAATGTGACTCATTACCTTAACTGGCACTCAATTTAACATTAAGTAACCGCCATCCAACTGATCCAAAGGCTTTTATATGAAATATGAGTCCAAATCCAGACTGTGTCCACTAGGTGGCTCTGCAATCAACTTATTTGAGAATGGCGGATTTCTTGATCAAGGGGGCAAAAGGGAAATTCTCTAAATCTCTCTAAACAAAGGTCCAAAAATATCCAAATACCTGCATGAAAGACACCTTTCCAAGTCTGAAAACTGATTACAAATAATGCATGTGGCAAAGGTGGATAAACAATCTGATCTGTCAGACAGCAGTTGTCAGAAAACAACATAAACCATTCGGGATTTATCAGCAACCTGAATTATGCATCAATTCAAGAGCAATTATGGCCAAAATGTTGGTGTGGCTTTTCTTGGTGTTTCATTTCAAAGGTGGTCATGGAACCCTGATGTAGAATATTACCTGAAGCAATATTAGATCTCTGATGGATGAATTATCATCACCCCATTGAATGTATTCTGAGAGAGTCAATTTCAAAACACTATCGAATTCTTGGGATTACAGAGATGAAGTAAATTGACTATAAAAAAATCCCAGAACTCAACTCTGCACATTGAATCAGAAATTCCCTCATTACAACCAAAACACAGAATAAAAATGCCTCAATGTAGCATTCTACACCCACTTAGGGTAAAATAAAACATGAAAATAAATTGGCATATTCACAAGCCAACATGGCCTTAAAAATGCACACAAACTGACATAACTCTCCACCATTGTTACAATGATTAGAAATTCCCACTCTTTCCTCTCAATCTGGTGTTCCTTGCCTCTCTTAGCTCTTCTCTCCCTCCCTTCTGTCACTTCCTCTTCTTAATTTCCACCATCCCTATCTCCTGGATCTGCACTCTCGCCTACACTCTCATATTTTTTTCTTCCTATTCTCCATTTGATGCCTCATTTTCTCTCATCCCTTTAATCCATTTCCTTTTTATTCTTCTGATAATCTTTCTTGTTTTCCCCCTTTCCCCAACATTCTCTTCTTGACATGTCCTGCTGAGAAACCGCTTAGCTATTTCTCCATTCCTGCTTCTGCTCTTCCTTACCAACAATCCTTTTCAGACTCTACCCTTTCAGTTCTCCCTCATCTTTCTTATTCCTTGTTCTTCTCCATTCCCCTCGGTTTTCCAACATGTCTCCGCTAATTGTATTCCCTGTCTAATTCTATTCCTTTTTTTAATGTATTTCAATAGTTATTCACCCTGGAAATTCATTTGTCTGAATGCTGCATAGTGTAATAACTTTTCTTGTTGGTCTCCTGCGTTATGAATATGCCATTTCTTTTTACATTGTTGCACTGTCTTGTTTGATAAAGCAGAATAATTTCTAACTGCTCTAACTGCTCTACTGAACATTAATCTTTATATGACGTGGAGGTGCCATTGTTGGACTGGGGTGGACAAGATCAGAGGTCACATGACAGCAAGCTAGTTTGAAACCATAAGCTTTCAGTGCACTGTTCCTTCATCCGATGAGGGAGGCCCTCCAATAGCTTGTAATTTTAAATAACCTGTTGCACTAGTGGGCGGCACGGTGGCACAGTGGTTAGCACTGCTGCCTCACAGCGCCAGGGACCCGGGTTCAATTCCCGACTCAGGCGACTGACTGTGTGGAGTTTGCACGTTCTCCCCGTGTCTGCGTGGGTTTCCTCCGGGTGCTCCGGTTTCCTCCCACAGTCCAAAGATGTGCGGGTCAGGTGAATTGGCCATGCTAAATTGCCCGTAGTGTTAGGTAAGGGGTATATATAGGGGTATGGGTGGGTTTCGCTTCGGTGGGTCGGTGTGGACTTGTTGGGCCGAAGGGCCTGTTTCCACACTGTAAGTAATCTAATCTAATCTAATAACTTGGTGTCACATGACTTCTGACCTAATCGTCTTATGCCTTTGCTCAGTTTAATTTGTTCTGACAGCATTATTTCTGAAACTTGATTCTTTTAAAATACTTTTTCTACCCCAAATCACAACCAAAAATAATTCAGAGACTTCAAAAACCACGTGAAGTTTATCAATTGCTGAGATTAGCTAGTCAATTGTCTTTTGTTTGACAGAACATGGTGAAAAGATGCCAATGCTATACCATTAGCCTTTTAAACACAAATCATCTCAGTGTACAAATTTAGCTCATGTGATTAATGTCTGTAATTAAGACCCCAATATTTTAAAGCAATTTTCTTTTGCCAAATCTTTTGTGTAGGAGAGGCATTAAATAAGGCCTATAGTTGAAGGGGATTGTCATTTGTAGGTGGGGAAAATGAACTAATATGCACATAAAAAGTACTTTTCAAAGAAAAGTGCGACACAAAGGAAACACTAAAATGCCTCTACATAACAAAGTTAAAAATCACACAACACCAGGTTATAGTCCAACAGGTTTAATTGGAAGCACACTAGCTTTCGGAGCGACGCTCCTTCATCAGGTGATTGTGGAGGGCTCGATATTAAAGTGAAACTATCACTGTATTCCAACAGATGAAAGGCTTAACAGACAATCAATTTTTCAATGTATAATTTCAGTTACATCACACTGCAAATTTTTGCTATAAGTTCTGTGTTACTATCAAGTCCTCCACTATCACCTGATGAAGGAGTGTTGCTCCGAATGCTAGTGTGCTTCCAATTAAACCTGTTGGACTATAACCTGTTGTTGTGTGATTTTTAACTTTGTACATGCCAGTCCAACACCGGCATCTCCAAATCATGTCTACATAACAAGTTTGCAACTGCAGTTTCTTTATAAATATGCATTTTAAGATGGAACAATGCTAAAAGATTTGCATTACAATAGCAACTGGAAATACAATTTTGTAAACTGGAAGTGTAAATGTAAAGTCTTTGAAATATAAAGCTATCAAATTGTTCAATAGAAGCAGTTGGTGAACACTTAGTTACATTAATTTGTTAAGTCAATGAAGCACATGGCAATAATCCTGCATTCACTTGAATGACATAAACAATTTCACATCTTTCTGTAACCAAAATGCTTATAAATTTTGGATAGTATCAATATGAGTTCCCACTGAGGTTCCCTTCCAACTCACCCTTTCTGGACCATTGAGTTGTTCGATTAACCCAAACAGAACATCCCCACACAATTTTCCTTGTGCACCAGTTTGCTGGTATGACTAATTAATAACATTGAATCACTACATGTTGCATGATTGAAGTAAATTTAGAAGTTGCATCTCTAAACTTCACTTTGGCTATTAAATCATTTAGGTAATTTACTTAAACCATTTAGATAGAGTACATAGCAAGATGCAGAAAACTGTTAAAATGTTGTTCTAAATTAAGGAATAACATTAATAGTATGTTCACCTTGCTTTATATCTTACTGGCATTCAGTTTTCAAACATATGATATTGTTTGGGAATCTCCATATTGAGGACACATATTGAGAAATTGTGGGTATGGTGACCACAACTTTTCAATAATTAACTGACGCAAAATCATTTGCATTCCTATAATTTCTGATATGCCTGGTGAGGGCAGAGACATACTGTCAATGTGGCACATTCAAAACCTCAGTACACATTTAACTTTTAAGAACATTCAGAAGATAATGTATTTAAATACAATAATTGAGCTTCTTCCCATAATACATCATTGGCTGCGAGGCATTTTGTCATGGCTTGAAGACATAAAAGATACAATGCAAGTAAATTTTCTTCCCCAGTCCTCATCTGATTGGAGAATCAATTAAACTGAAGTAATCCAGAGCTTCATCACATCAAATTGTGAAACATTTATACACTCTCAAGATCATGGTTATTGGCAGCAAGCATTTATTTGTGAAACATTGCTTTCCTTAAATTACACTGAGAAACAGCACTCAAAAAATTGAATATATCTAAAATTCTCCTACTTTAAACAGTTACTGTCTTTGCTGAAACAAAAGAAAGGATGCGTTTACAATATATTATTATATAGGAAAAATGTTGTGCAACTTGAAAGGGTTCAGAAAAAATTGACAAGAATGTTGCCAGGGTTGGAGGATTGAGCTCGGGAGAAGCTGAATAGGCTGAGGTTGTTTTCCCCAGAAGTGTGGAGGCTGAGGGGTGACCTTACAGAGTTTATAAAAATCATGAGAGATATGGATAGGTAAATAGTTAACGGTCTTTTCCCCAGGGTTGGGGAGTCCAAAACTGGAGGACATAGGTTTAAGGTGAGGGGAGAAAGATTTAAGAGGGACTTCAGGGCAACTTTTCCATACAGAGAGTGGTGCATGCATGGAATGGACTGGCAGAGGAGGTAGTGGAGGCTGGTACAATTACAACATTTAAAAACAGCTGGATGGGTATATGAATAGGAAGGGTTTAGAGGGATATAGGTCAAATGCTGGCAAATGGGACTAGATTAATTTAAGATATTTGGTCAGCATTGATTATTTGGACTGAAGCATCTGTACATTTCTATGACTCTAAACCCAGCAATCTTGTGTGATTTCAGGACTGCATTGAGGTTCACATCCTAAAATTAAGGTAACTAATGAAAAATTTAGGAATTTGCAACATGCCTTTGAACTACTTTGTTATTGCAGATATTGATTTCCTCTTGGGGTAAAGTGCTGATATGTAAACAATGAGAGCAGAGGTGAAATAATTGCATTGGTTTATTGATTGCCAATTAAAGCCTGCAATGCACAACTATTTTTTCCCATTAAAACAATGATTTTCTCAAAATTTATTTCATTCAGTCACACTTACCTGACATTTGTAAAACACACTTTTCAAGTCTTAGCGGATTCTGCTAGTTTCAGAACAAAGGAAAAAGCTATTCTAAACATTGCTGCAGTAACAATAACAGAAGCCTTGAATGACTGACAATGAATGTTCAGTGCTATTGATCATAATTGGTGACTCAAGCCCCACCAGCACTCATCACTCAACTCCCACACCGAGAAACTCTTCCACTGTCATATTGAACTTGGGTGGTTGAAGTGCGGCTTGTCACTCATCCTATTTCCTACTGTTACAAAGAAAAAAACCTGAAAAGAACACACAAAAAATACCTTAATGAGGGAGTGTGACTAAAATAAAAGTCAGCAGGTTAATTGAAATTTAATTAATCAACTTTAAATATCATTACCATGGTGGAGCACCCAAATCCTTGTGGATCTCATTGATCTCTGAAGAGCTCTACTGTTCTGCTGGACACTGCATGCTCCCTCTCAATGGGCCCAAGCAGAAGAGAGG
Source organism: Hemiscyllium ocellatum (assembly GCF_020745735.1). Lineage (NCBI taxonomy): Eukaryota > Metazoa > Chordata > Chondrichthyes > Orectolobiformes > Hemiscylliidae > Hemiscyllium > Hemiscyllium ocellatum. The sequence goes on along the minus strand of NC_083412.1, from coordinate 41,299,818 downwards.
CAGAGAGTCAACGCCTTCCACTGCCCCCTACCTGGACCTGTTAATGGCCCCTTTGGTAAGGCTTAGGACCATGCCTTCTAAACTGCCCATTCCCTTCGGCGCAGGATACTACTCCTAGACCAGGAGTGTGGAACTGAAAAGTGGGCAAAAACTTTTAAAGCAGCCTCTTTAAATAACTTGAAAGGGGCTGCAAATGAAAACATCCCAAATAAATGTGAAAACCCGTTTCCTCAATTCTTTTTCCTAGATATTTTTAAGCAAGCTGTCCAGCTGTGTTATGACACACCTCGATGGCAGGTGTGACTTGAATCTGGATTCCCTGACTCAGAGCTACAACTGTGCCACAAGGGCCCCTCAATCTATTTTCTTTGGAATTCTTCATCACCCTATTCAGACCTGTGATCATACACCTCTGGAGCAGGTCAGAATTTGAACCTGATCCTCCCGGCTCAGAGTTAAGGACTGCACCATTATAGCAAAATATAGACATTGTCTGACCAATCTTCTCAGAATTGTTATGACAAACTCTGGCAAACAGATGGCACCTGCACCCTTAGCTTTCTGGCCCAAAACCAAAATCACCTCCAACAAGATTGACTGCAGGCCTTAACCATGCATTTGCAATTTCTTACTCCTAATCAGTCTGATTAAACGTGTTATGACACACTGGAGCAAATTGAACTTGAACCCAGGTTCTTTGGCTCGAAGGTAGGTACACTGCCACAGAATCCTACAATCCTTTTCCTCAACATTTTCTAATCAATCTGATCAGAGTTGCTGTTACACACCACTGCAGTTGATGAGATTTCAAACCTGGCCTTCTAGCTCTGCAGATAGGAGTGCTACACGTGCACCACAGGAGTCATTACAATATGCTGAGTCTAATTATCAGTGCTTGTCAACTGTCATTCTTAACAAGAGGCATTTACCTGACAATGAAATGGCAAGTGGTAGCGTAATGCAGGGTAGCAATTGGCACAAGTTACATTGACCACTTAGGCATACTTAAAAAGACTAATCCAGAGCCAGAGATTACACATCTGCCTCTACTAGGATCTTCTGCAAGAATATGGCAATATAAGAATGAATGAATTAGTGTAGAAGTAGGAAAAAAACTGCTTTAATGTTCATTAAATCATAGCTGATCTGACTACTCCAGAATCCCACCTGCCCTGGATTATCTTCTTAAGAATCAATCTGCCGCACTGTCAAAAACTCTGCTTCCCCTGCCTTTTGAGAAAAAGAGTTCCAAAGACTTTTCAAACTCTTCGACAATGATTTCTCCTGAGTTCTATCTTAAAAGTACAATCCTTTATTTTTAGCAATCTGGAGTTTCTAAAGTAGATTGTCCACCCAAATATTGTGTGAAAATCAACAAATTGAGTGAAGCTCAATGCACCTTAGCATTAACTTGTTCAGGGATGGCACAGTGACTCAGTGGTTAGCACTGCTGCCTTGCAGTGCCAGGGACCTGGGTTTGATTCCAGCCTCAGGTGACTGTCTGCCTGGAGTTTGCACATTCCCCCTGTGTCTGCATGGGTTTCTTCTGGGTGCTCCGGTTTCCTCCCACAGTCCAAAGATGTGTGGGTCAGGTGAATTGGCCATACTAAATTGCCCATGAAGTCAGGTGCACTAGTAGGGAGTAGGTAAACGGGTTACTCTTTGGAGGGTTGGTGTGGACTTGTTGGGCCGAAGGGCCTGTTTCTGCAGTGTAGGGAATCTAAACAGAGGCATTATCTTATGAAACAACATATCCCCATAATTAGCATGTATACATTAATAGATATAACTGGTGTATATTTACCATTATCCCCATTTCCCCTCCAAATTTTTGAAATCATTTATGTTGGTGGCCTGTAAGTTGCTTCAAAGATATATTCCTTTTGAACTTGGAAGACTAGAAGATCTTTGACTTGTGGACTGTTCGTCATGATTTTGATGTCTGCATTTTTTTTCTGGTTGAAGGACTTTTTTTATCTCTCAGAGGTGGTACTCCTGATGAAACTAATAGTTCGTCCATTACCTTATCTAGATTAACCGGAACCTTCCAAATTCCCTCTGTGGAAAACCTCTTCCCTTTTAACTAAGAAAGTTGCCCAATTCAATCATTTGGAGAACCTTTAGTTTCATGAATGTCCATCAAGACGATGGCTGTTCTGTCACATCAAGTACTTTTTTCCTTGACTGTGCATTGATGGTACCTGTGAGACCTTGTTATTTCATAGCATTGACAATTATTTTTATGTTCTGCTGTTTGGCTTACTCTCTATGTTGGCTCAGGACATGCCTCTTAAAAGTGCACATATCTTATAAAGTGAACAAGTTATGTTGCATCCCTGGCATAGGATTATTCATCTTCTCTCAAGACCTGTCTCGAAGTCTTTCTGGTTTCTGTTTCCAAGATGAGTTGAAAGTATAGGAATTCACATTCAGCACATTAAACTTGATGTACTGAGAATTCCCAAAGTTATACTTTCCTTTGTTATGGATCAGACCAGACCCCTCCCCCCCCCCTCCAAAATATAGACCCTAGCTCTTTCTTATTTTAAAGACCAGTGTGAAGTGCCATGTTCAGGATGCAATGTGATTGGCTAAATTACTCAATGTTAAACAAAGCACAATTTATTTAAACACTAAAAAATACAAACAAAGGAAAGAGGAATTTAGAATAACTTAGCTACTGGAAAACTTAAAAAGATACAATAACTATTATTAATTAACTGTTCCAATACAGTAATATTCTATAAACACACCCCTTGGCAAAAAGGCAAATTCAGACACAGATTCTTACATGCAGTTTTCCAATCAAGGAGGAAAACAAACATCAAGAGAAGTTTCAGAGATAATAGCAGCTAAGTGACAGTCACTGAACTTCAATCTCCTTTGAGACTCCAAAGGCTTTCGCTTAAAGCTGAACATAAAAACTAAAAAGCAAATGGAAAGCCTATTTCAACTTTAAAATAAAATCAAGGCCTCACATATTGTTTATTTTCTTAGTGATAGCTTGGCACCTCTGCTCAAAAAGACCAGGACAAAATATGTTCTTATAGTAACAGCATTGTGACACACTGGACTGTAAGAAATTTGAGTCAAGAGTATGGTGACGGAAAAGCACAGCAGGTCATCTGAGGAGCAGGAGAGTCGATGTTTAGGGCAAAAGCCTTTTCAAAAACCATACTCTCAATTCTAATATCCAACATCTGCACTCCTCACTTTTGTCTGTAAGAAATCTGACAACGATTCATCAATTACTCCAATAAAAATTCTGCCTCTTGTGAATTCTGATTTATAAGTTCAATAGTCACATTCTCCAATAACTATAGAGACCATTCATGAAATTATTCAAGATTCCCTTGGATTTTGAACTCTTCCGTTAAATTTAGACCCTCCAAAAGTTTTGCTTGTTCTCTTTTTGAAGTAATCATCAAAACCTATTCAAAATTCTTCAAAAGTGTCTGCATCTTCCTTTTTGATATGTACTTATCATCTGTAAATGACCTATTAAATACAATCACGTATTAACTTGTTCAACTTCAGATTTAATGTCTTATTTTGAATCAATCCTTTGTTTCAAGATTGTTTTTCTCCAAGGTGTCTATTTCTGTGCTTTGATTGGCCCATCTCTGACATCAAATCTTATTGGAAGTATTTATTTGCTCTTCCATTTCTTTTTATTATGCACATTCATTCTTATTCCTTTAAGTTGTTAAAGGATTGGTGCACTTTTTAAAAGTAAGTAAATTGATACTGATTGTAAGTACAGTTTACATAGCTGCTTGTTCAAGCAGTGGTGAACACCTGATATGCAAACAAGCTGGAATTAAGATGTGTGGATGAATGGAGCTTTGGTTTGTAACACTTACTTCATAGAATCATAGAACCCCATTTGGCCCAACAAGTCCACACCGTCCTTCTGAAGAATATCCCACCCAGACTCATTTCCCTAACCCATAACTAATGCACCTAACCTACACATCCCTGAACACGATGCCCAATTCACCTAACCTGCACATCTTTGGACTGTGGGAGCACACTGGACCAAGACAACCCACACAGACACAGGGAGAATGTGCAAACTGTACACAGACAGTCGCCCGAGGTTGGAATTGAACGCGAGTCCCTGGCGCTGTGAGGCAGCAGTGCTAACCACTGAGCCACATTGATCAATAACTTGTCACTAGTCCAATAGACTAAGGTCCTTCTTCCTGCCAACAAGAATGTGTTTGGCTCCAATGTATCTGACCACCTTGGGACTGATCAATGTTTGGGGTGGGCAATTGGATCTGTGTAAAAGCAGGAGCTATCATTTTCTTTGCAGTAAAAAAAGATCTCAAGCCTGAAGTTAGCCAGTTTATTTCCCCTTTCAAATCTTTTGTAAGCGGTGACTTTTAATTGCTAAGTTAAAGTCCTTTATGAATGGAAACCACTCACCTTTTGTTTCTTGCAAATAGATGAAAGTATTTGACCGGCACATGGATTATCTCAGCAAACTCTGTGAATAGGGACCACTAAATTGCCTTCTCAGACTTTCAGAGAGAACAAGAGGACTGCAGATTCTGGAGATCAGAGTTGAAAAGTGTGGAGCTGGAAAAGCACAGCAGGGCAGGCAGCATCCGAGGAGCAGAGGAGTCGACGTTTCAGGCATAAGCTCTTCATCAGGAATGTGGGGAGGAGTGGGGGAAGGGGTATGAGAGATAAATAGGAAGGAGTGAGTGGGGGTGAGTGAAAGGTAGCTGGGAAGGCGATAGGTAGCTGAAGGTGGAGGGTGATGGTGATTGGTCAGAGGGGAGAGTAGAGCTGTTAGGTGGGAAGGAAGATGGACAGGTAGGACAGTTCAAGAGGGTGGTGCTGAGTTGGAGGGTTGGATCTGGGATGAAGTGGGGGAGGGAAGATAAGGAAACAGGTGAAGTCACATTGATGCTGTCTGGTTGGAGGGTCCCAAGTCAGAAGATGAGGTCTTCTTCCTCCAGATGTTGGTCTGCTTGGATTTGGCAGTGGAGGAGGCTCAAGACTTGCATGTCATCAGCAGACTGGGAGGAGAGTTGAAGTGGTCAGCCACAGGGCAGTGGGGTTGTTTGGTGCATGTGGATCAGAGTTTTCTCTGAAACATTCCGTAAGTTGGCGTCCTCTCTCCCCAGTATAGAGGAGACCACATTAAGAGCAATGGACACAGTAGATGAGCATTATCGAAATGCAGGAAAATCTCTGTGCATATGAAAGAATCCTTTGGGGCCTTGGGGTGAGGTGTGGGTGCAGGTTTCAGTCTGCCTGTAAACCCATGTTTGTTTTTCGTGGTCTTTTGTATGCAGAGGGAGTTTATAAGGGGTTAGAGTTTCAAGTAGTAGAGTTGCATGTTGGTGGTTCATAATTGTTTAGCTGTAAAGCCAGCAACATGGTCTGTGCTTTTTGTCAATCTGGATCTAAAAGACAGATGACGTAGGAATTGTGCATACTTAAAAAAAAAACTTTCACTTTGATCATGACTTCCAGAGTAGTGGGGCTTGATTTCTAGCATGCTATGCCACTGAGGTATAACACTGTTGAGAAAATATAATAAAAAAGAAATATTTCATGAGGTAAATATAAATTGCTTCTGTTTGTGTTCATGTATAACACAGGTAATATTTCCAGCCTCCAGCCCGCGATTGCAGGATTCAAAAGATTGACCTTGTATGATTTTCTTTCCCCTTAAGTTAGTACAGAACTTCTGGCCTGAACTCGGCTGAAAAAGTGTGAGGGAAGAGAATAGAGATTATTGCATAGCTGCACTTTTTAAATGGTTGCAGCTGCACGTTAAATATGAAGCACTTTGCAGTGCTGGCAAAGGAAGGAGGCAACAGTGTGTGAATTGGTTCAATGATGGCTTAACATATCCAAAGAACCATTTCATTCCTCGATGCAGCTGTGAAGCTGGAGATATATGAAGTGTGTGAAAGGCAAATTGCTGTATTTGGCACCACAGTAAATTTATCCTGGATTAGAGCTGCTTATCCTCTGTTTGAAGAGGAGACACAGACAAAAGCCACAATGTTGCAAAAACGGTCACCATATTACTGAAGATTTCCTTCAATAATTTCATCACAAAAAGGAATTGGAAAAAGAATAGCTTTTAATGATGGATTTTGACAAAGCAAGGTTTAAAAAAAAAATTAGATGCAAGTCAGTTAAATCTATGTATTGGATATTATTTCTCCTGGAGACCACACATTAACTAACTTTCAGGTTGGTCTGAGTATTTGGAAAATCAGCTTGAAGAAGAATGGTAGCCATGATGTGAAAGTGCTGGTGTTGGACTGGGGTGGACAAAGTTAAAAATCACACAATACCAGGTTATAGTCCAACGGGTTTATTTGAAAGTACTACCTTTCGGAGTGCTGTTCTTTCATCAGGTAGTTGTGAAGCAGGATCATAAGACACAGAATTTACAGCAAAGGATCGCAGTGTTCTACAACTGAAATGATATATTGAACAAGCAATATATCATTCAATACATTTGTGTGAAAAAGAATGTAAGACTTTTAAAAAGCAGAGATACCAAGTAAGGCAGTGCATCTTCTAGAAAAAGGTTGCTCATGTAGGGAAATATATTTGCTTGGATTTGGTAGTGGAGGAAGCTCAAGACTTGCATGTCATTGGCAGAGTGGGAGGGGGAGTTGAAGTGGTCAGCCACAGAGGAATGTGGTTGTTTGGTGCATGTGGATCAGAGTTTTCTCTGAAACATTCCATAAGTTGGCGTCCTGTCTCCCCAGTGTAGAAGAGACCACATCATGAGAAACAGACACAGCAGATGAGCATTTTGGATGTGCAGGAAAATCGCTGTGGATGTGAAAGGATCCTATGGCGCCTAAGATGTGAGGGGTGAGGTGTGGGTACAGGTTTCAGTCTGCCTTCTAACACATGTTTTTTTTGGGGGGGGGTCTTTTGTATGCAGAGGGGGAGATTTTAAGGGGGTTAGGATTTCAAGTAGTAGAGTTGTATGTTGGTGGTTCATAATTGTTTTGCTGTAAATCCAGCAACCTGATCCGTGCTGAAAAATATCTAATGGCCATTGTGGCAAAGATAAATTGTGTATTGTTCTTTTGGGTCACTATGCAAATATACAAGGTACCAAATGATTTAAACAGCTGTGATGATATCTATTGTTCTGTATGTTTAATTTTACTGTGGAATGAAACATGGTATGATTTGAAAAAGACAATATAAGTCGAGTTAACACTGCTCACTGCTTTAATTCAGAGACTGAAGAATTATTTGCACGATCGGAAGCTTTCGAGGCCCCTGTAAACTGCACTTTGTTTTAACGTCGCTGCTCCTAATTTAAATAACTTGTCGAGGTTGGTTAGAATGGATTATCCCGATTAGATCTTTCCTGCCTGCCCAGTCTCACCACTTCCATATACTGATTCTCTCGAGGCAGCTGTCGCGTGGAAGTGACTACCAGAATTAGCTTTTCCACATAGATCTGCAAATATAGGTTTCAGTGGAAGCTTATTCTGAACATCCAATTCTGTTATACAGGACTCAGTGCTCTATGGACAGTTCCCAAAATACATAAGCGTCAAGTACTGCCGCAATTAGTTTGATAAGAGACACGCTGCCCGCAGCTTTCTGGTATTCTACTGCAAAACTATTTTAACAACTGGGCCTTGCACCCTGGCATGCTTCTTGGTCTAGGTCTGCATACAAAGTGGTGCTAATGTGCAATGAGGAAGTGTCACTCCAAGGACCCTTCTTCCATCGCATACTGAAGGGCTGCATAATAAGTAAAACCCTTCAGGCTGCTCGCTCCTGAGAATGTTTGACATGAAATGTAAGTGCACATTGTAAATATAACTTGTAATGGAAAGTATAGTGAAGCACCTAATCTACTTTATTGATACACGTAATACCCGTTATTGTAAATGTTATGCAAAATTTGAAGTGGTATATTGTGTGTTTTTACACTATGAATAAAGGGTATTTTAGGGAAAATGATTGTTTTTCCATAAAAGCGCAAGCTACAGGAAAAAACACACACTAACAACCAAATCCCTTGTAACTGGTTGTTTTGAAGAAGCCTTTTTTTTGGTATCACAAGGAAGGTCAATGTTTTTACGAATATGACTAATGGGGTCATCAAATTTGTTGGGGACTACATTGTCCCAGGAAAGAACTATTCCAAGAATTGTGTGCAGTGACGACCTTTTATTTGTCTTAAATAAAGTTTGCAAATTTTCCTTTTATTGGAGTTCTGAGTAAAAGAACAACTCATGCTTTCAGTTCAAAACATTCCTTTCAGATGAAGTTTTGCAATGGGCAAGCTAAGATCCACCTTTTCCAGCTTTGCTTTCACTTAGAAAGTAACTGAGCACAAAAGCTTTATGCATAATAAAGCGAACCCATTGCCTTAGGATGTTGGTGAAACAATCTAAAGTAACATTATTTTCTTGGCCAGGTCCTACTTGAACAACACATTTTGAATGTAATAGTTGTTTTTGTCCATGTAGACCACGAGCAACAGTAATGTTATCAAACTGCTCAGGGAACCATTCGCATTAAATGCTTCTCACATTCTACCAGCAAATTCAGAATAGCACTTAAACCAAATTATTATTTAAACATTTTACATAGATTAAAATAAATCTTGGGATATATACATGGGGTGAAGGTAGAGCTGCAATATCTTGCAGAAGCTTTATTACAAATTATTTTTTAAAAGTTGTCAAATCTAGCAAATAATCAATTGGAAATATTTAGCATTCCACAAATAAAACACCACTTTTTTCAGCGCCTGATCTTTTGTTCAACAATAGCCATTACTTAGATCACTACTAAACATTTACTTGCACCTTTAAAAACAAGATATAAACCTTTATGTGTTTTTTTAACAGACCCCGGTTTATTATATCCGACATTCACTCCTTTCACCACTGGCACACAGAACAGCAGTGCATACCACCTGTGAAATGCACTGCACCAGCTCACTTAAACAGCACTTTCCAACCCCCAACCTCAACGACAACAGATGCAAGGGATCAACACTACCTGCAAGTCCCCCTCCCAACCCAGATACTATCTTGAGTTAGAATTGTAGTGCCATTCCTGCGCAGTTTGCTGGGGCAAAAACCCTGGCACTTCCTTTCCTAAAGCACTGCGGATGTCCCTGCACCCTATGGACCGCTGCAGTTCAAAAAGGCAACTCATCAGCACCTTCCCGATGGTTCACTTGGAATGGTCAATAAATGCCAGCACGCTCATGAAACCTAGATGCTATGAATGAATTAAGAAAAGAATTTCTACGTTAGTTTGTGTTTAACCTTGATCCTATTGGAATCCTATTCAGAAAGGTCAATAATGATAGCAAATTCCAGCAGTTTACCAAGACCCAATCCAGCGCAAGCCTTTGTGTCCGTTTTATTTATTCATGGGATTTAGGCAACAATGGTCTGAATCCATCCATGCGTGATCTCCTTGAGGCGGTGAACAGGTTGGCTTTCAATAGATGTAAAAGATAACTTTACCGATGTCCCCCAAGATGAGCAGTTCGGGAAAACAGAAAGTTTAGACCCTTAAAACATTTATTTCCTTAGAGCAGATTGTAATGAATTAATTTAATCAGATATCAGTTTTAAGGCGCTATCTGCTCAAATGGTGATGTGCACGTTGTGAATCATTCACACTGCTTTTGCATAAAACACCCCCATCATATCCAGCTAAATTACCTAAGTTTGCGCGTTACGTAACACTCTATCTTCACATTTTCTGTGCAATCTCAGTTCTGTCCCTGATTAGACCGCCAACTACATCACGCACTATTTAATAATTGCCCCTTATTCCATCCCATTACCGAAAACCTCTATTGTACCCCTTTGGAAACCATGTATTTTCTGCTCCTCCCCCAAAAGTATTCAAGAAATTCACACTAACCCCTCCAAGCTGCCGATTTTCCCACGATACTGATGTCTTGACGCAGCTATTCCCGCCTGAAAACATTTTTGCTGATATTATTCAAAGCCGACAGACCACAGCAAAAGCTCATTCTACACCCCTCACCCTGCATTCCCCAATCAACGCAAGTGTATCATGTAAAAACATGAGGAACACTTTTTCAATCGACTCTACTCGTAAGAGCAACCTCAGTCACACTTCCTCTCTGTGGAGGTACATGTCACTCCCACGTGTGGCATTTTTCCAAGAAGTGTAACAGAACATCGGGGTCAGGCTAAATTCAATAACTTAGCCTGTTTCTTTCTCATCTGATAGGATTATTATGTGTATCATAGCAACGATATCAAACATTCCTCATGGTTTTCGGAACCGTGAAAAAATTCCTTAATGTACAGACAGGAATCTTCTCTTCAATTGTGCTAGATTTGGCAAATAACGGTGCTATAACCCTGACAAATATTCCGACTCAGGACCGACACTGATTTCACATCCTGCAAGACCATCACTCTTCCACGGCACTAAAGTCTAATCGAAGAGCATTCGATCTCGCACGTTACTATTAGCGTCAAGAGTCCATCGCTTTGACTGCCATTATCGCTCAGTTTGCTTAATTCCCCACTGTCGTGAAAATGAGATGTTGCCTGGAGGCTGTCTGATTGACAGGCAAAATCTCATCTAAATTACCAGACCTTTTTTTATTTAGGGGGGAGGGCATAAACTTCACTACGGATTAAAGTCGATTAAAAGCAAAAATTGAAAGGAATCAATAGTGCGTGGTTAATTTGCAGCTGAAAAGGTCGCCAGGTATTCCCTGGTGATCCTGTCCTACTGTCGCTCAGTGAGTGACTTCAATTGGCAGACTGCCGGGTAAAGTGGGTCTGTTTGTGTGGGAGGTGGTGATGACTGTCCCCAACACGCTTTAATACTGTAGAACAATATCCAAATTATAAGTAGGAACGAGTCAATTGGATTCATCATCCGTCCAGATCTCGGTATGCAAGGGCTTATGCTGAATAACTGAATGTCTCTGGGTCTCATTAAACACATCATTAAACACATTTTCATACCATCTCTCATGTGAGTCAGTTCACTAGATTATATTTTCTCAAGAAAGCGTGTTATCATTGTGCCCTCCCTAATGCTGTACACTATACGCCTTGGATCCACCTGACACCGTTTGAAAGTACATTGGCTTTAATCTGCTTCATATTTACCTCCCGCAATGGGAGCACTGAGTGGCAGATATTAAGGAGTTCCTTTCCCTTCACAGACTGCGGCTCGAGAGCAGAGTCTGTAAACAGAACGGGTTTCCCCACTGAGAGCTCTTTCATCTGGTGAATGCCCCTTCATCGAAATTCTGATCGCATTTATTTTCGGTCTGTAGCGGCCTCTTAATTCACCCGCAGCTGTGGGGAAAACTTTGTGAAAGACTTCACACTGTAGCGAACTGGCTGGAGCGGGGATGAAGCTAGATTTGTATTTTTTTGGGGGAGGGGGGAGAAGTGTTAAAAGTGAATCCAAAGAATTGAAGTGGGCACTCGGTATCTGGCGAGAAGCTTCTCCTGAATAATGCTCAGTGGGATCCCGGCGATGGGGATCCAATTCAGCATCAGTGCTGAAGACAAGCCAGCGTTATTGGTCTGCGGGATCTCCAGTGGGCGGCAGTCAGGGAGCATTGGAGCCGAGCTCTGCACGCTGCTACATCTTGTTTTTTTTAACGCAGGCTATCTTCTCATGCGCTCATCAGTCCGGAACGGTCTCGGCAGTTAAGCAGCAACTCGTTGTGCTTGGCGTTTCCAATCCGTTTCGTTGCCTGGGGGGAGGAAAAAAAATGTTGGGATGCTTGTCGGCTGCCATCCGCGGCGGGCGCTAGGACCTGAGAGCGCTCTGTGCGCCGCGGGAGCTCGGTGCATTCTCACAGCGGTGGCAGTGCAAAAGCCTTGAAAGCTGCGAGTGCATGTGTCGATCCAGCTTCTGCTCGCTTCCACTCTCTGCTGCCGGAGCGTGCACTTCAAACCATGGGATGCTTGAGAAAGGAAAACCACGTTCCCTTGTGCCGTCGCGACGCCCCGTCATAGAGCTTGCGGACTTCTTGCACTCTCTCTCTCTCTGTCTCCCTCCCTCTTCACCCAGTCTCTTCTTGCTCTCTCTTTCTGTCTCCTCGCATCTGGCTCACCCGCTGCTGCAAGCAAACTGGCCACTTTTCAGGACACATGAAGCTGTGATCCCAGAGGAAATGCGAGTGCATGTGGAAGTATTACCCTGGTAGCGAATTTGGCACGTTCGGGAAGGGGCTGCTGTTTTTTTTGTAAAAATTTGGTCGCTGTTTCAGAGCTGAGATTGGAGGGGAAGCGGTGGCATTTTCGCTGAGTGGGCGCTGTAATGATCAAAGGTGTCATTTGCTGACATCGGGACCAGCAGATCATTTCAGGAGGTTTGGGTAAGATTTCCTCACATCCTACATAAACTCCCCTGTCTCTTTTTTTGTTAAATACCGTAAATTCCTGCAGCCCACCGGATACATTGTAGATGCCTCCGTAATGCAGTTTCCCTCGCCTCGGTTCTCCATAAGTTACTGCAGATACATGCTTTCTATACATTTGCCTCGAGCTTGCATTTTAAGATTGTCGTAAAGTTTGCAGACAACCGCAGAACCGGTGGCTGCATTTGTGGATTAGTTGTCAATTTAAAACAGTACGCCATATTTTCAGAAACATTTGAAGTACAGTGCGGATTTTATTTCAAGTACAGTTATTCTTGGGAGGGGTATTGGTGGGGTGTGGGGGGAATGGTGGTGAACAAGTATCCACTATTACCAATCCTCTCCGAGTCCCTGTCCAACAGCAACAGCAGCCTATAGTCTGCTACATTTCTCAACTGGCAACGCCAATTACCCCTTCATTCACTCTTGCCTTTTATTTTTACAAAAGCCACTCCAGTTTGAGCTCTCCGCCAGTCACTGGTGTGAATGCAAATACTTCAAAGTGTGACCATAAAGACGATGGATATGTAGAAATGCCGTGGTTAACACATATCTAGTCTCAAGATTAATTCTGTATCCACTCGACGGAGGAAATGACCAGCTTCAAGTAAGATGGAGTTAGTCATTTATGTTCTTAAGCGTCTCTGCCGGTAACTTGCAAAAAATCCGTAGTCCGAAGGTATCCAGGCCATGCTAGAGAGTGTGGGAGGGAGCCAACAATACATTTCACTTGAATTAATTTTGGCATTGGGTTAGAAACCTGCAGTAAGCGACTTGGCAAGCTATGGGAAAAAATGGAGCCTCCAACCTCCGAGACCTGATTCACTCATGCCTTAAACTTTTTTTTATATAAAAACTGCTTTATTTAAGCGCATCTCACTCGGTAGCTATCTTATGAAAGATCTGGAAGTCTCATCTGTACCGCATTTGCTGAAGTCAAGCTGTTCCCACGCATTCTGTTGCAACGCCTCCTACTAAAGATTCTCATCTTTAATTACTGACTCTGAATCACATTGGATTGCGAAGACTCTACACTGTTCCTTTGAACGATAGGAACTGATATCAGGCAAACCGAGTTTCGATTTTGACATAGAAGACAATTCTATCATTTAGTGCAATTAAAGACTGGGTTGGCAAGATCGCCTTACACCATCACGGTGTCACGCTTTTAACGTGCGTACTGTATACCGAGGGAAAACTTCATCACCCATATCTAACAGGAGCCAGGCGAGGAACCTGCCCTGGCCATGTCTCCATAATAACTGGCCTGGTTTGTGCCAAAGTAACAAACAGCGACTGTGGAGTGTCCGCCTACAGGTGCAAAGATCCACCCTGTTCGCCAGCCGTCAACTCCGTCACATGCCGTACACGGGAGATGTACTGAATACACAGCTAATCCAGTGTACTGTATCGACTCCTGTAAGTACAGCCTTTCAGGCGAGATGAATACACCTTTTACACGACCAAATGTTAGGAGCAATGCACTCCGGCCCATATCCTACACTGCCTACAGCAAGAAGTGAAAAGCTTTACTTCTGGTACTTTTTACAATATGTCAAGGTTATGTTTAGACAATGGTCAAACTGAACTTAACTCGCGAGGAACACTTTTCTTGTTGCTCTAGTGTTTCTGAAATGGACGTAATAACTTATTAGCTATTTACTAGAAACATTTTTACCAACGATAATGTAATTTAAGCAATGCCAGTTAATTGGTCTTTCGAATCGAACATATTTTGGAAGCCAGAATGCTGGGAATCTCAGGTTTAGTATTTGCACACGCACACACACAGACCGAGTAAAGGTTTCGCGTCTACAATGGCTTTGGGAGCCAGTTTCCGTAACTCTTTTGTTTTATTTTCGGATATCCGCAATGATGTGTTTGTGTTTTGAAATAATGTGTGTGTCTGCGCTGGGAACACGCTTCTTCATGAGACAGTGCAGAAGGATTGGCAATGAACTCGGAAATTAACACGCTGGTTTGTTGTTCCCTCGACACCGATATAATCCTCAGGCAAGCTGTCCCAAAAGCATGTGGTCCATAGCCCGAAAGCGGCGCCTCCTTCCAATACGATGGCTTGCTTCCATCGGTCTTGAGTCAAACACACGACGCGCTGCCTAGTCCTTCAGTAACATTGACCCCTGCTACTTCGCATATGTTCTTATCCAATTTGAAGCAGTCTTTTGGAGAACATACCCCGAGGAAAAAGCTTGGAGATGCAGAATATGGGAATTGCATTTGGTGTGTTGGTTTTGTCTTCTGAAGAGGTAATGCTAATTAAGCATGTGGATATTTTCAAACTGTTGGTAGGCAAATAGGGGGCGCTCAAATTCTACAAAGATGTTAAGCTCGAAGTATCCTGAAGATGGCCATGTCCTACTTTCCCACGCCTCTTTCGGTATTTGCTGCCCCTCCCCCCCCCCCCCCCCCCTTTTCAATTCCGTTCCCCAGCAGGTGAATTTCAACAATAACTTAGCAAATTAAGGTCTCCAACTGTATATTCCTTTGGTCCTGAACAAATCTCTTTTTCAGAATGTCGGCCAGCACCCAAACGTTTTGAGGGACTGGACCCGACAAAGACCAGTTGGCATACTATCTTTGCGGTAGGCAGGACAATGTGGACAACTTAGCAAACCGAGGATCTGTTTGTTTTTCTCCTTCCTTGGGTGTGAAGACTTGGAGGAAGTGTAGGGCAGCATTTAGCCAGGCTTAATGGAACAGGAACCGACGAACAGACTGTTTTGTAGCCGAGAGTCAAAAAGTATGGTGCTGGAAAAGCAAGCCGGTCAAGCAGCATCCGAGGAGCAGGAGAGTCGACGACTACTCTCCTCCTGGGATGCTACCTGACCTGCTTGCTTTTCCAGGATCACACTTATTCTCTCTGATCTCCAGCATCTGCAGCCCTCACTTTCTCCTTTTTTGTAGACTAGTAGCAATCTACATATAACTGTATGACCATCCTCTGTTTATGGCCGTCTGTCATAGATGGCTGGGTCTATTTGGGTAAATTGTACATGTGTAGGCCATCAGAAATAGTAATTGGCCATTCAGCCGCTCAAGTTTGCTGCACCAACTATTGATTAATTTGATTGTGACCTTAACCTATAACTTTTGATTACCTTGTTGATCAAAATCGACTATTATAGGCTGTATTACAATGAAAAGTTTAAAAATCCTCCTTGTCTCTAACTTAAATGTGAAATTCTTACACCCATTGCAGTGCCCTGTCTATAGTTCCAACTTGTCCAAATGCTTTTATCCTAGGAATCAATGGTTGCATGTGTGGTGACTGGAAATACAAACTTTGTGAAGCACCTAATTACTACTATTACTACTATTGCTAGTTGTATTGATGAAACACACTTTATGTAAATTGAATTAAAATATTTCTGAAATTGCTTTTTGTGATAAATGCTCATAGCTTGAAATTGTCAAATAGCATCTCTGAAGGTTAAGTTGAGCCTAAAATACCTGGTCCATTATCCCTCATTTTATTCAACTCTCATGGAATTTTTGAAACTGGTACACATTGGTTGACTTCCTATATCCAGTATTGTGATCAGAATGACAGTTACTAGGGTCAGTTGTCAGTAGGTTTTAATACCCTCTAAACCTTTTATTCCCCACATTTTCCTATTGGTAGTGGAATCTTCTGCCATAGATCAATGCAATAGATTTATTTTCTAGGAAGAAGAAGCGGTATTCTAAGTAGTTGTGCACAATGCTGCAACCACAATCCAAGCATTATTTTTGTAGGGCTTTTGATTACCCTCAGTGATTCAGAGAAATCTGAGCAAATAATGAGATAAAGATTGATCATCCTTTTTTTTCATTTTACAATGGGAGCATTTTATAATGACAGCTTTTCTTGTAGAAAAGAGAAGGGAAATGTGAAATTAGAGCAGAAATTCTTGGCAACACACAAAAGGGTCAGTCAGCATCCAAGATAAAGGACAGGTTGATTAATAATACTAAATAATATTTTTTTCTCTTTTTAAATATACTGTCTAATCTGTTTGAATTTACTTGTTTCTTGAATTTTTCCCAGCTGATTTGGAATAATGAGAAGTATAAAAGAAAAGATTGGGTTCTGTTTGATAAGTTTAGAAAAAAATGAGATTATTTGATTGACATCAAGATTCTCAATCAAAATTTTTTTTCTTGACTGTGACTTTCATAAAATACATGGGTTTGAAAGTAATAAAGATAAATGTATGTTGAAACTTCACACGGTAGGTTACAAGTGTCGTGAATGTGATTTGAATTATTATTTCCCCTAAAAATGAAGAAAAATAAAACATTTGGTTTCAAAGCTGTATTGCCACATTTTGACAGTAAAATCATGATGGATACTGTCAAAACAGCTGCACTTAATTAGTGAAGGAACTCAGACTGTAAACAACCTTTCTTTGATGGATTTTTTTTGTAGATTTTTTTGTAAAATGTGGCAAAATTTAGCAAGTAACTGAACAGTAACAATCTATTGAAAGAATAGCAGACATTTCTGTATCCTGCACATCATACCTATATTACATATATATGTATTATCATGTTTTTAAAAAGTTGTACATCTTAGAGTAGAGATGAATAACTTGCAATCTTCTCTTTGTATATGTTGGATCACTAGATACATTATCTTGTATCTTAAGATAATTTTCAGACTTAAATCTGTTGACTATGGATGAACAGAAAACCATAAACATTCTCTTGAAGGACTTTTACCTAAAACGTCAACTGTCCTGCTCCTTGGATGTTGCCTGACCTACTGTGCTTTTCCAGCACCACACTTTCGACCCTAATTTCCAGCATTTGCAGTCCTCATTTTCATCATTCTGTGCATTGTGTGTAAAAATCTCCTCATCTCATTCTGATCAATGAAGCAGTTGGAATGGGGAGTTTGTGGTGATAGGGAACACAGGGATGTCTTCCATGGAGGATGATGATGAGAGTAACGAAGACCCAGTGTAGAGTGGCCAGCTGAACAAAACACATCACAATGTATCTGATGCAACTATTGATCATTCACATTAATGAACCAATCATATTGCAAATCTGAGAAATACTCATCTACTTCAAATAGAGATTTTTATGAAAGATTATTTTTACAAGGTACCAAAATTCCAAGACACATGATGATATCACATGATTTGGATAAATAGTGCCATGTAGCACCCAAAAGATTAATCACAGGTTTCATTCAAGAACTGCTTCTCCCCCACTGTTATTACACTTTGAATAGACTCCTCAAATCTCAAAGCTAACGTTATCTTGCTTTTTGTGCATCTTCTTTGCAACTATAACTTTGTATTCCGCAATCACCCTATGATCTTTGTACGTTATGATCTGGCTGTACTGCACACAACACTTTTCATTATACTTATGTAAATGTGACAATAATATATCAAAAAAAGAGGAAGAAGGTCATTGAAGAAATGGCTGACTTGAGGAATAATTGGAACCGCCAGTGAGTGTTCTGATGGGCATTGATATAGAGTCAATAGTAAGGCAAATCCAGAAACTATTTTTATATGCCTTTTCAAAAAAAAGTGTGGTGAAGATTTAATATAATGCAATTCTTTTTATTGTTGTATGTGCCATGAAGAGGCAGCACAGAATATTTATGGCTGTTTTCAATGCATACTATTCATGAGCATCAATTGATATTTAAGTTGCAGTGAAAGTGCATGTATGCACTGGTTTTTCAGTGTGTCCTTGGTGGAAAATTTGAGAGAGCAATAGTCTTGACACCTTTTGTCTACTTTGCAGTAAGAATTATTATTTGTATTGTTGATACCCAGGAATATTTGTATCTCAGAATACTTCTACCAACTTGAAAATATAAACATGTCTCTATTGTTGCAGGTGGCTTTGTCTGAAAATAAGTACACAGCCATTTGTTCTGGTTGGAGAAACTGCTTTATGGCAAATTAATGTATGTCACAAATAGTATATTCCATTCACCTTGCATAGCTGAACATGGCAAACTGGGCTCAACTCAGATTGCAAATTTTAGTATGATTGTGTACAATCTGTAGAGGATAGAAATTATTTCTAAATTATAATTGACTACTTAAAGTGCTTGGCTGTTTTAATGTGCTGTGGGACATGACTAATAGTGAAAGGCAGACATAGAAATATACACATTATGAAAAATTCATAAATTTCAGTTAGTTCAGATTAGAGTGAGATTTGGCTCATTGGTGAAGACTAGGAAATTATAATAGTTTGGAAGATCTGGAGCAGGTGATTTGGCTAATGAACTTTCATACTGTGGTGTCACAGCCTGAAATAAATTGGATGGGTTATGGAAAAATAGGCTACGGACATTCAGACACACAGTACTAAGCATTACTTTATCTGCAAAACTGATCAATTTGCTCAGATGGAGTGACCACCTTTTCCACATAGTGCAGCCAATCTTGCATACATGTGAATAGATCAAATGTGGTTTAATCATTTTATTCAGCCAACTAGATGCATTGTACTCAATAGAGAGCTTATTGAATAAAATTGACCCATTTCATTTTGGACTTGTATATGCTAACACCACACGTGGATTCAATTTTTAAAATGGGGGCATGGTGATGTTCTTGTGTATTAAGACACAGATTAATGGAATGTTCATTCATGCATACAGTTCCCTACGTGTTGAATTCCTTATTTCAGTTGTGTTGTCAGGAAGGAGAGCCATGTGCTTTCCCCACAGGGAGGGATGAAAAATTGGAGGATGAATCACCCTGACTACTTTTGAAAACTACTAAGCAGCTGGCTTAGGAGCAGCATTAATAGAGGTGTCATATGGGAGTTTCTGTTACTTTCTTGGCCTGGATCTGTGTAACAAATGAAATATTTTAAAATGTGACACTTTACATTTAATTACTGTATTCTTCATGTTTCTATGTCATTACATAATTTGGTGACAACAGAAGTGTGCATTTGGGAGTTTGGAACATCTTACAAAACAATGGGTAGATATTTTTAAGAATATCTTTAACCATGCCTCATGAGTTTAATACGAAAGCACTGTTTCTGCTGAATTTATTTTAGCAGTGGAGAAAATTTGAGGTCACTTCTAATGACCGATTCCTTTTGGATCAGTTTATAGCTAATATAATTTGAATTTGGAGATCATCATTTGAAATCAAATATTGTTATCAACAATATTTGCTTCGAAAGAAGCAAAGCTTATTATTTTTGGCTTCTTGGTTTGTGCAATTTATACTATTCCAATATTGAGCTTCAACCTCCACTGGAAACATGCCAGTAGTGGTTGGGAATAGAGGAATGAGACTATATGCCTTTGTCATTGGCTCTGGCTGTCTTTGGTCTCATTAAAATTTGTGGACATTAACGCCTTTCTGCTGGAGATTGATTATGTGGAGGCTATTGGCTAGGGCAGGATTGTAGGTGGCAGAAGGTGATGGGAATATGACCGTAATCATGAGTAGATGGGAGATGACTTCAGATTAGGAGGGGAAAATTTGGAGAAGACAACCAGCCTAAAAAGTTAGCAAGTTAAAATATCATCTTAACTAACAAATATCTAGGCCACCACCTTGATATTCAATGTTTATACCCAGTAGGCTTGATTTAAAATCTGAGCATCTGTCATTGAAGACATGCCAAAAAAGTATTTAACAGTAGCAAATAGACTTTAGTTTGTACAATAATTGCACTTCCTTGGAGTTTCGTTATTGATATGAACCATGTCTTCTCCCAAGAGTCGTCATTAGAGGTCTATAGTACAGAAAAAAGACCATTGAGTCTGCCAGTCAAAAATAAGCAACAACTTTGATCTCATTTTTCAACACTTGGCCCATAGCCTTGTATACCTTGGCATTGTAAGTGCACATCTAAAATCAACTTGAATGTAATGAGGATTTCTATCTCTACATTGTAATGAGGATTTCTATTTCTATCCTTACAGTCTGAGAGTCTCAGATTCTCAAGACTGTTTGGGTGAAAAACAATTTCCCCACACCCCCTCAATCTCCAATGCCTTGCCTTAAATCTGTGTTTCCTGTCATTGATCTCTCCTAGGGGAAACGTCCCTTCTTATCTGCCCTTTTAACTTTGTACAAATCAATTATTTTTCTTCACAATCTCCTCTACTGCAAGGCAAAGAACCCCAGTCTGCCCAATATCCATTACAAAAATTCTCCAGCCCAGGAAACCTCGTGGAAGTCTCCTCTGCACACTATTCTGTGCAATCATGTCCTTCCTATGATGTGAATTCCAGAACTGTGTATAATATTCTTGATGCAGCCTAACCAATGTTTTTATATAGCTCCAGCATAACCACTTTGTTCTTGAACACACCACTTCAGTTAATAAAGGCAAGTATACCATATCTTCTGAAACATTTGTCTCCCTAATGTAAGGGCCTGGTGGTAATACGTATTATCAGCCCGCTGGTCCTCAGTGCTTCCCAGGTCCTGCCATTCATCATATCTTCCCTTGCCTTATTTATCCTACCCAAAAGTATCTGGATTTGCAAATTTATTTGGATTGACTTCCATTTGACTCCTTTGTCTGCTTTACTTGGTGGCCATTAAGAGCAACATAAAAGTGAATCAATTATCATACTGGGTTCTGGGTACGGTGGAGATACTGTCATTGACCCTCCTTGCAATGCAAGTCTATGGTACTGACTCGTATTAAGTCAGAAGGGTTGACCTCTCTTCATCTTTAGGAAGAGCATGTACTTGAGTAAGAAGAGGTTTATTACTTAATGTAGGCTTTTTATTTCAAAATCTCTAGGTAAGACGTTATCTCTTCGAATAGTAACTAACATACTCCATGTCTGTAGGCTGTAGAACTGACCAATTACTAACAATAAACGGGCTCCTTCCAGAAATGAACATAACTCTCCCCACAAAAAACTAATGATGAAAGTTTGAATGAAGCCTCAAGGCCAGCTGCAAATGATATCAGCCACTGGTAGCTTGTCATTGAAGTAATTCACTCTTCCAATCTCTTGCTCAAGTAAATAAGCATTATCCTGATTAGACAGACCCTATTGGAGCATCATTAAAATCCAAAGGTTAATACATCAAATTTAAAATTTGGCTGAGAGACATCTTCCTTTCTACACTGAGTCTAAGGATTTACCTAATTCAGAGGTAGAGGATAAAAATACTCCTGAGACTTAAAGAGATACTTGTCTTGCATAGCATTGTTATGTTTATGAGATGAAAGCAATAGGTAAAATTTCTATGAACTGTTAGGCTGTAATTGTAATTATTTCGAACGTAGTATGTCACATGTTTTAATTGGGGCCATGTACAAGACTTCTCATCAATGACTTGATGTCACATTGGATGGAAATTCAGAATTAATATATGCTTACTATCTTTTTTCGCAAATCTGAATGTATCCCACAGCTTAGGAAAGTTGAGAAAGTGCCTTAATGTTGAAACTTTCTCAATAGCTCTCATTATGAGTATACGTGGAACATAAATGTTCAGAATTAGTACACTTTTAAAACTGATCCTCTAATATTTCAATGTTTTGAAGGCTTCTTTACAAGTTGGATTCAAATTTGATATTCCCAAGGGATGCATGCAAAATTGATCAAGTAACTACAATAATGAAGACTGAACTTTGAATTGAAGAGCCAACTTGAATTCACATTGGTAATAAAGGTCAAAATACCATTTCAGCTTGACTGGAAGTAAAAGTTGAATGTGACAACTCCTAGCAGGAAGATTTTGCAAACTGACTTTTATTGAAAGTTTTAAAAATTCATAGAGCCATCTCTATGTTGTGGAAGCAGGAAATTCGGCCCATTGAGTTTACATCGACTCTCAGAGTGCCCCGCCCAAACCCATCCCCCGACCCTATCTCTATAACTCTGCATTTCCCATGGTCAATCCACTGAGTCTGCATGTCCTTGGACTGTGGAGGAAACTGGAGTACCTGGAGGAAACCCATGCAGATAGGGGAAGACAGTCAACTGAGGCGGACTCAAACCTGGGTCCCTGGGACTGAGGCAGCACTGCTAACCACTGAGCCACTGTGCTGCCATAAATGTGAAATTATGACTTTTGTTTTTACAACTGCTACCTCCAGCAAACTAGGACCCTAATTGAACCAACATTCTTGGGTGCTAATGTAACACTGAATATTGGTACCATTTGGCGCACAAAAATATTGCCATGTGCCCATTTGAAAGTGGGGAGAAAAGTTATAGCATATTGTGCTGCTTGTAGTCTGAGAGTCCATCCATGAGCAATAGAAGTTTATAGAAGATTATGAACCAAGATGACCAGAACTGAGAAACAGGCAAGTGATCATTCTCACTTCTGCTTTTTTGGTCACAGATCACTTTGTACATGAAACCATTTTGAATTGTTTGCTTCACGTGCATTGTTGTTCGAAAAGGATATGATTTATTTTGGGAGGCTTTGTTAAAAGCAACATTTTTCTTTCTAAGCAATGTTTTTAGTTTTGATGTTAAGACATGAAATCCTGGTTAAGTACCTAGAAAACAGAAGCAGGAGTATAATGTTCAACCCCTTGCCTTGCTCCACCTTGATCATAGTATTATTCTCTCATAATATCTCCAAGTCCCTTGATGTTTGTAATATGATGAAATGAACCAATCTCAGTCTTGAACATGGTCAGTGACTGAGCCTTTGTACGCTTTCTTACTTCAAATTCAAAAACCCTCTTCCTCTGACTGAAGAAATGCTTCCTCAACCCAGTCCTAAGTAGCCTTACACTTATCTTGAGACTCTATCCCCTTGTTCTAGACCTCCAGCCAAAGCAAAATCCTTTCTGTATCACCCTGTTTAATCTTCTAGGAGCTGTTTTATCCTCTGAGATCAGCAGGCTTCTTAGATGAGGATAAAAGTTGTGTCACTTTATACAATAAAACTTTCATCCTAAGGATCAATTTGAGAATTGGACTGGAATTTTCTGTTTGCTTGCTATGCTGAAATTTGCACGATGGAGCTGTATTTTGGGGTGATAGCTCATACAGTGGAAATCATGAGGTTGGCTTTTTTTTTGAAGGTTGGATCTTCAGATGCTCGTGCAGTGCTACATGATTCCACGTAACTGTCCAGAGCATGGGTGACATGTATGCACATTACACACAGCTTGATCTGGGCAGACCAGCAAAATATTGTAATGGACTGGACTCAGTGGCCATGATTTATCCATTAATTGCTGCATAACATTTCTATTTCTGTTGAACTCCCTGTAGGTACAAAACCACACTGGGCATATTGCAACGAAAATACACACAAAAAAATTGTCTGTTATCATGAATCTCACAGATCCATCTGAGAAGAATGCAATGAACCTTATTTTAAAACCATCACTGGACTTTGGCTATCTTACTGAAATAGGATTTGGCAATTCTTAATGTAGATCCTCAAGGATATATACTCTAAGTCGAAACAGTCAGAAGACACTACTGTCATTGTAGCTCCAAATAAATGATGCAGCAGAAATCAAAAACCAAATGGTGGTCTATCCTACTTTAGCCATCTATTTCAAACTACGGGTTGGAAGTCCCAAGGAGTGTACTATAACAACATCATATTAAGTCTTTACTTTATACCTTACACTATAAAATTTGGAACATTGATGCCATAAAAACACCTGGATAATGCAGGCCATATTCTGTTCCTTAAGAACTCCAGAAGAGCGTTTAACAGTCCAGATCTCTATGCTACATCTATTGTCACCTTAGCAACACTGCTCGACCTTCAGCACCATTGCCTTTGTGCTTATTTGTTAAATATTTGTGGGCAACTTCTGGCACCAAGGTGGTTGCTCTGGTGATCGATTCATCATTGCACTATTTGAGGATTACTTAATGTAACCTGCTTTGAAATGCGCATGATTATTATCACAGTGTGTTTTGTATATACAGTCTTGATCCTCCCAGTAAGCAGGCATATTACATCTATAAGCACTAATTATCATGCAAAATATAAGAGCTATGCAGCCACTGAATCACTTGAGCAGCAAGTCCAACAGTTTGCCTACCTGAAGGCTTTTCCATGTAGCTAAAGACTTGTGATAGTTGACCACTGTTGCCCAGCAGTGTTCTGCAAAGAATTGTACAGATTTTTGCTATGTCTCTTAAATGTTTTGAATTCAAATATCTGTGCTTTTCACCTTGCACATTGTGCTAGGTCATTTTTAAAATATCTGGCATTTTGAAAATATTTGCATAACTGCTGCCTGTCAGTACCTTTAAATTTAAAGGCTGGTGATTTTATTTGTAGATGTGTGTGCATTGCATTTGCATAATTAAAATGTGATGCATGTTTCATCTCCATGAAGCAGAGGTGAATGTATTCATAATTCTGTGAAAAATATTTCATTGCAAATAGTTCTGGACTGGTGGTCAGATGTTTTAGTAATAGTGACAATGTTATCATAATCTGTGGGAAATGAAACTTCTAAGATTTTATTAATAATCAAGAACCATTTGAAATGTACATTTGGGGATTCATGGTATTCATTTCATGTTGAATTGAAATGAATATTTTGCCAATTGTGTCTTTCTTAGAAGAACCAGTGTGATCTTAATTTGGTACCTTGCTTATCAATAACCTTCCTATTGTGGGGGCTATATGAATAAATGACTGCTGACCATTCTTCAAGTGCAAGCAGTTCCAATGGTGGTATTACTTAATTTTAGAAGATTTAACAGTTTAAACACCTTTTTGTAGAGCATGAAATATTTATTGGGTTCTACTGATTGCAGGTCATTCGCAGCAACCACAAACTGCTGTTAGTTATTTCTACAACCTGCAGGGAAAATGTATTCCAGTCCCGTATACCATGTGCTTCCAAAAATTACTCCTGGTGTGTGTGCACAGAGCCATTAATGTCATTCTGTCCCTGACAGCTGCCTGGCAAGTATTAATTTACCCCAAATCACAGGTTGTTCAAGCTGGCTAGAATGGATTGGTGCCTTCCTAGGGGTGGAATCCAGCCAGTCCATTCAGTTACATCTTGTGGAGCTGTCAGTCTGTTTTCTTAGTGACTGTGTAGGGGTGTGCCAGATACAATGCTGAATTCTGGGTATCTGAAATTTGGTCTGAATCTCATTGCTAAATTGAGTTTTCACTAAATATCTTTCTAAGTTAGAGTTAGTTGTTGCTTTATGTATAATAAATCTGGATATTTTGTGTCTGTTAGATTTAGAGCAATGACAGCACTTCCCCACAGTAATATTGTGTCTCTATTTGAAATTGATAGCTGACCCAGAGTGTCAATTGCTTTCAGTAGTATCTTAAATTTGTACGTATTGTATTGTCTGATTATATCAATATGTTGTGGTTAAATCACCACAAGCTACCTTTTTAACATGGCTACTTATTAGGAAATCTCTCAGATACTGATTTAAACTTGTTTGCATGGAGCAAGTTAAGCCTCACAGCTCAACTTGACTATTACTGATTTTTAAAAAAATAGTTGAACTTCTCTACAATTCCAACCAACAGTATCTGTCTCTGTCTCCGGAGGTGTCCAAGGTTCAATCCTTGTGTAGTGTTGTTCTTTGAAGTTTTGCTAATGCAAAGGTTCCGGTGTTGGATTCTTATATGGATTTTCATCATTAAGGTCTATGTTGTAATTATTATTGATTTTTCAGATTATTTCATCCAAATTATTGACCATGCCTCTGGAATGATCGAATCTGCAGCTTGCTGCCTTAGCTGTAGCTTCTCCATTCCTTGTCACATTTGGCATTGACTTTCTGAAAAACAACTTTGTCAGGAACTCCTCAGGTTCTTCTGCGGGACTATCAGTTGTCCTTGTGGCAAGATGCAGCCATTCATCAAGCAATTGATAGAAGAGTTTTTAGTGTGTTTATGTAGCTTTGACTTCTTTTCCTAGACATGGCTAATTGCTTTCAATTCTTGTATAAATTTGTTTTTGTCCCTTAATAGTTTATTCCAGACTGAGTTGCTCCTAATTCCTTCATGTGCAACTGTTTATCTTTGATTATTTCAATCTATGAGCAGTTATTAAAGTTTTAAAGTTTATAATACCAAAATTACAATTCACTTACCTATTTATGGTTTTGTAAAATTGGCTATTTGTTCATGGTGCATTGTGGTTTCAATGCACATATCCTCAATAGCATTCCTTGCTGCTTTGTGTTAATGACAGCACATAATGTATTTTGGTTAATCAAAGTGAGGTGACAATGACTTAGCTTGGTCCCATCAGATTTACTCCAGATATTGGACAGTGAGTAGCACCCTCATTGTAAATGATGAGGCATGATTAGTGGATGCTGAATTCAGGTGATGTTGAGTGTAAAAACACAAATGGAGCCAATGAATCTTCATCTGGTGTATGCCATGGAGGCTTTGAGTAATTGTGATGGGCTGGATACTGAGCCCAATCTGGTGAATTGAGCTCAGGCAACCTTTCACTTATGCAAGAGCATTATTGCCTTTGGGAAGGAAATTGCTTATTTTTAAGATATTAGCGCCCTCTCTCCACCTGGAGCCACAAACTAGGAAATGCATTTGTTTTCCATGAGAACTGTGGAGTTCTGGGAGTACTTTTGAGCATAGTTATTTTCTTTGTTCCCTTCCAGGTTTTCATATACATTTTTGGCCGCTAATTTATACATTATTCACTCTCAACTAGTTTATCAAAGCTCCAATTTGCCCCATCACTAACCACATGTGTTTCTCCAGTTTTTTTTAAACTTCTGAATTCTTCCCACCCTCTTGAGACATTAAGATTCCTATCCTTTCCTGCATCCTTCCCCAAGCCCACTGGACTGGTCTCTGTACATTGCTATGATACACGAGCTTTAAATTACCCTCCTCCACTTCTTGAAACACTCACCATTTAAACTCCGTACCCTTGGAAGCAACCACCTCCACTTCAGCCTCCATTCTTTAAATTTTTGCAGGTACTGTTAGGAGCAGGTCAGGAACCAATAACACATTTCAATAGAAGAGTTTCACCTAGCAGAAGAGTATTAGTTTGAAGTCTCCAAAGTTTGGGAAAGTTTGTGTTCAAGTTTTCAAGCTGTGTCAACCAAGAAGTTTAGGTCATCAACTGGGAAGAGTCTGTGAAGTAAATTTAAGTGTTAAAATACAATTGACCTTTCTCTTGGAATGAGTATCTATGAAGGATCTCACAGGGAAGAGGGTTGAAGGGTTTTTGCTGTCCATTTTCGGATCTTATAAAAATATTTACTTTTCTTGTGTAATAGGTTTGTGTTTTTGTCTTAAACATTGACAGCCTTGTATCAATATTCGTTGTCGAACCTAAGCATGAATTGAAATTTAAAATGATTAAACCAGGTTTCACTCTGGAACTTGATGTGTAGTATCTCCATCAATTTGGATCATAAGTGGCTGAATGGCCTCCTCCAAATGTTGTATCTTGTGAAATCACTGCCCCATTGGCGAGCATACACCAGCTTTCAAGGCCCATGTGTCTCAATGTCTCCTCGACATAATCTCTCCTTGAATTTTTTTTAAACAAAATATGATCTTTTAAAACAAGCTTTATATTCTATCGCCATGTTCCATCTGGCTTGATGTTAAATTTGGTTTATCCTGTGAAGTGCTTAATCTTTGAGTTGCAGTGTGGCAGCAGACAGACATGATATAATAATTATCTCCATTCTTGCAGTCTACGTAAGCTTTCTGTCTTTGCAAGAGTCAGTTTTTTTTTAAGATGTTCCTGACCGCATGTGTTTGTTAGCATCACCACAGTCCCACATGCCAGTATACAGTACAATTGTTTTGTACCTACAGCAATTCAAGAGTGAAGTGCAGCCAAAATTTCTTTGCCTTGAAACAATTTGTCAGGACTAATCAGTCCTGGAAGTAAAAACAAATTTCTGTAAATAAGCATGTTAAACTTGTTTTTGGATGCTTATTTTAAATTGTTCAAACTCTGAAGCATGTTTCAGTCAAGAAATTGGCAAATAGTGTTCGTAATGAGAGATTGGATAGCACATCCAATTTTCTTGTCACTTGATGGCAATCAGCACATTTTGTGCAACTTCTCTGGAGGGCTATATTGAATTTTGTGCCTTATTTTCTTTTCCAAAGACTTCAATGTTGAATAAGAATGCTGAACTGGACATGGTTGACATCTGTCCTACTTTCTACAGACTAACTTCTGCAAGTACTTTTAGACATGGGTTCCTCAATTTTATATGTAATGGAATAACATTCTCTTTTGATTTAGATATGAACTTCAGAGGCCCTTGAGGTGCAGAATATTGGATTCCAGAAGTTAAGCCTGAGTGCACTTGCTTTACACTATCAGACCAGCAAGGAAATCTTATTGCATTCCCTTGAATGTTAGAATGATCTCTGCAGGCTTAACAACTTTAAGTTGAGCATGAATTACAGTGAGGCTCCAGGGCCATCTTGGAGCATGAAACTGCTGTGCATAGGTGCACTTTAGTTGTCTGGGTGCATTATAGCCTTCATTCAGTCTAGTGAGTGATGGCACTGCACTGCCTCCTGCACAATGTTACCTTCTGATGACTACAAATGTACCAGGGAGTTGACTAAAGTGACTTGAAGTGAACTTTTGCCTTTTTACGAACCATTGAGGCAGCAAATTTGTTTAAAATTTTGACTCACCATGAACAATACAATCTAAATATTCAGCTACTACCCATTAAAAATCATTAGTAAACCTTCGTGTGTAAATGTTCATCAGTACTACTGTAGATTAATGCCCAGATGTACAGCCATCATTACTCCCTTTAATTAAAATTTAATTTAAGGCTGGAGTCATGATGACTTTTAAGGAAAATGTCAAAGGAGGATGAACTGGAGACATTAGAGCTCCTGATAACTGCAGTGTTTGGTTGCAGCCCATATCAAAACTAATTGACACCATGAAACGCCCTTGTGGCTTAAGAATAATTGCTGGAAGATAATACAAATTGACAGTACTAAAGAGCTAGGGGTCTCTGATTTAAAATAATTGTCAGATATCTGGGAAGGGAGATAAGCAGAAACTCATCACCAAACTATGCTTGAGTCTGGAATTCAATGTCTAACAAAGTAACAGAAATGGGAAGTGAGTGATTGAGTATTATCTTGAAAAATATACCTTGGAGGTACATTAATCTACAAGAACCATGGGCTGAGAGCTGGACAGCTCTTTCATGGCTAGCATCATGGTGAACACTTATAACCAAGCATTTGGCCTATGTATTTGAAGATCATGGTAAAATCATAGAACTCCTACAGTATGGAAGCAGGCCACTCATTTCAGCGAGTCCAAACCAAGCCTCCAAAGAGCATCCCACCCAGACCCATCCCATCCCTACAATCCCACATTTCCCATGGCTAATCTACCTGGACAGCACACCCTAAGACGTTATAGGGCAATTTAGCATGGCCAGACCACCCAACCTGTATATCTTTGATCTGTGGGAGGAAACCAGAGCACCTGGAGAATGTGCAGTATATACACAGACAGACATTCAGCTGGGGGTAGAATTAAACTTGGGTAACCTAGCAGTGAGAGGCAGCAGCGCTAACCACTGAGCTACTCTGCTGCTTCCCGTTTTCTGAAAAAAGATTCAATTGTTATGCACAGCTGCCAAAAGTTGGCTAATCAATGAGCTCTTTAATAACAGCTAATACCATTATCATTTGTACTGAAACTCTAGATCAATGTAAAACTCAAACAAATGATATGGAAAGACTCAACAGTTCTGCCAGCATCTGTGGAGAAACAATTAGTAGAATTCAATATAACTCTTCCTTTGTACGTGTCAGCCAGAACAGTATAAAACAGATTTGTGACATTTATTTGCAATAATAAACATTTAACTGCAACAATTGAACACAAGTCATCTGAAGTTTTTCACAACTCCCTTGAGTAACACAGCACAGCTTATGACATGCAAAAGTAGAATTCTACCATCACATTGGGCTTTCATTTGGCATGGATTAAACTCTGACTCGTGTGCACATTGGTCAATTTCACAGAAAGTAAAATGCTTGCATTCAAAATAGGTGCATGACTGTTCACATTATGACCTTAATCTTTTTGGAAGCCTATTTTTTTCTGTAAAATTCTTGGTTACTAAAAAGCAAAGTTATAATTAAACACAATTTGCATCTAGTAAACAAATCATTTTGTTAACAGAGAAAGTTCATTAGTTTTAGATTAAAGAATAAGAAGTCATTCTAAATGCTTCGGATAGCTTCCTGTGTCAAAGCGCAGTTTGAGGCATTAGTAAAGAGTCGAATGCAAGAACAAAAATTTGGATAATTGATTCAGAGTGTGGATTGAGTTCACTTAGGGCTAAACAGGTGGTGCTTTGTAAATTTAATGCTTCAAGCAAAACAAAATATCCTTCTCCCACAGCAATGGCAACAATCAACTTCCTTTGTAAACAAAAGTAAATAGGGTAATTTAAATAATAAGTCAAAATTACATAGTCAAAGCTGAGCCACAACTATGGCATTGCTCCTTTTGGATACTCCTTTGGTCCAACAGCAGATTCTTTCCTTGCAGCTCAATGAATAGACCACACAATATAGTTAAACAACATTTAAAAAAAACAGTAGTCAACAATAGATATGATTGCATTTCTGTCAAATAAAGTTTGTTGCAAAGGAGAATAAACCTGAAAAGCACATGTTCAAGATATTTGTCCCTTCCAAAGTGTGATTGTAGATTTCTCCACCATGGATTTTCTATTAGTCTTCAAACGAACTTCGACTGGAACTGCAGAGGGGAGGATAGGAAATCACTGCCAGTTCTACCACCTTCGCCCCACCCCCACCAAACTCTACTCACTGCCTGAGCTTACAAAATTCCAAAAATAAATAGCTGCAGATGAGTAAAAGAAAGAATAAACACGTCCAACTTCTATTCTGCCTGCCCCACTATTCCCACTTGCTTGTTTGTGATCCACCGGGCTCAACTAAACAACCCAAGTTTTCCAGTTGTGAATATATAGATGCTGCTTTGCTACAGATGTTCAGAGTCTGATAGTCAAGGAGAGGCTGCCCATTCGTGTGAGCAATGTCAAGAAAAAAAGCTGCAACTCACAATTTTACTCGTCCATTCTTCTCATATCATCAACTCAAAATGCCAAACTGTATAGCATTGTTCATTCATGTTGAAGCAGCTCACTAAAGGAGGCATCTTAGAGGTCAGGCATAGTTTGAACATTTCGTCCCAAAAGCAGAGGGAGAGTGCTGAGACAATAATGAGTGCTACGAGGTCACCCTGCATCACAGCTTGTAATGAAATTAACATAATTCTGCTGCTCAATTGTGCACTACTGCTTGTGGCATTACTGCTTGAAGTGATCAAGTGAGAACATTTGCAGACTGAAGAGTCTTGTCTTACTACACCTACTGTTGTGCTGTTCACAAATATGGGAAGATGGACAAAAGTTACTTCGTCTTTTTTATGCATCCCCAATGAAGAGAGGTAAAACAAATTAGCATCGTAGTCCACCAGCCACTTTTGAAATACACAATGCTGGCTTGCACAGAATTATCGAGCTGCACAGCACGGAAACAGACCCTTCGGTCTAACTCATCAATGCCGACCAGATATCCTAAATAAAAGACCAGCCCTATTTTCCAGCATTTGGCCCATATCTGACTAAACCCTTTTAAATTTTGTAATTGTACCAGTCTCCACTACTTCTGGTACTTCATTCCACACAAACACCACCCTCTGCATGACAAAGTTGTCCCCCCCACCCCATCCATGCTTTTCATGACTTTATAAACCTCTAAGATCACTCCTCAGCCTCACACTCCAGGAAAAAAAACAGCCCAAGCCAATTTAGCCTCTCCCTATAGCTCAAACCCTTCAACCCTGGCAATATCCTTATAAATCTTTTCCGAACCCTCTCAAGTTTCACAAAATCTTTCCTATTGGAGGCAGACCAGAATTGCACACAGTATGCCAAAATTGGCTTAACAAATGTCCTGTACAGCCACAACATGATCTTCCAACTCCTATACTCAATGCACTGACCAATAAAGGCAAATATACCACACGCCTTCTTCACCATTTCAACTACATGCGACTCCACTTTCAAGGAACTATGAACCTGCACTCCAAGGTGTCTTTGTTCAGTAATATTCCTCCGGACCCTATCATTATGTGTATAAGTCCTGCCCTGATTTGCCTTTCCAAAATGCAGCACCTCGCATTTACCTAAATTAAATTCTATTTGCCACTTGTCAACCCATTGTCCCATTCAATTAAGGTACAATTGTATTCTGAGGTAACCTTCTTCGCTTTCCATTACATCTCCAATTTTTGTGTCATCTGCAAACTTTCTAACTATATCTCCTATGTTCACATCCAAATCAATCATATAAAGACGAAAAGCAGTGGACCCAGCACCAATCCTTACGGCACACTGCCGGTCACAGGCCTCCAGTCTAAAAATCAACCCTCCTCCATTTTCTGTCTCCTACTATGAGCCATTTCTATATGGCTGGTTCTCCCTGTCTGCCATGTGATCTAACCTTGAAAACCAGTTTCTCATGAGGAACCTTGTTGAACACTTTATTGAACACTGTACAGATCACGACCACTGCTCTGCTCTCATTAATCCTCTTTGTTACTTCTTCAAAAAACCTAATCAAGTTAGTGAGACAGGATTTCCCACATGCAATGCCATGTTGACAGTCCCTAACCAGCCCTTGTCTTTCCAAATACATGTAAATTCTGTCCCTCAGGATCACCTCCAACAACATGCCCACCACCGATGTCAGGTCTCTGATCTATAGTTCTCTGGCTTCTCCTTAGCAAATTAAGTAGTTGCACATTAGCCAATCTCCAGTTTTCCTGCAGCTCAGCATCCTTAAGGCTGTTTGCTCAATTACTGCCGGTCCTCCAAATATTAAAGATTGCACTGATATTAACAGCTACTTCCCATCAAGAAACCAATGCATTTTTCCTGTTAGTTATGGCAACTCTCTCTTTCTGTAATTGCACAAGAATAATGTCATGCTTCATAAATCAGCTGGAACTTTGAGAGGATGCAGCTAGCACAGCTGAGACAGGGGAGCCAGCAGATGTGGTTTACTGGGAAATTCAGGAGACTTGGTAAAATAAGTCACATGTAAAAGAATAATGTGTGTGTGAGTGGTGTACCGACATAGCTAAATAATTAGTTCAGAAAGGAAATAGGATTCAGAATAAATGGGTCTGTTTCTTTCTCTCTCAAACTCCAGACCTTCACCTTAGAGTGGCAAGCGGTGACTAGTCGAGTACCTCAGAGATCAGTGTTTACACCCCAGTTTTCGCAATATACAGTATGTTGATGTGGATGCGGGAAATAAAATGTAACATCTCCATGTCTACAGACAACACAAAGCTGGGTGGGAGGGTGAGCAGTGAGGAGCATACAGAGATGATGCTTCAGCATGATGTGGACAATTTGACACAAAGTGGGCAATGCATGGCAGGTGGAGTAGAATGTGGATACATGGGAGGTTATCCAGTTGGTTGCAGAAACTGGAAGGCTTAACTGAATGGTGAGAAATTGGGAAAGGAGGAGGTGAAATGAGACCTCCAGCTATAGCAGGCAATGAAGAAGGCAAAGTAATATGTTGGCCTTCATAGCGAGAGGATTCACGCACAGGAGCAAGGCTGGCTTGCTGCATTTGTGCAGGGCCTTGGTGAGGCCACACCTAGAGTGTTGTGTACAGTTTTGATCTCTGAGGAAGAATGTTCTGACCATAGAAGCAGTGCAGTGTAGATTTAGAATCATGGAATCACTACAGTGTGGAGCAGGCCATTCAGTCCATTGAGACCATGCTAACTCTCTGAAGAGCATCCCACCCAGACACTCCCCCCATCCTATTCTTGTAACCCCGTACTTTCCAATGCTAATCCACCCAGCCTCCATATCCCTGGCCCTTCCAAGGAATTTAACATGGCCAGTCCATCTAATGTGTATATCTTTGGACTGTGGGAGGAAACCAGAGCAGCTGGAGGAAACCACAGACATGGGGGAATGTGCAAACACCACACAGTCATCTGAGCATGGAATCGAACCTGGGTCCTTGGTGCTGAGGAGGTAGCAGTGCAAACACAGCCACTGTGATGCCGCAGACTGATTGTGGGGATGGTAGGACTGATGAATGCATAGAGATTGGTTTGGTTAGAAATATGTTCATCAGAGCTTGGAAGAATATGGCAGGAGGCTTGTGGAGGGGGTTTCCAAGATCTTAGACACCTACAAAAATCCGAACAAGACCAGACAGGATAAATGCAGGAAGGCTGTTCCTGATGGCCAGAATGACTGGAACTGGATGGATAGAGGATATGTGCTCACTTGTGTGGTGGCTGTGGGAGGAGTCTGTCTAAGGATACCGGGTATGTCATTACTACTGAAGTTAAGAGACATTCCTTCAACCAGAGTAGTAAGCCTGTGGAATTCTCTGTCACAGAAAGCAATTGAGGCCAGAACACTGAAGGCTTTTAGAAAGGAGTTAAATATAGCTCTTAGGAGCAAAGGTTATGGTCAAAAAAGTGAGAACAGACCCTGATTTGGATGATCAGCCACATTCATATTGAAAGGCAGAGCAGGCTTGAAAGGCTAAAATGAGCACCTCCTGCTTTTATTAAGCATTTTCTGCAAGCATGGACATGAGAACAGAAATAAATTGCTTCTTGCTATAACTAGTTGCCTTTTCAACAGCAAAAAAAAACAAACTATCTCCCTTCAATAAAAGGGCCATACTTTCTCAAAGAAAAAGTCTACAATCTGTACTCATCTCAAAAAGACAGCCTCAGTCTCATCCGTATGGACCTGACTAAGCTCGTGCTAAATCATGATTATGACAAAAAGATCAATTCTGCATTAGTTGGACAATGACAAATACAAGCTAGACCACACAGAAAATGCTGTGACAGTGAAATGTTCCCTTCAGTCGTCAGTAATGCGAACGAATTTATCACTCTGCTTACCAAAATGCTCAGCACTTTCTTCTCTCACCTTAATATTGCCTCCTTCCAGTGCCAGTAGTGCAAGACTTCCACTCAACTATTAGTCCCTTATTCAAAACATTTTCTTCTCTTGGAATATATTTGCTATGCAGATCTGGGTTCCAAAGGGATCACTAGAGACTCAGTTTTCCATTGAAGAGAGGAATTCTGCTAAATAAGATAGAGGAGAGCAACAAGATTGGGAGAAATATTTCAGCAAAGACCTCCTAAGAATGAATTCTTTCAGCAAGTATGTTGGAAACAAAAATGGCATCACTTGGGCTTTTCCTGCAGCTTTGAGTTGTTTTTTTTTGCTGTCCAGCTCAAACTACCATCTTCCATCCCACCTGATGGCCATGGGAAGTGGTTCCATTACGGGCAGCAACAAAATATTCAAATAATCCCCCCCATCACATCATCCAATACTACTGCATGTGACAAAGAAAAATGGTCACCTGTGGCCTAGATGAGGATGGGATTAGACTACTACAAGTTGTAGGCTGGTCTACCTGAATATCCCATGTTGTCCACTGGCTGATCATGGCCCCAGTCATGAAACCAGCATTAACCATTCCAATGCAGAATGATTACCCACGCCCAGTCATTCATTCATGTTAGGAATCTGGAATTGGGGTGATGCACAAGCAGCAAAAGCTCCAATCAACTTTGGTATCACCACTGCAGTGGCCACGTCACAAGTTTATATTATCCTCATCTGTACCTATCCCTTCAATTGTACTGAATCCAAATGATAATCTTTCTGTTGTATGAAAAGCAAATCTAACCATCGCCAGGTCAAAATTCTGGAACTCATTCCCAAAGAGCACCGTGGATACATTGATGTGATTCCAATGGTTCAAAGTATCACCTTCTCAGTTGTTACTGATTGTGAGCATTATTGCTCATTCATAATGCATAAAAGATTATCTTAAGATAGATAAGTTATTTAGTCAACAAGTAAATGACTCCACCATCACTTAAAAGGGAAACGTACCACAAATATGAACAGGTCAAGCTCATGGTGTCACACTGCTAGTATGCAGTAAACCCACAAGGTGATTTTCTCCACTAACTGGATGCCAAAGACATTTTGACTATCACACAAATGAGTAATGTGATATGGGAGCTTTAATTCCAGTCCTCTGTCTGAGTAACTGGCAAACCGTATCAAACATGTCTTCTTAACAGTCCCAATGGCAGCACACTGATGTTCAGAAGCCTCATAAAAAGTACATGCACCATGGATATGCAAGTCTGCACTTGGAAATTATTTATTAAATAATGAGAATTACATAGAAATCAAAGTTAAGATCATCAGTTGAGCCCACAGTGTGAGGCAGCATGGTGCTTGAAGTTGCATACATAAATATTTAGACAGGGTCCTAAGTTTAAACAAAATAGAATTTGTACATACACTACATCATTTTCAAAAATTAAGGAGCATGGAGGCAGATAAACCCTGTTGAATCCCTGTGGCAATACACTAACCAACCAGAATCAAGAGTGACATTTAACTAGAGCTGTGCCAATAATGGCCCAACTGATCAACCCCTCATGAACAGTGTCCTTCTCTCCTCCCTTTTCCACCCCCAACCCCCTGTCTATGAGAGTCAGCTTTCTGGTGAGTGCAAGACAAAAAGCTTTGACATTGTCTCCTTCTAGCATGATTATCTTAGGTGGGGCTAGGTGGGAAGAGCTATACAAAATACTCAATAAAACAAAAAAGTCTCCAGTCATAGATCAGCAAAACATCCCGTTCATATTTCTTTTTTCCCTGGCATTGCGTTCAGTAATAATGAAGGGAGTGGCACAGTGGCTAGCACTGCTGCCTCACAGTGCCAGGGACCCGCGTTCAAGTCCCACCTTGGGCGACTGTCTGTGTGGAGTTTGCACATTCTCCCCAGGTATGCGTGGGTTTCCTCCTGGTGCTCTGGTTTCCTCCCACAATCCAAAGATATGCAGATTAGGCGAATTGGCCATGCTAAATTGCCCACAGTGTTAGGTGTTTTAGTCAGGGGTAAATATAGTGTAGGATGGGTGGGTTACTCTTTGGAATGTCAGTGTGGACCTGTTGGGCTGAAGGGCCTGTTTCCATACTGTAGGTAATCTAATCTAATGAAAGAAAGTACCTGTCAATCATTTGCGCCTGAACTTCTTGAAAAGCACGAGTGCTATATTTTTCCATGCTCGAGTCTACTTTGTATTGTTCAGCTGTGAAACAGCCAGATTTCAAGGGCTTGGGAAAGTCAGTAAACCTAACTTGTGATCAGTGCAGAGGGACATACAGCAAAATCTAGCATTCATTCCACAAACTAGTTGTACCAAAACATTAACTGTACATTTATCTCATTGCTGCTTTTAGAAATTAAATTCTACCTTTTACATTACAAGAATTCTGGCCATACTTTAAACACAATTGCTGGGCTATAAGAACTTTGCACAAGCCTTGTAACACAAAAGGTGTTTTATACTTTGTGTTCAATTAAGAAAGGTGGGCAGGATACAAGATGATTACTTGACCTTGAGAAGGCCTTGAACTCCAGTTATGCTTTTTCTTACTTTTAAAGAAAAGCCAGGCCTCCACCAAGGAAGTCACTTCCACAGAGCTTATTTCAAGTTCAGATTTACTCTAACTTGCTGCACAAACAAAATTCTCTTCGCATGGTGAGGGAGCACACACATAGACATAGATATTTTGGAACTACAGTGGCTAGTTAGATTGTGATGAATTGATTTTATGTTCGAGGTCCATCTTCATTTCTCACTTCCTTCAATAGAACTTTGCCTGGCGTTTTTGTTTTAATTAAGAAAGTTGAATGAATCATCAAAACTAAGTAGTGGAGAGTAGGTGGTGTGGTCCATTGGGTTAAACAATAGGTTCATGGTCAAAGCTAGTGTCAATGTGCTAAATTATATAAATAAATTACTCATTCTTATTTTGGCAAAGTTGCCCCAATGCATTAAGAGTTACTGTACTTGCATTTTGTACTATATACCACATCAGTGGCAGGGACAGCAATCACTGGCCTAGGTTGCTGCCCTTGGCTTAGTCACATGTTCAAACTCTAAAACAAAAATGCCTCCCACCAATCCTCTCCCAGGCTTGGCACACCACTGCTACACTGTACCAGTAGCAGAGGGAGGGAATGTCTGACATGGTGGCTGGGGTGCTGTCTGGTTTCGGAGCTGCATCATCTAAGCAAGTGACAAAGCAGCCGACATTTCTGACATGTGCCAAGTAGATCATGGCAAGGATGGAGTCAGGATGTACATTATTCAGCACAACATACAACTTCTAAACGAACTTTGAAGCCAGTTAAGGCAGTCCCTGAGTTGCAAACAGCTATCATTCTTGAGTCTGTTCAAGAGCTGATTTGTATATTGATTGGAATACAATGCAGGGCAATGCAAAGTGACCATTTGTAAGTATGGGAAACATATACCAGACCTTTAAAATTATACACATTTTTGACCAGAATCAGTTGAATGAGATGGTAATGATAACTGCCAACCTCATGAAGAAAGTGATGGTGTTAACAGTGGTAATGCCTTTGAGTGCCAATAGCATCAGAAATGGATACTGATCCAAAAAGATTTAAACATCAGGCAATGTTGCTTACCCACCAAAGCCCAAGGCTCAAATGATATTTGGGTTTTGCTGCATGCAGGCACAAACTATTTCATTATATGGACTTAGGAAACATTTCAGTTTATTGCCCATTAATAAAATTCCTACAAAAATTAATCTCAAGTATATTGCTCATTTGTTGATGATCACACGACAAATTTATTTCAGAGAAATTGAAATGTATTCTAATAAACTGCTAATAACCAGTTAGCAAGTCCATTGAGTATATTTTCTCATTATGGATCAAGTTCTGTTAAATGTTCTTAAGGGAAGGGCACAAATGGAGTTCAGAAGCCAAATATCTTGCATCTGATGGATTTATAGTCTTTTAGCTGAAAACATCCAACAGTAATACAGAGACAAGGGATGATCTGCATTGTTCACAGCTGAACAGATTGCAAAATTCTTTGAGAGCAGATTTCGTTATTGAAGTTTGGCTCAAATAACATTGCTGCTTGGTTTAATAATCTTTGTA
Source organism: Hemiscyllium ocellatum (assembly GCF_020745735.1). NCBI lineage: Eukaryota > Metazoa > Chordata > Chondrichthyes > Orectolobiformes > Hemiscylliidae > Hemiscyllium > Hemiscyllium ocellatum. The sequence goes on along the minus strand of NC_083412.1, from coordinate 41,260,356 downwards.
CCCTGAAAGAGTTTGCTTTCCTAAGATAGCCATACAAGGAAAGAGCTTTCAAATAATACAGCTACTTAGCTACAGCTGTTCCAAAAAAAAGCTTCATGATTTAAGGGTTAATTCAAGGAATGTTAATTTTAAAAAATGTAGTCAAACTATGTATAACCTTACACCATACAGTATTTGTGATTTCCTCTAAATAGAGTCTAAGCGATGTACATCACGGAAACAGACCCTTCAGTTCAACTCATCCATGCCAACCACATATTCTAATTTAATGTAGTCCCATTTGCCAGAACTTGACCTATGTCCCTCTAAACCCTTCCTATTTATATACCTGTCCAGATGCCTTTGAAATGTTGTTTCAATCCATTATCCATTCAAGTCTTAGCTGCTTGTACTGATTAATCATTTTAATATCAAAATGAATCTTTTCAGAAACATTCTTGTTACAGGAAATTAATAAGCAAAGTAATAACTACTTTAGGCAGAGAGAAGGTCAAAGCAAAAGATGGTTGGGCCTGGAGTACTACAGAGGAACGCATGTAGCAACTTCTTGGAGCCAAGATGGTCAGCTTATTATCACATACCCAGTGAAAGGCTTATGTCCGAAACGCCGATTCTCCTGCTCCTCGGATGCTGCCTGATCTGCTGTGCTTTTCCAGCACCACAGACTCTAAGCTAGTTATCACATCCATCTTGTGTTAAGAATAACTATAACCAGCACCTGAATTCCCAGTAACATTTCTTTTCTACCATCTGTTTGATGCCAGATTTGATTTCAAAGCTGTCTTGATGTCAATGGCAGTCACTTTCACCTTGTGTGTTTGGGCGAAGGTTATGACAAAGTCAAGTGCAGAACACTCCCTGCAGGAGACCAAAATAAGTGTTATGGAGTAGGTTATTGCTGCTTTTGGTCCTGTTTGATAGCACAGTTGACCTTCCAATTTCTGATAAGAAAGTAATCCAATGGGACACTAATTGGACAAATTGGATTTGTTCGCTTTGTGGTGCTTAGACATTCGGCAATTCCTCACATTTCCAGGGGAATTCCGGTGATGCAGCTGCAGAGAAAAAAACTTGAGCACAGTTGGTTCTGGAGGAAGAGTCATCAGCATTACGAGTTGGATATTGTTAGCCTCCTAACTTTACCAAACATGCTGCATCCATATATTTAAACCATAGAATTGTTCATCCCTCTAGAACAAAGTAGTTTGTTTCAAGTTTAAAATGTGTAATGAAGAGATACCAATTTCAATGTTTGATGTAATTAAGCTAAAGTATATTTTTAAAAGCATCTTCCAAGGAATTTATCTGTAGTTCATTACTTATAAGTGGAAAACAACAACTTTTATATCCAGTTAATCTCATGATGGGCTGCATAAATAAACACATTCTTATGGATTCAGTATTTAGAAGATCAATCCTATACACTTATTTAAAATGAAGTGCATGAAGGAAATTTGACATCAGATTGGCATGTAAACTTATTGTTCAGTTCAACAATGTTTACATACTGTAATAACACTATGCAGTAGTCAACTCAGCAATCAATACAATTACTTAGTGTTTCCTCTGGGCAGAGAGTTATACCTTTGACCAACTATCTCAATTTCAATACAAAGAATAAAAAAGTAGGTAAGATAATTACATGCCTCTGTGCTCGTGCAATATCCTTAGCCCCAAAAAGTTCACCAATTGTTGGTACTGACTGTCTCTGTCTCTGACTTAAAAGGTACAGCATTTTTCCTTATGATAGCTAGCAGATCAGCACATGAATTTTAACTTTAACTGAAGTAAAACAGCAAGTGAAATAAACTTCCCTTTGTCATCTCAATTTTGCATTACCTGAACATTATTCTGAAAAAAAGTTAGGATTTGTTTTACATTTTTTCTGCAATGATGCAATAAAAAAATTGTGCTTTCATGACACTGATGTTTGACAGTTTCAGTTTCAATATTCATTGCAATGGCAATTTTGAATTCACTAACTGTTAAAACCTATGTGACCTCAGCAAAGCTGATAAATGGATTCAAAGTGCAAATACTTGGAATTGTGGCACCACAATTGTTCTCCTTAATCAATCATACTTGCACAAAACAATTTAAAAAAATAGGAGCACACATTTATCACATTTTAAACAATTAAAACCAAAATAAATTCAAAATGACACTGAAGATGAAAGTGTTGTAAAACAATATTAAAATTTAGCTTATGGCAGCTACTTCAAATGCAATACAATATGTAGCAGTACAACAGTCAATAGCAGTTACATACTATAGGATGCAACCAAACAGTGGTCAGTTGGCTCAGTTGGCTGGTTTGCAATGCACAGTGATGTTGACAGCATAAGTTTGAATCCTGCACTGGCTAAGGTTACCATGAAAGACTCTTCCCCTTAATTGTTTCCCTACCTGGATGGATGTGGACCCTTAGGTTAAACCACTGCCAATTGCCTTTCTATATGAGGGCAGACTTATGGCATTCGAGACTATGGTGATTTTACCTTACCTGCAAGCAAAAGGAACACACCTGACCAAGGAGTCAGGAACTAGAGTGGTCCTCTCAGGTCTACCTTAAACCACACGGACTGTTACCAGCTGTCACTTACAGCAACCAGTAACACTCTTATATGAGCTCCACCTTCCAGAATTGTTTTGTAGAGGGGTCTTTATGACAGCTAACTTGATATATGAAATAGCCATTTCTTCCAATTCCCAAGTGATTGAAATACATGCATCACTGAAAGCCTCACTGCTCTAAGTCCTATTCAAACTCATTTTTGGAAGCTCAGTGAACAAGAGCCAGTGTCTTGGGATTAACTGTTAAGAGTGTCCCTCATATTGAGAGCAAACATTTGTAAGCCCCTGTCCACTCTCAGATGGACGCAGATAAAGGTGGTGTCAGTTTCAGGTTCCAATAGAGGGAAGAAGACCATTACCAGATAGTATGTATGGTAATGAGTCACATAAACCTCTGAACTCACTTGACCGGACACATTAATGTACAGATTAATCCTTCACAAGCACCATTTTGAGCTCTGTCCACTGGATTAAAATTGCTTCTGTTGTAATTTGTGCTGTTTCTAGTTAAACACAAATTGTTTGAATTGGTAATTAAGTTCAGGCAGATGGAGGAAACGTTTCAGTTTTGTCAACTTGTAAATCTGCAACAAGTTAGTGACCTTGGCTTGTTCCAAGGGACCATCATCACCTGGCTCTTCCTATCTAAGGCATGTGCAGCTGGTTAGGTAGATTGTTCACTGTTCCCATCTCTGCCTAATTGTCACTCTGTACCCAGGGTATCAATCTGTGTAGAGAAATAACTGTGGCGTTTGCATCATTACCTTTTGATAGTTGAGCTTCCCTGTTCTATCACAGGAGTCTTCTTGCATTATTGCTGCCTTCTATTGCCTTAAAACCTCCTTTTTTTCCAGATTAAAAGCCAAATCTGCAATGTTCAATATTTGTTTGTAACAAATGGTTGGAGAAGCTGGAACTCTCCTTCGAGGAAAGGGAAGTTCACAGATTTAAAAGAGGTCTCTTCAAATTGATTTGAAGGGGTTTGATAGGTTAGAGTATGGGGAAGGTGTTTTCACTTCTAAAGGAGTTCTAAAAATTAAGAGCTTTAGATGTGAGCCATTAATAAATTAATTAAGGAATTTCCTGCTTTGTGTGATAGAATTTACTCATCACAGGGTGTATTTGAGGTGCCAAACATACAGTTAAAAACTTATAAAGGGGAAGCTAGGTACACACAAAGAAAGGAATGGAGATCTGATGTTGGATGATTTCAGGAGATTTGTGTGGAACAAAAATGTACATGAATTTGGAATGGTTTGTTTCTACATTGTAAACTGATTTTACAATTCTGTTAATTGACAAATTATTTGAGTGTTGTCACTGCAATCTATACGATTGTTGAGTAATTCCTGTCCCTGTTATTTATCTTTTTAGTTACTTGAGTTGAATGGATGTATGCACAGTAGTTATTAATTCAGTTACTTAATGAAAAGGTTTGGGGGCAATACAAGCTTTCCAGATTAATACTCCAATCCTTGCTTTCGAAAAGTTCATTATCTGGAAAGATCTTTTGGAAGAACTTGGATATGAATTCTGACTAGAGTAGAAGCTAATAAGAACGTTAATGTCAGTTGAGTTACCTTCAAATGTCAGTTTATTAGTATGCTGCATCATGAGCATATGTGACGCAATGCTGAATTAATTGTGAAACAGACGCGATTCTGCAAGTAAAATGTCATTAAAAAAATCCTCTTACTAAGGAAGAGAACCTTGTATTTACCCAGAAACGTTGGTCACTGCTGAACAATGCAGTTTGAGGAGCTAAATGTCAACTTGATGGTTAGAAAATAAGTCTTAAACTGGTCACTTGGAGGACAATTCTGAAATCGAGGCAAAATGAGGAATTATTTAAAATCTTGAGTCTGTTGCATATTACATCCTTATTGTCTTTTGTTTCTGCTCAAGTAACTGTATACTGTTCACTGTGTCAGAGAGGATCTGCTATGTTCTTGACTTCCAGGATTCGATTAGATATGTTCATGCTAAACTAATTTTTGGCTGCCTCCAAAACAGTTTTACTGCATCTTACTGTGTGGGAGAGCTGCCTTTTGAGGCTAGGGGATGAGTGGACAAGGGAGTGAGAGATGATGAGGAGTAGGCCACAGCTACAGTGAGTATATACTTAGCTGGAATGAACTTCACTCAAGAATGATAGACTGGCTGTGTTTTTTTGCTTGTTTGGCACAATGGTCACTTAATTGAACAGCTGACACCAGTATCAAGTGAGGTCACCTTTTAGCTCTGTTAGCTCTTTTGACAGTTACACAGGCTCTGTCTTGGCTGAAATGAGTGACATTGATGATTCCCCGTATCAGGAAAAACTGCTGTGGTTCACTATGCTATTTGTGTTTCTTTTCTGATTGACAAGTGAAATAAGTTGAACAAGTTTTACAAGGTACCACAAAATACCATCTGTGTTGTCTTGCATGCTTCCCATTGTAGACCCGACTTTTTTTAAAAATAGAAAGTTTCCACGCATGATTTTATACCTAAATTTGTGCCCTTAATCTGAGTATTAGTTTTTAATCTGTGTGCTTCCTCTTGATTTCCTTTCTTTTCTTTTTAATTTGATTGTATTTTTACTTATCAATGTATCATTCTGGGACAAGAATCCAATCCCAATTTGAATTTGCTTCCACATGGGTCTTGACCAATCGTACTGCTACAAGAAAAATATTCTACAGCCATCAAAATTTTTCTCCATAACACTTTACATATTTCTGAACTTAAAATCATGCATGATAGCTTAAAGAACATTCACACACTGATTTCAAATCTAACAATTTTCATCTAATACTGTATCAGACTTTATGAACCTCCCCAACCTTAAACACTTCTGACGTTCCAATCAGCCAGAAGATCTCCAACTTGGCAAGAAAATGCGCTTACACAACAATGCCCTTGTTCCTTCTTTTGTGGTAGGTTGCCTTTCATGCCTGAATAAATAACAAGAATATATCTCTTTTGATTGCTCGCTTTGTTGCCCCTGCTCTGAACTTCTCTTAAATATTAGGTTGAATCTGATTTGTTTGTCCTATTTTAGGAGAATTCTTTTGTAATTGAACAGTATAAAGCCCAAGGAGCTCGGTATTTTGAGTCTAATTGCCTCGCAGTCTGTATATATTTAGCACAAGTTGATTTTTCTTGATCAAAATGCGATTTAAAAAATGGTGAGATGAGCAGCAGGCAGTAATTTCAAGCACTTTGTTTTGCAGTGTGCCTTGTCACTCATCCGGCTATGATTTCCAGCAGAGGCTATGGGTAGATTTTAACCTCCAGTGAACAAGGACAGTGAAGTATAAGTCTATGTTTTGTTGCTTAGGTATTTCTTAATTGCAGAGCCTTAATTGCATGCTTCAATTCTTACCTAAAATGGGCATTTATCCCTCCGTGTGTGTTGTTTCTTTTATAAAAGTTCGGACATCTAGATGTTACCTGACAGCACCATGGGAAGACTTGTCCACAAGTGGGTAACTCAAGGGCTAAGAGTTTTGAGATGTTTTACATGAGGGACATCTGAAACAAGGAGGCATCCATCCTCCTCATTACCTCACAGGAAAATCTTTAGTTTTTAAAATTTCCTGGCACCTGCTAGTCTAATTATTTCAAGTAGGAAATCAATGTGAAGACCCCACTTGGGAATGGATTAAAATTTATTGCACTCCCTTTGTCACTGCATTTTTACCTTGGGTTACTTCACAAAATGTCTGCCTTGCAAGTGGCCCATTTGCCATGAAAAACAAAGTGAAACTACAAAGAACGTGAAAAGGTGTTGCCATTATTTTGGAGCTGACCAGAGTATTGAAACATGTTGCATGGAATTTGTACCGATATTAGATTTGAGACACCCCAACAAAATGACTTCCTCCAGCAATGTGCATTGACCTGAACAGCTACCCTGACCACTGAGTTGAAGGATTTCTAGAGACTGGTGTGCATCCATAAGATAACTAATGTTTCCACACAGTTAACTTTTTTCAAGAATATTGAAGAGGGAATTTTAATTCTCATTTCAACTGCATGTAGCACTAGGCATTTCCATTACACCAATGAGGGTAGCCCAAACCCTTTCTTCCAAGCCAGGAAGGAAAGTAATTATTATCTAGCAATTAATGTAGGTTTGTATTCTATTTGCATGTTTGGTAATATAGATGTTTAGTTGAATTTCTATGCTACCCATGAAATTAAAAAATAATTTCCAATTCTGTTGAATTCAACAATTTTTTGAAAGGATACTTTTATAGGTACCAAAGCAGGGAAATGCTTTACAAAGGTATTTTACTGAGAATTTTTACCATACAACTTGCTTGTTCTAATTATTTAGATTAGTAATGCTCTGTTTCAAAAATTGAATTCATTTCATGTTGAAAATGTATCGCTGGAAAAGCGCAGCAGGTCAGGCAGCATCCAAAGAGCAGGTGAATCGACGTTTCGGGCATGAGCCCTTCTTCATTTCATGTTGGTCAACATATTTAAAAGTCTTATGTTTGTAAGGAAAATTTATAAAAATTCCTTGACAACTAATGAAATAGAATATGGATTATGACTGCCATGTACAAGGTGATGTTCAGTGTAAGCTAGTAAAATTTAAAAAGTGGTCAGCACGGTGGCACAGTGATTAGCACTGCTGCCTCACAGCGCCTGAGACCCGGGTTCAGTTCCTGACTCAGGCGACTAACTGTGTGGAGTTTGCACGTTCTCCCCGTGTCTGCGTGGGTTTCCTCCGGGTGCTCCGGTTTCCTCCCACAGTCCAAAGATGTGCGGGTCAGGTGAGTTGGCTATGCTAAATTGCCCGTAGTGTTAGGTAAGGGGTAAATGTAGGGGTATGGGTGGGTTGCGCTTCGGCGGGTCGGTGTGGACTTGTTGGGCCGAAGGGCCTGTTTCCACACTGTAAGTAATCTAATCTAATCTAAATTAGTTTGAATGCTTGTAAACAGTGCCAAATATGACTGCTTTCTTTTAGACTTCAAATGTTCCTTTTTTGATTTTGTTTAAATTATTGTGAACTTATTTCCATTTTGAGAATTGAAACTGAATCTTTCACACTATTTTACAATTTTTGGTGGATTTTTGCTTGTAAATAGCACATTGAGTAAATCAGAACTTTCTCAATTTATATTCAGCTATTTTACACAATTGCATCATCAGCTGATTAACAAACTTTCCAATGTTAAGATTAATCAAATGGCTCATTTGCTGCTTGAGAAGTGCTAAAGGATAATTATGATTGGTGCAGTGTACTTGACTAATTATTCCATTAAATGTTTCAAAATTGTTTGATCACATGATTTAGGTTCTCCCTTATTTGCAAATGGGACTTAAGGAACAGGAGTAGGTCATTCAGCATCTCGAGCCTGTTCTGCCATTTAAAGAGATTGTGGCTGATCTGTGGCCTAACTCCACCTTATCTGCATTTGGCCCATGTTTCTAATATCTTTTGTGGAACAGAAACTTATTTAAAATTAACAACTGATCCAGCATTCCACTGCAGTTTGTGGAAAAGTTCCAACTATCTACCAACCTCCATGTATAGAAATGTTTCCAAACATCTCTCATGAATTGTGCGATCCTAATTCTCATACTAATTCCAGTTCTAGATACCTCAACCAGAAGAGAGTTTCTTTATCTACTCAGCTGTTTGCTGTTAATATCTTTTTTTTTGAAGAGTGTGATCAAATCATCCCTGAACCTTTTTAAATTTGAGAGAAAGCAAGCCCAATTTATAAAATCACTGTAACTTAGTCCCTGAAGTCCAGATATCATTCTGGTAATTGTATCCCTCCATTGTATCCCTCGTAGGCCAATATATCCTTCCTAATGTGTGGTGTGCGGAGATCTCCCAAACTTGTAGTGGGGTCAAAACATTGCCTTCAATTCTCCTCCTTTTTTGTTAAATAACTTTATTTCAACAAATAATATGACCCCTCACAAGCAGCTCGGGCATAATGCTGCAAGTCTCACTTAAAATGCATTCAGCCTTTTCAGGCACTCATGGATGTTAAAGGACAGATTGTAATAATTTTAGTTGTGATGGCCTTTCCTCTTTTTGTCACTGGGAATATCCATCATAAAGGGAAGAGATTTGAAGGCAACTGAGAGAGCTCATTTACAAAATCATATTGAGTACATCACCTTGCTTGAGATAAAGCAGAGAACTTGAACATCAACACAACGGCCAAGAAGTGTGAAGTCACAACTTCGAATATAATGTACTTACGGCTAAATTCCTCTGAAAAAAGAGGGGAAATACATCTATTCAGTAGCCCCCCTGATCAGGACTTGCTACGGGCAGAGTTGGTTGCTTATTCTAATATCATTCAAAACCAGAGTGAGGTAAAATATTCTGTAATGTTGACAGGGAGATAGTAGGAATAATAATGGTTAAGCATTGAAATTGAAGATTATGGTAGAAGTGAGTTATCTGGGTAAAGAGAGACCAACAGAAGATAACACCCAGAAAAAAGAAGTAAGCACTGCTACGAGATCTAGGCAGTTGGTGCTTGGAGATCCCTGGTTGCTGTCAGAAGCAGTGAAGTGTTGGAGTTCGGGCTGAGGAGAAGCCCAGAGAGCTATTCAGGATAAGATTGTACTTTTTTAATTAAACTTTTCTGACTCATTGAAAATCATGGAATCTTGGAAGTTTATACAAGTTTAAGGTGTCTGGGATTTCAAAATTTTGGTTATAAGCACAATTGGTGGTGTAAGGTAGCAAAATGGTATTGTCACTAGACTAGAGATCCAAGGTAATGGTCTCCAGCCTGGGTTTGAGTCCCACAACAGTAGATGGTAAAATTTGAACTGATGAAAATTTAACTTTCTTTTAAAAGGAAGTCTTCTTCTAACTGCAACCATTGTCAATTATTGTAAAAAACACATCCGGTTAACTAATATTTTTAGGGAAGGTCAGCTCTCCATGTGCCTCCTGACCACAACACTCTGTAGTCAAGTCTTAACTGCCATCTGAAATAACCCTGGCAGGCTAAAAAGTTCAAATAGTAATTTTGAATTATGCAACAAATGCTGGTTCAATCAGTGCTCTGATCTATGTCCCATTGGGGCAGCATGGTGGCTCAGTGGTTGAGGCCAGATGGTGGCTCAATGGTTTTGGGGTGGCGTCGTGGCTCAGTGGTTAGCACTGCTGCTTCACAGCGCCAGGGACCCAAGTTCGATTCCAGCCTTGGGTGACTGTCTGTGTGGAGTTTTTACATTCTCCCTGTGTCTGTGTGGGTTTACTCTGGGTGCTCAGGTTTCGTCCCACAGTCCAAAGATATGTGGGTCAGGTGAATTGGCCATTTAAATTGCCTGTGGTGTTAGGTGCATTAGTCAGATGGAAATGGGTCTGGGTGGGTTAGTCTTCGCAGGGTCAGTGTGGACTTGATGGGCCGAAGGGCCTGTTTCCACACTGTAGGGAAACTAATCATGTAAAGAATGGATGTGAAGAAGATGTTTCCACTAGTGGGAAAGTCTATAGCCCGAGGGCAAAGCCTCACAGTGTAGGGGTGACTGTTTAGAACTGAGATCAAGAGGAATTTCTTCAGCCAGAGGGTGGTTAATCTGTGGAACTTATTGCTACAGAAAACTGGAGATTGAGTTATTGAGTGTATTTCAAACTGAGGTGGAGAATTAAGTGGATCAAGGGTTACAGGGGAATGGCAGGAGAATGGAGTTATGAAATGTGAGCCATGATTGAATGGTGGAGTAGACTCACTGAGCTGACTGGCCAAATTCTGTACTTGTAACTTCAAGTGAGCACTTTTAGACCATAAGGTTCCTTAACAAGAACCTGGTACAGGCAGAAGATGCATCAATCATCAGCTTGATCACTTTGTGGCCACCAAAAAGATGTAAATTGAACAGTTATGAAGCAACTGGAGAACCGGAAACTGCAATCACTTCAACTTCACTCGTCCCAACACTGCACCAATATCATAAGCCAGTGAAGCATTTTCATCTTTTTCACTGCCATGATTTGTCGAAGAAAGTGTGTATTCAAAAGGTTTTAATCTGACTGGCTTAAGACGTCAGTCATTGAACACTGGCAGAATGCAATTGCAATGAACAGCTGGAGAATTATGAAATAGTTGAGTCTTTCTGAAGCAGCTAGTCAGTTCATGTGATCTTGTATCGAAGATTTCTGGAGGTCACCCCAGTTTCCTGCTGATTTTGAGTTGTTAGATGGAGCAACTTGAAATAACAGGTGGAAGAAAAGGACACTTCCTGCCAAGGCAATAATATAGAGGAAGAGAAATCAGGCCTTCCAAAATCAACATTTTAATGGAAAAGATTAATGAAGAACCATGAGTTAGAATATCTTGAACGTGTAATAACTCATGATTTAGAAAGCCTGCAGCTCATTAGAATGATTTTTAAAGAAATAAACAAACTTTTTGAACTGCTTTAAATTGGATGAATGTGCCATCAACTAAAAGATCTGTGCCTCTAGAGCAAGATGAATGTAGTATTCTGACAATCAGTGATCCAGGTGATCAATATCATTTCCTTAAATGAGTTTAGACCTCTGTTTGTGAATCAAACTATTGTAGTGTTTTCCCCAGAAATGTGACCATTTTTTATAAGGTTATGCCATCGCAGGGGATCCCTGGTTCACAAACATCTGACTTACAACCGCTCGGGCCTATGAACACACACCCATATAGGGGTGTAATTTTAATGACTCTAAATGTGAATGTTGCCTGTGTTTATGAACAGCTGCTTTGCATTGTTCTGCATTGTGTTCTGGCTTGTATACAGATCAACTTAACAATGGATTCCAGAACAGAACTTGTTTGCAAAAAATGGACAGTTTTAAAAGAATAAACATCTACAAACTTAAATGAGCTTTCCTGTGAAATTGGATGGTACGAGTCAAAGTTGAAACATAGATAACCAACTATTAGCAGCTGTGCTTGTTTCTCTGGGCCTTCATCCAACTGTCTTCATTGTAACATTCCTGCATGCACTGAACATGTGTTCCCCCTGCCCCTTCAGTCCACACTTTCTGCAGAGGCAAACCATCACTTGCACTACCTCCTGGTGCCTGCTCTCAGACCAACTCTCACTATTTCTGCCCTTCAGACTTTGAAGAACAGATATCTACACCTTTCTTGCTCCTGCCAGGTCATTTTTATTTTTTTGTACATGGATGTGCGTGCATTTACACTGGACACATCTTGTTGTGTTCAGCTCTGGTGCCCACTCACTTGTGTTCAGTTGGAGATGGTTTACCTCTTGTTTTTGGAGCAGAATGGAAGGCAGCCAGTTGACTGTGTCCCATCCCTGTACTGGAATTGAGTTGAGTCCCTTCACTGATTGTGGAAGTATCCCCTGACTGACCATTGTAGCCCATGAGCTTTGGTGAGAGGAGTACACAGTGACAATTGGTGAGTAGTGGTCTGTATGAGGTAGAGACAAAGTAGTGCCTCAAACCTTGCAGAACACATAAGATCCTTGACCTTTCTCTAATACTGTTTTACATTATTTCTGTCTGAGACATCTGCATTGATCCAGGCTGCTGTTTCGGTAGAGGCTGGTGGAGTCTGATGTGATCATTCTTTCACTTAATAGCATCCAGCAATATCCTCCTCTTCTCCCTCATTGTGGCCACCAGCACTTCCAGGCCTCTAGAGAAAAGAAACACTAACTTGCCATTCTGAGTGAATTTCCTTGGGCTAACAGATCGCAGATCTACCGTGTGGAAGGTATTTCCTGGTTTGCAGAGGCTAAAGTGGTATTAAAAGGAGTTTTAAACATGATGACTGTGGCATGAATCCTGCAAGGTCCTGGCAGAGAAGAGCATTTCCACTCCTCCTGGCACACATTTTGACAAGAACGATTCCATCAGACTGGTAGCATATCGGAAAAGTGGAAGATTGTATGTGAGTAAAGTCACCACGTGCCATGGCTAATAGCATCGAGAATCTCACTCAAAAACACCCTGCCTGACAATGAAAAAACCCAATTCAAAACGTTCCCTTGGAGTTTCAACCTTCTTTACTGCTGCTCTGAGTAATGTATATTGTTGAATCTGTTTAATTTTATGGTTAATCAATATTTCATTTATGCAGATAGATTACTGTGTAGACCAAGGAGTCAGTTGTTGAACTGTAAAATGAATGTTACCAATAATTTATAAATGAATAAAAATGGCATGGCAATGAATGAATATTTGTCTCCACACTTGGAATGGAATCAATAATACCAAAAAATAATAGGAATAAATAATTGTGGTAAATGCTGTATTGCTTTGAGGTCATTATTGGGGTCGAAGGGTTGGGGTTGGTGTTGTAGTGACCACAGGCAGTTGACCATTCGGTAAGGAAATTTTCAAAAAAAGCAAAGTTTGTTTTTTGAAGAAGCAGCAGTTTGGGTATGATGTATTGGGCCTGACGTTTTTGAGTAGCAATCTGATTTTTTTTTAATGAAAGAATGGAACTCTCCCCTGTGAGAATTAAGCTCAGCTCTCGGGACTATAGAAACGTAGTTCCATTCAGACAGTTGTGTGGTGTAGAACTGTCGCAGGAAGGTAAACAGTGTCCCTCTTTTTCACAGTGTGATTGGACGGTACTGTTTGGTGTAGATCTGGGTGGGTGAGAGAAATGTGCTCTGGAAGGGCTTGGACAGGTGGTCTTGTCTGGTCCAATGTAGTTGAGGTAGTGGGTGAATTGTTGACTTGAGCATAGATTTAGTTGAACACTTAGTCAGGATTTGTACTAATTATCTAACTGTTCCTCAGAGACGATTTTACTTAAATTCTTTGGAATCATCTGAATTCAGTTTTTTTTAAATGACTTTTGGAGGGTTCCATACATAGAGGAATTACCCAGTGGATTCTTCAGGTTTCCGAGGTGATTGCTCCAGATCCAATGATAGGGAATCTGCTGGGACCCCAACGCAATTCCCATTTTAGGTAGTTTTTCCCCACTACATTTCTAAATCAAAGTTTAACAGATGACTGCAGTTGCATTTTTCACTGTTGCTACTTGAATGTTTTGGTGTTTGCACTGGTTAACATACCCACCTATTGTGACTGGCTCATTCCAGTAACTCTTGTGGGTTTTCAAACTAGTGATGTCACTGAAAGCTTTGCTTTTTGAGCTCAATCTTTTTAGCTGACCTGCCCCCAACCTGTTTGCTCCAGTTGTACAGGACTTGCTTTCCAGTTATTCCAGGTGAAGCAGCATTTCAGCTGTCCCTCCTTCAATCTGGTCATATTATATTCACTGCATTTAATATGGCTTACTTTGCATTGGAGAAACCAAACACAGGGTGGATGATCGCTTTGTGGAACATCTCTGGTTTGTGTGCAAGGACCTGACCTTCCTATAGCTGGTCATTTTAACACTGTGTCCTGCTTGCATGCTCACATGTCTGTCCAGTGTGTCCATGCTGGGTTCCAGTGAATCACAGCACAAAACTGGAGGAACAACACAGAATCCCAACAGTTGAAAACAGGCCATTTGGCCCAACTGGTCCACATCGACCCTCGGAAGAGCAACCCACCCATATCCATCACCCTCTTTTGCAGTCACTGGAATCACTTTATCTGTGCTCCTAACTATACAGTTCCCATTGCTATTGCTCTACTGTACTTTGACCCTCCTTGCTATGCAGCAATCAACTGTGATGCCATTTGCTTTGGATAACTCCCCAGGACCTGATCAGGTGTACCCTAGAACTCTGTGGGAAGCCAAGGAAGTGATTGCTGGGCCTTTTGCTGAGATATTTGTATCATCGATAGTCACAGGTGAGGTGCCGGAAGACTGGAGGTTGGCAAACGTGGTGCCACTATTCAATGAGGGTGGTAAGGATAAGCCAGGGAACTATAGACCAATGAGCCTGAAGTTGGTGGTGGGCAAGTTGTTGGAGGAAATCCTGATGGACAGGATGGACATGTATTTGGAAAGGCAAGGACTGATTAGGGATGGTCAACATGGTTTTGTGTGTGGGAAATCATGTCTCACAAACTTGATTGAGTTTTTTGAGCAAGTAACAAAGATGATTCTGCGGGCAGAGCAGTAGTGTGATCTATATCGATTTTAGTAAGGCGTTTGACAAGCTTCCCCGTAGGAGACCGGCTAGCAAGGTTAGATCTCACAGAATAAAAGGAGAGCTAGCCATTGGATACAGAACTGGTTCAAAGGTAGAAGACAGAGGGTGGTGGTGAAGGTTTGTTTTTCAGACTGGAGGCCTGTGACAAGTGGAGTGCCTCAAGAATCGGTGCTGGGTCCATTACTTTTTGTCCTTTACATAAATGATTTGGATGTGAGCATAAGAGCCACAGTTAGTAAGTTTGCAGATGACATCAAAATTGGAGGTGTAGTGGACAGTGAAGAAGGTTACCTCAGATTACAACAAGATCTTGACCAAATGGGCCAATGGACTGAGAAGTGGCAGATGGAGTTTAATTCAGATAAATGCGAGGTGCTGCATTTTGGGAAAGCAAATCTTAGCAGAACTTATACACTTAATGGTAAGGTCCTAGGGAGTGTTGCTGAACAAAGAGACCTTGGAGTGCAGGTTCATAACTCCTTGAGAGTGGAGTCACAAGTTGATAGGATAGTGAAGAAAGCATTTGGTATGCTTTCCTTTATTGGTCAGAGTACTGAGTACAGGAGTTAGGAGGTCATGTTGCGGCTGTACAGGACATTGGTTAGGCCACTGTTGGAATATTGTGTGCAATTCTGGTCTCCTTCCTATCGGAAAGATGTTGTGAAACTTAGAAGGGTTCAGAAAAGATTTACAAGGATGTTGCCAGGGTTGGAGGACTTGACCAATAGGGAGAGGCTGAACAGGCTGGGGCTGTTTTCCCTGGAGCGTCAGATGCTGAGGGGTGACCTTATAGAGGTTTACAAAATTATGAGGGGCATGGATAGGGTAAATAGGCAAAATCTTTTCCCTGGGGCCGGGGAGTCCAGAACTAGAGGGCATAGGTTTAGGATGAGAGGGGTAAGATATAAAAGAGACCTATAGGACAACATTTTCACGCAGAGGGTAGTACATGTATGGAATGAGCTGCCAGTGGAAGTGGTGGAAGTTGGTTCAATGGCAACATTTAAGAGGCATTTGGATGGGTATATGATTAGGAAAGGTTGGAGGGATATGGGCCACGTGCCGGCAGATGGGACTAGGTTGGGTTAGGATATTTGGTTGGCATGGACGGGTTGGACCGAAGGGTCTGTTTCCATGCTGTACATCTCTATGACTCTATCACTGTATCACCTGAAAGGCAATCTCCCCTCCAAAAGTATCCAGAATAGTATACTTGGTCGAGAGGCAGATAGTTTCATGGGTATCCTGCATTGTCCAGAAGAGAGGACTGCAGATGCTGGCGATCAGAGTCAAGAGCATGGTGCTGGAAAAGCACAGCAGATCAGGCAGCATCCCAGGAGCAGGAGAATTGAAGTTTCGGACAAAAGCCCTTCAGGAAGCCAAATGAAGGGCTTTTGCCCAAGGAACTTCAATTCTCCTGCTCCTCGGATGCTGCCTGACCTGCTGTGCTTTTCCAGCACCACACGCTGTCCTGAGTAGTCTGTCTGCCCCTCCTAGTGGTCATCCATCTGTCTGTATGAACATTAGGTATGACCATGTCACTCAAATTCCTGTCTGTGACACTTTCTGCCTCCTGCATGCTTCTAAGTGTACCCAACTGCCACTCCGACCGATCCATTTGGTCTCATCAGCTGCAATTGGACACAACCTGTGGATGTTGTTGTCAGGGATGTTCAAACTACCTGTCTGATATCCCACCTCCCACAGGAGACAAATATTATTCCGTTGATGACCACTTTTACCTCTAGCATCTATTTAATTGAAAATAAGTTTTCTATTAAAATAATTTACAGCTAACTATGTTGCCCATAATGTTAGATCCTCACTAAGAAAATATACTTCTATTAATGACAACCTAAGTACTATTCTAAATTCTGGTACTGTTCTACTCTAATACTAGCCTAAATCCTGTTACTCTAAAAACTTAATGAAAATTGAAGATAAGAAAGAGAGAATCACCTGACCACTACTGACCAATCTTCTGTCCAAATGTCATTTTGAACTTGGGATCATGAAATGCAGCACCCACTATACTCATGTCACAGACAAAGGTGAGTGCTGAATAATGTGGTGCTAGAAAAAGCACAGCAAGTCAGGCAGCATCTGAAGAGCAGGAGAATCGACGTTTCAGGCATAAGCCCTTAGTCAGCAATGTGGGGGATGGGGATGAGACAGAAACAGGGGTGGGCTGGGGGAAAGATAAGTGGGATAGGTAAATGCAGATGGGGGGGTAATTGTGATAGGTCAGTGGAGAAGGTGAAGCGGATAGGTGGGAAGGAAGATGGACAAGTAGGTCAGGTCAAGAGGACGGTGCCCAGATGGAGTTTGGATCCAGGATAAGGTTGGAGCAGGGGAGATTTGAAAACTGGTGAAGTCAATACCATGTGGTCATAGGGTCCTGAGGTGTTCTTCCTTCAATCAGTGGGTGGCTTTGATTTGGGGTGGAGCAGGTCCAGCTATTATTTAGAAGTAGCCCCTAAATGCCCCACGCTTGAGCTCTTACCTACTCCAGTCACTGTCTCCTCCCTCCAGCCTCTCTGATTCTGATTCTCAGCTGCTGATTGGCTCAAAACTAGCAGCTGTACTGAAAAAGCCAACACCTCCCAGAATCCTCCTAGTTGCTTCTCACTGTACCTTCTTCTGTTGTAAATCATCAGCATATAATACCAATTTAAACCCTAAACTCCTTTATTTTCTTCCCCTAGCATGCATGCACCATGCACAGTTGGTTCAGTTGTCTTTGTTACCAGGTACTTTTGTTGAGATGATCTTCGGCTTTATTGTTGGTCATACCAGCCAGCTTCCTCTGGATGCTGTCATAGATTGGCAAGAAAGACAAGGCTGATTCACATGCTAAAACCTGACTTATCAATTGTAAGTCATAGCTTACAACACTCTTGCAGGAAAGATAAAGTAGTTTTATTCAGGTTTACTGTGAATTTTGACTACAGAGAACAGTGATTGCTCCTGAGCTGGGGAAGAACTGATTCCTTTTCTAATTCTTTCCTCGCTCCAGTCTCTTCAGTTACCTGTGGACAAATCACAATTGTTGACAGGTAGCAAGGTCTCGTCCATTGGTAACTGGTCATTAGTCCATAAACCAGTAAACTACTACTTGCCAGAAAGAGCTATGCCTATGCATTCCCTTGACATCAAATTATTTGCAATTCTAAATTCTGACTGTTTGTCCAAACAATTGTTTTCATGGTGTCTGACGTGGCTGTCAGGTTACTTGCTTCCCAAAGCTGCAGCCACCTTCTCAAACAATGATTTTTAAAACACTCTCATTTCAGTCCTAGGCTTTAGAAGACACCAAACAAAAAAGACATTGTCCTTACTTTATGCCATTCTGTACTTTTGTTAAACCTAATGAGCAATGGAAGCCTTTCTGTAAAAGTCGCATATGTATCATGCTTAAATTGCAAATGTGATGCCAGATCAATAAGTTGCATGTGCCTAATGAGACTTGTCATGGAGTCACAGCAATTAGTCCCCCACGCATCACATTGTGCAACTGGCTTTTAAGATTGTCAATATACTAAATTCAAACTGGATTGGAATTTGGTATTTTTGGGGGATATAATTTCAACTGATTCACCTAATTAGAATCTGTTTTTGTCTTCAGGCAACCACATATTCGTGGGTGGCACGGTGGCACAGTGGTTAGCACTGCTGCCTCACAGCGCCTGAGACCCGGGTGCAATTCCCAATTCAGGCGACTGACTGTGTGGAGTTTGCACGTTCTCCCCGTGTCTGCGTGGGTTTCCTCCGGGTGCTCCGGTTTCCTCCCACAGTCCAAAGATGTGCTGGTCAGGTGAATTGGCCATGCTAAATTGCCCGTAGTGTTAGGTAAGGGGTAAATGTAGGGGTATGGGTGGGTTGCGCTTCGGCGGGTCGGTGTGGACTTGTTGGGCCGACGGGCCTGTTTCCACACTGTAAGTCTAATCTAGTCCACTATCTAAATTTTACCAATTATCAGAAACTTGTGGGTACCCATCCAGATGCAGTGTGCCATTCCTGAAGAATATGCAATCTGCTTTTAAGTACCCAATAGTCAATATTGATTACAGTCCAAGGACTAGTCTCCGTTTTGAAGATAAGGTTTTTACAGAATACATTTTAGAATGATTTAAAATTGTTTGAGCTGTTCAAATTCTTGCAATTTTATCAAACCTGATTTCCGTCTCCCTACCATGATTTTGTGAATGATGTTCTGATACATTATAGTGCATCCTTCATTGCTGCCTAAACCAATCTCTCATGTGAGCAGCATCATTAATAAGTATGGCTGTATTTATTATCTTCATCAATGAGGATCCCCACCCCCATCCCCTTGCCCAGTTTTGCAGATTTTACAGTGAAGAATGTTTTCTCTTCAGTCTTATCCTGATAGAGGCCAAGCTTTTAAGTTTCTTTCCTATCAGATTTCTATTTTACATTTTATCCTTTATCTAATGTCTTTGTTAACTTTGCAAACCTGATCTCGTAATATTGTTTCTTATTCTTCACCAGCATCTGACCTTAAATTGAACTTAACATCCTAATTCCCCCCCCCCACTGCCCCAAACCTCTCGCATCCTAATTTTAGACTGCTCTCCTCTTCACTGTACTTTTAAATATGTAAAACACCAAATGTTTCTCTAAATTCAAGTAATTTTTTTGTCTTTTTATGGTGTATTTTAAATGGAACTTAGCCTGAAAATTCATCAATCATCTCATTGTTTCCAGATGTAACCATCCTTGATCACTGGTACAGACTCTATCAAGGTTTGCAGTATTGGAAGAGCCAGCTTCCATGTTAGTTACCTGTCTTACCAATCCATTCTGCAATCCAGTTATCCAGCCATCTTATCTGCCTGTCAGTTAAGTTAACTGATGTTGTGGTGTGTGCACCTAGTTCATAAGCAGTTACTGCCCTGACCGTCTATGACTGGTTTTGTAAGTAGCAGGCTGAGGCTTGTAGTTGGAAAAACTACCAGAGCAATCAAACAATCTTCTATCCTGATAGTCATATCAAACTAAAAGAACTATTGATCAATCATGATAATCGTAGATGTGACATGAAGAAAGTCTGAAGTAGAGTGCTTTTGGAATCAATGGTATTAAGTTGTCTGTTCTGTTAAGCATGCTTGGAATGAATGAATGAAGGAGAAAGGTTAGTCCTGCTAAAGGATGACATGGCATTTTATTAATGAAAAAGGAACTTGGCTCAGATAATCAGTAAATAGAATCAATATTGGTGAAGGTTACGACCAACAGTTAGAAAATGTTGGTGCAAGTAGATAAGATAACCAGAGATCTGTTTGGAAGAATGGATTGAACATTCTAAAACACTAAAAAGAGTCCTTTCACAACAAAGATGAATGAGGAAAGAAAATGCTATTCTGCACCCCTCCTCCATCCCCCTCCCAAACATCCGTCCTATACTGGATACTCTGTAATTATTGCAACATTTATGTCCCAGACAAGACCTATTAATTTTGGTAACACCATGGAAGACAGCCCATCGGACCCAGTGATCAAGGATGGTGTGCATAGTTTATAGGCTCACTATTGGAGCATTGAGGACAAGATATTGGAGCTTGTAACAAAAGCAATGAAGTAATATGGGAACCTTCAATCATCACAGACATGTTCAGTCAAATTGGCAAAGATTTTAGCCAAGTTCTTTGGAATGCATTTGTGACAGTTTCCTAGATCATCATTTTCTGCAACTAATAAATTTATTTTACATGTAATGTGCAATGAGACAGGCTTACTTAGTACCGTCATAGTCAAAGGCCCACTGAGAAATTGATACTAGTACAAGTGATGTCCACTTAGTTTGAAAATAAACACAACATAAAATCTAAAGCTAATTATGTAGATGAGGTGAGAGTGAGCTAACATTGACTGGGTCAGCTTAAAAGATTTTCGAGTAAAGAAAAATACATTCTTTTGAAGAAACAAGTCAACATGTTCAATAAAAGTTCCTTCCATTAAAGGATCAGCACTGAGAGAATCTATCCCTAAAAAGCAAGGTTAAGGATAATATTAGATTGGGAGGCTCATAATGTTGCAAAGAATAATAGTAAACTGAGGATTGGGATCACGTTAGAAACCAGCAAATGGCCAGGAAAATGGTATTGAAGTGAAGAAATAAAGTATTGGGCCAGGAACAAAATTAGCAAATTGTGTGGTTTTGCAAATATATAAAAACAATAACTGAAGAAAGCATTCTTCTCTTTAGATGTGGAGACTGGATAAATTTCCTTTGAAAATGAGGAAGGGGCTCATGCATTGGAAATAATGTTTTTCTGTCTTCTCAGAAAAAAAGGATTCTGTACAGAAATGGAGAATAATGCAGGGAGTAATGAGAGCAAGGAAATTGAGAGTTAATATCAGCCAGGTGGAAAGTATTGGAGAAACATATTAAAATCCAACAAATCCTTAGGAGCTAACACCTTACAACTTGGGTTCAAAAGGAAATGGCTAGCACATCCAGTTGGGATTTTTGCAAAAATCTCTAAATTCTGGAATTAAAGTTTTATATCTTGGCACAACTTGAGGGATACGTGACACCCTTGAAGATTTCATCAAGGTATGGTGATCAGATTGCATATTCTACTACCTTTTTCTGTATGTTCACAACAATCTATTGTGAAGTTTTGATCTCCGCTAATGGTGACAGTGCATCTGATTTACCCTATACTGAGGAAATCTTGGTCAAACATTTGAACAAGGAGCAAGAGTAGATTAGTGGTTCCTTTTGAGCCCGCTCTGCTATTCACTATCCGCATGGCTGATCTGATTCCGACCTCAACTTTAAAATTAATCAAGAATCTTTTTTAGCACTGCCTTCTTTAAAACAAAACTGCATCAACTATCTTTTGAAGAAAGGAATTCCAAATACTCAACCCTCTGAGAGAAAAATGTTTTCTTATTCCTGTCTTAAATGGGTGTGTCCTTTATGAAACCATGACCCTGATGACAATCTACTTGATTAGGTGCCTTCAGGATTTTGTTTAATTAAGTCATTTTTGAGTTTTCAAGGTTTCAAAGAGTATAAGTCTAGTTTGTCTCTTGTCTTTCCTCCGAAGGTAATCGGTTCATTTCAGCTATTAGTTGTAAACATTCTCTGAACAGCTTTCAATGCATTAATATAATTGTGTAAGTACAGTTCCCAGTATTGTGCACGGGTAATCCCGATGTGGTCTGATCAATGCCCTGTACAATTGAAGTGCAGCTTCTACTCTTATTGCAAGAGGAATTGAATACAATACGTACCATTCTATTAGCTTTCATAATTATTTGCTGTACTTGCATACTAGCTTTCTGCGATTTCAAACTCAAGGAAACCCAGATATCTCTGCAGCCTCTCACCAGTTAGATAATATGCAGCTTTTCTTTTTTCTCTGCCAGAATGTACACTTCCATATTTTAGGGTCCATTTGCCAGATCTTTTCCCACCCACTTAATCTGTCTTTCTTCCTGTTGTAGTCTCCTTGTGTCCTCTTCACAACTCACATTTTGGCCTATCTTTGTGACATCAGTAAATTTAACTACCATACTTTGATCCCTTCCTCCAGTTTGTAAGGAGTTGAGAATCCAGCACTGACTCGTGTGGCACATCACTCAAGATAGTTTGCTAGCTTGAAAACAATCCATCTATTCCTACCCTGCTGCTTAATAAGGATTACCATCATCTATCCATGCCAATGTTACCCATTATACCATGCGCTGCATTTTCCATTATTAATGCTTTGACGTAGCACCTTTATCAAATGCCTTCTCTCTTTTTATTGGTCAAAACAGGAATCTCTCTCTCTCTCTTCAACTATTCTATTAGTTCAAAAGAAAATAATGCTAATTGCATAATGCTCACTTCAATGTGCACATTAACATATGGTTTATCATTAACATATGGTTTAACATTCTGCTTTGGCAGTGTAGCAATGTTGAGGCTGAACTCCAGCATCATACTTGTCCATAATCCTCATTTACATTTCCTGTTGACTTTGTTTATTATATATTTAGGCTTCCAAAGAATGGGTTGACTTCAAGTCTAATGTTCAGAGAAAAGAGATGCTTAATCTCTGAAACTCAAAATACCTTCCTCCTATTTTAAATCAGAAAAATGGTATGATACACTGTGTAAGGTATCAATGCAGAATATAATCTAACAGATTCTCCTGACCTCTGTGACTTGCTTAATTAGCTAGGTGGTAATAAGAGTTAGAGATGTATAACACTTGACTTTGTCAGTTTACTACCACCACCACCACCACTCCCAACCCCCCCCCCATCCATTTTCCATCAATGACTCTAGCAGAAGGACAACTATTTTTGGTTGCAAATATAAGTGGAGCTATTCTGTGACAAGATTGCATTATAAACTCAAATTGGGTCCTATCAGAGGAAACATTTGTTGAGGCTTTGACCTGACTGCACTTTGGGAGACAGTATAATGTATCACTGTGGGAATAGCATAGGAAATGTAAGGACTTCCCTGAATTAATTTCATTGTGGTCTATTGCTTCCTTATATGCTAAATGCAAGGAGGAAATCTGTAGCATAGCAGGGAGCATACTTGCCTTCAGGACAAAAAGTCAGATTTCAAGTTTTATGCCAGGGCTTAATGGGTAATGGAACTGTGTTCATAATGTGGCTAAGCAGGCTGAGTACTAAATTGTGAATCATTTAAATGTATATCGGTGGTAGGAGATAAGAGCATGCTAGATTCCTGGTCAGCCATGTGATGGTGAGAAATGTGATCTCACCCAGTGTGCATGTTGCCAGAGCCATTTGGGGAGGTTGCTATTTCCCTGGGCAGGCTGGTGTGCATTGGCTGTAAGCATTGCTGGTTAGGCTGGCACTTACTGCTCATGCCTAATTGCCCAGTTGGCAGTTAGAAGTTGACCACATTGCTGTGGATTTAGAGTTGCATGTGGACTAGTTTCAGTAAGCACAAACAGCATGAGAGAAGGAGATTGGTGCCAGCAGTACAGGATTTCTTAATTATTGTTAAAACAATTGTTGAACTTTAAATCTTGTCAGCATTTTAGGTACTTTTATTCCTATCTTCAACCCTGGTTAACTATGAAAATTGTCATGTTTTAAAATTTAAGTCAACACTGAGAATTATCTCTTGTTTGGAATCATTCTCATTGATTGTCAGTGTATTTGCAGATCAAATCTTTCTGCAAGTTTGGATCATAATGTTGATCCTTTTTGTGTTTGCTGACTTCCCATTGGTTTTTCCAGCCAGAATTTTGCAGGTGGCCTGTCCTGAATGTGCCAATTGGAGGAAAGTAGGGAGAAATTCACTCTATGCAGTAGCAATGTTACAGGCTAAGACTTTTTGTGACATTTGCTGGTTTATTTTAGGTGTTGAATTGTTTTTTGAACGTCGCAAAGCCACTCTGATCGCAATTGAGGAAAGTTAAATGAAAGGCTAGTGTGTCATGTGGGTAAGGGGCCAGGGTGCCAAGTAGTGACTAAATTCTAGTCACCCGACGTCTGGAGGAAGAAAGCCTCATCTTCTACCTTGGGACCCTCCAGCTACACCGGATCAATGTTGATTTCACCAGTTTCCTTCTCTCCCCTCGCCCCACCTTTCTTCCAGATCCAACCTTCCAACTCAGCACCACCCTCTTGAACTGTCCTGTCTGTCCATCTTCTTTCCCAACTATTCACTTCACCTATCACCATCACCCCCACCTTCATCTACCTATCACATTCCCCACTACTTTCGCCACCCCACCCCCCCACCCCCCTCCCATTTATCTCTCAGCCTCTTTGGGCATCCCCATGCTCCTAATGAAAAGCTTATGCTTGAAACGTTGACTCGCCGTTGATTCTTTTCCAACACTGCGCCTTTTGACTCTGATCTCCAGCATCTGCAGTCCTCACTTTCTCCACAAATGGAGTCACAACTAGTGTGCATCCTACGAAATGTGATACTGACATACCCTAGAATATTATAAGCAATTGGGTCTTCTGGTTACTGTCAAAAGCTGGCAGCAGAAGATAGGCCTGTGTTATCCCTTTCTAGCCTACTACAAACTGAAAGCGCACACAGCACTGGAACACCATTTTTAATTAAATGTTCTTATTGTTCCATTATATAATACTCTCTCTGCAGACTAACTAATTTGGCTGGTAGACCATATGACATCCTTTGCATACATATCACTGATAGTAGTAGAGATGATATTGCATTACTTTGATGCAAATTAATATATTTGTTGGTGTGATGTCACAACATCCCTTTTGCCTTGAATAAAATGTACATAACCTATGGAATGTAGAAATTATAGCTACTTTAATTGTGATTGAATATTTGGAACACAGCTGCTGGGTTCTGTTTTCATAATCCTAGAAACACCTGGTCATGAATCAACATGGTCAGATCTTATCCTATATGTGAATATGACTGTGAACTGCCTGTTCCATCACTGAAGTCTATATTAAGGTTGATCTTTGGCAAGTGTTTGGTATGTTGTTCTTTGTCATTTTTTGCACCAGTTGCATGCTGTTCTGCAAGGTGCTGCTGCTTATTTCCCTTATGTGAGTTAGAGTTGCCTGAGATGTGATACGTTTCTTCACTGTAGCTCACCATTTTGTGTTGTAGCTTGTTTTGAATGTAGTTCTTTGCAGTCTTGAACGTTATGACTGGGATTCAAGTTGAGTTGCCTCACTTGTTGGCCAGTGTTGAGTGGCAGTAATTCTGTGCGTGCTTGCACAGCATGTACATCTTTCATCTTTATCTTTCTGGTGCAGGCAGTCTGTGATGACAATGATTTGGCAATGTGGTTTTTCTCAGTGAACAAAACAGAACCTGAGCTGGCACTTGCAGTCTGGAGTCAAATATTTCACAAAGACACAAAATAGCCATGGAGTCTTCCAGCACGGAGACAGACCCTTTGGTCCAATTCGCCCATGCTGACTAGATATCCTAAACCGATCTCGTCTCATTTGTCAGCATCTGGCCCAGGTCCCTCTTAAACCCTTTCTATTCATATACCCAGTCAGATTCCTTTTGAATGTTTGAATTGTATCAGCCTCCTCCACTTCCTCTAGCAGTTCATTCCATACACGCACCACTCCCTACATTAAAAAGTTGTTTTTCAGGTCCCTTTTTAAATCTTTCTCCTCTCATCTTAAACTATGCCCTCTAGTTTTGAACTCACCTACCCTGGGTAAAAGACTTTTTGCCCTATACATGCCCCTCATGATGCTATAAACTTCCACAAGGTCACTCCTCAACATCTGCTCTAGGCAAAAAAAAAACAGCTTATTCATCCTTTCCATTTAGCTCAATCCCTCCAATCCTGGTGCCATTCTTGCAAATCTTTACTGAACCCTTTCAAGTTTCACAACATCCTTCCTGTAGCAGGGAGATCAGAATTGACACAGCATTCTCAAAGTGGCCTAACCAATGTCCAGGAGAGCCATAACCTGACCTCCCAACTCTGATACTCGATGAACTGACCACTGCCAAACCCTGCCTTCACCCTCTCTACCTGTGACTCCACTTTTGAGGAACTATGCACCTGCACCCCAACTCTCTTTCATCAGCAACACTCCTTAGGGTCTTGTTATCAACTGAAACAGGGGAATATATTACGGGAAACAAAGAAATGGCAGAAGAATTGTGTGGGTACTTTAGATCTGTGTTCACTGGGGAAGACACAAGCAATCTCCCTGAGGTAACAGTCGCTAAAGGACCTGAACTTAAGTGAATTTATATTTGCCAGGAATTGGTGTTGGAGAGACTGTTAGGTCTGAAGGTTGCTAAGTCCCAGGGGACTGAAAGAGGTGGCTTGAGAAATTTTGGATGCGTTGATGAATATTTTCCAGAGTTCGATAGATTTGGGATCAGTTCCTGCGGATTGGAGGGTGGCTAATGTTGTACCACTTTTTAAGAAAAGTGGGAGAGAGAAAGCAGGAAAGTATCGACCAGTTAGTCTGACCTCAGTGGTGGGAAAGATGCTGGAGTCTATTATAAAGGATGAAATTACGACACATCTGGATAGTAGTAACAGGATAAGTCAGTCAGCATGGATTTATGAAGGGGAAATCATGCTTGACTAATTTTCTGGAATTTTTTGGGGATGTAACTCTGAAGATGGATGAGGGAGATCCAGTAGATGTAGCGCACCTGGACTTTCAGAAAGCTTTTGATAAAGTCCCACATAGGAGGTTAGTGAGCAAAATTAGGGCGCATGGTATTGGGAGCAAAGTACTAACTTGGATTGAAAGTTGGTTGGCTGACAGGAAACAAAGAGTAGTGATAAATGGCTCCATTTCGGAATGGCAGGCAGTGACCAGTGGGGTACCGCAGGGATCAGTAATAGGACCGCAACCTTTTACAATATATATTAATGATATAGAAGATGGTATTAGTAATAACATTAGCTAATTTGCTGATGATACTAAGCTGGGTAACAGGGTGAAATGTGAGGAACATAGAACATAGAACATAGAAGGATACAGCGCAGTACAGGCCCTTCGGCCCTCGATGTTGCGCCGACCGAATCCTACCTAACCTATACTAGCCCAATAACTTCCAAATGCCTATCCAATGCCCGCTTAAATGACCATAAAGAAGGAGAGTTCACCACTGATACGGGCAGGGCATTCCATGAACTCACAACCCGCTGTGTGAAGAATCTACCCCTAACATCTGTCCTATACCTACCACCCCTTAATTTAAAGCTATGTCCCCTAGTAACACCTGACTCCATTAGCGGTAAAAGGTTCTTAGTATCTACCCTATCTAAACCCCTAATCATCTTATACACTTCTATCAGATCTCCCCTAAACCTTCTCTTCTCCAATGAGAACAGCCCCAAGTGCCTCAGCCTTTCCTCATAAGATTTTCCTACCATTCCAGGCAACATCCTGGTAAACCTCCTCTGCACTCGTTCTAAAGCTTCCACATCCTTCCTATAGTATGGCGACCAAAACTGCACACAATACTCCAGATGAGGCCTCACCAGAGTCTTATACAACTGCAACATGACCTCAGGACTCCGGAACTCAATTCCTCTGCCAATAAAGCCCAGTACACCATATGCCTTCCTCACAGCACTATTTACCTGGGTGGCAACTTTCAGAGATCTGTGTACATAGATACCAAGATCCCTCTGCTCATCCACACTACCAAGTAGCCTACCATTAAACAACCAGGAGGATGTTAGGAGATTACAGGGTGACCTGGACAGGTTAAGTGAGTGGTCAGATGCATGGCAGATGCAGTTTAATGTATGGTTATCCACTTTGGTGGCAAGAACAGGAAGGCAGATTACTACCTAAATGGAATCAATTTAGGTAAAGGGGCAGTGAAAAGAGATCTGGGTGTTCTTGTACACCAGTCAATGAAGGTAAGCATGCAGGTACAGCAGGTAGTGAAGAAGGCTAATAGCATGCTGGCCTCCATAACAAGAGGGATTGAGTATAGAAGCAAAGAGGTTATTCTGCAGCTGTACAGGGCCCTGGTGAGACCACATCTGGAGTATTGTATGTAATTCTGGTCACCAAATTTGAGGAAAGACATTCTGGCTATTGAGGGAGTGCAGCGTAGGTTCACGAGGTCAATTCCTGGAATGGCAGGACTACCTTACGCTGAAAGACTGGAACGATTGGACTTGTATACCCTTGAGTTTAGAAGACTGAGAGGGGATCTGATTGAGACATATAAGATTAATAAAGGATTGGACACTCTGGAGGCAGGAAACATGTTTCCGCTGATGGGTGAGTGCCGAACCAGAGGACATAGCTTAAAAATACGGGGTAGACCATTTAGGACAGAGATGAGGAGAAACTTCTTCACCCAGAGAGTGGTGGCTGTGTGGAATGCTCTGCCCCAGAGGGCAGTGGAGGCCCAGTCTCTGGATTCATTGAAGAAAGAGTTGGATAGAGCTCTCAAGGATAGTGGAATCAAGGGTTATGGAGATAAGGCAGAAGCAGGATGCTCATTAAGGATGATCAGCCATGATCATATTGAATGGTGGTGCAGGCTCGAAGGGCAGAATGGCCTACTCCTGCACCTATTGTCTATTGAAAGTCCGGAACAAAGCCTGAATAATGTGTATAGTTTTTGAACACGTGATCCGCAATTTGACAACGTCCTGGGTTATTCATTTCAGCCAAGGATGATCGGGTGATCATATGCTATGTTTGACGGATGATTATTCACACCCTGGGAATGGTGTTCTCATGTATTGTACACCATTGTTGGGAACTTCCAAAAAGGCTAAAGATGGCACCAGTGGTGCTTGCTTGGCTATACATGATATGTATAACATCAGCATGGTAAGCAGTCAGAAGCAGATGGCATTCACTGCCCACTGTGAACAAATCTGTAGTTATCCAGGTCTGTTTTTGATGGTGATGCATCATGCTGTTGGAGAGGTTTTTCCTGTTAGCTCATCTGGAAGTACTGACATGCATCACAATAACTCACCAGCTGATCACCTGTCCTTGCTATTGCAGAGCCAGAACCTTAACTCAGAAACAAGTTGTTTTGTCATTTTTATTGTCACGACTATACACTAGCATTGTGTTCAGAACTAAGAATTCATAATTAATAATTTGTATAGGTTCAGATGTTTTAATTTAATTTTTTCAATTTAGAAATAATCAGCTTAGCTTTTTCTCATGCAGTTTGTTGAATAAAACACGAAAGGTATGAGCTAAATCAGATATGTAGACTTTGTAAAGGATACATAAGGTGAAAATGAGAGCTGCTGATTACTGTTGCAGGCTTGGCTTGTTTTGAAGGTTCTCTCTGAAATGAAGAGGTGAAAACTTGATCAGGTCTTGTATCTGTAGCTTCTTTAGTCAAACAGTCAGTTTTCCTTTTATAGGTAGAATTAGTGAGGATAATAGCTGCAGACAGTCAAGGCTGTCATCTTTTTTTCCAAAATATCACTTGGTTTCATTGGCACAGCACTGGAAAACTCCCTGCATTCCTTATTTTTAATCAGCAAATCAGGGAAGGAGTTCTGATCACCTTCCTTGGATCCTGGGAGGTGCAGAGAGAACCAAATTTGTTTACTGTTCATAGTTAGTTCAAGCAGGAGGCTGGAAGAACACTGTAAGTCAGGCAGCATCAGGAGGTGGAGAACTCAATGTTTCGGGTGTAATCCTTCTTTAGCCCTGGGGGTGGGTATAGCCAGTTACACCCGAAACATTGACTTCTTCACCTCCTGATGCTGCCTGGCTTGCTGTGTTCTTCCAGCCTTCTGCTTGTGTGCCTTAGATTCCAGCATCTGCAGCTTTTTTTTTGTCTCTACCTAAGTTCATGGTTAGTTCAGGCCTTCAGATCAGGAGACCTGCTCAAATATAAGGAATCCAAGTATGACTTTCACAGAGCCAGTAAGACAGCCAAGGACCAATACCGATCCAAACTAGAGACCCAGACAGATACCTGGCAAATATGGCAAGGACTGAATGACATCACAGGTTCTAAAAAGAATCACTGCAAGATAGCAGACGATGACATATCCCTCCCAGATGATCTCAACACCTTCTATGCTCGCTTTAGGATTTTAATGTAGAGTTAACACCTATTCCGACAAGTCCTGATGAGCCTATCCCAACAGTCACTGCATCAGAGGTCAGATCAGTTTTCCTTCATGTGAATCCCAGGAAAACGATGGGACCAGATGGAGTATTAGGCCGTGCACTCAGAGCATGCACAGCTCAACTGGCAGAGGGCTTCTTGGACATCTTTAACCTCTCCCTGCCTGTTTCAAGAGGGCCAACCTCATCTCTGTGCCTAAAAAGTCTTATACAGCATGTCTCAATGACTATTGCTCAGTGGCCCTAACCTTGATGGTCATGAAGTGCTTTGAAAGGCTGGTCATGGCATTAGTCAACTCCAGCCTCCCCATTACTCTTGACCCACTCCAATCTGCCTATCTGACCAACAGATTGATGTTAGATGCCATATCACTTGCCCTTCACTCCTCTCTAGAGCATCTTGACACCAAGAGCAGCTATATAAGAATCCTACTCATTGACTAAAGTTCAGCCTTTAATATATTATCCCCTTGAGATTGATTACTAAATTTAGTAATCTCGGACTAAGCCCCACTCTCTGCAATTGGATCCTCAGTTTCCTGACCCACAGGCACAATCAGTCAAGATTGGGGACAATATTTCATCATCACTAACACTCAACATGGAGCTCCTCAGGGCTGCATACTCAGCTCCCTACTGTACTTACTGTATGTATACTCATGACTGTGTCACCAAATACCAGACTAATGCCATTTACAAGTTTGCTGATGACACCACCATAGTCGGTCAAATCTCAGATGGTGATGCAACAGACTACAGACGGGAGGTGGAAGATCTGCGAAAACGATGCACTGAGAACAACCTAGCTCTCAATGCCGGCAAAACCAAAGAACTCATTATTGACTGTCAGCGGGATGTTATTCATGCCCCCCCTACACATTAATAGCACAGAGGTGGAATGGGTGGAGAGTGTCAGGCTCCTGGGAATGGTCATCCACAACAAGCTTTCTTGGACTCTTCATGTGGATGCACTGGTTACAAAGGCCCAACAACATCTCTTCTTCCTCAGGCAGCTGAGGAAATTCAGTATGACGGTGAATACCCTAGCCAACCTTTACAGGTGCGCCATCGAGAGCATTCTGTCTGGATGTTCTGATATGGCAACTGCATCATTCAAAATCTGAAATGATTGCAGACAGTGATGAACTCGGCCTGGACAATCTCTAGAATCCCTGTACCAGGCCCGTTGTCACGGAAAGGCCGCCAGCATTCTCAGAGATCCATCCCATCCTGGCAATGTTTTTGTATTACCTCGACCATCCAGGAGAATGTACAGAAGCCTGAACACATGCACAAACTGGTTTTGAAACAGTTTCTATCACTGTTGTTAGAATGCTGAATGGACTCACAGACTCTTAACATTCGCCTGTACCTGTGTTTTTGTTTTTGCCGCTGTTTACCTATTATTTACTACCTATGCAAATTAACTCTGTGATCTGCCTGTATTGCTCGCAAGACAAAGCTTTTCACTGTGTCTTGGTACACATGACATTAAATTCAATTCAATTCAATTCAGCTGAATGTGATGGTTGGAGTTTTCTTCACAGAGTCTTCTTTGAGATCTGCACAAAACAATTGTTCACAGCTGAAGTTGCTAACCTAGGTCTGGAGCATAGACCTAGCTCTTCCCTTTTGGCCATGATAATCAATGAACTCTCTGTTATTAACTTTAAATGGCACTCTTTCTTTGAAATGTTCGGTAAGATAAGAAGAGCAGGGTACATGCCCAGGGAAGCCTTGTCAATGAATTTTTTTCTAAATGTAAACATGAATTGAATTTCAGATGGTCTCTTGTGATCGTTCTTGATCATTAGTCTGGTTCTGATCTTTTCCAATTTGGAAAAGAAGTCATGTTGCTTCTGGGATCTTTTTTGAAAGATTTCCATGTGTCTATTTTAAAGACCGTATCAATTTCCTTTTATACAGTGTTGCTAAAAATGCAGCTATTGTATATATTGTTTAAGAAAGCCACTCCACAGCCTGTACTAGGTGCCTAGTGGATTGCTATGAATTAGACCCAAAGAAGTTTTGGATACTCTAACTTCCACATCTGTGCTACAGTCATACAATCCCTACAGTGTAGAAGCAGGGCAATTGGCCCATCAAATCCACACCAACGTTCTAAAGAGCATCCCAACCAGATCGTCACCCTGTAACCGTGCATTTTCCATGGCTATCGCACCTAGCCTGCACATCCCTGGACACTATGGGTGATCTAGCATGACCAATCCCCCTAATCTGCACATCCTTGAACTGTGGGAGGAAACCAGAGCATCTGGAGGAACTTGCAGACACTGGGAGAATGTGCAAACTCCACACAGACAGACCACAATGGTGGTATCGAACCTGAGTCCCTGGTGCTGTGAGGCATCTGAGCTACCATGCTGCCCAATTCTAAATCCTTATATTTTAAGCTCACTATCTTCCTCTCAGTTGCCTCCTAACCTTTTCTCCTTCATTCGTTTTAATCTTTATACCGAATCGTTTTTTAGTTCTCTTCTCTTCCCCCACCCCTTCAGATTTCTCTGTCATATAAACCTTTTTGTACAAATATTCAGAGCAGGAGTCTCAAGAGTGTACTGCACCATTCAATAACATGGCTGCTCTGATATCTGGTTTGATTCTCTGTGGTTGTTGGCTAGGTCAACTGACATGACCAAGTTTAGTTGCACATTGCAAGCCCACTGCTAGTCCTCATGCATTAATTATGTAGGTTATGAGTACATATTGATTTCTGTCCCTGAATTCCAGGAGGAGAGAGCCTGGACATTTGTATTACTGAGCCATTGTATGATGGAAGTTTCGTGCATGTGGGTTGGAGCAGACTTCCATTCTCAATGTATGTGAGGTTGAGAGTATATTTAAAAAGTACAATATGGACTCATGCACCTATGTCAAACTCTATTCTGAATTGATGCCTGCCAGGTTTTTTTGGGGCAAATGATCTGGTGTAAAAATAGAATGTTTTGCATTATGATGTCCTATTGTACTTGAAATGTTAATTGTTTATCTCCATTGATGCTGCCAGACCCCAGTTTCTCCAGCACTTTGCAGATGCTGAAAATCAGAAATACAAACAATCTTTTACTTTTTAAGAATTGAGCGTATCATGAAAACTCAATTTCATTCAGGTGTAAGATAGCTGTTTGTCTGTCGTGTTTTAGCCTGCATTCACCATCTTCTTGTTTTGGTCAGGCTTTGTTTTGTTGTGTGAATGGGCTTGATGTGCCTCTTGCAATTTCCTGGAGTTACCCAGTCTCCTTTTGCACTTGTGTGGTCTGAGTGCTGCTTGCTTTGGCCTCGCCTCATATTTTTACTGTTGAACCATCTGTAAAGATGGCCCAGAGCCCTTGAATTGTACAGGCTTTGTCAGCATATGTCAGACATCTTTGCAGTTTGCAGGGGAGTTTCCTGCAATTGCATGTCAAGGGGTGGTGGTTAGATTGTCTCTCACTGGAAATGCACATTGCCGAGCATTTGTGTGGCATGAATGTTGCTTGCTGCTTTTCAGCCCAAAACTGGATATTGTCCAGGTCTTGCTGCATTTGGACATGGACTATTTCAGTATACTAAATACAAAAATTCAGCCTTAAACATGAAACAAATGTTGACAATTAGCGATCATTATGTGGCATAATGATCATGAATAGAATAAAAGGTCACATTATTTTGTTTGACTAAGGTTGGCATGAAATATTAGAGGTAATTTAGTAATACTTCCCAGCAAGGAATTATGCTTATGAACCTTAATCTGTAGAGCTACCCCTATTATATATATCTTTCAACTGAGCTTTTGCAGAAGCTATGTTGAGCTTATCAGTCTTTGTAATTTGTTCAGGAAATTTTTCAGCATAAGTTAGATTTAGGTTTCTACAGCTGCTTTCCTTTGGATAATAAATCACATCTGTTCACCTTTTTTTACTCTGATATCAGTCAAACAGTTTGCCATGCACAGAATGTTCTGCAGCAGTGATTTTAATGGTGAATCAAGTTAATGTATTGTTTTGGAAGCTAATTTTAAAATGTGGATCAAACATTTAAGCAAGGAAACAGTGGTACATTTGAGATTGCTATTTATAAATGACGGGCAGTTTTTTTTTATTTGTAGACAGGAATGCGTACATTAAGCTCTTGAATAAAATCAAAATACTGCAGATGCTAGAAGTCCGAAACTAATATAGAATGCTGAAGAAGTTCAGCAGGTTTTGTAGCAGCTGTGGAGAGAGTCAAGGTATTGAGTCTGATATGATGTTTTCTTTTGCATTTCCAAACCTGTCACACCAGACTCAAAACATTTTTTTAAAATGTCATTCTCTCTACACAGATGCTGCTAGGCCTACTGTGTTTCCCCAGCATTCACAGTATTTGTACAGAAAGCTGGAGTGCAAATTTATCATTTTCCCCCATTTTGCTGCACCTCCATCAGATAAGTATGAATACCATCCTCTGAGCTGCTGCTAAACCAGATAGAGGGGAGGAGAACTAGCAGCATTGTGCAGTTTATTTGTCGTGCATAGCTATAACCTGCATAGTTTCACACCATGAAGGCTTTGAGCACCAAGATGTGGCTGGGGTCCAAGTTTTGTTGGAAGCAAACTAGCATAGAGAAAAGCATTGTAAAAACAGACAGGAAATACAAAGATTCATCGCTGACTGCTGCAAATGCTATGAGCATTCTGTTTGTCACTGAAGCCTTCCCCTCTGTAAAACATAGTCGAACTTTGACATCAGAGCCTGACCACTTCAAATAAAAGGGCATTTTCTCTACCACACCCATCCTGAAATGTGAGGACATAAATGTTCTCTTTTGCCATATCAATCATCTGTTTAAATAAATCACCACCAAATACATGTGCTATCTCTATGAACAATAAGTCATTATAAATAAACACATATAAAGAACATTAAACTGGTTTCTAAAGCCTGCACATTCCTGATGTGGCTATCAATATCTTCCCTCAGTATGACAAGTTATCCACATTATACCACATCTGCCGTGTATTTGCCCACTCATTCAGCCTCTTCAAATCATATTGAAGCATCTCTGTGTATCCTTCTCGCAGCTCACCCTCCCACCCAGTTTTGTCTTCATTGCAAAGTCTCCAACTTTGCATGTGGTTCTCTCCCCATTAATATCTATGTCAATAGTTGAGGTCCAGCACTGATCCCTTTCATACCCCACCGGTTATTGCCATTCCTATCTGCCAACTAGTTCTCAATCCATTTCAGCACTTGCACTCCGATCCCAATGTGCTTTAGTTATATGCAGGACCTAATTGAAAGACTTCTAAATATCCAAGGAAATCACCTAGATGTTACTTCTAGGAACACCTGCTGGCTGTGTCATAGGGACTTTGACCTAGATTCCTCTGCAATGCTCTCAGAAGGAAATCCAGAGAGAAAAACAGTTTTCTTCACAATAAAACCAACAACACATGGAAAGCGATATGTTGGTCTCACTGGCTCTCCATTTTTAAGCATATGGGACTGATAAGGCTAGGATGTCTCAAACAAACACAGAAAGTGCTCATGTACCTTAGCCGATCTGGCAGCATCTGTGTGGAGAAAGCAGAGTTAACATTTTGAGTCTGGTGTCTCTTTTGGCAGTTTTACAGTTGACGTTTTGCTTTTCCCCTGACTTGAAGGAGAAACATTTTAAGCAAATGGATTCTTCAATAGCACCTAAAAATATGTCCTTGTTGGCAAGTGGGAGGACTGATCGAATGGCAGCTATCTGTTCTTGAAAACCTTGAGAGCAGCCTGACTGTCAGCTTGGCTCAACTGCTTGAATTCCTGTTTTTATATCTGAAATCAGAAAGCCCTGAACAATGTGTACTTCAAGAAAGTCTGATTTCCTGCTTGCTCATTTCACTTGGTGTTTGTGGGAACTTGCAGTGCTCAACCTGGTGAATCTATTTACCCTCAAAATAGCATTAACTGTATTTTGATCTATTTATTGCAAATTGTATTGCGAAGTCTTGATAACATGATGTATCAATTAAAGAACTCTCCCCAGCTGAAAAGTAAATCAGGTGTTAAGAAAGTTATTTCTGAAACCCTGAATATGAAAGAGTGAATAAATAGTTTTTGTTACAGTGGTACTGTCCCTATCTCTGGACCAGGAAATCATGACTCAAATCCCACCTGACCCAGATGTGTCATAACAGGTTCATTTTAAAATAA
This sequence comes from Hemiscyllium ocellatum, assembly GCF_020745735.1. Classification (NCBI taxonomy): domain Eukaryota; kingdom Metazoa; phylum Chordata; class Chondrichthyes; order Orectolobiformes; family Hemiscylliidae; genus Hemiscyllium; species Hemiscyllium ocellatum. Next base: position 41,223,981 of record NC_083412.1, on the reverse strand, counting down.
CCAAAATCTACTTCGTTTCTTTGTATTTCAAAGAGCTTAAAAAAGTATCTGTCACAATCCTTTGCATCCATTTGGAACAACATACTTGTTAAAATTGGCCATTCCAATCAATATCTCTGCATTATACTTGAAGAAATGAGAAGTCAAATGGACTTTTTAATGCTTTTGATGAAATTAATATAGAAATGTGCATGAAATTGTCATTTCCATTGAATGCAACTTAATGAACATGCGAGCAAATTTGAAGGCTTTAGAATCAAAGGAACAATGGCAGTATGGAGATAAAACTGGCTTAACACCAGGCAGCTAGGTTGGAATGAACCACTTTATTAAACTGGAGGAGAGGACATGATGGTGACAAAATGCAGAATTAGCTGTTTTGTGAAGTGTGAAAGATGAGAGAGTGATAGAAACCAAGAGGGAATGCAAAAAGCTTAGTGGAATGAGTCAACATGTGACAGATGCAATTTAATGCATTGGAGGATACTTTCTTTTTAAAAAAAAACCTCCTGATTTTTTTCTAGCACTGTTTCTCTGCAAGTTGAGTTAAGATTGTAGGTCATCGACTTTTCATTTGATTTTTGGTTTGACTGCTCAGTGTTTCAAACAGTAATATAAAACCAAGAATGTGGATGCTGGAGGTCTGAAACAACAGCAGAAATTGCTGGAGAAACTCCTCATGTCTGGCAGCAGCTGTGGGAAGAAAACCATTCACGTTTCCAGTCAGGTGAATATTCATTGCTGTTTCCAGCACTTGGTTTTTATTACCCAATTCTGGTGTTGGTGTGTTTTTCTCTTGTGTTCATGTGAACTGTATTTTAGTTGGAAAAGCTGAGGAAAGGTGCTGCAAAAGGATGGAATTCTAAAGGGGGAAGGAGGAGTAGAAGAAGCTTTAATCATTCTGCTTGCATTGTATCATTTCTCCTAACACCAATCTGGAGAATATGCTATAAAATCTAGCATGTGCAGATGCACAACATATATGGACAACAGTCCATAGAACATAGGGGTAAAAACAATGACTGCAGATGCTGGAAACCAGATTCTGGATTAGTGGTGCTGGAAGAGCACAGCAGTTCAGGCAGCATCCAAGGTGCAGCGAAATCGACGTTTTGGGCAAAAGCCCTTCATCAGGAATAAAGGGAGTGAGCCTGAAGCGTGGAGAGATAAGCTAGAGGAGGGTGGGGGTGGGGATGGGGATGTCCATAGAACATAGTACAGGTCCTTCAACCCTTGATTAGATTAGATTAGATTACTTACAGTGTGGAAACAGGCCCTTCGGCCCAACAAGTCCACACCGACCCGCCGAAGCGCAACCCACCCACACCCCTACATTTATCCCTTACCTAACACTATGGGCAATTTAGCATGGCCAATTCACCTGACCCGCACATCTTTGGACTTGTGGGAGGAAACCGGAGCACCCGGAGGAAACCCACGCAGACACGGGGAGGACGTGCAAACTCCACACAGTCAGTCGCCTGAGGCGGGAATTGAACCCGGGTCTCTGGCGCTATGAGGCAGCAGTGCTAACTACTGTGCCACCATGCGGCCCACAAATGTTGATGTTGCACCAACCTGTGAAACCAATCTAAAGTCCATCTAATCTACACTATTCCATTCTCATCCATATGCTTATCCAATGACTATTTAAATGCCCTTAATGTTGGCAAGTCCACTATTGTTGTAGGCAAGGTATTCCATACCCTTACTGCTGTGTGCGTAAAGAACCTACCTCCGTCATATATCTATCACTCCTCAGTTTAAAGCTATGTCCCCTCATGCAAGACATCACCCCCATCTGAGGAAAAGGCACTCGCTGTCCACCCTATCTAATCCTCTGGTCATCTTGTATGTCTCAATTAAGTCACCTCTCAACCTTCTTCTCTCTCACAAAAACAGCCTCAAGTCCCTCAGCCTTTCCTCACAAGACCTTCCCTCCAGACCAGGCAACATCCTGGTAAATCTCCTCTGCACCCTTTTCAATGCTTCCACGTCCTTCCTATATTACGGTGGCCAGAACTATATGCAATACTCCAAGTGCAGCCACATCAGAGTTTTGTACAGCTGCAGCATGGCATCATGGCTCCTAAACTCAATCTCTCTACCAATAAAAACTAACACACCATACGCCGCCTTAATAACCCTATCAACCCGGGTGGCAACTTTCAGGGACCTATGCACATGGTCCCTGAGAACTCTTCATGTACACACCAAGAATTTTACCATTAGCCCAATATTCTGTGTTTCATTACTTCTTCCAAAGTGAATCACCTCACACTTTTCTGCATTAAACTCCATTTGCCACCTCTCAGCCCGGCTCTGCAGCTTATCTACGTCCGCCTGCAACTTGCAACATCGTTCTGCACTGTACACAACTCCAACAACCTTAGTGTCACCTGCAAATTTACTAATCCATCCTTCTACACCCCCATCCATTTATAAAAATGACAAACAGCAGTGGCCTGAAAACAGATCCTTGCGGTACGCCACTTATAACTGAGCTCCAGGATGAACATTTCCCATCATCCACCACCCTCTGTCTTCTTACAACTATCCAATGTCTGATCCAAACTGCAAAATCACCCTCAATCCCATGCCTCTGTGTTTTATGCAATAGCCTACTATGGGAAACCTTATCAAGCAATTTACTGAAATGCACATAGACATCAACCGCTTTACCCTCACCCACCTGTTTGGTCACCTTCTCAAAGAACTCAATAAGGTTTGTGAGGCATGACCTACCCTTCACAAAACCATGTTGGCTGTCCCAAATCAAATTATCCCTTTCGAGATTATTATAATTCCTATTTTTTATTAACTTTTCCAACACTTTATCCTGAATCCTCCAGTCTTCAGGCACTATTCCTGTACTCAATGACAGCATAAAGATCAAAGCCAAAGGCTCTGAAATCTCCCACCTAGCTTCCCAGAGAATCCTAGGATAAATCCTATGTGGCCTAGGGACTTAACTATTTTCACACTTTCCAGAAATGAGAACACCTCCTCCTTATGAACCACAATCCCATCTAGTCTTGTAGCATATATCTCAGTATTCTCCTCAATGACATTGTCTTCTTCCTCTGTGAATACTGACTAAAAATATTCATTTAGCAACTCTCTAATCCTCTCAGACTCCATGAACAACATTCCCACTACTGTTCCTTGACTGGCCCTAATCTTACTCCATTCATTCTTTTATTCCTGACATGCCTTTAGAAAGCTTTAGGGTTTTCCTTGATCCTATCTGCCAATGACTTCTGATATCCCCTCCTGGCTCTTCTTAGCTCTCTCTTTTAGGTCCTTCCTGGCTAACCTGTAACTTTCAAGTGCCCTAACTGAGCCTTCACGTCTCATCCTAACATAAGCCTTCTTCTTCCTCTTGACAAGTGATTCAACTTTACTAAACTACTGCTCCTTCACTCGACCACTTCCTCCCTGTCTGACAGGTACATACTTATCAAGGACACTCCGTAGCTATTCCTTCAATAAGCACCCCACATTTCAATCGTGCCCATCCCCTGCAGTTTCCTTTCCCCCAGATATAACTCTTGCCCTGTGGTGTATACCTATCCCTTTCTTTCGTTAAAGTAAACTTAACCAAATAGTGGTCATTATCACCAAAGTGCTCACCTACCTCCAAATCTAACACCTGGCCTGGTTCATTACCCAGTACCAAATCTAAGTGGCCTCGCTACTTGTTGACCTATTGACATGCTGTGTCAGGAAACCCTCCTGCAAACATTAGACAAAAACTGACCCATCTAAAGTACTTGAACTATAGTGTTTCCAGTCAATATTTGGAACATTAAGGTCCTCCATAACAACTCACCTGTTACTTTCACTCCTCTCCAGAATCATCTTTTCTATCCTTTCCTGTACATCTCTGGAACTTTTCAGAGACCTACGGAAAGCTCCCATCAGGGTGACCTCCTTTCCTGTTTCTAACCTCAACCCATACTACCTCAGTAGGTGAGTCCTCTTCAAACGTCCTTTCTGCCACTGTAATACTGTCCTTGACTAACAATGCTACACCTCCCTCTGTTTTACCACCTTCTCTGATCTTACTGAAACATCTAAACCCTGGAACCTGCAACAATTGTCCAGTGATGCACACTAATTGAAGAATACAGATGAGCAACTTGTGAAAAATTGAGTCCATGTATCAACTAGTAAACAATTGAGTGACTGTATAATGTTTCACTTGCTATTGTGTTCCCTTTTTGGGATTCTGTATCAATATTGAACTAGCTGAATGTATTACTCAATTTCCTTGAATTTTTGTGGTTGATCTTTGTAGGCCAATTTTCTCTTACATTGCTCTTCAGTTTCTGCTGTCACACAAAATGCATATGACTGAAAATGTTGCTTCTCCCTTGGGAAATTAGTAAGATGGTAATACAGTTATTCCAGTTCCTCCACAAATAGCTTCCATTCATATATCTGGGCAATGAAGTATCCTTTTATAAACTTTATGACAACTGGGAAAGTAGCTACAAGCAAGGGTATGCAAGGTCAAATGTACAGGAAGTGCTAAAATCCTCTGACTCGAGCTGAAAGCAAAATCTATCCAGCAACAACTTCAACCATCTTAAAGATAATGAGTAAACTTAACTCAATTTGAAGATTAATTTGTTTCAGCAAAATACTGTTTCCCTATCTCATTCTGTCTCTCCAGCCACCTTCCCCTCCACCCCCTACCCCCCTCCCCACCCCGCGCAATAGAGGGAGGCTGTTGAAGCGTTTTTTGTTTTACACTCATCAGAACAAGAATACCAAATTTCAGAGGGAGCAGCAACTTGTCCTGCATTAAAAACAGGTTGCTAATTAGTTGGCAAGTTGATTCTGATTACATCAGTCAAACAACAATTAGCCTAAACTAAACAATTTTTAAATTAAAGAAAGGCATGTTCTCTGAGATGAGGTTGCCAGTATAGTCATAGAGCCTGCAAGTGTCAGCAGCCTCTTGTATGTGTTGACCAGTGAAGGTAGGCTTCCATGACACAATAGATAACCCATCAGTGATTGCTCGACAAGTATATCTCACAGAGAGCTTGTTCGACTGCTCTATTTTATATTTGAATTTGAGTTTGGGATGGAACCTATTAAGGAATGTCAGGAACTTTTTATTTAATAAACAACCACAGATTGAAAATTTATCATCTGCATGTTGGAATATTCAGAGGTTAGGAGATTATGAATCACTGCATAGAAAATGCATTTCTTGCAGAAACGAATAAAATGTTAATGAGAGTTGCGCCTGCAGGGGAACCCATGGCAACATCAATTTGGCACAATGTGCAGTCGAGTTAAAATTTACTGACATGATGCTAACTACACAATTGTTGCAGCGTGGAAGAAGGCCATTCAGCCCATTGTGTCTGCAGAGACTCTGAGCATTTGACTTAGCGCCATTCTACTGTTTTTATTTTCTCTTGTAAGCTTGTATATTGTTTCTATTCAAACAATAATCTAATTCCCTCTTGAATGGCTTAATTGAGCTGCTGTCAACAGTTCCAGGCCATGCATTCCAGATTCAAATTATTTGCTTTTTTTTGCCATTGTAGTTGCTTGTTTTGCAAATTAATCTCTGCCATCTTGTCCTTGATGTTTTCATAAGCAGGAAGTACTTCTCCTTTTTCACTCCATCCAGACCATTCATGATTTTGTACATTACTATCAAATTTCTTCTTGGTCTTCCGTCCAAGAATAACAGACTTGTGAATATATTTTCAAATTCATCGATAGTTCCAGGAATGTGAATCTTCATTCTATTAAGCTTCTGCACATTGTTGCATTCTTGTTTTTCCTGAAGTATTCAGTATTCCAGCTGAGGTCTAACTAGTGTATTATACATGTTCAGTGTAGCTTCCTTGCTGTTGTACTCTATGTTGTAAGATGTTCTATACTTTATTAACTGCACATTTAATAATGTGCTTAGATACTTGGGGGTGTACTCCTGTGCATACTTCTTTTGTTGAGGTATCACCCTTTTAATTTATACTGTGGCTTTGCCACATTGAACCATATCTGTCATCTGTTTGCCTGTTCTACCAAATTGTCAGTCCCTTTTCAGGAGTTCTACATTATCATGCTCAGTTCACAGCACTTTTATCATTTGCAGACTTTGAAATTGTCTTCTGTACATCAGTATCATTAATCGTATGTACTTGGGGAAAATCAACTAGGAGTAAGTGAGGACTGCAGATGCTGGAGATCAGAGCTGAAAAATGTGTTGCTGGAAAAGCGCAGCAGGTCAGGCAGCATCAAAGGAGCAGGAGAATCGACGTTTCGGGCATAAGCCCTTCTTCAGGAATGAGGAGGGTGTGCCAAGCAGGCTAAGATAAAAGGTAGGGAGGAGGGACTTGGGGGAGGGGCGCTGGGAATGTGATAGGTGGAAGGAGGTTAAGGTGAGGGTGATAGGCCGGAGAGGGGGTGGGGGCGGAGAGGTCAGGAAGAAGATTGCATCAAGAAGGTGGTGCTGAGTCTGAGGGTTGGGACTGAGAAAAGATGGGGGGAGGGGAAATGACGAAGCTGGAAAAATCTACATTCATCCCGTGTGGTTGAAGGGTTCCTGGGCGGAAAATGAGGCGCTCTTCCTCCAGGCGTTGTGTTGCCATGCTGTGGCGATGGTAGAGGCTAAGGACAATGCATGTCCTTGGCGGGTTGGGAGGGGGAGTTAAAGTTTTCAGCCACGGGGCGGTTGGGTTGGTTGGTGCGGGTGTCCTAGAGGTGTTCCCTGAAATGTTCCGCAAGTAGGTGGCCTGTCTCCCCAATGTAGAGGAGGCCACATCGGGTGCAGCGGATGCAGTAAATGATGTATGTGGAGGTACAGGTGAATTTGTGACTGATATGGAAGGATCCCTTGGGGTCTTGGAAGGAAGTGAGGGGGGGAGGTGTGGACGCAAGTTTTGCATTTCTTGCGGTTGCAAGGGAAGGTGCGGGAGTGGAAGTTGGGTTGGTGGGGGGTGTGGATCTGACGAGGGAGTCGCGGAGGGAGTGGTCTTTCCGGAGCGCTGATAGGGGTGGGGAAGGAAATATATCCTTGGTGGTGGGGTCTGTTTGGAGATTCTTCGTCATTTCCGCCACCCCAAGAGATCCTTCCATATCCATCAGAAATTCACCAGCACCTCCACACACATCATTTACTGCATCCGCTGCATCTGATGTGGCCTCCTATACATTGGGGAGACAGGCCGCCTACTTGCAGAATGTTTCAGAGAACACCTCTGGGACACCCGCACCAAACAAACCAACTGCCCCGTGGCTGAACACTTTAATTCTCCCTCCCACTCCGCCAAGGACATGCAGGTCCTTGGCCTCCTTCATCGCCAAACCATGGCAACACGACGTCTGGAGGAAGAGTGCCTCATCTTCCGCCTAGGAACCCTCCAACCACAAGGGATGAATGCAGATTTCTCCAGCTTTCTCATTTCCCCTCCCCCCACCTTTTCTCAGTCCCAACCCTCAGACTCAGCCTATCACCCTCACCTTAACCTCTTTCCACCTATCGTATTCCCAGCACTCCTCCCCCAAGTCCCTCCTCCCTACTTTTTATCTTAGCCTGCTTGGCACACCCTCCTCATTCCTGAAGAAGGGCTTATGCCCGAAACGTCGATTCTCCTGCTCCTTTGATGCTGCCTGACCTGCTGTGCTTTTCCAGCAACACATTTTTCAGCTCTGTATTTGGGAAAAGCCAGGGTCAAAATACCAATCCCTGGGAAAATGTCACTACTATTTCCTCTCGCCCAGAAATATCAATTTCCAATTACTGTCCATTCCTATTCAGCTAGTCTGCGTCCATGCTGGGATTGTAGCTTTTTATTTTAAGGACTAACTTTGCTCAAAGTCTGTTTTAAGGTGTTGTATTTAGCAACACACATTTTTTAAAGAACTTAATGCATCAACTTCATTAACCATCTCTGCTACCTCTTAAATTCCAATATATTAGACACAATTTTCCTTTGCATCCATGTTGGCTGTTTTTTTAAACTAATGTTTGTTAACATGACAATTATTTTCAATAGAGTTGCTTAGTTTAGAGATGTTTCCCCACCTTCTGAAGTTGAAACTGACTGGTCTCTAATTGTTGTAGTTATTCTTGCATCCTTTTGTGAACAAGCACACAGTGTCAGTAATTCTCCAGTCCTCTGGCATCATACCCGGACTCCAGATTTGACTGAAAGATTATTGCCAATTCCACTCACTTTTTGCAGGTATGTTTTGATGCATCTCAGTCGCTCCTGCTATCTCATCAACATTTATGATGTCAGCTTATCTAATACCACTTCCTTACCAATTTTGAACCCATTTTGTAACAGAGTTTCCTCTGCTATGATGGCATGGGCTGCTTCTGTGGTAAAGACAGATGCATAGTATTCACTCAGCTTAACCAGTCTCTCTACATAAGAGACGTATATCATAGGGAATATCCTGATGAATCTCCACAGTACCCTTTCCAGTGTAATCACATCCTTCCAATCATGTGGTGACCAGCACAACACACACTGTTCCACCTGTGGCCTAACCAGTGTTTTTATAATGTTATAACAAGACTTCCTTGCTCCTGTATGCTCTGTGCACTGACTAATGAAGGCAAGCATCCTGTATATCTTCTTCATCACCCTGTTGACCTGTGCTGGTGCCTTCAGGGATCTATGGAGTGGCACACCAAGGTCCCTTTTGTTTCTCAGTAGGCCTTAAGGACCCACTAGACATGATGTATATCCTTTCTTTGTGGTATCTCCCAAAAAGTATCACCTCACACTGATCAGGATTAAATTGCCCTGCCCAATTTTCCAACTGATCAATAACAAAGTATAGCTAGATACCCCACTGCCCCACCCCCGCCAACGATCAACAACACTAGTTTTTGTTTCATCTCAAAATTGCTAAGTAACATTGGATGTGAATATAGACATATAATGTACATGAGAAACAGCAAGGGCTCCAGCATCGAATGCTGTGGTACACCACTGCTCATAGGCTTCCAATTGCAAAAATATCCATCAACCTTCACCCTTAGCTTCCTGTTTGCATGCTAATTTGGGATTCAGTTTCCCACCGTGTGTTGGACTCCATGGGCTCTTTACTGGAGGGCTGGTCCAAAAGTTAAGCCTTTAATAAGATCCCACAATAAATCCATGTAAAGTACATTAACTGTATTACTCTTATCAATATGTTCTGACACCTTTTCAAAAAATTCAAATTAGTAAAACAGGATCTCCCTCAACCTAACCTGTGCTGATTATCCCTGATCAATCCCTGCCTTTCCAAGTGTTGATTAATTCTGTCCATCCACAATGTTTGCCAACAATTTCCCAATCAGTGGTGTCAACTATGTAGTCTGTAATTACCTGGCTTATCCCTGCTGTCCTCCTTGAACAGGTTAGCTCTCCTCCAGTCACCTGGCATTTCACTGGTCACTAGTGAAGTGTTAAATATCTCTAGGGCTGCAGAAATCTCCTCCCTTGCCTTGCATTGCAGCCTGGATGCATCTCATGAGGCTTTGGGAATTTATGCACCTGTATGTCTGTTAAAACATCTAATACTTCCTCTTCCTTAATCTGAACATGTACTAGAACCTCACCATCCTAATTGTAATTCCTGGCTGCAGTGTCTCCTCTGTGAATACAGATGAGAAGTATTCATTTAAGACCTCACCACGTCCTCAGGTTCCACGCATAATGTGCCCCTTTGGTCTGTAATAGATCCCATTCTTCTTTTTCCCCTAGAAATCCTCTCACTTTTAATATATTTATAAAAAGCCTTTGGGTTTTCTTGGATCCTATCTGCCAAAGATGTTTTTGGTTCCTCTTCGCTTTCCTTTTTTTAAGCAAACCCTAAATCTCTATTTTTGAAGTGCTTTGCCTCCCTTTAATGTACTGAACCTAATAATGCATGCTTCCTTTTTCTTTATCAAACTCACAATTCCCTTGACGTCCAGGGTTCGCTGGAGTTGCTGCCGCTACCCTCCTCTCTCTAGAGGAACACACTAACCCTGAATTCTCACTTTCCAAATGTAGACTTCCCTGCATGAAGCTGCTCCCAGTCTACATTTGCCAGATCCTGTCAAAAATATTGAAATTGGTCTTCCCCCAACTTAGGCACTTAAATTCTACATTATCTATATCCCTTTCCATAATTACCTTGAAACTTTGCATTATGGTTACTATCCCAAACGTGCTTGTTCACTGAAATTTCAACCACTTGGCCAGCTTCGTTCCCCAGGATTAGGTCCAGCACCGCCCTGTCTCTAGTGGGATTTTTCCATACTGGCGCAAAGAGCTTTCTCTACTGGATGCATATCCACTGCCCATATCTGTTTAATCCTTTTCACCTCAATGCAATGTCTAATAATATTAGCAAAGCTACAATCCCCTGCAATTGCAAACATGTTTCACTCCCCCTGTTCTGTGATTTGCTGACCTATCTGCACCTCTATCACCCTCAGACTGTTGTATCATTTCCTGCCTTATGAATGAAATGAAAGGAAGAATGTTCAAAAACTTGGACATCAGAGTTGAAGGAGGAGAGAACTAAGGAGCCAGATTAAAAATGAATTCCACAGGTTATCACACAGACAATTGAATACACTAATGTGAATGATGGAGTAGTTTAAATCAGGGATATGCAAATGGTAAGAATCAATCAAGTGCAGAGGTATTGTATTGTGGTAGGGCTAGAGGAAGGAAGGAGAGATTTGAAGACAAAAATGAAACCTTAAACATAGAGCTATTACCAATGTTGTACTTTTAATGATAAGGTGATTTCAAATTTCCTGGTCCTGAAGCAAACATTAGAAGACTGAAAATACTAATTTAGGGAACAAATACATGCTAAAAAGGCAAAGGTGAAGTTTAAGCATTTGCAGCCAACTTTGGCCAGCAGGGTTGAGTGAATCTTCCATCTTTGCCTCCTCCTGTGTGCTCTTGTATCAGATGCTAGCCTTAATGGGATGAATGAAATTGACGAGAGATATGATTCTGGAGCCATTAGTTACTGCAAATGGGCCCTGAGAACATTCTTGCAATAGCACCAAAACCTTTTACACTATAACTAGCCATGCCCTTGCCAAATTGTTCCAATATAGCTACTGCACTGCATTTAACATGAATGTGGAAAATTGTCCAGGTATGATATGTTAACGAAAATAGACCAAATCCAACCTCACCAGTTACTGCCCCAACAGTCTATGCCCCAAATGATGAATGAGGTGATGAATAATTTTCACCAGCATTAGTGGCCTGAAATAATTTGCTCGCTACTCAGTTTGGGTTCTAGCATGTCTACATAGTTCCTGATCTTATTTCACTCTTTATTCCAAACACATATCAGAAGTATGCACCAAGTTCTGAACAGTAGCCACGCTTAAGCAGGTAAGTGGCATGTAATATTCAGGCCACAAATTCCAGGTAATAACTACTTGCTGCAAGTCAGAATTTATCGACCTTAATGATCAATAACCTAACTACTGAATGTTCCACTATCACATCTCAAGGCCTACTGTCAACCAGAAACTGAACTGGACCGGCAAAAGAAAATTCTGTGATATCATGAATAAGTCAGATTCCACATTCTGTGGTTAATTTCCCAACTCTGAAAATTCCCAAACCTGTCGACCATCCACTGGCACATGTCACAAACCTGAGAGATAATTACATATTATCTGAGATGGTTTTGGCTAACGAGTGAAGAATTACTGATGCACAGAAAAATCTAGTTCCAGATCTGAAAGGGTCTTCGTGATTGCAGTGCTCTGACTATAGCAGTACGTGTCATAGGAACCTTTTCTTGTCACCGAGGGAAATGATTGTGATATTGCTTAAAGCACTGTGTCTATCTGCATTCAGGCGATGACAGAGTCCTTCCTTATTATAACTGTGACGCAAAACACTTGGCCACACATCCAAGTGTTGCTCGCGATGGAGAGGGCACATGCAAGAAACAAAAAGGAAGAAGCTTATGACTGATCTGATTATGTTCGGCTTGCAGAGTAGATGTAAATTTGCTCCAGAGAATCTCTGTCTTATAAAAGATTGGCAGCTACCTAAACTATTTAAATGTTTAATTTAGAGTGTCATTCTAAATTCAATTCCCTTGAGTGTAGCCTATGGACAATGAGGAAGATGATGTATTTTTGACCTGAGGCATATAATTAAGTGAACAGACAGAGCTAGAATCCTAGATCACCAAAATTTAATTATCAAGAATAATTCTTTAAGCAATTCTTGGCCTTGGGTTTTATAATTAATGCTACAAGAATAGGACTTGCAGTGCTGCCTGCAGCTGCCTTGTGAGAGATTGAACCACAGCTTGCTGTCTTCACATGATGACTCTGCCATGTCCTACACAGGTTAATCTGGATAAGACTTAGCAACAACACGTCATCAACCAATCAGATTGAAAAATCCACTGACATGCACAGTCTAAACAATTACAATCAAATCCTAGATCAGATTCCCCAATGTCAGTTCCAGATGGAATACCCCAAATTGTCAGGTTCATGAGCGGGCAAGGATGAAATAGCTCTCCTTTTATTTGTCCTCTTTCCGAGTGTTTGTAACAATGTTAATTAACACAGGATCCTCTCCCTTGAGGATTTCTTTCTCCAAGACCAAATCAATTTGTTGTATAAGGAGGCAATTTAACCAGGCTTTTTGAATTTACAAGAATGAGTTTTAGTTCCTAAACGTGAAGGGAAAAAAATGACAACACTGCACACATGCATATTAGCAAGTGGACAGAAAAATAGAACTTTTAAGGGAAATGTACAGATTACTTTGAGTTGTTCATGATTATGTAGATAGTTGAAAATTGCAGCTGTTATAGTGGATGTTACCAGTCATGTTGAAATAACGGTTGAACAGTTGAGTTTTGAGATTCTTGGCTTTGCAGGCGTTTTGGAATTCCTTTCGTACCCATTCCTTTTGACAGTAGCTGGCTCATGCTCTTTTTGTTTACCTGTAGCATAGAGATGATATAATGGTTATTCTCAAAGCCGTGGTCTTCACAGCATACCAGTCAATGCATTAAGATGTCCAGTCACCACCACCCCACAAACCATAGTTGAAGCTCTCTTTTAAGCCTAATTGCCATTTGCTATTGGAAAAAGGAGTGTAAATATGACTTATGCCCAGGGATTGCAATCATTTTTTAAAATACCATGTTTGTTGGCTGAGATACTTAGAGGGATTATGATTCAGTTTGTAATTTATATTTCTTCCCTTTGAAGAAGATGGGAAGGGGCGGGTGGGAGCAGGACGAAGGATGTGTGAAAAACACACATGGAATTTAAAGGTTCAATTAAGTCCTTGGATATCTGGTGTTATGATCTGTAGTTATAACAATACAAAGCATTTAATTAAATGTTAAGTAAGTGCAGAAAGTAAAATAGTGAGTGAAGATGGAGTTGAGAGGAAAAGCTAATATTTAATCATGTTTTAAAACTTATAAGTTGTAAATAAGACTCCACATTTGTGTAACATTAATTTTAAGTTATGGTGTGCTGGTGATTTCACATACTGTTAAATGATTGAACCTAACATTGACTGGCTTGTTTAATGACATTTAGTGGGGACAAAAAAAACAAGCTCATGTCCTTCCGTGGATTTTAATACCAAATCTTGCAAGGTGTGATGTAGTGGGAGAGAAATGGATATTTGAACGTGAGTTCTCTGCATTACTATGCATGTGCAATTGCTACTGGTGTCCAATTTCCTCCATAATAGGTAATGGGGAGCAAAGAAATGGCAAAAGAAGTGAACATATATCTTGGTAGAAGTGAATGTAAGTAGCTTCTCAAAATGTTCAGGAACCAGGAATTTAGTGAGAGTGAGAAATTGAAGAAAATCAGGACTTCTTAAAATAAAAACAAAATAATGATAGAGAAATTTAATGGGGTTAAAGGCTGATTAAATCACCAAGGCCTGATTATCATGTATCTCTGAATACGAAAAGAAGTGTCCCTGGAAATATTGGATGCATTGGTGGTAATCTTCCAAAGTTCAACAGTTAATGGAATTGAATGGTGGTAAGTATAACCTTACTATATAAAAGGGAGAGAGAAAAAATAAATTACAACTAATTAACATTTCCACAACATTAGTTGTGGAAAAATAACGAGTCTGGAATAAAAAATCTGATAACCAAATACTTGGAAAACACTAAAAAGGATTAGACAAAAGTTTCACAAAAGAGGAATCATGCTTAACCTTCTGGAGTTTTGAGCGTGTTGCTCACAGAATACGTAATGGAGAGCCAGTAGATATAATGTATTTAGATTTCAAAAAGCCTTTTGATTAAAGTCCCTCAAGGCCAGTGAGCAAAATTAAAGCATATTGGATCAGGGTAATATTACTGATATGGGTTGAGAATTAGTTGACAGACAGAAAACAAAATATGCATAACTGCGTATTTCTCTGTGGGGCGGGCAGTGACTAGTGGGATACCATTGGAATTAGAGCTTGGACCCCTGTTATTCAAAATAATATATAATTAAGTTGAATGAGTGAACCAAATGTAATATTTCCAAGTTTGCTGATGGGAAAACTAGATGGGATTATCCATTGTATGGGGAATGCAAAGAGGCTTAAAGATAATGTGCCTTCAATGCATGTGGATTTGAGTTCAGAGGTAGTGATGTCTTACCATAGTTGTATGGAACTTGAGTCTATATTCAGAGTGTTGCGTGCAGTTTTTCTATCCCTAAGTAGTGATATCCTTGGAGTAAGTGCAGCAAAGGCTCATTAGGCTGATATTGACATTTCAGGACTGTCCTACGAGGAGACGTTAATTCAGTGAGCCTGTATTCCCCAGACATTAGAAAAATAAAGGGGATCTGGCAGAACTCTGTTTCAAACAGGGCTAAACAGACTAGATACAGGGAGGATGTTTTCCCTGGTTAGTGAGTCAAGAATTAGTAGTCAGTCTTAAAACACAGAGGAGAATTTTAGGTAGATTCAGATGAGGAAACAGTCCTTCAGTCAGAGGATGTACAACCTATAAAACCTCCTACCATGTAAGGTGGAGACTGTGTCACCAAGTATATTCAAGAAAGGGCTTGAATGTTTGCAGATTAAAATCATCAAAGGATATGGAGAAGAAAATGGGAATATGGTGCTGAGATAGGAGTATCAACTATGATCATATTGAATAGCATAGCAGGCTTGAAGGGCTATTCTCTTCTATAAACACTGAGAAATAGGCTGCTTGCTACATTCCCCTTTATCTGTGTCAAAATGTGTAAAATCTCAAGATTTGTGTGGATGATACAAACTAAACTCATTACACAAAGCTTGGGCTTATCCATTTCAAAAATAATGATCCTTTGTAAATGGGAAATCTTAATTACTAATATGTGACCACTCTGGCACTAAGATTAACACAAGGTCTCCGTTCTTCAGATTTTAATTAATATAGGAAACTTTAAAAGTAATTATATGAACGTGTTCCTTCTTTCTCTTTCCACAATCAAATCTCAAAGCTCCATTTGTTTTAATATTTTATATCTTTGACTTCACAGTCGAGATTCTGTTCATCCTATGTTTCAACCTGATTGGTTGGACAGATGTACAGTTGGTTGTATTATGAAGATGTGGGTGTACTGTATCTGTCAAGGAAGTTAAAAGATAGCAGAACTACGTGACAGCACCAAATGTTCTCAAGATATAATGTAACATGTGGTTGCCTGAAGACAAAAACAGATTCTAATTAGGTGAATCAGTTGAAATGATATCCCCCAAAAATACCAAATTCCAATCCAATTTGAATTTAGTATATTGACAATCTTAAAAGCCAGTTGCACAATGTGATGCTTGGGGGTGGGGGGTGGGGTGGGGAGAATATAAGACTGGGAAAAAAATTGAACAGTTGAGAGGAGAACTGCCAAGCCACCGGCATGCAGAGAATGCCCAAAACGTAGCTCTCTTAACAGTACCTTTATTGATTCATAACCTGTGAAGCATAATCCCGAAGAAGAAAAGACACACTAGGATCCAAACAGAAGATTTGACAGCAGGCTAGTTTTGAAATCTTAATCGGGGATGGGGGGATCATATCAGATGAGTATTGTAGAGGGGAAGATAAAAGATAGATTAGATTAAGGAGTTATAAATAGTTGTTTGTTGATTATTCTGTTATACGTTAAGAAATAAAGTGGTTAATTTTTACTTTAAATAGTTCTTGGCCTTTTGATTTTTTATGGATTACTGCACGGGATAAATTGTTTCAGTGTTGCTAGTTTAAATTAAGCAGGAGGGTTTACCCCATGTTGTAACAGTTGCTGTGTAGAAGGCACCACTACATGTGAATCTGTAATTTCTAGCAGTTGCTGATGTAGATCATTCTGAACAGGCCTCGAGTTAACTTCTATGTGTTTCAGCTGCCTGCACTGGTAACATTGCCCTTATATCATCCTGTGCTTCTAAAAACATGGATTTGCATTATTACTTTGTAATATTACTTAAGTAGAAACTTATTCTCTTGAGCCCCAGAGATACAATTCTTATATAATCATTGTCCTTTATGAGTCTTACAAGTTTTCTTTAGAATTGCTACAAGTTGCATGAGGCCTGTGCATTGGAAGCCAATGATGTTACCATTTTTCTGAAAGAATATAATCAGAAACAAACTGCACAGTGGCACTTCTGAGATAATTTAACTGAACTGCAGGAGACCCTTGTATTTTCAATTTCTTTGGGAGAAACTTGACATGTCAATTATGTTATACTTTCATAATTAGATATCATACAAAGTATGTAATCTTTAAAATTAATTACTATCATTACTAGTAAGGCAAGCAATGAGCTGAAGCTGCTGGTCTCATGTAGTTTAAAGCAAACGCCAGATGTTGTAACAGTAGAAAATTCTGTCATCAATTTATTTGATTTCTAATATCCTGCTCATAAAAATATGATTGTATTTAAATACTTGGTGTTTTGATTTTCCTGTAATTTCCTCAATTGTGTTTGTTAAACAGTTGTGTTTCACAACTTTGTTTATTTAGCAAAGTCTGACTAAGGAAGAATTGAAGTGTCACTACTGTCTTCTGTGCTGGTGTATACGTAAGATTGATTTAAAATGTAGAGTTGATATAAAATGTTCTGTTTACCACTATATCATTTCTTTAAAAAATAAGTTAACCTTTCTTTAAAAACACTGATTTGGGATTATAAAATGTCAAAGCAAACAAATGCTGGCTACTGAATAATTGATTCTGTAAGTAGGAAAACCCTAAATGAGTTTTCATCTGATTATGATTTTTGAGATAAGTAAAGCTCGCAATTTGTTCAGTCTCTCAGAGGAAAGTAGAAGTCGTAGTCAGATCTTGGGCACAAAGAATCAATCTTGCGTTAAAAGGGGCTTGTCAAGATTTTAAAAGTAATTGTCTTTGGGCACTCTCCTGTCGTGTGCACAGAATCTAGGGTAGTACGCTGCTTTCCTGGTGCCAGCGTTAGGGACGTCTCAAAACATTCTAGTATATTATCAAAGGGGAGAGTGAGAAGCTGGAAGGTGTTCAACACATTGGTAGTAATAACTTAATGAAACGGTTAAGGCTTTGCAGAAAATAAGAGATTAGGTAGAAGGGTTAAAAAAAAACAAATGTAGTAAAGTCCATTTATTTCCCGTGCCAAGTTCTAATGAGGAAGGACCGAAAGGATAGGGAAGATACCTCTGTAGCTGAAGAGGTAGTGTAATTTTTGTGGATTTAGTTTCTTTGATCATTGGGATTTTTCTGGGATAGAAAAGACCTGTTCAAAATGGATGGGTTTCACCTGAACTGAAAGGTAACAATATCCTGGCATGGAGATTTGCTAGTTTTATTTCAGAACTTGTAAACTTTGAGAGGGCAGCTGGGGGCTCCCTAAGTAACAGTGAAAATAGGAAGAAAGATAAGGATGGTTCTGAATGAGAAAAGAGCAAGTTACTTAGAAAAGAGAAATAAGAGCAAATCAGAACAAAGTAACTCTGAAGAATTAAACTGCACTTTTTGCAATGCAAGAGGTCTTACAGGTAAAGCTGAACTCGGGGCATGTATGGGATCATGAGACTGGATAAACGTAGCTATTACAGAAACTTGGCTGAGGGAAGGACAAGACTGGCAGCTCAATGTTTTGGGTTTTATAGGAAGGATAGAAATAGATGAGATGAGTGAGAGTGGCATTTTTGATTAAGGAAAACATTACTTCTTTAATTAGAGAAGATATTTCTGAAGGATCATCTTGTGAAAATTTGAGTTGAAGTCAGAAATATGAAGAGCTTACCAATTGGATACAAAATTGGCTTTATGGTAGGGGACAGAGGGTAGTGGTGGAGGATTGTTTTTTTGGGCTGGAGGCATGTTACCAGTGGTGTTTCACAGGGAGCGGTACTGGCTCCACTTTTTTTTATACTAATAAATGGTTTGGACAAGAATATCGAAGGCATGGTTAATACATTTGCAGATGGCACCAACATTGATATGGTGATAAAGGTTATCTAAGATTACAAAGAGACATTAATAAATTGGGTCAATGGGCTGAGGAGCAGCAGATGAAACTTATTTTGGATAGTACTGCAGAACAGAGAGAAACTGGGGATTATTAGATTAGATTAGATTACTTACAGTGTGGAAACAGGCCGTTCAGCCCAACAAGTCCACACCGACCCACCGAACATTCCCCTATGTTTGCCCTGCGCCTAACACTACAGGCAATTTAGCATGGCCAATTCACCTGACCTACACATTTTTGGATTGGGGAGGAAACCGGAGCACCCGGAGAAAACCCACGCAGACACGGGGAGAATGTGCAAACTCCACACAGTCAGGTACAACATTCTTTGAAATTTGTTTCACAAGTGGGTTGAGCAGTTAAGAAGGTGTTAACATGCTTGCCTTCATTGCTGAAACCTTTTGAGTTTAGCATTTGGGATGTCATGTTAAGGTTGTACAGGATGTTGGTGAGGCCTCTTTTGGAGTACTGGGTGTAGTTCTGGTTGCCCTGTTATAGGAAAGATATTATTAAACTGGAGAGGGTTTAGAAGAGATTTACCAGGACTTATAGAGGTTTATAAAATCGTGAGGGGCATGGATAGGATAAATAGACAAAATTTTTTCCCTGGGTTGGAGGAGTCCAGAATTAGAGGGCATAGGTTTAGGGTGATGGGGAAAGATATAAAAGAGACGTAAGGGGCAACTTTTTCACACAGAGGATGGTATGTGCATGGAATGAACTTCCAAAGGAAGTGGTGGAGGCTGGTACAATGGTAACATTTAAAAGGCATCTGAATGGGTATCTGAACAGGAAGGGTTTAGAGGGATTTGGGTCTGGTGCTGGCAGGTGGGATAAGATTGTGTTGGGATATCTGATTGGCATGGACGAGTTGGACCACTTCTGTGCTGTATATCTCTATGACTCCACGTTGCGGAAATTGACTGGAAAGGCTGGGGCATTTCACTGGAGTTTAGGAGATAGAGGGGTGACCTTCTGGAGGTGTCTAAAACCTTGAAGGGAATAGATAAGGTGAACGACAAAGATCATTTTCCAAGAGTGGGGGAGTTTAAAATTAGGGAGAATATGCTTAAAGTGAGAGGAAAAAGATTTTAAAGAGGACATGAGGGGCAATTTTTTTTTTCAAGTGCTTCATGTGTGGAATGAACAGCCAGAGGAAGTGATAGATACAGGTTCAGTTCTGATGTTTAAAAATTAACCTGGATAAGTTCATGAATAGAAAAAGTTTGGAGGACAAGTTTCATTTGGGAACATGGTCTGTGTGGACTTATTGGACCCAAGGTTCTGTTTCCATGCAGTATGACTCCTATGACTCTAATTGGAGCATATTACAGATTCCCACACCAAAACAGAAACACACATGCTTCCTCCAACACACAAAAAACATGGAATCATGAATATTAATTTAATAGGTGTCTTAAATGTCTCTCGTAAATTGAGAAGCTCCAAATGTTTTGGAATTGCATTATGTTTACTAATCTTATCACCCTTACTGATGAGCCAATAGGTCACGATAGCCACAAGAGAGAATATTATTCAGTTCAGGTGTTACTAAGTGACCCAGATAAATTGGAGTGGAAGTAGAAATTATTAGTGTCTTCAGGGAGAACAACAATCCTGCATGATCAAACTCAACACAATCGATTCAGAAATCCTGGTTTGGGAACAAGGGAATTTATTCAACAATAAATACATAATAATGCAATTTGCGTATAATTGACCATTTGTAAATCAAAATAGATTTTTTAAAAAATCATTTGCAAACATCTGAAAAAGTTAATAGTCACTTCCTGGACTGTGGAGGAGAAGGAAGCTAACTTCATTAAACTCTTTTTCTCTCTTAAAGGGATGTAAATCCAACATTTTGAGAATGACCATGGCACACAGGAGCAGAATTTTGCCACTTAGCCCATCAAGTCTACTCTGCTATTCAACCATGACTGATATGTGCTCAATCCATTCTCCTGCCTGCTCCCTGTAATTCTTAACCCTTACCAATCAAAAACATATGTGTGTCTTAAAAACACAAATAATTTCGCCTAACCAGTCCTCTGCAGCAATGAATTCCACAGATTCACTACCCACTGGCTGAAGAGATTCCTCCTCATCTCAGATCTAAAGGATGGTCCTTTCCTTCTGAGGCAGTGCCATTGGGTCCTCATCTCTCCTACCAATGGAAACATTATCTTTTCATCCACTCTATACAGGACAAAAGCTGAAATAACTGGCATTTCTGCAGTTGGGTGCACCCAATGAATGATTGTATGAACTATTGCCTTTTATGGTTCTATTTACAGATTGCACATCTTGAGGAAATATTCAGGATGCTGTCCATAGTTTTCCTTCTATTCAGAATTGTAGGTAAAAAAAATAATGTGCCATGTGCCCAAACTTATCCTGAGCTCCGGACCCCTGAAAGCATAGCTCCACAGTGCTCCGCATGAATTATTGAATGACTGCAAAATGCCAGCATTAGAGATGCAAAATCTTTCTGGTCACAATATATTTTTAGTTCTGTCAAGTTGGCCAAAGACAGTGACTATTTTAAGTTTTATTTAAAATATTATGTTTAAATTACATAATAACTGTGCATTACAGTTTTTCCTACTAAGACAAACTACTATCTGCTCAACAAATAAACAAAATAAGAATTTTAACTTTTGAATTAGGCTTCCAACCTGTTATTGTAAATGTATGGCCAATGTATAAAGTAAAAATAATCTTCCGTTAAGTGAAGGTAGCAATTTCAAGGGGTTTGAATATCAATGCTGTAAATGTTGATTTGACTATATGATGGAAAAAATTGTGTTTCATATGCACAATATGGTAAAATAGGAGCAGTCATCAATAAAATTAATAATTCCATCATGACTCTATGAATATCATACCTATGGTATGATAGTCAATAAAGGTTTTGAAACATCTATTTCTCCTTAGTTCCTGGGTACAAGTGATACATGGGATGTGTGCATATTTCACATTGCAACCTGCCCAATTCTTTTTCATTTGGTTCACCTGTGTAATGCTTCTGCCAAGTGCAGCAATGAAAAATCAATCATCTTTGTTTATTATATACATAATACAAAACAATTTGCTGTGACTAACTTCAACAATAAACATGAAAGGGAGATTTTCTTAGAATCTTGTGCAGGAACCATTTAAGAATCTATGCAATTGTTTTCAGCATGGCTCTGCTAGTCATAGCTTTTTCTGGTACATCTTGTCTGCCTGTTAATCCCAGGACGTGTGAAGAAAAGATCAATTAGGCATCAGGGAATTTGGCCAACAGAACACTGACATGTGGAGTACCGAAGCACACAATGGTGGATGTTTATTACACTTCTGTAGCTTTTGTTTGCTTTCTTAAACAGAACTATGTTCTCCAATTTGTCATATTCAAATATAAAAATGTTTGATAATTCTGATTGCATCCTGGGTAGAACAAACAGTTGTACAGAAGTTTAGCCCGTTTGAATCTCCTCATCACAGCCTATTAACATTTTTTGCAAAGTTACGAATTTGATGTTGGAAAACATTGTCTGACATTTTGGTCCCACAAAGAACTGCATTGAATTTGGATAAGAAGCACCCTACAAAGTGTGAATCAGGTTTTCAGGAATGTTGCTGTACAATCCGAGCTGGCTGATTGCCGCACATGACATCACTTCTGCTCGACACAAAGAGGTTCATTGTCAGTCTGGGATAACTACAATTGCACACTTCTTTTCCACTCTTCTGCTAGTTAAAAAGTACTAATAGTTCCATTTAATTAGGCACTGCTGCCACATGAACAATGAATGTATAAACAGTTGCTGAAACGTTGTTTTTATGTTGGTAAGGAAAAAAATACAAGTCAATAATTTAAGGTTTTCCTAAATAACAGACATTTTTAATCTGAAATCTATTGTGTGAACTATTCCAACCAGGTGGAGGGGGGGTAATTTGTCCCCCTTTTTTTAAAAACCCCTGTTGATAGCAGTAGATTTAATATTTTCTTTTATTTCTGAGAAATAGGGCGGCACGGTGGCACAGTGGTTAGCACTGCTGCCTCACAGTGCCAGAAACCTGGGTTCAATTGTCGCCTCAGGCAACTGTCTATGTGGAGTTTGCACATTCTCCCGATGTCTGCGTGGGTTTCCTCCGGGTGCTTCGGTTTCCTCCCACAGTCCAAAAATATGCAGGTTAGGTGAATTGGCCATGGTAAATTGCCCGTAGTGTTCAGTGTGGGGGAGTGGGTCTGGGTGGGTTGCTCTTCGGAGGGCCAGTGTGGACTTGTTGGGCCGAAGGGCCTGTTTCCACACTATAAGCAATCTAATCTATATAAAAATTAAGACAGTTGTAGAAGAAAATGTAATTATCATTACTCTTCCCTCTGTTCCTTACATTCTTGAGCCCCTCCATTTCAGATTCAGTAAGAATTGAACGATGATAATTTGCATTTATATAACTGCTTCTGAAACATCCTAAAGTGTTGTAAAGCATTCCAAGGCAATTCATTGGAACATCATTAAACAAACTCTGAATTGGAGCCACAATTTAAGGGCAGATGATAAAGCATGCAGGATTAAAGAAATAATTACAGTTCATAATCTGCTGAGCCATATTGTCACCTCAATCTTTGCCATAATTCTCATTGAAACTGTCATATTCTTGGACTCCAACAGTTGCCTGGTACAATCCACACCTCTGCTTCCCTCTGTCCAAGGGATGCTGAATTTGATGTGTATAGTGAATAATTGATTCAAGCATGCACTGCTGAAAGGTCTGTAAGACAGGGCAAATTTAACATATTTCCAGTGGATCATAGGACCATTAGAAAGATGACAAATAGTAAGTTTTACGTGACGATCATCAAGCCTCAGGCGAGGGGAGAGAGGGTTGTACCTTCCTGGTAACCTCAACTGGTGAGACAGTTGAACCAATGCTATTGCATCACTCTGTATCTAGTCAACTGAGTTAACAAACCCAGATCTGGCTGGACTATAGAAAGCCTTATTATCTGTCAAAAGACCTCACCGTTCCAGAATTGCCAGGAATTCAAACATAACACTCTGCTGCTTTTTCTCATTACTATTTTCTTTCCTCTCACCTCCAGTGACAATTGTGAGGAACTTGTGGATGAGTCTGTCTCTAGCTTTGAAACGAGCTGATCAGCAGCTATTGCCACTTCCTTGCTTTTCTCATAATCCTTGACTGGAAGTTATATCATTCTCCAGCTTCTCCCCTCTGTAATCTCCAAACACATTTTGTCCATGTGACCCAGAGTGTAGTCCCTAGATCCTACTCCCACTAATTTGGAAGGGTCCTCCACTTGATAGACCATAAAACATAGGAGCAGAAATTAGGCCTTTCAGCCCATTGAGTCTGCTCCGCCTTCAAGCTTGGCTCCGCCTTCAAGCTTGGCTCCCCAGTTAACTGTCCATTCCTTCCAATCAGATACTGACACCAAACCCAATCTTCCTCTTTCTAAAAGCAAAATCTTTGGTACTACCTTTATCCAAACTCCCTTACATCTCCAAACGCTTCCTTAAGTTGTGAGGAAAATAGTTCATGCCTGTCCACTCTGAAAATCCATGTTTGAATCATTTCATTATAGGTTTCTGCCCCTGTTTCAGAAATAAATAGCTTTCACTGCAGTCATTAACTACATCCTATATAACCATGACTATAATCAGCAAGTGCTGCGTGTGATTTTCAGCTTGTCTCCAGCCTTTGAACAGTTTACCACACCATCCTTTTCTAATCTGTCTCTGCTTTTGTCTCACTGAGTGGGCTGAACTTCCCTGGTTCCATTCTTGTATATGTGGCCATATCCAAGTTCAATTGCAGTGGCTTCTCTTCCCATTCCCACTTGATTACCTTCTGGTATACCTCAAGGATCTATTTTGCCATCTTATTTCTACTAATGCCCTTTGGCAACATCACTGAATGTTAGTTTGAGCAAGTAATCTTATGACACTCAGTCTACCTCACTGTCTCTAAATTGTCAAGTTAATTATCCAACATTAGAAGATGGATGTGCAAAAAGTGCATCCATTTGAATATTCGAGTAAAAAATGAGGTCTGCAGATGCTGGAGATCACAGCTGCAAATGTGTTGCTGGTCAAAGCACAGCAGGTTAGGCATGCTGCCTAACCTGCTGTGCTTTGACCAGCAACACATTTGCATCCATTTGAATATTGGCAAGCCCAACCAACCATTGGTTTCTGTTCCCACAAAGGTTGTTCACGAGTTACCAATTCCATTGTGCTCTGGCAACTCTGAAGCTGAACCAGGTTGTTTAGAACTGGTGTCAAATTTTATCTTGATATGGGTTTCAACCACAAATGATCATCTGCAAATGATGATTTTGATCTCTGTAATGTTGCCCAATTCCCCATTAGCTGCAGCTCACATATTGGTGAAACCTTCATTCTTGCTTTTGTTACTTTTTCAGCTTTACTATTTCAATCTATATTCCTGGCTAGCCTCTCACATTCTGCCTTCCAAAAAGTTCATTTAATCTAATGTTCTGATCATTCTAATTTACCAAGTCCAATTCACCCATCAGCTCTGTTCTCACTGGTCTAATTAGATTCCAGTTAAGAATGTACCAATTTTGACATCCCCTTCTTTTCTCAAATTCCTCCTGAAACCTTCCCCTCTCTTCTGATCTTTTGAGCATCCCCAATATTTAATGTGCTGCATCATCAGTGCCCACATTTTCATATATGCCTCGGCTCTGAGCTCTGGAATTCTCTCCGTGAGACATATAATTTCACTGCTCTTGGTAGGAATAACAGTAGGAAAGGTTATTATTTGAATGGTAAAAAATTGCAGCATTCTGCCGTGCAGAGCGACCTGGTGTCCTTATGCGTGAATTGCAGAAGGTTGGTTTGTAGGTAGAGAAGATAATTAAGAAAGCAAATGGAATTTTGTCCTTCATTGCTAAAGGGATTGAGTTTAAAAGCTGGTAAGTTATATTGCAGCTGTATAGAGTACTGGTGAGGCCACACCTGGAGTACTGTGTACAGTTTTGGTCTCTTTTTAATGGAGAAAAGACATACTGATACTAGAGGGGAGGTGCCGTGGAGGTTCTCTAGTTTGATTCCGAAGTGGAGAGGGTTGGCTTATGAGGACAGACTGAGTAGTCTGGGATTATGTTCATTGGAATTTAGAAGAATATGGAGGGATCTTGTGGAAACTTATAAAATTATGACAGGAATAGATAAGAGACAAGCAGTGAGAATGTTTCCACTGGCAGGTGAAAGTAGAACAAGAGGGTATAGCATTAAAATTAGGGGGAGCAAATTTAGAACTGAATTGAGGAGGAACTTCTTCACCCAAAGGGTTGTGAATCTGTGGAATTCCTTGCCCAGTGAAGTAGTTGAGGCTTCTCCATTGAATGTTTTTAAAGCTAAGGTGTTTTGAACAATTAGGTTATTTACTTACTGTGAGAGGGCAGCTAAGTGGAGCTGAGGCCTCGAAAAGATCAGTCATGATCTTATTGAATGGCGGAGTAGGCTCAAAGGGCTAGATAGCCTACTCCTGCTCCTAGTTCTTATGTTCCTGTTAAATATACTTCTTTATCAAAATCTTGGTCAAAGAGGAAAATTTTAATCTATCTTAATGTCCCCCTGTGTGATTTGGTGTCAGATTTGTTTCATAATACCCCAATCAATCACCTTGAGATACTTCATTGCACTAGAGTTACTGTATAAATGTTTTTACAACTTTCTTTCCATTTAATCAAATTGATGGCATAACATTCTTTCAGTCTAGTGGTTGAATTAGTTTTATCGTGTTCACATCATAAAACTATTGATATGTGAATACGTTTATTAGTTTGACTTGTTGACACAGTAGAATTCCATTGGCCTGATACTTAATGGCAGCTAAATACGTTCCTCACTTTAGTGCTGAATATCATCCAAAGTAATCATTGTTATCTTCTATTTCCAGAGAATTAAATGGTAAACTTCTATTCTAAATTTTGCTCATATATAAAATTGGGCATGCAGTAAATTAATGTCAGAACACCTAAACCTTGTAAGCAACAGAGGTTTGATTCCTCTAATGACTGTTCATGGGGGACCTTGCTTTTGTAATGGAAAATTTGGAATGATACACCCCATAACTACTTAATGTGCCTATCCAACAGTTATAACTCCTTATGATCAACACAGAGAAAATTACCACATACATAATGTCATCTTAAGGCAAAACTTTGGGTGGTTTTGATTTTTGGATGAGGTAAAACAAGGTGATTGGCACCCGTTCAGAATGGAATCAAGATACTAGTGATAGATTAAAAAAAACTTCATTACAAAGAGGTGAGGGTGGAATGAGTCAACATAAACTAAGAAGAAAAATATTGGTATGCAAAGAGATCAATGACAGGAAATCCAAAAATGTGCAGATTAGGTGAATTGGCCATGCTAAATTTCCCGTGGTGTTAGGTGAAGGGGTAAATGTAGGAGTATGGGTCGGTGTGGACTTGTTGGGCCGAAGGGCCTGTTTCCACACTGTAAGTAATCTAATCTAATGTAATCTAAATGTTTTAAAAAGTGATGACTAGAGTTCAGAGAAATGTATTTTTCTTTGAAATGAAATAAGGTCAAACTAACCAATAATGAGACACAGTAAGTGAGTAAAAGGATGTGTAACACTGAAGCTAAAGAAATAAGTATACACAGGCAGTGCATATTTAACGTTGCCAGTTTTAGCATTATTTTGCTTTCCCATCACCAAGTTATTGGGACCAGTATTCTGAGAGCTGACAAATTTTGTCAGATGTAAGCCAATGTGAATCAAGTGTTTTCCAATGTTATATGACACACACCTCTGGAGCAGGTGGGACTTGAATCTGAGCCTTCTAGACTGGTTCCATTTTAAGTTCCATTGACGTCAATCTGGAAATATATTAATAGATGGCAGATTTGATCTGATTTTGCCAAGTTGACAAGATTGGACAAAGTTAAGTTGATCCTCTTGAGCTTTTAGCTGCACAACGCTTCATCGTTGGAGACAATATTGTGCTGCTTGATCAGAATACCAAGTACTTTTGCATAATTGTTGAGGATAAACTTGTTAGTGTGGAATCCAACTTCAGAAGCACGAAATGTAGTGTGAGAAACATGCAGCCAAATATTGCTCCAATTATTCAACTTCAAAGTATATTTTATTCTCTTAATTTGCAAACGGTCAATGAATTAATTAATATCTGTAGCTGTCTTGAGGCTAATCAGATAGAAGTTCCCTTTTTTTACACTCCTTCAGTGAAAATTGTTGTTCTTGCGGTATGGAAGAAGTGAACCAAATAGCAGCAGGCAGAGGCCTGACTTAGTTTTTCCTTGTAACTATTTTTCCATATATGAAATTGAATACACGCTCTTCTAAAATAGTTTATCTTGTGCTACAGAATCTTCAATCAGCCCTTTATTCAGCTGCAGAACTCTGATTTAATAATCAAAAAGTCCATCGAATTGTGAGATACTTTTGACTGTCCTTCTTTTGAATCAGCACTAATTAGTAATAAAAAAAAGCTAAAGGGGAGGATATTTTTGCACAGCAGGTTATGGTCCTAAATGATTAGGAACATATTATCTAAAAAGAAAATGGAAGAATTATTCACAAGGCATTTTCAAAAAGAATTTATTTTTCAAGTATATAACCAAGGAAGCGGAGAGTGGACTCTTGGCAGCATTATCAAAACTGCACAGATTAATGGGAATAATGGATTGCACCACTACGGCATGTCTTTTTGTAAGACCTGTGAATTTCTTTCATGTTAAGATTGAGTGATCTTTTGGCTGATTACAGCAATGTGTCTCAAATTGACCTGTGGTTTGTCTCCTTTTGCTGTAATTAAAAGAAAGTGACCTTGCAGCTTTGTGAGCATTTTAACTTATTGCTAAATAAAATTTTTCCTTGATGTGGTCTTGAATCTTGGGCACTTCAAATTTCAAAATCATTTCACTTAACCTTGACTTCGCACCTATTAAATGTTGAAATCCTCATTCATCTTCATGATATTCCATGGAGATAAAATGACTTGGGTCTCAAGTGTGCAATTTGGGATGAGCCTGATAATATCATGCCTATCGTTCCCCTCAGACCTTACTCTTAATTAACATAAACATTTTTGGCAGCGTAGGAGTAAAGGAGTGCAGAACAAAAGTTTTAAAGTTGTGAACAGTGGTGGACAAACAAGCAACTAAGCCGAGGAGCAGGGTTGACAAATATCCCCATTCTCAGTAGTGGAGAGACCTACTGTACCGGTGCAAAAAGTCAAAGCTGACATGTTTGCAGCTGCATTCTACCAATAATGTGAAATAGATCCCTCTGGTTGTTTCTGAGGTCCCTAGCACCATGGATGACAATCTTGCAGATAATTCAGTTCAGCTCCATGTGATATCAAGAAATGGCTAAAGGTGTTGGATACTACACAGGCTGACAACGTTTCAGCCACAGTACTATCTTTTGCACCAGAACTGGCCATGCTCCGAAACAAGCTGCTCCAATATTGTAGCAACATTGACATCTGTCTGATATGGAGAAGAACTGGCTCATCAGCTGAAGGAACACTGTAGACTGTAATGCAAGAGGTTTTCTTGCTAAAGTTTGACTTAATGCTGCGAGATTTCACAGAGTCTAGATTCAATATTAACATGTTCCAATGCTAGTCTCTGTGGAATGCATCCCATTGGGTTACCACCTTATGTATCAGAACATGAGCCAGAAATATGAAGGCTGTACATCATACTCTCAGATCCACAGAAATGAGGTTGGCTCTTAATTGACCTCTGAAAATGTCGAATAAACTATATCAATTGTTACGAAGTCTCAACAAAGAAATGAAGTTGTACGGACCACCTGGCATTGAGCTAGACACCGGAAAAGGCACTGGCAGACACTCTCAGCTATCTTTCCCCCAAGCCCCATCCCCTCCCTTCCATTTATCTCTCCACCTCCGAGGCTCCCAGCCTCATTCCTGATGAAGGGCTTTTGCCTGAAATGTCAATTCTCCTGCTCCTCGGACGCTGCCTGACCTGCTGTGCTTTTCCAGCACCACTCTGTTGACTCTGATCTGTAGCATCTGCAGTCCTCACTTTTGCCCAGAAGCAGCCCTGTCAAGCTTGCAAAATTCTCCTTGCTAATGCCTGGGGGCCAGTGCCAAAACTGGGAAAAACTAGTGAACAACAGCCTGATATTGTCTGTAAGGTATGATTCTGTAAGTATGATTACACCCCTGACACCACCATCACCATCCCTGGATATGTTCTGTTCTACTGGCAGGACAGACTGGTGGCGACATAGTAGCGTACAGCGAGGTGGGAGTTGCCCTGGGAGCCCTCAACATTGAGTCCAGACCCAATCAAGTGTCTTAGCTTCAGGTTAAACATGGGCAAGGAAATCTGCTGATTATGGCTCCAGCTAATGAACTGTAACTTCACCATGTTTTAACAACATGTTGAGGAAGCTGTAACTATGGGAAGGGCACAAAACGTAGGGATTTCAATGATAAGGAGAAACTTCTTCAGCAAGAGAATGGTGAATCAATGGAATTTATTGCCACAGAAGGCTGGGGAGACCAAGTCATTGAGCATTTTTAAGACTGAAACAGATGGGTTATGGGGAGAAGTGGGAGAAATGTATCAATCATGATTGAATGGAAGAGCAGATTGAAGGGCCTAATTTCTGCTCCTATGTCTTTTGCTGTTGTGGTCTTGTGGTTTGACAGCAGTACTACTGATCAAGTTGGTTGGATCCTAAAGCACACAACTGCTAGACTGGGTTTGTGGCAGGTGGTGAGGGAACCAACAATAGGGAAAAACATACTTGACCTCATCCATTGCAATCTGCCAGTGGCAGATGCATCTGTCTGTGACTGTATCAGTCAGAGCGACCTCCGCCCCCCCCCCCCCCCCCCCCCCCCCCACAGCACAGTCCTTGTGGAGGTGAAGCCACTTTCATATTGGGAAATGCCTCCATCGTGTTGTGTGGCACTATCACCATGCTAAATGGGACAGACTTCAAACAGATCTAGCAAGGCAAGGCTGGGCATCCATGATGCACTGTGGGCTAACATCAGCAGCAGGATTGTACTCCCACACAATGTGTAACCTTATGGTGTGGCATATCCCCCACTCAACGATTACCATCAAGCCAAAGGATCAATCCTGGTTCAATGGAGAATGGAGGAGGGCATACCAGGAACACACCAGACATACCTGAAGATGTGTCAACCTGGTGAAGCCACCAAATTGGACTACTTGCCCACCAAACAGCATCAGCAGCAAGTGATAGACGGAGCTAAGCAATCCCATGGCCAACACATCAGAGCAAAGCTGTGCAGTCCTGCCACATCCAGTTGTGAATTGTAGTGGATGATTAAACAACTCACTGGAGGAGAAGGGTCCACAAATATCTCCATCCTCAATGATGGAAGAGCCCAGCACATCAGTGCAAGAGATAAGGTTGAAGCTTTCTCAGGTGCCAAGTGGATATTCCATCTCAGCCACTTTGGTGGTTTCCAGCATTACAGATACCAGTCTTCTGCAAATTCAGTTCACTCCATATGAAATCAAGAAACAGTTTGAGACACTGGATGCTGCAAGGGCTACCAGCCCTCACAATATTCCAGCAGTAGTACTGCAGACATGCTCCAGAACTTGCCACTTCCCTAACCAAGCTGTTCTAATACAGTAACAACATGGCATCTACCTGACAATGTGGAAAATTGCTCAGGTATGTCCCGTACATAAAAAGCAAGACAAATCCAACCCAGCCAATTAATGTGCATTCAGTCTATTCTCATTCATCAGTAAAGTGATGGAAGGTATCATCAACAGTGCTATCAAGCCGTACCTGCTCAGCAATAACCTACTCGGTGACCCCTAGTTTGGTTTCTGCTAGGGCCACACACTCCTGACCTCATTACAGCCTTGGTTTAAACATGGACAAAAGAACTGAATTCCAAAGAGGAGGTGAGAGTGACAGCCCTTGACATCAAGATGCATTTGACAGACTGTGGTATCCAGCCTGGCAACGCTGGAATCAATGGAAATCCAGGGGCAAGCACTCAGGTTATTGAAGTCATACCCGACACCCAGGAAGATAATTGTGGTTGTTCGAGGTCTGTCATCTCAGCTCCAAGACACCTCTGCAGGAGTTCCTCAGGGCTCTATCCTATTCCCAACCATTTTTAGCTGAGTTATCACTGACGTTTTTTTCTGTCAAAAGTGAGGATGATCACTGTGCAATCATCAATGTTCAGCATTCGTGACACCTTAGATACCAAAACAGTCTGTGTTCAAATGCCCCAATATCTAGGCTTGGCCTGACAAGTGGCAAGTAACATTTAACATGTAAATGCCAGACTATGGCCTTTACCAATAAGAGACAATCTAACCGCCACCCCTTGATATTCAGTGGTATTACCATCACTGAATCCCCACTATCTTCATCCTGGGGTTATCATTGACTAGTAAATCAACTGGACTCACCACATAAACACTATGTCTCCAAAAACAGGTCAGAGCTAGGAATACTATGGTAAGTAACTCACCTCCTAATTCTCCAAAGCCTGTCCATTATTTGCAAGGCACAAGTCAGGAGCGTGATGGAATACTCCCAACTTGCCTGGATGTATACTGCCTGAACAATACGTGCCACCATCCAGGACAAAGCAGCCCGCTTGATTGGCATTATATCCACAAGTTTCCACTCCCTCCGCCACCAATGCTCAATAACAACAGTGTGTACCATCTACAAGATGCACTGCAGAGATTCACCCAAGATCCTCAGAAAGTACCTTCCAAACCCACAACCACTTCTATCGAGAAGGGCAGGGATAGCAGACAAATGGGAACATCACCACCTACAAGTTTTCCTCCAAGCCAGTTCCTATCCTGGTTTGAAAATATATGGCTGTTCCTTCACTGTCACTGGGCCAAAGTTCCTGGAGTTCCCTCCATAATGGTATCGTGGGCTGTGTTAGGGACTAGGCCAGACCACTCAAAACATTCTCGAGCAGGTAACCTAGACCAAATTTGCAAATTGTTTTGCTAAGTGTGCAGTGGGAATTACCTGGAGTAAGCTAATTAAGTAGACTACTAGGTTTTGAAACAGACAGAAATTTATTCACAAAATTACACAATGAAACACAAAGAACAGAATAAAGAACCCCTACAGAACTCAGTCTATCCAAACTAGACTTAATTATGCTGTTCCGAATATACGCGACAGTCCCATTAAGCAAACTCCCATAAAACACCATAAGAAAATGGAACAGGTGCTTACAGATTGAAGTTAGAAGGGCAGAAAGAGAGTGAGTTTCCACACAGCTCACTGTTGAACTTCTAACTGAACTGCTCAGCTAGAGAGCTGACCACTTTCCTTTCATTATACAAGTCACTTCTAAAACATGACCACTTCTAAAACATGACATTTCATCTGTTTACATGCAAATAAAAAGGCCTCTCAATACCCCTTAATCTCTGTACCAAATCAGTCTAATCGGCACCGAGAGCTTTTATGACCCTTCTGAAAAAATCCAAGGATATAGGACCCTTGAGAAAAGGAACAGCTTTTAGGAAAAAGGAACCAGCTTTGTGTCAACTGCTGCAGTTCAAGAACACATCTCACCACCAACTTCAAGGGTAACTGGGGATGTGCAATAAATACTGACGAGCCAGTAACATCCATGTCCCACCAATGAATACATTTTAAAAGTCCCCAAATGGTCGTGAGAAGAATTGTGTCAGGTGGACAGTGTTGGCATGCCTTTTCTTTTCAGTTCAAAGTCCAGGCCTAAGCTGACGCCAAGTTGTCATGAAGTTTGATCCTTGCAGTACTATTTTGTAGTGATAACTCAATGGTTTGCTGGGCCTTTTTTTCATGGAGGTTGAGTGCTTTTAGCTATGACATAAAATTTTACAACTTATTGGAAGATGTCATTTACATAAATTATGCAAGCATAAGAGGTACAATTAGTAAGTTTGCAGATGACACCAAAATTGGAAGTGTAGTGGACAGTGAAGAGGGTTACCTCAGATTACAACAGAATCTTGACTAGATGGGCCAATGGGCTAATGAGCTGAGAAGTGGCAGATGGAGTTTAATTGAGATAAATGTGAGGTGCTGCATTTTGGAAAAGTAGATCTTAGCAGGACTAACACACTTAATGGTGAGATCCGAGGGAGTGGTGCTGAACAAAGAGACCTTGGATTGCAGGTTCATAGCTCCTTGAAAGTGGAGCCTCAGGTAGATAGGATAGTGAAGAAGGTGTTTGGTATGCTTTCTTTTATTGGTCAGAGTATTGAGTACGGGAGTTGGGAGGTCATGTTGCAGTTGTACAGGACATTGGTTAGGCTGCTGTTAGAATATTGCGTGCAATTCTGATCTCCTTCCTATCGTAAAGGTGTTGTGAAACTTGAAAGGGTTCAGAAAAGGTTTACAAGGATGTCGCCAGGGTTGGAGGATTTGAGCTATAGCGAAAGGATGAACAGGCTGGGGTTGTTTTCCCTGGAGTGTCAGAGGCTGAGGGGTGACCTTCTCGAGGTTGACAAAATTATGAGGGGCATGGACAGGGTAAATAGGCAAAGTCTTTTCCCTTGGGGTTGGGGAGTCCAGAACTAGAGGGCATAGATTTAGGGTGAGAGGGGAAAGATATAAAAGAGATCTAAGGGGCAACTTTTTCACAGAGAGGGTGGTACAGGTGCTGGCAGGTGGGACTAGATTGGGTTGGGATATCTGGTCGGCATGGACGAGTTGGACTGAAGGGCCTGTTTCCATGCTGTACATCTCTATGACTCTATGACTATGTAAAGTTATTTTTTATCAATGCTTGATGCTATTTTGCAACAAAGTGCTAAGGAATATTATAGTTCCATGTAAACTGTACAGAAGCAATAACTTTGCAGACTATACACAAAGCGTGGCAAAATCATGAGCAGGTTATTTATGAATTGATTAGTTTACAGTTAGCTACAACCTAGCTTTTTGCTTTGAAATTCTTTGTATGATTAACAAAGCTGTTTATAGACTTTCTATAATTCATAACTATTGCTTTTAATAATTAGTACTTACATTTCATATCATTGCTTATAATAGGACTTTTTTTAAATGCATGCCTGTTGCAGAATGGAGTTTTACAAATGTCTGCAGTGTCTTGTTGTAAGTTTGTTTCTATGGAGAAACTAGATACAGAAGGATGTTGGTAACATTGAGGTTCTCATAGCAAGAAATATAGATCAAACCATGTTGAGAAATGTCATGGTTTTTTTGCGAACAAATAGGCTATTGAATTCCATTATCTGAGTTAGTAATTGTCACCTTTAATCAGGAATGCTTTCAAAAAGGGGAGAAGGCAGCCTCTTAAAATGGTCCAGGGATCTATTGTCCACGGGTTATCTAGGTTTGACAAAACCAATGTGGCTTAAAGAGACAGAATGAGCTAAAATTCTCACTTTCCATCATCGAATAGGAACCATCAGAATACCACTGATGCCTCATGAAAAGGCCCTCCTTTCCTATTTTGACTAATGTGTTTTTTTTAGAATATTCATATGTTAGAAGTGGAACCTCCCTACAATTTTAAAGAAAACCTAAAGATATAACTTCTGCAGTCATGAACTGCAAGCTCATTTTTGTATTCCAAGAAACTTTTTTTCTTGGTGAGAATGAGGAAACCAAGAACTCTGGATGATGGAAGTCTGAAACCGAAATGCTGAAGAAACTCAGCAGGTCTGGCAGCATCTGTGTCGAGAAAGCAGAGTCAATGTTTCAAGTCCAGTGACCTTTTGTCAGGTGATTCCACTCTGTTGCTGAAAAAGAAAATGTTACCAGTGACAAGACTGATTCAAAAAGGAAATATCAGGACCTCAGGAATGCAAGTATACCTGTAAAATTTACTACAGCTAGTAAGCCAAGACATGAAATAATCAACCTTGGTCTCAGGTTAAAACCTTACACTTCAAGGACTACTGAGGACTCTAAACTGCATGCTCTTTATCCGAGACACTATGCTGTGCATTAGGGCCCATGATTTCATATGTTTGATGTCACATTTTTTTCTTCATAATTGGTTTTGTGTTGAAGAAAATATTATCATAGTGTCTGCTGAAAACAGCTGAGTACAATATTGAGGAAACGTATACTTGCATGCTGAAAAGAATTCCAGTCTATGTTGTGACCAACCAGGGAGTTGTAAAGTAGAAAGCTGATTCACATCACTTCTTTTGTTCTTAAAATTAGAATCCCCAAAGTGTGGAAATAGGTCCTTCAGCCAAACAAGTCCACACCAACCCTCAAGTATCTCACTCAGACCCATTCCCCTACATTTACCCCTGACTCATGCATCTAACTTACACATCCCTGAACACTATGGGCAATTTAGCATGGCCAATTCACCTAACTCACACCTCTTTGGATTGTGGGAGGAAGCCAGAACACCCGAGGAAATCCACACTCCACACAAACAGTTGCCCAAGGCTGGAATCAAACTCAGATCCCTGGTGCTGTGAGGCAGCTGTGCTAACCACTAAGCCCTGGTGCTGCCCCAGTATGTCATTATGAAACAAAACTTTTTAAAAGTTTGACATGTTTTTGTATGCTACATGAGAATTGACAGTTCTGGCAAGGGGAGAATTTTAGAATTAGCATCCAATGATCATCTGAGATTTATTCCCTAGATGTTTAATATATGCCGAGGGGAAAGTCAATTTAAGCTCAAGTGGGTTATGTGACAGTGCACTTCAATCTTTAAATGAGTTTATATCAGTTTGATATTGTCATTGATTAAGATTTTACAGCTACAAGATTACCTCCTGCAACTTTATTATCTTACCCAATGTTCACTTAGAAAGCAAAATTTCTATCTAGAATATAAGGATATTTAACTATTAAATTAAGTTTTTGTGCAGTTGGATTGTCTTTGATTATATTGTTTTAATGTACCAAAGTATTTTGTTTTTGAACTTGATGTAAATAGACTTATAATTTATATACTTGCATGAATCACATCTCATTTGGCTGTCTGACTTTCTTCTGCCCTGTGGGATGTCTGTTATTTAATCAACATGAGGTTTTTAATTCTATTTAGGATGGTATGTGTCCTCCTAACACTATGCTTTGTTAAATAACTGATTCCTGCAGCTTTATGCATGCAATATGATTTGAAAGATGTTTGGTTGTGTAATGTCACTGTGAAGTAGCTCAGCAAGTTTGCATCTAATCAAATAGCATTCTGTAAAAAACAATGGAGGCTACCTTTCTTTTTAACCATCATTGTTGTAACATTGTTTGGATTTCTAAAACCAGACAACACAACCAAATGGACTAACCTGAATAATGTTTACCCTGTAAATTCTAAGTGCTTTTTAAATTCTATGAGTGGAACTTTCCCTCCCTTGAGCAGTATAAACAGTGGCAAGAAACTAGGAAATATGGCAAAAATGGAAAAAAAAAGCTTCTCAACTTTGAGGGAAGATTATTTCACTTCACAGTTTCAACAGCAAGTTCTGAATCTTGCCAGTAATTGGTGATTACCTCATTTCTGTGCATTTACACCAATTATGACACAGGGTAAAGCCCTTTGCTAACTTAGCTCACCTCGTGCTATAATCTGTTAAATTTTGAAAAGCAAAGAACTAACGCAGAGATTATTATTTAAAGTAAATATTAACTTTTTTTTTGCTTTAAGTCCAACAGAGAATACTAAAACCAACAACTATTATTCACTCCTTTCTCTTAAACCCATCTTTTACCTTCCACTCTACAATACTGGTCGAATAAATTCCCTCTTAAATTTATAGCAAAATCAATTTCAAACCCAGGTATAGTCTTTGAACTTTCTCTGTAGATTCCTCTAGGTTGATTTTGGTGTTCTGCTGCACACATTTCTTCTAGATGTGTACCTTTCAGAGAGCTATTCAGCTAGCAGTCTGTTGCTTCTTGGCAGCTCTTTGTAGTTCTCCCCCTAAGTATTCAAATGTTCAGTTTTATGCACCAAAACATCAGATAATTTCATTGATTTCATGTCCTTCCAAA
Organism: Hemiscyllium ocellatum; assembly: GCF_020745735.1. Taxonomy (NCBI): domain Eukaryota; kingdom Metazoa; phylum Chordata; class Chondrichthyes; order Orectolobiformes; family Hemiscylliidae; genus Hemiscyllium; species Hemiscyllium ocellatum. The sequence continues at coordinate 41,186,458 of NC_083412.1, read as the reverse complement.
CAGTAAAATTCAAATTCCATTGGATTTTGGTCTCTGGGGCATAATTTAAACTGGCTGCGTTTGAATTTGTTTTTGTTCCATGGCAACATAAAACCAGCTATTTGTTTTGGCCAAGTATTACCATTGTTACCTTATTCAGGACATTTTGTGCTTTCATTGATTTCATGCCCTTCCAAACAGTAAATTCAAATTCCATTGGATTTCAGTCCAATGCATCCCTTCTGTCTTAAAAGCACAGTACACACCCACACCTTCATAACACATGGTACTGGCTAATCTAATTTCATTTTTTATACGGTTTTTATATACGGTTTGTGATTATCCTATGGACTGGTGAGGAAATATTTGGTGTCAGTACCTAACTTGAAAGTCACTGTTACTCAATGGATAATGCTTGCTTCTTAGTGAATGGATCTGAAGATCTCAATGCACACTCCATGGGCAGTGAATGTCTCTGTCTCTGTCTCTGTCTTTTGGCCACTGACATCTGTGTCAGCAAAACAAACATCAACTTAACAATGTTATCTTGGTGTGCACAGAAGTTTTGTCTTCCATATTTTATTCTCTAGCATTTACTCTAGCCTTGAGGTTTTGCACTATTTTAATTTTTGATTGGGAGGAGCACATATGCTATCTAGTGCCTTTCCTAATTCCCCATTACATTTATTGATATACTTTGGTGACATACATGCAAGCGCTCCCTGTCCATTAGCGTTGTCAACAGAAATTCAATTTCCCAATGTTTCCAGGCAACAGGTCAACCTAAGCTGCTGGGAGATATTGGATATGGGGACATAATAGGATTTCCTGTGTTTTCTCTTCATCCCGCATGGATCGCCAAGTTCTGTGCAAGATAGCAGTTTAAGCAATGGCATAATAATTGACATGTATATATGACTCAGCCAGAAATGCAGGCGGTGTGTGAAAGATTGAGATGGTGATTGGCTGTTTTTAAAACAAATTCAGCAATCATCCAGTCAATCGAGACCAATGGTTAGTGTCCACGGTACTAGAAATCTTAAATATAAGGATATTTAGAGGAGTGAGATTTAATTTATATTTGGAGAGAATTGTACATCAACACTGTATTAGTAGTAATAATATAAACTGAACTACAGATAACAAAAAGACTTATTGGAAGCTACAGAATTAAATGCATACCGTTTTGGCTATTGGTGCATATGTTTCTTGTCCTTTTAATGAACTGATTAGAATTGTTTTAAGTTTAATTCATGCAATATAATTTTGTACATGCATATAGTCTGTCAGACATTTATAATTGTTTGTAATGTGTGGTATATAATTTTACCTAAAGTTTTCTTGTATTAATGCGGTAATTTATGCTAAGTCAACCAACTGATCAGATCTAAGCTCTGCAGTCCTCCCACATCCAATAATGAATGGTGGTGAATGATTGAACTCCTCACTGGAGGAGGAGGCTTCATTTAAAAAAAACATTTCTCAATGATGGAAGAGCCCAACAAATCAGTGCATAAGTCAAGGCTAAAGCAATCACAGCAATCTTCAGCTGGATGTGTCAAATGGATAATTCATCTCGGCCTCCTCTCATGGTCCCCAGCATTACAAATTTCAGTCTTCAACCAATTCAATTCATTCCATGTGATATCAAGAAACAATTGGAGTTACTGGATACTGCAATGGCTATGGGCCCTGATAACATTCCAGCAATGGTATTGAAAACTTGTGCTCCGGAACTTGCTGCCCCCTTAACCAAGCTCTTTGAGTACAGTTACAGCACTGGCATCTACCCAACAATGTAGAAAATTACCCAAGGATGTCCTGCGCACAAAAAGCAGGATCAATTCAACCCAGCCATTTAATTCCCCATCAGGCTATTCTCGATCATCATTAAAGTGATGGAATGTGTTATCAACAGTGCTATCAAGCAGCACCAGCTCAGCAATAACCTGATCCATGACTCCCAATTTGGATTCCACCAGGGCCACTCAGGGCCATTCAAATGAAAGAAATGACCTCCAAAGGTGCGGCAAGAGTGACAGCCCTTGACATCAAGGCTGTATTAAACAGAGTGTGGTATTAGGAGCCCTAGAAAAAACTGGAATCAATGGAAATTGGGGCAAACTGGTTGAAGTCATACCTGGCACATAGGAAGATTATAGTCATTGCTGGGGATCAGTTATCTCAGCTCCAGAATATCTCTGCAAGAGTTCGTCAGTGTAATGTCTTATGCTTAATGATCTTCAGCCACTTCATCAATGACCTTCCCGCCATCTAAAGGTCAGACATCTGCAATCATTGGAAAACATCCCCAATGTTCACCATTTGCAACTCCTCAGGTACCAATGAGGTCCATGTTCAAATGCAACCAGATCTGGACAATATCCAGGCTTGAGCTGGCTAGTGTCAATTCACACTCATGCCACACAAATGCTAGTCTATGACCATCACCAAGACGTGACCATTTGACCACCATCCCTTGACTTGCAATGGTGTTACCATCACTGATTTTCCCACTATCAACATCCTGGGGTTATCATTGATCAGAAACTCAACCAACCTTCCCATATAAAATACAGTGGCTACAAGAGTAGGTCAAAGGTTAAGAATACTGAGGGGGAGTAACTCATCACCTGACTCCCCAAAGCCTGTCCATTATCTATAAGGCTCAAGTCAGGAGTGTGATGGAATACTGCCCTTGCCTGGATGAGTGCAGCCTCAACAACACTCAAGCTTGACACTATCCAGGATACAGCAGCCTGCTTGTTTAGCACCACATCCTCAAACATCCACTCCTCCCACCACCAATGCTCAGTCGCAGCAGTGTGTAAAATCTACAAGATTCACTGCAGAAATTCACGAGAGATAATGCCATCCAAACTTATGACCATTTCCATCGAGAATAGCAGGATACATAGGAACACCATAACCCACAAATTCCCCTCCAAGTCATTCACCATCCTTGCTTGAAAATATATTGTCATTCCTTCACTGTTGCTGTGTGAAAATCCTGGAATTCCCTCCCTAATGGCATTGAGGATCAACCCAGATTATGCAGACTGCAACAGGTCAAGAACCCAGCTTACCCCCACTATTGAGGGCAACTAGGGATGGGCAGTAAATGCTGGCCAGCCCGTCCCATGAGTGAATAAAAACAATATTGGTTAAGATTAAAATAGGACTATTTTTCTGACTGGAGGTTTCAAAATGAATTATTCCCAATTGCTATGATTTTTTTAGACTTAGACTTACAGTGTGGAAACAGGCCCTTCGGCCCAACAAGTCCACACCGACCCGCCGAAGCGCAACCCACCCATACCCCTACATTTATCCCTTACCTAACACTACGGGCAATTTAGCTTGGCCAATTCACCTGACCCGCACATCTTTGGACTGTGGGAGGAAACCGGAGCACCCGGAGGAAACCCACGCAGACATGGGGAGAACATGCAAACTCCACACAGTTCTTGAGTATGAAAGTAATATTAACATTGGTATTTCAATTTATCACTTTTCCTTCCTGAGTTTAGGGTTATTCCTCACCAGAGGGTAGCATGTTGAAAATCTAGCCTCACTATTCCCAGAGTCGCTACAAAATCGAATAATTTTAAAACCTGCCCCAAATTAAGTGTAGCTGTCAGAAATCACAGACTGGGTTGCTTGACTTAAAAAAAAAAAAATTTTTTTTAACAATTAAATGGTGTTGGCTAGTCTCTCTTTAAAACAATTTCGACATCTCCAACCAAAATGTTACGAATGAATTTGTCCAGGTACCCCACAATACCAAAGCAGTCAAATCAACACACAAACAAGCCAGCACCAATGCAAAACAAAGTTACATTCACCTTTTAATCCTAAACATACTACCTCTCATCATATTTGGCTCCTTAAGGTTACAATACTTCCTAAGTCTCTCATAGATTATATAGTTGGTCTCTCTCTGGCTCTAGCTCTGGGTCCGTGAAGCTGCTTTCTTTCTCTCTGGATGGTCAGCTGGTCTCTGTCTCTTGCCACGCTGGTCTCCTCAGGAGGCCTTAGACAATTCAAGGAATTTCAAGAGAGAGATCTGCAGGTGAATTCTGTTTTTATACCTTTTAGATAGAAAGTTCCAGAAATCTATAGTTCTTGCCAATCAGGACGGTATACTTAGTGGTTTGAACCAAAAATCGATCATTTAGCTGGCATGTCACTGTTAGTTTCTATTTGTAGCAGGAGGCAGTGCCTTTCTGTCTAGGCCCTCCTTTGTTTAGTGGATATGTTGTTGGGGATGTCTGTCCAGAATAACTGTTGCCTTTTACACAATGCTGACATCATTAGCACCTGGCTGTTGTATTTGCACTATGTCTGGTGTGTGGGTTTTGGGATTTCAGTGTTTTACTTGCCAATGCACCCAGCATCGCTGGCTGTTTTGCCAAGTTAGCAAACTGTGTTTCAGTGGCCAGGACGCTATTGCAATCGATTCTAGCTACAGGTAAACAATTATTAAGTATCAACATATAACTTCACTAGTTTAAGCTGTAACTTATTCACAGAGACAAAAACAAAGCATGGGTTATGGATGGAAGGAAAGACTAGGAAGGTAGCTCAGTGGTCCCCGTCCACAGGGTTTGCTGAAATGATTCTTGTGTAGATCAGAGTTTAAAAATGAGGTCTGCAGATGCTGGAGATCACAGCTGCAAATGTGTTGCTGGTCAAAGCACAGCAGGCCAGGCAGCATCTCAGGAATAGAGAATTCGACGTTTTGAGCATAAGCCCTTCAGTCTTCCTTCTCCAGATACTTCCACCTGTATTCAGGAAGCATAGGGTGAATGGTTCCCACTTAAAGGTTTTTAGCTTGTCCATTAAAAGTCACAGCTTATAGCAACTGCAGTGAAGAAATAAATTAGATATAGAACATAGAAAAATACAGCGCAGTACAGGCCCTTCGGCCCTCGATGTTGCGCTGACCGAAGCCTACCTAACCTACACTAGCCCAATAACCTCCATATGCTTATCCAATGCCCGCTTAAAAGACCGTAAAGAGGGAGAGTCCACCATTGCTACTGGCAGGGCATTCCATGCTGAAAATGTGTTGCTGGTTAAAGCGCAGCAGGTCAGGCAGCATCTAAGGAACAGGAAATTTGACATTTCGGGCAAAAGCCCTTCATCAGGAAACGTCGAATTTCCTGTTCCTTGGATGCTGCCTAACCTGCTGCAATTTAACCAGCAACACATTTTCAGCTCAGATCTCCAGCATCTGCAGACTCACTTTTTACTAGGGCATTCCATGAACTCACAACCCGCTGAGTAAAGAATCTACCCCTAACATCTGTCCTATACCAACCTCCCCTTAATTTAAAGCTGTGTCCCCTAGTAACAGCTGACTCCATACGCGGAAAATATCTTTTAGGCTTGAGATAGTTTAAGTCTGCAGAGCCAAACAGCTTCTTGTCCTCCAGAGGTTCAGTGGTTTCTCCCAAAACTTCATTCCCTGCCTTGCTGTTCAGCTGTTGATAGACAAAAGGCCTTTGTCATTAAAACCTCAATGATAGGTTTGTAGACTAGTGACCAATCAGCTACTTGTTGCCAGGCAAAGCTCCAGTCTTACATCCCCCCTGGTATCAGCTCATAGGCAAAATAGTAAGTTTTCATTTCTGCTTGAACAAGCAATGGCATCAATAACAGTGTCGGGTTACTTGCTTTTAAACAGTGCAACAATCCTTCAATTCTTGGTTATTAAAACAGTTCTTTTCCAATTTATGTCCATAATCAACATCGTTGAGAAAAATTGTCTTGCTCCTTACATTTCATCTTATTATATTCTTCCTGGTGGTTACGCCAGCTGCTGCAAACTATATATTCATTAATCCTTCTAAAGAGTAAATCGTTCTCGATTCATTTAAAGAAATTGTTCAGCACCATAAAGGACTTAAAACCTTCTGAAGCAATCACTAATGGATGGTGCTAAACGAGTTTGCACAATCACCTGTAAACCTTTGCTTTTTTTTGAAGTATGATCTTGTGGAATTGGAGAATATCTATCCCTGACCTTTTGATAATTTCCCACCCTTCAAGTTGAGTGCACCTCTGGTGAACTGAGTTGACATGGGGATTAATCAACTAGGAGAAAGCGAGGACGGCGGATGCTGAAGATCAGAGTCAAGACGTGTGGTGCTGGAAAAACACAGCTGGTCAGGTAGCATCCGAGGAGCAAGAGAGTTGACGTTTCTTGTATGATCTTTTCATCCTGATGAAACATTGACTCTCCTGCTCCTCAGATGCTACCTGACCAGCTGTGCTTTTCCAGCACCACACTTTTCGACTTGGACATGGGGAATATTATGTGTGGGTCTGAAAAGTATAATACTGAAGAGTGTCATAAGAACCATGCATGATGATGTCATGAGGAAATGTTTAGGATCTTGAGTAACCAATAACATCCTCGTCCTTCTCTTTTATCTGAATAACAACGTCTATCATATCTAGCTAACCTGCTAGCTTGTAGTAAATAATTACTTGGTAAACAGTAGCCAATTCTAATTAGACCAACAAGTGATTTTCTTCAATCACTTTACACCAAGGAGGACCTATAGATTTCTCCAGTTAAAAAGGTGAGGGTATGAAGCCGCTAGAAGTGTGAGCTCTAAACCCTGTTCAGAACAGATTGGCTTTTGGATCACTGACTTCCCTTTGGAGCTGAAAATCCAAAACAGTTGTTTGACCTTCTTTTTCAATTTGGTGTCTAATCTGGATGATGATCCCAGACTTAGCAGTAACTTTCAAAAGACAAGTGGTTGTATACATGAAAAGGAATTATTTGGAAGACTGCAAGAAAAAGAGCACAAGAGTTGGTCTAATTGGATAGCTCTGTTGCTTAATTGCAATGAAGTCTCAACAGTAATCTGTATTAATTGGTTCACTGTGATAAGATTCATTGAGGGCATTTGCAAGATTTATGAGTTCACAGAAATATTTCGCTAAGTAGTCTTTAGGCATATCAGAACTGATTTAAATTGTTCACTTTGCATATTATTAACAGGCAATATGTTTTACTTTACAGGCTGCCGTTCAAGCTGGAAAATGAAAGTTGTCGTTCATTTAATGATTCTCTTGTATACATCCACAGTGCAAAGCTTGAAGATTGTATCCAAACGGGGTTCAGGTAAATGAGTAGTTTTCAGTTTCTCATTTCTGTAATTTGCAGCTGTAGTGAAAATTATTTCAATATCTAATTCTAATTCATATATCCAATAGTCAATACTCTAATTTCCTTGTAATAGAACCAGTCATCCTATTAATATTAAACTTTTGAACTTGCAAGCGCACACAATTTATTGCAATTTGTTTATATATAGATTGCAGAGAAATTAAGTAATTTTGAAGTATAAATGGTTTTTCTAAAGCTTAATAGATCATCCCAGCTATTTCTGTCTTTCATTTGTGTTGTTTACAAGCATCTGTGTTTTTCGAAATGGATTAAAGATTTCTATTTACTTGTCTGGAAAAACTAGGAAGGGAAATTTTATCTGGTAATAAGAAATGGACAGATGGGAACAGTCAAAGATGGTGTCTCCATACAACCAAAATGTTGTATTTGGCTCTGAGAAACTAGGGCTGACTTGAAGTCTGAGGAGATGCCTGGTAGCAGTGATGGGGCTAAAGTAAGCAATGTTTTCTTTGTACAACTTGGGCATA